>NW_028274814.1:85445384-86695384 GCF_037043125.1 Eumetopias jubatus | reverse complement strand
CCTGGGGACATCAGGAATTCCCAGTGTGTCTGATTTCACAAGTAGGTATAAATTTCTTAGCCCTTGACTTGCACTTCAATCATCCTAATTCACCAAGTATTTTTATTATCAATGTTTTTTTTTAAAGATTTTATTTATTTATTCATGAGAGACAGAGAGAGAGAGAGAGAGAGAGGCAGAGGGAGAAGCAGGCTCCCCACTGAGCAGGGAGCCCGATGCGGGACTCGATCCCAGGACCCTGGGATCATGACCTGAGCCGAAGGCAGACGCTTAACCATCTGAGCCACCCAGGCGCCCGTATTTTTATTATCAATGTTGACAAGACCAAACCCCTACGAAATATAAGACCTGAAAAGCGAATCTTCTACCCATCTACTTCTACAGACTCAATTCCTATGCTTTGCTCATTGTGCGCTGTGGTCAGTAATATTTATATGTGTTATGCTTTTTCTCCTCCCTAGGTCTCATCACATACTATATTCCCTTTTCCAGAAGATAGGTCCCCTGCCCATTTGATTAACTCCAGCTCATTCTTAACATCTCAATTTCCAGATCCCTTTCTCCAGGAAGCTTTGCAGACTCCCTAGACAAGATGAGTGCTCCCAGGCTCCCCGGCTTTTTTATGCCTCCCACTCTCCTAGATGATCATTTTAACCTCCTCTCTCCATGAGCCTCCCAACTTCATCAATCCCCTGTTCTCACCCAGCTGATTTTGTTGAGAAAACAGAAGGAAACAGAAGAGAATTTTCACAAACTCCACCACTACCCACCTATATGCATCTATGCCCAAACAACTTCCTGTCATTCTTGTTATTTTGGAGGACTTATCAGTTCTCCAGTCAAAAGCCGGAACCTTCTGTCCTATTTCCAGTTTATGCATCACCTCAGATCAAGGCACTGACCAGTGCTCCTCTGGCAGGAGCAATGTAACCACAGTTTACACAACCAAAGAACTAGGTTCCTGCTGCCACCACCACTACTGTTCCAGACAAGAGGCCCACTTGGGGCATGCTCCCAGCTTCCAGAGTCATTGTGGGCACAACCCACTGGCAACTTCCTTACTTCTTTTCGATGCATGCACATCTCTTTCTTCCTAGCCTGAGTTTTCAGAGGAGAGGTGTGAACCGTTGAACAAATTCTGCACTGTGTGGGGACTTCCTAACTTCTCTGATATGGCATCTCTGAAGATGTCCTGCAAGACTGAGCAATCAGTTTGTCAGAAAGCTGTGGTCAGATCGGTAATATTCTCTTATATTTGTTTTCTTTCCTTCCCCACCACATGCCCTTTATCCTCATTTCTGCTTCCTTGTGATTTTACCCTTCCAGTAAAATATGAACATATGAAACTTTGTTTTTCTAGAGAACAGCACTAAGACACTCCATCTTCCCTTGCCTTCTCAATGCCCGTGATCTAGTAATTTCTCCTCTCCTGCATCATCAATTTTTCTCTCTATTCTGGATTTTTAAAATGAGGATACAGACCAGTGTTATTTCTCTCATATTAAAAATAAAAATCTGGATGCCATCTGGACACCATTTCCTTCTCCATATGCTTCAATTTTCCTCCTTTTTTTTTTTTCTTTTTCTATTTTTTTAAGCCACAGAACTCTCGGAACAGTTGTATCTAACTCCTCACCTCCTGCCCTTTCATGGACCCACATCCTTCATGTTTCTATACCCATCTCTTCTCTAAAATTGCCTTTTTATGGTTTATGGTCACCTATGACTTCCATGTTTCCAAATCTAGGGCCCACTTCTCAGTCCTACCAACAGCACTTGACAGTTGATCAATCTCCCCCTCTTTAAAGCATTTTCTTCTCTTGGCTTCCAGATTGTTTTCCCTCTACCCCTAGGACTGCTCCTTCTCACTCTCCTTTGGTGGCTCCATCTCATACTCCCAGTCTCTTAACATTGGAGTCTGAACCTCTTGTCATCTCTGTCTACACCCAGTCTTTCTGAATGTTATCCTATCTTATCACTTTGAATACCATCTAAATGCTGATGATGCTCATATCTGTACCCCAGCCCTAATCTCTGCCCTGAACTATTATTCCTCTGCTTCTTTGACATCTCATTTTAGGTGGATTTCAGTAATCTCAGTCTTTACATGTCAAGCACTGAACTCCTACCTTCCACTCTCGAAAGTTGCTCCCCATTTTATTTAATGGCAACTCCATTCTTTCATTACTCATGTTTAAAAAATAGTCACTTTTAACTGGTTTCTTTCTGTGATACCCTATTTCCAATCCATCGGCAAATTCTGTTGACTTGGCTTTCAAAATATATCCAGGATCCAGCAACTTCTCACTTTATCCCTTGCCTCCAACCTGTTCCAATCTACCTCCATCCTCACCTAAATCACTGCAATATACTCATATTTGGCATCCTTGTTTTTGTATTTGCAAGAAAATGACACAGTAATCCTACTGTAATATATGGATCATGCCCTTCCTATGCTCAAAGCACTGCAGTGACTTCACAGTAAAAGGCAAAGACTTTGACATTTGTCTACAAGGCCATATAGAATCTGAATTATTACCCTTACCTCTCTAACACCATCACATACTATATTTGCTCCTCCCTCACTACCTCTAAGCACATGGGCCATCTACAGCCCTTGAAAAGGACCACTATGCTCTCACTTCAGAGTCTTTGCCCTTGCTGGGTCCTCTGCTTCTGCTTGACTCTCCCTCCATTTCCTTTCCCTCTTCCAAAATGATCCTACCCTAAATATTGACATGGCTCACTCCTTTCACTCCACTGGGTCTTCAGTCAAATATTATGTTCGCTGGCAGGCTCCCCTTATCCTTTATCTAATTACAACAGCTCCCCTACCATTTTTCCTGGCTTTAGGCTTTCTTTACAACTTCCCACCATCTTCCCTACATTGTAGTTTATATTTTTCTTTTATTTTTTCTCTCTTCCTTCACTAGAGTGTAAGCCCCACAAAGGCAGGGATCAGTAGGTTCATGGCTATATCCTCAGTGTGTGTGGCAGCACCTTGCACATAGTAAACGCTCTGTAAATATCTAGTGAATAGCAACATGCGGCCCTTCCCTCATGATAACATCTGCCTTACTCTACAGCCAGTACTTGTTACATGTCTCTCTGCTTCATCTGAGAGAGCAGTTTGCTAGAGCAGGTCAGAGCCTTTATTCTTTTCTGTAGCATCCCTGAGGCCTAGCAAAGCACTGGCATGGAATTAGATGTTCAATAAATGTTTGTCAGAAAACCAAATGCAATTTTTCTATTATCCATGTGAGTTACTAATTCATATGCATTTAGATGGTGATTTGCTAAAGTTTAAATGATGTCAATGGGAAAGTCAAGAAGTTGCCTTTTGTCTTAGCTCAGGACATTCACAGCCTCTCCCTTTGTTTTAAGAACCGTTCAGTCTAGTTAGTTAAAAATCCATGAACAAGGGCTGGGTTGGCACTCATCACTTGGATGAGGTGCAGCCCTAGAGATAATGCTCCCACTTACCATGTTAGAATTTGAACCACATAGAGACTAAAACCAACTTCCCCTACATGCCTATTATATTCCCCACATCTCCTTTGTCTTTTTAAGGAAAACAGCAGCAATGCACTTATTATTGTTGTTCTTATTATAAAAGTAATCGTTGTAAATCTTTAAGAAACAATAGTTAAGAAAGTTCAAATCATTTGTCATTCCCCTGTTCAGTGATAAGCCTGTGTGTACATCATATTCATGTATTATCTACATATAATCTGATCATAATTTTGTGCCTTGTTTTCCACATAGAACATCATATATACAAATTATATATATAGCATTAAATATAGCATACCTGTATATATACATATATATATTACATGTATATACTTAACACATGTATACTTCTAAAGAATATAATTAGATTTACTGTGGTGAGCATTTCACAATATATACAAGTAACAAGTCATTATGTTGTATACCTGAAACTAATATAATATTTCAATTATACCTCAATAAAAAGAATATATGTATCATAATTTATTTAACTATTTTCATATTGTTGGACATTTAAGTTACTTAATTTTTCCCTAATGAAAATAACATGTTAACAAACATTACTCATTTACTCAGAACAAATGTCTAGAAAAGGAAATATTAGATCAGAGGATTTATGCATTTTAAAGCTTGATATATTCTTTTGAAAGAGTTCATCAATTTACCCTCAATTGGCAGTGTATATGAGGGACTAATTTCCCAGTCTTAACCAGAAGTATTATGATGTCTATAAATTTTTGACAACCTGAAAAGTAAAAAATGGATTCCTATTGCTATTTTATTTTTTTCTATTGCTATTTTAATTTACACAAAAATTCTCCAATATTTGCTATAAAAGGACATTTTTTTATGTTATGTTAATCACCATACATTACATCATTAGTTTTTGATGTAGTGTTCCATGATTCATTGTTTGCGTATAACACCCAGTGCTCCACTCAATATGTGCCCTCTTTAATACCCTTCACCAGGCTAAGCCATCCCCCCCTCCCCTCTAGAACCCTCAGTTTGTTTCTCAGAGTCCATAGTCTCTCATGGTTTGTCTCCCCCTCCGATTTAAAAGAACACTTTTTAGAGCACTTAAAATGAATTACATTATTTGATCCTCACATTAATCCTATGAAGTAGATACTATAAGGTATGCCCTATTAATACTACCGTAATAAAGGCAAGGAAAATGAGGCACAAAAATGTTAAGTCCGTTTCATGGATTAAAATGTTAAAGTAAATAATTTATCTTAGGTCAAAAAAAGTTTAGCTTTGTAGCCACGCCTGGATTTGGAACATACACAGTCCAGCTTTGAGCTTAGTTAATCCCTATGACAGTGAGACTGAATTTTGTAGATATTTCTTGGTTCTTTCTTTTACTTTTACGGATTTACTATCGAAGACATTTTCCCATTGTTATTTAAGGTGTTCATCTTTTATTGATATGTAAGAACTATTTGTATATCAACCATAAAATCATTTTGTGATATAGTTTGCAAATGTTTCTCTGGTGAATCGTTCATCTTAATTCTGTATATGGTAACTTGGCTTAAAGAAGTCTTATAATTTATATAATCAAATACATCACTTGCTTTTTTTCTTTTTTTTTTTGAAAAGAAGAAAGTTGCTTCTTTCATGGCTTTTGCTCTCCTGTAATATTTAGCAAGTGATCTTCATACGAGAGGTACAGAAATAGCCACCTATTTTCTTCTAGTTCTTTCGGGGGTTCACCTTTTGCATTGAAATTGTTAGTCCATCTGGAATTTATGTTGATGTGAGGAAGGGACCTACCATTTTTTTCAGATGATTTAACAGTGTTCCATGACCATTCATAAACTATCCCTTCCTTTTCTACTGATACAAAATGCTTCCTTTATCACATAGTAAATTCTTATGTCTACTCAAATCAGTTCCTAGATTTTTAACCCCCCTTCATTTTGGAAAGGCATATTTCAAAGTGTCATTTTATGAGTCTTAGTGCTGTGATTTGGAAAGAATATGGGTTTTGGACTGACTAGATATAGAATTCTAGCCAAGCAACTTCTTGGTTTTCTTTCTTTTGTTTGGGTTATTATTATTATTATTTACCATACAACAGTATTATAAGATTGTTGACTATATTCCCTACACTGTACTTTTCATGGTCTTTCTTTTGTAATAAAAGAAGGAAGCATAATATTTGCCCACCCTATAGCTAAGATCATTCGTGCAAAAGAAACAAATTTTTATGAAAAATATTTAATTAACCAAAAACCACTATGCCGATGTTTTTCAGTTGCCATAGTAGATGACAAGCATTGAATCATCATTTTAAAACACTAATTATGGAAAACAATTTCTTTACTTACAATGACTGAATAAAAGAGAAATTATTTTGTCAATTCACATTTAATTTGTAGTGCTACTTCTAAAACAGATCGATATTTTAACTCTTTGAAGGAATGAAGACTCTTTTGGCACCTAGGGGCAATTCTTCCCTGTGTCTACTAAGTAGCCAGTTCTCCCTATTCCCTCTCTTCAATAATAAATATATTCTTCAAAAAGTCAGTGGAGTACTTTTCTTCTGAATATGAAAGCCGATGTAAACATTTTCCCAAACAGGAAGGCATTGATACCGGATCACTAGCAGCCCTGAGAGGGACCTGTGCAGACTCTACTTCTTGTGACCTGAAGACCCCATGGTCTTACCCACGTGCATGACTCAGAGGCACACAGGTTTGCTCAAATGCTCAGTTTACTGTTGACAGAGAGCAGAGGTAAGGATTCCTTGGGCTTCGATGAGTCTAGTCAGACAGAGTGGCAGTCACCCAAAGAGAAAGATGTCAGATATCTCAGAGATAGTACTCATCTTCAATATCTTCTCAATTTTTGATCATAGAGCCTGAAATGGCACCACTTCTTGAGTTTTGACAGCTCTTTTTTGGTTATGCAAAGAACCTTTGGAAGAGTTCTCAAACTCAAGTGGTGGTGCCATCTCAGTCACTAAGACAACACAAGTGTAGGATATATGTATGCTGATGCCTTCAGCAGGATACAAATTCTTCCTTATCTGAATCCCAGCTCACCTGAAACCTCTCTTACACAGATAAGGGTACACTGGCCTTGATTAAAGTGATTCGTGTTCCAGGTATCTATTTTCCCAGAGTAAGCTGTTGAGCACAGTTTTGTTACCTGGCCTTCTGCCTTTCAGAGTAGTTACCGAGATATGCAGGTTAGTTGAAATACGAGTCAGTGTTTGGGGAAGTTAATAAAGACCATAGGAAAACCAACTACCAAGCACAAAAAGGAAAGTAAAAAATATTTTTTCATCCCTTTATTTTTGTCTTGCAGAATCCATTAAAGCAAAATGTATTTATTATTACTCAGAGTTTTCCACAGTCATGCCACAAACCATCTTCTGGTGGTTGCCTCCCATTATTCCGGAACAACTTCTACATCCTCTCCAGCATGGTAGAGGTAGGAACCTATCACTGACTCTCAGTACAGCCTCCCTCACTCTCCTCCCTGCAATCAAACGTTGCCCATTTTTAGAGATCCACCTCAAAATCGATTTCTCCTACATCATATATTCTTCCTTATACAGCTGTGCACATCTGTAGCCTTTATGCTCTTCATTACTCATTTAACCTAATTTACTGACTGGTATTGTCAGTTACTTTTTATATTCTTATGTTCTGTCTGTATAGCTGGACATTCATTCTTTGAGGAAGCATACAATGTCTGGGCCTTTTAAAATCATCTTTTAAAACTATCCCAGTGCTTCAGTTAATAGCAAATAAATACTTGCTAAATTAAATTGCCTTTCTAGCACACACAGTATGTCTGAGAGTCTTGATGGGCAGCTTAAATACTCTCTCTGGAACCTGCCCTTCACTTTCTCATTCATTTCTCCTTTCTCTTCTTCCTGTTATAGCCCATTGTACCCAGGGGCTGCTCAACAAATGTTAATGACCATGATCTTTTCAATCAGCAATTTGTAAAGTGGGTGATTATTGTCTATAAGTGACAAGGGAAACACTATTTTCTATTCATGCTAATAAAAGACTTGACTTATGAAGACAATATCTACAAACAGCAAATGACAAAACTAAACTTCTTAGCTCTTCCAAAGCAAATAGGGGCCAGATTTAGGAGGAAGAGTGACACCTATTGTTCAAGAGATGCTCATGGGTGTTTCCTGTTGTTACCACCTGCATTGATTTGTGCCTGTGTCAACAATATGAGCTCTAAATAATATCATGTCTACAGCAAATTGTACTTGCTAGCTCTGTGTAGCATGGGACATCTGATACCAGGAGCATTTGGTTTGTCCAGTTTATTGGCAGTTCACAAATCCAGCAGCAGTTGTATTTTAACCCAGACCAATTTAAATAGCAAGCCTTTAAGGAGGGAAGAAGGCCTATGTGAAAACACAACTATGGCGTGTTTTTAAAATACTAAGGACAACTGTGATTTATGATTACATAATTCCATGAAGGACTGCCTGGTGACATATGACTGCTTTGGATTAAATTATAGCTCTCTAATTCTGAAGGAAAAAAAATGAAAGCTTTAAGTTTTATGTTACATATGACCTATATAAAAAATAACTTCTCCTGAAAGGTCACTGTCAACAGCCAAGAGGACACTGACTTTTATGTGGTCAATCTGTATCTTTTTGAAGATGGGGAAAGGCCCAGTGGGAACAGTCTGTCATCCAGCCTCAACTCCAGCACCTCCAGGGGCAGGAATTTTACTCTACCTTGAGGTAGATACAACCATATAACATAGCAATACATGCCTTAGCTCTGCTACAGCGCAGCTGAACATACCTAATGGCAAAGTATATATGAAAGCATTTTGAAATGTGTGTAGTTCTCCTACAAGGCGTAATGAAGATGACAAAAGCCATGTCTATCCAGAATTCTAAAGGAATTAATCCGTATGATGTAACTTCAGAATCTGACAATTGCTTTAAATATTACACAATGCATATTGCAAATTCTGCTGGAGATCAGTATTTCCAAAGTATGTAACCCATCTTTGGAGGTTTTTTTTTTAAATTTGCCCCAAAGGTAATTTAATTGAATTTCTATAAATGGCTCACCATAAGCATTTTATTTTTTCCCCACCATCAGCACTTTACATGAAGACTCTCCCTTACATATGTTTTATATATTACAAAACTATATTATTCATTTTTAACACAAAACAGTTGCTACATTCTAGATGTAGTGACACAATTCCATACCCTTAAAACAGCCTCAAAATGAGTTGATTTTAAAGCAATGTGGAATAAGCAAATCAGAGAACAGAAAATGGAATATTTAGGGCCAAAGGTGCAGAAGATATAAGGGAAAGATTCCAGAGGAACTGAGAACATTGACTGTTTAGGTGGTGTTGATCAGGTAAAAATGGAGGGTGCTGGATGAAGGGATGAGGAAAGGAATTCTAGGCAAGGAAAGAGCGTGAGTCGAGACACACAGAATAACCTGTTTTACAAGGATTGCCTGAAACTATGGCCAATGTATGTTTCCGTGTTGCTTTATCATGTTTAAAGGCTAAGAGGGAGGAACCGGGGAAGATCCAAGGGTGTAGAAAGTGAACAGAGACAGTATACTGAAGGAAATGGAGAGAATCAATGTAGCAGAAGGAATGAAGTCAAGTCAAGATAGAGTTTGGTCTTAAATATGAGAAGGGTCACATTATGGTCTGAGGAAAGAAAGGAAGAAGGAGAACAGATGAAAGTACGTTTGTGAGAAAAACAAAATTCAAGCAAGTTCATATCTGATCAACTCTTAGAATATTTGCTATTTCTTTTTTCATTTGGTCAGCTTTAGTGAAGTATAATTCACATATAATAAAATTCAGCAATTTAAGTGTATAATTTGATGAATTTTTACCAATGTACACAGTAGCATAATCATCATCACAATCATGACATAGAACATATTCATCACTCAAAAAAAAAAAAAATCCCATCATGTGTCTTTGCAGCCAATCCTTTCCCTCTATAACCTAGCCCCCAGAAACCACTAATCTGACTTCTGTTGCTGTAAGTTTGCTTTTTCTAAAATTTCTTTTTTTTTTAAAGATTTTATTTATTTATCTGAGAGAAAGAGCATGAGTGGGGGGAGGGAGAGGCAGAGAGAGAGAAGCAGGCTCCCCGCTGAGCAAGGAGCCCAGAGTGAGGCATGATCCCAGGACCCTGAGATCACGATCTGAGCCGAAGGCAGACGCTTAACGGACTGAGCCACCCAGGCGCCCCTTTTCCTAAAATTTCTTATACATGGAATCATAAAGCCTTTTGTACCTTGCTTCTTTCCCTTTAGATTCACTTTAGATTCACTTTCACTTTAGATTCAACTGTGTTGTTGTGTTTCAGCAGTTCATTATTTACGAGTAGTATCCCTTGCATGAAAACACCACAATTTATCAATTCACCTCTTGATGGACATTTAGGTTCTTTCAGATTTTAGGCTCTTATAAACGAGGTTTCAATAAACAATCAAATACAAGTTTTTGTTGATATAGATTTTTATGTTTCTTGTATAAATACCTAGGAGTGGATTTGCTGGATCATATCAAGTTTCTTTTTTTTTTTTAATTTTTTGAAGAACCTCCGTAGTGTTTTCCATAGTAACTATACCAATTCACATTCCCACCAATAGTGCACCAAGGTTCTCTTTTTTTCCATATCCTCATCAACTCTTTTTATCTTTTGTCTTTTTGATGATTGCCATCCTACTAGGCATGAGGTAATATCTCATTGCGGTTTTGATTTGCATTTCCCTGATGATTAGTGATGTTGAGCACATTTTCATGCACCCGTTGGCCATCTGCATGTTTTCTTTGGAAAAATGTCTCCTCGGGTCCTTTGCCCATTTTGTGATCAGATTATTTGTTTCTGTTTTTATTTATTTTTTATTTTTTGCTATTGAGTTGTCAGAGCTCCTATTCGTTTTGGAAAAGTCGAGTTAGATGGAGGTGAAAGATTTCTGTTCACTTTGATGTTCTGAGAAAATAGGTGCTATTATTTCACCATTGTTATTATTTTTTTATCAGAAAAACAAGAGGAGTGAGTGGAAACTCTATTAACTAGTAACTAAATTCTTTCTTCCAACACAGATTGATCCAGACATCTTATAGACTTGTCTTGTTTATTATAACAATTCTTATTAACTTAAATTCATATCAACAATTCATTTCTTTTCGTTGATCTTGAATGTCTCTGAATATCGTAGGGTGGCTCTCTGGTCAGACAGAACAGACTTGGTAGAGCGACTGCCACTTGTGGGTTGTGTGGCCTCGGCCACCTTACTTAAAAAACTTTGGTTTCTTATCCTGCAAGATAATGGTGGTAGTGTTATATAATATAACAATAGTAGGGCTATTATCAAGCTTACATGAATGTATGTATTTATCCCAAGTAGAGAGTAAGACTGTTTTTTTCCTGCCAAAGTTCTTTTCCTGCCAAAATCAGACTGACAAATAGATAAATGGAATAATAGGAAAAAAGGGAATATTTTCATGTAAGAATATAACATATTTCTTTAACTTTCATTCACTGTGTACTTCAAAATCCCCTCTCAAAAGTGTGTCAGTGTCTATTTGTCCTCTTGAAACAAAAAGAGACTTTGTAAGAGATTAAACAGACAAAATAGAGCAATATAAATAATGAGATCTAAATTTTGCTGCATGTATCGGGAATTTCACCTTTATTTTATGATTTTTGCACCTCGTAACACGAACAATTTGCACCTAACAAAATTAAAAGTGCCTTCAGGACTATTGCAATTGCATACTGGAAGAGAATTTACCAGCAAGAATTTTATTATGAAATGGGGTTGCACTGAAAAAAATAGTTGTTTCAACTACAAATGGGAAAATAGCTTCAATTAGTTCTCTAAGGAACCTTGATTTATGTAGATTAGGTAGTGAATCAAAGGAGTTTAAGTTACTGGATTTACTAAATTCAATTTAAGATACTACTTTGGGACAGTGCATAAAATGCTTCACTCAGTACTTATTAGTAAGACAAAATGAAATAATCACTTTATGCTTCTAGAAACTATCATGATTTTATACCATTACCTGAAGAAAGAAATAAAATATTTAAACCCTATATATACATAATATGAATTGAAATCCGTAACTGTGTTAAAAATTTATAGAAACCGGAAAACCTGATACATTTGATGTTTGCATTTAATTTTTTTATTGTTATGTTAATCACCATATATTACATCATTAGTTCTCGGTGCAGTGTTCCATGATTCATTGTTTGTTCATAACACCCAGTGCTCCATGCAGAACGTGCCCTCCTCAATACCCATCACCAGGCTAACCCATCCCCTTACCCCCCTCCCCTCTAGAACCCTCAGTTTGTTTTTCAGAGTCCATCATCTCTCATGGTTCGTCTTGATGTTTGCATTTAAATGTTATCCTTTTTCTTTAATCTTCAAGAAAGCAACTTAGAGACACCTAAAAGAGTCCAGACGGACGTATTTCCATACTTCTTAAAGCAAGAGTTTCTCTCTACATTGCTAATGTTCTAGAAGCTTCCAACAGACAAAGGGACCCAAATAGTTCCTGGCCCAGACATGATGCTGCAGTTCTGAGAAACATTTCATTCACATTTCGTTCCTTAAAAGGTGGGTATGGAACTAGGGCAGCACAGTCCTCAAGACAGTGTGGAAAAGAAAATAGAAACAGAAGCCTAGTTTTTCTTAGCTCTCCTCCTGTCAGCCTTCATGTTGGAAGCAGGGTGGTGTTACAGTGAGAAGCCTTTGAGCTGCATGTAAGAGAAACTCAAGTCAAAATGATCTAAACAGGGATGCCGGGGCGGCTCAGTCAGTTAAGTGTCTGCCTTCGGCTTGGGTCGTGATCCCAGGGTCCTGGGATCGAGCCCCAGCATTGGTCTCCTTGCTCAGTGGGGCACCTGCTTCTCCCACTCCCTGCTCCCCCACTTTGCGCGTACTGTTTCTCTCAAATAAATATATAAAATCTTTTTTAAAAATGATTTAGGGCACCTGGGTGGTTCAGTCTTTAAGCGTCTGCCTTTGGCTCAGTTCATGATCCCAGGGTCCTGGGATCGAGCCCCACATCGGGCTTCCTGCCCCTTAGGGAGCCTGCTTCTCCCTCTGCCTCTGCTTCTCTCTCTCTCTCTCTCTCTCTCTCTCATGAATAAATAAAAATCTTTTTAAAAAATGATTTAGACAACAAGGAGTATTTACAAAACAGGGGGTCCTGAGGGAGGGCAGCTCTTAAATTGGTCAATTTAATGGTTTTAACACACCATCCAGGAGCCAGGCCCTTTTCACACTTCCAGACACAACACAGCAGGAGATAAAAGAGTGTTCCTTTAAAAGGGCGAAAATCCGCCCTCAAAGCCCCACAGCTGTCTTCTCCACAATTTCCTCACTAACGATTATTGGTCATACGCCCTTTCCTAAATCAGTTACTAGCAAGAGGAATGGGATACTCCTCTTTGCCTTAGACCAGGGGCAGGCTCTCTTTCTCTGGAAAGGGCTAGATGGTAAATGCTTTAGGCTTTGTGGGCTACACTGTCTCTGCCACATTACTCACCTTTGCTGCGGTCTGCAAAAGTTGCCCCATACGATACATAAGCAGAAGGGCATGGCTGTGTTCCAACAAAACATTACCGATAAAAACAGTTGACAGTACAGATTAGGCCTGTGGGCCACAGTTTGCTGACCCTTGCCTCAGAGCCATGGAAATTTACTTCTGACACAGTGTCTGAGACACAGGAGAAATCTGTTTGGGTGCAGACATTTCGCTTTTGTTCTTCTGCTCCAGGGGCACACCCAAGAATTTAGAGATCTGTGAGTTCTGAGCTTCATGCTCAACCTTTTTTTTTTTTTTTCTTGCCTTTTCTACTAGAAGGAGGCACTGGGGAAGCTCAATACTCATTTTCCCATTTTTCTTTCCTAACACTTCTGTAAAAAAGTATCCTTGAGAGTTATTTTAAGGAAAGGCTCTCTGCTCAAAAGAGTCTTTTACTTAGTCTATAATTCCACCAGTTAGTTTCTCTTAGATTAACAATAAAACATCATTAATAAGTGCATCATTTACTTACAGCTTAATATATATCAATTTAGTTTGGTTGTTTTTCTCTCCAAACTCTGATAAAAGGTTTGTGGTGTCACAGCCCTAAAGGTAGGAAAAAGTAATGAGAATTAGGGAGTGGGTTTCTAGTTCAAGATCGTAAGCTGAGCATAAGAGTTTGTCTCCTCCCTTCCTCTCCCACTCTCGATACTACATTAAAATGAAAATAATAGAATAAAAATGTTATAAATCCTCAACAATGAAGAAAATGGAGAGAAACTTCAGCAGATAAAGACATGAGCAAATTTCTGGAAAGGGCATTAAATAAAAAACGATGAAACAATGTAGAGGAAATTAGAATCTGTTCAAAATATGAAAAAAAGGGGCTATAGGCAAAGAGGGTTCCTATGTGCCCAGCTCAACCTTGGAGAGGCTCTTCAGTGAGCATGGTGGGACGCTTGGTAGAATGACGACCAGAAGCGATAAGAGGGTTGAGAACAAGGGGGCAGAATAAATATGTATACTGAACCCTGACTCTCCCTGAGTCCCCTTCAATCACCTCTGTGTTCATAATGACTAAGCACTTACCCCAGGCAAAATATTGGAGGATTCATCTCTGAAAGAAGCCTTCTTCTAGTCTGTTCGCCATGAAGTAGAGCTCTATCATCCATGTTCTTCCCTTGTACACAAAGTTCTATCACCTCGTTCCTTCATTCATGTACTCATTCAATTAATTTTCGAATTACTTATTGAGAATTTAATCAGCAGTGGAAGAAGAACAGAGTCTCTGTTCTCATGTAACTTACAATATTAAAAGGATGACCAGACATGTGAGAAAAACTGTGACATGAAAAATAAAGACCAAACACTTTAATAATCTAAAATAAAAGGCACTTTGGGTTCTCTACTCAGTGTATCACAAGGCTTGAGATCAAAATGTTGGCCAGCTGGCGCTCTCATCTGGAAGTTCTTGGGAAAAGTCTGCTTCCGAGCTCATTCATGTTGGCAAAATCCCTTGTCATGGTAGGACTGAGGTCCCCGTTTCCTTGCTGACTTTGAGCTGGGGCCACTCCCACATCTAGAGGCCACCTGCACTCCTTGCCAAGGGACCCCCTCCATCTTCGAGCCAGCAATGGTGAATCAAATCATTTTTATTCTTTCAATCTCTGGCTTCCTTGTCTGTGACCAGCAAAAATTCTCTTTGTTTCTAAAGGGCTCGCGTAATTAATTCAAGTCCCCAGTAGTCTCCCTATCTTAAGGTCAACTGTGCCATAAATAGAAACCAGTTAATGGGAGTAAAACTCACCACATTCACAGACCCTGGGATTATATAGGGCATATAGATCAGGGAGGTGGAAAATCTTGGGAGACATCTTATAATTCTGCCTACACTAGACCTTTCATACAAAAATTTCAAAACACCAAAACGATTAAAAGATTCCAGAATAGAAAAAGCATATCACATACCATGGGATGAGAAACAGACCATTATCAGACTTACCATCACCAACAATAGCTTTTAGAAAGCATTAAAACAATGCTTGCACATTTCTAAGGGAATTCTTTTTTCAATCCAAAATTATATTTCTAGCCAAAGGATCACTCAAGTATATAAGCAGAATGGAGAGAGTTTTAGATATGCAAGGAGTCATCACATTTCTTACTTCCCATGTGCCCTTTTTTTAAAAAAAGATTTTATTTATATATTTGGCAAAGAGAGACATAGCGAGAGAGGGAACACAAGCAGGGGGAGTGGGAGAGGGAGAAGCAGACTTCCCGCTGAGCAGGGAGCCCAATGAGGGGCTCGATCCCAGGACCCTGGGATCATGACCTGAGCCGAAGGCAGACGCCAAATGACTGAGCCACTCAGGTGCCCCCCAATGTGCCCTTTTTTAAAAAAAAGATGAAGGAGATAAAAAACCAAGAGAGAGGATGACACGAGATCCCAGATCCAGCAGAGAGTAGATCCCACACAGCAGGGCAGTGAAGGGAGTCCCCAAGGTGAAAAGCTGCTTGGCAGGTTCCAATAATCACAGTCTAGATTGCAGCAAGAAAAAATTTTTTTTAAAAAGCTTCAACTGAAGTCTTTATTTCTTCCACCCTAAAATGACCACAATAACAGCACCTATTTCATGAAGTGATTACAAAGACTAAATAAGTGTACATTGGTCAAGGGCTTAGCACAGTGTCTTACATTTATTTTATTTATTTATTTTTTTGCACAGTGTCTTACATTTATAAGCACTTCAGAAGTGTTTGTGAAATAGATTTGGGGCGAATTGTAAGAAAAACAAAAAGGGGAAATCGTTCATGGGAGATGGATCAGATGCTTTGCCTTTTACTTGAGCTCTTCCTACTCCATGTAGTTTTAAAAAAAGTGGTTCTGGTAAACAATATCAAATACTTCAGAAATATTACATAAGGGAAGGTCGAAGATGTATCCACTGTATTTAGTAGTAAAGAGGTAGTTGGTAATTTTAGCTGTGGCAGTTTCAGGAAAATGATATGGGTCCAAAAAAGAAAATGTATTTAGTTTAAGAGTAATAGGAGGTCATAAGTAGTATAAGTACCTCTTCCAAGAGTTTGACTTTGAGGATGGGATGGCAGCAAGAGAAGGAAGTAAAGTTGAAGGACACATTTCTTTTAACAAGCTGAAGAAGAGACTTAGTGCCCTGACCTGTCATTTCCCTTAGTTCTCTCAAGTGAACCCAAATAAAACTGACGAGAACATCATACTTTGATACAGACAATGCATATAATTTTTTAGATGTTACATAAAGATGTCTCCAGGAAAATTGCTGTTTATATTGATCTCTCACATATAAACTAAGTAAAGAAGAAGCACTTGCCAGCAAGCACAGCTTAGAAACGGGGTCTGCCATGTGGTGCACGAGGTCTGGGCCTGCCCTGGCGAGAGGGCAAGGAGGCAAGATCCATGGAGGTCAGTGCAACCCCAACCGCCCTCTTCATTCCCTGCCTATTTCAGGCTCCCTTCCCCCTCCCAGCACAAGGAAGAGGAGCCACACTCACATATGCAGCCCAGCCACCACCAGAACAAGTGTGGGCTCAGATCCTACATGGACACCAAGTAAGTGCCCAAATGTTGAAATCTCCTGGAAAGGTTCCTTGGAGGAGGGTCCAGACGAAGACGGAGTGACTGACTGTGAGCAGTCTCAGCTCATTATTCTGTTCAATTTGAAGCTGGTAAGCTGGTAGGCGTTTTCCATATATTGCTGATAGTTTGGGGACCGTTAAATATATAGTCATTGAACCAGTACTTGAGCACAACGTTCTTCAAAGTGTAGACTATGGGCCAGTATTGGCTGAGGAACTATTTGCTACCTGTTTGTGTTGGTAATTGGTAATGGAAGGGAGCAATTTGACAGAGTAACTCTATACCTTTTGAACCGAATCCTAAAATAATTGAGTTTGAATGCTACATCCTCTTGGTTTTTAAAAAAATTTCATTTTCCTAGTAATTTTTTTAAACAAATGCATCATCACAAAAGTAACAAATTGGAATTTTGAAAAGTCCTTCACAATGGATCATTCGAGAAGCGCTACTTTAGAGCACCTTCTCCAGGGCTTGAGAGGACTTGGGTTCTAGTTCCCCACCTGATGGCCAGAGACCTGGGGTAAACCATTTGGCTTCTCTTAAGACTTCATGACCTCATCTTTCACACAAGGGCAATAATTCGTGCCTCAGAGAGCTGATTTGGGGGTGAAATGAAATAAAGCATTGGGCATTGATAAAGAGGAAACAATTCCAGGGGGACCAGAGTGCCGTAGCTTCCCTGTACATGATTCAAGAAAGCATCTCTGCAATTTCCGTGGGAAACAGTACTTCATAAGAATGTTCTGTGTCTTCACTCATTTTCGGGTTCTTTGACAAAGAATCTCAGTGCGATGTGATTTGTGTCAAGCTGTGCAGGGACAGGTTTCTTTTTTAGAGTGATTAGTGAACGAGTGGCCCTGCTCAGGTTTTTATTTCCTTTGCCTTGTCTTGCTGTTTGTTGGCAGCACCTCGCATCACTAATTTAGTGGATAATGAATGAAACATGGTTGGCAAACCCTATAATATTGAATTATAATGTCAGTAATCTTTCATATCCCTTCCATAGATTCCGCTGACCTTATGCAAGCCAAGTGGACCCAGCTTACCTTCAGAGGCTGTCCAACGACCTACGGGAATGCAATTCCTTTAAGATCTCTTTTCTGTTCTATTTTTATAGAATCTTACATTTCAGTAACTGACTGAACTGGGATCCAGGCATGAGAGAGGTTTACAGAATTTGTGTCCAATTAGTAAGGACTGCTTTATCCTCTGTAGTTAGAGATGCATTTGTTGAAACTGTCACCTGTAAGTTTGCATGAATTCATTCTTTCTCAACTCTTTTCAGACTCTGTGTTCGGGATAGAAATCGCCCTTTTCAAGAAGTTTTACCTCTCTGAGTGTAAATCTGTACTATCTTGGCAGGAAAATAGCCCCCGAGGAATAATTTTGTACAACCATTTCAATCTCTGTAGCAATTAAATTGGTATGATCTATCTCACCGACGTCACACAACACAGGTTTCTAGGCCATCAGCCCACCTCTTGCTCAGAAAAAGCCATCAGCTTATTTGGTCCTACTCAGATTTAAGATCATATATCTTTTTTCTTTTTTCAGAGCTTTATGGCTTCTACTAACAACAAAAAGGCCTGACGCAAACTTATTTTCGTGGCTGCCTTTCAATCAGTATGGAACAAGCTTTCCGTTTTGTCTTTACTAGAAATAAATTGTACTTTAAGTCCCTGCTCTCCTTAAATATGTCAAATATGTGGGCTATGATACCATCTCTAAAATGGAAACTTCTTGAGATGGCATTGTTAGGAAGCCTTCAAAAAAGTCTTTTGCAAGCCTGTAACATCATTCTAGAACAGGTTTTATTGCCTTAGAAGATACTGGCAGTCTCCTGAGATTAAGAAATTGCTATAATTGCTGTGTGAAAGGGCAGACAGAGAGATGGTTTTTGCTGATAAACTTTAAGCGTTAGCAAAGAAAGACAGAGTAGCTTTAAATATATAACCTCTTTTCATCATCCCTAATTGCCCAAAGCCTATTCCTCCACACCCTTGCACCTCGCCCCTCCCCCACTAATGGCTTTAGTTCACGTCAGCTCTTCGTGACATAAGTTTAGTAATATTCATGCAATTGAGTCACTTGGAGAGACACCCGCTACATTCACAAGGAAACAAGCTGTCATAAACAGGGCTGAATTTATTGATTTGGAAGGCCATGGGGTTTTGTATGTCAATGTCTAGGGACCAAAGAAGCATGAAGTGTGGCTATAATTTATACCGTGCCATACATTCCCTACTCTACACTTAATGCTTAATTAATTGCTTTTATCAGTTATACTCCCTGGCAGCATTTTACCTTTTTTAATAGCTGCTCATTTTCCCTACCCTTCCCCTAGCTTTCTTTAGCACTTTCTAAAGGGTACTATCCTTCTTATGTGACAGATGGACATAACTTTATAAGAAGGTGATTTAGTCATTAGATCCATGTACACAGACTTCTCTTGCTAAGAAAACACCTCAGGTAAGGACATAAGAGCAGTCTGGCTTTTGAGAGACACCATATCTCATAAGTTGAAATGGAAAAACGGTTTTCATTACAATTATTTGCAAGGAGCAAAAATATAGAAGCAGAAGGCAGGTCATAGAACACAGATTTTCCATTATGACATTTCAGAGTCCAGAAGTGGCAGCTGGTGGTGGCAGAATTGGGCAGAGGAGTCAGGGATGTGAAGTGGGGAGAAAAAAACAAAACAAAAAAAGCAGTGGCAATGGATTCTGGAAATCCTGGATCACTGCAAACGGAGTTCTCATCTCTCTTTCCACTGGATATGGCTGCTTTGGATGGAGAACTGACCAATGCCCGCTGGCCTTATTGATCACGTATGTCCTATGTTCATGCCTTCATCCTGTTCCAGGTCAAACCTTATCCACTCTCTCTTTGAAAGGAAGCAGAGGGTACCTCCTCAGTGTCATGGAGGGCATCATTAAATTTTTTCACACAAACCATAATTCTCCCTTTTGTGTACCCACTTCTATATTCCTATCAATCCATTCTGGATCATTAAGTATGCATGCATCCCTTTACTGTAGAAGTATCTATCGAGTGGCTACCACGTGCCACAGACTGAAATAGGTGCTGGGGAAAGCTCCATGCCTTATCTCAGAAAGTTTACAATCTATTGTCCTACTGTGAGAAATGTAGGCATTAAACGAGAAATGAATTAAAACTCAGGGGCGCCTGGGTGGCTCAGTCCGTTAAGCATCGGACTCTTGGTTTCAGCTCAGGTCATGATCTCAGGGGTCCTGAGATGGAGCCAGCCTCAGGCTCTGCATTCAGCAGGGAGTCTTCTTGAAGATTCTATCTCTCTGCCCCCACCTTTCTAATATAAATAAATAAATCTTTTAAAAAACCCTTAAAATGTGAACTACGATCACAGAAATAAATTAATGCACCATAAAGTAAGTCTCTACTGTGGGGCAATGTGTTTTCTTTGGAAGCACTTCTCTTTCATGATGTTGCTTTTTTCTGTCAACACAAAAGTGAAGTTTTCAATCTTGCAGGTAATGGCACTAAGGCACAAAAGATTAGGTGGTATCCCAAAGTCTCACTTATACATACTCACTGTTCTCTGTCCTTAAGGCACATATGTTTCCTTATTATCACTTCACATAGTAATTTGTTGGTGTTAAATTAAATGATTAATCCTTACTTTCTCCTTTGTAATTCATAGTGGAATTCCATTTCTTGGCATTCAGATAGTGGTAACACTATGTGGGTATGGTACTCTAAAGTAAGTTTTTAACAGAATATTTCAAAAATATAAAATTATGGGAAGTTATGAGTAGCACAATATAGAATATAGAAATCCAGAAAAAAGTTAATTAAGGTGATCAGTAATTAAGCAATTTAGGTGATAGAGGAGGTAAGATTTTCTAATTAGGGTGATGGAATTTGGAAAACAGGTCAGAGATGAATTGTTCTGCAATCGCATAAGTGACCCTTTAAAAATGCCTCCAAATCATACCAAGTTTCCAATTGCCTAACAACTGCCTTGCAAATTTCCTAAAATTTTAACAATAAGTAGCAAGCTTGTAAGTGCTGGCTCAAACACACCTCTGCATGGCTGGGATGTATATTCTCTTAGGGAAACCTTTTAATATCTTTTATTTTTCCTTTTTAATTCATAAAGGGAAAAATAAATGAAATGTTATTTAATGACAACTATTAGAGTGGTATAGGTAACTTATTTCATTGTTAATGAAGATTTATTATCAGTTGTGATGACTATTGATAATCATGCGTTTTTTCAGTCACTTCTTCTTAACCAAATATTAGGTCATCTCTCTCATTTGTGTTTGAAGATCTAAGGAATCTAGGACAATCATTGAAATCTATCTCATTTTTGCAGGTTATTTGAATTTATAAATTTGAACCTCATTCTCAGGACCAGGTGTAGTAGTGTAATCGACAGATGTGGATTGGGATACCAGCTATACCAATTAACAGATTATTAAATTCGAGCTACCTCATTAACCTCATTAACTTCTCCGAGGCTCAGTTTCCTCCTCTGCAAAGCAGAATCCATGATATTTATTTCACAGGACTGCGAAGGTGTGCTGTACGATTCATAGATCCTTTTGGTGGTGGGACACAAGCCGATGACAGGCAGATGGGTGAAAGGCAGAACTCCAAGTTACTTACATCCCCGCCAGAGAGCACAGGGCTGTTCCCCCCGGGGACGAGGGGCGGGGGGGCACAGAGCTGTTCCCCCGGGGACGAGGGGCGGGGGGGGGCGGAGCACAGGTTGTTCCCCTGGGGACGATGGGCGGGGCGGGGGGGGGCACAGGGCTGTTCCCCCCGGGGACGAGGGGCGGGGGGAGAGCAGATTGGTATGGGAAGACAGATGGGTTAGGTTTCACAGGATCTCTGCGGATTCACTAATTTGAAAATTTTTTCTTGGGCTTCAGCTCAGAGGGTTTGTCCCTTGTTGTGTGGTACGGCGCTGGGGGATGAGGACGGATACGTAGTAACCTGGAGTATGGAACCTTAAGGGAGGTGGTTGGGGTGTGGGCCAAATCAGCCGCTCTGGGACTGACCGAACCTTTGGCCCGGGCTCACAACTGGACCCTGACAGCATTGAATACATACAGAGAGAGGAAGAGAGAGAGAGAGAACGTCTGCGATAATGCTTGTGAAGGGCTGGCAGGGCACCTGGCCCAAAGCTTACTTCTCTTCCCCCTGCACCCTCATTTAAAAGACTCTCACAGAACAGTTCATCTATAAATTGAATGTTGGGGTAACAGTGGTTCTTAACATTCTGGCATCAAAGGTTCTTTGAGAATCCTTTGAAAGCTATTGACAGCCTCCTCTGAAATGTGTAAGACTGACACACAGAAATTTTTGCCACAGTTTATTTTGTTGCTAGAACCTGCACTTTACAGAAGGATTTATTTTGCTATTAGACAGCTCAGAGCACCCTGCCTCCACTTTTTCTATTGAAACCTCTTGGTCAAAAGAGATCACAGGCCTTCGGTAAAAGCATGTTAGTTACTGCAAGGCATAGAAATAGAACATTACCAGATTAGCATGGGTAAAATTATCCACCAAATAATCCAGGTCAGTAATGAGCCCTTCCTTGTCAAACTGCTTAGAACAGGCTTTCTTTAAGCCTCAATGAAAGTTTAACTTCTTCCTCAGGGTCAATGAAGGCGTTTGAGATTTGTCTTCTGGAAAATCATAGATTTTTGCACATGATGAAAAAGAAATTTATATTATTTCCATTTCTTAGAAACCTCTTGAAGAAATTCTATTTTTCATAGCAGTAGACAAGGCTTATTTCAAGATAATTTAAAAAAATCTTTGATGTCAATACATTCTGATATACTCATGATAATTAATTTAGCAAATATTTATTAAGTACCAAGTACATATCAGAACTTCTATTAGACTTTGGGATATGACAGGGAATAGTTAAGATAATTATTGCAATGAACTATGATGATGTGTAGAGCTTCTATCTTCAGCTGACAAAAAAACCCAGATGTGCTGCCAAACTTTCAAATGCTCTGCTTAACCATAATGTCTCAACATTTTTCTTTCAGTCAAAGACACTATACTTTTCTTTTTAACAGTTCAGAGACATCAATGTCCTTGAAGTTTCCACAACAGAACATAAAATAGGAATGCATTTTGGGGGCATCACAACTTCCATATTCAACAAATATGTTGAGTACGTACTATGTGCTATTCATTGCACCGTGCAAGGCAGCAGTAAACAGTATAGACCTTATCCCATTCCCATAGTAAGCTTGGAAGGAAGAAAGCCAGGAATTATCTGCACTTGCAGACATCAGTCATTCCATCCAGTTTATGCTGAAGGAAAATGGCACATCTGCCAATTCCTCTAAGACCTCCTTCAAAATATTAAGTGAAATATCTGCATTTCTGGAGTGGATGATGTAGACAGAGGCACAAACCACAAACCAAGGCACAAACCACTTCTCATATTTCTATAGCACAGATTCCTTGAAGTCTTTCCAATTTATGTCATATCTCTGTTTGGCAGTACAATTAAAAAAAAAAAAAAAAACACCTCACAAAGAACTTTAGTTTTTGTGTTGGGACTTTGAGCATTTATATGTTTGTCTGTCTATACCACACCTTTCTCAAAATTCTTCTTTCCTGTAAATGTATAGTTGAATGGGACATATCATTATTCTGTAAAATGATCTTATTCAGTGGCCACAACCAATGACTAAGGGGTGGGCACCTGATCCAGACTGGACAAAGAAATCTTTTTGATAGAAAAGTATAAATTTAAGAAAGGGATATCAGAATTACCTAATGAGAGTCTGTGATCTTTGGTTTAAAAATATAAATCAGAACCTATTTCTCCAATGATTAAAATCACACAGTGATTTGCCATTGCTCTTAAAATACAACCAATTCCTTACCCATGCCTTTACGGCTCTCCAGGACAGCTGCTGCCTACCTTCCTGACTACATTTTTTTATCACTCTACTCCTCATTCAACCCCACGAGTCCTTCTATCTCTGAAATATGGCATGCATTATTGGACTTGCATTATTCTTTTCCTTTTCTTTAGTATACTTATTACTACCTGATATTATACTATTTTGGTGTATTTCTTTTTTTTACTTTTTCTCTCCTTTCCCCTCAGTTAGAATGCACTCTTCTAATTGATTTGTGTGGCAGTTCCCTGCTATGGCCCCAAGGCCTATAGGAGTACCTGGCACATTGTGACAATCAATAATCAAGATCAGTAAATATTCACTGAACAAAGGAAGGATTGACTTATCCTGTAACATGGGACACCTGAGCACCGCTGTCATCTGTGTTTTCTGCCAGTTGGACCTGAGAAGTAGAGGAAGGTACAGAAAGGAAATGAAGGAGATGTGCTAAGATTAGCTTTAGTGGGAGACCAAGTCATGAGAGCCCTTAAATCCCTGGTTATAGTTCATTCCTTAAGCTCATACCCATTCCTCTTGTCTTCCCCGAAATTCTCACAAGTCCTTATAATCAATTCCTTTTTTTGCTGTAGTTAATTTGAGTAAGATTTGATACCTCTACTGAAAAAATTGTATTTTTTAAGTTGAAGTGTGATTTATGTATAATAAGATGCACAGATCTTAAGTGTTCAGTGTGATACATTTTCACACTTGTAAGCATCAAGGTAACAAATACCCAAAACAGAATTGCTGGTTTGCAACCTTGGGATTCCCCAAGTAAACTGTCCCCTGTACACAGAGGGCAAAGAGAGACCAAAGAAAAAGGCAGATCATACCAGACTGGCAGGTGGCAGGTTTAATAAGCAAAGGAACTTACATACGAGGCTTGTCTTGGGTGGCCACAAGATGAGTAGATTCTTCACCTACCCTCCAGAATTTTAAAAGTTTACATAAAGATTTTAACTGGGTTTAATCACAAATACCATGCAGTTGATCTCAACAACACATCACTCTCTCAAGACTATGTCCTTGGACTTTCATAATGTGGGAGCAGTGGGCAGAACATCCAGTCCAAGGGCCAGGGGAGGGCATGAGGAGCCTCTGGTGGCTCTGACCCAACTCTTGGGTCAAATGGGCAGGCACATCCTTTTTTTTTTTTTTTTAAAGATTTTATTTATTTATTTGAGAGAGAGAGAATGAGAGATAGAGAGCACAAGAGGGAAGAGGGTCAGAGGGAGAAGCAGACTCCCTGCCGAGCAGGGAGCCTGATGCGGGACTCGATCCCGGGACTCGATCCCGGGACTCCAGGATCATGACCTGAGCCGAAGGCAGTCGCTTAACCAACTGAGCCACCCAGGCGCCCCAGGCACATCCTTTTAATGACCTCCTCCAACAAAGATATTTTGTTGGATATTTGCTTGTGTCCCTTTTCAGGAAGTTCTTCATTTCCCACTCAGAGACAATTGCCTTTGACTTCTATTACCATAGATAAGGTTTGCCTGATCTTCTAATTAATATAAATGAAGTCATACAGTATGTGTTGCCATGTCTTGCATCATCCATTCAGCATGTTTTTGACATCCATAGTTTTGCATCCATAGTTTTGAGTCAAGGCTTCATTAAGTTGCTTCCTTCTTATTGCTGAATAGTATTCCACTAGGGAATGTACAGGACTTGTTTTTCCAAGAAAGAATTTAAAGTACAACATTGCGCTTTGACTGAATGAAGGTAGGGTGGGAGGGTGATAACCCCTTATCTAGGACCAGGAGAAGATTCGATCTTGCAGTGGTAGAAGAGAAGTTGGTTAGCCATCTTCTTTTGTATCTCGTACCCAGGATTTTTAAGGGGCTTGGTGACAAATGTCAGAATATTTTAATATGTTGGCTACTTCAATTCGGCCTTCATTAGAGGTTTTTCCTAAAGGGAATAATATTCAGTTTGAGGTGGCTCAGATGAAAGCAGCTCAAGGATAATAGTAGATTTTTATAACCTCTTTGACCAGCTGGGGAATCAGATAATATTTTACCTTGCTGAGCTGCAAAAATTAAATCCTCTGTTGCATTCTATTCTGAAATTAAAATGAAGAAATTCCATTCTAGAAACTGGAATAGAGATATCTGGGAGGTCCCAGAGAACTGAAGGTGCCCCTCCAAGGCACCGATACTGCAGGGGTGGACACATTGATGACCCCCTCTTTGTAAAATATATTTAGCTAGAGCTGGAATACAGCTGGGAGTTTGATGGCTTATTACAGCCTAAAGGCACAAACTTCCCTGCTCCAACCTATTGCTTTTCATTGGTGAGAAAGATCCTTCAACCGAGAAAGAAAGGGAGGGAAAGAGTCCTAAACACTGCTGCTTTCAGGAGAATCCAAGAAAACAAGACCCAGTTCTGGCTACAGGTTCGGTTCAACACGTTTCTTTCTTGGGTATTTAAAAATAGAATTCTCTCAGATGAAACTGACAGATAATTGAACATTTTACAGAAATTGCGTTCATAGAAAACCCAGAAAAGCAAGCCCCGGATACAGGCGCTGATAAAAAAGTGATTTACAAAGGTGATTTAGGAGAGATCCTCCCAAATTCCAACCTCAAATGAAGTTCCTGAAGAACACTTGTCATAGGAAACCTCCCAATCAGTGAATGGAATAATCAAGGAATCCCCTTCATTTCCAAAGAAGAGAGTTAGCAAATTCATGTCCAAGATATTTGCTCATCTTATAATTTCCTCATGTCCCTTTCCATCGGGAATACGTTAAGAATTAGAGACGAATATACATTACAACTTTTTCATTCTTTTAACCAAATATAAGTTTTGTTATAATTATGTTGCTTTTCTTGAATATATTACATGTTATAAAAGGACTACATAAATAATTGAATGAGACGGAATAAAATAGGACTGGGCTGTACTCATAAAGCCTGGCCACAGAGAATTACTGCCTAGGCCATTCTATCAGAATGCAGGGCAAGTATGATTTGGGGCCAAAAACAGAGTTCACCTGGGACATTTGGAGAACTTTAGGCAGGACACACTTGTAGTTGTGTGTAGAGAAGAACACTATACATGTGCACTGGGGGGCCAAGGGTGTACAGTACATTTCTATGAATTAATATCAAGTAATACTAATTCCTTTCTAAGAGCTTACATGATAACTTTCATCCACCAGTGGATCAGGAACAGCTGTGTTGCTGTGATGTTAACCCTGGCCGTGATTGATCAGCCTATGGATATACACCTGCCCCAAGTTAGGTCAGCTGGATCCCTGCCTGGGAACTTTCAGACTAGTACTGTACAAAAAAACCAGATCCTTTCTGGGTTGCTGAACTTATTCATGCTATGAAAAATATAGGTATGTGGGGAGCCATATTTTCCTATCATATAAACCCTAGACCAGAAATACGGTGGAAGCTGATCTTCAGAGAGAGTAGAATAAAGCAAATGGATAGAAGTGAACACAATAAGGAAAAAAGTGTTCAACTAGTTAATGTCTCTTGTTGCAGTTGTTTCCTGGGGTCTAAGTAGTTCTTGACTGCAGTTCAGTGAAATAACCTAAAATAAGGGTAGTAAATTTTTTTTGCACTTGAACTAGTTTGAGTTAAGTTTCTGATGATTGTAAATGAAAAAGTGTAAAGCTCCAAATTTTTAAATTGAGCTTTCTTCTCCTGAACCCCACATTGTTTAACATACATCAGAAACATGCTTAGTTGACTTTATGCTTTTGGCAAGAGTACAACTACTCAAGAACTGTTTATGTCCCATAATTTTTGGCAATGGAAGCAAAACCAAAGCATCTGCAAGTTTCATTGTACCATTTTTTTCTTTGACATTTTCTAACTTGAGCTGTGCCTTATATGAGAAGTCTGCAATGAGATATTTATAGTCATTATGGTAGGATACATTTTTTTACCTAATATTTATCAAAGAAAAATTATCCTGGACATCATAACATGGCAGCATAACAAGCAGATGTCATTTAACTGTCTCCAGTAGCTTCTCAAGCGACCATACAGTTGCCTGAATGTATACTTTCGTAATTGGACCTTAATAATTTGACAACAGTTTGTCCAAAGGATAATTTTCAATGCAATAAAAACAAAATGAAAGAAAATTCTTTTAGAACCACCTGAATCCTATCCTTGGACCTCTTTGGAGGCCCCTGTGCCAGGCCCTTAGAGGATTTATTTTCCTTTCACTACACAAGCATTCATTTTAGATACCTACTCTTTCCCAGCCCAGAAATTGGCTTGGCTGTCCAAGGCAGACAAGAGTGGTCTCCCACTGATCTGGAATATTAGTAAGAACTGAGGTCTGTGGGATGAAGGAAAGGGTTGGCCTTGTGAGTCATACTCTCCCTCTCTGAGGGCCAGATACACTGGGACCATAGGATCCAGCTTGCCCTGAGACCTCTACCACCCCCAGGGCTGTGGCTTGGTACCTTCTCTAGTCCAACATATTAGCTTCACTATGTTCCAAAGTTTCATCATTAAATGCATGGTTGCTTATTCCAGTCTAGGGTGTGGGGAAAAAGCCACTCCAGCTTTTCTTGTTTGATTCTACACACCTCCAAGCACGGTAATGATGGTCCCTTTCAATTCTGCCTTTCTTTTTCTCGGTTCATTTGGGTTAAATCTAAAACTTAATACATTATCACAGAGCATCAAAGCCAACAGGGTCCTTACTGATTATCAAAGGCCTTCCATCATTTTTTAGATCACATGACTGAGTTTCAGAGAGGTGAATGAATTTGTCTAGCAATACACAGTGAGCTAGCAGTGGAAGTGGGGTCTTGTGGCCAGGACTCCTGACTCTAAAATTGTTGCTTTTTTAGGACACCAGGGTTTTTGCAGATAGTACGGGCAGAAAGATTTCCAAGTTTCTTTGTAATGTCAGAAATCAGCTATGTAATATTTTTCTAGGCAGCAAGTCCTTATCCATTACTTTTTTCCTGAAATGTTAAAGTAATTCTCATGAATTATTCTAAGCACATGGAAATCAGGCATCAAAGGAGAAAAGCAGGAATAATAGAACACAAAGCTGTAAGCAGGTGACTCTCCTTTATACAGGGAATATTTATTTAATTTCCAATTCATGGTCTGCAAGAAGACATCCAAAATGTCTCAACTAGTTACTATCCAATATGAAATCCTCCCTGCTGCTTCTGCTATTCAACATTTCATTTCTTCTTGTAACCACCTCTGTATTTATTTACAAAAAAAAAAAAAAATCCAGGGAGATAATCGTTGTCTTGATACTCAATTCTTGGTATTGTTACATTGAGCAAAAATGTGTATCCTGCCCCTGGAACATGATTTTCTTGCTTGTACTGTTTTTCATTTCTTTGGCCTAAGTTGAGGTATTGGGAATTTCAGTCACTGCAAAATGGGAGGTAAACACTGTTCTCATGTTAAAAAAAGATAGAAACATGAAGCAGATCCCCAAGGCTAGATTAGAAAGTCCCAAATGAGCAGAACGTTATACACTTACCGTGTTTTCAGGACCACACCACTTCTCCATCTTCCAAAAATTAGATCGGACGCTTCCTATTTGCTCCAAAGGACTCTTATATTAATGAGCAGCATTGTCCTGATAAATTCCTGGTGCTAATCTGCTACTTATTTCAGTGCAAGATGCCAAATGACAGTGGAGGTTAAATACTCGCGGAAGTAGAGCTATTGGGTTTATCGAGTATAACTGGCTTTATCATCAGCCTTAAGGATGGAGGAGTTTGGAGTCAGGGAGGGTAGCCTGGGACCTCTCTGCAAATGCCCCTGCTGGCGTCATCAGACAGTGAGCACGGGGCTAAAGGAATCTTCAGGCCTGTCAACATAGCATTCTCACAATATATGGCCATTTTCCATTTTAACAAAGTATTGTTATTTCACAGGGGAACAATAAGTTATTACATGTCTTGCTAATAAGAATTCGTGTGTCCTACCAAATTATGTTTGCACTGGCATGGTCAATCTCAGCTCACCTCAAAACTGAGGAAATACAAGCCTTCTCTATACCCATTAATCTTTATGTTAATCCCTGCAAATAACCCCAAGAAAGAAAGACAACCAGCAACTATGATAAGGTGGTAGGGCAGATAAAAAAAGAGATGTGGTGAAAGCAGCAGAAAAACTCTAAAAAAAAATAGACTTATTTCTGACTTAAATGTTGCCAGAGAAGCAGATTCCTCGATGTATCTTGGGGCCTGCAGCTGCCAGGAATGTTTTCTGGGTGGTCACAGAGCTCATTAATCACTTCTCGGTGTGCACTAGCCTGGTGGCACATTGATGGGCAGAAGCCTGAAGGAGTGGGTAAACCTGGCAAATCTCATCATTTCATTGGATTGCCTAAATCCCTTCAAAGCTCAAACCCGTCTGCATGGCACATGAGGCATTTCCCGATGTAACTCTAAACCTCTCTTCCCTACCATCTCCGACTAGTCCCTTTGTCCTATCCTAAACTTTCGGTTATGCTTCTGTGCTTCTGTAAATTCTGCTCCCTCGGTTATAATACACCACCTTGCCAACCTGGTGAACAATACAGCTTTCAAAACTCCACTCAAGCTTCACTGACCACAGGCAGCTGCTGACTTCCTGGTTCTATCCTTACCACGGGAGTTTTGTAACTTGTTTACTATTGTACCCATCCTTTGCTATCGTAACCACTGTTTACTCTTGCAACTATAGTTTACTAGTGTTAAGTATTCTGCAAGCACAGGAATCAACCCATTCATGGTCTTATCTCAGGGCACAGCAAGATGCCTGTGCTTAATCAATGTTTGGTGAATAAAGGAGTAAATGATCCAGCCAAAAGATGTCTACATGGTAACCAACAATGCCAAAGTTAATCGTATTTCTGCTGTAGAATCAAACTGTCCACCAAATTTGGTGTTCTCAATTCTAAGTGTCCAGAATTTTGGTTTAGAAATAAGGTCAAATCAGATCCAAAACCCCAGCTAAGCATGGAATCGGAAGAAAGGTTCCAAGCCAGAGACTAGCCTTTCCAGAGAGAGAGAGAGACAGAGAAAGAGACAAGAACACAAATCGGAGGTCAGAACTGAAAATGGAATAGCACAAGGAGAAGGGAAAGAAGATAATCATGGACAACAAATGGTCCAAATTCTGTCCGGTCCCAAGTGTCTGACTATGCAGAGCAGGGTTACAGAAAACACTTTGGGATGAGGAACAGAAAATTCGGTCATGGAGGGCAAAATAGGAATCCAGTGTATAAATATCTCAGGATGGAAGAAGACAATCTAAGAAGAACTAAGAAATAGATCAACAAGAATGTCTCGTGTCAAGTCATTTACTTGCTTGTTTCTACTTATTTTTTATTCTGTTGTGAATGAGCCCCAACCACAGAATTTCTAGGACTCTCCATACTTACGGAGTGGTGGTGGTGTTGAGTAGTTAAGCTGTGGAGTCAGACTGCCTGGGCTAAAAGCCTGAATCCCTCAAGTGCTAGCTGGGAGGCATTAGTCAATTACTTCACCTCTGTGAGCTGTACAATGGGGCTGAAAATAGCACCTCTTTCAAAGAGCTGTTGGGAGAATTGAGTGAGTGAGTCCCTGGGAAGAACTTAACTCAGAGACCGGAAGATTCAGAGCGGGGAGCCAGGCAATTAATTACACATTTAGGGAGGTTCAGAGTGAGAAACTCATATTTCATTTTTTATGTAGAACTCTAATGGGTTTTCTTTCTATTTATTTGCTTTTATCAAATAGAAAAATCTACCATCTAAAAAAGATAGTCATTTTTTAAAAGATTTTGTTTATTTACTTGAGAGAGAGTGAGAGTATAAGGACGAGCAGGGGAGGAGCAGAGGGAGAGAGAGAGAATCTCGAGCAGACTCTGCTGAGCAGAGAGCCTGAAGTGGGACTCGATCCCAGGACCCTGAGATCATGACCTGAGCTGAAGGCAGACTGCTTCACCAACTGAGCCACCCAGGTGCCCCCAAAAAGATAGCTTTTTGAGTGGAAATAAGAACACAGATATGTATAACCAATTTGAAAGTTTACAAAAGCAATAGAGTTTTATTTCCTAGTTGAAATATTAATTCCAATAAAGGTTTGGTTACACTTATTTTTTAAGTCAGTTACTTAAAAAACATAACATATAAAATGTATAATTTTGTGTACACAGGCAATGAAGAGTTGGACCCATCAGTTTGCAGTCCTCTGGACCCCAGACTGCTTCCAGCTTTTTGTCCCACCATCCCTAAAGTGAGCCATCATGGTCCTTAGAATTCAAGGTAGCAAAACAAGAGGCAGAAGGAGATACACTTTCCCTTTAAGAATACATGCCAGAAATTGCCACACCCCTTCTCTTCACTTGTTACTGGCCAGAACTTACTCTATCACGACTAGTAACAGAGAGGACTGGGAAATCAAATCTGTCTTCAGGTGATGATTTATCCAACTAAAAATTAGGGGTTTTACCACTGTAGGAGAAGAGGAAATACCGGGGACAACTAAGAGCCCTTGCCAGAGCTGGCTCTCCTATTCTCCAGGGAGACTGGCGTGTTAGTCTTGTAACTCAACTACAGTAACAGCATCTGTAGGAAGGGGATTTGTTTGCCCGTCAGTAACTCCTTAGGTTAAAACTGGACTTTCATGTGTTTCTCCACATCCTTGTACTTTGTTTCAAGGTAATAAATATTTGATTTTTTTCTTATTGTGGAACTATTTCTCAGGCTAAAACTCCAATACCTAGGTCAGAAGCAATATTTGGGAGGTGTTTACTCCTAGACTGAAGCCACAGAAACCTAGAGTATTTAAAACTACATAGTAAGTGTATTTTTTTCTTGATCGATGACCCTTTTCCATGCTGTCCCCATTGCCTGTAATTACCTCCTTTCCATCCAGCAAACTCACACTCACTCTTCAAAACCCCATTTTGGTGAAGTCTCCTCTAATTCTCCTGGGCACATTTAGCTTTGTCTTCTCTATGCTCCCAGAGCACATTTTTTGTTTGTTTGTTTGCTTGTTTGTTTGTTTGTTTGTTTCCGCTGGTGTCATGCTTGGTACATTGCATTGTGACTATTTGTATTCTTGCCCTCTTGAGTCAACCGTGAGTTTGGGGAGGCACACAGACACTCAGAAATATTTGGTTAATGAGTGAAGAAAATGACTCCTCCCCCACTAGGTGATTATTTATATAGCATTATTTCAGAAAAAGTTCCTTTGATTAACGTGATACAAATACAACATGAATACTAATAACCATGTTGATAGTTATTGTACTGGTAGCAATGGTAACTACCACTATTTTTTCTTGAGTGTAACAATAGTGACTGAATCAACATTACTAATCATCAGGAAAATACAAATTAAAACCACAATGGGATATTACTTTACACCAACAGGAATGGCTAGTATTAAAGAGGTAAGAAATAACAAGTGTTGGTGAGGATGTGGCGAAAAGAGAACCCTCATACACTGTTGTTGGGAATGCTCACTGGTGCAGCCACTGTGGAAAACAGTATGGAGTTTCCTCAAAAAATTAAAAATAGAACTACCCTATGATCCAGTAATTCTACTACTAAGTATTTACCGAAATAAACGAAAATGCTAATTTGAAAAGATATGTGGACCGCTATGTTTATTGCAACATTTTACGATAGCCAAGATACAGAAGCAGCCTAAGGGTCCCTTGAGAGATGAATGGATAAAGAGGTTGTGGTGTTATTTATTTTTTACTTCTTATTCTTTTCCTTTCTTTCCATTGCACCCTTCCCATCATCGTTCAAACATATGTAATTCATTTTCATATTAAAAAGAAATCACCATCTCGGACTCTACTTCCCTTTTGATTGTTGTTGTACTTTCCCTTCCTTTACAAAGACTTCTTTGCCTGTAATGCTGATCACTCACCTGCCGTTCCTTACCTGTCTTCCGTCTGTGCTTCTCTCCCACTCCTTCATCATGAAGCCAACGGGCATTTTTCTGTTTTCCTGTTATTTACCTCCCTCAGCAGCACTTGAGATTGTAGAGTGCTCTGACCTTTTTGAAACACTCTATCCTGGGTTTCTGTATCACCAGACTCCCTCCATCCTCTTTTACCTCTGGAACTAATTCCTCTCAGAGTCCTTTGTTATATCACTGCCCATGACCTGGCTTTTAATCTTGGTATTCAAGGCTTTAAACTTGTCCCCTTCCTCATCTTACTTTATATTTTCTCCCTCGTGATTTTATCCATGCCCGTATCTGTAAATGCTTTCAAGTGAGTATCTCCATTCCAGACTCCCTCTGAGCTCCATCACAACGAATAAACTGCCAACTCACCACCTCCAGCTGGAAGTCTCAAATTAACCACAAGTTTAACCAACTTAACCATACCCATAGCTGAACTCATGGTCTCTTTTTCAAACCCAGTCTTTTACCAGTGTTCTCTTCCTTAATAAATGGCATTACAATCCATCCAGTTGCTCAAGGTGGAAACCCAGAAGTTATTCTCTCTCAAGAAAACAGTACAGTTCTGTGTGGGCTGACTTCGATCAACGTAAGGTGACTTTGGCATATTGTGTTAGGCAGCGTCTAAGATGGCCATCAATGATCCTGCCGCTGGTATTTGTTCTCTCCTGAATGCCTGCCTCTTGTGAGTGGGTTGGTCTCACTGATTCACTTCCAATCAGTAGAATATGGAAGAAGTAATGAGATGTGCTTCCAAGATTAAATAACAAAAAGACCGGCTCACATCTTGGATCTCTCTCTCTCTCTCTCAACACATGTACTGAGGAAAGCTAGCTGCCATATCAGGAGGTTATTCAGATAGCCCTGTAAAGAGGCTCACACATCAAGGAACTGAAAGCCTCAGTTGCAAATTATATATGAGCAACTAAACAACAACATCCCAGTGTTGTTTTAATTTGTATTTCTCTGTTGACATAAACAGGGAGCATCTTTTCATATGCTTATTCATATACTTATTCATATGCTATGTATCTTTTTGTTGAGGTGTCTGTTAAGGTCTTTGGTCCATTTTTAAATTGAGTTGTTTGTTTTCTTACTGTTGAATTTTAAGAGTTCTTCATATATTTTGGATAATAGTCCTTTATCGGATATGTCTTTTGAAAATATTTTCTCCCAGCCTGTGGCTTGTCTTTTCATTCACTTAACAGGTCTTTCCCAGAGCCCTGCCAATAATCCTATGAGTGAAGTTGGAAGTCTTCAGTCTAATTAAGCCTTGTGATGACTGCACACCTGATGGCTTGGTTGCAACCATAAGAGAAACTCTGAACTAGCTAAACTGTTTGTTCTTTCAATTTAATAAGTCTGGTTAATTTGAAATATAGCAAAAGATAACTATTATACATCTGAAGAAGGAGAAGATGCCTTTGTGAATTTAGAGAAAGCAGATGGTTCCCTAACTGGAATAACTCTATCATTTTGTAGAGACTGCTAAACAGAATTACACTTATTTAGAGTATTGCATAGGGAGTGACCCAATTAAAACATTTAATTCATTTTCTTATAAAATAACTTATAGCAAAAATTTCATTTTGGTATTTTTTTTTAAAAGGCTATTTTTAGGGGCGCCTGGGTAGCTCAGTCAGTTAAGTGCCTGGCTCTTGATTTTGGCTCAGGTCATGACCTCAGGGTCCTGGGATAGAGCCCTAAGTTGGGCTGCGTGCTCAGTGAGGAGTCTGCTTGAAAGACTCTCCCACCCTCTCCCTCTGCCCCCCACTCTAAAATAAATAAATAAATATTTAAAAAAATAAAAATAAATAACAGACAATTTTTAGAGCAATTTTAGTTCATAGAAAAGTCTTCTGTTAATTCAAGTATCTAATTGTTTTTAAATGGGGTACTGAGTGCATAGGAAAGGTATAGAAATAAGTACTATGAATATGTTAGTCAAGCATTGCTGGAGAGAGTATTACTTAGGAGAATCGTTAAAGCAAAATGAAAAAAAGGCTTTACTAGTACTGATGTAGTTTTTAAATATAGGTGAGGTTTGGTGGGGTCTGGAGGCGATGGCCAAGAAAGAATTCTTGAGACGTCTTTGGTGCAAAATGGTGGTTTTATTAAAACCCAGGGACAGGACCCGCGGACAGAAGGAGCGGCCTCCTGCTGCACGGGATTATGAAGAAGAGCTGATTATATACCTTGGGGTTGCAGGAAAGAAAGATAAGGGAAGTTCCAAAAGGATTTTCGGATGCTAAAGAGGACTCACAGGACACAGGAGGCCTTGCTCTTTATCGTCAAATGAAGGTTGCTTTTCCCTCTAACAAGACATTAACATTAAAGCAGTTAGGAGGTTCCTGGAGGAACTTTATACTCTGCCCGCCTCAAGTACTTGTCAGTGGGGGTCAGGTTATAAGGACATTTAATTTTATCTATGTTTCCCTCTACCTTTGTTTCCCACATCAGTACAGCTCCGTGATTCAGGGTAAAATGTTAGCAGTTCCTACTCTTTGCCATTCATTTTTTCATGAGCTCCTGGAGCCCTGTGAATGTGGCACATGATGGGAAACATTGATCACAGCAGGTCTTCTTTTAAAACAGCACCAAAGAATCTTTCGCTTTGGAAGTAATCCATCAGTTACCATACTGCTGATAGATGTCTGGTGGCATCCATCCTTCAAATTAATGTGAAAGCCCCCTTTTATTCATTGTATTTACTTGACACACACATAAACAACCCCCCCACACACACACACAACCCGCACACACACACAGTGTCATTGACGTCTTTACTCAATTAGCTTAGTAGTCAGCTAATGACTAGGCTGAGATTTTTTAAAAATGCCTGGAACCCAGAAGTCCTCTAGACTTTGCTGAATGGCTCAGTGTCTCCTTTTGGGCTTTGCTCTAAATGTTCAGGCAGGCAGCTGACAACTCTGTCTTAGTCTTCACTTCTGAGTGCACGGAGTCACAAAGTCAGCCAGAGGTGAGATGTTAAGGCTTTCTCGGGTCCTTCCTGGGAACATACAGGACCCAACTCCTACGTGTTGCTTTCTAGATTCTTGGGAATGCGTCAAAACTTTTTAAAACCTTCCTCTGGACATTTCATTCTCCAGGTATTCCATTTGAGTGTTTTGTTCCCCTCGTTGTTTGGCCGAACTGCTAACACTGCTTCCAGCAGTTGTGATGTTGAACGGCTCCTGATTGCTCTTGACAAATGCCCCAGGGAAAAAGTCTGCTCACACTGAGACAGCTCTGAGTCAGCTCAAATAAAGAGCAGTTTGGTGAAAGGGATTTTTAGGGAAGTGCCAGAGAGTCCAAATAATAGTTATCTGGCAAGATGGCCTTGGAGGAGCTCCAACCCTCTTTTTCTCTCCAGTGTCTCCTAGGCTGCTGCCTTTCACCATGATTGCAGGGTTGTTGGTTAAGACTCTTTTTTTTTTTAAGATTTTATTTATTTATTTTCCTGACAGATAGAGAAGAGTGAGCAAGTGGAGGAGGAGCAGAGAGAGAGGGACAAGCGGACTCCACGCTGAGTGTTGGAGCCTGATGCAGGGCTCAATCCCAAGACCCTGAGATCATGACCTTGAGCCAAAATCAAGACGTTTAATTGACTGAGCCACCCAGGTGCCCCTGTTGGTTAAGACTCTTAAAGAACTGGGGAAGGTGGGTGGGACTAGAACAAGGTTAAGTGCCACAAGGTTTTTCTTACTGAGATTTAGACATTGTTCCTAAATAAATGTTTCCCAGATTGTTGCAAGCCTTTGATTAATTTCCAGAATTCTTCAAAAGCTAATTTGGACCGTTTGTTGGGGGGCAGTATTCTTACTGCTTTTATGAAAGAGAGGATTTTTAGAGGTTCTTACTCTGTCAGTTCCATTGCCATTTAGTATCAATTCATGAGATGACATTTTTCTTTTTCATTTTCAACTCAAACCAGTTATAGTCAGTGGATATATAACATACCAAATATTTTTTTATAGCAAACTTGTATTTATAGTTGCTTCCTTATTCCTGAGGCAAGTATTTTGAAATTTAAGACTTTTTTTAAAAAAATAAAACTTTTGACATGTTAACAGAATTCAAATGAGTTGAACAACTTTTAGATACGATATCTTAGATACACAGGTCTCCAAATGATGAATTGGCTTGAAAACCATTAGGTTGAGAAGAAAATGATAATCAGAGGCAGCCACCATTATTATCCTTGTGATTATTTGTATTGTTTATAACAATGATATATTGAGCTTTTATTATGAGAAAGGCCTGATACTGTATTTTGGGGAGAGAAATGCAAAGCAAATAAATTTATATTTACAATTGAATACAACAAATCCTATTACATTATTCATCATTATAGTCATCAATTACTAGTGTTTAAACATGAGATTTATTACTACAGATAAGTCAATAAATCTGGTGCCTTTTTTTTTTTTGCTTAAAGTAGTAAAAAAAAAGATGACAGGTCTTAATGATTAAGAAAGATTTTCTGCATTGTAGCTTTCCTTTTCTGATATAGAGTACATAATTTTTGTAATAGCAAAAGAAATGTAATCTTTCCATTGATGTTTATTTACCGCTTTTATTTATTTCCATACTTTCTAGCATTTCTTCATGAATACAAATAGCACAATGTTTTTGACTAATATGTTCATTATTTTATATTGTGGGCTTAGAAGAGGGTATTCAAACCAAACATAAGCAAGAAGCATTTGCTGATTCCCTTAATACACAAACTATCAGATGGCAATGAGTTTGGTGATTCTTTCCATTACAGTTGTGTGTGTGTGGGCAGGAATGCAGTCCAAGTTCTCATTCCTTTTTCTGTTTCCTGTCATGTTGGTTTTAGACTACGGCTATTGGATCCAGCTGAAACCCTTCTCCCAGTGGGTGGGCCTGGAGATATTTTCTCTCCATCTCCTTTTTAATCCCAATCCCCCATTGGTGGTAGGCATCATTACTTTCACCCAACCTAAGAATCTATTTCCTTTCTGGCTTTTATTGCAAGATGAGTATTTGATCCATAAAAATAAAAAAAAAATACTTTTATATCTACAGAAATTTCGATGTGAAATAGTGGATAGACTTACTGTAACCCTTTCAAAAACCTTTTATGCAGTGTTAGATTTGAATACTGTTTGTGTTTTCTCTTCCCAACCATAAATGAGCATCCTTAAAGAAGTAAAGTAGAATCTTATATTTGAGTGCTGGTCTAAGCTATTTAGAATCTTCAGGTCCTTAGGATAGAATTGAACAGAACACTAAAAAAATTTTTTTTCTTTGATGATTCTGAAAATTACCTTTGTTGTAGGTAAGAAGGTTTTGAGGGAAACCGCATAGTCAAATAGAACTATAGCCGCCATGGTAAAGCTGTGTAAAGAAGAAAAAATTTACAACTAAGTTTCCAATCTTGATTTAGTCAGCACAAATTCCTCATTTACCTACTAGATCTAGAAAATAGGGGCACAGTGGACTAGCGAACTTTCACTTCCCTTGTTCTTGTGGTATAAATGCTGAAAAAAGAAGGCATTAGTTAAGGAAAAAGACCTAAGCTGAATGTCAGAAAACTGAAGTTCCAGATTTGTATTTCTAATCTAATAGTTTCCAAGATGCCAATCTAAATGATTAATTGTCCCTTTGAGTAAGGATAATAACACCTACCCCTCAAATTTCAGAGAGATGTGGGAAAAAATGAAGATCCAGGCGTTACCACATGCCAAGCATTATTACAGATATTTGGTCATAAAGGAGAGAAATGGGCAAAAGTTAAAACCTTATTGGAGGCTGAGAATAAGAAACAAGGAAACAAATTCATCTAATACATCTCTCTAAATATTCTGGGAGTGAATCTGAAGTATGGGCATCATTTTCTTCACATTTCAACCTGAGATTTTCATGGATCTATTTGACACTGGTCATTTCCACTGCTATCCCAATTGCCTGAACAAGGAAGATATAAGACCCACGTTTACGTGGTACTATTGGTGGCAAATAGTCCTAAGCATATACCAAACTAGTTTCCTTTGCTGTGGGGCACACAGGTGCATAGACCACATTTCTCAGCTGCCTTGCAATTAGGAGATACATGTGGCTTGATTCTAGGCAATAGAATGTGTGCAGAAGTGAGGTAATGCCTTCCAGGTTTGGACTTTAAATTGCTCCCATGCATAATTATTGTCCTCTTTCCTTATCTTCCAAATAAATAGAGAGGAACCCATGGACCCAGAAAAGGGAAAGCTCAAGAATACAGGAAACTGGGTCCTTTCTTTTTATTTTTAAGATTTCTGTTATTTATTTTTAGAGAGAGCATGGGCAAAAAAAAGCATGGGCAAAAGGGGCAGAGAGAGAGGGAGAGAAATCCCAAGCAGACTCATCGCTGAGCACAGAGCCTAACATGGGGCTTGATCCCACGACCCTGAGATCATGACCTGAGCCTAAACCAAGAGTCAGATGCTCAACCAACTGAACCACCCAGGTGGCGCCTGCATCCTTTCTTTTTTGCTGGGCCAAGTTACTGATATTTGAGGATTGTTTTTTGTATCAGTTAACTTACTTTACTAATGCACTATCATAGGATTTTATAGTTAGTTTACTTTAAAATTCTGGCTATATATATTATGAAAAAACTGTCTGGGTAGTCAATTTGAAATGAGTATTTGCCATGACTATTTGACAGGTTATGAACTAAACTACGGGTTATTTGATCAAATCTTTAAAAAACTAACTTGCTGGGGGTCCCTCAGTCAGTTAAGCATCCAACTCTCCATTTTGGCTCAATTCATGATCTTAGGGTGGTGAGATCAAGCCCTGCTAGAGGCTCCGTGCTGAGCGTGGAGCCTGCTTAAGATTCTCTCTTTCTCCCTCTCCCTCTGCCCCTCCCCCCAGTAAAAAAATGTTAAAAATTAACTTGCTGTTTTGAGTATTGTGTTTGTAAATATAGCCAAAGTGCCTGCTCTCTGGGGGTCAATGTAAAACACAGTTTCTATATCAGTCCATGAATGAGAGATAAAGAGTGGCTGAGTGTCTGGGCTTACTTTGTGTGACAGACTTCTACGCCTCTTGGGGGAACAGTAACTCGACACAGTGCCAGCCAACTGGTGTTACCTCTAAGCCTTTCCACGATGGAGAACAAGTGAAGAACAAGAGGCAGAACTGCTGACATATTATCCAAGAAAAACGATTTGAACAGATTTTCTACCAACTTGAACAAATGTTGACTTGGATGACAAAGTTAAACAAAAAGAAAGCAAAAAGATAAGGTTGGGCTTAAATGTTGAAAATATTAGCTGAAGCTTTCTTGAAGTGAAAAGATAGGCATTGTCCATAATGCAGTCCATAATGAAGCAGACCTTATCCAACCCCCACAATGAGCCTAAACTAGGATGAGGACTATCAAGTAGTTTGAAAGAGTCAATGTTAATCTTCTAATATGAAGTCAAAGCTCATTCACGAGAAAAAAGAAGTCCCATCATCATCAAATGCTTTTTTTTATCATAAAGGAAAAGGCTATTAACAATATGATTATAATCATGAACTTAGGGCATTTGAGCTGCTGAATATTACAGGTGAAAAATCGCTATACAAATGGATATACTGAGAGATTAAATGAACACTATGTCACCATTCAATATTCCAGGAGATACGAAGAAAAATACTCTCAAAGATTCTCTAAGTCTTGGGTATGAAAGTAGAGAGAAGTTCATATATCACAACATATGTAGCAATTTGGACGCATGCAGCAGGAGCATGAAAATTTAGATCTTCAAAGTGAAAGGGGCCATCAGAAGGATGGATACTTTAGTCTGGGGAGACTCCAGTCTGAATTACAGAATTATGGTCCACATAATGAAGTCCAAAGATACAGCGTGTAAGGAATAGCAAGGTGGATTTGCAATGACATGGATGAAGCTAGAGAGTATAATGCTAGGCAAAGTAAGTCAGGGAAAGCCAAATACTGTATGATTTCACTCATATGTGGAATTTAAGAAACAAAACAAATGACAAAAGAAAAAAGAGAGACAAACCAAGAAACGGACTCTTAACTATAGAGAATAAACCGATGGTTACCAGAGGGGAGGAGGTCGGGGAGAGGGGCTAAACACGTGACAGGGATGAAGGAATGCACTTGTGCTGAGTGCTGGGTGATGTGTGGAAGTGTTGAATCACTATATTGTACACCTGAAACTAATATAACACTGTATGTCAACTGTATTGGAATTAAAATTAAAAAAAAGAGTAAGCAGCAATTAAAAATAAGTAAAAATTTAAAAATGCATTGTTAAAAAAAAAGAATAGTAAGGAGGAGTTTCTTAGTCTGAGGGAAAACAGAAAGATCTCTCCACAACATTACAACTTTATAAGCATTGCACATGCTTAGTTTCACGCTATTGTCTAAGAAATCAGTGATAGCTCTGAAGAGCCCAAGATTGATACACTTAATTAAGTTGTTAGAAAGGGTCAATTTGAGTAAGAGAGTAAAGGTCCTATAACTTAGTGATTTTATCCTGTCACTAAAGAGAGGCAATTTTAGTCTGAAAATGTTGGATCCTTTTCTCTGTGATATTCCCATTACTCAGAAGCCTTGACTTTCTGGAAATGGTAAGAGATGCTTATGTTAAAGACTATTCAAAACTGTGACCTTCACTGAGGTCACTGCCAGCTAATATACATATAGAGAGATATAGATATGGATATTGTGCTCATGAGGAACTACCCAGTTTGTTGATCTAAATAATTAAGTTTCACTAGTTAAGAGAAGTAATGAACAGCAAACATCTTACAAATAATAGCATTCAATAAATATGTACATTTTGAAGTAACTAAATGCCAAGTCTTTATCTTGCAGAATAAGGTAAAAATAAGAGGGAATTGGCTAGATAATTCAGGAGAATATATATATTCTATATATACATATATATACTATATATATTTTATTACTTGTTTTGTAAATGACAAAGGGACTCTTATGTGAATATTTTCCTAGAAAATATTTCAATGGTCATTTATTAATGTTTGAAACTAGTTCTTGAAAAAAGTTACCTTTTATTATTAACATCTCTCTTTTTTTTAATTTTATTATGTTATGTTAATCACCACACATTACATCATTAGTTTTGGATGTAGTGTTCCATGATTCATTGTTTGTGTATAACACCCAGTGCTCCATTCAGTACGTGCCCTCTTTCATACCCACCACCAGGCTAACCCATGCCCCCAACATCTCTCTTTTAAAAAGAGTTTATGTCAGGTTTTAAAACACCTGATATGAGGGGCACCTGGCTGGCTCAGTCGGTTAAGGAGCTGCCTTCAGCTTAGGTCATGATCGCAGGGTCCTGGGATCGAGCCCCATGTTGGGCTCCCCACTCAGCGGGGAGCCTGCTTCTCCTTCTTCCTCTGCCTGCCTCTCTGCCTGCTTGTGCCTTCTATCTCTCTGTCAGATAAATAAATAAAATCTTTTAATAAATAAAACACCTTATATGAGAAAATGGAGTTTTTATTTCCAGAGTCTCCATGTTGTTTCCAGATTTTATTCAAATGGTTTTCAGTAAATAATGGTACATAAAAGAGGATTAGAGCGTGAAGAAAAAATCAAATGAAGTTTGCTAAAGGGGTGTGACACTAATAAAGAGCAGGTGTTTGTAATTTACCTTTGGCAAATTCACAGTAAACTCCTAGACAAAAGCCTACTGTCCCTCTTCTCAGCAACCGTTGTTCTTATTGGTGTTTGGTATGTAATTACCTGTATGCCAGCCTTCTGCAACAATAAGGAAGAGGTGCCTCTTGGTTTCCTTTATGCCATTCAGCTTCCTCAGCCAATGGTAAATGTCCACATTCAAGAGTCCTGAAGAATGGCACATGGAGGAATATGCCGTATCAGAGGACAGCTTCCTATGGGAGAGAATGTTTGTCTTGACAGCAACTGATAGTTGGGGCTTCCACTGTGTTTATGTCTCTAGTCATGTCTGAGGATATCTTAAATTCTTGGTGTGTTTCTTTAAGAAAAATTATTTATTTAAAAACAACAGAAGGAGTGGGAATTTTATGTTATTTTTCTATATAGTTCAACAGGAATACATTTTTGTCTGTCTATAACCAAGCTGCCTGAGTTCAAGTGTTAGCTCTGCAAATTACTAGCTTTGTAGGCAAGTTATTTAATCTCTCTACGCCTTAATTTTATGTGTCATAAGATGAAGATAAAAGTCCTGCCGATCATGTAAGGTGAAGATTCTATGAGACAGTGCTTGGAAAGCAGTGGGTACACTGGATGACACATAACAAGCATTCAATAAATGTTGGTCAGATGAATTCTTGAGTGGGTGGTTTTGGTATTAATCTATGTCTCGACTGAAGGAATTTACCCTACATCATCTTTTATACGAACCTGCCTGCATAATCCATGGGCTCTCTGCTCTTTAAGTACATGCTTGTCTTTGTTCCTTGCTGTAGGATGGTTCATATCAACTGTTGGAAATTTCTGAAACTGCCCGAAGATTACACTCGCAAGTCCTCATCACATATATTTCTAAGGACCATTGGTTTTTCTTCAATACGCTAAATGAAATAATGAACCCAATTTCTTGTTACATAAAAAAGACCTTCTTACTTTGTCAGCAATTTTTTGTCCCCAGATATCCTTAATGCTCACTGTCATCTGCTTCAGATTCTCCTTAAGTTAATCTTCTCAGGGAGGCCTTTCCAGACCCACCATATTAAAATCTTAACATCTGCCCCTTTCTTCCAACTCCCCAATCTCTGTCTTTCTTTTTCTGAATAATTATTCTCTATAGCATTTGTCATATTCTGACAGCCTCTGTTTTGTTTATTTTTATTTACTAATTTTTTACTATCTTCTTCAAGAGTGTGAAATCCAAGTAGGCAAAATTTTGTCTTCTTCAGCCACTACTCTATTATAAGAGAGTAGAACATATTTGGTGTATGTATAAATGAATGAGTGAATGAATGAATGAACAACCAGGTGGGGGTTTTGTCTCTTTCCTTCTCTCTCTCTAACTCAAAGGTTACTTTATTCATCATGACTTCTTACGTCCTGTGCCTCTTTTGGCTGCAATATATAGGGCATGGTTTCATAACCCAATTTTTTTAGAGGGATAAGTCACTTCCAAAATTGTTTTGAACAAAAGAAGCCACCCTAATTTGACGGTCATGGATACCTTTACGTCACCAATGTAACATCATTAGATATTCCCTCTGGTTGCATCAGTTTTGAATTTTAACTGTTCCATAACCCCATCGTGTCACCCACCTGAACTCTGAGTGAAGCCTCAGTGGAACAACAGCAACTCTGTTTAAATATAGTCATGATCTGAGTTTTATGGTATGACTAGGAGAAATAACGTTCTGTGAATGTGCTACGAAGGGCGTACCAAGGAAGTGAAAGTTCCCGAGGTGTATATCGACTTTCATTTAACTGTCAGGCTACTGTATTTCATTAAAAGAAATATTTCCTTTTAAATGAATTTCCCAACTTCTTCTGCAGTAGGCAAATGACATTGCCTAACTAAATAAATCAACTTTGGAATCTTCAGAATCTCTCTAGCTGGTTATGACACTTGTGTTACCTGGGATGTATACTCCAAATGGATTAAACAGACCTCGACATTAACCTACCCGTTAGGGATCAAATTACTGCCCAATGGAGCAGATGGAATGATTTGAACAGCGTTGACTGAGTATGTGACACAGGATACTCCAGACCATCACAAAAGACTCTACATTCTGTGTGTTATGTCTCCCACCTGCAGATTTTCTTTTCTTCCTCCCTTCCCCTCCCTCCCTCTCTCCCTCCCTTCCGTCCCCCACCCCTTCTTCTTCTTCCTCTCCTTCTCCTCCTCCTCTTTCTTCTTCTCTTCTGAAAATTTCCAAGGACCTTTCTTCACATTTTTTCCTACAGAATCTTAAAAATTTAGAGCAAAAAATGGCCTTCAGAGACTATCTAGTCATTAATGTGAATACAGATCCATCAACATTCATTTATTTATTTCATATTTATTGATTGATTGCTCAATACGTTCTAGACATAGGTGCTGAGTACTGGGGTTAGTTTCTAAAGTCAGTAGTCAAAGATTGCAAGATTTCTGGTAGAGGCCACGATACACTCTTCTTTCCCTCAAAATTGACTTCTGTCTGCAACTGAAAGATAAAGCTCATTTAAAGGTAAATAATGATATCTTGCTGAAATAAAACATGATAACTTATTTGTAGATAAAGTGTTTCATCCTTGTAGAGCACATGGAAAATTCCAGAGGGTTATTAAAGGTTTGAAAGATGTAAAAATGGGGGGGGAAATTAACAACCTTATGAAGGTGACTTTCAAATTTGATGTGAACCTTGTCTGGCTTCCAGACATGACCTAATCAAGTGCTTCTACCATAAGTAATGAATGGTGTAAGGTTTCCCAAAACAATTCTAGGTGGTTACTCTGTGGTTTTGAGAAAGCTGGCAATACTCTGGAGTTCTGGGATACATATTAAATATAAACACATAGAATAGGCATTGACTTTTGAGTAAATGAATTGTTAAAAACAATGGACAAGCAAGAATTGGTAGGTACAAAGTCTCTGCTGTGATTGGGAGTCAAGTCAAACTAATAACAAGGAAGATTTTTTCAGCAATAATAATTAATGCTAACTCACAGCCAAGAGGGATACAGCAGCCACATAATATTTTGGTTATCTTCAAAACACATCAAAATCCCAAATTAGCAGGATTTGACTTACTGGAGGCTGTTTAAACGACTCTCTTGAAAACTATCCTGAATATTTGCAGTTCAGACACCATTCTGTCTTGCGTGTCAGTGTTTTTCATATCCCTTCCCTTTTATTTATAATCTGTACTGTCTTCAATTTACTCTCTTGAGTCCTACTTGTTTATTAGAACTTAGTATAGAGACTACCCTTTCTTGAGATGTGATCCCTTCTTTTTTTTTTTTTTTAATTTTATTTATTTATTTGACAGAGAGAGACACAGCGAGAGAGGGAACGCAAGCAGGGGAGTGGGAGAGGGAGAAGCAGGCTTCCTGTTGAGCAGGGAGCCTGATGTGGGGCTCGATCCCAGGACCCTGGGATCATGACCTGAGCTGAAGGCAGACGCTTAACGACTGAGCTGCCCAGGCGCTCCAATGATGCGATCCCCTCTTAAAGGCCTCCCCAGACATCAGTTCATTATCACAGCGGTTGTCCTAACGATCTAAAATTGCTTGTATCCTTGTCTATCCCTTCTCTAAGCTGAGAATTCTCTTAACTCCAGCAACTGTGTTGACTTACCGCTAAAATCTCTGACATCTCACCAATTTACTGGTGCATCCTCGGAGCCTGATAGATAATTCTTTAATGTTGATTAGTACTGAAGGAAGATAAAAGAAGCTGAGATGAACATGAATTCAATGTTTACTTTATGTTCTTACTTCAAATGCAGCAGCCTAATCTTCGGCTTAGTCTTTGATAGATTGTAGTAATAACGTCTCTGGTGTTCCATGGCTAATTATAATATTTACTTTTGGTTTAGGAGAGATTTCTTTTCTATATTAAGAAAGGCCTTTCTCATTCCCCACTTACGCGTGTGTTTTTTAAAAAAAATAAGAAAAGAACATTGTGGTAATAAGTTATTCATACTTCCCTCATGTAAGTATTTTAAAAGCCAATATTTTGGTATGTCTTCATTTTATTCACATGTATGCTTGATTCAGGTTCTAATAATTTTACTTATTATTATGTCTAGTTCCAGAGTTCTTAGAGAGACTGTCTTGCTGTGCTACACTCTACTTTGTTGACCATGAAAGGACATGTTTAAATGTGTGTTCTATTAGGAAGTAAAATGGAAAACTAAGATTGTCTTCCAGATATTTGAGGTGCTATGGCTCACTCTTCTCAGTTGTCTTTATATTTCAGAAATGCTGGTTTGCCATTTGAATGATGATATTTGGAAAATAGGTGTACTATTACACTCTTCCTCATAGTTTCAGATTTTTCTTAACCAGAACTGCTTCCCTTTTTTGTTGAACACAGTAGCTTATAAGAAGTATCATGTGACAGACATTCCTGAGTTTGAATCTGTCTTTAACCCTCCTCCTAATTATAGGAGACTTAACACTGATACTTTGTTCATTTCTGTATTATTTAAATGTTTCCTAAGAATGTATTAATAATCAGAAAAATAAAATACTAATTTATAGTAAAAAAAAAAAAGATTAAACTGCCCTGGTGAATAGACTAAAATAAACTGGTGATTACCCCATTGGATTGTTAATCCAGGGTAATGGTCAAACCTAGACAGGAGTAAATGAAGCAAAGCCCTACACAAAAGCAATTACAAGACATAAGCTGCAGTCTTACGTTTACAATTATCTACTTGCACGTTTTTGCACAACCCGATTTTAGCTTTCCACGGTCTGTAAACAACTTCTGAGTGGTTCTAACATTGTTATTAGTTAGTAACAATGCTTCACTTCTCCCAATCTCTATTGGTTATAAATGGTAACATCAATCGTTACAACACTTTCGTATGAGGTCAGCTAGTGGCAATCACAAACAATGCTGTGTGTGGATTGTGTCCGGGTAAGGTATGATCCAGTTCTGTTTTGTTCAACTAATCTGAACATGCGTCAGTGGTAGAAATGTGTAAGAACGTACATTGCCATAACTGTGCTTGCTTGGTAATGTTGTCCATATTTTATCTGTCATATGAAACATAATTGTCTATTTTTTCTAAATACAGATATAATAACAGTCAATTCATAGAGGATTGCTGATGAAATGCCCCAAGATAGTATCTCCCCCAATAAAAGTAGCTGAAAAATATATTTTGCATAGAGAACACTTGTTCACATGAAACAATCAGGACATTGTATTCTTAAGTCAGGTTGGAAGGGTGTTTACAAAGTCTGTGCCAAAGCCAAATACACAAGCACCCCCTATTTTGCCTCACAGAATGTACTTTTCAATTATGTTACGATCATATTCAATTATCTCTTGAACTTATCTCTCTATATTCTAATAATAATGGGTGGAAACCAGCAAGTCAGAGAACAAAATAGATTTCTTATGGTATGATGAGAATGGTGATCCACTCCTTTCCTTTTACAAATAAAGAACTAAAGCGTATAATGATGAAGTGACATTTACAGAGTTACATGACCAACTAATAGCAGAGCTGCACTCAAAACACAGGTGTCCTGAATCCTAGCAAAGGGCTTTTCTCACGACCACACATTACAGTCACTAGAAAAGACACTAACCCCTAAAAGACCCTTGCCTGAAGGATCCAAAGTCCTGTAGCTCAATCTTTTAAAAGTCCTAAGGTAAAGAGTATGGAAAAGTCAAGGATCCTTTTCTTTCCTTTATTACAGTATCTATTTAATGATTGTAGCTGTCACTTTTAGAAACAAGGTAAGCTTGACTATGGTTCTGTTTCATGTATTTTAGCTTTTCTTTGTCAGCGATGTCACCTCCATAACAAGCATCTCTTGGCTTTCTTCTTGAAAACATGTCTTCGGGCAGGGAAAATGATTTGTGGTCTCAAGTCAACTGCAGAAGAATAGGTTTCCATTACAATAGCCCTATGATAAGTATAGTTGTGTTAATTTCGCAAAACACTCTGCTGACATGAATGACCTGGTCTTAAATCCTTTTAGCTGGTAGTCTCTTGGTACTGTACTACTCAGGGCATAAAGCTGGGGACAGAAAGACAACCACTGGGCAAAGACGACTGAATGCACTCTAATGGGTAAAACCACCCATGACATGTTTTCTTATTTCTCTGAAAAGAAGACAACACTAAGTGATGCATTTTCAATGCCAGTGATTACGATCTTTGAACTATTGCAGAAAATGTATATCTGGATTGCTTTTACATTATTATAATAATACCTGACTTCAGTAACAAGATAACCAGCTAAAACTAAGTCTTAACGACTCTCAAATTATACGGCTGTTCTAATTAATCATATAGAAATTCCCTAGATGCCTCGCAAAAATGCTACAATAAGGAGAAAATATTACTATTACGTGTACAACAGTATGTTGTATGAAAATCACCATGATAGCTCCGTACAACTGACAGAAGTTTAAATGTCAATAGCTGTATTTCAAAGCCATTTGACCAATTTTTCCAATGCGGCAAGTCAAGGAGGCAGAGAAAAGCTGGAGAAGTCTTAGTAAGCAATACAAATAATTGAAGAGTTGAGAAATGGAAATTATGGGAATATGCTAAGGGAAATTGTATTATTTAGGACAGGGAAGACGGGTCTGGAAGGTAACTTAATAACGACGTTCATATAGTATTCATGTAGTTCCTCCCCGATAGGTACAATAACAGAGCATATGTAAAGTACAAAATTATTTCCAGGCTTTCGAACATATTCAAACATTTTTCTCATTTAGTTCAGCTTAAGCCTTGCACCATGAAAATGAAAGCAGGCAATGTTGTATTCTGCTTCGGTGGTATGACACAAACTTCATGCGGCTCTTTACATTGAAATTTCCACTGTTTCTAATCCACATTTTAGCGACTCTTTCACTTTTTGGAAGATTCTACCAATGCATTTAATATGGGAAATGTTCTTTTTTTTAAGATTTTATTTATTTATCCGACAGAGAGACACAGTGAGAGAGGGAACACAAGCAGGGGGAGTGGGAGAGGGAGAAGCAGGCCTCCTGCTGAGCAGGGAGCCCGATGCAGGGCTCAATCCCAGGACCCTGGGATCATGACCCGAGCAGAAGGCAGACGCCCAACGTCTGAGCCACCCAGGCGCCCCATGGGAAATGTTCTTTAAGCCAGTTTATTATGGAATGTCTATGGAAGCAGCCTGCCTTCCAAACTGCTTTCTTGCATTGTGAGTGTGTCTTCAACTTGCTTCCAATTGACTATTGAATGTCAGAAGATAAAGAACCTTGGTATCCTAGTGACAAGTGGGTTTTTCTTTTTCAGGCATTGGTCCTGACAGGTTTACTCTGGAATGAAGCCCATGGCATTGAGCAAAGCTGACTCTGGCTTGTGTGGAAGAGCATCATGAAGGAGGGTAAGGAGAGCATCTTGATGTGTGTGTGTGTGTATGGGTGTGTGTGTGTGTGTGTGTGTGCACATGCACACACATGTTATAGGGAAAGGGCGTTAGCACCAATATCTTTGTCTTTATTGAAAATGTTATGATTTCCCAGACTTTCAAATTTATTTTATGAGGCAAATAAAGTTTCAGAGTGGCTATACAAAGCTGTCAGTCAATCTGATGTTTATTTCTAAGTGTTGCATAGATGCCTCCTAAAATAGCCTGCAGGATGGGCGCCTGGGTGGCTCAGTCATTAAGTGTCTGCCTTCAGCTCAGGTCATGATCCCAGGGTCCTGGGATCGAGCTCTGCATCAGGCTCCCTGCTCCGCGGGAAGCCTGCTTCTCCCTCTCCCTCTCCCCCTGCTTCTGTTCCTTCTCTGGCTGTGTCTCTCTCGGTCAAATAAATAAATAAAATCTTAAAAAAAAATTTTTAAATGGCATGCAGGAGATGTGACACATTTCTCTATTGTTTGATAACCAGGTTCATGAAAGGAGTAGTTTAAAAATTTCAATCGTCTTTGGTTTATCCATGATTGTCACTATCTTGCCTGCAAAACAACCTACATTAAAAGTTTTAAAAAAATCATTTTCTATACTCTAACTTTTTGAACTTTGGAAACTCATATGAAACTTCTATAAGGGAGAAACTTCACACATATTTATAACCAGATGTAGTTGACAACTTCTTTCCTCTATGAAAATTGTTTTGCAATGAATTTTTCCGTTGTTTTTCTTCACGTAGTTTTCCTTGCTCAATGTTGCTATTTCAGAAATATGTGATCTCTGATTATATTTCATATTAAGAGGGCATATCAAAAGATTTCCAGTGTCTGACAACAATTTATTTTGCAATTGCTGGAGCAAAAGGAATCCAGGTGGATTGTTTACATGACAACATAATCGTACCAATCCAAAGGCGTGGAGTAGTTCGAAGGTATGAGCTGCACCTCTATGTACTTGATGCCCAGAAGGTTTGCACTGTATTTTTCCTGTGATATGTACTTTAGTTTGGCAGGAATATAGTTTCACCTCTGGAAATGAGACATCTGTATGTCATTTAAATAGATGACCTGTGCAATTTGTTTGAAGCTATGTTTTCCATAAGCTGAAAAAAAGGATAAAGCTAAAAGTGACAATTTAAACTTCCATCAACTTGGAACAAAAATATCCTTATCATTTCTTTCAAAAAGAATGAGGGCTAGAAGATAGTTCTTTAAAATGGAAAATGTAAAATAATGAGATACTAAATAAATGAACTCTAGGTTTCCAACATCACATCTCTAATTCCAAAAAAAAAAAAAAAAAAAAATGGAGGTAGAGAAAAATGCTGGTATTCCCTGAGACTCATTATAGTTCTAAGAAGTTGAACTTTTGGAAACTTGAATAACAAGCCAAAGTTGATCAGATTCCCACTGTGCCTCTGTGAGTCCTCAGAATGCTTTGCCAGGTCTAAATAAGTAGACCATCCCTGTCATCAAAAAAAAGTGTAGAAACAACAAAATAGAAAACAAACACATCTTTTCTAATTTTGGACTTCACAAATGAATTCTTCTTTTGATGTAATGTAATCATTTCTTCAAATGAAATAATATTGTTTTATAACAAAGCTGACATCCAAAATCTGCCATGAGATTCCAAAGTGAACTTGTACAACCTTACTTTGCCTTTAATGGTTCTGATAACTCCTGAGTTGCTGCCAACCAGGCATCGGCCAGGAAAACCTCCAGAACTCTCCTTACAAGACATTAATGATCTCGAACGTGCATTTATAGGATCATCTGTGTCCAGCTTACTTGATCATGTTTTTTAAATCTATTCCTGCCTTCCCCCTGAGGAAGTTAAATACTCTGTCTTAATTTTAAAGATGGGGAACAAAAAATACATGAATACCTGAGAAAATAGTTTGAAGTTAGCTTTTGTGCATTACTGTATTATCTGTGAATTTGTAACAATACTAAGTTTTTATCAAGCTTTTATATCATAGGCTCGATCTGGCTGTGCCTTCCTTTTAGTCTTGCCTCTCATAAGTGCCCCATGACTTCTTCTCCTATGCCCCCCACTCCACTCACTGTGCTACATCATCATGAGTTCCTACTGAGCTGCCCATACAACTAGGGTTTATGCCATCCTGTCTTTGTTGTCTCTATTAGCTTCATTTTGAATGCCCTTTCACTATGATTCCCACCGCAAACCTTGATCATCTTTCAAAATTGAGCATAAATAGCCCTGCTAATTATTCTCTTTATGCGTTCCAAAGACAAGTCAATTGCTTCCTCTTCTGAGCTCCATATTATCTCAATACACGTCCATTAGAGTACATATCACGTTTTATTGCACATCTTAAATTCATATATCCATATTATTTAATAGGTTCTCATTCTTTGTGGACTGCAACAGTATCTAATTTATCAGTGCATCCTACCAGGCACATAGTAAGCATTCAATAAATGCTTGTTAAATTTATGTGCAGGCTGTTCTGATGGTTGACAAAGAGGAAATAGATGAGAAAATATGAATTTAGCAAATTAAAGTATGTGCCAAACAAATTCAACAGCAGACATCATGGGTAATGTTTAGTTAGCTTATCAGGTATTAAGTCATGTGTAAGTAATAGTAATTCAAAATTTTAGATAAACTTTTTAAAGATTGTTTTGGGGGGAATAATTCCATAGTGTACATGTATAATGATATTGATTGGCTGGGTGTTAGCAGGTTAGAAGCTTTATTACAGTAGTAGTCTACTTATGTAAATATTAGACCCAAATATTAACAATGGTTACTTTCCAGTAAGCAGATTTCAAATGATTTTTATTTCATTTTTACTTTAATATTATACAGTGCAAATATAATATTTGAACATAAAAATAATAATTTATTTAAAAACATTAAATCTCATGGTGTTTTAAGCCAAGGATATGAAGTACATATTTTTAATTTATGAAGATAATGCAACCATCAACCAAATTTAAAAAATGATCGATTTGCTTCATCTAATCTCTTTTGTTTTTTTCTTTACCAAAAGAAATGAAAAACAAATTGTAGATATCATATTCTTTCACCCCAACATCCTCCATTATACAACTAAATATTTATCACTTAAAAAATTTAACTACAATGCAATTATCATTTGTAAGAAAGTTAAAGTAATTCCTTGAGATCATCTAATGTCCATAAATAAATTTTCTGTTATATTAAAAGTGTGTTTTTACAGTTGGTTTGTTAGAAACAAGATCCAAACAAGATTCATACATTACATTGAATTGAGGTGTCCCTTAAATCCACTTTAATATACCACTTCCTACTCATCTTTTTTTTCCCCCTTTGTATGATTTACTTTTGCAGAAACAAGGTTATTGCTTTGTAGAATGTTCCACATTCTGGATTAGCCTGTTTGACTCCTCAAGAGGTCACTTAATTTATGCCTCCATCCCCCATATTTTCTCTAAGTGGAAGTTACTTGTAGAGTCTTGATTAGTATTAGATTTAACATTTTTGGCAAGAATGTTTTTTGTTTTTATTTTTGACATTGCAGTGTGCTTCAACTTACATCATATTAGAGACCTGAAGTATTTCAATGACTTCAGGTGGTGACAGTCTGTCCCCTCTGTTGTGATGCTCCACATCAATTTTTGATCTAATATTTATACCCATGAATGATAGTTGCCTGTATTAATTTCTTCATTAGGGGGTTGCAAAGATGGGAATTTTCTAATTCTTTTATGTTTAAAAAAATCATTTGCTGAAATTCTTCAATAAAGGCTTTCTTCCATCAACTAGGACTATTTAGTTCCCTTGAAATATAGTTTATACTCACGACAAGATAAACACTCAATTTTATTTACTTATTTATTTATTTATGAGGTAAAATTGCTATATAACATCATATAAGTTGTAGATGTACAACATTGTAATTCAGCATTCGTATACACTGCAAAATGATTGCCACCATGTCTAGTTACCACTCATCACCATACAAGTGATCTCCTTCAGCCATTTTGCCTATCCCTCAACCCCCTTCCCCTCTGATAACCACCAATCTGTTCTTGCATCTGTGAGTTTTGTTTCATTTTGTTTGTTTGTGTTTTTTCTTAATTTCACATGTAAGTGAGATCATACAGTCTTTGTCTTTCTCCATCTAAATTATTTCACTTAGCATAATGCCCTCAAGATCCATCCATGTTGTTGCAAATGATAAAATTTCCTCCTTTTTTGTGGTTGGATATATATATATATGGTGTATATATATATATATGTGTGTGTGTGTGTATATAGACACACATATATATATGTAGTATATATATATATATATATATATATACCACATCTTCTTTATCCATGCATCCACTGATGCACACTTAGGTTGTTTCATGTCTTGACTATTATAAATTATTACAAATAATGTTCATTACATTATTATAAATAATGTTGTAATGAACATAGGATGCATATATCTTTTTGAAATAGTGCTTCCCTTTTTTGGGATAAACACCCAGAAGTGGAATAGCTAAATAATATGGTAGTTTTGTTTTAATTGTTCTGAGGAATCTCCATACTGTTTTCTATGGTGGCTGCACCAATTTATAGTCCATGATAATTAGTGATGTAGAACATTTTTTCACATGCCTGTTGGTCATCTGTATGTCTTCTTTGAAAAAAATGTCTATTCAGATCCTCTGCCATTTTTAAATCAGATTGTTTTTTGTTGTTGTCAAATTATCTATTTTGGTTATTAATCCCTTATTGGATACACGATTTACAGATATCTTCCCCCATTCAAGAGACTGCCTTTTCATTTTGTTGATGGTTTCCTTCACTGTTTAAAAGCTTTTTCGTTTAGCGTGGTCACATTTGTTTATTTTTGCTTTTGTTTCCCTTGCCTTTGAGGTTGGATCCAAAGAGACACTGATAAGACCAACATTAAGGAGTTTACCACCTATGTTATCTTCTAGGCATTTTATGGTTTCATGTCTTACATTCAAGTCTTTAATCCATTTGAGTTAATTTTGGGGAATGGTGTGAGATAGTGGTCTAGTTTCATTCTTTTGCATGTGACTGTCCACTGTTCTCAACACCATTTATCAAAGGGACTATCCCATTCTCATTGTATATTCTTGGCTCCTTTGTCATAAATCAATTGACCGTACATGTGTGGGTTTATTTCTGGACTTTCTATTTCATTCCATTGATCTATGTGTCTGTTTTTATGCTAATATAAGACTGTTTGGTCATAGTCAGGAAAAAATGGGTGGACACAGTGAGAACCTCAATGAAGAGATAAAAAACATAAGGAAGTAACAAGCCGATTTCACAGAGCTGAAGAATACAACAACTGAACTGAAAAATACGTTAGAGCACTTCAACAGCAGACTAGATGAAGTAGAAGAATGCATCAGTGACCTGGAAGACAGGGCAGTGGAACTCACACAAATAGAGCCACAAAAAGAAAAAAAAAAGAATTCTAAGAAGTGCCATTAGTTTAAGGGACCTGTGGGACAACATCAAGCAGAATAACACCTGCATTATAGTAGAATCAGAAGGAGAAGGGAGGAAGGGGTAAAAAACTTATATGAAGAAATAAAGGCCATGGAATCCAGACATCAGTGTCTGTGTGCTGGGTGTGTTCATTTTCACTAGGTTTTTATCGTTTCTAAGCCTTTTCAGCAGGCAGAGCTAGAAAATACATACTTTGAAAAAAAAAAGGTAGTTCATGTGGGTATTATAGATATAGATAGTTCATATGGATATATAATTTATATGATACAATTTTTAAATAACAGTACAATTCTGTTTGCAGATATCAACTATTTAAAAATATACTTGAAGTGCTGCAAGGAAACATACTAAAATTTTGGCAGTGGTTCTCTCTAAAGGATGTGATTCAAAATGCAATTTTGTATCATTTGCATGTATTACTTACAAAATCAAGGGAAAGTTATTTTAAAAGATAATTTTACCTTGAATTTTTCTATTCAAGAATATATTCTTACACTTATTGAAATAATTACCACTAAAAGTAGTATTTAAAGTAATTTTCTAAGAATGGCCTTTCAAAAAAGGACCTCTGTGATATGGTTTATTTCTTTGTACAGTTTCAATCTACACTCAACCCAATGATGATCTGCCATGAAGCAAATAAAGCTTGGGCATTGAGGCATTCCTGAAAGGATGCAGGTAGTACATTCACATGGCCATATGTTTTGGTAAATTTGCCAACAACTCAATGAGCACATTGAGTTAGGATGGTGGTCTGTCTTCACCCTGACTGCTGTTGTCACCTTTGTCGGGTGGCACCATACTGGTCCCAGACATTTCTGGGATCAGGCTTAAGGTAGTTGTGTAGGAGGTACCTTTAGTTTGAATTCTGTAGAATGTATTTATGTACTTTGCTGTCATTTTAAACCCTTTACCAGTTGTCCCAGAAAAAGAACAACTTCCAAGAATGCTGTTAGTCCCTGCTGTGCTGACTTACCGAGTTTGTGGACCAGGCTGCAGGCCAGGGGCCACGTCGTGGTATGAATAGGAATAGTGGCACTCAGGCCTGGAAGTATGGGAGAGTAATGGTAGAAAAATCAAGTCTGAAATGTAAGGGGCAACATGCCAGTCTGGGAGAAAATGTTGCAATCTTTAGACATATAACACTCTTTAAACTGAACATTTATTTTTCATCAAATGCCAGTTAGAAAGACATTCTCTTCTGTTAAAAATATACCACATGGTGCCCAATATCATGTTATAAAAAGTACCATTTTTTATAGGAAGGGTGTATTTGATCAGCTCAAAAAATGCTGCTAACAAAATTTGAAAAGACATTTTGGTGTGTTGTAATAAAATAAGTGAGAAGTTGCATATTACTGTAACATACATGAGACGTCCTTCTTCTATTATCTTTAAATTTAAAGACACCAAGAGGAAAGAATCACAGAATTAATGGAATATGAAACAAAAGTGATAAAGATGAATAATGAAGTCAATGGAAATTATTCTTACATTAGGAAGCAATTTATAACAAAAATTTTTCCAGAGTAACAAATGCAATCATCCATTAAGAAGATATAAATTTCAAATTAAAGTGGGAACTCTTTGCCTGTTTATTAATCGAATTAATGAAAATGTATGAATTAATGAACACATTAGAAGATTATTTAATTTCAGGTTGATTGAACATGAAATACTGACACTGATAAAAAAATTACAATATACGACTACAAAGAGTGTTTAAAGAACAAACTGTTTAAGAAGTGTCAAAGATCCCAAAAGTATTTAAGACTAGTCCCTACACTAGAAAAAAAATCCCCTGAAATCATGTGTTATATGCTGATACTGGTTATTGATATTGCCTCAATTTAACAATCATCCTAAAAGTTGAAATGGCATTCCTAATAATGAATATGCAAACAAAAAATGTAGGAAAATGAGCATTATACAGGTATGTCTGGAAATTTAATAATATTAGATTTTTTCCCCAGATTTTGTTGTGTCTGTGGTATTTATCAATTTCTTCTTTTTTTTTTAACCTATGTGTCGTTATGATTTCTCATTTTAAGTAAACATTCACTTTAATTCCTAGGTGTGCACTTAGTAGAGAAGGGTCCCCAGTGTTGTATAAGCTTTAGGTCCCATAAAACCTGGATCCTAATATATCCTAAACATAAGGCTCAATGGCCATAATAAAGATCTAAGGGCTTGGTTGGGAGAGTGAGGGAAAGGAGAATGGAGAAAATATACAGAAACTTTGAAGGGAGGGACACCTGGGTGGCTCCGTTGGTTGAGTCTGCCTTCGGCTCGTGATCCTGGGATTGGGTCCCACATTGGGTCTCACATCGGGCTTCTTGCTCAGTGGGGAGTCTGCTTCTCCCTCTGCCGCTTCCCCTGCTTGTGCTCGCTTGCTCTCTCTCTCTTACACACATGCACAAATAAATAAATAAAATCTAAAAAAGAAAGAAAGAAAGAAGAAACAAACAAACAAACAAACAAACTTTGAAAGAGAATAGGAACTTGGCCAGGTTAGATAAATGGTAGGTAAGAGTTCCTTGAAAAAATAGAAGTTGAACATGTATCTTTCAGAATCGTGAACATTCTGTTTATTGAATTACTTTCTCATTTATTTACGGTCTACCAATTTATATAGTGGTTGAGTCTGGTGACAATGAAGGCATATAGAATAAACAACAAAATATAAAAGAGAAGTTTAAAAGTCAAAAACTGGGAAATAAAAAGTAAATTAAGAAGGTGACATAAAAAAAACAAGAAAGACAATATTTTCCAGGTTGCAAAGAGCAATATACACATTACCTGGCCTGTAAATTTGACTCTAAGCTTCCTAGTACCAAATGAAGGGAGAACATTTTCATGCACATAGTTTTTCTGTCAAAATCAAAATCAGATCGCTACCCCAGGGGAACAAAAGCTTTTCTGAGCATTCAGCTCTAAATAAAGTATTTTAAGGGACACTTTAATATAAGGAGTGATGTACTGGACAAAATCCTCAGAATATTCTTAGACCAAACACAGTGATAAGTTTAAACTGCCTGTTTCTATAAAAGCTGTAAATATATTTGGTATCCCATGAAAGCCGTACTGAACATTTGTTGCTTTGGCTGCCCAGAATTGATTCCACTTTGGGGGTTGGTTCTAGCATCCCAATTCTTTTTAAGGACAGTCAGCTAACCTGGTGTCTTATCCTTCCCAGGATAGCCATATTCATGTTAAAGGATAAGCAGATGTAACAAAGAAACTTCTAAATGAATGAAGCAGGAGTTTATTTCTCTCTCTCCTAGTAGTGGTCATTTTAGGTTGGCAGATCAGCTTTGCTCCAGAACATCATTCCAGAGTTTCAGTCCTTCTATCTGCCATCCCCCACCCTCCTGGTCTGTCAGGGCTAACATCCCACATGTCCATGTTTCTGCATGTGGAGATAGGAATAGCAAGCTCTAGGGAAAGTGGTTTTATCTTTAAGAGAACCTGAACATTGTGAAGATCATTTCTGTTCACATTGCATTGACCAGGACTAACTCAAGGTCACACCTGGCTGCAAAGGAAATGTGGTCTCTAGCTGGTTAGCCTTTGCCCAGATGAAACCCAGAAGGAGTTCTGTTGTGGAAAGGAAGAAGGAGAAATGGATGCTTGGAAATAGTTATCACTGTTTGCCACCTCAAGGGATTAGCAAATTAACCTAAGATAAACCAATTAGATGCTCCCTCTATGAAATATGCAAATTCATAAAGCAACCTAAAATGGTTGGAGTTAACAATGTCTGGGAGACTTTATCAGTGCTGCTACCAAGACTCTCTGGAGCTGTTCCAAGTCTAATTCCTCCATCTGCTCTTTGATCTGGGTGAGTCTCCGATACAGTCCAATAAATCCCTTTATCCTGCAATAAGACTCTCTCAAAGGATCAGAATACTTATCAGTGAAGGCAATTTGGTTAGGGATGAACATTAAATAGGTGCAAGTGTGTCTTTTTTTTTTTTTTTACCTCATCCTTTAACAAAGGGCTAATTTATTTCATTCTGAACGTACACTTGTTGTATTTTATTTGATTAGAGGGATAACATGTCAGGTTTTGATTCTGCAATATTCAGAGATCCTAAGACCTTTGCTCCATTACACACACACACACACACACACACACACAAATAAATGTTAGGAAAAATGTTTTTAAATTATCATTTTAAATAAAAGGATGAGCCTTCAGGAACACAAGTTGAAATAGTAAAGAGTGGTGATGAAGCTGCTTGTTTCCCCAGAGGGTATGTGAGAATCCAGTTAGTTTAGAGCTTCTATGTTCATAAGAGGAAAGGGGAAAAGCCTTGTACCTAATTAGGGTTGAGAGCTGATCATAGCCCCCTTGGGAAAGTCAGGATTCATGAAAAATCACGTCTTCAGGAAAATAGGGAAAATATTTTTTAAATATGTTTTCCTACACCCCCCAACGTTATTAAGGTATAATTGACAAAGAAAAAGTGTACATATTTACAGCGTACAATGTGATGTTTTGATATGCATACACATTGTGAAATGACAGTCAAGCTCATTGATGTATCCATCGCCTCACACAGTTACCTTGAAGGAGAACATTTAAGATCTACTCTTTTAGCAAATTTTGAGTTTACAACACTGTGTTATTAAGAATAGTCATCAAAGGGACACCTGGGCTCAGTTGGGTAAGTGTTTGCCTTTGGCTCAGGTCATGATCCCAGGGTCCTGGGATCAAGTCCCACATCAGGCTCCTTGCTCAGCAGGAAGCCTGCTTCTCCCTCTGCCTGCTGCTCCCCCTGCTTGTGCTTTCTTTCTACTCTCTCCCTCTCTGTCAAATAAATAAATAAAATATTTTAAAAAAATAAAAAAGAATAATCACCATACAAAAATCAGTTGTTTCTATACACTAACCATAAACTATCCAAAAGAGAAATTAAGAAAATAATCCCATTTACAATTGCATTTTTAAAATACTTAGGAATAAATTTAACCAAGGAAGTGAAAGATCTGGACCCTGGAAACTACAAAACATTGATGAAAGAAATTAAAGAAGACACAAATAAATAGAAATGTATTTCATATTCATGAATCAGAAGAATTAATATGTTTAAAATATCCATCCTACCCTAAACAAGCTACAAATCTGATGCAATCTCTATCAAAGTTCCAATGGCATTTTTATAGAAATGGAAAAAACAGTTCTAAAAATTCATATGGAACCACCTAAGACTCCAAACAGCTAAAATGTATCTTTCTGAGTAGTATCTTTTCCTTTTGTGCCCTTCCTATTTTCTTTTATTTTGATAACTATATGAATTGAATGCATTACTTATATATTTCTCTCTTTTCTTTCTTATCACATAGAGAGACTTCTGTTTCTTCCAGTTGGGTTCCTTTTAACAAATATTACATCAAACGCCCCTCAACTTCTCATCATTCATTTCTGTAAAGAGAGCCTAGACAGTGTCTGGGAGCTGTGATAGAGCATTTCATTCATTTGTTCATGCAACAAATATCCACAGAGCAACAACTACACACATAGCACTATTCTGGATGCTGAGGATACAAGTTTAAACAAAATAAACAAACAAACAAAGTAGAAGTCCCTGCTCCTACGGAATTTAGATTCTTGTAAAGGAATAAATAAACAAATACAAAACTTTATATTCAGGTAAGTTCCATGGAGAAATATAAAGTAGAATAAAGGGTGGATAATAAATAGATAAGGAATATAAGGTAAGCTTCTCTGAAAAATTAACATTTGAATAAGAACCTAAAGTGAGGGGAGTTAGCCATGTAAAGGTGTAGGGAAAAGTATCCCAAGGAAAGAAAGTGGTAAATATATAGCCCTTAGGATGGGAATAAGGATGTGTGTTCAGGGACTGCAAGAACAGTGGGGTTGGAACAGTTAAAAGGAGAGTGGGAGGGCATGAGATAGGAGCAGTAGGCAAGGGCCAGGCCATTGGGGGGGGGGGGCTTTGGGCCAGAGAAATGGCTTTAAATGTTATTCTAAGTGCAATGGGAAACCATTTCGAGGTTTTAACATGATCTGATTTACGTTTGCCCGAATTACACTGGCTACTTTGTAACAGCAAACCACTGCTGGGATGAGTAAGAATTGAAGAAGGATGATAGTTGGGAGGAACCTAATAGAGAGATGACAGTGCCTTGGACCATGATCATGGGGCTGACTGTGTAGGAGGATCAAGGAGAAATTGATCAGTAGTTCACTTTTTGACATGCTGAGTTTGATAAGCTGCTTAGACATCTAAGCAGAGGTGTTGAGCAGGCAGGTGAGAAAGTCGTCTGGAGCTCACAGGAGAGGCAGGGCTGGGGATGTACTTGTGGGAGTTATCAATGGGTAGGTGGTGTTGGAGGCTCTGAGATTATAGAAATCCCCTAGGACTGGAGCTGTGACAGACAGGATGGAGTCCCCAGGGAAACAATAGTTGAGCTCGGGAAGAGAGGGGAGAGCCAGCAAAGGAGTCTGAGATGAACTAACCAATGGACAAGGGGGGAAAGCAGGGGGTTGGGGGGTCCCTGAAGGCAAGTAACAGTGTTTTAAGAATGAGGAAAATATCAGCAAACCCCAGATGCTGCTAAGAGGTATCAAAATAAGAGAAAAACTGAGGACTGTCCATTTGGCAACACTGAGGACCGTGTCAAAGATGGTTCTATAGAGATGTTTCAAGTAAAAGGAATGAAAGTTTAAATTTACTATCATTCTACCTTACCTAGAGTAAGGGAGAAGGAAGGTGGAGTGGAATCAGAGCTTCTATAGAAAAGTATATTTTTATTTTACTTTTAAAAAAAAAAAAATCTTTTTTGTGTCAGACATGCACTGAGGCAGAGTACCCGTTTCACCTGACAAGATTGCCCTCATTATCAGTATGTGTTGGGAGGGCTCTGCCCTTTGTGTACTTGGGGCACACTCAGACAAGTTTAAACTGGAGCTACCTGCTGCTTTGGGTTTGGACTCTGACCATGGGCATGCTTCCCAGAAGGGCTGATGGAGTCGAGATGAGCCTCCTGATCGCCTGACGTCCTGTCCTCAACCCCAAGACTTGCCCTCTGAGGAGTTACTGGTTTGGAGGAGGGAGATTGTTTTATAGTTTTTCCCACTTAGTTCCCAGGGGAAATGTATAGTCATGGGTCAGTCTGGAACTATCTGCACTAAAAATAAATAACAAAAATTTCTTGAAATTCTTTTTTCCCACGAATTTGCAACTGATAAACAGCATTCAGGGATGATATTGTTTCCACCTATTTTAATTATCTGTCATAAATTCATTGAGAACCTGGATGAGGAAGAATGATTCACCCGTGCAATCTACCTTATCATCCAGATGTATGAGTTTGGAGCTTTCTGATAGTTTTGTTTTTGCCAAAGACAAAAGTCAGAGCACATAGAAGAGGGATCCCTAACAAGGAGTCCATAAATGGACTCTTCAGTGTCTGTGCCCTCCCTTCAATCATTTCCTAACATGGATGTGTACATGTGTGTTTGTGCATTCACAAATGTGTGATTTCTTCATATTCTGGGAAGAGTGTGTGATGCAAAAAGGTGTCATGAGCAGCAGATAGTTTTAAGATCGTATTCTTTGGTGAGACCCTGCAGTAAAGGTATTTTGTGTTGTACTGGAAAATATGCACTTTGGAAATTAAATAAGTAGATTTCAAGGAGTACATACTTTCAAATGTAACCAAGATTCTCACATGAATAAATAGCCAGTTCACCTTTCTATAGAGGTAGTGCTAGTAGCTAAAGCAAAGCACTCCCCCCCATTATTTCCTGAGATACATATATTGGTTGAAATTTTTATTGAGACAATTGTAGATTCACATGTATTGTATGAAATAATACAGAGTGATCCTATGTACACTTTCCTCCAACAGTGACATCTTGTAAAATTATGGTATAATATCACAACCAGGATACTGACATTGATAAAATCCACTCAGCTTATTCATATTTCCCCCACTTATACTTGTGCTCATTTCTCTCTGTCTTCTTCCTTCTGCTGCTTCTTCCTTCTTCTCTGTCTTTGTATATTTAGTTCTATGTAATTTTATCACGTGTGTAACTTTGCATATCCACCACAAGACTTTAAACAGTTTAATAACCTCAAGGATACCTTGTTGCCCATTTACAAGCACACTATCCTCCCTTTTTCCCTCACTGTCCCTAACCACTGGGAACCACTAATTTATCCATTTCTAAAATATTTTCATTTCCAAAAGAGTTATATAAATGAACCATATACTATGCAATCTTTTGAGATTTGCTTATTTCACCCAGCATAATGCCTTTGAGATGCATCCAAGTTATTGTGTGAATCAGTGTTTTATTCCTTTTTGTTGCTATATTCCATAGCATGGAATTACCAAAGTTGATTTAACTATTCAGCCATTGAAGTACATCCAGATTGCTTCCAGTTTGGGCTATTATAAATAAAGCTGCTATGGACATTCGTGCACAAGTCTTTGTGTAAACATTAATTTCTAAGTTCTCTGGCATGAATGAGCAGGAGTGAAATTGCTGGGTCATATGAGAATTGCATGTTTAATTTACAAAAAAACTTCCAAACTGTTTCACAGTGACTGTACCATCCTACATTTCCACCAGTCGTGTATGAGTGATCCAGATTCTCTGCATCCTTGCCAGCATTTGGTGTTACCACCATTTTTCAATTTTATCCATTCTGATAAGTGTGTAGGGATATCTCATTGTGGTTTTACTTTGTGTTTCCCTGACATTAATGATGCTGAACGTTGTTTCATGTGCTTATTTGATACCTGTATATCCTCTTCAGTGAAATGTCTGTCCATGTCTTTTGCTCATTCTTCAATTGCACAGTTTGGCTTTGTTGAGTTACGCATTTTGAGAATTGAGAATTTTGACTTTTAAGAGTTCTTTATATGTTCTAGATACTACTCCTTTATCAAATATGTGGCTTGTAAATATTTTGTTCAAAACTGTAGTTTGTCTTTTCATCCTCTTCACACAGAATTTGGTTTTAATTTTGATGAGGTCCAATTTTTCATTTTTTTCTCCTATGGATCATGTTTTGGTATCAAATCTAAGGACTCTATCTAACCCTAAAACCTAAAGATTTTCTCTATGCTTTTTTCCTAAAAGTTTTATAGTTATAGATCTCACATATAGGCCCTCCATCCACTTTGAGTTTATTTTTGTATAAAATGTGGTAGTGTGTTATTTTTTGTCTCCTATGGATGCTCAATTGTTCTAGCACCATTTGTTGAAAAGAACATCCTGGGATGACCGGGTGACTCAGTCAGTTAAGCATCTGACTCTTGATCTCAGCTCAGGTCTCAGTCTCAGGGTTGAGAGTTCAAGCCCTGTGTTGGGCTCCATGCTGGGCATGGAGCCTACTAAAAAAAAAAAATCCTCCTCCACTGAATTGCTTTTGCAACTCTGTCAAACATCAGTTGGACAAACTAATATGGGTCTATTTCTGGGTTCTCCATTCTCTTCCATTGATCCATATGTCTCTTTCCACTACCACAGTGTTTTCATTACTGTAGCTATATAGTAAGCCTTAATATAGGATAGAGTGATTCCTTCCCATTCTATTCTTTGTCAAGGTGGTTTTCGCTATTCAAAGGTCTGTACCTTTCCATATAGATTTTAGGATAAGCTTGACAAAGTACCAAAAAACTTTCTAGGATTTGATGGGAATTGCACCAAGCCTATATATCAATTTGGGGAGAGTTAATATCTTTGTTGGATTGAGTATTCCAATGCAGGAATAGGGTATGTTTTAAAATGTAATGTATTTTTAATTATACAAGTAATACATAACTATTTTTCATTCTGAAAAACCAAATGATCAGGGCATATTAGACCTCTTATCCTACACCCAATTCCAGCGTTCTCCAAAATAACCATTCTTACCAAATTTTTCTATGCATTTATTTCATATGACTTTGGATTCCATAAATGACCTCATCCTATATGAATTTTTGGCACCTTCCTTTTGTCATTTAGCAATGCATCTTTGAGACCTTTCTATATCAATACATATAGATCTACATCATTCGTTTTAACTGTTGTGTGGTAGGTATTCAACAGTACGGACATGTCATGGTTTATTTAGGGATTTCCTTTTTGATTGGCATTTATTATACTGGTAGAACCTCTGTAGACTGTGTGCTTAAGCAACACTTAACAACTTCTTTATAACAAAGCACTCTTCTACCATCAGTTGAAATAACCATTTGCAATATATAAGAAAAAACATTGTAGTCTCCTTATGGGCTTCTTCCCCTTGAAGGCAGAGGATGTATCTATCTTATTTTTTACTGTATCTGTAGCGCATCACAGCCACTCAAGAAATATTTGTTGACATCAGAGAATCTTGGTTTCTGTTTATATAAAGCCCTGAAACTGAAGAAGATATTGATAAGAGCCTCCATTCACTTTATCAGAACTGTAAAATGATGCATGTTATGTTGTTGGTTTAGAGGGACCAGAGAAAATCTAAAGCCTTTGGAGTTGATGGAGATAATAGATATACATTATAAATCATTTACAAACTGATTTATAAAAGTGAAATATTAATTATTATCAACCTGTATCATCTTTCTTGCTATGTGACCTTGATATCCACGAAAGGGTTAACATATATTTTATCAAAAGCATATTGGAACATATCTGATAGATAGCTGAATTGAAATTATATCTCTATTGTGTGTGTGTGTGTGTGTGTGTGTGTGTGTGTGTGTGTGTGTGTGTGTGTGAGAATTGGCTACTGAATCCAGTCAAGAGGCTGAGCTATTGCGTTAAGTGGATTGGTAAACGGTAAATTAAGAGAAGAGATGAGGTTAACCAACAGTTGCTGGTATCTTCTGTGACAAAGGTGAAATAAAACAGAAATGATTTTGGAAGCTTGCACCATAGTAGACATGTTTACTGGTGCAGCTAAAGGAAAGATCCTGGCCAAAATGACACCAAGAAAAAGGGCAGGAATCTCCACATATGAATACATTGTTTATCTTAATGGTAAGATAAAACTTTGCCCACAAAGTTGGATTTTGTAGCACTTTTCCCCCAGGGTGTAACAGTCTCAATCAATAACTGCCAGGCAACAGTGTAAATGTTTTCTCAGCCCATGGCAGGATCATGGGGAAGTAAATGGGACTCAGATGAAAAGACTTGATTGTAGAAGTTCAAGTTACTTGAAAATCTCAGTTCACCTACCTGTGATGAAAATTACAGTATTAGAGATAAAGGACAATAATATCAGACATATTTTTCCACTAAAATAGTTATTGGAGGAATCATTTTGTGAGACACAGAAAGAGACTTACCAGTGGATCAGACACCATTTTGATTCTTGATATGGATTAGAGATGTGATCTCATAGCAAAAAGATGCAATTATCAAAATTTCTACCAGGGGTGTCCTTAAATATTGCACCTTGCCACCTATTTGTAACACTTTGGGACTCTCTTCTCATTGATACCTGGCATGGCTGACAAGAATGAATTTTTTTAAAGATTTTATTTATTTGATAGGAGGAGAGAGAGAGGGAGAAAGAGAGCACAAGCAGGGGAAGCAGCAGGCAGAGGGAGAGGGAGAAGCAGGCTCCCTGCTGAGTAGAGATTTGGGCTTGATTCCAAAACCCTGGGATCATGACCTGAGCCAAAGGCAGATGCTTAACTGACTTGAGCCACCCAGGCACCCCAAGAATGAAATTTTTAAAAAGCCATGTTCCTGGGCGCCTGGATGGCTGTCGGTTAAGTGTCTGCCTTCGGCTCAGGTCATGATCCTGGAGTCCCGGGATCGAGTCCCACATCGGGCTCCCTGCTCAGCAGGGGGTCTGCTTCTCCCTCTGACCCTCTTCCCTCTCGTTCTCTCTGTCTCTCATTCTCTCTCTCTCAAATAAATAAATAAAATCTTTTTTTAAAAAAAAAAGCCGTGTTCCTAAGATCCATGTATATCTAAAAATACTATGACACTGTGGTAGAGTATTTGCACGACATTAACTCATACACAGTGTGAGTTGCTTTCAATTCTTCAGTCTTGTTTTTCCAAAATCAATTACAATTCAGTGGAATAGTAAATTTCCCGTTAGACAATGCCTTGAGCATAACTTTCATTTGGGGTCTATTTGTTTGGTTTGGTTTGGTAGTAATTTAAAGTTGTTTAAAAATCAAAACACACAGAAAAATGAATTTATATGAAATTTTAAGGTAGCATGGAGATCTCAAAGATTTTTTTTTTCCTATCCATGGCTGTTTTGAGCTATTATTTAGACCTAGACGAGATCTGTTTGGTAGGCTGCAGTGATGCAAATCCCACAATCACAAGTGGTACACAGATGTATGGTCATTTGAGCATGATGTGTTCCTTCAGATTGTTGCATTTTCTTCTCTGGAAAGCTGGTTGATGCTTAAAAACAGCAACTGTGAAAGAACGTTGATGAATTTAATTACATCTGTGATTTCTATATGCATGTGTCACGATTCCAGCACCACATCTCCTCTAGGAAACCTTAGCTCCATAGAACACAGATGCCTGCAGCCTCCATGTTGCCTTTATTTATAATGTAAGCTCCTTGAGGGACATGACTGATATTATGTTGTCCCTCATAATGACTAAAATGCATGTAGTGAGGCCAAATTGTATTCAGGGAGCAAATGAATGACTCGATGCCAAAGTTAGTACAAAGAAGAGATTGCAAGAAGTCCTGTATTAGCTATTATCATTGCTCACAGCTGTTTTCTCATTGGTGCTACTAAACATGTCATTGAAAAAAACAAATGCTGTATCCTAGGGGTTGAAGTTTCATCTTGTCCTCTGGGCCCTCACAAACAAATCCCATACTTTGGAATTTAGATCTACATCAGCCAATCCATTACACTTTCAGGAATGTATGGGAAGCATATGATAGAATGGCTCTGAACCAAGACTTTGCAGTGAAATAAATCAAACTCTGCTGTTTCCAACTGTGTGATCTGAGCAGACCCTCCATCCCTCTAGGACTCAGTTTCCTCAGATGCAAAACAAGGATCATAATAACATATACCTCACTAGGCACTTGTAAAAATTAAATTGCTTAATATATGGAAAGTGCTAAACACTGTATCTGGCAAAGACTAAGTGCTTAATTAATGATATCACCTGGTAATATAGTGAGACACTGTCGTGAGTACAAAGAAGAACTGACCTTGGGGCCTGCCCCCAATGCTTTGTCATCTAGTTTGAGTAAGCAGGATGTGCACGTACGTAATTAAATGCCAAAAACATAATGAGGAAGGCTATTGCATAGTATAAGGAATGGGTACTATATGATATCAAAGGAAGTAGAAATCAGACAAGGAATCACAGAGAAGACAGAATGTGAAGTGGACCACAAAGAATGAACAAAACTTCAACAAACTGAGGGAGAAATCTGGCTGAAGGGAAAGGCACTGGAGAAAAGAGAACCATGTGTGAGCAAGAGCACAGAACGATATTGGGCGTGGCATGTGCAGGAGGCAGGGGAGTGATGGACTAATGGGAATAAGGGCCGATTCCAGAAGCAATGGAAGATTTACTCGCTATAAGGTGATTCTGAATAGGAAAAAAACATGGAAAACAAGAAGAAATTTTGATTACTTTTACTATGAAATTAACAGTTATTATAGCATCTTGGGAAAGAACAATGGAAGAAAAATGATGTGTAAGGTAAATTTATGTGTTTTGCATGTATTGATACCCCTAATACTACACTAAGACACTATGAACAATGGAAGAAGTTGAGTATGATACTATCTCAGCTGAGGACCCAGTCAACCCTTCAGAGAGTTTTATAGCTGGGATGACCTCTTGGAGCTGTCCCCGGTTGGGTGATAGGACCAGGCCTTTAGACCCTACACTGATCAATCACTGGATATGGGCCCCTATGGGAAGGAGGCATGCTGGGGAAGGTGGCTCTCTGAACTGAGGCACTCCCTGAAAGAAGTTGACAGTGAGGTCCATCCCAACACCTGGGCAAATAAAGCCTCCATTCCAAGAAATAACTAGAGAAAGCAATAGTTGGGCAACTGAAATTGAGAAAAACAAACGATATCTCTACCAAAGTTTCTTGAAAACACCAAATGTGGTTTCAGTTCATGAACAGCAAAATCTCCTAAAATCCCTTTTCCCCACTCCTTTCCTCCTTCCTGTCTCTTATGAGTGTCAGCTGCCCCCAAGCCCCTGCCCTGACTCCCATCACCAACTTAAACCCAGCCCTGCCGCTGTGCTTTTACTTTCCCTCTTTGCAAATCTATTTGAGGTTCGTCCCCTGGAACTATCTTTGCTGTCAGCAAACATCACCTCTGCTGGTTTGTGCTCCTCCCTGATCTCCACCCCACCATTATTCTGAGTTTTCACAACAAAGGTCCAAAAGCATGTTTAACAGACAGGACCTTATGCTGAAGTTTAGCTGTTTCCTCTCTTACCCTGTTATGCCCCCTTAACACTCTACCTATTATTGTAATGGCCTGTTTGTGATTGTTTTCTCCATAGTCTCTTTGTAGTGTCACTCTCAATAGTTGCCAAATGAATGTATCAGGCACCTGTTAGCCCACCGCTTATTCTGGCCATTTGGGTGGTGACCAGTTTTGCACAAGTGTGTCCTGAAAGCAACCCACTTCTGCCGTATCATGTGGCACTTGTCATCAGCTTCTGGGCCTCTCTAGCACTATGGCCTGGGATACCTGGGGACAGCTGTCTCAATATGTGGACCATATGTGGAATAAGAGAATTTACTCTCTAAAGGGAAAAAAATAAATGCTCCCTTTCTCTGGTAGACAATCCAAATGCACACAACTCCCACTCTATATGGTTCATGAGAAGGACCTTGTGGGATTGATTTCCAGTTGTCTACAGCAGTGAACCATTTGAGAACACATCCTTGAATTGGCTTTGTCTCTTTCCCTAGTCTTCCTATTCTGTTTGTGGGATTACTTCCCCAAAGCAATTATCTGCACATAAATTTTTGTCTTACGCCCTGCTTTCTGTGAGGAAACTCAGTGGCAGAAACAAAGACAATGGATGAATGAGTATAGAAGAGAACTCCATGGTGGGACAGTTTTCCTAGGTAATCAAGGAAACTGAGAATTAATTCTCTGATTATTTCAGAGATGCTGAAAGAGCTTATTGCTCTGTTGTCCCATCAAACACTTTCAACACTTTACAGATGATGCAAATGCAGATAGCTAATCTAGACTTCCTGGTGTGTGTGTGTGTGTGTGTGTGTGTGCGCGCGCGCGCATGTGTGTGTGTGTGTGTGTAGGCAAGGAGGAAAAGGGTCAATGTGCCTTACAGAGCTTTTGCAGACACTGAGTTAGAAGCAGAAATTAAAGCACTGTCCATCTCTTTACAGGTCTTTAGATTCAAAAATAATGGTAAAGCAGAATACCTGGGACAATATAAATGAACTCTTGGAAAATCTTAATAAACTATCACCTGCTTTTGAACGTTTACATGGGAAACAAACTTTTTTTCAATTAAAAAAATGTTTATTGAAAATTTTGCAGCCTCCTTTCAAATCAACCATTTAGAGAGGCTTAATTTTCTCATGCTTTTGAAATTGGTGATGGGTAAGCATAAACATGCCATTTTCAGCTAGAATTGGGCATTGGATGCAATGAGATCTGATGTGATTTCCCGGTGTACCCACCTTCCTCTCCTCTCACTCCATATGAACTATTTCATCTCCCACATTTACTGACACTGCTACCTAGGTAAGCATTTCATTTCATTGAATCAGAAAGATTGAAACTACTTCTGAACTGCACTATAAACTCAGTTATTAGGACAATACCCTCTTGAAAGGGCTATTCAGTTTGAGAGAGAAAAATGGAACTATGGGCTCCTATGAATGCTGATATGGAAGAGAGATGCTAGACCTGCCTTCTGGTTAATCCGCCAAGTATTTGACAATTGCTATGTGCGAATCACTGTGTTAGATCTGTAGCAGTTACAAAGGCCTACGGTAATCCTTCCCCCATGGTGAATTCCTCTTATACAAAATTTAAGAATACTGAGACTTAATGAGTCACCCCTGTTGTTTTTCGCTGGGACTGCATGGGGCCGGCTTCCGGTGTTGCTCTGCATTCCCTGGAAAATGGAGAAAGTTATCTCCCTCTCTCCCTCCCTCTTTTTCTCTCTTTTCATTTCCTTTTCCCTCTCTTTCTCTCATTTTGTTTTTAAGGAGTAAAGTCCTGGGGGTGGGGTGCTGGCAAACATAAGGGTTTCAGCAAAGATTGGTGTCTCATGAGAACTCTCTTACTGTGAAGCTGTTGGCTTCATGTATTCTGAAAGATTAGGGCTAAAAGAAGCTTCAAATCACCAGAGGGCTGGAGCAGCCTCATCTGTCAGGGCAGGGAAGGGGGTGGTGGAGAGCAGGCTCTGGATGGGGGCAGCTATGGGGACGAGTAGCAGAAGAGACTTGCCCACAGCAGGGCTCATCACAGACAGCATAGACCAGCAAGGAAGCAGAAACCAGAGCCATTCCCATCTCCCTGTTCTTAATGCTCCTGTTTCCAGAAAGTAGCCCAGCATCCCAAAGCCACTGCTGCTGATGCAAACACAATCCCAATTTACATCAGAGAAAACATGGAGTAACTGTACAATTTCTTGCATTTTAACAATAATATAAGCCCATGGAAAACATTACATAATTCACCCTTGACATGTCTTACGGGAATTTTGGAATGAGATCCTAACTGATTTTTCAAGTTTTATTCTGACAGATGAAAAATAAATATTCTTCAACTTCATAAAATGTTTGGTTGAAGAAGTCAATGGCATTGAATAACTGACATTATCAGACACTAGGCTTTAGCTCCTGGACAGAAAATGAGTCCATTTCAAAGGGTCAGTTGCATCTTCCAACAATGCTGAAAAATCAAGATGTTTGCAAACTTGTAACAAAGCAGATTCTAAAGGCAAGAATGTTTTTTGTGTAAACTTTAAAATGTAAGGATGTTACAGTAAAAATTGATCTCTCTTCCTAAATCAAATTTAGTCTTGAATTTATGCAACAGTTCTCCTCTTCCCCTAGCCATTGGGTTGGATTACTATAGAGGACCTTAGAGCTCTACTTTATCACTAGCCACATGTGTTTGTTTAAACTTAAATTAATTAAAACTAAGCAAATTACATTTCAAGTGTTCAATAGCTAAACACAGTCAGTGGCAACCATATTGGACAGCACAGATACAGAATATTTTCATCATTTGAGAAAGTTCTCTTGGACCATTAAGTCTAAGAATGACCTTCAAGGAGTTTGTTCTGAGCTACTTGGCAAAACTCAAGTTAGAGCCAACAACAGAAGTGCCAGGGGGCTGGTGATTGTAATTGGTACTTTATGAATCAGAAGAGAGAGTGTTCACCGTGAGTGAAGGGGTCAGGGGAAGCTTTGTTGGAAAAGGTGGGATTTGAGTTGAGTCCCAAAGGACTGTTAAGATGTGGGCAAGCAGCTAGTGGCAAAGGGATTCTGGATGATGGACAAAACATAAATGCCAAATAATTTAAGGTATATTTAGGGTAGTGAAGAGAAAGTTCATGTTTAAAAAAGTAATTTGAAATAATATTGCATATGATCTTGGAGGCCAAGATGAGTGACATGGTAAAGCATAGTTTTAGAAAGATGTTGAAAATCCTATTTTTTTCACTTTGCTGAAAAATTTGTATTTGTTTTGTATATATAACATTTATATATAAAGTAATAGAGATATTCTATTTTCATTATTTATTGGAGTATAATTGGCATAAAACATATTAGTTTCAAGCGCACAACATAATGATTTTGGTATTTGTATACATTGAAAAATGATCAGCACAGTAAGTCTAGCATGATGACGTGCTTCGGCATACACAGCTAAAAAAACTTTTTTCTTGTGATGAAGACTTTAAGATTTACTCTTAGCAACTTTCAAATATGAAATACAGTATTATTAACCAGAGTCACCATGATGTAATTACTTCCTTGTGACTTATTTATCTCATAACTGGAAGTTTGTACCTTTGACCCTCTTCACCTATTTTGCCCACACTTAGCACCCTCTCCACCCCACCCCACCCCCACCCCACCCCCCGACAACCAATAATCTGTTTTCTGGATCTATGAGTTTGTTTTGTTTTGTTTTGTTTGTTTGTTTTGTTTCTTAGATTCACCATACGAGTGACATCATATAGTATCTGTCTTTCTCTGTCTCACTTATTTCACTTAGCATAAGGCCTTCAAGGTCCATCCAGGTTGTAACAAATGGCACAATCCCATTCTTTTTTATGGCAGAGTAAGATTCCATTGTGCATATATACCACACCTTCTTTATCCATTCATCCATCAGTGGACACCTAGGTTGTTTCCATACTTTCTTAGGCTTATTTTCTATGGAGGCCACTGATAGTCCAAACAGTATTTTAAATGTGAATTAGAAAAGGCTTCTTGAACTTAAGAATTTTAAAGTTAGTATCTTTAAATATGTCTATACAAATAATACAAATATAAAATGACTTTAGTATAAATTATACAAATCAAAGCAGTAAGCATAAAATGATAGAAAATCAAAATTTTAATCATGATAATTAGGAACTCAGAGTTACAAGACATAATGTAATTTACTATAAAATAGTTATATGTCTTACTTTCATAGGAAACAAAACTATTGACTGCTTCATGCTCACTTGTGTTATTTCTGTACAGAAATTGTTACTAGATTTAACAGTCTTTTTTGTGGCATTATTCTTAAAAAATATACAAAGGGATTTGAGGTTCAACAACTGGCCTACACCAAGCTCCACTACAACCCACCAATTCTGAACTCACATGCCAAGGTTTTATTTAAACCAACCAAATACTTTTCCTGGTGAAATTTTGTGGCTTTTGTTCTCATGAGTTCTGCCCTAGTTTCTGTGTTTCCTTCTAAATGAATAAATCCTCAGTGTTTTAGACACATTGTCTCAGAGTTATTCTTTGATGATTAATCCAAAGACCTCTTCCTACAGACCTAATCCCTCTGTGTTTGATCAGATTTTTACTGTCCTGTCAGGCAGAAACCACAGCAGAGCACTTGTTCTGTCTGGATGTTATTTTTCCTTGATTAGTTTCATCATAATTCTTTAAATTAAATGTCATAAGAGTATTAAAAGACCATGAAAATTCCTATAGTCATAAATCTATTTTTCCAAAATGATATTGTTATGTAAAAAATTCTAAAAAAGAAATTGATTTTGAAATTTAGTTTTAAATCATGAACCAATCAATAATGGGGTTTGAGGTCAAAATAGTCTTCATTTTTCTAGTATTTTCTATTTTGGAGAAATTGGCATCAGTGTAATGATATCGCCATTGTTTCTGGCATCAATGATAAAGACTTTGTAAATACTATCACTTCTAATTTTTCAAAAATTCTAAATCACTTTGACACTTTCAAGGACATTATGTATATTGAATTTTGGTTTATGCATCATTTTACTGAAAACACTGAGCCAAGATATTACTTGGAAAATAAACATCAAAAAAGAAAAACTTTTGTCTTGTGTTCTAGAATTTACATCTTTATTAATATCACCACCAGTTTCTATAAGGGCGCACACTTCATCTAATTGAGTTTTAATGGCCTATTGGAAATAACTTGAATTTCTCATTGTGGATTCTTCAATGGTTTCAAATTTGTGTTTGTTAAATGTGTTTTCAAAATATTTCAATGGTTTATTGAAGCCAAAAAGTAGTAATTACATAGTCCTTGGATAAAGTTAAAAAAGAAAAAAAAATAACCCTAAATGATAGTAAAACAGTTTCTGCTTCATTTTTTGTTACAGAACAAAAAATTTTGAATGCTTAGAAGTTTTTTCAAGGATCTTTTGTAGCAAATCATTATGTCTTCCATGTTTTTAAATTAAGAATTTAGAATCCTAGACTTCTAAAATATTTTTGGCTAAGACTTATTCTTTTTACCTGGTCATTGTATTTGTTTATCTACTTTTATCTACTTTTAAATGTATTTGTTTATCTACTTTTTTACATAAATATATATGTATGTATATGTATATATATTATGTATACATATATATAAACCCTTCTCCAGAATCTGGTTTTATATTTCATCCCCTAAATAATGTGCACTATTTTTTTTAAGATTTTGTTTATTTATTTTAGAGACAGAGCATGAGTGGGAGGAGGGGCAGAGGGAGAAGGAGAGAGAATCTCAAGCAGACTCTGTGCTAAATGTGGAGCCTGATGTGGGGCTTAATCTCACGACACTGAGATCATAATCCCAGTGGAAACCAAGGGTCAGCCACTTCACTGACTGAGCCACCGAGGCACTCCATGTGCATTATTATTTATTGTCAATATTTGTATTCTGTATAAAAGCTCTGCCATAGGGGTGCCTGGGTGGCTCAGTCATTAAGCATCTGCCTTCAGCTCAGGTCATGATCTCAGAGTCCTGGGATCGAGCCCTGCGTTGGGCTCCCTGCTCTGCAGGAAGCCTGCTTCTCCCTCTCCCACTCCCCCTGCCTGTGTTCCCTCTCTCACTGTGTATCTCTCTGTCAAATAAATAAATAAGATCTTTAAAAAAAAAAAAAAGCTCTGCCATAATGCTTTGAAATTTTGGCTTCGGTTTCTGCTAAATGAAAATTCCCATTATCGTGCACATGAAGTTTCTTGGATGATTTTCTGGCTGGTGGGCACCACCTTGCCAAAATCTGAATCATGTTTTATGAGTTCAAAACAGCACATCGATATTTTTATCATTAGTATATGTCTCCTACATGTCATTGATAATTATATCCCTAAAGGTGATTTCAACTTAAAACCACTACTGTTGATGAATATTTCACTTTGTTCATGTTTACAAAAATGCTATAAATGCTGCCAATAACTGCACAATCAGCCTCAATCTTCAGTTGGTTTTTCCATCCCCCAGAGTCTCAAATATAAAAAGAAATTACATAATCATCAGAGATAATAAACTAAACATAATGCAATGGATTTTTTTTACAATTTTGAAAAATTCATGTGTAATAAATTTCTGAAAACACCTTATTAGTACTATCTTTTGGAAAACTAAAATTTCTTACTTATCCAGGATAGGCTATCTACCTAGATCAGCAGACAGTATGCTTGGTGTAATACACTCTTTGTGATTTTCTATTCTTGTTTTTTCTTGACATTCTATAGTAATGGCTTTCATGGAGACATACAGTAATTTTACCCATGTTTCATCTGAACCATAACTGTGGCCACATTCTACTCACATTAGGAGCTCTGAAGCACTTTTCATTCTTTTCTACCTTTTCCTCTATTTTCACTGAAATTTTATTCAAGCATTATAATAGTTTTTTTTTCTTTTATAATAGCTGGTTTTTTATTGCCACCATTAAAAAAAACTTTCTTGAATATCTAATAATAGTTTAGCATTTTATCATTTAAAACAATTTCAAAAATATTTATGTAATAAGTTGCAAAATTTTGTTAAGAGTTAACTCTTATACTGGTGAATTTTTCATAACAACAAATAATCAATAGCTATTATTTATTTTGCAGCTCATTACATGCTAATACCTAATTTGTATGTATGAAATATTTACTTTGGAGATTATTAATGACACATGGATACTGCAGATTGCATAGTGATTCATATGATGAAAATATTTCATATTTAAAAAACCTCAGTAATACTATCTGGTACAATAAGTAAATGGCAAATGAAATGAACTAAAATAAAGAATGCCAAATTTAGCTATGTACTAATATTAATAGGGAATTTTTAAAATTAGATATTTATTAATCACTAAATATATCAACTGTAAAAACAGCATCTTATTTAGCATCAAAGCATATTTTAGATTTGGTCAGATCAATAAGATGTTTTAATTATTAAACTTGTTCCTCTTCCATAAGTTAGTGGGGCATGATATTATATGATATATAGTATGTCTTAGGATAATACATTTTATTTCCATTGGTCAAAAAGTTGTCATAATATATTTTTGTAGAGCAAGACCCTACCACCACCAAAAAGCTGTCAATATAAATATGGAAATAGTCCATCATTGAAGTCAATAGTTATAAAAACAAAACTGACATTGTTAGAGTATAAAAGGGATATTTGTGATGTGCATGGCATTCTGATGTAATGTTCTTGAGTATTGCACAACCTGAACAGTTGATGGGACACCTGGGTGGCTCAGTTGGTTAAGCGTCTACCTTCGACTCAGGTCATGATCTCAGGGTCCTGGGATCAAGTCCCACATTGGTATCACTGCTCAGTGGGGAGCCTGTTTCTCCCTCTCCCTCTGCCTGCCACTCCCCCTACTTGTGCCTTATGCTTACTCTCTCTCTCTCTGTCAAATAAATAAATAAATAAATAAAATCTTTAAAAAAACAAAAAACAAACAAACCTGAACAGTTGAACCTAACAGCCCTAGGAACTTTATCTTTCCCTTAATTAAAATGTGAACGACTGGCAACCATTTAATACTATGTGTCCTTGACTCTTTGACCACAATGATGAGCAACTGACTGAAGTTGGACTAATCACAGTCCCTTACTGGGACGACTAAGAGGGGATTCATCCTTTTGGGGTAGTTAAACCAGATCCATTAAAAATCAGAAGTCAGTAGCCACATCTCATAAAATGAACAGGAAAAAGCAAACAGAAAAACCTGGTCTGCAGAGAGCGTGGGGAAAATGCAAAGAGAATTTTGATGTCATTTAAGTGCCTGGTTCCTGGCACACCAGAGGCCTGGCTGCATCTCTGACTCTGGGTCCCAGAAACCAATTCTCTCTCCCTTGGTAGAGGAGTACCTGAAAAGACAGAAACACACACACACACACACACACACACACACACACACACACACACACGTTTGTTTGTTTGTTTCTAAATAAGACAATAATGGCTGCCAGCCATTACTCCTGTGTCTACTCAAACATAGAGTAGCAGACTTTTTTCTCATTTTTTCCAAAACACTGACTACTGCCTCTTAACTATGGAACTATAAGGTGACAAGACGCCCAAGGCCCTGACAAAAAAAGATGAAAGATCTTGTGGTCCAACCAAGGGAGCTCCTCCTAGATGCTATCCCTTACTGTGCAGAGCTAAACATTGGCAAGAAGCAGGCTGAGGAGGCCAGGTGCCCCATGGGAGAAAGATTGAGATCGCAGGTCCTTGCCTTTTGAAGATGAATATAACTAGAACCTTTTTGATAACTTGTGATGGTCTGCCATGAGGTCCATTGGCCAGAAAAGATGCCAAAGACCACCAAATAGAAGTCACCAAGATGGAAGGGAGGGTCTGTACTATTGCCCAGGAACAGTTCCAATGCCTTGAGTTCATAAGACGTAACATTCTGGCATAGCATAGAGTGAGGCTGGATGCTTCCCTAGACCTATATAGTCCAGCATGTAGCTTTGCTTCAGAGCCATGGCTGAGCATGTGAGCATAACTTAAAAGTAAGTGTCTTTCAGGTTAATAAAAACTTATTAATTTTTGCAACAGTCTGGAAAGTTTAAAATAATGTATTCAGTAATGATAATAATACAATATGAAAATGTATTATAGCTAAGTCTCCTTGTAACCAGCTTTCCCCACTGGAAAAGCAAAATGAATTGGAATTTCTCCTGTCAAAAGCCAGAGGTGATTTCCCACCTCAAAAGCATCTCCAAACATCTAGTTAGTATGGAGATTGGCAGATTAACTCAGAGCAACATGTTGGTGTATAGAAGGAGGTTTAAAATCTACTCCTCAATTTATTCAGTGATTTTACAATCAATCAACTGCCTCCTCCTCGCTGTAAAATATTTCTGTTAGACAACAGGTCGATTGGCTAAGCATCGCTATTTTGTTGTTCTCTGTAAAATGTTATAGTGAGTAAAATTATATTTTTATGGTTGCATTGCTTAAAGAACACTCGTCCAATAGCTTTGATTTACTAACCTAATTTATTTCCCTATGAACTGCCACTCTCAGTTACATTTGTCTTCCTCTTCAGTCATCCCCCAAATCATTTCTAAATAACATGGTCATAGCTCTCTGTAATACCATTATTTTTCTTTAATCTCGAAATAACACAGACTTCACAAATGAGTTTTTGCTACATACAAACTTCAACAGAAATCCAGTATATGAGCAAAGTTGGTTGTACATAACTTTAGGCTTCTCAGAACGTTATGTTCTTTTCTAGAGTTGACTAGCAGATTTCTTCAATCTCAATTGCTTCACATACAATCATATTCAAACAGCTTGCATATTTTTAATTTCAAATGTTAGGTCACTCTTTTCCCATTTGCTTGTTGAAGATGAAATTGTTTGGAAGAACACTGTGAATAAGTTGATTATTAATGTCAGGAGTTGATACAAGAATATTTACCCCATCATTTTATTTCTGTTGCAAGATATGCTAATGCTTACCAGACTGATATAAAAAACAGTGACAGCACTAGCCACATACTAGATAATGCCTTGGCAAGTTCTGTTAAAAGGAGGAAGTTGAATGACTCCAACTATACTGTTTGCTGGGTCAAAATGTAGTTGATATTTTTCTAGAGTCCAAATGCCACCTATTGGTGGAAGGTTTCTCTGAAAAGCATATTTTTTTGTTTTGTTTTGTTTTTTTAAATTTTATTTTATTGTGTTATGTTAATCACCATACATTACATCATTAGTTTTTGATGCAGTGTTCCATGATTCATTGTTTGCGTATAACACCCAGTGCTCCATTCAATATGTGCCCTCTTTAGTACCCGTCATGAGGCTAACCTATCCCCCCCACCTCCCTTCCCTCTAGAACCCTCAGTTTGTTTCTCAGAGCATGTTTTTAAAAGAAAAAAAATCACAGGGTAAGTGAGCTATAAAATATAGGGATCGTACAACATCTGAACTACGTATCTGGCAGGTGTCTTATGGTTGATTCTGAGAAAGTGAATCTGACAAAAGAAAACTGTGTGGGTTGATCTTTACTCCACTGGTATTTTTTCCATTTCCAAACTTGGAATTTGGTCCCTTAACATGTTCATAGAAATCACCATATTTCTTGAGATGATCTACATGTTTTAGACTTAGAACTGTCTTTTGTTTGAATGATAGTAATGGACAAGACTTGAAGGGAGTTTCAGAAGAGGAAGCATTTTCAGAAACTAAGTGGAGAAAGAGAATATGAAAATAGTTTTCAGGTCTAAAATTGGTCAGAATAAAGAACATGTTGTAGTTATAAAAATAATCCAAAAGGCAGTTGTTCAAACGTTAAAATTTGGAGAACTATCATCAACTAAATAAAACAAAGAAAATAGTTCCAGAGAGAGGGAGAGGGAAGAAACTGTTCATAGGAATTCCAGTTTCCACTTTCCTCATTTAGCTGGAATCTTCTCTTGAGTCAAGGTCTCAAGTCCACCCATGTGATTTAGCTGCCGTCCTCTGACGTCCAAAAGCAGTCTATGCATATTTCTGTTACAGGACGTTTTTCCAATGCACTGAAACTGTGTATTCATATCTTTCCTCATTGACAGGGGGCTGGGGATCAAGTCTTAACCCATCTCTGTAGCTGTAGTGGCTAGCACAGTGCCCAGACAAAATTGCGGCTCATGTTGGAAGAATGAATAAACTCCAAGTTTACAACTCCTACAAATCCCAAATGGGTGAACTTGGCTTTCAGGACAACATAGTCTCTGGGGTTTTTCCTCTACCTCGTTGGCTGTTCTTTCTCTGTCTCCTGTGCTCATTTTTCCTCATCACTCAGGTCTCTTAAGGTTGGAATGTTCCAAGACTTAGTCCTTAGATCTCCTCCTTCCCATCGATGCACAAATCTTTGAAGATATCATTCAATTTCAGGACTTTAAATATCCCTAATGACTCACAAATGTATGACTTCGGTCCAGATCTCTCCCTGGAACCCCAGACACACCAACTGCCTATTGCGCATCTGTACTTAAATGTCTAATGGCATCTTAAATTTAAATGTCCAAAACACAACTCTTGATTTCCAGCCCACCAAACTCTGCTCAGGCAGTGGCAATTCCCAGCTGCATTTAGGCCCAAATCCTAGAGTTATTCTTACTCCTGCATCCCATATCCAATATTTCAGCAAATACTATCATCTCTACTTTGAAAATATATCCAAGGTCTGACAACCTCTTTCTGCCTCCACTGCTATCACCTTGAGAAGCCTCTAATATGTGATTTTCCTGCTTCTGCCTTTTTCAGCCCCTTATGTTTATTCCCAATGCAGCAGCCAGAGTGATCCTATTAAACACATTGGTTTCTGCTGGGGTCCCATTTCACTGAATAAAAGCACGAGGGACTTCCCCATGATCTGGTCCCACTCTGACGTCTCCTGCAGCATCTCCTGCCACACTTCTTAAAAGTCTTCTAGCAAACCTTTCCTGACCTCCCTACTTAAAATTACAAACTCATCCCACAAACTTTTGTGTTTTATTTTACTGTCTTAACTTAAAACCATCTAACATGTTTTATATTTAACTTACATTTTTAATTTTATTGTCTATTTCCCTTTACCAGAATATAAAACCCATGAAGTCAAGAATTTCTATGTTTTGTCTAGAGCAATGCTTGGCATACAATAGATGTTAAATGAGCATTTTCCCAATAAATAAATAAATAAATAAATAATTCATTTATTTGCTTATTCAACCAATCTGCATTGAGGACCCACTATGTTGCAAGTACTATTCTAGGCTGTTTAATTCAGTCTCACTATAATTCCCCACCCCTCAATTTTTGGCTATTGGATATGACTTTTGGCTGGAGTTGCACATAATTTAATGAATCATCTCTTCCTCATTCCCTGTCCCCCTTTGCTCTTCCTCTGTAGCATTATGCATGTGTTTCTTCTTCTATTCTCCCGATTGTTCCTTTATCTATTATATTGTATTCCTTCCCACTCTTATTTGTCTTCCTCTCTTTTCAGAAGTGAGATAAAAATGACTAAAGCATTTTAAGTACCAAAGAAGAGAGAGCCATATATTTTAAACTGATAGACGCAAACAATGAATCATGGAACACTTCATCAAAAACTAATGATGAAAAAAAAGAATTTATAATTAAAATGAACAATTCAGCAGCAAAAATAAATAAATAAATAAATAAACTGAACCTGGATGTAATTAAAAAAAAAAAACAGGTTTTCCTTGGCTTCTAAAGCATACGTGTGCCCAACTCCTTATCCTGTTTTAAAATATTTCCATCTCTTTTCCCTTTAACCTACTTTGTGAATACCTTCACCCAATTTACATATATATTAAACCACCTCTCCTTACTCAATTTTATTACCTTTTCAATTTTGATAAACTATATTGTAATAGGATCATTTATTGTTTTACATTGTGTATGTATGTGTGTATGTATATGTGTATATATGTGATATATTAATATCTTTGTGGGTAGTCAATTCTATTATCACCTAAAGATAAACTTTTCTCATATACTTCATAACTTCATCCTCATTTGAAGACCATCTACATTTTAAAGAATGATTTTAATTAAAATTTACTTTTCTAAACATTCTTAAGCTAAATGGCAGATAAGATGTGTAAACTACAAGAAGGCAGTAATTTTTAAAAGTTTTTTTTAATTGATGAAACTCCTGCCTCCAGGACAATGCTAAGCACATAGCAGGCACTCAAAAAATTTGCTGAGTGAGTGCATGAATAAATGAGATGAGATGAGAATAGTGAATATACTTCAGTAAAGGTAAAGATGACATTGGTTAATATGGATGATCCAATTAAAGAATGTATAGATCAATTAGTATTAGAGCATATTAATTTTTTTGTCTTTGATTTTTTTAAGTACACATTTGTAGGACTCATAATTTTCTTTTGATTTCTTGGATATGGGAAAACATGAGCAGGACTTTGAAATCCTAGCCAGGTAAATTTTGAAAGGGTTAGTACAAAGCTAAAGTTTTCCCTTCATTCTTTAGTGTTATTAAAGAAACAAAACTATGAGGGGTAGACTCCTGACTATGGAGTCACAACATATTGAGTCTTTTGAGCCACAGCGGCATATTTAGAGTGACTCTTCTTTAAATTTTTTTATTGTTATGTTAATCACCATACATTACATCATTAGTTTTTGATGTAGTGTAGAGTGACTCTTAAATGGAACCATAGATCATGGGGGCTCAAATGTGCCAGTTTCGAGTCTGAGGGCAGGTTGTAAGTAAATATAAAATTAGATAATAAATCCACATTAATAAATCCATTAATGTTCAATAAATGATAGCCATAAGCCACTTTTAGTGAAAGTCTGGCTATTCCTTGATTCTGTATTATGCTTATGGCTTTCATGCATATGGCACACGCACAATTCTCTGATAAGGGCCGGACACTCGCCATGGCATATAGGCATTAGATTATGACTAGAATTACCTATGTCATATACAAGAGAGACACCTTTTAAAAAAATTGAACTTAGAAAATCCTTTTTCCACACCACACAGGGTAATTCCTTTTTCACAATCTCCCTCATATCCCACAATGTAAATATGGCAGTCCAGGATGATTTGAGATGGAAAAGGAAGTTTACTTATTCCAAAGCAGTAGGAAAATACCTCTCTTCTTTTACAGTCAACACCTTGAGCATTGTGGTAACAGAAATAGTTTAGGTAGCAGAGCATAATCATTTACATGCCTTTTGATCTTCCAAATGGTTACATTCCCAGGAGAATGTTCAGTGGAAGCCCAGAGCAAAGGCCCGCCGGAGATTGGACTCGATTTTTTTCTCTAGGACCTGTTGGAATGCATCCAGGGGAGAAAGGAACATGACCATGCAAATAAGACTCCTCTGCCAGTGGGCCAGTAAGAGGAAACAGAAACAAGCTCCAGGATGAACAGTGGCTATTCATTTTCCCTAATCCCTGTCTCAGAAGGTGCCTGCAAGGGTAGTACTTCAAGCAGGTCTCTCCATTACTCATCACCGTTCATGACAAGTTTCTTCAGTTGAAACTGGACCCACTTTCCCATACACGTTCAACCAGGAATTGTGTGATAATTGGAGGATATATTGCATTTTAGATACCATAATTTCTGCCCACACATCCAACTAGTAATTTACTAGCCACAGATGTGTTTGGCCTTCACTTTTTTTTATTTTTTTATTCTTATGTTAATCACCATACATTACATCATTAGTTTTTGATGTAGTGTTCCATGATTCATTGTTTGTGCATAACACCCAGTGCTCCACGCAGAACGTGCCCTCTTTAATACCCATCACCAGGCTAACCCATCCACCCACCCTCCTCCTCTCTAGAACCCTCAGTTTTTTTTTTCAGAGTCCATCGCCTCTCATGGTTCGTCTCCCCCTCCGACTTACTCCCCGTCATTCTTCCCCTCCTGCTATCTTCTTTTTTTTTTCTTAACATACATTGCATTATTTGTTTCAGAAGTACAGATCTGTGATTCAACAGTCTTGCACAATTCACAGAGCTCACCATAGCACATACCCTACCCCATGTCTATCACCCAGCCACCCCATCCCTCCCACCCCCCACCATTCCAGCAACACTCAGTTTGTTTCCTGAGATTAAGAATTCCTCATATCAGTGAGGTCATATGATACATGTCTTTCTCTGATTGACTTATTTCACTCAGCATAACACCCTCCAGTTCCATCCACGTCGTTGCAAATGGCAAGATCTCATTCCTTTTGATGGCTGCATAATATTCCATTGTGTATATATATACCACTTCTTCTTTATCCATTCATCTGTTGATTGGACATCTTGGCTCTTTCCACAGTTTGGCTATTGTGGACATTGCTGCTATAAATATTGGTGTGCACGTACCCCTTCGGATCCTTACATTTGTATCTTTGGGGTAAATGCCCAGTAGTGCAATTGCTGGATCATATGGTAGCTCTATTTTCAACTTTTTGAGGAACCTCCATACTGTTTTCCAGAGTGGTTGCACCAGCTTGCATTCCCACCAATAGTGTAGGAGGGTTCCCCTTTCTCCACATCCCCGCCAACATCTGTCATTTCCTGACTTGTTAATTTTAGCCATTCTGACTGGTGTGAGGTGGTATCTCATTGAGGTTTTGATTTGGATTTCCCTGATGCCAAGCGATGTTGAGCACTTTTTCATGTGTCTGTTGGCCATTTGGGTGTCTTCTTTGGAAAAATATCTGTTCGTGTCTTCTGCCCATTTCTTGATTGGATTATTTGTTCTTTGGGTGTTGAGTTTGATAAGTTCTTTATAGATTTTGGATACTAGCCCTTTATCTGATGTCATTTGCAAATATTTTCTCCCATTCTGTCGGTTGTCTTTTGGTTTTGTGGACTGTTTCTTTTGCTGTGCAAAAGCTTTTTATCCTGATGAAATCCCAATAGTTCATTTTTGTCCTTGCTTCCCTTGCCTTTGGCGATGTTTCTAGGAAGAAGTTGCTGTGGCTGAGATCGAAGAGGTTGCTACCTGTGTTCTCCTTTAGGATTTTGATGGACTCCTGTCTCACGTTTAGGTCTTTCAACCATTTGGAGTCTATTTTTGTGTGTGGTGGAAGGAAATGGTCCAGTTTCATTCTTCTGCATGTGGCTGTCCAATGTTCCCAACACCATTTGTTGAAGAGACTATCTTTTTGCCATTGGACATTCTTTCCTGCTTTGTCAAAGATGAGTTGACCATAGAGTTGAGGGTCCATTTCTGGGCTCTCTATTCTGTTCCATTGATCTCTGTGTCTGTTTTTGTGCCAGTACCATACTGTCTTGATGATGACAGCTTTGTAATAGAGCTGGAAGTCTGGAATTGTGATGCCACCAGCTTTGCTTTTCTTTTTCAATATTCCTCTGGCTATTCGGGGTCTCTTCTGGTTTCATACAAATTTTAGGATTATTTGTTCCATTTCTTTGAAAAAAGTGGATGATATTTTGATGGGGATTGCATTGAATGTGTAGATTGCTCTAGGTAGCATTGACATCTTCACAATGTTCTTCCAATCCATGACCATGGAACGTTTTTCCATTTCTTTGTGTCTTCTTCAATTTCTTTCATGAGTATTTTATAGTTTTCTGAGTACAGATCCTTTGCCTCTTTGGTTAAATTTATTCCTAGGTATCTTATGGTTTTGGGTGCAAATGTAAATGGGATTGACTCCTTGATTTGTCTCTCTTCTGTCTTGTTGTTGGTGTATAGGAATGCCACTGATTTCTGTGCATTGATTTTATATCCTGCCACTTTACTGAATTCCTGTATGAGTTCTAGCAGTTTTGGGGTGGAGTCTTTTGGGTTTTCCACATACAGTATCATATCATCTGCAAAGAGTGAGAGTTTGACTTCCTTTTTGCTGATTTGGATGCCTTTGATTTCTTTTTGTTGTCTGATTGCTGTGGCTAGGACTTCTAATACTATGTTGAATAGCAGTGGTGACAGTGGGCATCCCTGCCACGTTCCTGAACTTAGGGGTAAAGCTCTCAGCTTTTCCCCATTGAGAATGATATTCGCTGTAGGTTTTTCATAGATGGCTTTTATGATATTGAGGTATGTACCCTCTATCCCTATACTCTGAAGAGTTTTGATCAAGAAAGGATGCTGTACTTTGTCAAATGCTTTTTCTGCATCTATTGAGAGGATCATATGATTCTTGTTCTTTCTTTTGTTAATGTATTGTATCACGTTGATTGATTTGTGGATGTTGAACCAGCCTTGCAGCCCAGGGATAAATCCCACTTGGTCGTGGTGAATAATCCTTTTAATGTACTGTTGGATCCTATTGGCTAGTATTTTGGTGAGAATTTTGGCATCCATGTTCATCAAGGATATTGGTCTGTAATTCTCCTTTTTGATGGGGTCTTTGTCTGGTTTTGGGATCAAGATCATGGTGGCCTCATAAAATGAGTTTGGAAGTTTTCCTTCCATTTCTATTTTTGGAACAGTTTCAGAAGACTAGGTATTAATTCTTCTTTAAATGTCTGATACAGTTCCCCTGGGAAGACATCTGGCCCTGGGCTTTTGTTTGTTGGGAGATTTTTGATGACTGCTTCAATTTCCTTGGTGGTTATAGGCCTGTTCAGGTTTTCTATTTCTTTCTGGTTCAATTTTGGTAGTTGATACATCTCTAGGAATGCACCCATTTCTTCCAGGTTATCTAATTTGCTGGCATAGAGTTGCTCATAATATGTCCTTATCATTGTTTGTATTTCTTTGGTGTTGGTTGTGATCTCTCCTCTTTCATTCATGATTTTGTTGATTTGGGTCATTTCTCTTTTCTTTTTGATAAGTCTGGCCAGGGGCTTATCAATCTTGTTAATTCTTTCAAAGAACCAGCTCCTAGTTTCGTTGATCTGTTCTACTGTTCTTTTGGTTTCTAGTTCATTGATTTCTGCTCTGATCTTTATGATTTCTCTTCTCCTGCTGGGTTTAGGCTTTATTTGTTGTTTTTTCTCCAGCTCCTTTAGGTGTAGGGTTAGGTTGTGTATTTGAGACCTTTCTTGTTTCTTGAGAAAGGCTTGTATTGCTATATACTTTCCTCTCAGGACTGCCTTTGCTGTATCCCAAAGATTTTGTACAGTTGTGTTTTCATTTTCATTGGTTTCCATGAATTTTTTTAATTCTTCTTTAATTTCCTGGTTGACCCATTCATTCTTTAGTAGGATGCTCTTTAGCCTCCATGTATTTGAGTTCTTTCGGACTTTCCTCTTGTGATTGAGTTCTAGTTTCAAAGCATTGTGGTCTGAAAATATGCAGGAAATAATCCTAATCTTTTGGTACTGGTTGAGACCTGATTTGTGACCTAGGATGTGATCAATTCTGGAGAATGTTCCATGGGCACTAGAGAAGAATGTGTATTCCGTTGCTTTGGGATGGAATGTTCTGAATATGTCTGTGAAGTCCATTTGGTCCAGTGTGTCATTTAAAGTCTTTATTTCCTTGTTGATCTTTTGCTTAGATGATCTGTCCATTTCAGTCAGGGGGGTTTAAAGTCCCCCACTATTATTGTATTGTTGTCAATGTGTTTCTTTGCTTTTGTTATTAACTGCCTTATATAATTGGCTGCTCCCATGTTCGGGGCATAGATATTTACAATTGTTAGATCTTCTTGTTGGTTAGACCCTTTACGGAGGATATAGTGTCCTTCTTCATCTCTTATTACAGTCTTTGTTTTAAAATCTAATATGTCTGATATAAGGATTGCCACCCCAGCTTTCTTTTGGTGTCCATTAGCATGGTAAATTGTTTTCCAGCCCCCTCACTTTCAATCTGGGGGTGTCTTTGGGTCTAAAATGAGTCTCTTGCAGACAGCATATTGATGGGTCTTGTTTTTTAATCCAATCTGATAGCCTGTGTCTTTTGATTGGGACATTGAGCCCATTTACATTCAGGGTAACTATTGAAAGGTATGAATTTAGTGCCATTGTATTGCCTGTAAGGTGACTATGACTGTATATTGTCTGTGTTCCTTTCTGATCTATGCTGCTTTTAGGCTCTCTCTTTGCTTAGAGGACCCCTTTCAATATTTCTTGTAGGGCTGGTTTCGTGTTTGCAAATTCCTTTAGTTTTTGTTTGTCCTGGAAGCTTTTTATCTCTCCTTCTATTTTCAATAACAGCCTAGCTGGATATAGTATTCTTGGCTGCATATTTTTCTCATTTAGTGCTCTGAAGATCTCATGCCAGTCCTTTCTGGCCTGCCAGGTCTCTGTGGATAGGTCTGTTGCCAATCTAATATTTCTACCATTGTAGGTTACATATCTCTTCTCCCGAGCTGCTTTCAGGATTTTCTCTTTGTCTCTGAGACTCGTAAGTTTTACTATTAGATGTCGGGGTGTTGACCTATTATTATTGATTTTGAGAGGGGTTCTCTGTGCCTCCTGGATTTTGATGCCTGTTTCCTTCCTCACATTAGGGAAGTTCTCTGCTATTATTTGCTCCAATATACCTTCTGCCCCTCTCTCTCTTCTTCTGGGATCCCAATTATTCTAATGTTGTTTCATCTTATCGTATCGCTTATCTCTCGAATTCTGGCCTCGTGATCCAGTAGTTGTTTCTCTCTCTTTTTCTCAGCCTCTTTATTTTCCATCATTTGGTCTTCTATATCGCTGATTCTCTCTTCTGCCTCATTTATCCTAGCAGTTAGTGCCCCCATTTTTGATTGCACCTCATTAATAGCCTTTTTGATTTCGACTTGGTTAGATTTTAGTTCTTTTACTTCTCCAGAAAGGGTTTCTCTAATAACTTCCATGCTTTTTTCAAGCCCAGCCAGTATCTTTAAAGCCATGATTCTGAACTCTAGGTCCAACATCATACTAATGTCCGTATTGAGTAGGTCCCCGGCTGACGGTACTACCTCTTGTTCTTCTTGTTGAGGTGATTTTTTTTGTCTTGTCATTTTGTCCAGAGGAGAATAGATGAATGAGAGAACAAAATGCTAACAGGTTAACAACGTCCCCAGCAAATATACTCTATACAAATCAGAAGAGACCTGAAACCAGGGGAAAAGAGAGGGAAAGAAAGAAAAAATAAAGAGAAAAAAAAGAAAAAAAAAGAAAAAGATAAAAACAAAAACAGAACAATACAAAAAAAAACCAGAATATGATCAAATATGATCAGGCTAGTGCATAGATCAGTGCCACACACTAGATTTTGGGCGTATTTTGGTCTGTTAGAAAAAAGTGACTCCTAAAATTTTAAAGGAAGAAAGACTTATATATGTACAAAATAAGGGTTGATACAATGAAGGGATGGAAGATGACTGTAAAGATGAAAATTATAAAAGATTTTATAAAAGGAATTGATAAGAGAAGAAGTTGTTTGAAAAAAGAAAGAAGAAGATTTAAAAAAAAAGAAAAAAAAGGGAGAGAATGTGATCAGGCAGGAGACTAGAACAAAGCCACACCCTAGTGACTTAGGGTATATTTTGATCTGTTAGAAGAAACTGTATCTCAAAATTTTGAAGAGAGAACAACTTATATATATATGCCAAAAATAAGGGTAACTACTATGAAGGAATAAAATATGACTCTAAAAATGAAAAATAAAAAAAATGTCTTTTTAAAAAAGGGATTGATAAGATGTTGGTTGAAAAAGGGAAAAAAAAAATTAAAAAAAACAGTTAAAAAAATTAGCTTTGAAAAATGAATGAATCATGGTAAAAAAAAAAGCCATGAATTCTATGTGCAGTATTCCCCTAGCGCTGGAGTTCTCCCGTTCTCCTTGATTGGTAAACTTGGTCTTGGCTTGCTGGCTGTTCATGCTGATCTTCTGGGGGAGGGGCCTGTTGCCGTGGTTCCCAAATGTCTTTGCCGGAGGCGGAATTGCCCCGCCCTTGTCGGTCCAGGCTAAGCAAGCTGCTCGGGTTTGCTCTCAGGAGCTTTTTTTCCCTGCAAGCTCTCGGTACAGCTTTGGAGGACCAGGGTGAAAATGGTGGCCTCCCAATCTCCACCGGAGGAGCTGAGAACTCGGGGCCCCGCTCCTCAGTGCACCCCCAGAGAAAAGTAGTCACTCCCGTCTCCCTGGTCTGCGGCCGCACTCCGTGCTCACCCGGCCTGTGACCAAGCGTTTCTATATCTGGCACCCGACACTGCATGGAGTCTCCAAACCCAGCAGATCCCTGCGGTGCGCTTCCGCCCTGCTTCTCCCGGGGAAGGAAGGGGAGTCTCCCCGGTTCTGCCACTTGTTGGGTCCCTGCTGGAGGAGCAGTGGCCCGACTGGGCCACAGATCACAGTTTATGGCAACCCCGAGGTGAGAGCCCACACCTCTGCTCCATCTCTGCAGCTGGCTTCCCCACTCTGATACCTGAGAGCTCTGCCACACTCAGGCACCCCCAGTCTTTCTGTGACCCTGAGGGTCCTGAGACCACACTGTCCCGCGAGGGTTCCACCCCCCGCTTAGCCACTGGGGCGACGTCCCTCAGCAGAGCCGACTTCTAAAAGTTCCGATTTTATGCTCCGCGGCTCTAGCACTTGCCAGAAGCGGCCGATGGAGGCCCCTCCCCCGCCATCTATCCTCCCGAATATCGCCTCAGATTCACTTCTCCGCATGTCCTACCTTCCAGAAAGTGGTCGCATTTCTGTTCAGAGAGTTGTTGCTACTCTCCTCTTCGATCTCCTGTTGAGTTCGTAGGTGTTCAGAATGGTTTGATCCCTATTCAGCTGAATTCCTGAGACCAGACGAAATCCAGGTCTCCTACTCCTCCGCCATCTTGCTCCGCCCACCATTTGGCCTTCACTTTTATCTCTAAACTCTTCGCTCTGATATTCTGTCTAAAATTATGATTCTAATGCCAACTGAGATATAATGGTAAATCTTTCAATGAAGGCCATCTACCCTAAAACCATTTAAAAATTAGGAAAAAGTGACATTAGTGCAAAAACGATGCCATTGATAGGAGTGGACTTCATTTTTTTTTTTTATAAGAGCGGACTTCAAGTGGAATTAGTTAATTTCTGCAATTCTTCCTCTAAACACTAAATACTGTGCTCTAATGAAGAGTGGAAGTCTAGTGACTACAGGAATTTTAAGCATCTTTAAAAATTAGCACTTTATATTTCTACGAGGACATGAAATATGGATAAAATAAAATAAATGTGAGAATCCAAACATTATTTCAAGTTTTAAATGCTATAGCTATTTAATATTTCACTTACTTAGAATATTTAAGTCAGTGATTGCTATCTGAATATGCATTGGTTTTGTCCTTTAAAGAAGAATATCAGCCTTAAAATAAAATTAATAGCAACTCCACATTAACCTTTGGGATTACTAATTACTAATTAAATTGGCAATGAGTTTCTGCCAGAAGATTTCATTCCAATTTCATCAAAAGCAAAAGACTTTAAAAGCAGCTTGATCAAGTCAAGAGATTGGAAAAAAATATTAGCTAGATTTTATTATTTTGAAATTAACTTGTTCTCTCTCTATTCTTCCAGCTTGCTTCTTATGAATACATTATAAAATGTCACATACTTTTTAGGTATCCCTGACATGTCCTTCTTTGGAGTTGGTTAATTCATTCACTCATTCATTTGTCCAGTCTCTCTGTTAGCTTTCCTTGGTTGCAGTCTACAGAAAAGGACTATGACCAGCAAAGCAAAAATGAAGGAGTGAATGAATTATTGCATAGACATGGAAAGCTCACAAAATCAGAGAAAAGATGATGAGCCAATCTTTTTTTTTCTTTTCTTATGTTTAAGCCCAAACCAGATGCTCTCGTGATCTAAGAAGGAAAACAAATGGATGTTTTATTCTCTTTAGGGTACCATTGTAGTAGACGAATGTGCTTTGAGTAGTGTGCATGTGTGCGTGTGTGTGTGTGTGTGTATGTGTGTCTGTGTCTGTGTGTGTGAGAAAGAGAGAGAGAGAGAGGGAGAGAGACTGTTCTAGCTTGGGAAGCACACCCACTTCTTGGTCAGTGGTGGGCAGCACCTGCATAGAAATGCTCACCAAGACCATATCCATTAGTGGATAGGTAGTATTTCAAAGCCAATCTGGAAGTGCTATTAACCAAAGAATGGATAATTGATGCTGGATAAATTAAAACAACTGATGACCACTACATTCACTCCCATCATAGTAAGTATTGAACACTCCACTCATGCTGTATTCTAAAAATGCACATGTATTTTAATTGCAATCCCTACTTCTGTTAGCTCATATGCAGACAGAGGAACTCATTATATTTCCTTTGTAAGGACATTCAGATTATTCCTATGTTTTTTCCCTTTGCTATTATAAGCAATGCTGTGATAAGCATCCTGGCAATATATGTTTGTATACTTAGGGTTTTACTTGTGATAAATTTCTATAAGTAGAACTCTTGAGTCAAAAGGATATACAATTTTACTTATTAGAAATGCATTTAGTGGCACAGAAAAACATCTAGAAGAATATATATGAAAATATGTTTTTGGGGGTTGAGTTTGATAAGTTCTTTATAGACTTTGGATACTAACCCTTTATCCAATATGTCATTTGCAAATATCTTCTCCCATTCCAAAGGTTGCCTTTTAGTTTAGTTGATTGTTTAAACCCTTCACTGTGCAGAAGGTTTTATCTTGATGAGGTCCTAATAGTTCATTTTTGCTTTTGTTTCCCTTGCCTCTGGAGATGTGTCTAGTAAGAGATTGCTGCGAATGAGGTCAAAGAGGTGGCTGCCTATTTTCTCCTCGAGGATTTTGATGGTTTCCTATCTTACATTTAGGTCTTTCATCCATTTTGAATTTATTTTTGTGTATGTTATAAGAAAATGGTCCAGTTTCATTCTTCTGCATGTTGTTGTCCAGTTTTCCCAACACCATTTGTTGAAGAGACTGTCTTTTTTTCCGTTGGATATTTATTTCCTGTTTTGTTGAAGATTAATTGACTATACAGTTGTGGGACCATTTCTGGGTTAAGAAATGGGCAGAAGACATGAATAGACACTTTTCCAAAGACATCCAGATGACTAACAGACACATGAAAAGATGCTCAACATCACTCATCATCAGGGAAATACAAATCAAAACCACAATGAGATATCACCTCACACCTGTCAGAATGGCTAAGATTAACAACTCAGGAAAGAACAGCTGCTGGTGAGGATGCTGCTCTTACACTGTTGGTGCAAATGCAAGCTGATGTAGCCACTCTGGAAAACAGTATGGAGGTTCCTCAAAAAGTTAAAAATAAACCCAGCAATTACACTACTAGGTATTTATCCAAAGGATACAAAACTGCTGATTCGAAGAGGCACATGCACCCCAATGTTTATAGCAGTAGCGTCCACAATAGCCAAATTATGGAAAGAGCCCAAATGTCCATCGACAGATGAATAGATAAAGAAGATGTGGTGTGTGTATACACACACACACACACACACACACACACACACACACACACACACACACACACAATGGAATATTACTCAGCCATCAAAAAGAATGAAATCTTGCCATTTGCAATGACATGGATGGAATTAGAGTGTATTATGCTAAGCGAGATAAGTCAGTCAGAGAAAGACAATTACCATATGATTTCACTCATATGTGGAATTTAAGAAACAGAACAGATGAACATAAGGGATGGGAAGGAAAAATAAGATAAAAAGAGAGAGGGAGGCAAACCTTAAGTGGCTCTTAACTACAGAGAATGAACTGAGGGTTGCTGGAGGGGAGGTGGGTGGAGGGATGGGTTAAACGGGTGATGGGTATTAAGAAGGGCACTCGTGATGAGCACTGGGTGTTTTATGTAAGTGATGAATCACTAAATTCTACTCCTAAAACTAACTACATTATCTGTTGACTAACTTGAATTTAAATTAAAAAAAAAGAATATATGTGAAAATGTAGTCAAAGTCCACTACTATGGTATATTTATAATCATGAGAAGGTCTGTTGTTAAAATAGGATCAGAAATTTACTCAGAAAAGAGAAAACCTCTAGAATGCAGCCTTGGCCTCATTGCTGCTTCTTCTCTACTAGGAATCTGAAATTTTCTTCCTGAGAAGAAAGTTTTAAGAGGCCTAATGTTCCCCTAGTCCAAAAAATACTTTTTATTTTGACATAATTTCAGACACAGAAGGTTGCAAAAATAGTACAAAGAACTATATATAGCCTTTATCCAAATTCCCCAAATGTTCACATTTATTTGCTTTATCTTGTCTTTTTCCATATATATACATATGCACATGTGTATATGTATATATATATATATAATATTTTTCTGATCTATTTGAGAGTACGTTGCAGAAATAACATTGCTTTAACCTTGTGATAAAAAGTCTGCTTCCATTTTCAGATGTTTACCGACAGCTTTTAACCACCCTTGCCCAACTTCCCCTCTGAGCAATCTGATGAGAAAGCCCGATGCTCTTTCCTTAGTTGCTGTGGAGAGAGTCAGCTCATTCAAGCCCCCACCTGTGCAGGGAAACCTTCAGTCTGCCCCACTCCCTAACCACAGTGAAAACCGTGAGCTGGTCTTCTACATTTGTTCCCTCTGATCTGCCTGGGAGGCTTGCCCTGTTCTCCCAAGACCCATCAATTATGTAAGCAATAATCCTTTTCACACACTTATTAGATGTGTATGGTATCATAAATCTCGATGTCAAAATCAAATTATGGGTAAAGGTCCATCCTTCACCTGCAGAGTGATCACAACAAACCCTAAATATAATCTCTTACATAATCACAGTATAATGATCAAAATCAGGAAATTAACACTGATATACCTTTATTATCTAACCTAATCTAGTCCTATTCATATCTCTACATTTGCCCCAATAGTGTTTCTTTAAAGCTAAAGAAAATCTTGGATTATATGATTAGTTATAGGGCACGTGTATTTACCTCCTTTATCTGGAACAGTTTCAGAGTCTTTCCTCGTCCTTCATGATGGTGGCATTTTTGAAGAGTACCTTTTGGTTATTTTGTAGAATGTTTCTCCATCTGGGTTTAATGTTTCTTCATAATCAAATTCAGGCTCTGTGGTACTGGAAGTTCTGTAAGCCAACTGTTGGCTTTCTGCGCTTTTTGCCTATCAAAGGGCTTTTGGTATTCCTATTATTCTTATTATCTCTCTGGTAGGAACAAATTCCAATGCAAATCCAGACTTAAGTCTTGAATAGTCAAAGCTGAGAAAAGACTGCTGGACAATGCTTCTGGATGACCCTCTTGTTATGGATTGCAGGGTGATAGAAAGTGGCCTTTACTGAAAGGTGGTGGATAAAGCATTGTACTAGTTGTGCTTTTGAAAACTTTGTAAAGTTCTCCTTTCTTGAGTCAGGCTTGACTGAGATCTGACAGAAGAGATACCATGTTAAAGACTCTTTTTCAACAAACCTTTCTGCCTCTTTTGTTAAATTACCCTAGAAATTCAAAGAGCTACCAAAAACTAAAGGGGGAGTGGTTTCTAGTAATTTTAACAGTGTTACTAGGTGTTGGATTAACCAATGGTCTTCACATTTTAATGTAGACCTTTTTGAATTATTTATAAGAAGCATTTTTTTCACACTCAGAAAATAAAAAGGATGAAGTTTTTTTCCATTAAAAAAAATCACACTTATCCCTGACCAAAACTCTGTTTCTTACTCTAATTATTAATCTCTCCTTCCTTTTGAAGCTAAGTTCTTGAAAGAGTAGTTGGCCACTTGATGCCCTACATCTTCATATCCCATTCAGTGTCACTTTTCTGTCCTCTCTGTAGCACTTGATCAGTTTTGGCCACTCCTTCCTTTGGCATCTGATTGAACATCATCTTTATTTGCATGGCTTGCTCCTCCTACCCCATGAATGTTGCCTTTACTCAGGGTCCCATGCATGCCCCTATTCTCACTATTCAATGAACTCATATACTTCTATGGGTTCATCTCCCTCTTGTCCATGATAATCCAACATCTAAACCTGTAGTTTAGTCCTCTCTCCTAAACTACAGGATCTTAGGCCCATCTCTTAGTGCAGTGGTCCAAAGTCTCATAGATACTTCAGCTTCAGTGGTTACCTCCTTCATGCCCTTGACTTACTTATATATTCAGTACTCTCAGACAATGATTCTAACATTCAGCCAATCATCTAAGTCAGAAAGGAAGAGTTGTATTAGATCCCTCTCTTGCTCCCCACGTCCAAGTTCTGTTGAGTCCAGTTCCTATATATTTCTCAGATTCACTCTCTCCCTTCCTTTACATCCCATCTACTACCTGGCTGTAATAAGAAAGTTAGTATTGATTCATAAGAATCCCATTCACTACATATTTTAGAAATTTCAATTCTATCCACATCTTTGTTTCTTCTATCAGCTTTCAAATATCTCTACACTTGAAAAATTCTGACTATCTTCGTGACTACATTCATTATAAATGCAAATAATATAATTTTGGAACTTCCTTTCTGCAAAAATCAGAGAAAATGGCTGGAAGATATGAACATTCATCTTATTTGATCTCTTGATTTATTTGGAATGAGTGTCCAGTTCTTAGTGAAAACAACTGAGGGATTCAAACATTGCTCTTCATATTTCTCCTGACAATGAACAACCATCATTTTTTTTTGTCATTTCTCCTGGCATTATTCTTCACATTTGATTCATTTTTCCATATAAGTATTCATTTTCCTACATGTAGTTGTTGCATAGGTGACTTCTCAATGTCTGGGTGCTATTCTTGAAGGAGCCACTCTAAAACTTGGTGTTTCACTGTTCATTGTTCAAGTCTGATTCCAGATATTTGCAAATATGCTTTGTGTTTGATTAATTAATTTATTAATAATTGATTAATAAAACTCCAAACAAGTAAAAAGATAACTCAGAAAAAAACAAATCCCATTCATCAGAGAGCAAAATATAAGTTGATTTTCTTGGATCCATATTTCCTATTAGATCACACAGTACTTCAAAGGTTGATTAACTTTTAAAAATGTGTCTGTACTACCTGCACAGCTTCATAATGAGCATTCCAGCTTGGCTGGGAAAGTCTTTCCACTATTATACCTTCATTCTGCAGCATTTTCCAGTAATGAGGTGAGACTAAAAAGAATAAATAATTTTTCCTCAAAGTTCCAAAAATGACATACCTGGAGAAAAATACTCTGACCAGAATGATTTCGGCAAAGACTCCGATAATGATTATTCATAAGGTAAAAAAAAAAAAAAAACCCTCAGATTTAATTGTTTTTGTTTTGTTTTGTTTTTTGTTTGTTTTACAGTAGGATCCACACCCAGCATGGAGCTCAGTGCAGAGCTTGAACTCACAATTGTGAGATCAAGACCTGAGCTGAAATCAAGAGTCAGACACTTAACCCACTGAGCCACCCAGGTGCCCTTCAGATTTAATTTTTTTTTTAAGATTTTATTTATTTCTTTGACAGAGAGAGAGCAGGAGAGCACAAGTAGAGGAGAGAGGCCGAGGGAGACCGAGAAGCAGGCTCTCCGCTGAGCAGGAAGCCTGGTGCGGGACTCAATCCCAGGACCCTGGGATCATGACCTGAGCCGAAGGCAGCCACTTAACCAACTGAGCCACCCAGGCGCCCCCAGATTTAATTTTTTAATATTTCACTAAACACCAATGAAAGTACTATTCGTTGTTGCAACATCACTGTGTCTTTCAACATTATGTATAGCTAACAAAAATTCGGTAGAGATGCAAATTTATCTAAAGGACCTATACAAAAATGACACAAGAGTCAGATAGAGCAGGACTAAAAGAGAACAATGAATCATGTTCTATAAGCACTGACAATGAGGAAGAGAAAGAAAATGTTGGAAAGAATCACTATCAACTATATCTATCTATATATAATACACACACACACACATACACATAATACACACACACATGCACACACAGAAAAAGACAAAAAGAGACAGACAGACTAGTAAAGACCACAATTTGAGGCAGAACAGACAGTTAGGGATATTTTAATTTATTCTGATATTGCGGTGGCGCCTGGGTGACTCAAGTCGTTAAGCGTCTGCCTTCAGCTCAGGTCATGATCCCAGGATCCTGGGATAGAGCCCCGCATCGGGCTCCCTGCTCAGTGGGAGGCCTGCTTCTCCCTCTCCCACTCCCCTGTTTGTGTACCCTCTCTTGCTGTCTCTCTCTCTGTCGGGAGCCATGAGCAACAAAGGGGTTAATCAGGTAGAGCAAAGGCTCCCTGATCCCTTTGAACCATGGCCACCTGACTGCCCCCATACAAAAACATGTTGTACTGGCTAGCCCGAGTTGTATTTAGGCTAAGAAAACCACAGTGTTATTGATAAGCCCTGAAAAATAGCGCACCGGGCCCTTTGAAGGCATGGGAAGAAACTATGCGCTTGAGGAACCTGGCCTTGAACCAAAAACTCGGGACGGAGCCAGGAGAGGGCAGGGAGGAACCTGTGGAACTTGTTTATGTCCTATTGTTATATAACCTGAACTTATATAAAGTGTGTAAGTAAGAATAAAGTTGTTGCTCGCGGCATCCCCGTGGGCAACCCTCCTGTTCCCATACTTTTATGTTTCATTCTCTTACCCTCATCCCTGTTCGACCTTGCATGCGGGCCGTGACATCTCTCGCTCTGTCAAATAAATAAAATATTAAAAAATAATAATAATAAAAAAATTTATTCTGATATTGCTGCTTGGCGAGTACTGGTTCCAGATGATTTGAGAATTAATTTAGTTAAGAGAGGAAGTGAACCTCTTTTGATTAAAGATGAACCTTTCCAGTTCAATGAGTAGGAAAACAATAGCAGAAGATATGGTCAATGCATAACATGGTTTTATAGATATTTATCAAATGGCAAAAAATTTGAGGACTTTGTTTATTCAAAATCAAAAATTTGTTTGTTTTTATGTTTCTGCAGATTGTTTGCAGATATTGAGACAAAGCTGGAACATCTAGCTTTATAACTAGCTTTAAAACACAGCTTTTAAACACACTGGAAATTAAATTCTCAAATCCCTGAACTTGAGACACATGAATGCCTCTGTCACTTAGAAAAATGGAAGACAACAGCAATGGTACTGATACTCTAAAAAAGTTGTTAAAGCCCATTATGTGGAAATGAATAAAGAGACAAAACATGGGGAGACATTTTGCATCATCTTTTTAACAACATCTTTTAACATCTTTTTAATTCTGTTTTCAGCTATAAAACACCTTCCCTTCTGTGGCCACAGAGACGCTGTCATCTACAAACAAAGGAATTTTTTGGAATTGATAGAATTACTCTCAAGTTGCAACCCAATTTTGAAGGAATTTTTTGTTAAAATTAAACATAGTATTCCTTCTGAAGGGAAAATAATTTCATGTTTGTCTCCAAAAATCATCTTCTGGAAAATCACATCAATAAAAAAACCAGCAGTGGCCATTAAAAATATATATATGTTGGAATTATTTGTGAAGGCTGAGCTAATGCAAAGGATAGATTGTCAACCCCACTCTCAAGAGTCAGAGATTTTTACCCAGTATCAACCTTTACTAACAGCTTTTAAGGAGAGACAATCAAGAGACTCAGATGAACTAGAGAGGTCTGGAGACTCTCACGTGTCTCCATGGGTCTATCTTTTTTACCACATTGGATATAAGAACAACAGACATGGTCCCCATGAGGCTTTGTGGGATTCTTCACACTGCAAAGAACATTAAATTTATGAAATATTTCCATGTTATACTTCAGAATGTGGTATATAGCTTAGGTGAAATTCTAGGGAGTCATGCCTCATGGGTTATGGGTTCATTTATTATAAATAATCCTTTAGCCAGAGACATCCTGCTGATCAGACTTCCTCCTCCTGGCAAATATCATTAGTTTATTTACCTGGAGGTCCAGTTGACAAGGAGCACAGACTAGTCTTTTCTTCTTCTAGATGAGTGTTTCTTTCCTATTAAGGGAGGGAATGGAGCTGAGCCCAACTTCTATAATTCCTTCCTTCCGACAGCACTCAAGATGTTTCACACACTGAACAAATGTTCAGAGTGAAAGGATGTGTCTATACTGAAGATGATAAAGTTAAAATAAAGGAATCTTTCTTGGGCTTCTTTCTCATTCCTGGAAAGACTACTGCTGAACTAACAAGAAAGATTTTGAAACAATGGATAGTGATGGATGGGAAATAATTATAAGTTTGGCAGAGATTCACTATAAATCTAGAAATTTCAATACTGCCTTTGTCTCTTCCAGCAGCTTTCTCAAATGTCTCCAGAGTTGAAAAACTACCACTAAATTACTACTAAAAACTTACTACTAAAACTACCACTAATTTTCTCTACCAGAAAATCATAAATCTCTATTATATTTGATAAAATATTCTGGAGTTTTTCTTTGGAAAAATTAAAGAAAATGGCTGAGACATAGCAAATTTTGGTATTATTTGATCCATTGCTTTAGAATAAGGGTCTGGTTCTTAGTGAACCTTGAATTGAGGCATTTGAATATTACCCTTTTCATTTGTTTTTTTGGTTTTGTTTTGTTTTGTGATCCTCAATGGGTTGATGTTTCTTGTTGGTAAAAGTACCCCATTCCAAATCTCTTTTAAAAATTCAGAATGGGCCGCCTGGCCAGCTCAGTCAGTAAAGCATGTTGACTCTCGATCTCAGGGTTTTGAGTTCCAGCCCCACATTGAGCATAGGTCTTACTTAAAAAAAAAAATCAGAATAACTAAAAGCCAGTTGCTGGTTTTACAACTATCTTGCAAACAACAGGTTTTCTCCAACTTTCTGCAGGACAAAAAAAAAAAAAAAAAGCACAAATGTTTTTCTTCCATACTATGTATTTTGTATCCTTCTAAAAATTTATACTTTGATCTTTTAATTACACTGATAGAATAATAGTTGTGAAAATAATCATCCAGTAACAAATGAGTTTTAATAATACTGGCAAAAGGTATGATCTAAGTAAGTACTAAGTCATGCCATTTATGTAACATTGTATTTACTTGATTTGTTCTTTCGTTTTTTTTTTCCAAAGATTTTTATTTATTTATTTGAGAGAGAGTGAGAGTGAGAGAGATCACAGAGGGAGAGGGAGAGGGAGAAGGAGACTAGCCGCGGAGCAGGGAGCCTGATATGGAGCTCTATCCCAGGACCCTGTGATCATGACCTGAGCCAGAGGCAGATGCTTAACCGACTGAGCCACCCAGGCGCTCCTTGTTTAGTTTTAAAACAAAATTTTTTCAATACCACAGACTATTCGTTTATTCCCTGATGACTGCTATTTCAACTCAGCATGTAAGGCAGCCTTCGCAAAGAACCCTATGCCCCTAGCAAGTATTTTCCAAAAAGCTTGTCAAAATAAAAATACTCCTGCCTCATCGATTACCACATGCATGTACCAATATGGCTTAATCACATCAACAATATCTGGCTTTAGCTGACTTTTCATAATACATAATGTGTTATATTTTCTTTATTTATTCCATTTTTCATTCAACAAATATTTTTAAGTACCTTCTACATGCTAGTAAGGCCTGAGAATATAAAAATAAGAGATATCTGAATGGAAAAGTCAACAATAACTATTATATTTTAGTAGGTATCTATTTGAGAGTTTTTTCTGAAGGTTTGGGGGTTTGAAAGAGCTTGGAAAGTTCTTAACTAAAAAGGAATACAATCATATTTTTACTAAAGAAAAATCACTCTAGCCTCAAAATTAAGGATAGAAAGGTCCAGTTAATAATCCAATTTGGGGGATGCCTGGGTGGCTCAGTGGGTTGAGCTTCCGACTCTTGGTTTCAGCTCAAGTCCTGATCTCCGGGCCCTGCGACCAGCTTTGTGCTCAGAGTGGAATCTCCTTGGGACTCTCTCTCCCCTTCTCTCTGCCCTTCCCCATCACTCTCTCTCTCTCAAATAAATAAATAAATCTTTAAAAAAAATCTTAATTTGGATCTAATTAAAAGATATAAATAAAAAACCTAGAAAGGAAATTTATAAATATGGCAGATAGGCAGAAATGGCCATCAAACACACTTGTGTCCACCAAATATCAGATTATTCAGCACACCAGAAGATGAGGGCCATGGCTTATTCATCTCTGTGTACCAGATTGTAATATTAAGCACTGGCTCAAAAATGCTTTTTAAATCAAACTTAAGGTACTATTTTGAAAATCAAAACTTGAAGCAAAAATTAATCTGATTATCTATGTGTCACTCCCTTCCCCGCTTCCCAAAAATACTCAAAGTGACAAATAATGCAAGAAGACTGTATTTTTTATTAGCTTACCAAACTGGATTTATATTCATTTTTTGTTTCTTTTAGACTCAGTAAAGACACTAAACTGTAGAATAATGTCTATAAACTGGCAAATAAGAGAAGCAACTATCCAGAAAACCCAGTCTTCAAAATTGGTTACCGGGTAATTCAGAACTGGCCTAAGTCATTCAACAAACATGTGCTGAGGGCCCTACTGTTCATTGGGCACTACAAATAAAAAATAGTAAGGGTTTCTCATTTAGACACTGTTTTAAAAGAATATATTGACTATGGAAATTACCAGTTTTTCTTTCTTAGACTTCCGACTCTTCTCCTCTTTTTGAGTCTCTGTCAGTCTCTTCAGGGCTCACGTTGCAAATAAGGGTTGAAAAGAAAACCTGATGTAGGATCAGAGATATCTGACATTAGGGTCAGCACCTGTCTTGTACAAAGCGACCCCCATTGCTGCCGTGTCCCTAGTGAGGAGATGTAACATATGCATTCATTGACAAACCTCTGGTGCTCAGTTCAGTTCCTTTGAGAACTTCCCCTGCCTGTAGGGAGGGAGCTGGGGACAATCAGTGGGATTGAAGAGTAGGTGAGTTCAGGTTAACTATCTGACAGGACTTTCTGACTATTTTGGGTAACCATTGAGTCTAAGTATTACCTGCATGCTTCCAGGGTCACCACAGCATGAAGCGTTCCCCAAGGAAGGCTGCTGTGCCAGTTTGCTTCAGCTTCGGAGGCTGTAGGTCCCTTGGTACACCAGGCTTCCATGGGTTGGCGGACTGCAGTGGGGACGGGGAGAAGAGTGCCTGGAGTTGCTATGGTGATAATGATGGTGATCTGGTCATAAAGCTACCATCACAGAGTTTGGGGGGACCCATTCAAATACCCAACTCTTGCAACTTTTGGTTAGGGGTTATATAATGCATATATTATGTTAGCGAACACCTGGCTTATAAAAAGTAGTCAAGGAAGGGAAGCTGCTATAATTATTTTTACTTCTATCATCATCATCACCATCACCATCACCATCACCATCACCACCCTCCCTCATGAAAGACAGTGTTCTAACTGCCAGTCCCAGTTATTCCCAGGTGAATCTACAAATTGAAATTATCGATTTTCATATTTTCCAGTTAAGATTATGCAAGCAAAAGAGAAGCTGTAGCATTTACCAATGGCTTGAAGATTGTAAATAATATGCATCTCCCTCCTCCTCCAAACTCTACTAGCCCAAAACAAAGATAATAAAACAGTGTCTCGCGGCCATGGCAGCCATCATGCTCTTAAGTGGATTCATCCCAAGATGCACTGTGGTTGTTCTTTTTCTTTTTCTTTTTAAGCCTGGAGCATTGGGGATATTTCAAGCAATCGGCTAACTTACCCTCAAAAGGAAAAAAATCAAGTAGTGCACAGACAGTGGGTGGATCAGGATGTTGAGAAATAGTCACCATACGGAGAAATGCTTAGACTTAGACATTTATAAATAATTAACTTATTGTTCTTTGTCTGCCTCTTTCTTCTCCCTTCTCTACCTCCCACCCAAGTTGAAACAAGGATTCTATTACCAAGTGAAGTTTGAGTGTTGTGAAAGAAAGAGCCCAGGATCTGACAGTGCCTTATTTCATTTTCTTTGAAACATGTTATGGCTCTGTAGACAGATCCTGTAAGATTCACCTGTTGGATGCATTGAGATCCAAAGTAAAGATACCTTTTTGAAAATTTATTAAAATACATTTCAATAAAATGATGTACTCAGAGAATGCAACAATCTAGGATTCAGTCAGTTACAATGTTAGAATTCCCACCACAGATTCAATTTTGTATCTTAAAACTTCTGTATTATTTCAGCCCACATTTATATTAGTAATGAATTTATTTTTTATTCTCCATGTCCTGTGACATAAGGTATTATTTTCATACTAGAGAAGAGACACAAAAAAGTGATGAATCTGGGAAAAGTCACATATTTAGTAGACCTAGAAAGTTTTATTTTATTCGCTCTTCAATTATTTACTAGATACCCAGTAATTACCAAGGGCTATGCAAGGCCCCAGGCTATTGAGGTGGGGGAAGGATCTGTTTTCAGGATTTGAATGGCCACTTCAGTGTGTTTATTAGAACTGAAAACTCTAAATGTGGTTTGTTCATCCATCATTTTAAGTAAGTTACTGCAAAAAAGGCCTGAGAGTTTCAATATATGTTCAGATAGCTGTGCACCCTAAAGGGGACAGATGTGGTTTCAACAGTTCTCTGATTGTCCCAATTCTTTTTCACACCTGTGTCAGAGAATGCTGGCCCACCTTTACGAGTATGAGATCACCTTAACATTTTCTGCCCATAATTTTGAATAAAGGGCCAGCCAAATCCAGGTGGGTGGGAATTGACCTTTTTTTTATGGCCACCTGCACTTGAACTCATTCATCTCCATCAAGTTTAGTAAGTGAGGGAAAGGGAGAATCCATTAGTGGAACTGAAAGCTTTCTCTTCAAAAGGAACTTGTTAAGAAAACAAAGTGATCTTAAAACATACACACACACCAGTGAGATTTAGCACAGCATAAAAAATAATAAAACTGAAATTTTTTTTTCAGACTTCTCGTGCTTATTAAACATTTAAAATAAATCCAATGAAAATAGTTCAGGTGCGATTTTGTGGCAAAACCAAGAGATGTTTTGTTAAATTTAAAATACAAAATATTTCAAAATGTTTTTAATCCCACTTTTATTATCTGAAAGGTGAGTATGATAATTATCCAAATAGATTTTGCTTTTCAAAAAAATTGTATTTATTTTTAAGTTACATATAGTAAAATTCACTTTTTGGTGTACATTTCAGTGAGATTTGACATCAACCCAAAAGTTTCTTCATACCACCAATATGTAGTCTACTCCTAAGCCCCACTCTCAAACCCTGGCAACCGCCATTTTTTTAAGAATGAAATGGACGTGTAATTATGTAGTATGTAGCCTTTGGGGTCCAGCTTTTTCCACACAGCATAATTCATTTGAGATTCATGGTATTATATCATTACTATATTTCTTTGTATTGCTGAGTAGCATTCCACTGTGTTCATCTATCACAGGCTGTTTATCCATCCCCTGGTTGAAGAACATCTGGGTTTTTTTCCAGTTTGGTATAATTATGAACAAAGCTGTTATAAATATTTACATATATGCATTTGTGTGAAATAAGTTTTCAATTCTCTTGGACAAATTACTAAAAGGGGAATTGCTGGGTCAAATATTAAGTGTATTTTTAACTCGATAAGAAACTGCCAACCCAACTTCCAAAGTGGCTCTACCATTTATGTTCCCTCCAGGAATGTGTGAAAATTTCAAGTCCCTGCACCTTCAATCAGCATTGACATTGTCATGTTTTAATTTTTTTAATTTTAGGCATTCTAATATTTGTTTAGTGGTAGATTTTGCCTTAATCAAAATATTTTTCTTAAAAAACTCCTTAGCAAGTAGGAGTTACCAGCAGTGATTGAGGTTCTCATCCTGGGACTTATACTTGGCCCTGCCTGTTGGCTCTTTTCAAATACATCCAACCTACCGGACTAGCTGACAGCCTCAAGTACATGCATTCACAGGCCAAAATAACACAACACTTAAGGGACAAAATTACCTAAAAGAAATCCAATAGCTCAACAGTATATGCCATCTGAAGCACAAGTATTAGAACAGACCAACCAAAACTTTAAAATAACCAAAATAAATGTACTGAAGGAGATAAAAGCAGGTATTAGCAATGTGAAAAAAAGAGACTAAAAAGAGGAACAAGCAGGAAATATTAGCTATCCCAAGCAAAATATTTGAAATAAAGTCTACAATACATGGAATAAGAGTAAGGTGGATATGGCTGAAGAAGGGATCAGTGAGTTGAAAATAAAGATAATGATACAAGTCTTTTTATCAGGAGTAGAGATAGTGTACAAAAAGTGCCAGGCTGGGAGTAGGAAATTAATACGTGGTAAATTTTCATTTTTCCACCTTAAATTCCAGATTCTTTTTTGACAACTTCATCAAGAATAGTATTTCCAAATGATCTAATAACTTTGACCTCATAACTTGAGTTATAGGTGTGCACAGACAAGTAATGCATTTCACTATTTCCCTTTTCTTCTTTATTCTTGCTTTCTTTCCCAGTTCCCATCAGAATATGCCACCCACATCTTTATGTTCCTGTGGCTGTGTGGGATATGGAAAGGCAGGAGCTTGTGAGTTTCTGAAGTCAGAAAGAACCGGGTTGAGTCCCATAAACTTGGGCAATAAATTAACTTCATTAAGTCTCAGTTTTCTCATCTGAAAAAAGGGCTTCATATTACCTATCTGATAGGATTCTTCATCATGACTAAATTGAATAATGAATACCAAATATCTAGCATGGGGCCTGAGACACAATAGATATTCAATAATTCACTCCTCCATACTCTTCAAAACCTGCATTTTCCCCAATCCCAGATACCGAAATTCACTTAACTTGGGGAAAATACTCCAACTGCACAATTAGGGAGACACCCTACAAGGCAAATATGCTTGGAATAAGTTATGCTTTAGATAAGCGACCTATTCACAAATTCTCACTGAGGTATAATTTATGGATACAAACCTCTTTCCAGAATATAGGGGTTTCTTAGAAGAAAGGGAGAGAGCAAGCAAGAGATGAGAGTCTTGGATGTCTGAAGTAAGAAAAGAATGAATAGAAGGAGGATATGCATAAAAAGAGGAGACCTGCATCCATCAAAAGTAAGCACTACCTATCTTAACTTTAGTCTGAGAATGGCCATGTGTCTCTGAATCTAGCTTAGAAGGCAATTCTTGTGTGATCTTGGTCTTTGGGCAGCATATTACGTTCATCAACCAGATGACAAATGAATCTGTGCTATGTAATAAGGCTTTTCTATTAATGCCCATAATAAATATAGGCTTTGTTCTGAAGGCTATGCTATGACAGGTTGTGTTATAGTAAAATTTTATTGTGGTGCATGAAAAGTTTCCCTTTCTGAACGATAGTCCAAGTGCCTTTGAGGCAAATCGACACAATTCCTGGCCCAGGTGTCAAATGATAAAAGGGGACGTTTGAGTTTTCACTTGGTGAAAATTCAAGCATTTTACTTGCCTGCACATTTGGCTGGGAGAGATATGAATCTGGTACTGACCTATGTGTGTATTGTGAGTATGGTGGGAACAGCCTGTCCAGGGACCACTTGTATCTGCGGCACAGCTAGTGCTGCCCCAGCCCCATCATGGAAGGGAAATGTTATCCGAAAAGTCATTTTTTCCACATGTACTAAGCACTGCATTTATTGACTTCTTAAATAATATCTAACATATTAGATATAGATATCTACAGATAACATTGATCTTAATTTTCAACTATGGCTTTTAGGATCGGAGCAGTGGAAATCTTAGCGGAATGTGTCTGAGTTGCGTTCTCTCCTCTGAATTTCCATATTCACACACTTCCTTGTTTTATCATTTAACCATTCTGTGTGTAGGGCATTCATTTCTCATCATGTTAGAAGTGATTTTGGGGGTGGGAAATAAGCAACTGCCAGGTAAAAATTTCATCAATGTTATGAGTTTCTGGAAGGCAGAAAGTAGATCTTATTTATCATAATGTTCCTTTCATCACTAAGGAAGAGTTATTCAACACCCAGCATGTTCCAGCCATTTGTATCAGGTGTCTGAGATGCAATGACAAGACAACTTCATTGCCTGCCTGCAGGACACAGTGACAACAAGAGTATGACTGAAACTGCTCGTGTATCTGCCAGAATTGCAAATGCTAGGCTGCCCCCAAATCTCCTGAATCAAAATGTGTGGTGAGTGTCCTGGGAATTCTACCACTTCTTGTGGGTTAGAGATCGTGTCATGTTCTTCATTTTATTCTCAGGGCTAAGCACAAAGCCTAAGACAGAGTAGACACATGATACCCATTTGTTAACTTCAATCATCCCACAAATATTTAAGTGCTTTCTATGGGCCAGACATTGTTCTAGACAACAATCCCCATTTTTCTGCAGTTTACATGCAGGAAGACGGAAGGGGAGACAATAAGCAATAAACAATACGCATAATGAGGTAGGACAGTCGGTTGTGTTATTAATTCAGGTGCCAGGAGAGGCCCCCTGGAGAAGGACTTGGAGAAGGTGAGAAAGTGAGTGTCCTCGATATTTGGGGGAGAATCCCAGGAAGAAAGAAGAGCGAGGGCAGAGGGAATAAGTAGGGGGTGTGCCCGGCACGCTAGAGTCACAGTGAGTACCCTCACATGGGCCAGGATCTGAGCGAGCAGCAGGGAGAGGAGGTCGGAGAGGCAGGAGGGGACAGATCATGTGCCATCTTGGAGGCCGCTGTAAGGACTTGAAGTCCAATTACAAAAAGAATTGATGATTGGATGAGCTAATGAATGAAGTTGCTACAATGTCATGTGATCAGTACTAAAAAATTCAGAAGGTGCTCAGAGGGGAGCCCATTGTTGGAGGCGTTCAAATATTGATTTAATAAAAGATATTTTCTTTTGCAATTAGAAGGTGCATTTTGCTATCATCAATCTTGCCTGAGCTGGTGAAAATTAAATACGGTTCTAATAAAAGCAATGCTCTTCCTATTTTCTTTTTCCTTAATCTGTCCACTATTTTTAAGGGGAAAAAATTCCTATTCTTGCTTTTCCTAAGACAATTAATTAACCAACATGGCAGAAGTAGAATAAAAGCCTGTGTTCTTTCAATCAAGTGTTCTTTCCACTAGCTCACATCTCAAGATATCCAGAGTGTCTGACAAATCAGTTCTATGATCCCAATGGCCATAAACACCATAATGACCCAAAGTGATGGTGCTTACACTCATTATCTCTACCAAGTAAAAACATTTTAAAAGGACCCTGATGACTGTTTAGTGCATCAACGTCTTCTAAGGTTATAGTACAAATTCTTCCTATAGTATTAGATATCATTCTTTAGCAGGTTCAGTCATGCCACAAATGTTTCACACATTTTGATAAGATTAGATTAATTAGTTTGTCATAGAAAAACTAACCAAACAGCGGAACCAACCAGTAGTCAAACACACACACACATACACACACACACACACACACACACACACACACTGACCCCAAAAGAAATAACTAGAGTCAAGTTTTGAGAAGAACATGGTAACAGACAAGAAGAGAGGAAGAGGAAATGTTGTTTCCAGCCTGATTATTTTATATGAAGTCATCAAACTAATTTCAGAATCTCTACATTTTTTCAAAGTGTATAGGGTGGTAGATTATTACATTTTAATTATATTAGGATTACTAAAGATACATTTCAACTGCAGTGCATAGATAACAGAGTCATGTCTTACATTTGACATTAATATACTGCTGGATTTTAGTTGCATTTTAGACTTTTTTCTCATCCTTTTTTCTTCAGGATTTTATGATGCTTTAAAAAAATAACTTGGGGTATTTGGGAAATCTAATATTTTTTGCTTGCCTAACATTAAACAGGTCATGTCACACTGTTCACTTTATTCTCTGTTCCATATGAACAATTCTTCAATATTGAAATAATGCCTCATGGAGCCATTATGTCGTATTCCTTCAACATCAGGTAATTTCTTTGCTCAGACTGCAGCCAAGGAATTGCGCTAATTTGGTTATTTGTAAAACCATCTCTTTCAGCAGAGTATATGTAAAGTGATCATAAACTTGTATAAATGAACCCTGTAGTTCCACATAGTTACAAATTATTAATTTCTTTGTATTATATTAATACGTTAAATATTTTATACTATGGAAAATGTGCTACACATACATTTGAAGTTTATGTTCTCCCTGGGAGCGATGCTGGAAAATACATCACTGAATCCTCACATGCATATTAAAAATACATTTTGTTTCTTCTGTGACTTTCAGATTTTTGTCATTTATCTTGAGAGCTTAGAGTAAATAAGAGGCAAAAAACTGAGATAGAAAGAATCGACAAAATAAAGTCTTGATGTTTATGGTCTGAAGTCAGCCACGGGATTCTATATTTTTACAATCCCCTGGGCATGAAAAGCTCACCAGCTGTGCGTTAGCAAACGCAAACATTGTTTCAGGTTTTAACCTTAGAGTGTCAATAAAAACACAATATGTGACCAGGAGGTGTTGTTGATGAAAAAAATAAATAAATTCTCGACAGTGATACTTAAAATATTGTTCTTTTTTAATAATGTGCCTTTTAGGTGAAAGTAATTTGTTTAAATTCAGAGACCATAAAATCATTGATCTGATGTAAAATAATGCTTTTGGTGATAGTGGAGACTCTGATTAGTTAAAGCAACTGCTTGAATGGAAACAGGGAGATAAGGTTTCTCTCCTGTAGGAGGGTCCCCCCGACCCCCACTGTCTTCTGCTCTCCTTCCTCTTTCTTCTTCCGTCCCATAGAAAGAGTTAGCTTTTCCTTCCTCCCTCCACCATTCACATTCTTTTCCCTTCCTCCTCTTCTCTTTTCCTCTGGGTCTTTTCTCTTCTTTCTGCATTTGGGGTTTGTTTGCCTCTTTAACCTCTTTTCTGGCTGTTTCCCTCTTTCATTTAGTTACATTAAAACTCCTTTTGGCAAAATCTCTCCTTTAGATACATCAGGGCCCTTGCATGAAATGCCTGGAAAATTAATTCCATGTACATTTTAGGAAATCTTGCTCACAGCTGCATTTTTCCATTAGAGATGGTTTCAAAGGCTACATTAAAAAAAGAAAGAAAGAAAGAAACCCACAGCCAAATGAGGCAAAGTTTAAGTGAGAAAACATGTGTGGGACATTAAGCCAAGTGACAGGAACAGGGTTACATTTTCAGAGAAGCATAGAAGTTCTGTAAATGCCTTTCAAATAAAACAAGAACATTTTTTGAACTTTAAAAATAAAAGTCAGATTGCCAACACAATAAAATTTACAAAAATAAAATTCACATTTGATTTGCAAGACAATTATAGCTCAAGTTCTTAAATGACTGGTAAACAGGAACCACATATATAAAAATAAACTTGAAACGTACCTGATGACCACAGGGAGAGAGAGGAAGATTTTCAACTGAAAACATTCCATCCATTACATTTTTTGTTGGCTATGTGGTAATAATTTTCTTACAGCCACAGTCTGCTAAAAATCCTGCTTTTTTATCAAACGTCCACTGATTTAACAGATCAATTTATGACATCTTCTAGGACTAACTTGCATATTTTCTCTTTCCCTATTTTGGACAACAGACTTCTTTTTCTACCATTTTTTTAAGATGGAAAACATATGAAATTGATATAAATAATACAAAATTAGTAACAGTAAATGATTAAAATATTATCTAATCTTTAACCCCTTTCGCAGTACACAGATCACCCTGAAATCTCCATGAACCTTTTGGGGAGGTCCGGGAAAGGACACCATGAGGGCTGCCTTCCCTCCCTGTGTCTATTCCATGTGTTTGAGAAGAAATCATAAAACAATAACTTACATTTCTTTACAGCTTCCCAAGTTTCAGAAGATTGTTTATACATATTTAATGTAAATAAAAGGGACTGTTCTGTCTGTTTAAATAACTCAGAAAGAAAAAGAGGGAATCTCTACATGAAAATCAAAAGGAGTTAGGAACTGCTCTGACACTAAATTGTGTAGTCATTTTGGCTTTATGCAGATGAGTGTTGCTGTGATTCTGGGCCTCACAAGTCAATTGAGAAGGAATCGATGCAAAGTAATAATTTGATTTCCAAGGATCTCTGCTAATTCTGGAAAAGGACTCTCATGAGGATTTAATTGGAAATGATATTAAAAATAAAGTTTACACCTTTATGACCATTTTACTTTTCTGCTAGCCTAGGAGGTCAAATATGAAATATGACCTTTGTTTAGAGAAATCTCCACCCACCCCCTTTACCACCAAGCTAATCAGTTTGAGGTGAAGTACTGAGTTAAAAGTAAAAAGGACCCACCTTCTCTCCAATAACCTGTGAACCTCTCTAATAACTGGTGGTTAAGAGCTTATTTCCAATTCTGTTCTGGAATGTCTAAGGGGCTGAAGCAGTTTAGAACAGGTCCAAGTAACAACAATAACACAACAAAAGTTGTTTATAGCTTATAGCATGACTCCAAAATTCGTTGTCCAAGCCCAGACAGTCCTGAGAAGGAAGGGACTGCAGGGTGATGGAGACCTGATGAGGTAAACCTTCTTGCATGCAAAAGGTGGAAACATTAGAAAGCAGAAAGAAAGTCTCTACTAAACAACAGCAACATACATAAAATGTATACAGGATAAATGGTGAGTAATATCTGTTGACTGTGTTGGGAGGAGGCACACAATTTTGGGAGAAGACAATTTAGATGTTTCTACCTTTTTGTTCTTTATTTCTTTAACTTTAAAATTATTTCATCAAAGTAGTATGCAGTTCAAATAATCAAATAATGCTAAAAAAAAAATCCAAAAAACAAAAAAACCACGATACTCTGACCTCTAAACTCTCCCTGCTTTACCTCGTAACCAGGGCCAACTCCCTTAAACTCTTTGTTGTTATTATTTATCTCCATACCTCTAAATAATATATGCATCCTAGTTTTCATGGCTTGATGTTATCTATCACTATCTAAATTAGGATTTAGTCCTTTCTTATGGTCTGCCTCTACTCTCCATATATGGATTTATCATAATACTTGGTTAAATTAAAATTCTAGTCCTTCTTTCCCTACATACCTTATGTATTATTTTATATATTTATAAATACATTTTTAAGGTTTAATCAGATTCAGGTCGGACTTTTTTTTTTATAGTGAGATTACCTCACAGGTAGTGTACCTCCATTAGGGATCATTATGAGTGCACAGACTTAAACATATTTTATATATTTCAGGTATCTTCAAGAATGTCATAGGATGCAATTAACACCATTTAAACTGTGAATAACTCTACAGAAAAAAGATCTGTTTTCTATTTTTTAAAAATTGCAAGGAAAGAAAAACTAAAAAAAAAAGAGAGAGAGAGAGAAGGCATGGAGGGGAAATCTAAGTTGCAAAGAATGATCATTTCAGTCCTGGTCTAAACAAAAATGTTATTAAAAAAGAAAAAGCTCTATAGGAAAATTAGAGAATGTGTATATTGGACGTGTAGCTAATGACATTAAGAAATTATTACTTTTAGGGGAATAGAATGATGGGAATGTGATTAAAGAAGTGATGATTTTCAAAGGATTGATAATTGTTGAAGTTGGGTAAAATGTACATGGAGATTTATTATACCATTCTTTCTAATTTTATATCTGTTTGACATTTTTATAATAAAGCTTTAAAAATTCCTATTCTGTGCTTTTCTTATTGTGACTATATGAATATTGTTCACTCTTGTGCCAAGTAGAATATCTTGATTTTATTTTCTTACTTGAACAACATTTTGTTGTTCCTAGAGTTAATATTGTTTCATTTTTGCATTTTCTTTGTTTTCTTTATAAAAAAGTTTATAGCTGTTTTTCCACACCATATAATAACTTTATTCATGTCTCTGCACACAATATTCCCACACAGTCAAACCTATTAGACAATTTATTGGTTCTTATTTCTTTTCCAGGAAGAATCCATACTGGAACTCCATCTTTTGGTTCTAATCTTTATTACTTGCTCACTGGGCAAAATTAATCATTTTTATCCTGAGAAATCCCTTTGCCTTTCTCTTCTTTTGTATCCTGTATACTGCTTCTTTTTTTCTTTGCTCCCTTACTTTGGTGAAGCACATCCTTCAGAAGTCTTCTCAGAAAAGTGCATAAGAGACAATTTTTTGAGATGGTGTTTTTCTGAAGATATCTTTATCACCACACTAGCCTGATAGTTTGGCTTGGTACAGAATTCTAGATTGCCAATAATTTTCACTCATATAATTGAAGCTATTGTTTTGTAGCTTCTGATGGATGTGAGAAGTCTGATGCCATTCTTATTCTTAATCCTTGTATGTGACTTATTTTCCTTGAAAAAAGGTTTAAGACCTTTATGACCAGGGGTCTGGAAATTTGTAATTAAATACTTTGTTGTGTAATTATTATAATACCTTCTCCCATCTTTCTGAGTATATTGATCTCTTAGTTTCTTTGAAATTTTATGTTTCCTACATTTTAAAATGTTTTTTCCTTTACTTTTTTTAGTGTATCATTTTTATTGTCAAAGTCTTTCCTGAAATATCAAGTGATCTTTGGCTGCCTATTCATTCTTAATGATAACATTCTGAAAAGCTAGTTAAGAAATATGTCTCTATGAATATAGCTTTTTAACTGGTAGGTTTCACTCTAGGTGGATTGAATAATGACTGAATTTTTTTTAAAGATTTCACTCATTTATAGAGAGGGAGAGAGACCATGAGCAGGGGGAGGGGCAGGGGGAAAGGGAGAAGCAGACTCCCCGCTGAGCAGGGAGCCTGATGTGGGGCTCAGTCCCAGGACCCTGGGATCATGACCTGAGCTGAAGGCAGAAGCTTAACCGATTGAGCCACCCAGGTGCCCCTAATTACAGAATTTTTTATTAGAGGACCCTAGATGTAAGAATGTACAGGATTTTGGGAGAGCCGAGATAGTTGTTTCTCAGAGATGGGTATGCATATCTCTTGCCAAGTCTTGGGAGTAGAGGTGGGAATATAAGCCTGGTTGCCATCATTCTGGTAAGGAACATAGCTGGTAAAGAACATAGCTAGAGTTGATCACGCTGCTAACTTTCATTTTATCCCATTGTCAATCCAGCATCTCACCCATACAGATAGTTTGCTATATTCTGTCATTACACCTGGCTAGATTATTAGTAACAGTCTACCCAGTGCAGTCAAAGGCAGACATACCACTCACTCACTGGTAATCATTTTATCTCGGTATTCAAATTGCCATTATAACATACCTAGGAAAGAATAACCGTTTCTTTTCTGAACTAAACTTGCACACATGAATCACAAAGCTATAGAATTTAAAGGTTTTGTGGCACAGACTTTATTATATTATGAAACTCTAATCAAACAATGAATTCAAATAATATTCAACTCTATAAAGGGTGAGCAATATTTGGTGGATTTAGATATTTTAAGGTATGTTTTCAGATTGATGCCAATGATATCAAAATCAATATAGGGACACCTGGGTGGCTTGTTTGTCAAGCGTCTGCCTTCGGCTCAGGTCATGATCCCGAGGTCCTGGGGACTGAGCCTCGCATCGGACTCCCTGCTCAGTGGGAAACCTGCTTCTGCCTCTCCCATTCCCCCTGCTTGTGTTCCTGCTTTCACTATCTCTCTCTCTGTCAAATAAATAAATAAAATCTTTAAAAAAAATCAATATAATAATGATATAGTAGTGAATGTACACACACACACACGTGCACGTGCGTGCACGCACACACACACACACACACACACACACACACACACACACCCTATATACATCTTAAAGATGGAAGGACAAAAGCAACTCTTACTTAATTGAAGTAAAGATTTTCTGTTTCTTCCCTGTATAATTCAATAGGATGGAAAATAATAGTGTAGAAATATAATAATCTTTATGATCTTTACCCATATTGGTACCCCTGTTATAAAATACCTTTGTGGTCTGAATGAAATTACTTTAATCTGGTGAGCTCATCAACTACTTCAGTATTTTTCCATTGATGAAAAATAAGTTTCTAGTTTCTGCTATAATCTGTAAACCAGCCTCCAAGTCTACATATATATATAAAAAATACACAATAGAATATATGTAATATACATAATATAATACATAATGTATGTATGTGTGTGTGTGTGTGTGTGTGTGTGTGTGTGTGTGTATGTGTGATAATCTCTTACTGGTCCAACCTGATATTCTACAGTCATCTTAAATCCAACTTGTTCAAAATGAATTTGTCATCATTTCCAGAAACTAAGGTTCTTCTCCTACATTTCTTCTCAGATCTATGGTTTTACCATCACCTAGTCTTCCAAGCCAGAAACCTAGGACACAGAATTAATTCTCATTCAGATATCCTAACACACACTAGACACACACACACACACACACACACACACATATACACACACACACAATTATTCATAAAAGCTGGCCTATTCTGTTTCAAAATTTCTCTCAGATTCAGCCCCTCCCTTCCAGAACCATTATTGTCATTCTTATTAACAAAACTCTTTACACAGACCTCCTTTTTAAACTCCTTTTATATCTTTAACACTGTCACCAGATTTACCTCTGGCCATAAATCTGCACATGACAGTCCTCTGTTAATGTCTCAGTGACCACCCACCACCTAAAGAATACAAGCATACTCTCTAAACCCCCTTGACCTGGCCTCAGTCTGTTCTACACCTGGTAACTTCCTCTATAGGGACACAGACATAACCCTCTTCTTATTTGTCACACTTTTTAAGTATACAGTAATTTCCTGTTATATCGAACCAGAATGTTGCTTGCTCCCAATCCTCAGGTCTGGTACACTCTTGCTTAGTTTTGAAACCTGAAACAGATGCTTTGCTTATCTCTTATGGGTAGAATAAGTCATTTTTTCATCCAGTTATTTGTTCATACCTATGTCATCTCATTTATTATTTTTGATAGTAATTTACTTAAATTATCCATAATTCATTTATACAACTGTTCTATAAATTTATCATAGATCTTATATTTAAGACTTTCAGATTGCATAAAATATCAACAAGGTATAACTGAAATTCTATAAGATAAATAGGTACATAAAGCAATTCTACATAATTCTATCAGGTCAATAGTCACTCCAGTGATCTTAGACAACATTCACTGGGTCCATGTTAGCTGTTAAGCTATATTGCTCTGAAATAATGGAAGTTTTGCTGAATAATTCAACTGACTCCTGTATGAGAAGGAATTTAAACAAAAACTAAAAATCAGAAGTAATTTTCATAAACGACATACCTATGAATTTTAAATCTTTGAAAGTAGAGTTGTTTTATTTTATAATCAAAATGTATTTTTTATTGTAATAGGAAAAATTACCTACTTTCTAATATTTAAAGTCTTACCTTTTTACTCTTCTCTCACTTCCACTGTTCTCCTAAATATAGAGGATTTTCTTTACTTGTTTCCAAAAAGAATGAAATGGTTTTCACATAGTGATCCCTCTGTTTATGTTTAAAATACATCCTGTGAGATGTTGAAAATTCTATTCAAATGGAAAAACATGTGCTGGTTTTCTACTTTTTGCCAGGTACTAAAGTGATATTCTAACTGCTTTGGAAAAGTGATAGGTAATATAAGTAAAAGACTCTGAATCCAGGGTCAAAGGATCTGGATTCAAACACAGGCTTCCTCATTACAAGCTGCATGAAACAAAGCAAGTCACTAGAATGTGCGTTCTGGAAGACTTTCTCTGCTTTCATGATATTTTCTTGTTATCTTCCCTGTCTTGGCTGGGATAAATTTGATTGGAAAAACAGAAATTTCAAATTGATTTAAGCAAAAGTTTGTATATTTTCCACCGTTTTGTAGAGAAAATAGGCACCTCTATGGGTATTTTAAACAGAAAGGAATTTAATAAAGAAATTAATTGCCACTACAATCATGAGAAGTGTTAGAGGAGCTTTAATGAGGAGACTGCCAGTGGAACCATTGAATACAAAATTTAAAGCCAGAGATTTGATGCAGGGGATCAAAAAGCCACACCACAGTGCTTCTCAACACTCATGTCCCTAGACCTTGTTTGCCAGCAGAAACAGCGGAAGGGTGTTAGCATCCACCTCACTACCAGGTTCCAAATCTTGCATATCTAGTTGGTATCCAGAACTAGCTGCAAGAGTCTACAAATGTAGAATCTGGCTTTCCAGACTCTGAGATTCAACAAGGCACAACCTAGGAGGCAAACAGAAGCGGAGCACCAATTAACCATATCCGGCCTAGAAAGTGTGGAGTGAGGGTGGTTTCTAAGGCTGTACAGAACATTGTGGCATTTCAGGATAAGAAATGAAGGAGATGTGGCTGGATGTATCTTGATGACAACTGGAAAGGGAAAAATCAGTGAGTGACCCAAGGTTACTCATTGTTTTTCAAGAGCTGTGCATGTTCATCTCCATTCTTCCTCTTCTACTTTTCCCTCCCCCTTGCGCTCCCCCGCTTCTCCCTTTCCCTCTATCTTCCAGTCCCGCCCCAAGTACACAGAGCTCTAGAGCATAAACTAAACAACTGCGGAATGTGGACAGGGATACGTGAGGGTGAGGGAAGGAGGTAATGAATCTTAAAAGTAGAAGTGATTGAGCAGGTGGTAATCTTTTTTGTTTTCACATCTCAGTACCTGTCAAGGTATCCAAGACATAAGACATGTTCAATAGGTTTGAATAACTAAACAGACAAATACATAGACTTTGCCTCAGTGTCTTCATACTGAAAGTGAAAATAATATCTTCTCAGTCCTTTTAGGATTGTTGTGAGGGTCAAACATGGTAATCAAGGCTTATCTAAATGTTATCCTTTTTGTGAGACATGCATCATTTTTATCACCAATTTCAAAATGTGGAAGTAGGAAAAAAGAACAAAAGTATTATTTGAATAGCATTTTTCTATATGCTTTGCTTTGGTTTGTATAGCTACATTATCTGACCCTGGCTCTCTGCTTCTCAGTAAGTACTAATTGAATGGAATCTACATATGCATTCATGTGTTTAGTAAATAGCATAGATGCACCCATCCATGAGATATTTTTATCATTGATAATAACAATCCTTATTATTTTCTTTTGTGAAGTCATCTGATAATTGATTGAATTTCCAACTGGGAAATTCAAGAACTAATCCAAGTGTCACTCTATGGAACAGCTACCCTATGGCTAGTACATTCTGTTCATTCTCAATAGACTTCAATTTATTCTAGAAATATGATTGCAGTACTTTCACGGGGCATTGAACTATAGATAAGACAGTTGCAGCCATAAAGTTCTATACTTCTATTGGCTCTAAATGGCAATAGGTTTTAGTATAAAAACTGAAATCATTGTAAGACTAAATTAACCCACTCCACAGCTCTAAGTAAATATTCCTTAGGAACCAAATAAGAAAGGGAAAAGAAATAATGTTTATTGAAGGACTACCTTGATCATTTTATATATATTATTCGATTCCAACCTTTTACTGAACAGTAGGACCCATGTCAAGTAATTTAGGCAGACTCATCTTTGTTGTGTTATGAATATTAAATGAGTAGTATATGCCAGGAAATATCCTTGGGACATAATGATAAGAAGGATAAAAGCAACTTGTGCCTTCAAGGAACTTATTACCTGAGAAGATTTATGAGTAAAGAACTAATTACAATTCACTAAAAAATGTGATATTAGTATGCTGTGGTAAAAACACAAAAGGACTCTTAATTCAGTCTCTGGTGGTCCTAACCAGGTCCTAATCAGGTCCTAACCCAGGACCTGAAGATGAGGGTGTGAAACAGAGTACAAGAAATGAGCAACAGTGTGTGAGCCTTCTGTAGGATCCAGTCTGACATGCTGACGTCTTTTGATTTAATAAAAAGGGAAATGTAGGACTTTAAGTAGAGAGGGATGTTGCCAAATCTGCATTCTGGAAAGATCAGTCTAGCCAGGTATGGAAACAGACTGTAGGCCTGCAACAGTGAAGGTTGGACAGACCATTTGGAAGAGTCTTAGTAACAAATGTGAAGAGGATGGTGGCCTGTACCTGGGCAGAGCCAGTGGGGACTGGAAGAAGAAACATTTTAAATGTTTCAGTGGAAGCACCTTGTGATTCGTTAGAGGGGTAAGGACGAAGAAGAAGTTATGGGTGACGCCTGTTTTTCTAGTCAGGACTGGACCACCAGAAGGATGAGGGTGCCATTCACTGAAACTGGGAAATAGGAAGAGAAGTAAAATTCTGGAAGAGATGATAAAGTCTGAGCATTTTTGAGGGTAAAGTGCTGAGAAGCATCCGGGAGCAGATCCTTGTAGCACTTCTACTGCGCTCTGTAAGTAGGTCTGGGAAAACTCAGCAGAGGGAGATCCTAGAAGCCAGCAGATTAAGAGACACTACCTGGGGAGAGGAGGAGGAGTGCCTCTGAAGGACACCAATATTTGAAGGCACCAATGTCTAAGAAACAGGCAAAGGAGAGAAGTTTTCAAAGGAAACAGATAAGAAGGGGAAAAGAACAAGTAGGAAAACACTGGGTCAGGAAGCCAATGAAAAGGGGTGTTTCAAGGAGTGAGCGGCTGACATTGTTAATGCTACCAAAGGAACCAATTTAGTAAGCATTGGGGAGGGGCCTACAGTTCCTTGGGGCACCTTAAGGGGCAGAAGTTGGAAAATGCAGAAAAAGCAAGGAAAGCAAGGCAGTGAGTATAGAAAGGCATTTTCATGAAGTTTAACTGGAAAAGGGAGTAGAATGATAGAGTGAGAGTTGCAGGGGGTATTGGGTTGACAAAACCTCTTCCTACTTTTGTTTCCAAGGTGAAAGACACATGAGTAATTTTAAATATTGAAAGGGAAGAACCAAAATAGCAGAAACAGAAAGGTAGAAAGTGCAAGACAGAGAAGACACTCACCCTGAAGATGTAGGGGAGGGTGAGCTGGGTCAAAGTGTATCAGCCTTGGACCCAGTTATGAACTTGACAAATATTTATTGAGTTCTGGAGACAGAAGTGAAAGGACATAGAGGTGGGAAAAAAAGTAAATAAATAAGTGTTGCGGAGGCAAAGGTGAAAAACAGAAACTGAAGTTGAACATGGTAAGAATGGGATTTGATATTAAATAAGAAAGCATTAATTCTTTGGGAAGCATTGAATTTAATAGCATTTTCCAGCTAATTATCCATAACTGTGCTTTGTTTGTAAGCTTTCTCCAAAATCATTTCTGTGTCTTTATCACCTCCTATTGCCCACTGAAGCAAAGGTCAGCCTGTTACCCCAAAAGTGTTTTCTTTTCTTGGTTTTCCACAAGACAGCTCACTTATTACAAGGCAGACTCACTACTCAGCTGGATTTGTTTCTCAAACGTCCACAGGGATGTGGCCAAGAGATTCATTGCAAATCAATAATATTACCAGATAAGACAGTTATGAAGCCTAATAACAATCATAATGGGGGTCAGGTCACACCCTCTGCACCTGATGTAGTTCACCATTTAATTCAGTTGAATCAGAATCTTTAATGAAATTGTCAGTTGATGCCGTGGAGGCTCAGACCAAAATAAAATAGAGTGCCCTTGTACAAAGAACGAAACCACACACAGCTTTCTGTGCTAAAGATGAAAGACTCCGAAACAGAGGAAAATAATGTGTGTGCTGGCTCTTTTTGCATTGCTGTTTAGGTCTGGCCCTCCAAGGACTCAGACTGACAATTTCATAAAATGTTCTGATTCAACTGCTCCTTTCAAAAACACTTCAAAGAATGGTGATGATGGATACCAATGGGATAAAAGGTTTCTTTCAGGGCTGTGTTAATTTATTTTAGACCAAAGAACAAATATCCCAACTGACAACGTAGGTGATTCAGTCCTTCTGATTGTAGTGACAAACCTTGTAGCAAGACGAGGTCAGGAGGAAGCTGGAAGAAACTCCTAATCAATTGTGCACCAACCTGCCCATGAAGTAGGTCTCTTAAGTCACTGTGACTACAATGTGTGTTCTGAGAGCCCCCAGAGAAAAGTCAATGCAAGTGAAGTCTGGGGAGGGAAATCAGGGATATGAGAGCCTGTTAGTGCCTTTGCTCACCAGGCTGCTGGTGACCTCTCTGTGGATGCAGGAGACAGACCCAGAGGCAAAAGAGAACCAAAGATTATTTTGTCACAGTCAACTACCTCAAGTCTAGTTAGAAGATGTACTGGATTTGGAGTACGAGTCCTTGCATATGGATTCCAACATGACCCAGGAGAGGCTAGTTGTGAGGCTGACAGCAAATAACTTCGTTTCTCTGCGTTAAAATGGAGGCAATTTCTTGAGAGAAAATGACAGCTATCGGATGCCTTAAATGAGATAATATACGTAAAGGCACTTTGTAAACCCTAAAATGCTTCACAAGTTAAAATCTTCTTGTAATTATGTGTTTAAGAATTAAACATGTAATAATATAATAGAACTTTAGAAAATCACATGATAAAAGGAAGAAGCAAAAATGTCACCAAAACATCTGAATGGTGACAAGCATGAATTCAAATAAGCTGAATGAAAATCAAACTCATGAAAAACATTGGTAACAATCCAGAACCTGAGGCTGTGGTGTATTTTAAAAGATCAAGTAGAATGAAAAGGATAGGAAAGAAAAAAAAAGCCACGTCCTTGTCATGCTTCCACCATGACTCAGTAAGGCATTTTGAAAAAGAATCCAAAGCAAACTGCTGAGGACCATGCTTACGCTGAGTTTCCCCACCCCAGGGGAAAGTGCAACTTTCACCCCCACTTAGGTAACACTGGTGCTATAAAGATATTGTTCAATCTCAGTCATCGTAAGGGTTGCAAATTAACATCACATCATATCAGCAAAAGTCACCACCCATCATAGCAACAAAAATTCAAATTTCAATGAACATTGTGTGTTGGCAACGAAGGGAAGACATAGGCACCTCCATGTATTGCTGGTGATACCTATCAAAAGTACAAGTTCAGGGGCACCTGGCTGGCTCAGATAGAAGAGTACATGACTCTTGATCTCGGGATCAGGGGTTCAATCCCCATGTGGGTGTAAAGATTAAATAAATAAATAAGTATTTTAAAAATCTCATGACAGGATAATTATAAATTTTTAAAGGAAGCACAAGTTCATTGACCAAACAATCCCACTGCTAAGAATTTATCTTAGCTTTTACGTGAGTGAGATGATGAAATGGCATATGCACAAACCTCTTCATTGCAACATTATTTATTATAAAAGAATATTGGAGAAAAAATTTGAATGTCTGTCTCCATGAGGTTGGTAAAATGAGTTATGGAATATCAATACAATGAAAACTGTGTACCTCTATAAAATAATGAAGAAGGTCTTCATGTATTTCTATGGAAAGATTGTGTGTGAAAAAAGGGGAGCATGATAAATATATGTTCGTATTTACATTTGCATATATGCTAAAATCTCTGGAAATACACACAAGAAACTAATAACACTGTTTGTATTGGAAGGTGTTTGTAACCTGGATAATGGTAGAAGGGAGACTTTTTACTTTTATGCTTTCTAGGCTTTAAAACACCTAAATATATGATTATTTCAAAACTTAGATTTATTAATTAATTTTGAAAGATGTTATTTGTTTGGAAATCTGTTTTCCCCACCAGATCGTGGACTATGCCTTGTTCATTGCCTCAGCCTCTCTACCTCCCTGAGTGCACAGCACACAGCACCTGCTTGACAAATGCTTACTCAATAGACACTGAACAATAAAATGCTATAGATTAAACTCTCTTGAAGGAAGGGCAAACATCCTGCCTTGGTTTCCAGAGTTCTTTATGCGATGAGAGTGAGTGACATTTAGTGGAAAGGACATAGAGGAACAGCAGAAAAGTGACCAAGGAGGAAATGGATTTCAATACAAAAACCTTAGTTCTAGATGTCATTCCTTTTCTAATTCTTTCCAGAGCTTGCCTGCCAACACTGGGATGGGTGAAGTGAGGAAGAACACTTCAAAATGTACTTTGAAGAGAGAGAGAGAGAGAGAAACAGAAAGAGAAATTCAAGCAAAGTTTCAAGTAGAGCAGCTGCTTCTTACCTCTTAAGGATCAAGGTGATTGGGATTTTCTAAATTTTGTGGATCTTTAGATTACTACTGCCCCCATTACCACAAGTTTCCCCAATGCTATTTAGGAAAGCCTGTTGGGTATGCTCTCAGATTATTCACCTGTGTTTGCTCAACAACAGCATAGAGTGGCAATAAAATTAGAAACCATTTAGATGCCCACGTCAGAAGAATGGATAAATAATTTACTTATATTACATACGTGTGTGTGCATGTGTGCAATAAAAAATAATTAACTGTGACTATATGTAACAATGCACAGTAATCTTAGTGATATAATACAGTATCAAGCACAAAAAACAATCCCCAAAAGACTACATATAGTTCAATACCCTTTGTATAATTTTCCAAATTAAAGAAAGCTAAGTAGTGCATCGTTCAGACATAGATGTATCACAAAACCATGAGGAAGAAAGCTGCTGATAAAGAGAGTGATAAACACAGAATTCAAGATGACAACCACAGCTAGGGAGGTAGCAGAGAAAGAGATGAGGGGAAGCACCCGGGGAGATGTAAGTCATTGTTAACACTCAAGTTCTTGGTCTGGATAGTGAGTTTGTGGTTGCTCCTCATGCCTTTATGTTTTGTTTTGTTTTTGTTTTGCTCCTCGGGTTTTTAATAAGGGCACTCATAACTAAACACACGAGTGAGAAAAATAAGAATGAAACTTCTTTGTAATAGAATCATTTCGAATTTGTTTTCTAAAAGTATGGTGTGTATTTTTGTGAGCTTTTACTTTGTGTGAATATTTACTTTTACATAAAAATTTATACTGGTGGTAGAGTTAATATACTGATAACCTTTATTTCCAACTAACACACTCTCTGAGACTGAAATTGTAATTAATTTAAAATGAAATATTTTCAGGGCGCCTGGGTGGCTCAGTCGTTAAGCGTCTGCCTTCGGCTCAGGTCCTGGTCTCAGGGTCCTGGGATCGAGCCCTGCATCGGGCTCCCTGCTCAGTGGGGAACCTGCTTCTCCCTCTCCCACTCCCCCTGCTTGTGTTCCCTCTCTCGCTGTGTCTCTCTCTGTCAAATAAATAATTAAAATCTTTAAAAAAAATAAAAAATAAATAAAATGAAATATTTTCAACTTCACAATCTGAAAAATCACTTTGATGATGAGTTAGTGACATGAAAAACAATTTCCTGGAATAGGTTTGAATTCTGGCATCCTCTGGAAGCCTAAGTAAAACTGAGTTACATCTTCCTGAGCCACTGTATGAATGAAATATGACTCCTTCTCCCTGTCCTGACTTCTTTGTGGTCTTATTTCTTCACTTGCTTATCTTCTCCAAGAGAAATAGAATAAAACTAATAACCATTTACCCTTGAATAGAGTTTACAGTTTATAAGAAGAGCTTAATTTGCTCTCGCATGTTTATCTTAACAACGCTGTGAAGTATGCAGGGCAAAGACCTTAAAACAAGACTATAGATGGTTCTTCCAATATAAAAATTGGTCCCAAGCATGGCTTGTACACCAGTGATTGAACACAAGACACATTTCAAAGTATGTGTACATTGTTTAATCTTAATATTCCTGTGTAAAGTTTTAATATTTGCATATTGCTTTACCTTCATATTGATCTGAACCTTCTATTTATGGCAAATAATGGGGTTTTTTAACTTACATTAGTGTATGATGTTGCCTTTTTAAATAAGTATATTTTAATAAAAATGAATTTATTTAAAGAGAACTCTTAAGCAGATAATGGCACAGGCATTATTTAGAGCTGACGAAAGTTATGAAGAAGATATGCGAATAATTGAAATGTAGAAAATCCCATCCTGGCATGTAATATTTGATAATACTTATACCAAAAAAGGGGAAAATACACATGTTTCTAGTTCACCTACAACTAAATTAACTTGACAAACTTACTTGTTGTGGGGGATGATTACTGTTTTCTTATGTCCCACCTTGAGGAGCTAGGTACAAGAGAAATAATAGTGAAAACATTAATTAATTAATTAACGAAAAATAAAATAAAATAAAAACCTTGTTAAAAAGTGAAAAGTCCATATCCTCCTAGAACTTACAGTCGAAGGAAAGGTGAGCAGGTAATTTGGTGTCAACAGAGGAGTAAAGCCACAACCCTACAAGAGGAGAGAGCCCATTGTTGGAATACCAGCCAAAGCTTCCTGGAGGAGTTGACATCTAAATGGAAGACTGTTTAAGAAGGCACCAGGGGAAGGATGTTCAGGGAGAATGAGATAGCATGTACAGATACTTGGAGGAGAGAGAGTATATGGCGTTCAGTGGGGTCCAAGTAGATTAAGAAGACAGGATTAAACCCAGGGAAGAAATTAGGGATATTGAGAAATAAGGCTAAAGAAAAAAAGCAAATACGAGACCACAAGGGAAATTGTCGTCTTTGCAGAGTAGAGTTGCACTGGCAAGTAACAGAAATCGACCCAGGATCACCTAAAAAGAAAAGATTTTTTGGAAAACTACTGGGCAGAACCAATGTGTTGTTTCCTGCCAACAGCACGCACTGGTGGGTTTCCCAAAATAAAAGAGGGGATCAGATGTAGATATAAAAGTAATAAGACTAAAAAAGAGAGGATAACAAAAACATGTTCTGAAGAACTTGAATTTCATTGTGTAGATAACCAGGAGTCATAAAAGGGATTGACATCTTCCAATTTGTATTATTTATCTAAAGATGATTCTTGCAGTGGTGGGAAGGAGTTGAAGTTAGAGGAGATTGAGAGCTGGTACAGGGGTGTATAACAGAGAGAGGAGTGGGACGTGGTAGTGGGGGACGAGAAGACTAGGAAAGCACAGATTTGGGAAGCCGGATTGATCAGAATGGTGGCAGAGAACTGGGACTCTCCCATGCTCTGCTGTTGCGGACATGAATTTCTGGATACTTTGAAAAGTCATGGCTTCAGTGGCTTGTCTTTTGTGAAGAGGAAGAAGAAAAATCACGGATGGGGATGGATTTGGAGAGTGGAGAGTGAGCTGCTGCCTCCTCCTGCAGATCCCTGTGTGGTCCCAGAGTCCATAAAACAGAACTGACCACCACCCATATTCTAACAGGGAGGAAGCCGTCTATTTTATTTCTGAACCTCTCTGGTTGGCCACAATGCCTAACCTTGACTGTCCCCCATAATGGGATGTAAATTTATTAACACCCTTTCTTCACTTGCCTGCAACTATATATTTTGGCTGCCTTCCAAGTCTTTAATTCCCTTATTGATGCAATTTTTGATGATTGTTGCTTCTGTTTAAAAGCTTCTTGCAATCTCTGAGTTTTTGGAGGTCTGTTTCTCCCATCCATGCTTTCATTAAGATTGATTTTTCTCAGCTTCTTATGTATTTCTATATGAGACAAAGAATTCTAGATAAATGCCACTGCCCAAACACCAGAGGTAAAGATGAAGAACAATCAAGACCTGAGTAATGTTATTTTAATTGCAGTTTAAAGCCAAAAGGCAAAGACTTAGTAAAGAGTTGTTTTCATTACAGTTGTTCCATGCATGAAATGAACCATTACACATTGGAAAAAAAGAAATCATTCCAGAGTGGCTTAGTTATAACAAACAAAATGAGTTCCAACAAGCTGTTTTTAGTCCCATGGCCAAAAACTGCATCCTGTTGGTATTTAGGATTTTTTTCTAATGTGGCATTAGATTTTGAAATGTTATTTCATGTCATACTTTCTTGGTATCACATATTTGCATTGAATAATGAGAGAAATGACCAGCTGGTCACTAGCAGTTACAAAGCCCTTTATTAGAGGCAGCAGATGATGGCAGATGGCAATGTTACGTTCAAGTCTCAGTAAGAACAGATTTGCAGTACTTTGTTGATGTGACAACCCCAACCTTTCTCTGAATCAATAAGAATGACGGCAGTGTGGTTTATTGAGATACACATTTACATTTTGTTCTCACCGTATTTTTCCTTCCCTCATTAAAATGGGAAAGGCCTTTGGGTTTACTGTGTATGGGTTCCAAGGCCAAAGGCAGGTAGTATTCAAAGACAATCCCTCTTATTCACTTGTTCTTGAAAGCCTGAATTAAGGAAATGAATGAGAGGAGAAAGGGGAAAGAAGGTCTTTGGGATTGGAAAACTAGAAGAGAGTTTCCATATATTTGATAGGGGAGATTCTGCAAGCTTGGGAACAGGATGTTAGTACTTGATGGAGTAGCAGAATCAGCCCTGACTCCCCTACAAACCACGTGGCGCAACTTGAGAGGCTGTGCACCAGGCACCAAGACTGTCACTCCTGTGCCTTAGTTTAGCAAAGGTGTAACAGGGCCACTCAGGTTTAAGGGAACCATAGAGAAGTACAGTCCTGCCTTTAAATGGTTATGAAACTTGAATAATATAGTTATTGTAATCATCATATGGAAGACAAGAAACTCCTTCCATGTCTCAGAAACTATCTTAACCCCTATTCTTTTGTGTGACTTTGGAAGTATAGGGCCAGGACACCTCCCCCCCGACCTCCTCGCCAGGCCCATCTTATACCCTTATGACTGGTAATGAATTTCTCAACATCTTGATAATTAAAGATTTGGAATCTGGTTAAAATTATAATGAGATATTTCTTGCACTGGAGTACAGTAGATGAAAATTCAAACCCTTCATAAATAATTACATGAGAAGACAATTATTTAAGGTAGAATAATATAAAATAAAGGGTTTTGGAGATAGGATTCTATTTCACTCTGCACTTTAATTATGATAATAATTATGAGAAATAAGAATAGTGGATAAGCACAGACGGGAGGGCTAGTGGGGGGTGAGATTGTTTCCTGAGAAGTAGATTCATGTCCTTAACCAGTAATCCACTACTGTTTTACAATCAACGTTCCTAGGAAACTTTTCCATCGCTGTCCTTAGTCCTTCATGGAGATAGGGATAAATCCCAGCTCTTCACAGTCCAGTGTGTCACAGTCCTTCACAAACCAACATGACACCTCACCTTTCTCTTCACCTGGCTAAATGATCCCAGTTCTATTAACTTTATCTCCCAATGTCAAGTTTCAAGGGTTTTGCTCTTTGCTCTCTTTAAAAGCACTTCTGTTTTCATATCCCATCGGCCATTTGGGCCTGAGATCATTAAAGCCACTGTGGCGTAATGACAAGAGCCAGGAAAAAATCCGAAGCTGAATCTATGCAGGATCTTCAGAGGTAGCTGGAGCTCGTTCATGTCCAGGTCTGCCACTTCCCAGCTGTGTGACTTGGGCCAGTACTTCAAACTTTCCATGCCTCAGTGTCCACCCTGGTATTAATCATGTTTTTAAAATTTTCTGTATCTTATGATGTTTTGACATTTGGGGGTACTTAGAGGCCTGATAGTCCCAGAGCTAGTTAATTCCTAAAGATAGTAAACCACTTGCTTCTGGAGCATGCCTTTCGAATGCAAAATAACCAATACTGAGTCTGTATTCCCAACCCCCTCTTTACTTAACACACACACCAAGCCAATATTATCCCTGCCCTAAGTCACCCTTAGTAGGTATCAGACAACTAAAGATAACTCCTATAAACCAAAGCCTACTGAAATTACTCAAATTACCAAATTCTGCTCTGCCTTGCCTTTCCCATGGAAGCCCCGGTAAAGGGTCTGTCCTTGGTTTTCCTTTGTTCCTGCTTCTGCTTCCTGACCAAATCTGGTGCTTCTCCCATGGCCCTGTGTGGCATGGCATGCCCCCTTCTCTTGGGAAATGTGAGTAATAAACTCTTTTTTCAGTGGCATTGACCTGTCTGTGTTACTGCTCAGTCACCTCCATAAATTAAAATCCCATGGGTACAAATGAGACAATATTGAAAAATCAGGACAATGGTAATAGGTTGCCATAAGGATTAAAAGACCCAACAATGAGTACATGTATATAAAGTCTTATGAACATCACTCCACGCACAGTAAGTGCTTAATCAAGGCTATCATTTTTAATAAACTTTAACAAACAATTGTTGAGAACTAAATCTCTTTACTTCACATCCTTAGTTTCTGTATCTGCTAAGGGGATATGATGACAGTATGTCGACAGCAAAGGAATGTCTTGATGATTAATCTTAACTATATTCATATCAGTATTGCTTCAGAAAATTTCAATAATAATGATTGCATTAGAATCTTAAAAACAAAGTATGTTGCTTTTAGGGCAATCTTATTGATCTAGTGATATCAATAAATAACTTCTAAATGACTGGATGATAAAGGTCAGTTTAAAGGTATCATTTTTATTTTCAGTAATATTGTTCCTACTAGATGGTTTCCCCAGGGGACTCCCAGCTGCTGTTAATTCCAAATCTTCCCCCTCGCTGGGAAGGTAAGTAGCATGGGGCAAACATGCCCACAGTGGGAATGACAGTCACATCCCCTGCTTTGTTTTCAAGAAGGCTCAGCCACATTTCTGAATTATATCCAAATCAGTACCATATTTTCTGCACATTTTCTCACGTTCATTATGAACCACAAATGCTGGCCTGGGGCACTACACTCAAAGGCTACTCTTGACTGTGTTCTCTGTCTAACCTGGGGCCCCAAAGCCCACCCTGGCTTCTGAAATGATCCCAAAGCCTTGAGTTTAAAATGATGTAAGGCACATGCACAACAGGGAACTGATTTACGGATAAGGAAAGGGTTTTTCTGCTAAGACAGTAACAGTGACATAAAACTTTTCATGTTAACACCAAACACTCATTTCTTGCTCCACAGAAGGTGGTACAGGTTCGTAAGCACTTCGGCATGCACCATAACCACCTGGAGGGTTTGTCAAATGCAGACTGGGTGATCTTTGCTTCTAAAAAGATGGAGTAGACACTTTCCCCTATTCCTTCCACTAAGTGCAACTAAAAACACTGGACATTGTGTGTGTGCGTGTGTGTGTGTGTGTGTATGTGTGTGTGTGTGTGTGACTCAAGAAGGCTCTGAAAGGTGGAGGGAAAAGGCAAACTGACTAGGACTTTGAGACCCAAGGAAGGACCCAATGAATTCCCTGAGTTTTCTTTTTTGCCTCATATATCCCAGACTTGGAGTGAAAGAAATGAGCAATCAGGAAATGCCAAGGGTCCCAGACCAAAGAAAAAAACCTATCAACCAATCAACCACCCAAACAAACAAAACACAACACAAAACAAAACACCTTAACAAAAGAACTCAGAAAGGGGCAGCCAGCAAGACAGAAACCTTTAGAAAATAATAGCTCTACTCCAAAACACCAAAAACTGTGGCCACACCTTCACCTGGCCAAGCAAAGGCTGAGTGGGGAACCTAGACTTCCATCCTAGTGAGGTTGTAATGAAATGCCCCAAGTCCTCTGCTGGGATGGTATTAAAGAAGGCTAAGCAGGGAGCCAGAAATTTCTTTCCCTTCAGTCATTAATGAGCTCCCACCCTATGTCAGTGGAGACTCTGTGGGGAGCCTGGACTTCCATCCCCACCTAACAATAATGAGGCACTCTTCTCTCTCCTCACTGACGTGGTATCAGAGGAGGCCTAATGGAGAGTTAAGATCTTTACCTATTACTCAGCGGTAACGAGACCATTCTCACTACAGTATCAGTGGAGACCATGTGAGCTCAAACTCCCACCCCCACCTGGGACTAAGAGCCCCCATTCCCCTGAGTGTCAGTGGAGACTGAGTAGGGAAGCTGGACTTTTACTTCCATCTGGCACTAACAAGGTGACACATTGCCCCACATTCCCCTGCCAGAGCAGTGTCAGAGAAAGCCAACTAAACCAAAAGTTTTATATAAGATCCAGAGTCTCTTAACATAATAAAAAAAAATGTCCAATTTCAACTGAAAATTACTCATCATACCTATAATCAGGAAAACCTTCAACTAAATGAAAAAAAAAAAAGACAATCAATAGATGCCAATCTCAAGATGGGCAAGTTGAAATTATTGGACAAAGATTTTAAGGCAGTTATCACAAGAATGCTTCAATGAATAATAAAGAATATGCTTAAGATAATAACAAATGATAAAATCAAAAGCCTCAGCAAAGAAATAGAAAGTCTCAGCAAAATAATAAAAGGTATAAAGAAAACCAAATGGAAATTTTAGAAATAGAAAATACAATCACTGAAACTTTCAAAGTTCAAGGATGGGATCAACAGTAGAATGGAGAGGTTAGGTGAAACAATTGGTGAACTGGAAAACAGGGTGAGAGAAATTACCCAGTGTGAAGCAACAAAGAGAAACTCCCCCCTCCTCCACCAGCAAATAGGCCTCAGGAACCACAGAACTACATAAAGAGATCTAACTTTTGCATCATTAGAGTCCCAGCGGAGAGGAGAAACAAGAAGGAGCTAAAAAAAAGTTCTCAAAGATACAATAGCTGAAAACTTCTCCAATTTGGCAAGAATTCCAAACAAGATAAACCCAAAGACATCGATGCTGAGACACATCATAATTATATTTCTGAAAACAAAGGTCAAAGAAAAATATTTTGATAGTAGCTAGAGAATAATGAGATCTTACTTATGAGGGTAAGACTATTCAAATGCCTGCAAATTTCTCATCAGAAACCGTGGAGTCCAGAGGAAATAGTGCAATATTTTTCAAGTATTGGGAAAAAAAGAGAAATATCGACTTGGAATCCTATACCCAGAGGAAACATCCTTCAAGAAATAAAGGAAAATCAAGACATTCTCAGACAAGAGAAAAACTAAGAGAATTTATTCCAAGCAGATCTACAAAGAATGGCTAAAAGAAGTTTTCTAAAAAAGGAAAACTAGTAAAAGAAGGAAATCTGGAACATCAGGAAGGGAAAAAGAACATGGTAAGCAAAACTATGGATAAACACAGTAGGCTTTTCTTTTCATCTCAGAGTTTTAAAATTATGTTTGATGGTTGAAACAAAAATTATAACACTCGATTATTATAGATGTGATTCTAAATGTATGTAGAGGAAATACTTCAGACAATTATATTGTAAGTAGGAAGGTAAAAGGACATAGGAAGGTACATTTTTGTACTTTAATTAAACTGTTAAAATGATGCCAAGACTTTGATAAGTTATGTAAAATGACACAGTCACTCTGGAAAGTAGTTTAGAAATTCCTTTAAAAACTTATTATGCAACTACCATACAAGGCAACAACTATACCACTAGGTATTTATCTCAGAGAAATGAAGACTTAAAATTTATATTAGCTTTAATTGCAATAGTCAAAAAAGAAAATGCAGATGTCCTTAATGTGTGAGTATAACCACGCATAAACTGTAAATTGTGATCCTTCCACAGCATGACACTTCTTAGCAATAAAAGGGGATAAACTCTTGATACAGCAACGTCCAGAGAATAAATTTTAGTGATATTAAAATGAAAATTGCAAATGGTTACATACTATATGATTCCATTTATACAACAGTATTTGGGAAATGACAAATTATAGAAATTGAGAACAGATTAGTGGCTGCCAGGAGGTAAGCAGAGGGTGAGAGCAGAAAGGAAGTGGGTATGGCTCTAAAAGGGCAACAGGAGGATCCTTGTGGGGATACAGATGTCTGTATCGCTACTGCATCACTGTCAGTATCCTGGTTGTGATGTTGTACCACATCTTTGCAAGATGTTTTCATTGGGGAAATTGAATAAAGGACATGGGGGATCTCTGTATTGTTTCATACAATACATGTGAAGCTACAATTACCCCCACATAAAATGTTTAATTAACCCAGATTCCTGGGTTCCACCACCACAGTTTATGTTTCAGTAAGTCTAGGGTAGGGCCTGGTATTCCACATTTCTAAGAAGTTCCCAGGTGATACCAGCACCGCTAGTTGGCCCCACACTTTGCGAAACACAATCGTAGAGAAAGGGGAATTTTTGTTACCAGGGAGAAGCCCACAGGAGACAGTCTACCCAGAAGCTCTTTCTTCCCATCCTTAACTGAAATGGCAATATAAATAACACCTTCTAGGGTGCTAAGTCCAGAAGCAAGAGATAGAAGCGTAATTAGAGAGAAACCTGTCTTAAGACTACATTTGTTCTAGCCTTAGGATCAATGTGGAAGACCAGCGTGCTGCCATAGTGGTCAGCAAGCTCGGAACAATGTGACCAGAGAAGCCACTGGCTCTGAGTCATGGTGGTGCTTTTGAACATTAGTGGTCCCGAATCCTGGCTCAGAACTAGAAACACTTGTAAAAACACAGCTTTCTGGATCCCACCACAGAAACAATGGAATGGGAATCTCTTCTTGGAGGGTCCGAAATTCTATACCTTCCACCTGGTGAGATATGCATGGTAAAGCCGGAGAAACACTGGGTTGGAGAAACACTGGGTCACAGACTTGTGAGGCAGATGAAAAAAAACCTGGAAAAGAACACAGAACAAGCTGCCAATATAGACAGATGTGGGGTGCCGGGGCCTTTAGGCAAGAAGCAAGACCTTTCCTGCCTTCCAGACAGGAGGGCTTCTCCTTCAGCAATTTTATTAGCTGCCGTTCGTGGAGCACTTTCTCCGTAGGAGGCATGACACTAAGAACATTATAGACGTTCTCTAGTTGGATCCTCACCATGGTCTGTCAAAACAGTTATTATTACCCTCATGTTATATATGAGGAACCCAAGGTCCAGAGGAGTTAACTACTCAACGTAATATAGCTGATAAGTCATCAAGCAGGGCTTCTAACTTGAGTCTTTCTTCTGGGCAAGCTCAACTTGAAAACATAGTTTAAATCCTGGTACCACTTGGGTTCTCCAGTACAATATATAAGAATGAAAATGTTAGGAGCAGAAGGTAGGGGAAAGGTGAATCATAACAGCAGCAAAACAGCAGAGGCAGAAGCTAAAGTGATATGGGCAAATAGATAACAGAGTCAAGGAGAGGGAACACAGCCTAGAGGGAGGGCTGGTTGAAAGAGGGAGGGAGGTGGGGTTGGGGAGAGAAGGGGCTGAAGTGGGCAGAGAGAGGGTGCTGTGGGATGATGTAACACCTCTAATATTATGAAATTGGTTTACTTTAAATTAAAATGGAAATTTCTATTCACAAAATAAAATAATGCTATATTAAAAATATATTTAGAAAGCCATATATGCTTTAATAAAAGCAACAGCATATTTTCTAGGGCATATAAATTTCCAGAATAATGTAAAACCACAGTGCTTCAAAGAAGCAAATGTCTTCAGATTTGCTCATTTCCAGTTTAAACATTTGTTTTCCTAGAACATATGTCCTATAAATAATCTAACACCCAATATAAAATCTGGCAGGAAATGTAGTCCATTAAATTTCTCCCATTGTGCTTTCTTTATCTGTCATATGTTTTAATGTGATTTTATTAACTGTGATAATTGCTCCTTTATTGCTAATGATAATATGATACTGTTAAAAACCAGCTTCAAGGTAATTGTTTTTTATGCTCTCCCCTCCCTCAATACTTGCATTCAAACTGTGTGCATGACTCTTGACTTAAAACAGCTTGAGTATGTTATGCCTGAGTCAATTCGGTCTCCTCTCCTGATGGTAAATCCAGGACTATGCTAACCTTGTCTCCAAGTTGCCATATTTTACTTAACCCCAGGAAGATAATACCCTTTCCTGCAATTGTTATAACTGTAATTACAGATGAAACATAATAATAGATGTGCAATGCCTGCTATTCTCTCTGTTTATAATAATTGATCTCTAGTGACACTCTGGTAGTAGTAGGAGTCATAACTGGTGGTGAACAGTAGTAACAATATCCAATAAAGAGCTTTAAAAAAAATGAACACTTGGTACCTGTCATTTTGGTTAAAACAAGTTATCTCACTCTCAGGGCTTTCTCCTGTATTGTTCAGAGGAGAAAATGCTAATATCTGGCCCATCCAAAGAGGTGCATCAGGTTATCCTTATTTACTGACCCCCAACCTCCAGACCTCCCGGCTTATTTTCCTTGCTCCAGATCTTGTCTAGCAAGCAACCTCTTGCTTGGTGGTTCATCTTCCTGTGTGAATTTGCTGTCCAGGAAGAGAATGCCCTGAGCACCTCAGGCTTTTCATATTTCTCTTATTATAATTCTAGTTTACAAAAGAAGAAAGGAAATGAAATATCTCACCTGATAGAAATTTTATTTTAGGATTTTTTTTCTATTTCCTCCTTTACTCATTGGATTCTCTGTTGAGTAGGGAGAAGTTTCCTCCACAGCAAAAGAAACAATCAACAAAATGAAAAGGCGACCTACGGAATGGAAGAACGTATATGATGCAAACAAGTACATGAAAAGATGCTCGACATCACTCATCATCAGGGAAATGTAAATCAAAACCACAATGAGATATCACCTCACAATTGTTAGGATGACTATTATCAAAAGAACCCAAAAGAGCAAGTGGATGCAGAGGAAAGGGAATCCTTGTGCACTGTTGGCAGGAATGTAAAATAGTGCAACCACTGTGGGAAGCAATATGAGGAGGTCCTCAAAAAATTAAAAATAGAACTATATGATCCAGCAATCCCACTTCTGGGTCTTTATCTGAAGGAAATGAAATCAGTATCTTGAAGAGATATCTGCACTCCCATCTTCACTGCAGCATCATTCGCAATAGCCAAGATGAGGGACAACCCAAGTGTCCATCAATGGATGAACAGATAAAGAAAATGTGATGTGTATCACACAGTGGAATATTATTTGGTCTTAAAAATGATGGAAATTCTGCCACATGTAACAACATGGATGAACCTGGAGGACATTATGGTCAGTGAAATAAGACAGTCATAAAGGACAAATTCTACATGCTACTACTTATATGAAACTTCTAAAATAGACTCATTGAAAGAGAAAGCAGAATGGTGGTTGTCAGGGTCTGGGCAGAGGGGAGACTGGGAAGTTGTTCACTTAGTATGAAGTTTCATTTTTGGTGGAGAACAAGTTTGAGACATCTGCTGTACAACATGGTGCCTGTAGTTAACCATAATGTATTGTACACTTAAAAATTTGTCAAGAGGCTATATCTCATGTTGTGTTTTTACCACAATTTTTAAAAAATGGTGAACATTGTAGGTATCTCTCTAGGAAGAAAAAATCAAAATATTAAATATACGGTTTTTGGTTTCTTTTTACAAAAGAAGCTTTCATAAAAAATAAAAATGATGATAGTAAATAAGAAGTGTTCCAAGTTCCACCCTGGCGCTACTATCAATAATGATCTCTGATGGGTCACTTTTCCTTTCTGCACCTCAGGACCCATCTATAAATGAGGAAGCTGGTTCAAGGCACCATCCCAAACAACATATGTGTCAATGAGGGTTGCCTGGGACCAGGAACCTATATGTATTTTATCTTCAGATCAATGCTGCTCTGTGGCAAATATAAAAAAACATTTCCAAATTGCCTCTCATTACCCAAAATGCAAAATAGTTGTAGGGATTTTCAAACAAACTGAAATGTGGTCTAAGTTCGTGTTGGCAATGACAGATAGATTTTCATAGATGTTGAAATTTTCTGAGACATGGTTAACCAGCTTCCATTGCAATATTGACCCAGTTTCCCAAACATTTTATTCTCAGCCAATATAGACGTGGTAATTAAACTTCAAGAGGGAGATTCTTTTTGGCCACAATGTATTACTTCTTTTCTTAAAAAATATGTGGTTTCTTTAGTTCTGCTTAAAACTGGCCTTTGCTTTTACGCTTACATATCTGGAAATTTAAGGAAGGGGAAGGTAAAGCTACTTTGTCTTTCTCCCGGATTATCACTCAGGTTTCAGCTGTCTGTGAAATCAGTTCATTGCTACAAAGGTCCTAGACACCTATGGAAATACTGAGAAAGTCTCTAAGGTTTAATAGGGTGTGTTTATATTAATCTCGAGGCAGCCCAAACATTTGTTCCATGTGGTAGACTGTAAAATGTAACTCATTTGTGACATCTATCTTGCCAGTTCTTTATAATAAGATTGGATGAAGGAGCCATTGTGAGTTAGAAGTTTGACTTTTCAAATATCATGATGTTTCAGGTAAAATATACAACTATCATTTGGACTACTATATAGCCTTGCTATTTGGCAATCAGTCTCTGAGATATATATCAAAATAAACACATAATGCCTCCAGGGTAAACCTAATAAGAGATTTTAATTTCTGCCTCTTTCAAAACACATTTTTGGTGGCATCTTACCCTTAGTCCTACAGAAGAGTACCTTTGAAATAAGTATTAAACAAAAAAAAAGACTGCAAAGGAAAGAATACTGGAGAAAAGTATGTAAAGACAATGATGGCATTCTTGAACCACTTCATCAGGTCATATCCATTTTGATGTGATGAGTCCCTTATGTGGTGAGATTACTTCAGGCATTGTGAGTGGAACAAAATATAAATACTACTGTAATCACAAATTTTCATTTATTGAATATTTATGCCCTACACAGAACAAAGTATCACACGTGCACTATCTCACAACAAACCCATGGGCTAGGAATCATCATGACTATTTACGGATAAGGACCTTGTGATTCCAAGAGTTATAACGAATTGCTCAAGGTCACACACTTGTAAAAGGTAGATCTGAGATTTGAACCCAGCCTGTCTGACTTGGTAGACTGCCCTCTAAAGAAACCAGATGCCATGAATTCCACTAAGAAAACCTATCATCCCAGTGACCTTACCTTAAAGATCATCTAATCAAACTACTCGTTCTTCATTAAGGTGGCCAGAAACATTAGATAGTTCTTGCTATGTTTGCATTTTCAATCTATAGGCTTCACACACACACACACACACACACACACACACACTACAATACTTAGAATTTCAAGTCTGAGATTCTAACAATTTTAAGTAAGTTCACATATTTGGGAAAGAACACTCAATTGAGCTAGAAACATAGCGAACTTTGATCTAAGCAATTTCACTCGGAAAGGAGAAAGAAATTTTTTTGGAAGAAAAGTCTGTTAGAAAAAAAAGACAGGGGCACCCGGGTGGCTCAGTGGGTTAAGCATCTGCCTTCGGCTCAGATCACGATCCCAGGGTCCTGGGATCGAGCCCCGGCATCAGGCTCCTCGCTTGGCACTTGGCGGGGAGTCTGCTTCTCCCTCTCCCTCTGCCTGCCACTCCCCCTGCTTGTGTTCTCTCTGTGTCAAATAAATAAATAAAATCTTAGGAAAAAAAAAAGAAAAGAAGATAGAAGTTCTTGTAGTACACTTGCTACTTTAACTTTAAAATAGCATAAAGGAAGGGAACTGCTTTTGAAACTTCTGATAAAAATAAAAGTAGTTTTCTTAATAGGAAATTAGGAAATTTAGAAAATGTTCATTTAAATAAAGATGTTCAAGCTACTGTGACTGCTGATTCTGAGAAAAGGGCAATAGTTAGAGAAGAAAGAAAGAAAAAAGGAACAAAGAAAGATGAGGGAGCAGGAGGAGAAGGAGGAAGGGGAAATGAAGTAGAGGAGCAGGGGAAAGGGAGGGGCCGGGGCGGGGCCAGGGGCGGAAGTGGGGAAGAAAAGGGAAAAGAAAGAAGGGAAAACAAAAGAGAACGATTGGAAAAGCAGGAGTGGCTTATTTACCTTTATCTTTGCCTTCCATGAATCTTTTTAATTTCTGTCCAGTAGATATTCGCTAAGGTATTTTAGGGAGCATATTATTAGTTTTGATATGGTCAGAATGTAAACTATGTGAGGTCAGATATTTATTTCTATACTTTGGTTTGGTGTTTTCTTCCCAGCATCTGGACAGCATCAGGCACTATAGAAGGCATTCATTATGTTTGTTGAATGAGTGAATTTTCAGGTTACACTTTCAAATACACTAAGGAGAGCTAGTCGATTAGATAATCCATGTCTTATATTAAATAAACAGTACAGAGAATAACTCTGTGTTGACCAAATGAACTTCTCTGAACAAACGCATTTCAGTTAACATCTCACATGCTTACTCTGGCGATATTTCAGAAATGCAACCAATTATCAAAATTGTTGTCAGTGGGACTGGTGTACTGGCAGATTCCTATGTCCCCTCAAAAACTATTTATTACCTCTGCCTAACAGGGAAAATTTTCTTGAGGCCGAAATTAAATAGAAGTGGGTATGGGGTTTGATCAATTTTTTTTTTTTTTAGTTTTCACTTTAATTCCAATTAGTTAACATACAGTGTGATACTAGTTTCAGGAGGATGAGTGATTCAACGCTTCCACAAATCACTTGGTGCTCATCAGGACAAGTGCCCTCCTTCATCCCCATCACCTATTTCACCCATCCCCCAACCCCTGGGTTTGATTGTTTTGCACGTGAAAAAGTTCTAGTAATAGGTCCAAGGAGAGAGGAAATATGGGCGTTGGTAGCTTCTGCTTTTTCCTACCTTATCCTGGAACAGAATGTCCTCTAGGCACTTGGGTGAATATAGCTACCACCGCCCCGAAGTATATGTATATAAAATCAACAATAGCAGCAAAAAACTAACAGTGATCATTTTATTGAGCACTTAGATGCTGGGATTGCTCTGATCGTTTTCCATGTACGAACTCATTCAATCCCCAGAACAGCCCTGTGACATAAAGACAACCTGACGTCTTCTTGAGTCTCTTCATTTCTTTTCTCCGCTTCTCGCCATTGGAGCTACGAAGATCTACTTCTAAGGTAGGCAAACTACTGTTTGGTGCCTACTTCTGTAAAGTTTTTTGGAAAATCGCCACACCCATTCATTCATGCATTGTCTACGGCTACTTTTGCATTTAAAAAGTAGTTGACATAGGCCATATGGTCCACAAAGCCAAAAGTGTTTACTATCTGGCAATTTACATGGAAAAAAAAAAAAAAGCCTGCCAACCCATGACCGCTGTAGTCTGCAGAGGAATTCGGGGAAACTCTTGCTTTCTTTCTTTCTCTCTGGAAGTTTTGCCTCCATTTTTGTTTCCCCGTTCCCCATTTCTCCTGACATTTTATTTTGGAAAGTTGGCTTAAGCCTAAGTGTGCCGACTTCAGGACCAGACTGCCAAGGTTCAAATTCCTTTTGCCCTATAACTTTGGCAAACCCACTAAACTCCTATGTGCTTCAGTTGTATCCTCTGTGGCTACCGCTGCCATTTCTGCTCTACTACTGCTGTTTTTGGCCACTGTCCACCTCCATCTCTGTTATGCAAAAACAGAAATCTCAGGGACTAGCAGTCCCCATGCTCGCTGCCAGGATGGAACTCCAGCTGTCCTTCCATACAAATCCAGAAACCGCGGCCTCACATGAAGCTTCCTGTCTCCAGCCCTTTATAGAAGACTCCTCTCCCAGGAACTAAAGGTGCTTGTGGACATTGTAGCCAAGCTGCGTGGGGAAGGAAATCAGTCTTTCCTCTCCCCACGCAGTTCCCAAGAGCCCCACTGTGCCCACACCACTAGCTTCCCTCCACCAAGATGCCTCGACTACCCAGGGTCTGCTACTTGAACTGCCCACATACCACGTCCACCATCAGCTCGTCGGGCAAGGACACGGAGGCCTTCTATTTGTGTCTCATGGAAAACACCATATAATGGAACATGCTCTAAACTAGCAGCGAAGTTGCCTGGCTTTCGGTGCTGGTTCTACCCAAAAGTGCTTCATGACCTGAAGCTATCCGTTTAACTTTTCTGTATTCTCCTCTTCTCACTTCTAAAATCAGGCATACTAGCTCATCTCTAAGGTCTCTTATAACTGTAGGATTGTTATGAGGCTCTACGACCCTGAGCCGACTATAAGGGACGCTGAAAGCTTGCCCACATGGAGTCTATACAGAGGGAATTCAGCCTGAGTTAAAATCCCCAACTGTCCACGTTACTGAAGCAATGGCCTTTGTCCTAAAAAAGGGGTTAATTGGTCACCCTGTCCGAGAGTCCTTTATACCAAATTGGTTCGAAAGTTATGGAGAGGGGGAAAAAATAGCTTGCATAGTCTTTTTAGATCAAGGCCAACTGTTTCTTGCAAAGAAAAAGAAATGACTTACTTTTCTTAGCAATAATTTTTACACCTCAAGCTATATTTTAACATAAGCCTCTAGGGCCTGGCAGAAGAAATATATATGACAGCATACTGGAGGAGTTTAAATGTCAGACTTATTCAATGTTTTCAAAGCAATGGCTTCAATAGAAGGGGGAAAAAGTCATCCAAGGATGTCTTTGAGGGAGCAGGGGGGACAAAGATTAAAGGCTGTTCAGTTGTGTGAAGAAAGGGAAAAAGATGACATGATGATTTGGCAAATGAAAATAAGGTGAAAGTGCAGATTTGAATTTTGATAACATAAAATAAAAATTCCAAACTCTTCCTGATACATATGAGAGGTCTTTATTTTTATCCTATTTCAAGAGAACGGGATGAAAAGTATTGAATTTTGGTTGTGACACATTCTTCAAATTCCATTCCTGAATAATGAATACACTAAACACGGGTATTTGGCCCTAAACACTGTAAAGAAGCCTGTGAGAACAAGTTCATGGACCACGTTGACCAACCAGTGACATAGTGAAGACTGTATTTTTCAGGTACAATTTCAAGAGTCTTATCACTTCTGTTTAAACCTATTGAAAATGAAAAAGAGAGAAATCCAAAAACTAGGTTTTTGTCTTTGTAATTTATGGAGTGCAGTAAATGAGTCCTTACAAGTGGATTTATAATGCTTTTTAAAAAAAAATTTATTATAGAAGTGTAATCGACATACAACATCATATTAGTTTCACATAGTGATTCCACATCCCTATATGTACTCAGTACTCACCACAATTAGTGTGGTCAATGTCTGCCACCATATATCATTACAGTATTATTGACTATATTCCCTATCCTGTACTATTCATATCTGCGACATTTATTTTATAACTAGAAGTTTGTCCCTCTTAATTCTCTTCACCTATTTTATCTATCCCCTAACCCCCAACCCTCTGGCAACCATCAGTTTGTTCTCTATATTTGGGTCTGTATCTATTTGTTATTATTGTTGGGTTTTTTTATGTTTGTTTTTTAAGATTCCACATATAATTGAAATCATGTGGTATTTATCTTTCTCTGCCTGACTTATTTCACTTAGCATAATAGGTTCATCATATTGTTGCAAATAGCAAGATCTCCTTTTATATGGTTGAGTAGTATTTCATTATATGTATTACTACATCTTCTTTATCCATTCCTCTATCTACTTCCATATCTTGGCTATTGTAAATAATGCTGCAATAAACATAGGAGTGCACATATCTTTTTGAATTAGTGTTTTTGTTTTCTTTGAGTAAACACCCAGTCATAGAACTGTATAATGCTCTATGCTTAAACTGCTTTTCTTAAAAAGAGGATATAGAGATTCTTTAGTTTGGAATGTGTGTGGAGGGGGTTTTACAGAGAAGAGGGGACAAATAGCAGAAAGTGCTTGTTCATATCTTTATCTGGGGGATAGGTGTATGTTGAAGCAGTGCGCCAGCCACTCAAGTAGCCTCTGAAGAGCATTACAGTGCCCAAGATTGAAGGACGACCTGTTCATGAGCCCAGAGGCCATGGTGTGAAAGTCTCACTGCCCAGCTTCTACTGACTCCAGCCTACTGGGCTTTGTAATACACTTTGTAGCATACTCACAAAGCTAGAATTTCTTGAAACCGCTCAAACACACTAAAAAAGACAGTCTTCAAAACCTCATCAACAATGACAAGATAATTATAGATTAATAATGACTCCCATCATCTATGAAAGTCTCCATGATTTATCCCATCGATCACTTGGTGGGCCGTCCATCAGCATGGCACTGAGGTCCTATGTGAACAGAACTGCTTCTTCCCTTGACCTCGCTCGTCCATACCTGAGAGGCTGAGTTCTCTTCTTGCATGTTCCAATAAACAAGTCCTCTAGATTTGGCCCTGGCTGGCCCACATGCTGAGCCTCCTACTTACAATCCCACTGATGTGTACCCTCCTCTACAGCTGGATACATAAGCGTCTCAATCCCACATTCATTCAATAGCGTCACCGTGGTTATGTGTATCTTCACTTGTAGCCAAAATAAATTTTACACCTTAATCAAAATTAATTGGTGTAAAGACTTCACAGTGAACCAAAGTGCCTGGGAATTCTGAGTGATTTAAAACAAACAAATAAACAAACAAAAAGACCCAAAATAAAACCAAGCACAACTGTTAATTTAATAAGTTTGAAGGTAAAACAATTGTAGATTGGAATGTGCCTGACTTGTACATCATGATTTTCAACAGAGGCTTTCACAAATACACTTTGGTTCTTTCCAGACCTATCAAGCTTTAAGTCATATTTTTAAAGATAGTGTTAAAATGTTTACTGTACAATGTTTATGGTCCAGGCCTATTTGGTTTAGTTACTCTGTGCTGTAGCAATTTTCATGATTATTTTCCCTTTCAGAGCTCTTATAGTAATTTTATATTCATCTTTTGAGATGCTGCATTGTGTTTTCCTTCAGCAAAGTGACTTGGATATCGCAATCAGCTGGAAACATTTGCCCTTTGAGAATAGCAGGGAGGGTTGTTAATGAATGGAATAGATTATATGGTACGGTATTTTAGAGCTCATTTGTATCAGTCTAAAGGAAGCTTATCTGTCACCCAAATGTAGCCCCACTTAGGCTGTCAACACTGTGGCCCAATATCAGAGTGAGTGTAAGATATTCCTAGAGGAGCCTGTGCCTGCCAAACACATAACAGGGCTTCACGGTTTTGACCATCTTTCGTGGAGTCCCTCTTACGGCACGAGCCTGGCACGGAGGGCAAGACTTCTAGCTGGTACTTTGAGTACATGGGGCCACCTGAGGTAATGGGCACATTTGACATTTACAGTTTGGTCTAAACTCACAAAGGTAATAAACAACACGAGTTCAATTAATGAGTGACCAGTATGCAGCTATACAGAGCATCTCAGTGGAGACTTCCCTAGAGGGTCAAGGTTTACAAAAAGAAAATAAGTGCATTTGGAAGCCAAGAATGGTTTATGGAGTATGCATGCTAAACATGTGGAATCCTCGGTGGGAATAACACAGCCACGTATCTGAGGCAGAATTGGAGTGTGCCCATGCGTGTCAGGGAAAGGGATTTTTATCTTTAATAGGCACAGCCAGCTTAATATGAAACTTACATCTGCAGTTTGCACCAGTCTCGAGACTTGCACAGTTATCTATAGAGCCAAATGTTTCATTTGACTGGCTGTTGAATAAGCATGGCAGAATTGTGAAAACTGGTATTTTCTGACTACGAAGGAAATTGTCTTTCTTATCCCTCTCAAAAAAGGAGAAAACATTCCCTTATTCCTTGTTCATTATTATAAAAGAGATGCATTGTTAAAAAATTTAAAAATGCAAAAATTAAGAAAGGATATAAAAATCATCCTTGCCATCTCGGATAAACTCTGTCAGTAGTTTGGTTAGATGCTTTCGATATCCTTCTAGTGTCTTCTCAATATGTGTGTATATGATTAATTTAAAATATGTAAAATATGAATTATAAAATATAAAAATATACAATCTGCTTTTATTTTTTTCCTCAGCAAAATACTGTGATCATTTTTCCATGACATTATTCTTCCACTGCTTTATTTTTAAGCACACATGATATTCCAGCCTGACCCTACTGTAATTTACTTAAACAACCTTATACCATTAGAAATTACGTTATACCCAACTGTTTGGCTACCTCAAGCAATGCTGTCATGAACATTGAGAAGAGACATATCCCTTAAAATTGGTTCTACTTTGTATAGTTCCAAGCATTCTTACTATAGTTTTCTCCATTATAAATTAACCATGCACTCTCCTACTCACCAAACATCTAGTTTTCTTTTTTATCTGGAACTTTACTGATGTCCTAATATGGAAATGAGAGGAAATATTTGAAGAGATGTCACATAGAAGAAGATTTATAATGGTTCTAAGTTTTCCCTAAGAACAGAACCACAACCAGTGGTGAGAGAAATATCTACTCCACATGTGAACTTCGAAGCAATGAAATAGGCTGAGCTATAGAATGATGAGTTCACACCCCTGATTTTCCAGTGGGGCTGGAAAGATGTCTATTGAGGATCTTTTAGAAGGGATTTTTATTTTGGATGGGAAATAGATTAGATCAAATCTTTTCAAGCTTTTTGTTTTTAAAATAGAAACTTTCCTGCAAATATATATGAACCATCCATAAACAAGAGTGGCATTTTATTAGCATAAATGTGATTTAATACATTTAAACTTTTGATACTTATTTTTTAAAAAGATTTATTTATTTATTTTAGAGAGAGAGTGCAAGCACGAGAGCAGGGGGAGGGACAGAGGAAGAGGGAGAGAGGGAGAATCTCAAGCGGACTCTGCACTGAGCATGGAGCCTGACACGGAGCTCAGTCTCACAACCCTGAGAACATGACCTGAGCCTAAATCAAGAGTTGGTCACTTATCCGACTGAGCCACCCAGGCGCCCATTCAAACTTCTGAGAATTATTAATCGTGAAGTCAGTTGATGAGAAATTTGAAAACTGGTGATCTCCAATATGTTTAAAACTTAGGTATCTGACATATTTGGGGAGTTCTTTATTTTTAAGAATTTACAAATACATAAAATACAGTTTTGAAAAAAATTGTTTTGAATCAAGCAATTACAGAATCCTTGAACTATCTCTGCAACCTTATGGTTTTGTGAAATGAAGATTAAAAACCAGCACACTAGACTCTCCTTTAGAATCTTTCTAGTTCTCAGATGCTAAATTTTTGCAAAATTTTGAAAGGATTATATCTGTGTGATCCAGTTTCTTGATTTAAATATTGCTATATTTTATGCAGCGATGCATCTATTGACGGAAAGTGTTATGATTAGAGAGCATATGTGGAGCATTGGTGGTCACATTGAGGCAGGCTGTGAACTTGTGGTCAAGAGAAAGCTGGAGTGAGTTTTCACTGGTTCGTGAATAAAGAGTTCAGGCTAACAGGTGTGGCATGGGGAAATGGATCAGGCAGCAGGAATCAAAGGAGAGATAATAGGAGGTGAAATTTCATTCATGGGTATTGAAGTCAGGAAGAATGCCAGCAAGGAATAAAGTGGCTTGTTACATGGCAATTTTTGTCCAAAGCAGGAAGTCTTTCTCTCTTTCCTGTCAAAGTCATTATCATACTCTCCAAGAGTGAACAGACGCGAGCTCAAGATTATAGGTTAGTAAAAGGTCCTGCTTTTGATGGCATGAAGATGCAGAGACAAAGTAGAACATTTCTGACACTATAGTTTGTGGATGGGAAACTTTATAAGCAACTAATTTTATGCTTGGAAACAGTGTTGGTTGTTCTGCTAAAGTCTTTACAGAGACTCGCTAGGCTTAGAAGCGCAGGATGCCCTCTGGTGTGTGAGAATCTGGTGTGATGATAGAAAAGAAACCTGAAGAAGATGAACTTCTCTTCCATTCTGAAGCAGGGAATGAATGAGTCAAGCTCAAGCCATAGTGCTATTTCCAGGGCAACACAGACTCTAACAAAATCAAGATAATGAAGGAGGCACATACAGTTTTTAGGGTGCTGGTGGTCCTCAATCTACTGGCTTATTCATCTACACCTAAATAAATAATACCCTCAGAAGTCATTTCAGATGCAAAGCTGTAAATATAAATATACATATACATGTATGTATATATAGATGTATATATGTAATACTTACATATGGGTAGTTATGTAATTATCCTTTGATTTTGAAGGGAATACATTTATTCATTAAGTAATTATTTATTAAATTGCTATTTGTAGATCTCCACAGTGCTAAGTACTGGTAGGTACATAACTAAGTGATTTCTGTACTTAAGGAAGTCATAATGTGACTGAGAAACACACAACATATACTTTTAAGCAGTCATCTCATGCTATATGTTTTGTAGATTGCTTTTATATATGTTATCTCATTGGTTCTACAGCATTTGGGAAATTTCCAGCTGAAATAGGCCCAAAGAAGGCCTCCTCCCCCACCAAGTGTACAGGTGAACAAATGGGACGCCCAGAGACACTGTGACTTGCTTAGACAATTAATACCAGAACCAAATCTTCTGACTCAAGAGCAAAACCCAGGCCACGTGAAGTCTTCCTGTGCAAATAGATATGCCAGAGCATCTTTTTCTTTGTCATATACATTGAATTTTTAGCTTGTTCAATTCAATTCTAAGTTTGTCAAATAGCTTCAACTACTTTTCAAATATTTGAGGTCTGGCTTGATATAAATCATATTTATGAAGAAAGTTTTAATTTACAAAGCTGCATATATATTTTAAGGGAAAATTAAAACATATGTTTCTGATTCATTTACAATTAACTCAATCTTTTATTTTGCAATAGTTAGTTGATGCTTAGATACTTCACTGTGGCTTCAAAATAGCTTCTCCCAAAAGTAGAAATCATAGTTCGTTAAGATTAAATACACTGGCCCCTGAAAATCATCATGCATGTCTCAAAATTAGTTTTCATATTTCATTAGATTTCAAACTTAATAGAAATTGTTCATTGTTCAATAAAAATAGAAACTCTTCATTTAAATTTTTTCCAACTCCTTATGTGCTATATAAAGTGATTTTATTTTACATTTTCTCTAATCCTTTAGAATATGTATATCACAGTTATTAACATGGCTTTTGTTGTCAAAAAAGAAAGAAGGAAGAAAAAAATCACTGGGTGATTTTTTTTTTAAATAATAACAAGACTTTTAAATGAATGCCTCTTTTCACCATTCAGACATGAGTGAACTTGGCATTAAACCTGTTCTTAATTCAATCCATCTGTTCAGTGCCCACTACTTTATTTTTAGTGCCACCATTTAAAACCGCCCGAAATATTTCATAGTGAAAATTATCAAAGAACATAACGTTCCCAATATAATAAACATACATATGTTCACCAATGAACCATCTTTTCTGATGTGGTAATGTTTAATCTCATGTCTATATACCTTTTGAAAAGAATTCTAACAATTTTAGGGCAGGGAATTTTAACCACTAATCATGTGGTCTACCCAGTGCGGCATGTGAGTATAAATCATTAGTTTAATGCAGTGTCAGGTATATATACTGGATTTAAAAAGTACTGGCAACAAAATGGAAGAGGGAGGCATACTTTTATCGATGTGTAAAACTGTAAGGCAATGAAAACAAGCAACCTCCATATGTTTGCTAAAATTCTCTAGACGGAGCTGTCTGCCGTGGCAGCACTTTGCCGAAGCTCAGGCTTTGCTACTGTCTTCAGACCCACCAGCATCCTACTAACCACTGGAGTGAAAAACCACGCAGCGACTGCTGAGCCGCATGGAGGCAAGTGCGGTCGACTGGGGACGGCCACCAGCAAGCCTGGCTGGTTCACGCCCAAGCTCTCCCTGCTGATCTTCCTCTTTCCAAAACAGCCCTGGGAGTTGCTCAAAAAGACCTGATTGTACTGCTTTGGACTACAGTTTCAGTCTCTGTAGACTTCAAAACCAGAGTTTCCTGTTTCAGCAGGAATTCCTGGTATTTTTTTTTTAAAGCCAAAAATCAGAAGAGTCCCATACTCTAAAACTTTTTATTTTACATGAGCTGTACATCAAAGGTACATGACCAGGTAGTTTTTATTTTATGAGATCCTGCAGTTTTAACTTCTGGGATAATATGCTTTGTGTGGAATTTTTTCTTAGTCTCTTTGTTTCTAATAAGAATCTGAAAGCACGAGTTGGGGTAAAAGAGTGAAAAACTCGTGCAGGGAAGTACATTGTCCTTTGCATTTCTAGTTTTCCGTGTAATTTCTAAATGTCACTGTTGCTAATGTAAGAGTAAGTGTAGTCTAGCAGAGAGATGACACAAAGTCTTCAGGGCCACAAGTGACCCCCCCTTAGAAAGCATATAGTTGAATTCCTTTGTGCATAGAGGCAGCTTTGCAAGGTCGAACAATTTCCTGAGGGCCAGCAAATGGCAGAGGTGGAACTCAGGTTCTGAATCCATGTCTGTTCTCCCCACTCCACTACCTGGACTGGGAGGCAGAAAACGTGGTCTTGGCTTTCCACCCACAGTGGGCTCAATTTCTCTACCTGTGAAATGAGGGGAGGTAGACTGGATGATTTTAAGGTCCTTTCTAATACTAAAATTCTATGTGTTCTAGGACAGAAAGTTGCATATTTTTGATTTGTAAAAGGCAAATTTATTTTGAAAAATGCAAAATTCTATATTTATCTCCTGATCTTTTTGAAAGACTGGCATAATTATTAAATGAGATAATATGTGTTAAGACCTGAAGATGCCTGATACTTAGTAAATGATAGCTCTTAATATTTTCATTTCCTCCAAGGAAGCAGGAATATTTTCACTCCTTTGGCCAAAATGTCCTCTACACTATTTCCTTCAGGACTTGGGCGCACCTTGCCCCTAGTCACGCTCCTGACATTTTCCTCTCTCTAAACCAAGTGCGTAAATCAGGGGCTTACAGAAAAAAAGCAGGGGAGCCATGAAGAGGTTGGGGTGGGAAGAGATTCTGAAAAGGTGATCCTAATGGAGGGAAAACTCAGAATGAATGGAAGGAAGGAGGAAGGGAGGGAGGGAGGGAGGGAGGGAGGGAGGGAGGAAGGAAGGAAGGAAGGAAGGAAGGAAGGAAGGAAGGAAGGAAGGAAGGAAGGAAGGAAGGAAGAAAGGAAGGAAGGAAGGAAAAAAGAAAAGAGAAATATTTTAATAGTTCACTACTCTGAATACCTAAAGAGGTCAAATGAATTTTGGGGGATTTCCCGATATCTTCCAATCACCCAAGGGATAGAGAATGTTAAGTATTCAGTTAGCAGTACCCAAGGACACCAAGGGAAGTGCCTGCTACAACTCTGAGGATTCTCTATGCTTCATTAGACCATGCTCCAGGGTTTAAGGCAGCTGATATGCAGCTAATATTCCTATCTTGCCTATCATGTATCTATCATGCATCTCGCTGCAAGTCCCCATTTGGGACTGCCTTTTTAACTCCTGGTTGTCTTCCAGATGCTTGGAAGCTATTGCTGTATATGTGACATACATGAATTTATCCAACTAATTGCTCCAAGCTTCCCAGTAGGCTGAGCCACAAAGGAGTTTTCTGCCAAAGGCCACATGAAATAAACCGCTACCACATCATGCAGCAGGCCATTCTCAATCAGCAGGTGACATAAAAAGGAAGAACAGGCAACTTCTAATTTCTTTCTTTCTTTTTTTTTTTTTTTTTTTAAGATTTCTAATTTCTAATACCCAGGAATTCTCCTGGGTTAGGGAAACAATCCCCGGGGCAAGATCCTGTCAGTGGCCAAGCTTCTGAGGCACCAGGGCACCGTTTCGCTCTCAGGAGCAAGAATCCGCACCCTGGTATCCTCGACAAATGAAGGTACCTGCAAACAGAAATTCACTTATACTTGGGGAACAGGTTACTTATGCACAGGGTCCGGCCCCAAGGTTAATAATTGTCTCAAGGATCCATGAAATTGTTTCTGTGCTCAGAGGGAAAAGGAGAAACAAGGGAACAATTTGGGCTACTATATTTGCTTTCCCTTATGGTAATGCAGAGCCCTTTCTGTTTCAGGACTCCAGGAATAGTTTTCGTCTTGAGACAATTTGGACTAATGGACTGTGTACTGGCCTTCTGGGAGTTAATCTTGAGTTTAGTGCTGACTGGCAGACCAATCTGCAGCTTGTTACCCCCTTTGCATTTTCAATTTCCTTACCCGAGAAATGGGGATAACTATATTTGCTTCTCCACCTCACAGTGGCCTTTGTGATTAAGTAATTAATGTGCGTAAAGTTCACTGAAACCAGAAAGAACCATATCAATGCTAAGAAGTATTATTATAACAGATCCCAACGGCTTGTCTGGTTAATTTCCTGCTAGGCCAGACAAAAGGAGAATTGAATTGGATTTGCAAGGTGGGTGTGACAGTGTTTTGAGTCGGCTGTACCCCTGATTACTTCAGATTGTTTACAGCAACTTTCAAGTGTGATTTTTCCCCTGAAGACAAGAAGGGTTTAAATTAAATGACATTCTTTCATCCTGTGACTATGGGAAAGATCTATTACTATTTTCTAATCCCAAATTTTATTTGACACCAGCCTCCATTTTATAGTCAGTGAGAATTTACTTAGTACCCACACATGGAATATGTGTAATGAGAGGGACCAAAACCCTTCACTTTGTTAAGCAAACTCTTCTGTTCAATTTGTTACTGGTATGCGTCATGCTCTAAGATTGATACCAAGCTGAAAAAGACACAGCCCTGCGTTATAGGAGGTCACAGTGGTGTCGGGGAGATGGAGCCCTACAGAGACAACAAGAATGCGAGGGCTGTAGGGCTCTCACCACCTAAGCACAAAGGCCCTCCAAGAGTGAACGTCCTAAAATAAAAACCCACTCATGCTATTCCCGCTTAAAGCACAGTATTCAGGATAAAATACGAACTTTAATATGGTTTAAATAAACTTTACAATCCAGCTTCTGATTAGCAGCCAGCACCATCCTTACTTTATCTCACACCCAGCAGTCAGGTAAGCTTTACCGTTCGGTTCCAGCTCACCGAGTGCGCGGATCTCTCCATCACTTCCGGCAGGAAAGTGTACTTCCGGCACATTTGGCAGGAAAAGTCTTTCTTCCCATGTCCCCCCTCCACCATCTAGACCCCTCCCCCTTCTCCCCCTCTGCCTAGATTCTGGCTCTCTCCCGATGCTTCAGATTTCAGTTCAGTGTCACATCCTGAACCTTCCCCGTTACTTCCGGTCATTCTTATGTGCCTATCAACTTGAGTTTCTCCTATCTTAGCAGTTACTGCCCGGTAGGATAATTGCCTCTCCGCTCGTATTTTGCACCAGACAATTAGCTCAGAGACAGCAGCGTAGAGCACTGATACAGCACCAGCACGGCAAGTGTGCGAGAGACATATTTGAGTGAATGAATGAATGAGTGTATAGGCTCGCAGTGCTCCCAGAACTGTGAAGCGCATAGCTTACCTACAAGAATAGGAAACCCCTTCTGTTTATTTCTCCAGGGTTATTTTTCACCTTGAGGAAATGATGTCTAAAGCTAGAATTTACGGCTAACACCATCGTCTTGCACTGTGTCTCCTCAGCAAGTATACACTGTTCACACAATAACGGGTTTCTAGTTTTTATGCAATACCCTTATAACAAAAATACCAACCTCAAGTGACATAAAAGTCTTAGTATACTTTTAATTAGAACACTAAACTGAGTTTCTATGTGATCCATTTCATTCCTGAAGGGTGGAAACGGATTTATTGGCATGTTTGATCACACTAGCCAAATTGAGTAAGATATGTTTTTCAAAAATTTTTGTTTGCTGTCAATTTTCATTTCTCTGAAAATCCATTTTGACAATGATCCAAACCCATTCTGTAAAAATGGTATTTTACTGCATATGATTATGTACATCACATTACTCCACCTACAGCTGTTCTATAGCAGTTTCATCAATCAATCAACAAACTTATTGAGTGCTGCAAGACAAGTGCTCAGCATTGAGGTGGAAGCCAAGGGGGGAAGAGAGAAATCATATAATTAGCCTGCTCCATGGCCTCAGGCAGTGTGAAATCTAGTTAAGGAGTTAACTGACATGTGCAAACTGATTTTTACAAATCAAAATAATGACATAAAGGAACAAATCTCAATCCACAAACTTAAGAAAACATGATTTTTTTTTTTACTTCCTCGCTATTCTGAGTGTGGCCTGACAACCCTCAGCACCGCTATCAATGGGAAGCTTGTTAAAAATGCAGATTCTCAGGCCTGATCCTGGAACTACTGAATCCAAAATCTGCATTTTCACTTTTCTTTTTTTTTTTTTTTTTTTTTTTTGCTGAGTCAACCAAAGGTGTTTTATTGCAAGGCAGGCACAGTTACAGAGCATGGTTTGCAGGTCATTGGTTTGCATGTTAAAATTTTTGAAGCACTGTTCTGGTAAGATATTTAAAGCAGTCAACAGATGACCTGGATTGGATCACCTGAAGATGCTAGTTAAAATTGCAGATTCAGCTGAGACCTACAAAATCGTACTTTCTGAGTATTAAACCACAAAGTGTGCAGTTATACAAAGCCTTTCCCCCCCAGCTGAGGCATAAGCTATCTAACATGAAAACCTTTGCCACACTCCCTAAAAATCAGGTAGGATTTCATAATTACAGAATTGCAGTTCATTTTCAATAAATAACATGCAAATACATATGTAAACATTGAATGACACATTTGTAAATTTTGATGAAGTATTAAACCCAAGAGTGTGCAGTTACACAAAGCCCCCTCGACCAGCTGAGGCACAAGCTATCTAACATCTGAAAACCTTTGCCACACTCCCTAGAAATCAGGTAGGATTTCATAATTATGGAATGGCAGTTCATTTTCAATAAATAACATGCAAATATATATGTAAACATTGAATGATGCATTTGTAAATTTTGATGAAGGAGAAAAGAATGCTCTGATACATGTTAGATTGATCACAAAAGTACAAAATGCTTAAATTTCAAAAAAAATTTAGAATTATGTTCCAATGCAGTTCAACTACATTCAACGAATATTCATTTACCACCTGCTGTGGGTAAAGTATTGTATTATTGCTACAGTGATTCATTAACGGAATGTACATTTACTACTTTTCTATAATGTGTCAGGGGCTGCACTGGAAAAATAGAACTATAATAGGATATGGACTCATTTCTTAAGGAAAGCTGGTAAAAGAATGTTTGGGAGTTTTCCTAGAGTTTTGCTTATAAGTATCTTACCTCAAGAGAGGGAAGAAGAGCAGAAGGAAGCTGGTTTGTGTGAATCTCCTAAAGAATAGTTTATGATTATCTTACCCTAGTAGAAGAAGTAAATATCATATTGAATATATTTTCATATTCCAAATGTATTGCTTGGAGTATATTAATTAGATGTAATTATATACTTACCATTGAGACTAGAACACAAATATGTTGGCTTTTATTATTACTTATCTTTGCTGTATAAGTGTATCAAGCAAAATTGGCGAAGTTGTTCTGCAGTAACAAACAACCTGAAAATCTCAGTAGTTTAAAAACAACAGTTTATTTTTGTTCATGCTTTATGTGCATTGTATTTGACAAAAGAGCACTTCATGGTGGTCAGTCAGGGATTGGGGCTGATGAAGGTTTTGTTTGATACAGGCTTCTATGATTGGAGAATCAGGGGAAAGAGAACATAACAGACAAACGCGGGGGCTCACAAAAGCTTCTGCCTAGAAGTGACCCACATCACTTCTGTTCACATTTCATTGGCCAAAACAAGTCACATGGCTGCCCAAGCTTAACAGAATGGGAATGTATAATCCCTTTGCATGAAGAGACACCAAATATATACATAGTCTATCCTAGTTAGCAGGTAAAACAGTCAATTAAATAATAATTAAGCTAATGAGACTTGAGCTCCAAGTTCTAATGTAATAGTGAAGGCTATAGTTTAGTGAGAAGTAGAGTTAGGGGAGGAAAAAGTAGCAGGGCAAATCCCCAGACAAGGGCTGGAGTTGCTGTAATACACATCTTATTTGTTCAGCAAATGCCCTGAGACTCAATGTAGTCCCTCTGACTTTCTTCCTCAACTAACCAATGAATTAGACCCATCTGTATTAAAATCATTATCCAGAGGAGTCATTAGCTCTTTTCCATGGCCACCATTTCTTTCCCAAAAGGAAATGCCTTAATATCGAAAGCATCTAGTTTGGCGACCTGACGTTGGAGATACCCACTGGCTGAGGGATTCATTTTTTTCCCTTTGCCCATCACATCCATCCTCTTCTCTTTATTGCAGCGCCTGGTATTAGGAATGCTTTATTGCACTAGTTTATGCTGCTTAGGGAGAGAAGTGGGATAATCCATTTCCCACAGCTTGAATTCCTTCACCAGATAAAGAGAAGTTTTCTATACATCATAAACAAAAATTACAATGCATCTGCTAAGAACTACCATTTGACATGTAAAGATAATTCTGAAAAAAATGGGTAAAATAGATTTCTTTCTTTCATGTATCCCACAGTCTCCTCTTATATAAGGATGTGCTAGAGTAGAAAATTATCATTTTTCAAGGCAGAGTGTCTGAATAGCAAAGAAGTGGAAGCCTAGGAAAAAATGTTAAAAGGAGACCAAATTGCCTGAGGACTCCAGTGTCTGGCATATCATGGAAGGATGTGGCCCGCTAATTAAAGAAAGTCAATCTGGTGGTGGTGTGCATTCAACAGTGTGGAAGGACTTAAGTCACAGGGATCAAGAAGGAGGATGCTGTCGTGGGCTGGACAGGAGGGACTGGCAGAAGAAGAATTGAAAAGACTTGTTGACCAATGGGAGGTAGAGGTGATCAGAAGAGGGGTCAAGGACCCCTGACCACCAATCTTGCTTACTCCCTCTAGGAAGTCTCTACCTGTTTGAGAATTTTCCATTGACAGGCAATAAACACCAGGATTCAGAAAGTCCACCTGAACTGAAACCATCTAAATAAGACTTTAGAGCCTTTTTCCCTCAGGGTTCTGTTTTAATGAGCAGAAGTATAACCACAACCAGGTTATAAATATCAGCCATGCCCCTGCAGGTGAAGTTGCAGCCAGGTAATAAGCTCTCGGGCCCCCTTACCTGACCCGTCACGTCTCATGTCTTTGGGATTCTCCCTTGGATATCCTTGACCTGACAAACTATGTCCCTCTTAGAACAATTCCAGTTGCTACTTATTTTCTTGTCAACGAAAATCCCATTCTTGTTTATGTGGCATTATTCCTCTTCATTCTGTCACTGTGGAACAGGGGAACAAATGTCCATGTTTCTGTGGCAATGTGGAGATTTTAGTTCTGCAATCCTGTACCTAGGAGAAGAGACTGTTAGACTTGTTTGGGCTGACGAGATCTTCCAAGACCATGAGGGCCCAATAATGGAGCAATATGTGCCCATTTGGCTCCCTCTGATCAGTGAAAGGCCATAGGAAATGTAAAGGGAACCCTCAGAAGTCAGTAAGAGGATATCCGGAGTCTCTTTCTCCAAAAGCCTCTTACTCAAATAATATTCCTAAATCTCCTTCTGTTGGTAGATAATAGGTGTCACTAAAGAAGGAAGGTGAAGGTTAAGGATGACAGAGCAAATAATGTGAGGAGACTGGCGTAAAGAGAAGATAAGGGAGGAGAGGAAAAATTGAGAGGATAAAGAGGCATGTTACATAAATAGGAAGTGAGTTAATCTATCAAGACTGAGGAGTGTGGCAGTAAGATTAAGACATTAGCAAAATGTCACCTTTCATATCGAAGAGTGATGTGGAGGCATTTGGTAGGGTGTACGTGCTCCTGATGCAGCGTTGAGGACTGGCGGACATGCCAGAGCAGGGACCTGTATAGATCCGCTCACCTCCTTTCTGAGGTCTTGGTGGGACAGACAGTGCTAGGTATGGAATCAGTGTGAGACAAATGAGGTGCGGGGTGAATAGTACTTTTCAGACATGTACATACTGCTGTTTTCCACTTCACCCAGACTCCAAAACACATACGTGAACAACTATGTGAAGGTCCTGTGATGTCAAATAGTGAGTCCGATGGGTTTTGACAGGGTTTGTTGCTAAGGCTGTATGCTCCATCCAGCCTAACCATCCTGACTAACATCCAGACTAACATAATTTGTACTTTACTTTTAGGGGTTTTTCCCACCTTAACCGCTCCCAACCAGGGACAGTGTAAAGAGATTAAGGTGGGCAGGGGGGAAATAACTCATGGGAATTTTATATGGTATTTTAAGGAAGGTAAAAGCTGATGTCATGTTGTTCCCCTTTTAATGCTGATTTAAATAGGCTTTCTGTCACTTTACAGTCCTCCTAGAGGTCCTCAACATTTCTTAGGTGTACAGGTCCCAGGAGAGGGGAGGGACTGAGAAAGACACAGACTATCATAAAACTATTTTACAAACCCGAGGGCAGGGATAACAACTGCCACATTTTTTTTTTTCATCTTCAATTCTAGAATCTGTATATCTCTCAAGAGAAAACTAATTCCACAATTTATGATGCATTTATGACTCATCGACACTTAATTTTTCAAAGCTACATTTTTCAGATAATACTCAGATATCAGATAGATGATAGGCCTCTTTGTTAAGCCATTTTAAGAGGTAATTCTTTCAATGTGAGGAAACCAGACTTTACCTAAACTTACTAGAATTCGTTCTTGAGTTTGATTCAATTTTAGAGTATCTCAGAGCTTGTAGGATTTCAAACATGAAACAACCTGCTCTCCAATCTAATTATCAAGCTAAGCTTTTACTGACGAGATATATTTTATTTATCAGACACTTATGTCATCAAAGGTTTTAACCAACTCTATATTGGGCAAGACCTGGCTACCTTCCAATTTATAATGTGCCATCTGATCCCTCCAGAGCCACAGGGCCAGCAATTATCCAAGTCATCTACACTGACACAATAAAAACAGATTAGCCATCGAAAACAAATGGATTTACAATTAGGTCATTAAGAAGATGGCCACCCCTCTCATCCTTTTGCTCCATTTCTGTCAGAAGGCCAAATGAGTGTGCTCACTTCCCATTGTTTCTCCCCTAACCCCTGCGGTATTGGAGTGAAAAACCTATAAACTTTTCCCAGTGTTTTTTATCTTCTGCCATTCTCCTCTGTCCTGCCGTAGGTCATTTAAATAAATGTTTGCTGCTTGAATCCATTTGTCCTGGTAGCAGTGATTAATGCACCTGTTTGGTTTAATTTTATATGCATTTTATATCACTCATTGTGCATTTTCAGATTTATTAAATAAGTGCTCCATCTTGTCACACAGAGTCAGTAGGCATTTTAGGTATATAATGTGTAGGTGTGTGTATATCTTGTTTTAAAAATGACTTTCTTTTCCTTTGAAAATATGAGTACCTATAGCTCTAACTGCCTACAGTTATGTTGGTTTTCTAATGCACATGTTACAATGCAAAATGAAGACAAAGCTTTGAGTTTAATAATTGGCTTTATTAACTTAAAACAAAACAGCTTTAAATTTTAACTCTTTATCTACAATGCAATAGATAGATTTCCTAATAACTTATCCAGAAACAAATAACTACACTTTTCTTAACAAACACGTTAGGGCAGGGAGACTTTGTAATACAAATTTGTAAGCAAGATTTTTTTTTTTAAAGATTTTACTTATTTATTTGACAGAGAGAGGCACAGCGAGAGAGGGAACACAAGCAGGGGGAGTGGGAGAGGGAGAAGCAGGCTTCCTGCCGAGCAGGGAGCCCGATGCAGGGCTCGATCCCAGCACCCGGGGATCATGACCTGAGCCGAAGGCAGACGCTTAATGACTGAGCCACCCAGGTGCCCCTGTAAGCAGGATTTTTAACTGAGTTTTATAAAATAAGTTTCATTAATGTGGAAAGCCCTATTTTGATTTTAGGCAAAGATTGTTCTATCCTTTAACTTGCAAAGATTATTTAGTGCCAAGACTATCAGTTCAAATCCTGGGCCAGCCAATCAAAATTCTTAAGAGGATCCTTTTATCTTTGATTCAAGTCAAATAAATAAGTCTGCAGTGAAGATATACCATTTCAGTGTCACCTGCCAATTCCAGCTCTGTCACCAGAAATACAAGGACTGTCACTAGACCTAGTAGATTAAATGACTAATCTCAAAACTTCTTTTTTTCTGTTTTTTAATATACTAAAGGTAATGTTTGTTCTTCAATAACTACTCTTCCAATTTGAATATGGTGCCAGTAAGGAGCACTATGAGTAAGAAAGTGGTGCCCAAGAATAATTATGACCACACACACACACACACACACACACACACACACACACAAATACAATACTGAAAGGCTAAAGTTAAACAAAGGCTCTTGATTGAAAGATTGTGACCATCTAGACCAAGAGTTTCAACCATGATCTTTAAAAATCCCCAAATTATTTAAGGATTCTGCAAAGTTCTGCAAATATTTGATTCAAAGTTTAAAATACATCTTAAACTAATTTTTAAAAACTTTAATTAAAAAGCCACAATTCCACCATAAGGCATTTTGCCTGTAATAGACCATCAACATTAACTAAAAAAGCTAGATTGACTTACTTTTGTGCCAATCTCAGAATCCATCTTCTCTTGTCACATCTGTATATACTTCACCTCTAGCAGACATAAGTTTGAGACAGGGGCTCTGTATGGGTTTTGTTTGTTTGCTTGGTTTTTGTTTTTTTTTTTTTGGTTATTTGATTTTAAAATTCAGACCTGAACATGTTTATATCTATAAAAGATAGTTTCTCATTAGCATAGAATCTTGCCATGGCATAATATACAGTTAGGCAATAACAAACAAATTTATTATAAAAGTTCATGTTTTGTCAAGAAAGGTCTCAAATACACAACCTAACCCTACACCTAAAAGAGCTAGAGAAAAAACAGCAAATAAAGCCTAAGCCCAGCAGGAGAAGAGAAATAATAAAGATCAGAGCAGAAATCAATGAAATAGAAACCAAAAGAACAGTAGAACAGATCCACAAAACTAGGAGCTGGTTCTTTGAAAGAATTAACAAGATTGATAAACCCCTAGCCAGATTTATCAAAAAGAAAAGAGAAATGACCCAAATCAATGAAATCATGAATGAAAGAGGAGAGATCCCAACCAACACCAAAGAAATACAAACAATTATAAGAACACATTATGAGCAACTCTATGCCAGCAATTAGATAACCTGGAAGAAATGGGTGCATTCCTAGAGATGTATCAACCACCAAAACTGAACCAGGAAGAAATAGAAAACCTGAACAGACCTATAACCACGAAGGAAATGGAAGCACTCATCAAAAATCTCCCAACAAACAAAAGCCCAGGGCCAATGGCTTCCCAGGGGAATTCTACCAAACATTTAAAGAAGAATTAATACCTATTCTTCTGAAACTGTTCCAAAAAATAGAAATGGAAGGAAAACTTCCAAACTCATTTTTTTGAGGCCATTACCTTGATCCCAAAACCAGACAAAGACCCCATCAAAAAAGAGAATTACAGACCAATATCCTTGATGAACATGGCTGCAAAAATTCTCACCAAAATACTAGCCAATAGGATCCAACAGTACATTAAGAGGGTTATTCACCACAACCAAGTGCGATTTATCCCTGGGCTGCAAGGTTGGTTCAACATCCACAAATCAATCAACGTGATACAATACATTAACAAAAGAAAGAACAAGAATCATATGAGCTTCTCAATAGATGCAGAAAAAGCATTTGACAAAGTACAGCATCCTTTCTTGATCAAAACTCTTCAGAGTATAGGGATAGAGGGTACATACCTCAGTATCATAAAATTCATCTATGAAAAACCTACAGCGAATATCATTCTCAATGGGGAAAAGCTGAGAACTTTCCCCCTAAGGTCGGGAACACGGCAGGGATGTCCACTCTCACCACTGCTATTCAACATAGTATTAAAAGTCCTAGCCACAACAATCAGACAACAAAAAGAAATAAAAGGCATCCAAATCGGCAAAGAAGATGTCAAACTCTCACTGTTTGCAGATGATATGATACTTTATGTGGAAAACCCAAAAGACTCCACCCCAAAACTGCTAGAACTCATACAGGAATTCAGTAAAGTGGCAGGATATAAAATCAATGCACAGAAATCAGTGGCATTCCTATACACCAACAACAAGACAGAAGAAAGAGAAATTAAGGAGTAGATCCCAATTACAACTGCACCCAAAACCATAAGATACCTAGGAATAAATCTAACCAAAGAGGCAAAGGTTCTGTACTCAGAAAACTATAAAATACTCATGAAAGAAATTGAGGAAGACACAAAGAAAAGGAAAAATGTTCCATGCTCATGGATTGGAAGAACAAATATTGTGAAGATGTCAATGCTACCTAGAGCAATACACATTCAATGCAATCCCCATCAAAATACCATCCACTTTTTTCAAAGAAATGGAACAAAGAATCCTAAAATTTGTATGGAACCAGAAAAGACCCCAAATAGCCGGAGGAATGTTGAAAAAGAAAAGCAAAGCTGGCGGCATCACAATTCTGGACTTCCAGCTCTATTATCATCAAGACAGTATGGTACTGGCACAAAAACAGACACATAGATCAATGGAACAGAATAGAGGGCCCAGAAATGGACCCTCAACTCTATGGTCAACTAATCTTCAACAAAACAGGAAAGACTATCCAATGGAAAAAAGACAGTCTCTTCAACAAATGGTGTTGGGAAAATTGGACAGCCACATGCAGAAGAATGAAACTGGACCATTTCCTTACACCACACACAAAAAGAGACTCAAAATGGTTGAAAGACCTAAATGTGAGACAGGAGTCCATTAAAATCCTAAAGGAGAACACAGACAACAACCTCTTCGACCTCAGCCGCAGCAACTTCTTCTTGGAAACATCGCCAAAGGCAAGCGAAGCAAGGGCAAAAATGAACTATTGGGCCCTCATCAAGATAAAAAGCTTTTGCACAGCAAAGGAAACATCAACAAAACCAAAAGACAGCTGACAGAATGGGAGAAGATATTTGCAAATGACATATCAGATAAAAGGCTAGTATCCAAAATCTATAAAGAACTTATCAAACTCAACACCCAAGGAATAATCCAATCAAGAAATAGGCAGAAGACATGAACAGACATTTTTCCAAAGAAGACATCCAAATGGCCAACAGACACATGAAAAAGTGCTCAACATCACTTGGCATCAGGGAAATCCAAATCAAAACCTCAATGAGATACCACCTCACACCAGTCAGAATGGCTAAAATTAACAAGTCAGGAAACTACAGATGTTCGTGGGGAGGCGGAGAAAGGGGAACCCTCCTACACTGTTGGTGGGAATGCAAGCTGGTGCAACCACTCTGGAAAACAGTATGGAGGTTCCTCCTCAAAAAGTTGAAAATAGAGCTACCATGCGATCCAGCAATTGCACTACTGGGTATTTACCCCAAAGATACAAATGTAGGGATCCGAAGGGGTACGTGCACCCCGATGTTTATAGCAGCAATGTCCACAAATGGATAAAGAAGATGTGGTATATATATACAATGGAATATTATGCAGCCATCAGAAGGAATGATATCTTGCCATTTGCAATGATGTGGATGGAACTAGAGGGTGTTATACTGAGCAAAATAAGTCAATCAGAGAAAGACATGTATCATTTGACTTCACTGATATGAGGAATTCTTAATCTCAGGAAACAAACTGAGGGTTGCTTGAGTGGGGTGGGTGGGAGGGATGGCGTGGCTGGGTGATAGACATTGGGGAGGGTATGTGCTATGGTGAGTGCTGTGAATTGTACAAGACTGTTGAATCACAGATCTGTACCTCTGAAACAAATAATGCAGTATATGTTAAGGAAAAAAAAAGAAGAGGAAGAAGATAGCAGGAGGGGAAGAATGAAGGGGGGGGAATCAGAGGGGGAGACGAACCATGAGAGACTATGGGCTCTGAGAAACAAACTGAGGGTTCTAGAGGGGAGGGGGTGGGGGGATGGGTTAGCCTGGTGATGGGTATTAAAGAGGGCACGTCTGCATGGAGCACTGGGTGTTATGCACAAACAATGAATCATGGAACACTACATCGAAAACTAATGATGTAATGTATGGTGATTAACATAACAATAAAAAATTTTTTAAAACGTTCATGTTTCTTCAGCACTTACATTTTATGTTCTTTACACGATCTATCTGGTTTAATTCTCACACAACCCTATAAACTAGGTACTCTTATTAACAAAATTTTCAACAGATGAAATTAAGGCATAGATAGTTAAGTAATTTGCCTAAGGCCTTGCAAGTGGTAGGTGGAAGGAGTAGGAGCTAAACCTATGCAGTCAGGCTTTCATGACCACACTGTTAACCAACTGTTTCTCAAACTTTTCAAAAATGATATTCCTGTGATCTATCTTTCCACATTATGTCTGATCATGGAAAACTCTGATATTTATGGTCTATGATGTAAAGAAAAAGTTTATTTTATCTGTTAATGTAATGTTAAGCCATTCGTGCACATAATCATTTACCCACCCAACAAATGTTTACTAAGAATATATGATTGTTACAAGTAATAACAAATAGAAAATACAGTTCTTGCCCTCAAGTTCACAGTCCAATTTGTGAGACAAGCAATTCCAGATGATAAAAATACTCTAAGTGATAAGATTGAGTAAAACAAAATTTTGTGGTTACATATAAGAAAAATGCTTCTCCGAGTGTAAAGGGAAAGAAGACTGAGCTGAATCTTTAAGGGTGAATAGGAGTCGATGAATCAGATAGAGATGGGACATCCATTCCAGATAGAAGAAGTCATTAGGGGGAAACTTCCAGTAAGTGATACAGTATGGCTAGAGTTCAGAGTTTAATGTGGGGGAGAGAGTAGAGATGTTGAAAAATGAGCTTGGAGAATTAAGTAGGATGAAATCAAAGAGGGTTGTATGGGCTTTGCAAATAGCTTGTGTTTTGGTATGAAAGGAACAAGGAGTCCTTGTGAATTTTAAGCAAAAGAATAACCTGATAAGCTTGGAGAAATAAATTAAAAGGGAAGCAGGGAATGGATGAAGTAGGCAATAGGTATAATCCAGATGGAAAATGATGAAGCCTGAATTAAGGGACATGGGTGTTCCAGTGGCAATGAGGAGAGGCTCCATTAAATTAAAGTGTCTTGCTATGGAGTCAAGAAAAGCTTTTATCCACCGGTGACAGAAGATTAGAATATGAATTTGGGACTGCTGGAAGCTTTGTCCCCTCACCTAAGAGGCCAGTCTCTGGTAGAAAATAATGACACCATCATTTAGAAAGAAATAGAAGTAAGAGATGTCCATCCTTGTCCAAATGTTACTAGCACTTTTCTAGTCAATTGTTCTTCTCTTTTCACTTGTAACCAAGTGTCCTTGAATAATATGAGCAGAAGAAATAAAACAAAACCCCAGCACCTGCTTTTAAACCAAGGATTATGATAAAACCGGACTGAGTGGAAACCTCAATTCATTACTTCTTTAGCTCTTTCCTCTGATGCTTATTTGGTAACTTACAGTTGCCAAAATATTCAGATAGTCAAAGAGAATTCCACCAGAGATAATGTCTTTTCCTTGTCCCTCTTCCCAGTTTGCACAGTTGAGGACTTGTTCATTCATTTATTCAGCAATTGTTTATTGACTGTCTACTCCTCTAGACACAGAGGATAAAACAGTGGCGGGGAAGAATAGAAGTCTCAGCTCTCACGGAGCTGACATTTTCATGGAAGTGTATAATGTAACCGGAAACTATAAAGAAACTAGGGATTCTTCCATATGGAAAATAGTTGATGTTCAAGGCATGTGTTCTCCTGGTGCTCTGGTGAGCTTGACTTTACTTGCAATACTGCTTAATATTTTCTTAGACTCCCCACTTGAACCCTTGCTTGGCCAACTATTCCAGATCTATTAAGTCACTGCATATTTCCTTGCTAACTCACTTCTGTCCTATCATGTTTACAAAGCTATATATTCTGGCGTCACCTCTTACTAGCTATGTGTACTTGGATAAATTACCTCCTTAGCCTCAATTTCCTCATCTGTGAAAAAAAGGTGTTCCATGAGTATTAAATAAAACAACTCATGTTGGGAGCTCAGTATAGTGATGGATATAGTTGTTGATGATTGTAATAATAATGAGGAGGAGAAGGTAATGAGAGAGAATTAATGTGTGTTAGACATTAGAAATTACTGAATCTCTTGGGGTCCACAACTTTTTTTTTTAAGATTTTATTTATTTGACAGAGAGAGACACAGTGAGAGAGGGAACACAGTCAGGGGGAGCAGGAGAGGGAGAAGCAGGCTTCCCGTGGAGCAGGGAGCCCGATGCAGGGTTCTAGCCCAGGACCCTGGGATCACGACTTGAGCCGAAGGCAGACACCTAACGACTGAGGCACATAGGTGACCCCGCAACTTTTTTTATAAAGAGCCAGATGCTAAATATTTTAGGCTTTGCAGACTATATAAACTTTGTAGTAATATTCAACTCTGCCACTGTAGTATGAAGACAGCCATAGACTATATATAAACAAATGGGCTTATGTTAGAAGGTGAGAGAGGGTCAGTAAAGTATCCCCCAAACTGAGAAGGCACTTTGATATCAGAAAATGAAGCAGACAACTCCATACAGTTTACACAGAGTTTTATTCAAGATAACTTACTGATGGGGGTGGGAGGAAGTGGGGGGAATTAGGCAGACAACTATCCACCTGCAAAGTTATTCTCTGCAAAGTCTAGACTTTAGTCCACAGATTTTATAGAGCAAGGGGATGTGCAGAAGGGCATGGTAATGAGATCATAGAGCTCACGTGCACATAATTGACAGCTAACCTTTAATTAGATCTTGTGGCACTACCTGTGCGTCAGGACGGGGAAAGACTTTGTTATCTCTAACAGATTCCTGGGAGGCCAAAACAAGCCATTCTCTACCCTGACCTTGGCAGACATTTCGAAGGTATGTATATTAATCTCCAAGGGACCTGGAACACGTAGCCCTAAGAAAGGTCATCGAGCAAACATGAACAAGATGAAGGGGCAAATATAGAATCAGTATTGTCAGCACTCCTAAAGCACGATTGTGTTCCAATAAAACTTTGTTTACAAAACCATTTAGTGGGGCAGGTTTGGCCTGCAAATTATGGTTTGTTAATCCCTGAACTAGATCATAGGATTTCTAAATCTAGGAGGGTTTTATATAACACATTCATGCAATCTAAAGGATCAAATACCTTTAGACAAAAGTTTTGCCTGACTTTCAAAAGAAGCTAATTAATTTTAGGGATAGTTAATTCAAATAAAGAAAAAAATCAAACTGTGCATTAAACCAAATAGAAATGTAGCATACCCTCGTATGCATTAAACATGGCTTGAAATTACACTGTAAATTCCAAACGTGCTGAAGAAGTAAAGATCATGAACAAGTGTTATAAAAAACAGTGTTTTACTATGAGATTATGTTTAAATGTTGATGGCCAAAAGTGCTTCAGAAGAAATTTTAGAATGAATGTGAAGGTCAACACTCATGCTTTATGAGATTTAGGGGAAAAGTAATATATAATGGTATAGATAAATGTAAACTAGTTTCCGTTAGTGTTTCTTTTAATAGTGTGCACTTAATATCCCACTTCTTTTTTCTCCTAAAAATATTCTTTAATCCATGGTGCCATTTTACTATAGACGGCATCTAAGATTTGAAGAAAGACAGTATTCCATTCATAAGGCAGTTTGTTTCAACAGAAATTTTGTAAAAGTAGAGTTAAAGCTCAGGAATGCATTGATGTTTATCCTGTGCTGTTTAAAGGAGAGAAGCTGATTCTGGCAGACCTGAGTATTTCAGTGCCTTAAATACAGTAAACACAGTAATGGAAGAGAATACTTTTCCAAGCTTGAATAAAATATTCCATAGAATATTCCATAAAATAGCAACTCTCTTTTATCAGATGTGCTGTTTATCAAACTACCTACTAATTATTCATATGATTTTTCAGATACTAGGAAGATGGAAACAGGTCATGTTCCCATAACCTTCATTAATAATAACTACTAATTATTGAAGGTTGACTATAACTCTAGCCCCATAAAAAGCACTTTTTATGAAGTAAGTCATAACAATTTGATACAATGGGGCCATTATCTTCATTTTATAAATGGAGAAACCAAGGCTTTGAAAACTGTGCAAGGTTACACAGCTAGTAAGTGGTGGACCTTAATTTAAATCCAAGACTGATTATCCCTAACACCCATACTATTAACCACTGCTTATTCCTGCCAGAGGATAGAAATAACCACCCACTGGAAACTATTAAAAAGTCCTTCTGTGTGATAAACTCAGCTCTCTTGAGCTTCACTGATGTGAGTCAGTTGCTAAGACTATAAAGTTAGAAACATGTCTTTGAACACCAGGTGCCTCAACATGGTAAGTGCCGAAAAACTGACCCAACGAAACTTTCTCCTCAGTCAAATATCGACCAGTTTTCACCATTAGGGGGGTTAAGTTTTTAATGTTTCTAAAGGGTAAATAAATACAAGGTACAAGAGAGCATAAATTCTAGAACCAAACTGCCTGCACTCATATCCCATTATCTTCACTCAGTGACCTTGGGCAGATTACTTAAGCCTGAACTTGCTCATTTATAGAGAGGATTAAATGAGATAATCTATGGAAAACATTTGGTATAGCACTCAAAACACAATTAATGAGAAACAATCTGTATCTTAAAAATTAATCACTCCCAAACTGTGGAAAGAGCCAAGATGTCCATCGACAGATGAATGGATAAAGAAGACGTGGTATATATATATATACAATGGAATATTATGCAGCCATCAAAAGGAATGAGATCTTGCCATTTGCAACAACGTGGATGGAACTGGAGGTGTTATGCTGAGTGAAATAAGTCAATCAGAGAAAGACATGTATCATATGATCTCACTGATATGAGGAATTCTTAATCTCAGGAAACAAACTGAGGGTTGCTGGAGTGGGGGTGGGGTGGGAGGGATTGGGTGCCTGGGTGATAGACATTGGGGAGGGTATGTGCTATGGTGAGCGCTGTGAATTGTGCAAGACTGTTGAATCACAGATCTGTACCTCTGAAACAAATAATGCAATACATGTTAAGAAAAAAAAAAAAGAAGAAGATAGCAGGAGGGGAAGAATGAAGGGGGGAAATCGGAGGGGGAGACGAACCATGAGAGACTATGGGCTCTGAAAAACAAACTGAGGGTTCTAGAGGGGAGGGGGTGGGGGGATGGGTTAGCCTGGTGATGGGTATTAAAGAGGGCACGTTCTGCATGGAGCACTGGGTGTTATGCACAATGAATCATGGAACACTACATCAAAAACTAATGATGTGATGTATGGTGATTAACATAACAATAAAAAATCTAAAGAAAAAAATTAATCACTCAGATAGTTGATTGGCAGTGTTCAAAAGCAATCTTTTAAATGTTACCCTAATGTACCAAGGTCAAAATGGTTGACTGCTTTGTTTTGAGTAACAGACCCACACCTATGGTAGAGTACATATAATAGTAAAGGTTCCAATTTTTCAAATGACCCTCATTTTCCCCTTGACATGTCTAGTAAATTTTAGACTATATAGTAAAATGCAAGGTGTCCTTTCTAAATAGCATTTCAAACATAAAACCCCAAATTAGAGATTTGATAAGCCAACTCAGTTTCTCCCCACTTAGTGACTGCCCGGTGAGTTCCATCCTAAGATTCACTGCAAAATTTTTTTGGTACTAGAATTATTTAAATACACTGGAAACTATCCCTCAGGACTACTTGCTTCAGTCATGGAAACCAGGAGATGAATTACCCAGCTGAAGTCAGATAAACAGTGTTCTGCAAACTTAGGCATTGCATTTAAAGACTGACTGAGAGGCGTGCAATATGCTCAGCCTGCCATTTACACTACACCAACTCCACTTGATCAGATCAGCTTCTTCAAAACCACGCAGCAGCTCTACCATATATACAGATGAACATTTGCGAAAATGTGAATCAAATGGCTGTTAGTTAAATCTGACCGCTTTGATGTTTGGGAGTCAATCTTCCAGATAAATACAAGATTAACTGGACAAGTGCTCGAATCTGAACCAGGCCTTTATGTCTGACTATGTCTGTTTCTGATATTTTTCTAAATGTGTGCTTACAAATACCAATTAGAATATATAGGTGTTACTGCAAGTGATGTGTCTCTCTTTCCTCTCCAAAACATTATAGCATAATTATGAGTTTTAGAAATGAAGAATTACAAAATTATTTTGCAAATAAAGACACTCAGAGAGACAATGGAGGAGGACCATGTGGCATTTTGAAGGTGTCACATTTTTTAGATTCCAACCCTATCCCTTAAAATTAATTTCAGTCTCTGAGTGGGCACAATGCAAATATTATTACAGACCCAAAATTGCAAAATCCAATAATTGCCTTGTCAAAAAATGAAATTAAGAAAAACTATTTAGGACTTCTTTTTTCCTCCTGAAAATGTTTATTAGTATATAAATGTATTAATAATCAAAAGATGCTATAGGTAGATTTACCATCTACCACAATTACTTGTGCTGTATTTTAAGGTTTCCTTTTTCTTTTTTTTTTTTATTATAAATATTCTCCGGAGGATCAATTACAAGTAGCTCAGTACATTCAATGTAGTATAATAAGTATTAATGAAGCATTTGCAGCTTATGGCACTTTCTATGCTCCTGAAAGCACTTTCATGAATAATACTATTGATCACTAGACTAGCAAAATTTCATTCATCCTTTGAGGCCCAATTTAAATCCAACCTCCTCCATAAAACTGTCTCTAATCACCCCAGCTTAAAAGACATCGAATCTCTTTGAGTACATATTTTCTGCCCATGCATTTGTTTTTTATCTTTTATTCTCCATGACCATCAATAACTTAGTTATCTGCTCCTTGTACGTCTACTCACGTGCTCTTTCATCCATTCATCCTTTAATAAACATTTCCTAAGTACATTCTACATGTCAGTCATTGTATGACCATCTGGGGATGTTAAATTGCGTATATGGTAATTACTTATAATAAGGGTATCATATATAATATGACAAGAGAACTGGAGGTCAGAAAACCTAGCTTTGTCCAGGGGAGTAAAGAAAGCCTTGCGGAGAAAAAGACATTGGGACCGGGTCTTTCAGGATGCAAAACAGCTTGCTAAGTGAAGAGATCATTCCATACAAGAGAGACTAGAAAGTCATAAAAGTTTTCAAAAGTGGACACATTTTCCCCTGTATTTCATCTCATGGTCCAGATGCATTACTTCCCAAGGCCACTTTCTTAGGAGCACCAGTGCTTTCTGGGTTCACACTTGAATAGAAACATAGTCACACAAGTGCCTGTCTGGAAAGGAACCTGTAAGAGAACTAGAAGTTAGTCTTCCAAATATCAGAGGAATTAAATGCCCCTCTAAGCAAGACACCCCGTTTAGGCAGAATGCCTTTATGTGGAAGGTATAGAAGGGATGAACTGACAAATCTAATGTTAGTTGACGCAGAAATATAAAATCTGACCCTCTGGAAAAACATACAACAGATGTCAGGACTAGACACTAAGCTTTTCGTGCAAGATGCATGCAGTACAATATAAAAAGACATCTTGGTTAACCAGAATGCTCAGATTATCCATGTGGACAGTTACCTGGAAAGTCCTTTGTTTCACCACTTTTAGTTGAAAAGTTTAAGTTTCCTTCTTCTTTAGTGGAAAGCAGTAAGCTAAATATTCCTAAACCTTTGGGTAATCTGTAGAGATCTTACCTTGTGTTCATATTTTTGCACCTCAGTTACCACTGGACACTACCAAAAATGTATAAAGGAGATGGAGAGGAATGGTTATTGACCTCAACAAAAGAAGTTGGGTTCCTGAGGAAATCACAAATAAAATCCTATTTCATGTATGTAAAAGCCAAGTGAATAGGAGAAAATAAAATTTGGAGAATTGGATTTCTTTTCTTTTCTTTTCTTTTTTGAATTTTGGTGGTGAATATTTTATTTTATTTTATTTTATTTTTTATTATGTTATGTTAATCACCATACATTACATCATGAGTTTTTGATGTACTGTTCCATGATTCATTGTTTACGTATAACACCCAGTGCTCCATTCAGTACGTGCCCTCTTTCATACCCATCACCAGGCTAATCCATCCCCCCACCCCCTCCCCTCTAGAACCCTCAGTTTGTTTTTCAGAGCCCATAGTCTCTCATGGTTCGTCTCGCCCTCCGATTTCCCCCCCTTCATTCTTCCCTTCCTGCTATCTTCTTTTTCTTTTTTTTTTTAACATATAATGTATTATTTGTTTCGGAGGTACAGATCTGTGATTCAACAGTCTTACACAATTCACAGTGCTCACCATAGCACATACCCTCCCCAGGGTCTATCACCCAGCCACCCCATCCCTCCCACCCCCCACTAATTTGGTGTGGATGGGTGGGGGGCGGGGGAGCGGGGGTCGAATGAGAAGGGTATTTCCAACATTAAGCTCCATCCTGGTTAGATTCAAAATAATATCTTTTGCAATTGTTTTAAGTTTTACCTGTAGCTATGGTGGCAATATGTTTTTCAACTAAAAATATGGATATGTCATCTGGCAAAGAAATTTTTGGTGATTAAAAAATGTATTTAAATAAAGTTTTTTTAAATTATTTTTTAAAGTCACATTTCATTATTTGCCAACTTAACTTTTTTGACAGTAGAAACTGTGTTCTAAGAGAAGCAGTCCCAAGACAAAAATCTGTGCTCAAGTAATTTATTAAGGAAGTTCCCAAAAACCCATGGAAGGGAATGGGGGAAAGAACAACAAAGGAGAAGGAAGGGTACCATCTCAGCGTGTCTCAAGGATAGCTTCAGACTGATTCTGCAGAATGGTGGGCTGTGAGATTCACCTCTGAGATAACAAAAACAAGAGTTTTAGAAATGTACCCAGCACTCACTGAATTAGGGCCACCTGGAGGCACATGGAATTTTCCACTGGGGTAGACTGAGGGCAGGCCACAAGAAAAAGACAGGTGCTGGCTATTGGAAACAAAGGAGTATGTTTAAAAAAAGAGAGAGACAACAGAAAGGAAGAAAGGAAAAGAAAGAAAAGGAGAAAGAAAGAAAAAGGAAGAAAGCAGAGAAAAAGAGAAGGAAAGAAAAAAAGAGAGGGAGAGAGGGAGAAAGGAAGAAAACAGTAAAAAGGGAAGGATGCATGAGATATAAATGGAGCACTGACAGAGGCTCACAGGAAATAAGAGGAATCCAGAAAAATGCTGAATGTGTAATCTGATACCTATTATAATTTTCCTTACCTATCTTGCTTGTCACTTAGGGAAACTTCATTATTAACCTTGTTAACCCCAACGTCCAGGGAGGCCCAAGTACTTAGATGGGCCAGGGATGAGTGCAAATCACTGCACTTTGTTCACCTTCTACGCACCATTCTCCCTTTGGATACATCAGTGACACCCTAGTAACATACTCTGAAGAAATTCTGTCCAAGTCAATTAGCACAATCCTGTAATATGTTTTGGTTGACTCTTGCTTGTCATTTTCTTTTGCATGCTTTCTGAGCTTGAAATTTTGTAACCCACATTGGGTCCCCCTGTCATTAGTGTGAGGTGAGAGAGTATGTTTCTGTATGAGATAGGCAGGTATGTATTAGTTTGATTTCTCATTGGGGGAGAGAACCATAAGGTAATTTGCATGCTCGGATGCTCCAAGATAACTTAAAAGTTATCTCTGCTTTCCTTGACATTGATGAAACAAGACTATACCCACAGGCGATGTCTCAAGGTCACACTTTGGATTTCCCTTCATCTTTGATTTCCCTTCATTCGATCCCTGCAAATTTATATTGGTAAAATGAGCTCACTTTGTACTGAATGACCCATCTTAATGAATACTGATGTTGTGTAACTTCTCATATGCGTAGCTCCGTCAGACATTTACATGACAGTCTCTGGTGGATAAAACAGGTTAGAATATAATGGTTCTATGAATCCCTTTCTGCCTGTGGAGCCAAATATTTCTACCAGCTCCACTGACATTTAAACATTCTCATAAAGATCTGTGCCTCAAACCTTTTCTGTCGTCTGTATCCTCAAAGCACGTATCTTGGTACCACTATGTTCTAATACGTGTGAAAAAGCTACATTACATGTAAAGTTCTCAATTAATTTAAAGGATTTATTGTTATAAACATCAAAGCAACCAAACAAAATGAAATTAATTTTATTTTTGAAACTCTTATATTAAGAAAAATTACTAGTTTTTAATTTTTTCAAAAAATACTTCCATGCACATTGAAAAAAGAAAATAAAATTATATCCCATTCTCACTTTCTGGCCAAAACACCACGAAAGCTTTCTGTGCCTGTAACAAAGCCTTATAACATATGCATGCAAGCATGTGTATATATACATTTATAGGTTTTCTATTTCTAAGCATATATTGGATCATGCTACACATACTTTGCAAATCATATTATCACTGAATAATATAGCATCAACAACTTTCCATACCAGTCCATAAGATCTACTTTATTCCTTTTAAAATCTTCATAATAATGCATAATATGGAGGTACCACAGTTGCTTTTATCTATTCCCTCTTAATGGACATTTACATTATCTATTAATGGACATTTACATTATCTCTAAGTGTTTGCTCTAACAAACAATACTCCAAACACTTTCTTTGCACCTTTACACATACAAGTATAGATTTCTAAAATGGAATTGTTACATGAAAGAGTAAGCACATTTTAAATGTTGAGAGATATTGCGAAATTATCCCTTAAAGAATTGCACCAAAGTCTACTTCCCCCAATGGTATGAGAGAATCACCTTCATCCCTTATCACCACAAAATTATATTAATCTTTTAATTTTTTCATTATGATTGGCTTTTGTAGTGTCTCTGTGAATCTCCTGTTCTTACTTTTTGCACATTTTTAGAAAATTTGATAGGGTGCCTGGGTGGCTCAGTTGGTTGGGCAACTGCCTTCGGCTCAGGTCATGATCCTGGAGTCCTGGGATCGAGTCCTGCATCGGGCTCCTTGCTCGGCAGGGCGTCTGCTTCTTCCTCTGACCCTACCCCCTCTTGTGTTCTCTCTCTCTCTCAAATAAATAAAATAAAAATCTTAAAAAAAAGAATCCCTTTAAAAAAAATAAAATAAAATAAAAAAATAAAAATTTGATCATTTGTGTTTTTCAGATTGATTTGTAATATGTTTAGAATATTATTTGGAGGAGTATAATTCATACATATTATACATATTTTATCCCAGTTTCTTCTTGATGTTTTGCTATTATATCTTTCCTTGTAAAGAAGTTGTAAATTTTCAGGTTTTTTTTCTTTATGGTTTTTGCATTTGAGATTTTCCTTTTTAATCTATCCTCATCCCTAAATTTAAAAAAAATGTGTATTTTACTCAATGAGAATTACAGCTTTAAAATATTTTTGTGTAAAGTGTGAAATAATAATATATTTTTCTCTTTCCAGTTGGAGAAAAACCATTTACTGAATTGGTCCAAAACCATTTACTGAATAACTCATCATCTTTCTACCAACTTGAAATAATCACTTTTATCAATGAGAAGGACCTATTCTAGAACCCATTCTTATACTATTACACTGTTTTAAGTAGTGTGCCTTGTCGGCATTATTTGATATTTTTAAGTTATATTCCCCCTTTATTAATCTTTTAAAAAAATATATTTGTCTCTTCTATACTTACACCTCAGATTTGTGTTATTATTTATCTTTTGTGTTATTTATCTTAGCCAATTAGATAAAACTTCCAGAATAATGTTAAATAGTGCTGCCACAGAATATTTGTGCCTTTTTCTTAACTCTAACCGGACAACCCCTAACGGTTCACTGTTAAGTATGTTGTGAATGGCCCTTGTCTTTGTCTGCCTAGCAGCCCCTCCTATCCTCCCAGTTTTGCAATAGGCCCTGCCTCCTGACTATATTTCTGGGAATGTGATCCCTTTCGAGCCAATTATAGCATCCATCCCCTGGACACAGTGATTGATTTAAAGATGAGCACATGATTCATGCTAAGCCAATAAAAAGTGTTCCTCAAATTTTTCAACTGGTGCTTGCAAGGGAGAAATCTCTCTAGCTTTTCAAGTAACTACACCAGAGGTATGTGAATCTGATGTTGCTGCCATCTGGCTTCATGCCGTATGTCAAATCCTGAAATAAACTGAGAAAGATTGAAGCTCACAGCAGAAATGAAAAGATGGGGAGAGAGAAAGATTGAGCACAAGCTATAATCATTTGTTTCTTGCACCAGTCATATCAGAAAGGAGACCATTTCTACTCTTGCTCTTTTTCAGGCAACAGGTCTTCTTAGAACTTTATTTCAGAGAATCATTTTTGCCTGAGTAATGAAAACTTCAGAGATTTCTCTACTTTTTTTCTGGACTTTCTCCTCAATGTTATCTCTCAAATCTTATTTCTCCTTTCCTGGAATTCTTTCTACAGTGAATTCATTTTATTGGTCTGGATTATTTGCCTTTCCATACATCTATTCTGTTTGTAATCTGGTTCTCCTTAATCTGGATAAAATCTACTTATTTCTGGTGCCAGAAATATAAATATCTTTATAAACTCCATTATATTCCTAAACTCTAACCCAAAGATCTATTGTATGTTAGAAGTCTCAGTTGGTAACAAAATCACAAAATTTTTATTTTGGAATCCCCCTTAAATTTTACTTACTCCAACTTGTCATTGCAATCCCAAAGCAGCACGCAGGTAACTAACTCTCATTCCTGTTCAGCTAACCTGGGTTTGAGTCTGGAGCTCTACCTCCCAAGAACCTCCACCACCCTGGTAACCAGGTGGTGGCACCAACCCTGTTACATCTACTACCCTAGAAGACCTTGGGCAAATCACTAAATTTGCCTCAGCTAATCCATCAGTAAAATGAGATCATAATCACTACATTACAAATTGTTATTAAGAAGATGAAATGAGTTTGTAAATGAGACTGCACATGTAGAGCATGTAGTGTAGTCCATGGCACATAGTTAGCACCCATAAATAGTCATTATCATCATTATCCATTAAGTGAGTGGTTCTCAGTCCTAGCTGAACATCGGAATCACCTGGGTAACTTTTAAAAAAATACAACATTCCATGTATCATATGATCTCACTGATACGAGGAAGTCTTAATCTCAGGAAACAAACTGAGGGTTGCTGGAGTGGTGGGGGGGTGGGAGGGATGCGGTGACAGGTGATAGATACTGGGGAGGGTATGTGCTATGGTGAGTGCTGTGAATTGTGTAAGACTGATGAATCACAGACCTGTACCTCTGAAACAAATAATACATTATATGTTTTAAAAAAAGAAGAAGAAGAAGATAGTAAGAAGGGAAAAATGAAGGGGGGGAATCGGAGGGGGAGACGAACCATGAGAGACTATGGGCTCTGAAAAACAAACTGAGGATTCTAGAGGGGAGGGGTGGGGGGATGGGTTAGCCTGGTGATGGGTATTAAAGAGGGCTCCTACTGAATGGAGCACTGGGTGTTATACGTAAACAATGAATCATGGAACAGTACATCAAAAATTAATGATATAATGTATGGTGATTGACATAACATAATAATAATAAAAAAAAAAAACACATTCCCTCCCTACACCTCCCTGGAGTTGAGGCCTGAGTGCGCAGTGTTAGAATGGCCCATACATGATTCTAATTAATATCTGAGTTAGGTAAAAATCTCACATGAGCCAACTAGTTTCATCTTTCCAAAACACCAGCTTCTAGAAAGATCTTCCTTTTATTAAGCTAAATTTAATTTTCTACTCATAATTTTATTTTGAGTAGAAAGAACAATCAAATAGCATTTCCTCCTTGAAAGTCCAGCAGACACATGAAAGCAGCTATTCCTCTCCCCCTGTGTCTTTTCTCCCCCTGGCTAAACATTCCCAGTTTTTCATCCATGCTCATGTAACATGATTTTAAGTCTCTTCAATCTCTCTATCGTGCTAAGATTTGGTGTCTAGAACAGAAAGAGCACTCCAGGTTTCTTCTGATCAGCTACAAGCAGAGAGGTACTATTACTGCCCTAAGTTGGCATTAGGTGTGTTCATGTTGTTGAGAGGTTGGAAGCAAGGTGCTATTAACCATCCTTGACTCACATTGTGCTTATTGTCACCTAAAACTCCCTATCGTTCCCTACAAAATGATCCCCTTCTTTCTCTTAGCACCATGTTACCACATCAGGTAGCTATGGTTCTTGATCCATGAGGAAGATCTGATATTTATCCCTCTTGCACATCCTTGTGTTAGAGTCAGTCTGTCCTGCCTCTTAGATTTTACTTAAAACCCAAATCAATCATCCAATGCAATCGCTACATTTCTACAGATTTATGAAATCAATATTTTAACATAACATTAGTGAAAATATTGAAGAGGACAAGAATAAGAAGATAGCTTGGCGGCATACCACTAGAAAATTTTTTTTTCTTTTTTTGTTTTGTATATGTGCCACTAGACTGAGAGGCAGACTCTGAATTAAAATATCTGATTCTAATGGCAGCTTCTCTACTTGTTAGCGGATGACTTTGGGGAAGTTACAGATTTCCTGTGCCTCAGTGACCTCATCTATAAAATGTGAATGAAATAATGACAGTACCTAACTCTTAGGGTTTTTGTGAGGATTTAGTATGTGCTTCAGGTAGCAAGATAAGAGAGCCGATCACCGGTAAAATCAGGAAGCATTGGTTAGTGGCATGCATTTAGATTCAGGTTGCGTTACCACTTTCCATTTAGGAGTCATTTGAGCATAAGCAAGCTATCTACCCTCTGTGAACCACAATTTCCCTCTGAGATGAAGATGATACTCATGCCAACTTCACAGGGTCATTATGAGGATTACATGAGATGATGTGTGTAAAGCGCTTAGTTCAGGAGCTGGTAAATAAAAATCACTAAATTAAGTGTAGCATTGCTGCTATTATTGTTATTGTTATTTATAATATCATTCAGTTCTTCGATTCCCTGTGCATTGTTCTTTCCATTATTTTATGTTACCCAGGTCCCCCTTTTCAAAACCAAACTACTTGGCCATCAGTGCCTAAATAAATCTTCGTTCTTTTAAAGGGAACAAAATGAAATAGAATAAAAATATTCATGTGTAATCCCCACCCGAATTTTTATACCTCTCTCTACAATAGACTTTTAAACATACTGCTTAGAATAGCATTTCAAAGAGTTAATAAATCTTTGAAGCCTTTTATTTTTCTAGTTGTGTTTCAAGTTTCTTTTATTACAGGTAGAAAATCATGCTTTGACTTTAGAGGAGTGCTGCTGTTAATTCTGTAGTCTTGAATTGCCCTTGAAATAAGGCTAAGTCTTCTTGCAGTGTTATTATTGCAGTATTCTCAGATTAGAAAAAAAAAGTCAGTGGACTCAAGAACACTTACCAACACCTCTTATTGATTCTTTGTGTGCATATGAGTTTCACACAAAATCTCCACTCAAGTGCCAGATACAAATGAAAGTTCTGACACGGGGAAATAATGATTGATGTACTCGATTGCTTGCTAGGAAGATCTTTCCTGGGGTTCTCCTGGCAGGTGTAGACAAGAAGAGTGGTCTGTGCTCCCAGCAGTCATGTGTCACACCTCTGCTTGCTAGTTCTGACTCCTGCTCATGTTACTAGACCTACGTCTGCAGATACTCTTAGGTTCAGATTCTCCTCTCAAGAATTATTTGCTTGGCGCCTGACTCAAGCTTGGTCCCCATTTCTCCTGCAGGTCTCTGCAGACTCTCCTGATCTCAGAACTCCCTTTCCTGTGATTTTTTTTTTCACTGACCCACACGAGCCTGCAATCTTTTCCCCCATCCCTCCCAAAAGCACTGACCCCAGACACATGTAATCTTGAATTCTGTGAACTACTTGGTTGGCTATTACCTTGAGAACTTAGTATAAATACAGATGATGGACTTAACCAATTCATTCCGTCTTGTGTGTGGTATAGAAATCTGTATGACTAAAAAGCTTCCCAGCTAAGCCTAATGTACACTTAAGTGTGGGAGCTACATTTTACACGTCACTACCACATCAGTTTCCCCAAATCATGGTTCAGATTATGCCAAGCTCCTGCTCAAAGTACTTTAATGTTCCTCCAGTGCCTATCAATTAAATCCCCAATCTGACATATAAAATCACCATAATTTGGCCCCCACAATTATCTATTTTTCTTTCCATCACTGCCATGTAGGTACCATTTATTCTAGCCAAACGCTGCCAAGATGTTCCACAGGTCTTTGGGCCTCCGTGATTTAACAAATACCTTGCCCTCCACCTGAAATACTCTCCTCCCACCTCCATCAGCTATGGACAAACCTCTGCATCAGAGCTTTTCCTAGCCTTCTGCCCCCACCTTCAGCTCCAAATGGAATCTTCATTCAATCAACAAGTACTTACTGAGAAGTAACCACGTGCCTGGTGGTGAGGAAGGCAGTGGTGATACAATAGGGGTGCCTGGGTGGCTCAGTCGTTAAGCGTCTGCCTTTGGCTCAGGTCATGATCTCGGGGTCCTGGGATTGAGCCCCGCATCTGGCTCCTTGCTCTGCGGGAAGCCTGCTTCTCCCTCTCCCACTCCCCCTACTTGTGTTTCCTCTCTTCATTGTGTCTCTGTCAAATAAATAAAATCTTAAAAAAAAACAAATGCATAAAATAGAGCCTTCATGGAGCTTCCATTTTAGCTGATTTATACCTTTGAACTGTTACCGCACTTGGTTTATGATTTCCTTATGACACCAACTTTGTATATATTATTTGTGTGCATGTCCTGTGTCCTCTCTGAAACTGTAAATTCATCTATTGTGCCCTGCAGCGTCTGCCATAGTATTGTACACATGGCTGGTGCTCATCAAAGTGTTTTGCACTGAACTGTCTTCCTCCACAGGGATGAGCACAAAGTTGATGATCAACATTGATTGACATTAGGCACTTCAAACTACTGCAGATCGTTCTCTGCGATAGAAAATATGCTTTGTGGGTACCAAAGTGGAGCAGAACAGGCAAAATATAAATGTGTTTTCCCAAAATACCCTTAATACTAGAATAAGAAGCTAAAATACTTTGAATTACCCTTCAGAGGAAGGTACTGAAATAATTACAAGCCTATGTATGATTGATCAGCCTCGTTGGTGAACAGAGATAAGAGAATATGCACAAGGTGCCCATGTCAGCTTAATTCTCAGGAATAAAGCTGAAGAGTTTCCTTTCTTGAAACCACAAGATAGGCAGGCCCAAGAAGAAATCATAGTAATAAAAAAGCCTTGGAGGTATGTGTCTAGCCTCTAAATTCTGCAATAAATGTGCTTTGTTGAACATTAGTGTCAGCATGTCATAACGTCAGCTCATTTGATGCGGCATAACTCCTGTAAGTCTTCTTAAAATGTCAAAATACAGGCTATAGCTCTTTTTTTCCTGTGGAAGAAATAGGAAATCATAATAAATTTCTCTGCTGCACACAGGCTGCTGGACAAATCTGTTTCCGGGTCCCCAGGCTGGTTGTCAAGTGGTTATACCCCTGAGGAAAATGAAATGTTGTTCCATGGGTATCCAGTGACTGGTCTCCTGTGTTTACTAAAAGGCTAAAAGGCAGAATTCCCAGTGACAAGCGAGGGATGGAGGGCAGGGAAATCTGGGGAAACTCCCCTGTTCAGAAAAAGTTTCTGCTTACAATGTACTTCCATGCCCAGCACTATGTTGGGCAAATAGCAGACAATAAATGCTTGCTCATAGGTGAACGCTGAATGAAGTCTGGCTTCTTATTGCTGGAATGTACACAGGTTGGGTCTGATGCTGAAAGGATACCTTATAAATCTATGGAGCTTGGGGCGCCTGAGTAACTCAGTCGGTTAAGCATCTGCCTTCAGCTCAGGTCATGATCTCAGGGTCCTGGGATTTAACCCCACATCTGGCTCTATGCTCAGTCTGCTTCTCTCTCTCCCTCTCCCTCTGTGCTCTCTCTCAAATAAATAAATAAATAAATAAATAAATAAATAAATAAATAAATAAATTTTAAAATTAATAAATAAATAATGAATCCATGGAGCTTATCCATGGGGGTATCCAAGTGATGAGGCTTCAAAAGTCCAGAGAAACATAATTCAACACATACTGCCAAATTTCCTTCTCCAATCTATTTGGCAGTATCCAATTACACTAGCAATTATAAGCAACTCAAATATCTTGTGTATTCTCCATTACACTTACACACTTCTGAACATGCCTGCTGCATGTTTATTGGCTAATTAAGAGTGGGGAGAAAAAGAGTGGGAAACAAACAGACAAGAAGAAATGTTGATGTCAATGCACATGGCAAACCCACAAGCCCCAAGAGAAAATAAGGCTTGGACTTCCAATGGGGCCTTGAGACACAGCTGTTTCTGTTCTGTCTGTCCCAGCTTCTCCTTACTGGTTCACTCCTCTGCTGAGTCACTGCTGGGATACCAGCACTGTGCCTGATGGCAAATGGAAACTAAACACATATTAGTATCCTTTCCCTGTCTCCTCACAGTAGGCTGACCTTTTCTTCCACCTGTTGGATCTTCTTCCTGCATAATGAGCCATCTTTTTGGTTGGCTCCATGGACGTTCCTTGAAAGCATAGGGGGCCACCTCTTGCCACTTTATGAACCTCCTAAAATTTTTCTTTTTCTTGTTTTTTTCCCCACCAAAGATCTCATGACTCAAAGAGAAGTCTAAATCTGAAGAGATTCAAGTGATTCCTTCAGAGTCAGCACACTCAAAAGCATTCAAAGTCACATAAGCCTTTCTGAGAACAGGTATCTCTTTAAGAATAGTCCCAAGTACATTCTACTGACATTGTCAGCAAGATTGCAAACTCTGGTGTCCCAAGCCAAATCCTCAAATTGGGCTATGTCCTCAACTTGCACTCAGTACCTCAACTAGCCAGGGGAGATATTAAACAAGCATGGTACATCAAGATAGTGAAGTAGCTACCAGATTTGTCAGGACTTGCAAGGGTTGTGTGGCTTTATGAAAAGACTCTTGGATTAAAGGAAAGAGCAGACCCTGTTTTCAAAGCTGGCAAGTCAATTATTAACTATGTGACCCAGGCTAAGTCACTTCACCTGTGGATAACCCTCTTATATTTCAGAGTGAACATGTGTTTCACAAATTCTCATAGACCTTCTGAGGATTTTTTGACTTAATGTACATGAAAACGCTCTGAAACGCTCCCACATCTAAGTCAATGGCTTTACTTTGATATTCACAGAGATGAGGCAACAATCCTGTAACCACTGAACTCTTTCTTCATTCATTCATTCAATCAGTCAACAAATATGTGTCAAATGCCTGTGTGACAGGCAGTGTTCTAGCTGTTGGAGATACAGAAGTAAACAAAACAAAGCCCTCGTCCCCATGAAGCTTACATTCTACTGGAGACAGACAAACAATGAGATAAATACTATGAAGCACAATGAAGCAGTGCGGGGGTAGAACCTGATTTTGGTGGGAGAGATGCTATTGCATACAGGGTGGGCAGGGAAGCCTTCTCCGATACACTGACGTTTGGGCAGAACCCTGAAAGAAATAAGGGACAAAGCCATGGGGATATCTGCAGAAACAGCATTCCACACAGAAAGGACAGTGCAAAGGTCCTGAGAAGGGAGTGTGCTCAGTGCCCTCAGGGAACAGGAAAGCGGTTTGGTGTGGCTGGAGCCCAGGGAGTGAGCATCACAGTGGTCGAAGAAACAGTCTGGAGGTAAAGGAAGTACTCAAGGTACGGACTCAATATGTCCTGGGAATAAGGAAAAAGTCTTGGAGAGCTTCGAAGAGAGGAGAAACAAGACCTGTCTTTCTTTTTAAATGGAACTCTCAGACCAGAGGCTCATTCATTAAGGGAGCAGGGATGGAAGCAGAGAGACCAGTTAGAAGCATTTTGCAGTAATGCAGCAAGAATTTATGATAATTTGGATTAGGGAGGTCATAGTGGACATATTTTTAAGATAGATCCAAAGGATTGCTGATACATTGGATGTGAGGTGTTAGAGAATAACATAAGGAATGATTCCAAGTTAAAAGCAGGTTTTCTTTTGGGAGTGAGACGTGGAGAGGAGAGAAATCAAAGAGATCTAACTTAACACTGTTTTTTCCTAAAAACTTATTTATCAAGCTCCTAACATATGTGACATAATTTCTGACCTCAAGGGAACTCACAACCATTTGGCTAAGCAAGACCTAAATGAGGAGTGGGAAAAGTTAAGCAATAGTATTTAAACAGAGAATTACAAATCTCAGTTTTAAAAATACGTGTCTATATTTATTTTTAAAAAATAAGCAGTGCAGTGTCTAATGAAATTAACTCCGAATGGTTTGTTGAGGCCACGATTAAAATCTGAATTCTGCTGTAAGTGTGCAATTTGGAGCCAGATAACCATAGCAGCCACAACAATATAATATAGAAGTTTACTTTTTTCTAACTCAGTTTGGTTTGATAGACCTGGGTCCAAATAACAGCTCCATCGCTGATGAGCAGTGTGATATCAGGCAAGCTCCTTACATGCTCCAAACACAGTTCTCTCTTCCGTACACTCTGAATGGTAATGCTGGCTAGCTCATGCGCTGTCCTTGAAGATGATGTACATGTGACATTATATCTGACACACGGCTCTCAATAACTCGCTGCTGCTGCCACGGCTGTTACTTCCTCTGCAAAGCCTCCCACGTGCTCTGCAAGTGTGCCTCACTCCCTCGATCGCTTACCTATCAGTGTAGGCTTTTCAAAGAGATATCTGGTCTATGCCACAAACTACCCAATGGCAAGACTCATTTTTATATTCTTCGTGTTCCCTGAGTGCCTGGCACTGTGCTGAGTGCTGGAAAGAGTGGAAGACGTGCTTGCTCCTTGACATGCAGCAATGTCATATGAGGATGTTTGCTGACTGGCATGCAGCAACGCCACCTGGGAGCATTTGCGGACTGACCAGCAACGATGCAGTATGGCGCGGCAGGTTACCTAAATTGTACAAGAGATGAAAAACCACACAGACCTCACAACGTTGCCCTTCCTCAGTTTATTAGTTCGGAAGGGCTGCCATAACAGAGCACCACAGACTGAGTGGCTTGAACAACAGAAAGTTATTGTCTCAGCTCTGGAGGCTAAAAGCCGGAGCCCAAAATGTTGGCAGGGTTGAATTCTCCTGAGGGTTGTGGAGAAGAATCTGTTCCAGGCCTGTCCTCATTGCTGCTGGCTTTCTGGCAAAGTTGGCATTCTCTGGCTTGGAAAATCATCGCGCAGTCTCTGCCTTCATCTTCACATGGCATTCTCCCTGTTCATATCTGCGTCCACATTTCCCATTTTTAGAAGGACACAAGTCAGACCGGAAGAGGGGCCCAACCTACTTCAGTAGGACACCACCTTAACTGATTACACCTGCAGTGACCTTATTTCCAAATGAGGCCACATTCCAAGGCGCTGTGGGTTAGCACTTCACCATCTGAATATCGAGGAACACACTTAAATCCACGTGCCATTCTGCATGCTTTCCGTGTCTGGGACCTTGGCTTCCTCCTGCTTTCCTCTCCTTATATATGCAGTTTGGTTTTCTAACAGGCATTTAATAAGCCCATGCCCGCAAGTCACCTATGGCAGTACGCTCTATTCTTATCACTTTTGACTTGCCACCTTACAATTCAAGCCTTGTGCTCTGGAAGGAAGGAAGTTTTCTATTTTGGGAACATTCCAGATTATAAAAAATAAACAGAACAACTTGTTAGAAGGACCCTTTGATGACCCACTCATCATTCCTACACTCATGTCTTTGCTTGTGTCTCCTTCCTCACTGACCTTTCCTCTTGGCAAACTGCTTCAGGCAGAGTTTCCCTCTTCCTGAAGCTCTGCCCACCTCCCCCACCCCCAGCCTGGCCCAGAGGATCTTGCGTGCAGGCCACGCATAGAAATGATCAGCACAGGCACCACGGAGCAAGGTTAATGAAGAGCAGTTTTAATTCTATGGCCATCTCCACCCCCTCCTCTCCATTTCTATTTTCAACATATGGTTGGCTTTTTAATGGGGCTTTAATGTTTTCTCTTGTATTTAATTATTTAAAGATTTAATAACAAACTGCTGAGAATCAATCACACACAAGGGACACATTTCTTTGAATTCTCGCTCTTTTTTTTTTCTACTTTTGCATAAGAGTTAATTTAAGTCACTGGAAACTAAGAGCACAAAGCTAAAAGGGGAAAAGACGAGAACAACTTAAATGCGTTCAGGAAAGGATATCTGTAGGTGAAATCAAACTCTCAGCAATACCTGGTAGGTGTCTCTTATCAGCAATAGGCAGGAGCGATAACCAAGGAACCCCAAAACAAATAACTTTAATTCCATTTTCTATCTAATCATATAAAGCCAAGGGTCTTCTTTTTTTTTTTTTTAATATTTTATTTATTTAGTTGACAGAGAGCACAAGCAGGGGGAGCAGCAGGCAGAGGGAGAGGGAGAAGCAGGCTCCCCGCTGAGCAAGGAGCCCGATGTGGGGCTCGATCCCAGGACCCTGGAGCCCCCCCCAAGGGTCTTCTTTTTAAAATAAATTCTGGGGTGCCTGGGTGGCTCAGTCATTAAGCGTCTGCCTTCAGCTCAGGTCATGGTCCCAAGGTCCTAGAATTGAGCCCTGCATCCGGCTCCCTGCTCGGCGGGAAGCCTGCTTCTCCCTCTCCCTCTCCCCCTGCTTGTGTTCCCTCTCTCGCTGTGTCTCTCTCTGTCAAATAAATAAAATCTTTAAAAAAATAAAAGTAACAAATAAAATAAAATAAAACAAATTCTTTTGGAATTGGCTCCAAGTGGTAGTGATGAGGAAATGGAAGAACTGTGATAGGGCTCTAGTCCTATTGACAGACAAAAATTAGATTTTTAAATATCACTTTTAGAATTGTAAGTGGTTTGTTGCCTAATATTTTAGGATTTCCTTTCCCCATTTCTAACTATTATCTGGATGAGCTAATCCATTTAGGAAGACATTCGTTTGTTAATGTTTTACTCACATGTTTTGAACGACCAACTCTGCTAGACAGTGTGCGACGTCCTACGGATCCGACTAGAAGCAACACCAACTCCCTCCTTGCCTTCAGAGCCACTCCCAGCCAACATGGGGGAACAAAGGTCACAAGAGGCCAGTTATGACATGTGTGCTCTGATGCGGGAAATAGAATACGCGGAGAGCCCCCAGGGTGGGGTGCCTAACCCAGATTTGGCAGAAATGGGAAACTCTCCCCAGAAGAAGAGACAGCTATCGCGAGACCTGGAAAATCATGAGTCTGACTGATGAAGTACAGTAAGAAGGATAAATAATGGACTTGATGGAGAATCCCCTACTACTGAGTCATTTCTTACCTGTGTATTTGAAATAAGAACTAGAAATTAAGCAAGCGTTTTACAAATAACACTGGAAACTTCTAGAAGTAAAATCTCATTGACTTTCTTTGGAAAAATGCTTTCTGGAATTCTTACCAAATGACTGGGTCTGACATTCATTCGGTTTGCTTGCTCTGGCTAACACTAAGAAGAGAAACCCAAGTCTGCATCTGCTGACCATGGGCTTTCCTGGGGCAGAACCCCTAAAACTCTTGGAATCCCAACTTTTGGACCAGCCACAAAGCAGTCCAGAAAAAGTTTGAGTGGAATCACAAGACTTCTGATTTTGAACTGAGGTTTCACATCCCTTCAGACTCATTCTGTGCCAGATTCCTTAGGCTCTCATATTCCATTTTTACACCTATTTAAAACTGACAATTATTTGAAAACCCAAATGCAATTAAAAGTATATACCAAAGAGGGTGCCTGGGTGGCTCAGTTGGTTAAGCAACTGCCTTCAGCTCAGGTCATGATCCTGGAGTCCCGGGATCGAGTCCCACATCGGGCTCCCCACTCAGCCAGGGGTCTGCTTCTCCCTCTGACCCTCTTCCCTCTCGTGCTCTCTGCCTCTCGTTCTCTCTCTCTCAAATAAATAAATAAAATATTTTTTAAAAAGTATATATCAAAGAATATTACATGCCACTATGAATTTTTTTCCAGGCTATATAAAGTTCATTTCAGTTAACTTTCTTGTTTTGGAGGGCATCGTTTATGAAATACATAGTTAAAAAAATTTTTTAAGTCAGTGAGCAAAATAAAACTTTATTTTTTAATATTCAGTGATGTTCCTCCAGGATCTAATTAATGAAAAAGTTAGTCATTGCTTATTTTCCTGAGCCCTGTGACAGATCTCACCAACCTATCTTATAATGCACCCATTTTTTTTGCCAAGAGAGACCAAAGAAACAATGCTATAGCTTTGCAAAATGTGCCTTTCATAAACACATGTTATATAAATAACATATATAACATAAATAAGTCACATATAATAAATTAACAAATGTGAATAAATCACATTTATTCCAAAAGGATTTTTTTGAATACCTACTATGTGCCAGGAGCTGTGCTGGAGGTATAGAGACATAAAACAGATCTAAACCAACCAACAAAAAAGTTTATATTTTGCTTGGGGAGATAAAATAAATAAAACAAATCATACAGTATATTAGAAAATGACCAGAATTATCAGGAAAAATAAAGCAGGTAAAGGAACGGAGAAGGCTGGGATGGGATTGTTATTTTAAAGAGGATGGTTGGCAGGTGATGCTTCAGCAGTCCCTTGAAAGAAGAGGGAGAACAAACCATGTGGTTATCTGCAGGAGGAGTGTTCCAGGCACAAGAAACACCTAACAGAAAGGCGCTGGACTGGCCTGACGTGTTCCAAGAATCCCAAGGAGGGCGGTGGCTGGAGTGGAGTGAACAAGAGTAAATGAAGGTCAGATGATGTGGGACCCTACAGGACTTGGAAGGCCATTCTGGCTTCTACTCTGGGTAAGAGGAGAAGCCCTTGCAGGGTTTTGAGGAGAGGCATGACATGCTCTGACATGGCTCTGGCTGCTGTGTTGAGGATACAGCACAGGGTGATGAGAGTGGACACAGACCAGGTAGGAGGCTACTGCAACAGGTCAGGCAAGAGAGGATGGTGGCCTGGGCCAGGGTGATGGTGGTTGAGGTTGTACCCAGAGGCCAGACCGGAATTAATTTTAAAGGCACATCCAATACATTTTGCCCATTGGTTAAAGGAACAGAGGCTGGAAGAGAAGTCAGAATGACTCCTAAATTTTTGGCCTGAGCACCTGGAAGGATTGAGCTGCATTTCACTGAGCTGGGTAGATTTCAGATAGGGCAGGTTTGGGCCAATTTTTCTTGGAAGAACACAAAAACTATGCCAGTACGCTTTCTCATGTATCTCCTTAAAACTATGGTATAGATTTTCAAAATTGTCAAAAATGAACTTTTCCTTAGTACAAGGAAACACAGGTTTCCTTCCAACAACACAGGTTAACAAGAACCCAGAGTAAAGATGATTTACTCTTTCTTTATTTGTAGCTTCTGCCCTTTTGCCATTTGCCATTTCTGGCTGGGGCTGAAGAAATGCAGACATTTTCTTAAGCCTAGAAATTTCTCTCATCATTTCCTTGGACATGGGCATTTTCAAAGCTTGCTAAGGGCCTCAGCCTGGCCTACACTTGACTAGGACATGAAATAGAAAGCAAAGTTATCATATCACTGGTCCTGTCTTACCAACTGACCTCAATTTTACTGTTTTCTGTTCCCACTAATCCTATACTCTCCTTGAAAAATAAATCTAAGCAACTCAAACCCATTTACAATCCTTTTCTCCAATTACTTTCCCTGATAACTCATTTCATGCTTATTCCTCTCTTTGTGTGAAATTTTACTTTTATTTTCTGAAATGTTGAAACACCTTCTATTCTTTTATTTTTGGACCTCTATTCTGTTCATTTCATCAGGCTCTCTCATAAATCTGAAAATCAACATCAACGTGATCTTCATCATCTTCCAATAACACAGGTTAACAAGAACCCAGAACACATGACAAACTACAGCACAGGGTAACAGAGTAGCCTAAAAATTCCATCAAAGAAATAAGTTGTCTAATGAAGCAATGTGTTCCCCATCCTTTGAGAGACTAAGGCAGCAAGAAAAGGATTGGAGAAAGGATCTTTGGGTTGAGTAGGGGGCTAAAAAATAAATTATTACTATTTTAATTTTACAAGTAATATACTTGAGTTTCATATTCTCTATAGGGTCATTGTAAGGATCATTTGAGATATACATAAACGGTATAGGCCAGAACCTGGCAAATAAATATATTTAACAATTGGTGGTTGTGCTTGTGTAATAGAAGTAGCAGCAAAATAGTGAGTTGTTAGAAAGAAGAGGGAGGGAGAGAATACAGAAAAACAAAAGAAAATTTAAAATATCTTGTAATATCTCTCCCCAGAGAAAAACACTTCGTATTTTGATATCTTCTTTGGTCTGGATGGATGAGAGAGGAAAAGAGGGAGAGAGAGAAGAAGGAAGGAAGAAAGGAAGGGAGGGAGGGAGGGGAGGCGGCAAAGACATGAGTGATAAGTTTGAAGGCTTAGTTTTTGCCTTAATACTTGGATGATAGGTTAGTGGATATAGGGCCCTCAATCCAAAAACATTTTCCTTTAGGGACGCCTGGGTGGCTCAGTTGGTTAAGCACTGACTCTTGATTTCAGCTCAAGTCATGATCTTAGGGTTTGAGATACAATTCTGAGTCAAGCATCAAGCTCCATGCTAGGTGTGGAGCCTGCTTAGGATCTCCCTCTCACTCTCCTTCTGCCCCTCCCCCTGCCCCCTGCTCCCCTGCTCCCCACTCACATGTGTTCTCTCTCTCTAAAAAAAATTTTTTCCTTCAAAATTTTGCAGACATTGTCTCATTATTTTTTAACATCCTGTGTGACAACTGAGCATTTTGCTATTAGTCTGATTCTTGTTTTTGTAAGCAAGTTATTCTTTCCCTTTACTTACAGGATTTTCTCTTTACTTTGGTTCAGAAGTTTCATAATTACATTCCTAGGTGTGTCTCTTTTTCCATTTGTTTTAATTTTCCACCATCTCTGTTAAATCTTTATTCATATCAGAAAATTTTACTTCTATTTATTTTCCTTGCTCATTTCTCTTTTCTCTTTACTCCTTTTACTATAATTAGACAGATGTTGGATATCTTAGGTATATCTTCCATATCTCAGCAGAAGAGGCAACCATTTTCTCCCTCAGCAGTAAAGAGGTTGCTAATCGTAGAAACTTTGACTGCAGTAGATAGGGGGATGTGAGCAAAGATAGAGCTTGCCTCTGATCCTAGATGTTCCTTGTCTATTGCTTTGTTCCCCTTCTTTCCCTGGAATCAATACTCATGCTGGGTTTTCTCATTAATCAATTGCCTCATTTGTTTAAAGAACTGTTCCTGAGTCACTCAACTACAGCAAATGCTGATTCAGTCTCTCCCATGGAGATGGGAGCATTTGGGCCCAGAGGCCCCTTAATAATCACCACCCTGACCATCCCTGGGCTTATTTCTGCTTGCAAGTTCAGATCTCTGATCTAGGGGATTTTTCCTGAATTCAGCTGGGAAAATTCACTCTTGAATGGTATCCAATTTCATTTCTATGGGCCACAGACACTCAATCAATCCAAGTCCATCTGCTATGTGTCTTCCAGAAATTCTTTAGCATTCCAGGGCTGCTGATGGTGCCCTTTCTGAGGACTGCCAAAAACAGTTTGTGAAATTTTTTGCTGCCCAATGGTATGCAGTGGCTCTGCCTTTTTGGGGCTTCTAGTTTCACTATGGGTTTATCATTATTTTTTTTTTCTATCATTTCAGTAGGATCCTGGAAGGAGAGAAAGCAAATGGATTTTCTTAGGCATCATGAACTGGAGTTGTTGAATTGTGTTTTAATTGTTCATTTACATGCTAGTCTATTTGCAGTATAAGCCCCTTGACGCTATATTACTTCATTTTTATATACCTGCCCTTGACACAAAGAAGATACAAAACAGAGGTTACGTAAGGAATAACTAAATAAATTAGGTGGAATGACTATAAATGAATATTTTATTACATTATGTAAACATAAGTAATAGAAGAGTTGCCTCTTGAACTTGCTGTAGAGCTATAGGAGAGGTTTTGCCCTGTCCCTTGCACTTCCATTGTGCTCTGCAGAGAAGGTAACGTTAGCACTTTCTGGGAGCTCAGACAAGGTTGCCTAGGGTGGTTGGGGAGGAGAGAAGATGAGGAAAAAGGGAGAATTAATTCTCACCTGCTTTACTCAACCAGTCTTTGTAAGAGATTCCATTCCTGTCTCGTGCCTCCTACACTACTGATCACCTCCCCTCCTCTCTGAGCTCACGCTTAGCTGCATTTCTCTGGCCACATGTTGCTTTCCTACCCCACTTCCTTGATATAAGTTACTTCAGTGGCATCCACCTCTGGCTAAGCTTAGTTCTCAGAGTCCATTCCTTTTACTGCCCTTCCGGGCTGTGTCACAGCCACACCCATCTCAGCCCCCCCTAAATAAGAACTGGCATGTTTGTACATATTTTCCCCTAACTTTTCTCAGTTTCATGCTTAATCCTAATAAAATTAGTAATATAATTGCCTCTCTCCCTCAGTCCAAGGATAAGTGGTGAGCTTAATGCTTCATCATTTATTTTCGGAGGCTCCAAGAAGTATAAAGAGTGCCTAATCTGCAAAAGCTGTGGTGACTATGAACAAAACAGATAAAGAAGAAGTCAACGAATTGAGGCTTCCCAAGCCGCTAGCCACTTGCCCCTCTGCCCCCAAATGGAAAGAAATGATATATAAAGAAGTCAAGTCAAAATAATTAAACCAGAATTTTCAAATTACATATAACAAGTAAAGAGAGCAACAAAGATGATTGTAGCACCATACGGCAAAGAGCTTAACATTGAATAAATTTACACATTTTATTGTTAGTCATTCTAGCAGCCAGTGTAGTCAACCATTTCCTTCTCTGTAAAAGAGGTGCCTGCTTCAGGTCATTTTGAGGCATTGAGTTTAATGAGCTGGAAAGTATATGCTGTGAGTTTCTACTTGTGGCAAGAAGTTTTGCATTGAAGTATTACATTTGTAACTCCAGATTGAATCTTGATTTATTGTTTAGATTTGTGAAAGTGGCCCGTTTGTGGGGATAAGTGGAATGTATGATATTAACAGTAGTAAGATAAAGTAAGTGAGAGAAAATAATCATTGGGGATAAAGTCACTGGAGATAAAGTCAAAGGTTTGTTTTATCATATGTACTTTCTCTGGCTTTATGATGGTCAATAAATTTGGGTATTTTTCAGACCTTAGAAAAAGGAGCTCTGGAGAAGTTGTGGCAGAAACTGACCAGCTTTTCACAAAACCCATTTCCTCTTCTTCCAGGACCACACTGAGCCTACCTTTCCCAGCCACCTTTGCTTTGAGGCATAGCGTCATTCTGTAATGTGCATATGACCACTTTCACTGCAGAACCACAAAATCTTCCCATGGGTGATTCTTCCCTTTCTTTCCCCATCCTCTGGTTGAATGTGGAGAACTCTGAGGTCCTAGAGGAGGATGGAGCCAGAAGATGGACGGAGTTTTGATCTCAAAAGGTCAAGTGTTAACAAGGACCTGTTACATAAATAAGAAATCAGACTCTATCGTGTTTAGCCACTGAGAATTTGGGATTTGGTTGTTATAGCAGCTAGCATTAGGCTTAATGATTTATTATACTTACTTATAAATTACTGGCTAGATGTTTTTTTAAAGATTTTATTTATTTATTTGACCGAGAGAGACACAGCAAGAGAGGGAACACAAGCAGGGGGAGTGGGAGAGGGAGAAGCAGGTTTCCCGCGGAGCAGGGAGCCCGATGCAGGACTCAATCCCAGGACCCTGGGATCATGACCTGAGCCGAAGGCAGACACTTAACAACTGAGCCACCCAGGCACCCCTAAATTTTTTTTTAATTAGAATTGCTCACTGTGGCAAAGGAATTTCAAATAATCTTAATGACCATGAAGGTGGAACTAGGGCTAAATCCATGATAACAGGTAAACCATATACCTAGAATGGCAAGCATCTTTTAATTCACTTTAGAGAAGCTTGACTCTTCTGAGTCTTCCCATCATATAGGACAATGGTATTGCCTGAGAGGGCTTCATTCATCACATTAACCCCAACCAGCACTCCTACTACCTGGTTTTCTTTGTAGAAACAGTCACTCACCATTTTAAAGGATCTTGGACAACTATTTATTTATTCATTTTCTGTCAGCCTCCTTCTTGAATGTCATCTCTATGACAGAAGAGAACTTGCTGGTCCTGTCACTTCTTAATGTCCAGCAACTTGAACGCCTGATCTATAATTAGACACTCAGTGGTAATTTTTGTTGAATTAATGAATGACTCTTGATGTCCATGACTGAAAATATTTGTATGATTAGATTCTTCCTCCAGCCAACAAATATTAATGTGCCTTAAAGCAAGTATAAGACATTAGTCAGTACCCTCATGGAGCCTACAGTCCAGGTGAAGAAGATAGGACATGATAGAACAAGCATGACAGACAGTGAATGATAAATGCTGAATGTAATTAAGGTGGTAGAATCCAAGTGTTTCTAGGACTTCAGAGCAGAAGAATAAGTGGTTAAGAAAAATTTCATAGGAAAAGCATCTTGAGTCAAACCTTAAAGACTCAATAGAAGTTGACAGCTGAGACCAATGAGATGTGCTTACCTCAAGGGAGTGGAGAATGAGGTTCACAAGACATCTACTAGAGTGGAGGGAGAAATTATTAGAATCTTCATCTTCATGTGTATTCACTTTTCATATTAAAAAATGGTCTTTACTAATACTATATGAATTAATAATGTTCACTCATACAATTTATAAAATAAACATGCACATATTATGGGGACATGTTTATAATCAGAAAGTTTAAAGATTATTTATATTAAGAGGGCATAAGAGATGTGAGCAAGGCATGGGTGCAAGAATGTACAAAGGGGCATAACTGTACCATAGACTGAATAGCACAAAGGGCAGGTAGAAGTTAAGTATAAGTTCAAGTTAGAAGAGAGGCTTATAGTCAAATTAGAAGGAGCATTCAATATCAGTAAAAGCATTTTTATTTTGATTGTTGACTCTTCCTCAACAAAAAATCCCTATATGTCCACCATTCTCATCTCCATAATTTCCTCCCAAGAGAAGTTCCCTTCAGTTAGTCTCTGGGTGACTGCATGTCCTCCTAACTCATGTCCCTGCTTCTATGTTGGCCCCACCCCACTAATGTCTGCTCCTCACATAGTAGTTATTGTGATATTTAAAAAAATGTAAATGAAATCATTCCACTCCCTTACTCAAAAGCTTTAAATGACACACCATTGCACTTAGAATAAAATCCAGGGGCACCTGGGTGGCACCGTCGGTTAAGTGTCCTACTCTTGGTTTTGGTTTGGGTCATGATCTTGGGGTCCTGAGATCAAGCTCCACATTGAGCCCCACCTGGAGCCCCGCAGCGAACCCTGCAGCAAGCCCAGTGTCAGTGTCAGACTCTGTGCTCATCTTGCTTGAGTCTGCTTGTCCCTCTCCCTCCCCCTCTGCTCCTCCCCCTCTACCTCTCTCCCCTGCTCTCTCTCTCTCTCAAAAAAAAAAATAAATCTTAAAAAAAAGAATAAAATCCAAATTTCTACCATTTCTGTGTGATCTTTCCCCTGCTTATTTTTCCATATCATTATATATCACTCCTGCCCCTGCTCCCTATACTTAAGCCATATCAATCCTTTTCTTTCTCCTGGTGCATGCAAACTCTTTCCTTCCATAGCATATTGCAGTAGCTGTGCCCTTGGGTTGGAGTGTATCTCCCCATGGGTGCATGACCCACCCTTGCTCATCATTCAAGCCTTTTCTGTGCTAGGTACTTTCATATGTATACTTTTATATGTACATATCATTAACTTCAACCTCCCCACATCACTGTGAGGTAGGTACAGTGCGAAAGGGTCAACTACATTTAAAATGTACATATGCATATATGCATGTATATATATGTGCATTGATTAGTTTGCAAAGTACTTTAGCATGGGTATATTTGATCCTACCCCCATTCTCTCAGAAACAGATTTATAGAAGAAAGAAATGGGATCAGAAAGATCATGATTTTACCAGAGTCACATAGATTGTAAGTGCTGGATCAAGAAGTCAACTAAAGTCATTTGGCTTGAAAATCTGATCTTTTTTATTCCATATCCCAAAGAGGCAAAGACAGTTTCAAGAATGTGAGGGAAGTCAGTAGCATCCGAGAGAGTCAGCAATGAAAGAATGTATTGATGAGGAGGTCAAGAGTAGCCTCTGGCAATATGATGAATCAAACAACACATTTGTTGAATTAAAATATTCATTAGATTCCTATCAAGTGCAAAACACTGACCTAGGCTAAAAACAGCACAAAGAGGGGTTCCTATTCCCTAGGATGGAATTTTCAAAGAATAATGGCACCAAAAGTCAAATTAAATGAGGACAATACATAATGCTCTGAAGAAAGAGAAAAGCACGCCCAGGTCAATTCTCTGTGATTCTGGCTGCGAAAGGAAGAGACATCAGTTTGGTAACAAGGAAGGAGGATCAGGTCAAGTGAAGGTTGTATTCAAGACTCGAGGCTAAAAACAATTAGGTAGGTGTGAGCTTCTTTAGTTTGACATTGTTTTGTGGCGTTTTTAGCCTATATTAAGAAATTTGCATTTTCACCTCGGGCTTCCAGTTATCAGCATTTCAGTGGTGTCATCAAAATGACTTTTCCTAAGGGTCTGTTCTGGGAGCAGATGTCAATATTGAAAGCTCAGTATCTGGGGAGGGCTGATGTTGACTCACAGAAAATACCCTTCTGATGACTGATGCTTCTGCTGCCTCAAGTTGGCAGAGTGACACATTGACCCAGAGCCTCCCAGGATTTGGCTGATCCCTGGGAGTAAGATGAGAGCTTGGAAAGCCTCGTGAATAACTCTGATGGGGGCAAGGAGCATTTGATAGATGCATGCTTGCCTTCGCTTACCCACTGGTACTCTAGGGACGTAAAAGTAGGAAAGCAATTTCCCAAAGTCCATTTACGTGCTCCAGAACAGTGGGAAGACTCAAGTTTAACTCAAAATACTGCACTATCAGATCTGAATTCAGTGTACAGTGGGCCCCTCGTTAGTACTGACTTTAATTGCTGATATTTGCAACTGTCCAGGTTCTGCTTTGCAAGGCATTCCTCAAGAAACTTGGTGTATGACAAGGTGGGACATGGTCTCAAATAATGAGGCAAATTAGGTAACTTTCTATTAATTTCCTAAGGGAAGAGATGAAAATGTGACAAGGAAAGAAACTGAAGTTAACAGGTAGATACGCTGAAGGAATGAGGTCAGGACAAAATAAAAGTCAGCCTATGAAGCAAGAGGTCAATGAAGGACACAATGGAACAAAACCAGGAATACAGTAGGTTAAGTCAGCAGATTTAGAAATTGTATTTACTACACTAGTTTAGGGAAATACTAAATATTCTCTATAAACTACATCTAAACATAGAATTCCTGGGGCAGTTCAGTATTTAAATATCATTTCTCTCAACCTGGATCTTGCTCTAAAAGCCTTATAATGGGACTACTTCCTGATTCTGGCTCAAATCCTTCCTGCTATCTTGCTTGTCTGATTGTTTGATTCCAGATCCTTCCTCTACGGTGCTGGGAGGTTGTCTCCCTGATGTTCCACAGTTATTATGCTCATTTAGCTCTACAGGGTTATCCATCTTGGAGGAGGAAGGTAAGTAAGAACGCTTATGAGTTCTTTCTCTTTTTCTAAGTATTACTGTCCCTCCATACAAGTCTCCCACAAATACTCAGTTGCTAACCTCACCTTGTTCCTTTTTTCTTACCCTTTTTCTTGTCGTATTTTCCCCCAGAACTCTCCAAGAGAAAAAAAAAGTACAATCCAGTAGCTATGAAAGTAACAACCAAGTACTCCCCCAACTGAAAATGAATCTGACATTTCTCCTGGTCTGTATAATCAGCATGAACCAATCATACTTTGGAAAATACAGTTATAACACACAGATGTTAAATTGAGGGCTTGCCTTTTCTTAAGACAATATAGGTAAGTAAGTTGAATACATTATTTTAATGGGTCTAGAAATGGCTACATCTAGGTAACATACTGAGAAAAGACAGGATATACTTCAGTGATTCTCAGCCCTAGATGCACATCAGAATTACCTGGGCGGCTTTTAAAAAATACCAATACCCAGGCCCCACTCCAGACCATTTCAATCGTAATACAGGTTTCCCCACTATCCAGTACCAGAGTATTGATCTGAAGGCTTTTGTAAGCTGAAATGGTATAAAGTAAAGCAATTACCATTACTTAGTATGGAAAATTTGTTGAGCATTCCCAGACCCCCCCAAAAAAATTTTTATAGGTTTTTCTGATACCTTAGCACACATCTCGCTAACAGATGCACAGAATAAATCGAGGTAAAGCAGAGATGCTCACAGACACAGTTCAAAACTGCGGTGGCTTGGTGCCGAGATGCTCAATATAGTTTCTGGGGAAGGATATCTGTGGCTCTGGTCTCGCTGTTCTCGTGTGCGCTCCCTCTCTAATGGCTCACTACGAATAAATGCCGCGGGTTGAGGGCCATTGATATCACACTCAGAGGAATGTAAAACTAAGAATTGGATGCTCGTCTCTGTTCCACCACTCACTTAGGCTGTGACCTTGAACAAACCACCCAGTCCTTTGGATTTGAGTTTCTTCTTCCATAAAATGTCCGTGGCCCCCTTCTCTCTATTCCCTTCTTTCACTTGGCCGAAATGCTCTACAGATATCACCCAGTTTTAAAAAGTTTGTCATTCCCAAGGCCTACAAATGACTCAAGTGGGATTATTTTGGCTTCTCAGATCAGAGAAAAATCTCATGACAAAGGCACTGAAGTGATTAAGGATGATAGACAGGAAACAGCTGGTAGGCAGCCGGGACTTAACCGGGCTGGAAGAAAGAGCCAGGCTTCCCAAATGTCGACCCTCCATGGACTTGGGAGGAAAATAATAAGAAAGGAGCCACCCAGTTTGTTGACAAAGCAGGTTAGCCATCGAAGAGTTCTGATGGGGCAATAGCAGGATATCGGTGATTCTGCTTTTAAATTTCCAACTCCACCCTTTGCAGGAAATCGACAAAATAAACTGGAGAACCTAGTCTTATTTTGTGTGAATGCTATATCTAACACACACCTATATATCTATTCAAATATACATATTCACCTATGTCACATATCGATATGTGTATTCATATGTTCAATGCATTTTCTCAATAAATATTTATCAAATATCTACTGCGTGTTTTACATATTGAGGATACAGCATATACAAAAGTAAAATTTCCTTCTCAATGACAGCTTACATTGTAGTGGAGAAGGCAGACTAAAAACAAGATCAGTAAATATATGCTGATAAAGACTAGACAGACAGATTGCAAAAAAAACATACCAGGTGTTGGGAAGGGGTCTAGTTTTAGATGGAAAAGCAGAGAGAAAAATAATCCCACGTATCTTATTTGGAGCTAGACGCAATTAACTACAGTTTCCATCTGTGAAACAAGGATTGTTTACCTTGTTCTCCAGATTTGTCGGCAGGGTTAAGTGAAATTGTGTACAATCCTTGATAAGGTACCTGGGAGGTACTAAAGGCTCAATTAGTAGAGAAAGCGAAAGGAAGAGGAGAGATGGGATAGCTGGCCCCATGAGTCAGCAGCAGATCAATAGGACCACTAGACCCTATACTCAGAGCTTGAGACTTCACATTTCAGCCCTGCAGCATTGTGTTTACAGAGTGGTTCTGATATTGAAAGTTACGGTACTCCCTCCGTATCAGTGGGGAAAATGTGAGGTCTGCAAAGGTAGAGGTGGACTGTTTGGTTGCCACTATAATCCAGGAAGTAGTAAGGACTCAAGTAATATTTGTAGACTATTAATTCTACTTACTGTCCTAATTTCTAAAGGTAACCCCTAATAATTCAACAAATATTAGCCATGGAAATGCTGTACCTCTGTAGGTGTATTTGGTTTTACACTGTGTGCTGAATGAGACTCGAACATGTTTGACTAAATTAATATTTTGTTTATTGGTTTAGTTTACTTTAGATTATATGAGATCAAGCGGATTTCCAGGGTTGAAATAAGAATACAAAAGGTACATTTTAAATAAGCGCTTACCTTTTTCAAGCCCTTGTCCTTCACGATGGCATTTCAATGCCCAATCTATTTTCTCTATATGTAAGGAAGATCGCCTTATATTTTAATCACTACTCATGCTGTTTCTACTTCTAAACTCTCTGCCCACTCTTCAAACTCTTGCCCCCGTCATGGACACCATTCTTCTGATGATCACTAATGCCACTTTAGGACCTCAAATCTGTCCTAACCTCCTTGGCTTCTTGGCAGGCTTTGAGCCCTGTTAACATATCAGTCCTCCTTGAAACTGTCCCCTTCCTTAGCTTTTAAAAGGTTGGAACTTTGGGTCTTTGTCCTTTCTAGTCCTCCTTCCCTGTCTTTCTGCCTGGACGCCTTCCTCTCGTTTCTCTTTCTGCATGTACTCCTTCCCCTGCTCCCTGCACGTCATCCCCCAGACAGTGTAGTCCTCATTCCTCTTCCCATCTCCCTTAGTTAACCTCTTGTTATTTTAATCATGACCTGAATTCTCAGCTTTATAAAAGATGTTCTAATTTCTTTCCTGGTTATACTCCATGGTGGCTTCTAGGTCTACATTTATACAAGCAAGATATTTTGGGGGCATGTTTCTCTGATCTCTTATATGTAGTGCATCCAAAATAGCATTCTTTATCCCCCACCATCCTGTTCCTTTTGCCGTGTTCTCTGCCTCTGCTCATGGCATTGCTGTCTCTCTAACTCACCCCGGCTTAAGAAGTCCACAGCGATGACCACTCATCCTGACCCTTATTCCCATATGCGACAGGCCATCAGATCCAATGCACTTGGGTTCCATGATGCTTCTCACATACCGTCATGTTCTTTTAACTCCTTCTGTTGTAATTAACATTAACTCTTACCTACACCATTGCCTTATAGCAGTTCTCAGCTTCCCCTCACCCTCCAGTCCATCTTCCACACTTAGGCAGTTCTAACTGTGTTCCTCTCCTTCTGTTGCTTCTGGAATAAAGTTCAAAATCTTTGCATCTAAAACTTTTAACCATCTGGCCCCAAATTCCCCTTCCCACTCAATTTCCTATCTTTCCCCTTTCATGTTCTGTTTCAGCTGCACCAAATCAATCCCCATTACTCAGCTCTACTGTCCTGGTATCTTTTTTTTTCTTTTCTTTTTTTTTTTTAAGATTTTATTTATTTATTTGACAGAGAGAGAGAGAGAGAGCAGGAACACAAGCAGGGGGAGTGGAAGAGGGAGAAGCAGGCTTCCCACCAAGCAGGGAGCCCGATATGGGGCTCGATCCCAGGACCCTGGGATCATGACCCAAGCCAAAGGCAGACGCTTAACCAACTGAGCCACCCAGGCACCCCTGTCTTGGTATCTTTGTCTCTATTGTGCCTTCCACCCAGAATGCATTGCCCCCACCTTGGCCCACCAAATCCTTCCCTTCCTCCTTCAAGGTCCTCTGTCAGGAAGTGTCCCTTGATTCTCCCACATAAAATATAACATTTTTCATTTCTATGCTTCATTACCACCTTATTTGTTTCTTTCTCATAGTTCTATTGCACTATCTTTTAATATTGTTGTAAGTGTGTATATTATAGAGACATTTATCATGTGACTACTTGACTCCCTCCCTGGTACTGTTCCTTGTATTGACCTAATATATCCTCCATGACTGTCTTATCACTTCAGTCATTGCTCAAATCGCCACCGGTCTCTGCTAGCTACCATCATCCCCTTTTGGCAAGCCTGGCTCCCTTTTACAACCTAATACCCTCCCAGGGAGAGCATCTCCAAATGCCCAGTACTGCTCACCTTAATAATGACTCTCCTTTGAGAAAGGGTGAGAAATTTCAGTTAATGTGGCATGTTTACATCTCCCATTTTCATTTCACTTAAAATTGCTAATCAATGCTTTTTAATCACCACATTTCCCATGGACCTCAAAGACCCAACCATCTTCCTGTTCCTTAGGCTAAGATCCTTAGAACAGGGTCACGCTGCAAAGCCGAGGGATGGGGATGGGGGGGCACCTCTCTTAGCACCCCTTTCTTTTGAAGTTAGAAATGCATGCAGCAGCCTTGCCTGACTTCTTAGCTTCAGGGCTGAGAATTCAAACAAATTCCCTTGCCAGAGAACATTATGTGTTTACTTAGCAGCAAGGAGAACGTTTTCTAAATAATTAATTGCAAGCTCAGGATCTTCCTGAACTGTATACTCAGTTCCTGGAACCCACCCTGAAGGATCATGCGTGCTACTTATTCGTAACTGTCACTGTAGCTATAAACCTGCCTCTGTATGCTTTTGATTTTTCTCTCTGTTTTTCTCTAAAGAAAAAGAAAATGAATTCTCAGCTGCAGTGTAATTTTAAAGATTTATTTTGATTAGTCAAAAATGGAGGCTATGAAAAAGCTTTTCCCTGGGATGCTAATCCTCCAAATGCTTACATTTGAATTTGTCCTTGGCATGCTATTTCTCACATTCCTGCTCACACCATCTCAAGTCCTTTGCCTGAGCATGCTTTCTATCTTTACTTTTGTTTGGGGGCTTAGGATATCAGACTACAAGTGGTACAAATTTTGAACAAAGCAGGCCTCAATTCAGGGGAGATCTGATGGGTCATATCAAAGCATACCTGCGCAAACGGTAGGAAAAATATTTTCCCACCACCTTCCAAATTCATTTGGGCCAAGTAAAACTTACAGGCCTAAACCAGATAATAACTTCAAATTAGCTTTATGATAAATAAATAGTCTAAATCTACCCAGAATTATGTGCGGGTTTTTTTTTTCAATATTGTATTGCAGCAACAAAATATGTTGTTAGGACCTGCAAGAATTACTGTAGCAAAACAAAAGCTCATAATTGATATAAAAGACACAGGATATCAGTGATGCTCAGTTACCCAGAAATGGAGACCATACAATTCCAGAACTGTGAGTGATCATCAAAGCCATCCTCTTAGGAAACTGAGGCTCAGACAGGTAGAGAAACCTGCCCAGTTATTTTATTAGTATTAAAAGTTGATGAAAGTCTCATGACTCATATAAGTCATACCATCAAACCAAACCACATCTAATATTACACATACGAGCTAGCCTGTTGAGATTTGCCCAGAGTTTATCAGAGAAGCCAGATTTTAAGAAAACAAAACAAACAAAAAAATCTCATCAACTGTTGAATAAAATCTCTTCTTTGGCATGAGGATGGAATAGGGATGATATAAAATCAAATCAAAGTAATCTCAGTCTTGAAGGCCTACCAATCTTGTATTAAAATAAACAAGAAATAAATTTGCTACCAAATGGTCTCTCTTTGCTCTCCATCTTGACATTTCTTCTATCTTCCTTCTGCTTCCAGCCCCTTTCTTTCTGTCTCCTGCTAAAGAATCCAACCACAATTATTCAGGAACTCTCAAACAATCTAGTAGGGAGACATCTGCCATTTACCTTTAGTTAATCAAAGGGCAAATGTGAAGAGTTGCTTCAAGCCAGCTTCTGGGGATCCCTTCAAGAAGTGAGCTATCCAGGTTCAAGAGCTGTCAATGCAGCCGGCAGCATTCTTCTCTTCATTAGAGACAGATTTGACCTGATTGCATAAGTATTTTGAATGGTTGCTTAAAGTGACTTAGTTTAAGTAGTAGCTCTCCATGGCTGAGTTTGTCAGAGCCCAGCGTATGAGGACCAAAGAATCAGATCTTGCCAAAACTTCTTATCTCCATGGAGATGGAGGCTGTAGGAAAGCTCATCATACTAATTCACTCCCCTCACTGCCCATGCACTGCCCAGAGTGGCCTTTTCTCACCACTGACCTTTGTCCAAGCAACTTATTGTGCACTCTTCTGAGGCCAAAAGGTCCCAATTAAATGAAATCAGAACTGGTGTTTCATTTTTCTATGTACTGTACAGCTTTTAAAATTTGTCCCACAGTGAGACCTCTGCAAAAATAACTCATGCTGCTGTTCCCTTGGCAGGACCCAAATTCTGGTTTAGGTTTTTTACCCTTTTATTTCTCTTTCCCATCTCAAAATGGGGTTTTTTGCTAATGTTACAATGCAAAAGTTCCAAGGCCTGTGTCTCATTCAACTTCTAACCCTTGCCCTGTGTAATGGCTGGTAAATAATAAGTATTTGACATGTTTGTTGAATGTGCAGACTTTCTCACATAGTTTTACAAGCATCTTTTGACTGCAGATTCTACCTGCTTTCGTGACGGAGCTGGACATTGGGTTTTCTCCAGCTGGGTCCTTTTTTCTAAGGCTACTGGGAACATTTCTAGCGAGTATATCATTAGAGTGATTTTTCAGTGGCTAACCAAGCTGTCGTAGGCATTTAGCACTGCCAAGTAGTAAAGCTCTTTGACACTACTTGTCCTTCTTCCTTTATTTTTATAAACTATTAAATGCTTCATTGTGCACTTAAAACAGCGCCAGAAAAGTGTGACCAGAAGTAAGTCAATAGAGGAATTAATGAGGCTTTGTTTGGAGAATGAAGAAGTTTATAATAATTCTGGAAACAGATCTCTGAAGCATGAGATGTTTTCAAATTCATTATTGCCTTTAGAACAACATGATTGTCTACATGAGCATGAGCAGCCTGGACTGCTAGGAATAGAATTAGCGAGAGAGGCGGCTTTATTGTTTTTTCATTACAGGTGGTAGATCATTTTCTTCTTTATACTTGGAAACTCTCTTGCCTTTGTGAAATGTGATCAGTAAATTCAACAGTTTGGGGTATTTGGTTTCCAACTTTGAGTGAAAGTAAAGTGCGAAGAATTAAATCTGAGAACTTCCAGCAATCGTTAATCAAGAGGTAGGACTGTTTTCAATAATATTTTTAATCCCCCTTGCACCAGACCTGTATTACAGGATAATTGATTCCTTGATTTTATCAGCCTAGGGAATCTGGAAATACTTTGTAGTATTGATTAAGGGCTTAGCATTTCTGTGCAACAAACCTGCTTGCATGTCAAGCGCCTTGCAAGAGTAAAGGTATCACCATCTCAAGATAACCTGATAAATTTTTTGTTTTAATTAAGTTATGTATTGATTCTATTTTTTTATTAAATTTGATACGGAAAGGGATTGGGATGGAGGGTAGGATCTCTCATTAAATTTCTTCACCAAGAGAGAACAGCTTTTCCACCTATTACAAAAAGTGCCACACACACCGTCTAGAAGGATCTGCAGGCTGGGGTCATGCCTACTGTTGGTCTCCATGACAGAGTCTGTGAAATGTTACTAGGGTGGAAAGGAAGTTTACTGCTTCCTTTGATGGAGGGCCTAGGGAAAGTAGGGGGAGGGGAGAGATGCATTCCCAAATGCCAGCAAAAATGAAAGTCCCTGAATGGACAAGTTAAAAGGGTGTGAGAGAGTTTGGGATGGGCATTAACTCCTTAGAAATCACAAGTCAAAATTTCACTGAACATCACTAGCTGTCAAAAAAATTGTAGGTCTATGGGGCACCTGGTGGCTCAGTCGGTTAAGTGTCCAACTCTTGGTTTCAGTTTTGGCTCAGGTCATGATCTCAGGGTCATGAGATCAAGCCCCACCTCGGGCTCCACATTCAACAGAGTCTGCCTGAGATTCTTTCTCTCCCTCTGCCTCTCCCCCACGCTCTCTCTCTAATAAATAAATAAATCCTAAAAAAAAAAAGGTAACTGTGGGTCTGCTTATCCTGGAAATCTATAATGTGAGGACACTAGCTCCAGATGGAACACCAGGGATAGAATCATTAAACCAAACCCCCTCGCTTGCCCTATGAGTACATAGAGCCAAGAGAGTTCAGTGACTCAGCCATGGTAAACTGAAGCAGGAAGACAACTATAATCTCTGAGATATGACTCACATCCAAGCCTGTGGGTGTGGCTATAAAATCTCTAATACTAGGTTAGCAATGTTAAAGTTTATCCTGTGAGTACCATAGGCTTATCTTGAGAATTTTAGCAAAAGAGGCAAGAAGGAAGCTAGAATACATATTTAAAATAAAAATTTATCATATCTGGGGTGCCTGGCTGGCTCAGTTGGTGGAGCATGCAACTCTTAGTCTCAGGGTCATAAGTTCAAGCCCCATGTTGGGCATGGTGCTTATATGAAATTAAAAAAAAAATGTATCATATCCAATTAAAAAGGGGGAAGTGGATAAAACCAATGCTCATACATTGTATTTTAAATCCCAGGGGTCCTCACAGTAAAATTTTTCCGTATAGTTGCTGGATTCAAGCCAGCTGTTTTCAATCTAGTTCTTCCAGCATAAGGAAGAAAAAAAAAAAATTCTAAAGCTCCTGCCTAGCCTGTATGTACACAAAGCAAAGAAAATATTAGTTTTCCCTTTTTGTCCTCTCTGGAGCTCCCATGAACATCTTGGAGAGATGGTGTATCCATTTTCTATTGCTGTGTAACAAATAACCACAAACTTAGCAGCTTAAAACAATACCCATTTATTAGCTCACAATTCTGTAGATTGGAAGCTTGTACAGCATGGGATCTCTGCTCAGGGTGCCATCAGGTGTTGGCTGAAATGAGTTCTCATATGGAAGCTCCAAAAAACCATCTGCTTCCAAGCTAATTCTTGTTGGCTGAATTCATCTCCTTGCAGCTATAGGACTGAAATTCCTTTTCCTTGCTGGCCATCACCCAGAGGCTGCTTTCAGCCCCTAGAGACGGCCCACATTCCTTGCCATGTGGCCTCCTCCGTTGTCAAAGCAGCAATGGTACCTCAAATCCTTCTCACACTTTGAGAGTCTGACTTCCTCTTCTCTGGCCAGCTGAAGAATACTCTCTTTTAAAGGACTCAGGTGATTAAGTAAGGCCCACCCAAGTAATCTCCCTATCTTAAGATCACTTGTTTTATTACCTCAATTACATCTGCAAACTCTCTTCACAGGAGTCCTTAGATTAGCATTTGACTGAATAACTGCGAGAAAGTGTGTGCATATCAGGTGCCAAGAATCTTGGTAGGCCATCAGAATTCTTCCTACCACAGGTGGCATGGTGGTACCTGTCCAATGTCAAGAATGATGCTTCCTTTCTTCCTTAAGAAACGTTGCCACCCAACACTGAAGATTCAAAGACCCAGATAGATTATTTTTATTTACTGTGAGCCCAACTCCTAACTCATATTTTTATATTTTAATCTCTGTAGCCTAAACCTAGATGTGAAAATAGTATGACCAAACATACATATTTCTGAGGAGGGGCTCATAAATTTTTTCATATTGTTAAAGGGTTTGGGACCTTCCACCCATTATGATCCTCTTACTCCCACCAGAATATAAGTAGCTACTGTGTTTAATCATGGAAGTTGCTTGTCACTCTCCCCATAGAGGGAGCATGAACAGTCAGTAGAAAAACCCAAGATTTCTTCTCTCTCCGCAAGCATTAGAAACAATTCACTTGTTAGCACTCTTGGCAAGCCTATGTCACATCTGGCTCAGGTGGTTGCTGCAGAATGGTGTCCCCATTTCCTTGTTCCCCTGCAGACCCTAAGACTCCTCCATTCTGGTTTGTGCCTAAGGACTCTTTAGAATTTACGAGGATAAAAGGCAACTATCTTTTGTAGCTCCAACTGACTCTACTTTTGTAGCTGCTTCATGAATAGAATGAGTTATCATTAGTAGCAGGGGAAGATCATGTGTAAATCAGCCTGGCTGGATTTGAATCATGCCTCCAACATGACTCACTGAGTGACCTGGGGCAGATTCCATAATTCCTTCCGTCTTTGGTCTCATCATCTTCAAAATGGGATTTATACTAAACACATTTACAAGGTTAATGGGAAGATTAAATGAGACAATACATGCAGAGTTTTTAGAAGTCACTCAATAAGTGCTGGAATAGATGTTTATCATACTATCATTATTGTTATAATTTCTCAGCTCTTATCACCATCTCTCTTACCTGAGGCAAGGTCTATATCCACTGGCTCTCTGGTGGATTGGGTTTATTCCCCCATTTCCCCAAGATGCCCTCAGCAATTGTCTCTAGTGCACCATCACCCTATTTCAGAGCACAGTGAGAAGAAAACTGATAGCAAGCTCACAAAATCTCCCACAAAGTCCTCCTCCAGTGGCTTTTTGTGCAAATACAGTCTCCAACACATGCCACAGATGCCTGAGAAATAAAGTTGGAAAATTAGTCCCAACCCAGGATCATAGTGCAATAAAAGAAATAGGCACAAAACTTTGGAAAAACTTACATAGATAGAAAAGCTCATGGGGCACCTGGATGGCTCAGTCAGTTAAGTATCTGCCTTCAGCTCAGGTCATGATCCTGGAGTCCCAGGATCGAACCCTGCATTGGGCTCGCCCCTTGGCAGGGAGCCTGCTTCTCCCTCTGCCTCTCCCCCTGCTCATTCTCTCTCTCTCTCTTTCTCAAGTAAATAAATAAAATCTTAAAAAAAAAGAAAGAAAAGCTCATTACTGGACAAATTTGGATTACAGCCAGAAATAAATGATTATGATGGAAGGGAGGGGAATGTAATATTGAAAACCAGGTAGCTGCAGTAGCCTCTAGTGCTATAGATTGTATATAGGTGGTGCCTTCTGTCATTCAGCGTAAAACAACAGCCTCCCAGCAATACCACATGAGGGAGAAAGTGACTGTGACCTGAGGCTATGATCCCAAAGGGAATTAAAAGAATAATGATAATAGAGTCAGTCCTCAGTCCTTCTGGACAGTCATAGAGAAATAGTTTTAAAAATGGGATATGAAATATTTCATGGAAACTTAATGAAGCAATGTAAATAAAGGACCAATTTATTATAATAAGATTACATTGTTGTCACTGTTTAAAATCTTTAAAATGTCAATACTCAACAACATCTCAGTAAAATAATTCAAATTTGTTCTTTTCACAAGACAATAATGAGGACAATGATGATGAAAATTTAAAAGATGAGATGATGATGTGAGAGTTGTCATGTTCAACCAGACTCATTTGGAGAGTAAACAATGTCACTCCACAATAACAACCCCAGAGTACATCTCTATCCAGAGTGGCAGGGAAACCTCCAGCTTTCCCTGGGCTTCTCAATCACCTGCAATACCCCACAGTATCAGGAGGCACTGACTTGTGGGCAAAAATTTCGCTTTTGGGACTTCCATGTTGCTAATAAAGCCTGAGCCAGATACATCTTCTTGAGATTAGAGGATTCCACAACTATTCACCCAAATCTTGCTCCAAAACTTGCTACCACTACTACCGCTACCATCAAAGACAAAAGTTTGACTTCCCGATCTGCTGACTTTGCCTGTCCTAAGAGATGGCCGTTTGCTCCTGTTGCATCCCAGGATGATCCATTTCCACCCAGAAGCTCATAGTGTCCTGCACAGGTATGGAGGCTGATCCAACTGCCCAGGCTTCCTTTATCATAGATGTGAATTATCTTCTGGAGTCCTCCAACCACTCAGCTCTACTCTGGATCTTTAGGTATATTTTAGTAATTATAAACCTCAAAGAGAAGGGAGTTAGGATGTTTATCACCCTGCTTGCACCTAGAGAAGAAAAAGAAGTCACCAGTCCCAAGAATGTTCAAAAGCCATCCACGCAAACTCCATTGGGTTTCAAGGCCCAGGAATAATCCTCTGTGGCTGGAGACTCCACCTCCTAAGATCAGTGATGAACCCTAGGAGTCATCCTTCCTCTTTCATGAAAGGTGGCATATGTTGGCAGCTAAGTGGGGTTTGTTTTTTTTTAAGACTTTTTTTTTTTTTAAAGCAGTTTCAGGCTCACAGCAAAATTAACAGGAAGGTACATAGATTTCCCATATACCCTTTGCCCCCAAACATGCATGGCCTCCCCTGTTAGCAACATCCCCCACCAGAGTGGTATATTTGTTACAATTAATGAACCTATATTGACACATCATATTCACCCAAAGTCTGTATTTTCACATTACATTACATACAAGTTCATTCTTGGTGTTATAATTCTGTGGCTTTGGACAAATGTAGAATGACATGTATCTGTCATTATGATATCATGCACAGTACATACATTTCACTGCCCTAAAAATCCTCTGTGCTCTGCCTATTCATCTATCTGCTCCCCCCAACCCCTGACAACCACTGATCCTTTTCCTGTCCCCATAGTTTTGCCTTTTCAACATGCCATACAGTTGGAATCCTAGAGTATGGAGCCTTTTCCAGTTGGCTTATTTCACTTAATAATATTCACTTAAGGTTGCTTCATGTCTTTTCATGGCTTGGCAGATTATTTCTTTTTAGTGATGGATAATATTCCATTGTCTGGATATACCACAGTTTATTTATCTATTCACCTACTGGAAGACATCTTGGTTGCTTCCAAGTTTTGGGAATTATGAATAAAGCTGCTTTAAGCATCTAGAACATGGAGGTTTCTGTGTGGACATGAATTCTCAACTCCTCTGGGTAAATACCAAGAAGCACAATTGTTAGATCACGTGATAAGAGTATGCTTAGTTTGGTAAGAAACATCAAACTGGGGCACCTGGGTGACTCAGTTGGTTAAGCATCTGCCTTGGCTCAGGTCATGATTTCAGGGTCCTGGGATCAAGCCCCGCATGGGGCTCCCGGCTCAGCGGGGAGTTTTCTTGTCCCTCTGCCTCTTCCCCCACTTATGCTCTCCCTCTCTCTCACCCACTCTCTCAAGTAAATAAATAAAATCTTTAAAAAAAAAAGAAAAGAAAGAAAAGAAACCATCAAACTGTCTTTCAAAGAGGCTGTACCATTTTGCATTTGTACTAGCAATGAATGAGAGTTCCTGTTCATTCACATCCTCACCATTATTTAGTGTTGTCAGTTTTCTGGATTTTGGCCATTCTAATAGATATGTAGTGATATCGCATTGTTGTTTTAGTTTGCATTTCCGTGATAACATATGATGTGGAGCATCTTTTCATACGTTTATTTACCATCCATATATCTTCTTTGGTAAGGTGTCTGTTAAGGTCTTTGGCTCATTTTTAATTGAGTTGTTTATTTTCTTATTGCTGAATTTTAAGAGTTCTTTGTATATTCTGAATAATGGTCCTTTATCAGGAGTGTATTTTCATAATATTTTCTCCATGTCTGTGGCTTGTCTTCTCATTCTCTTGACATTGTCTTTCTCAGTGAAGTTTTTAAATTTTGATGAAGTCTAGCTTATCAAGTATTTCCTTCATTGATTGTGCTTTTGGCATTGTCCCTAAAAAGTCATTGCCATATCCAAGGTTATCTAGGTTTTCTCCTATGTTACCCTGTAGGAGTTTTACAGTAATTGTATTTTACATTCAGATCTATGATCCATTTTGAGTAAATTTCTGTGAAGTGTGTAAGGTCTATGTGGATGTCCAATTTTCCAACAGCATTTGTTGAAAAGACTATTTTTGCTCCACTCTATTGTTTCTGCTCCTTTGTCAAAAATTAGTTGACCATATTTATGTGGGTCTATATATGGGCTCTCTATTCTGTTCCATTGATCCATTTGTCTATTCTTTCTCCAGTACCATACTATCCTGATTATTGTAACTTTTTAATTTAATTAAGTCTTGAAGTCAAGTAGTATCAGTCCTCCAACTTTGTTCTTCAATATTGAGTTGGTTGTTCTGAGTCTTTTGCCTTTCTGTATCAATTTTAGAATCAGTTTGTTGATATCTACAAAATAACTTGCTGGAATTTGGATTGGGATTGCAGTAATCTATAGATCAAATTGGAAAGAACCGACAGCTTGACAATATTGAGGCCTCCTATTCATGAACATGCAATTTAGTTTTTCCTTGATTTCACTCATCAGAATTTTGTAGTTTTCCTCATGTAGCTCTTATACATATTTTGTTAGATTTTTACCTAAGTATCTCATTTTGGTGGTGTTAATGTAAATACTGTCATGCTTTTCATTTCAAATTAAATTTATTTTCATTGCTGGTATATGGCAAAGCAAATGACTTTTGTATATTAACCTTATATCCTGCAACCTTGCTATAATCACTTATTAGTTCCAGGAGTTGTTTTCATCAATTCTTCTGGATTTTATATATAGACAATCATGACATCTGCAAACAAAGTTCTATTTCTTACTTCCCAATATGTATATCTTTTCTTTCTTTCTTTTTTTTTTTTTGGTCTCATTGTATTAGCTAGAACTTCTAGTATGATGTTGAAAAGGACTGGAAAAAAGGGACATCTTTGCCTTTTACCTGATCTTAGTGGGAAAGCTTTAAGTTTCTCACCATTAAGTATGATGTTAGCTATAGGGTTTTGGTGGGGAGGGGTGGTAGATATTCTTTATCAAGTTGAGGAAGTTCCCCATATTTCTAGCTTCCTGAAAGTTTTTATCATAAATGGGGTATTGGTTTTGTCAAATGTTTTTTTCTGCATCTATTGATATAATCATGTGATTTTTCTTTTTTAGCTTCTTGATGTGATGGATTATATTAGTTGATTTTCAAACATTGGACCAAACTTTAGTATCTGTGATAAATCCCACTTGATCATGGTGAGTAATTCTTTCTTTATATTGTTGGATTTAATTCAGCTGAGTAGTCTTATCAGCCTATTTCTTGTTTGTAGACTGTTGGAAGTCCAAGAGCCTTCCTTTATTTCATACTCTGTGTCCCTTTCACTCAAAGCTAGAAGTGACAAAAATTTCTTAAAAACTCTGTGAGTCTCCCCCATGAATATTCACTCCATTAGACTAGAGGATCCTCCACAGATCTTTCCTGGATAATACTATCTCTATATCTGGCTTCTGCTCACTGGCTGAGGAATACATGAGTCATATCCCTAATTTCTTCAAAGAGCCTTCTGTGTGACTGAATATTGTGACTTTCTGATCCTCCTGAGGCATTAGCAAAAAGGTTGTCTGCCCAGCCATAGCCTTGGCCTTCTCTCCAAAGCCCACTTTTCTGACACCGAAGCCCCCAATTTAGCATCATTTGCAATAAGGGTAGGCTGAGAATTTCCAAAATCATCAAGCCCTGGTTCCTTTCTCTAGCAGAGTCATCAACATCCACATTTCTACTCACATTCCATCCAAGGCAATCTAGACTCTTTTTATCATGCTGTTTTTATCAAACTTCTTGCAGCTGTTGCCCATTGCCTGATTCCCAAGCCATATCCACATTTTTGAGAATTTGTTACAGTAGCACCACCCCTTCAGGTACCAAAAGCTATATTGGTTTCCTACGGCTATTGTACCAAATTAACACAAAGTGGCTTAAAACAATGAAAATTTATTATCGTATAGTTTTAGAGGTCAGAAGTCTGAAGTGGGTCTCACTGCACTAAAATCAAGGTGTCATCAAGGCTGTGTTCCTTTCTAGAGGTTCTAGAAGAAAACCAGTTTTCTTGCCTTTTCCAGCTTCTAGAGGCTGTCTGCATCCCTTGGTTTATGTTCCCCTTCTACCTTCAAAACTAGCAATGACTAATCATGTCTTTCTCATATTGTTAACACTTGGACTGTGATTCTTCTGCCTCCTCTTCCCCATTTAAGGTTCTTTGAGACTACATTGGGCCCATCCAGATAATCCAGGATGATCTCCTTATCTCAAGGTTATCTCATTAGCAAGATTAATTCTATCTGCAACATTAATTCCCCTACACATATTCACAGGTTCCAGGAATTAGGATGTGGACATCTTTGGAGGCTATTATTCTACCCACCACACTTATACTATCTCATTTAATCCCCATAACAATCCTGTGAGATGACTTTATTTATTACCTTCATATTGCTGATAAGAAGAAGGATCAAAGAGATTGAGTCACATGTCCAAAGCTAGTAAGTGTGGAGTCTATCACACAACTATAGTTCTATGGCTATGGATGTGTACATATCCCTCTCTTAGATGAAACTAAGGCCTATCTCAAGCACTATGTCTCAGACTTTTCTGACATATCTTTAAATATTCATCAGTCATGGATATTATCAATGTTTCTGCTGGTGTTTGGGTTTATGATGAGACCTAAGAATTTACATAGTTGCTACAGTATTCCAAGTAACTGGTTCTCATAAGAATAAGTGGTGCAATGAGTAGATGAGATGGCCCTCAGCTGCTAGAAGATTCTATTATCAGTGGAAAAACAAAATAAATGGACAATTTGAATGCTCAGATGGAAGGAGATAAAAACAGATTGGTCAAAAACAAATTGGCCAAAGCAGCTATTTGGTTAAAAGTGAATCTTCGGAGTCACTGTTTTTCTGATACTTCTGGTACACTGTGGGGGAAATTCTGGCAAAATTTTATGTGTTACTTAAGCAATTTCCCAGTTTCCCTTACTTTTTTTTCTTTTCAAAAATTTCTCACTTATTTTCTGTCTCTTCTGAACACATATCCTTCTTAGTAAATCTATTATAGATTCTTTACTAAATTATATGTTTTGTGTTATATATATTATACTTGTATTATATGCTATTGTCAATAGAATCATACTGTAAAAACTACTTTGTAAACTGATTTTTTTAAGCCTAACAAAGATCATGAAATTTCATGACAAGATATATATATTTCTGAAATATTCTTTTTAATGGCCACATAGTATTCCACCATACCATCATGCCATAATTTTGTTTAACGATTTCCTATTATGAATTTAGGTTGTTTCTACCTTTTAGAAAACAATGAAGAGTAGGAATAATTGCTGGGAAATGAATTAGCAACAAAATATGAAAGCAATTTAAAAATCTAGAACTGTATAAAATCGCTTTAAAAAGCACAAAATGTTGCACTTGAAGATGCGATGTTCAGAAAACCTCAACCATAATAAGTCAATGTTCCCAATAGGTAAGGGAAAAATCAATTTACAACTTCAAGTATTTATTCTTTGACCTATTCTTTTTACCAATTGCTATCTGGATCATTTTCCCCAAATTAAATTGTTTTAACTAAATAATTTAAACTGAGCCTGGTTCAGTGAGGAAGCTATTTGGTTATTCAATCCATCACATGGTTTTTCATCAAAGTTAAAATTACTGCTGAGAAATGTGCCTCTGATGAGAAGGGGAAAAAACTTTCTGCTCACTCAAGACAAAATGAAAGAGCTAAGTGTAATGGCATTGAGAGGAGGTAAAGAGAATGCAAGGGATTAGTTAAGTCAAAGAAACAAATATCATTATTGTTAGGAAAATGCCAAGATCATTGAATCTGAAATATGAAAACAGTACTGGCAGCCATACCTTGGGTTTATTTCACATCTTCAGGTGAGACAGCTCCACACCAAAGTCATCCACATTAGCTGCAAATGCTGGCAAAATAATATTGCCTTAATCCAAATTATGAATTGATCTCCCTGCACCATTTGTCCTGAAATTCTGAGTTGATGCTGTACCTTCCTCTGTTAAAATCCTCCATACTGTGGAGTTACAGGATAAATGCAGGAAGCGTCAACTGTGATTGTGGGTTAAAATTATTCCTAAATTATTCACCGGCTGCCTTTCTTGTTGCAACCCAAGTTTAGTTAAAATGTGTCCAACCAGCTAATGTCCCCTTGAAACCTATTAGAAACATCAATACTTTATCAAGATGTAACACTACACCTTCAAAAGCTTTTTAAAAAGTAATTATTTCCTCTAAATGTCAACGATCAAATTCTTTCAAAATGATAAGTTCAGTGTTTCTGTATTATTCTAAATGCAGATTACCTATAGCAATTTAATTTAATTCAGTTTATTGTTCAATAGAATTTAATTTGGCCGGGCCAAAAATTCACTGCTTCATTCAAAAGAAATAATTGACTTTTTCATTCTTATATATAAGCCGTATTTTTTCATTCAACATTTATGGGTAGTTATCACATACTGGGTACTCGGGCTATGAAAATGAAGGGAGTAAAAAAAGAAAGAAATTTTGCGTTAAGCCCAATGCCTCCAGGACTTAAAAACAGTGCCTAAGAACAGTAGGTTCTGGATAAATACCAGATAAATAGAAGATAAAGAGCAAAGGGGGAGGGAAGGGAGGAGAGAAGGAAGGAAGGATGAGATTTCTCCCCTTAATAACTTTCAAATCTCTCTGTGGAGTTATATAAAAGCCCTAGTCTGGGAGGCAGTCACCTGGATCATCATAGTCTGCTACTAACCACCCAGAATCTGGGATTTATTTCTCTTCCCTGGGCCTTAATTTCCTGAAATGCAGGATTTGTGCTCCATTTCAGTTTAAAGTTCTAGAATGCTATAAATAGCACTTTATCCACAAAAGCGGCCAAACGTTTTTCTTAATTGTCTTTTGTTGCCCACACAGTAACCCTATGGCGGAAGTTCAGCTCACCTTGCTCTCTTCTCTGCTCTTTACTAAGGAGCATCTGACCCAAGGATAATCATCTTCTCCTTCCAGCCCTAATCCCATATCCAAGGACAAATGCTGTTTTCTCCTTTTGGCTACATCCCGGTCTTTCTCTTGTTCTTTAATGAAAGGGTAAGTAGCCAGTTCAACTTTGCCCAGGAAAAGAGCCCAGTGCATGCACCTCGGAATCAAAGAGACCAGCCAGAAATGCAGCTCTTCCCATAAAGGTGAGTGTGCTAAAGGGGCTCAGGTGGGTTGGACCTGCAACAACATCTTTCAGGGGGCCACCCATAATTCTGAGGTGAGTCTCGGGGAAATGAGTTTGGATCTAAGGACACAGTAGGAAATCAAATCTCCTGGTCTATCCTGCTGTGGTAACAAGGTCTGAGGTTGCTAATGCTGCTTTCCTGTCTCTGTTTGCCTGCTTTCTTCTGGGCTCCCATTAAAAACCTCTTGTATGATAATTACTACTTTTTGTTTCTTCAAAATGTCATGGAGCCTATTTAGCCAATAGATCACCTCATGCAAGGCGATAACTTCCCTTTTAAATATTGCATTAATCGTTTAAATGTCGAATGATATGAATTATTACCTTGGCAACAAAATGGCTTTTCCTCTTGGCTCCTTTTATTCCTTCTCTTATTATTACAGAAAAGCCAAACCAATACTTCACAATGGACACTTATGTCATGACTTCATGGTCTAAATAACATTCTTTTGTTTCCACCTGTACTTCGATGTGCACCCTGTGCTGTGGACCCATTGGAGAGCCATGCCTCCCCAGTCATGCTCATCCCAGACACAGCCCACCCTGTCATGCACAGCAGCCAGGATTCTAAAGATGGTTCACAGCTGAGGAGAGGGAATGAAATGAGTCCAGGATGATGTGTTCAAGACCTAGATCTGGTCTAGCTCTGTCGTAGACCAGCTGACCAACCTAGGGAAAGTCCATTGACTCCTCTGAATTCTTCTCTAGTATGAGGGAGTTATAAAGATCATCTCTAAGCTCTGAAACTCTGTTGTCATCAGACTCTTTAATGTCCAAAGTATTTTAGAGAGAATATAGAGTAGCCATGGCAAGAAGCTGGTCAACGAAGGACCTGATGACTCATAATCCATGAGGACAGTGCTTGGTATTGGGAATATGGAACTCCCTTTCTGATATGAGGCTGGTGATGCAGTAACTGCTCAGTTCTTTGGAGCACGATGTCCTTATCTCAAATCTCGGGTCTGTCATTTATGATTGCCTTAGGTGGATTATTTAAATTATCTAACCTCAATTCCCTCACTTATAAGACAACTGTGCATGTGTATATTGTCTGTGATATTGTGAAGGGGTACAGTGTCAGTTTTGAGAAACATTTGCCATGTTACTGTGTCTGACTGGCCATATCATGGTACTGTGATTATATGAGTCTGAGTCTGTGCCACCATGACTGAGAGTTTCTGCATCATAGAAATATCCGTGGCATTCTTCATGTTTTTGTTCCCTTGGGTAAGTGAATGTTTTATCACAGCTGTGTGGTTGAGGGCTGGTAAGCTTATATGTGATTTCTACCCTAACTGCTTTACAGAGCTGCTGTGAGGATAAAATAAGATGATAAGCATGAACAATTTGCCACATTTATATGGCATTTTGTAACTTATAAATGGCTTACCCACATGACGTCTGTTTTTGACATTCTAACAGCTGAATGAGGTGTTTTATTACTTTTGTTAATGTCACTATATAGATAAGGGGATTTAGAACTTAACTGATTAACTTGAAGTAACTCAGTTAATCAAGGGGAGAGCTATACTGAATGTAGATCTTTATCATGGCCAATATTTCATTAAATTTTTTTCCCATTATATACCCACCTCCCTTGTGAAAAAGTCATAAGGTCCATTGTGAAGCACATTACCAATGTAAGACATTGTTGTTTATATTAAGGAAACCTCTGGAAGGCAGACTATACAGTTGTTACTTCCTAGCTGATTTCTTGGCTAGGTTTTCCTAAGTAATTGCATTATTTTTACTTCTTTCCCATTGAAAGGCAGTCAAAGTTGATGGCAAAGTCAGGGAGGAGTCACAGTTTTGAATGAAAACTGGTAAAAGAATTTGTCTGAAAGACCCACACTGCATGTTCTGTGGTTAAAATTGTTGTAATGTCTCCTTAATGCTCTCAGTAGATGGAGCCTGCACCCGATCTACTCTATGACCAATGCTTTCTCCAACAGATATTGTAAAGGCCTCATCTTTCTGGTACTGAGATACCTCGACCAAGTCATCAGCAGAATGGAACATGAGCCAAAAACTGCTCCTACAGGATCAAGGATGAATTTTCACTGAGCCTATGTCCTCTTTCTTATTATCACCTTGGTGGTCACTTTTCAGGGGAGGAGCTGTTCCCATAGTCATATGCTTTAAGTTACCTTATCTGTCAAAGAGTATAGCAACTGCCTTGCAGGAGTAGTATGAGTATTTATAAAATAGCATGTGCAGAGTGGTTTATATGATAAATGATAATTATTTTAAAATAGATATTACTACAAAGAAATCATATCCAAGATTTTTGTCTTTTAGCAAAGAAATCCTATCAACTGGCCAAGCAGCCAACAAAGTCATTTCCATCTTATATTCTGACAATCATTTCTTAAACACTTACTGGAGGGAAGTTAATTAATTAAACAGTTTTCATTGATAAATATTTTGAAATCAAAGGGACCTATCTTTGAAATTTATCCAAGCTTTGTACAGTTGTTTACTCCTCTCTTTGGAATAATGAATAAATTTATTTATGTTATTACTTGGCATTAAGGATGCCTTTTTAGGTGCCATTCTGCATGAGAAGCTAGCTTTAGGTCTGTGCTGAAGAATAATTCAATTCATAGGATTCAGTATGACCCGAGGCAAGAAGCTAACATGTGGTTATTATTATTGTTATTAAATTCCATTTATTCAACACATAGTATATACCAGGTTCTGAACTAAATGTTTTATACACACCATTAATTCATTTATTTACTGAACACATAACATGTGCCAGGGACTATAGTAAATAAATTGTTTAGAAGCCAGGATTCTGATCACTGCATAATAACATGCCAAATTTTTAAAAAATCATGAATTATGGTTTTTCTGGGCCTTATACTCCTCCTCATCTGTATACTGAGAATAATAAAAACTATTTTTCTTCCCAGGACTGTTACAAAGATCAAAAGACATAATAGACATGAAACCCTGTGAATAATTAAAAAGATTTCAAAAATATAAACGTTAAGAAGACCACAGAAATGTTTGGTTAGCAAATGTTTTTGCTTTGTTCATTTATTTGTTTTACTACATTCTGAAATACCTTTTATATTAGCTAGGATTTTATTAGACTGCCTTCCAGAGAAAAGCCAAACTAAGTGGTTTAGCTGGAAAACACTTATTATTGCCAGATAACAAAACATATGGGGGTAGGCAGTACAAAGGCAAACAGTGCTGTTAATAACCCAGGTTAATTCTCTCTTCCTGCCACCCTAAACCCAGAGTTTGGGTTTCTTCTTTCTGATCCTGCAATGGCTGCTTCACCTCCATGAGAGTGTCTACATTCCAAGCAGAACTCCTCATGAAGTTGTGTCAGATAATTCAGGAAAAATTCTTTCTAGCTACATTTGGAACCCAAGATACAAATTATATCTTCTCCCACAGAAAAGTGGTCAACTTATTAATACATGAATAAAAAAGAATGAGATTGTTTTTATAAAAAGAATAGGTCACCCTTTGGGGGTTGTTGTAAAGAAAGGAACAACCCCATACGATTATTGCAGACTCAAAGTTCGAAAAGGAAATTAGACGGGCATATGCCTGGAAACTCTCTCTAGAAGTCAAATTTTCTCAGGGAAACAAAGGGGGAGCTGGAGGGTTGGAAAAATATGCATCACTCATACTATCAGAACAGGAGCAGAGGAGGAATAAAAAAAAAGGACAATTCCTTAAACTGGAATAAGAATGCCATGCCTCTAAAGAATGTATGTTAATTAAGATTCCCCAGAGAAATAGAACTAATAAGAACCAAGGAAAGAGTTGATGTGTTAGCTTGAGTCTAAAGGCCTTCAGCTGGCAGAATTCCTTCTTCTTCCAGGGAGGTCAGGTTTTTGTTTTGTATTGTTTTCATAAGGCCTTCAACTGATTGGATGAGGCCCACTGTATTATGAAGGATAATCTGCTTTACTCAAGTCTACTGACTTAAATATTAATATTGTCTAAAAAACCTTTTCAGCAACACCCAGATGTGTTTAACCAAATATATGGGTATCCATAGCCTCACCAAGCTGACACAGAAGATTAACTATCACTATTAGACTATTGAGATCTTAGAAAACAAGCCAGGCAGATATGAATTGCAGGTTATAATTTTACCACAGTGTCAGCATTTGGGAAATTATTGGGAGGTATCCTCCAAAAACTCAGAGAATCCATATTAAAAAATAAACAATCCTTTGAATTTTGGGATAGCTATATCTAGTGGTTATAGAAAATTTGGACAGAGTTGAAAGGGTAAAAACAGCATGATAATAAAATACTCAAAGGTATTATAAACAAAATAATGGCTCCCAATGAATCATGTCTTTTTGTTGTTGTTGTTCATTCCCATTTGCTATATCACTTTGTTATGCCTTCCATCCAGACAGGAAGCCCATTTCCTCACTCCTCAAATCTGGGATTATCTAGTGACTCTTGACCAATAGAACATGGCAGAACTGATGTCATGCAACTTTCAGAGCTTGCATCTCCTGCTTTTACCCTCTTAACACTACTTTGAGACCACTGTGCTGGAAGAAACTCAGGCACGTGGAAAGAAAGGTCCATTTGTTCCAGCTGTGGCAGCTGAGCCCAGTCTCTACAGGCTTGCCAGCTATACCATCTCATTAGTGAGCCCAGACAAAATTAGTCAAGGAACAGTCTAACTCAAAGAATTATAAAAAATAACAGGACATTTTTGCTTTAAGCCATTAAATTTTGAGGTGGTTTATTGTACAACCATAGAAAACTAAAACATAATTGCAATTCATTTTCTTCATGGCTGCCTGGTACTCCATTGAATAACTTCATAATTTTTGAAAATCCATTCCTTTCTTGATAAACATTTGGATTGTTCCCAGGTCATTCCTCCTGATTAAAAAATGAGACTTATAAATATTTATATACATTTATATCAACAGTTACACAAATCCAAGAATTTCTCTGGAACATACCCATAGGAGTAGAATTACTGTTGTGGGTGTGAGAATTTTCAATGTAATTCTCAAAGCAGTTATCAACCATGCAGCAGTGAAATAGATAAAACATAAAAGAAAAGGTTTGTAAATATGCTAATTAAAATCAAGAAATTTTTCATTAAAGATAACATAAAGGAAAAGACAAGCAACAAATTGGAAAGAAGTATCAGCCTACATTTAATTCACAAAAACTTAGTATACTTAAAACATAAAGAATTATGAATTAATGGAAAAATACAAACAACTTATTAGGAAAAAATATGAATAAATGTATCACAGGAGAAAAACTAAAATGACCCACAGACATATAAAATGAGTCCTAGTTCATTAGTAAGTAGGGAAATGCATTTCTTAGTGAACCCAAGACATTTCCTTGCCATTTTAAGGGGGGTGGGCCATTTTGGTAAAACAAAATTTAGATTCTGTCTCCTAACTATCTACATAATAATTTTAACTCTTAAACTAGCAAATCTGGAATTGAAATGGTGACAGAAAAAAAACATATGTTGAGGAAGGTGCAGGGAAGTAACACTAATTCTTCTGGTAAGAATGCAAATTAATACCACATTTCTAGAGATGGATTCAGCAATATATACCAAAAGCTTTTAAAGTGTGTGTACTTTTTGAGTCAGGAATTTCATTTCTGGGAATTACCAGACAACCGCAAGGATATTTGTACTAAAAGTGTTGATTATTGCATGCCTTGACCATACATCCTTCTAAAGGATAGTCCTTCCTGAGTGGCAAGGCCAACTTTTCTACCAGACAAACCAGACCTCGCCCTACCACAGTTGATTGGAATGGACCAAGAGCTGAGCTGTCCCAAGGGTGAGTAATCCATAGACTCTGGACAGAGGTCCGATTGATCAGGCATAAAATGATGGGCAGGGACAACAGGAAACCAAGAGAGTGGAGCTGTTGGTTACAGGGACAGGAGCCAAAAAGATGGATAAAGGGTTGCCATGATGTATATATAAGGACAGAGAAAGCCACCACATAACAGAGATGAGAATCACCAGAACAGAGAAAAGTGTTCATAAAAAAGAGTGAGAGAAAGAGAATAAAATAGATGTAGAGAGAGAAGCCATTCCAGGGCTGCCTTATAGGGCAGTGGCTTTCTAGGTACAGCTCCAGCCCACAGATACAGTATGACAATAAAACACCTTTTCATGGAGGACCCTCAAGCAAGACTTTCTTGAACTCAAAAAAGATTTTCCCTAAAATAGCCCTAAATTGAAATAATGTGTAAGGATGAAAAATTGTGATGCTGAGGCATATTAATTAAACTGTGGTTCATGATGATGATGTCATTTGTCTCCTCTCTGCGGTATGAGGTCTGCACCCTTGGGACAATTTAATTCTGGAGAAGCAGATGAGTAGGAAGCTATTTTGCCTACGGGATCAAGCTATGTTTTCCAATCTAATCCCATCAAGCAATATATAGCATTTTGAGCCCACCCAAAAGAAGTTTATAAAATTAAAAGAAGCACATTACGGAACAGTAGATCTAAGTATTTGCATTCCTTCCTTGATAGTTACATATATATATATACATATACATTTACAAAGTATGTGATAAGAACAGACATAGATCAGAAAGGATGCACACCAAAGTATTGACTGTGACCATCTTATTCATTTCCTTCCTTCTTTCCTTCCTTCCTTCCTCTTTCTTTCTTTCTTTCTTTCTTCCTCTCTGTGTTCATAATCTTTCCACAGTGAAATGGATAATTTTAGAAACAAAGACATACTTTAATGTGAGATAGTGACTATTGACGCCACTGGATATTATCATCCCCATATGTCTCTTCCATGGGAGGGGCCAGTTCCATGGGAACAGTTTGAAGATGCTGATTCATTGTTAAATATTTCGCACTTACTCTCATAAATGATTGCTACTGGTCAGAAACACAAGGTAAGGGTCAGCTCTGCAGTTAGATATTGGGAAGATGTTGATAGTTTTAACTGAGCTGTCTAAGCCATTTCAGGACCACCATGGTTGGACCTCCTGACTGTTCTATTCACAAATACCCTCTTTGCTCATGGGATTTAGAAAGAAATGCCATAGACTGTTATGAGCAAAGTGAGTTATTTGATGTATTATTCAATATCTAAAAATTGTTTTAATGAGAAAAACATTAGGGGTTGCATTTGCTTATTTCTGTAATAATGTTTTGAATTAAAATTCTCTAATAAACTTATCATTACAGTTTTCGATTACTTGATGTAACTTTATTATTACAGACTATTTATTTAGTAATGGCTTCAGAATAGATTCTGTTTGTAATCTGCAGCAAATAGGATTTTGATAATCAAGAAATTGTTACTTTTATGCCATGTTAATCATTAAATTGAGCCAGGAAATAGCAGAGTTGAATCAGATGAAAATATTAAATCTTTACCAGGAGGCTGGATAAAACCATTTGATCATTTGAGGCTAACCTATGAGTTAACGCATTGTGAAAAGATAATAAATGATTTAATTATTCTCCATCTGTTAGAGATTCAATTAAGTGCTATTTAGTTTCCATAACCACAGACCTCCTGCCATCACACCATTCTCAATACTATCCCTATTGCATATCGATACTACTGAAGGGTAAACTATGATTATCTGAAAGAGGGAAATAAAGTGAATCCTACCATAGATCCATGACATATCTGCACTGTAACTTTCATCCACCCTATATCATTTACTCAACATTTATTCAGTGATATAAAACAGTGGATCCCCTGAATCCCCAGACACACTCAGTCCTCCACCCTCAGCACCCCTCAGACACTCGGGAGCACTCTCTGCACTTACCTTACAGTGTTGCAATGATACCTTTACATGGCTACTTCTTCACAAAATGATTGGTTCCTTATGGTTCAGGACAATGTTAAATTCATCATGAAGGAATGGGACAAAGATATTGTTTAAAGACAAAGTTTACAGTACCAACCTCTACCCATTAAGAAAAATGCTACAGTTCTATTAGACCAAAAGGACTTTTGATTTTTATAAGAGAGAGAAAAGATAAGACTAAATTGCAAGACCTCTTCCAGCTCTTTTGTGTTGTTACACAGTAGGAACTAGAGTACACATTTCATTGTTTAGCAAAATGCCTTAAGTATATCTCCACATATTCAAAGGTGTACGCAAAGCAGAGGAATAGAAAGTAGGTTGCTCGACATAATGCAGTGAGAAGAATTAAGTTTTGGGGCGTAGCTTAAGGATGGGGATAATTCCTACTAAACTGAAAACCTGAGAGTGTAGAGAATGGTCCTCAACATATCTGTGGTGAAAGAGCAGCTTTTTATTGTTTGTTTATTTGTTTAAGAGGTGTTATAATGTTCAATCATCACTGACCAATTGTTTGTAAATGATTACTCTAAATTTCTCTACTTACCTCATGGTGTACTGATAACAGGCCACACTTTGTGTAGCATTGTCTAGTGGGTAGAGGGCTGAAGAACAAGAATGTTTAATATTCAGTTTTAAGTTGTCATTGCTAATAAATATGCTCCCTTATGTCACCAACTTTTTTAAAGTTATGGTCGACACTCTTTGTCAGAATGGATTTTGTTTTGATTGTAGTTGTGTAGTTGGGGGATTTTGGAAAACAAGGAAGGACACAGTTTTGTGTCTTGGTCAGTGAAGAGCAGAAACAAGAGAAGAAAACAGATGGTGATATAAGTTCAATGAGACCAAGAAATTGAAGCCACAGTGACCTTGAGAATGTAAGCTCTGTAGGTTGCTGATTCCCCGAAAATAACCACCAAAAAATTTATAGATCAAGCAAAGCCACATTTATTGCTCATTGTAATAAAGGAGATCATTACTTTGACAGAGTGTTAGCAGCATCTTGAAAGAGAGAGTACAAAAGAAGATATTTGTAAGGGTCTGGTTTAAGTTGGGTCCTTCAATGTGAAAGCAGAATTGGGTAGAGTTCGTGATATTTTAGGATTAGCAGACACAGTGAAGAGAGGGTCTCAAAGGGAGCCATAAGGAGTGAACAGCCCTTTGATAAACCCAGGTGAATGATCTATTGTTCTCAGAAGGAGGCTATTTACCCTGATAAAGGCCACTTTGGTAGTCTACTATTAAAATAAAGGGTTTTAGAAAGTTCATGAAACAGACATCCTACTGGGTAAGAATTTCCTTGAAAAATAAAGTCAGGTTAATGCAGAGAGTTGAATAGTAAGGTCATACTGATATAGACATTAAGCTACAAGTTTCAGTTCCGAGTTATCAGCAAATGCAAACTCTGTAGAAGACATTAGATTTTTCAGAGGTTTTCGAATGGGAAATTTGATCTCATGTGACATTTAGGTTCTATTTCACTGTATATATTATCCCTGGCATCCAGCAATGAAAAGCACATAGTAGGGACTCTACAAATTCTTATATAAAAAGAATGAATAAGTAGATAAATGAGTACACCACTCTAATACTGTTTAATTCAAAGCCTAAAGCTCTAGTTTTCCTAATGTTCTCTATCATAATGACTTATTTCAACATAAACTTTTTTTAAAGATTTTATTTATTTATTAATTTGAGAGAGAGAGTGAGAGAGCAGGAGCAAGGGGAAGGGCAGAGGGAGGAGAAGCAGGCTCCCCACTGAGCAGGGAGCCTGAAGAAGAAGCAGGGCTCTCTCCCAGAACCCTGGGTCCATGACCTGAGCTGAAGGCAGAAGCTCAATTGACTGAGCCACCCAGATGCCCCATTTCAACATAATCTTATGCTGAGCTTTAAACATGAGCACACAAACATGCCAGACAAGTGATCCTAGACCCACTGGAATCTTACACAACTCCTCCTCAACTGGTTGGAAATCTCATCTCCCAGCTGCCATGTGAAACCTGAAAGGGACTTAGAAAGAAGTGCTGTCTCGGCCATAGGAGGCAATTAGAGCTCTGAACTCAGAATCTTGCAGGATGTATTTGGTGTGATTCCTCCTTCTTCTTGGAGAAACTCATTGACCTTGTAGCTGACTAGTGGGGAGAGATCCCTTACGAGGCAAGCAAGAAATTTAGCTTTGTTTCAAACCTTAATTGGATGGTCATTTTTTTCTCAGTGCTTAGCAATTTCAGTAGAACCAGAATCCAGAGATATAATGGAAAGTAGCCTGTTAATAAAATCCAAATCCCACTGTCAATGAGATTCCAAAATTATGTGTTTTCTCCAAAACTGTGGTCCCAAACTACATACAATTAAAACTGTAATTTTAATTGCATGTGTAATTTTAAAATACAGTCATTAAAGATTATGGCATATATATTGCAGCTAAATGGCCCTATATTTCAAACAAATTAAAACATTATTAAAACATTCTGTGAACAATAGTATGACTTATCTGAAACCAGAACTGCCCCCAGAAAATCTATAACGTTTGGTCATGAATCCAAAAGCCTTTCTACCCACACTGTGTCGATTGTATACTTGCTTTCTAATTCTGTTTGAAATTCCATTAGGCATTTGAAACCAACAGCATTTTAAAAATGTAAACTTCTCTAGGAGGTTCACGGCACTGCTCATTTATATGGACTCATTTATATACTATGAATTTGGTCAAATAAGGGCATGGGACTTGGGCACTTACTAGATCTCAGGGGAACGTATGCGTCTGAGTCAGCTCCCTTAAAGAGTTGGTTAGGACAGAAAGAGAGGGCTGCAAGCCAGTAAATCCTGTGAGAGTAATGGCCAAAGAGAGATGGTGAGAGTATCCTTGTCTGAGCATTAAAGAACATTCCCTAAAATTGAATTACAGAGGTAGGTCTGGATGTCACACTGTTTGTGAGTTGGAACCTGCCTGTAGTAGTTTTAGGAGGTCTTAGTCACTAAGACGCTATGATCTCTGAGCAGGAGGGGACAGATGTCTCGGCCATATATTTTTAGAATATTTTAGTTTTGTTTGTCTCTCCAGCTGAGCTTGGGCTTCCAGCCTGATAGTCTGCATTTAAAATTTTCTGTTGGAGTATTCAGTTCATTTATTTTTAATTAAAATGTTATTAAGATTATAAAATTATATAAAGATTAAAAGCAGACAATACAAATTACATATATGATGTGGTGACATTAAATATTCACCCACCCAGCTAATCTGGGTAACTTCAGAGCAAACAGCAAAAAATAACTATGGCTTCTAACCTTGTTCTTTCCAGGCTCCCAGCAGCTGTCCCTGAGCACCCTTCTCCCTCTGTTGTGATTCAAAAGTAAAGGCTTCTTCCCAGTCTGATAGACTGCCTAATAATTGAGCCTTGCAAAAGAGTCATATCTCATCAGCCCATCAGTGTGGAAAATGGGGGGAAAGGGAGTGGAGAGTCTGTTACCTGTTATAATCCCAGACAAGAAAAACCCATTTCATTATACACAGAGCCCATGGAACACGTGTAACAAGGGTGCCTTGAAAATATGGAAGAGCTCAGTGCACACTAAGATGTCTCCAACAGTAAGTTCTAGGGCCCACAGGAAAGGTGATTATATGCGGAAGAGCAATAGCTCTACAGTTATCTGGCTCTGGTATGACTCCTCCCCTTGTAGGTAGAAACCAAGAATAGGACCACCAAACACCCAGAGTTTGCTAGAGAGAGAAATTACAGCTAAAAAGCACTTTTAAGTTCATGATCTATTTCACCTTCCAACGATCTATCGAGTAAGAACAACAGTTAACGAAGCAGAGGTTTAAGAGATGAAATGACATATTCAAGGCCATTGTAGAGGTGTAGGTGGTAAGGGGAGCATTGGAACCAGCCTCCAAGTCTTACAGGCTTTCCACCACACCAAGCAGGGAATTCTAAGTGATATGTACGTACACATATATCTGTGTATATATCCATGTATATGTCCATGTGTGTGTGTGTGCACGTGTGTGTGTGTGTGTGTGAGAGAGAAACTGGTCAGGACACTTCTGTATAGGATATACAAATGCTATACCTTCCTACCCTTGTTTCAGGAACGTACAGTTGTATTAGTATCTCAGTTATGCATTTTTATAAATATAGCACTTTATCCATCTTGAAATGCTGGACTGACAAATCTGACCATTCATAGATTATGTCAGATTACTTTTAGAGGTTTCTTAAAATCAAAGTTTATGTTTTGTATAAACATTTCTATTGAAAAGAATACATCCAGAAGAAAAAAATATATCCCTTTCCCCACCCCTAAATGCCATTCAGGTAAAAAGGGGGCAGTCTGAAAAAAAAAAACACGTATATTTCAAAAATAAAGTTGATGGTAAATGCAGACATCTACAGTGGTTTAGGAGAAAAGAAGCAATCCTTTTCAGAGAAGAAGAAGAAATAACAGTGAACCTCCTCTAGGTTTCTTAGCTAGCAGAAGAAATCTCAACTATATCAGTGGTTTGCCTCAGATTTGAATCTGTGTTTTTATTAATTTAAAGCACAGAGTTAGATATGATTTCATAAATCCTAGGGTCAGCACCCAGGTACAGGCTGTGGGACCTGTGTCCTCTGAGGCCCAGGAGGGTCCCTACTGGGATGGCCGGTTGTACAGCCTCTTGTCTAATTCTCTGGCCCTCCCAGAGCATCTGTGAGCTCCCTGGGGCTCTTTAGTACATTCCTTTTCTGTTTAAACTGTTGAGGCTGACCTTTATTTTTGAACACCCTTCCACATACGCGAAGCGCATCCTCCACGCAAGGGCCAGAGTAAGATTTCTATGTAAATAGCAATACATGACAATTCCTTGATAAAACCCTCAAATGGACTTCCCACTGCTGCTATGCTATACCCAGACTTCTCCCCAGGACTGTGGGCCCTGGCCTTGACAGCAGAGACCTCTGCCATAGCCTACATCACCACACCACCTGCCCTAACTCGTCTCCTTCCCCTCTCCCTGTTAACCACGGCACTGCAGCTACACTGGCCTCTTTCTGTCCCTCAAACATACCAGCTTCTGCCCATCTCCTGGCCTTTCCACTTGCTATTCTTCTGCTTCAAACATGCCTCCAGAACTTCACATTTTTGGCTCCCTCTCACCACTGAGATCCAAAATACTGACTCACAGAGGGCTACTTTGACTACCCCAGACCCTTTCTATTACATTCTCCCACTTTATCTTCTACTCCCTACATGTCCAGGAAATTGTTTTATTAATTTATTCCCTTAACTGTGTATTGTCTATTTCCTTGTATATGAATGTAAATAAATTGAGGGTAAAGGAATTCTGTCTTATCTCCAACATTTAGAATTGTACCAGGAACATAATAGATATTTAATAATTATTCACTAAATGACAGACTTACAAAATACCTTTGAATACTTTTATGAGGTTTTAATTTTAAAACAGATTATTATTTTCTCAAAGAAAGTAATGAATTCTCATTTGGGATAACCTGGAAGATACAAAAGATTACAAAGGAGAAAACACAAATCGCCTTTATTTCCACACCCACGGATAAGTCCTATTAACAATTTGATCTGTTTGCTTCGTGCATTTTTTTCTACAAAGAGCCATTTTTCATAATTGAGGTTATATTCCATATTTATTAGTTTCCTAGGGCTGCTATTACAAATTACTACAAACTGCAGGGCTTAAAATAACAAAGATAGGCAACTTACAGAATGGGAGAAAATATTTGCAAACCATACATCTGGTAAGGGATTAATATCCAAAATATATAAGGAATTCCTACAACTTAGTAGGAACAGAGGACAAAAAACTTGAATATACATTTCTTCAAAGAAGACATACAATTGGCTAATGAAAAAATACTCTCCATCACTAGTCATTAGGAAAATTTAAATCAAAACCACAATGAGGTATCTTCTCACACCTGTTCAAACAACTATTATAAAAAAGACAAGAGGGGCACCTGGTGGCTCAGTCAGTTAAGTGTCCAACTCTTGATCTCAGCTCAGGTCTTGATCTCAAGGCTACTTAAAAAGAAAAAAAAAAAGATGAGCGCTGTGACTTGTACAAGACTGTTGAATCACAGATCTGTACTTCTGAAACAAATAATGCAATACATGTTAAGAAAAAAAAAAGAAGAGTTAGCAGGAGGGGAAGAATGAAAGGGAGTAAGTCGGAGGGGGAGACGAACCGTGAGAGACGATGGACTCTGAAAAACAAACTGAGGGTTCTGGGGGGGGGGTGGGGGGATGGCTTAGCCTGGTGATGGGTATTAAAGAGGGCACATATTGAGTGGAGCACTGGGTGTTATACGCAAACAATGAATCATGGAACACTACATCAAAAACTAATGATGTAATGTATGGTGATTAACATAACAATAAAAAATTTTTTAAAAAGAGAAGAGATAAGTATTGGGGAAAGTGTGGAAAAATTGGAACCCTTATACACTGTTCGTGGGAATGTAAAATAGTACTGTCACTAGGGAAAACAGTTCCTCAAAAAAATTAAAAGTAGAACTAACATAAGATCCAGCAATCCCAGTCATGGGCATATATCCCAAATAATTGATATCTGGATCTTGAAGAGATATTTGCGCTTCTATGTTCATCGCATCACTATTCACAAGAGCCAAGAGATGGAAATAACCTAAAAGTCTACTGATGAATGAATGAATAAAGAAAATGTGGTATATACATTCAGTGGACTATTATTCAGCTCTTTTTAAAAAAAGGAAATCCTGTCCTATGCTACAATACGAATGAACCTTGAGGACATTATGTTAAGTAAAGGAAGCCAGTCACAGAAAGACAAATACTTCATGATTCCACTAATATATCTAAAGCATTCAAACTCCTAGAAAAAGAAGATAGAAAGGTAGTTGCCAGGAGCTGGAAGGAGGGGAAAATGGGATGTTGCTATTCAATGGGGACAGCATTTCAGTCATGCGAGATGAAGAAGTTCTAGAAATCTGTTGTACAACATTGTGCTTACAGTTCATAATGTTGTACTATACACTTAAAAATGTGTTAAGAGGGTAAATCTAATGTGATGTGTGGCTTTTTTTGACCACAATTTTTTAAAAAACCCAAATACAGAGACTTATTCTTTCACAATTTAAAAGGCCATAAGTCCGGGCGCCACTGCCTTCCACTCAGGTCATGAACCTGGAGTCCCGGGATCGAGTCCCGCATCGGGCTCCCTGCTCAGCGGGGAGTCTGCTTCTCCCTCTGACCCTCCTCCTTCTCATGCTCTCTGTCTCTCATTCTCTCTCTCTCAAATGAATAAAATCTTAAAAAAATAAAATAAAATAAAAATAAAAGGCCTTAAGTCCAAAATCAAGTTGTCAGCAAGGCCATACTCTCATGAAAGCTCTAGGGTAAAGTCCTTCCTTGCTTCTGGTGATTTCTGGCAATCATTAGATTGTTTGGCTTGTTGATGCATCACTCCAGCCTCTGTCCCCGTTGTAACATGACCCTCTTCCCTGTGTGTCTATTATGTCTGTGTGTTCACATGGCTTTCTATAAGGACACCTGTCATTGGGTTTACTCTGATCTAGCATGATCTCATCTTAATTAATTACAACTACAAAAACTCTCCTTCCACATATGGTGACATTTCTGGAGATCTCTCTCTGATAGGATTCAGCTCAAATTCCTTCAGACTTTACCGTAAGACTGTATCAAGCTATATACCTTAGCTCTGAAATGATCTTGGCCCACTCGGTCCTTCTTGGCCCTGTTCCTCTGGATGAGGCACTTCTACTCTGGCTCCAGGGACAGGCAGGTTCTTTGTCATCAGATTACCCTACATTAAATTTACAGATTTCTCCTTCATCACTACTAGAGATTTCTTTGATCTTAGCCCAGGGAAGTTGACCTTTGGCCCTTAAATCATTTCTTTTTATTAGCTTTATTTACCTATTTGAGGCATGTTCACCACAGAGATTCTAAAACTGGTTCCATTCTTCAAAAAAAGTTCCACTTCTTTACATGTTGCTCTGTTCTAGGAGAGCACTTGGATCTAGTTTCTCATGGGGTCTCCTATTGTGGATTTTTCCTAATTACTTATCAAAGATTGGCATAAATTCTCTTTGGAAAGCTTAAAAACTGTGGAACATGCCCTTGAAAATCTGGGATTCTACCTCATTAGAAGAACAGAAAAAACTAGAATATGCTGAGCTAAGAAATGCTCAGGCAGCATCCTCTGCTTATTTCTGGTGCCCCAGTTAGTCTCCTACCAGGAAATATCATACAAACAATACCAAAAAGCATTTAAAAATACAACAGTATTAAAATGTTTTTCTCAGCAGCTTAAAGATTTCTGGTTCGAACTGTGCTGGGGAAAGCTAGTTCTTATAGTAGCAAGTACAAGGACTCAAGGATGGGAGAGGAGACTGGTCAGTTGGTCATCATGAGATTTGAAGAAACTTTGTGAACTAGAGGAGGAACAGAGCGGAGAGGAGTCATGAGAACTCTATTTAATTTAACTAATGCACTGTTGTGACTTTCCCAAATTTCCCAATGTTGAGGAAATGTGTCATTGAGCTGGTTTAAACATGTATAGACTATTAGAAGAACATCTGTTGGGAAGGGACCAAGTAGAGTACCCATGCTGGGCAGAAGGTGACAACACAGCGTTTTGATAGTGAGACTTAAGCTAAGCAACATGAAAATATGAAATCTCTGGGTGGCCTGTGACAGTATAATACCATTAGATCCAACAAGCTTTTAAAGTCTTACATGAAATTAAATCCTCCCATAAAATGAAGACAGATGGGAGAAAACAGGTTACTTTGCTTAATAAATATCACATACTTGAGAAAATAGAATACTATACATGTTGCAAATAAAACTCTTAAGATACCCAGTGTGCTTGTTATAAAAATATTAAAATTATCTTCAAGCCATAAAAGTAGTCAAGAATTAATTTAATGACTAGAGTGTTAAAAAGAGTTGCATTTGGAACTTGCCATTTCCAGTATTGAAAATTGTGGATTTAAGTGTAGTTTTTTTTTTTTTTTAAAGTTGTTGTCCATTTCACTTTAAAATTCTAAAGGGAAGGAAGTGTGGAACAAATATCTTTGTACTTCCTCAGGCACAACAAATACGACATGATCCTTTTTATCATTCTTGTATGCCTGTGGAAAAATTCAAAACCAAAGATATGATTCAATTTAAGAACCTTTAACCTTATTTCATGTGATGCTGTGCTGTTTGTCATTAAGACAGTTCTGATTAAAGGCTTATTGACTCAATAGATACTCTATATTATATATTACTGTTTTAAAAAGAGCAAAACCAACTCATTAGTTAGAAACCAGCAAAGCATGCAAATGCTTTGTTTGACTGACAATAAGCAAGAGAAGCAGTGGAAATTTACTGCTGGAAAGCATTATCACCAAAAGATATTCACTGAGCTGACAATTTTTGACATTTCCCATGTTCCTTCTGAAAATATTTGTGTTAGAATCAGACCTTTCAACATCACCAAATACCATCTGATTGATTTCTGTGAGATTTTTCAAACTCTGGAAACTGAAGTACAAGTAAAATGGTTAAAGTTTCTTTGAATTCACACCCCAGATCCAAACCACACCAAGGATCCTGCTCTCTCACTACCCTACCCCCACAACCAGCACCATCAAGCCTGTACTTGAAGGAGACTATGACCTTGTGTAACCTATACCATACAAAAAAGAAGGAAAAAGCAGAAGAGAACCATCAAGCGATGTGACTAATAAAAACAGTAACAATTAGTTAACAAAACCAGCCATGTTTCTGACTGGAGAGGAAGGATGGGGTCCCCCCTTTCCCTGACAGGGAAACTCGAATGACTACCCCAAACTCCATGTTCTCTGTGGAGCCCTTCACCTTCACTTGCTGCAAGTGACTCCAGCACTAAAACATAGGTCCAAGAAGTGGGGGATGGGAGTGGTAGAGGCCTCTCTTGTCGTCATTCCCAGTGACCTACCTGGGAATGTGTGCTTCCCTCCATCATTAGGCTCTGGGTATCTAGAAGTTCTGGGTCCCCAAAGCAGAATGCCTCTAACCAGAGGACATGGTTAGAGTCCCATTTAACTTTAAGCCATGGCTACTATCCAGTTTCATTGAGTCCTTTGTGCCAGGAGACCGGGAGGCATGGAAAAATGGCACTAAATTGGCAAGATTAATAACCCTGATCATATTGAGAGGCAGGACTGCTTTTATACAATGGGGCAGGGAAGAATGTGGTTGGCATCCAGGTAACCCATGGGCATCTCTTGGTACTCCCTTACCCAATTTAGATGGAAAATGGAGAGATAAAGCAGCTACAACCTAAGAAATGTACGACCAGGGGCTCAGAACCCTCAGGGATGAGAGCCTGGGTCCCTCTGCCAGGTAAGTCACATAAAATAGCAGAGGTGTTAACCAAGGACGAGGGGGACTTAGAATGGGTGGTAGAGGAGGGAGAAGATGAGTTTTTGGTTGCAACTCCTGGACAGCTACAGTGGCAAAGACCTGAGCTAGACCCCCTAACCTTTTCCTTTTCAGTTTCATAAGGAAACAAGACCAATCAGAATCTTGGAGTTCTTCCCCAAGGAAAGGCTATGCCGTTTAGATCTCCCTTTCAGCACTGAAGCACTCCTTCCCTTACCTTCTGAGCGTGTGTGCTGATGACAGATCCAGAATTGCTGTCAGCCAAAGGAGCTGCCTCATCTTGGGGTAGCTGCTAACCAGTGACTGGGCCATGGGGGATTTCAAAGGACCAGCCCCTCACCTTGAAATGACACAGCTTTGGAAAGCCATCCCAGGGCCAGAGCTCCCTGGGGGATTTGCTGAGGCTTCAGTCACATCATGCCAACTCGATATTTTCCTCTGCCCAGCTGTGCTCCTCCCATTCCTTTACAGGTGCTTTCCAGCACTCCTTTATATATCTTCTGTACACAGACCACAGACTCGCTATCTAGGGGGACCCAACCTACAACAACCTCATGAGCCTTGGTTTCAGTATTTGTAAAACTCACAGCAATACCTACATTACAGAGTTACTATGAGGATTCAATGAAAAGCTACCTGCAAAGCATTTAGCATGATGCCTAGTTCATGCAATAGTCACTAAGTGTTCATTCTTGTGGGGTCTTATTCCAGATTAACTTCTGGTTTGCATGTCAATAGTGACATCACTATCACTAGAATCTAGAAAGTCTGTCCTTTGGCATTTCCTAAAACTGGTGCTGTAAGAGGGCCTTCCTATTTGCCCTGCCCCTTCTCCAACTGTAGTTCATCTGTAAGCCTGAGTCTCCTGGTTTCAACTCTAAGCCTTTGAAAGATTTTGTGGTATGTGGGGCCCTTCTCCTTAGGGATGCTAGAAAACCCTAAGGCCAAAAACAATTGAAGGAAAATCACCAGACCTAGATCTGAAGGAGAAGTGATTGTCAAATTATTTCTAACTTGAGTGTAGAGCATGTTTGAAGACTGTAAAATGAGATTTGGGAGATCTGTTACTGACCTCAAGAAAATAAAAGCCCAGTTCTGGGTATTCAGTTCCTATACTGAAGCCAAGGAGTTGTCTTTGGAAGGATAACAAGTAGGGATTTTCTCTATTTTCTTTTTAGGGGGTTTCAGAGTTCTATTGGCACAATGTATTCTGCTGAAAATGGATGGGCAGCTGACCACTCTTCTCTCTGGTCAGCCTTCTATCTGAGAAGAGGGCAGTCTGATAGGGTAGGGTAAGCTGGCTGTCTAACAGGACATTCTTACAGCTTAGCATTAAAATAAAATTATTCTCATCACCCTGTCCAACCTTCTGCATCAATCATCCATCAATTTAATTTCTCCTCACTTTCTCCACAGGGCACTACATTTCCTTCAGCCTGTGATCACACCATGCCCTTCATTCTTAAAGTTGTTATTCTTTGACCACTGCAAACTCTGCAATGCCTCTCTCTCCTCGAATCCCATGGCAATTAGAGGCTGTACACCGAGTATGCAAATATATTTCTTTTTTGTTCTTTCTTGTTTTAGATATGCTTGTTTTGTCTCTCTAGTGAAACTAAACTCCTTCAAGGGAAAGATTCCTCTTCTGAATGAACTTGGAGAGGCTACTGTGGGAGAATGGTGAACATCCTTCAGTGAGTAGCCTTCAATGAGTATTGATGTCCCTCTAATCATGAATCAAATATGGCATCTGTTTATCTCGGCGGAGTAAAGGCTTAGATCTATACCATGACCCACTAAAAGGAACCAGAGCTCCTTGGAGAAAAAACTGATTCTAGAGCTTAGAGAAGGAAAGGACAAATAAGTATGGAACATCTTTCTGTCTTAGAATAGATGTGCTCAAAGAATAATAGGGAAATATCAAAATAGACATAGGATCCAGTTCGAGGAGCTCCCTCTGGCCAAATCTAATAACTGAGCATCAAACTCAATGTTGGTTTAATAAATTATAAATCATTGAGTAAAATAAATATCCGTGAGTCTATCCTGACAAATAATCTGTCTTTGCCTATTCCTAGGTCACAAAGATATTCTTATATGTTTTCATTTAGAAGTTTTATAGTTTTAGAATTGATGGTTTTTTTATTTTTTTAAATATTTTATTTATTTATTTGTCGAGGGGGGGCACAAGCAGGGTGAGCAGCAGACAGAGGGAGAAGCAGGCTCTCCACTGAGCAGGGAGCCCAATGCAGGATTCGGTCCCAGCACCCTGGGTTTATGACCTGAGCAGAAGTCAGACGTTTAACAAACTGAGCCACCCAGGCATCCCAGAATTTATCTTTAGATCTATAATTCATCTCACATTTGCTTTTGTGTATAATATGATGTAGAGATCAAGGTTCATTTTTTTCCATAAGTTTATCTAGTTCTCCCAGCACCACTTATTGAAAAAAAAAATCTTCTCCCCATTACATTAATTTGCTCCTTGGTAAAAAAAAAAAAAAAAAAAAAATCAATTAACCATATATTTTTGGGTCTATTTCTGGACTCTATTCAGTTCCATTTCTTTCTCTGCATCTGCTGATTCTTTCTTAAATGTTGCCATTTTATAGAAAGTTCTGAAATCTAATAGGGTAATTTCTCAGGATTGCTTGGCTCCTTCTCTTCAGGGATATTTTGTCTCAGTTTCCAGCCACCTCAGCATCCCAAGCTTTGCCTTGTAATTCCTTAGGTCAAGAAGACTGTGACTTTCCTATAAGCCTCATGAGGACAGAAGAAGTGCCTTCAGGAGAAGAGCCTTATATATAATATGTGGATTTCACCCTGTGTAGTTTTCTTTATTCAGGGGTTGAACCCCTCCAGTTCTTGCCCACTTTGGGAAATTATTTGTCTATCTATATATCTATCTATCTATCTATCTATCTATCTATCTATCTATCATCTATCATCCATCATCTATCTATCAGAATATATTACATAGTCTCTATATAGAGAGAGTCTATAACAGTTGTCAACAGGAGAGTTAGTTTAATGGAAGCTATTTGGCCATTACTAGGAGACCTAACCTTTCCACTAGTTTTCAACACAGAATGTCAGGTCTGTGCTAGTAGCCCCCATCAGCCCTACCAGGGAATTCCTATCAGATGGGTGAGCTAGGAACCATGCTTTGTCATTCTGGCAGCTTTTCCTTTTTGCCATGCCTCTGACCAGGTCTCCCCAGCTGCACCCCAAAGTACCCAATCACACCAGGGAACTGTTGTGCACCTTTGGCCATCTAGTTCCTGTCTGTGAAGCCTCATTCAGGACAAATGGTGACAGAAGCAGAATCAGGGAAGCACCCACAAACATCCTGAGGAAAGATAGAAAGAACAGGAAACTTAACCATATCTGAATGTGAAAGGGTGGTTGGAGAGGAGGTCCTAGGGCAAGAGGTGCTAGGATTTAGATCAAAATCATGTCTTTTGGGGGAGCCGTTTATCAACGCCTGTTGGTACTGAAGAGTTTTATTACTCTATTGACAATGTCTCTTTGTCCTCCCCGGGACCACTAATCCCTTAATTGTTCTGACGGGAACCAAAACTATAATTACCCTTCTAGCTACCCTTGACTCCCTGGGCAGCCTGGACATCAGAGTCATGTCAAACCTCCCTTTCCTACCATGAATTCTTTTGTCTTTTTCCCCTTCAAAGGCAATCATTATTTCTGAACTACCTCTATTACTAATCTTTCTCAATTTCTGTAAAAAGCAAAACTACTTATTTTCTAATGAAAAGGAAACTTATCCTCCTTTGAAAATTGTGCTTGTCTTTGAAAACCTTGTAGCCATGTCAGTGAGAAGGGCATGAAGAAAAAAATCTTTATAATCATCTTCAACTCTATGCAGTTTAGTAAGATGTGAAGAGCCTCAGGTTATGCGACTTAGGACAATAGTTTCGTTTATCCAGAAAAAAAAAGATAAGGAAGCCCTAAACAAATCCAACTTCATGCTTGTTTTCTGACCTTTCATTGAACAGTTATCAGTTGTCACTTTGGCTTGCAGACTGACATTAAAAAGGATAAAAATATTGCTTTCTTAGTGCAGATTCCTATTGACACAGCTTTTGTTGAGACTGTGGTGCCCTGACAAATTAGACCAGGAAAATGGAGCAGAAAAAAAAAAAAAAGGCTTCTGCTTGTTATCATTTTTAATATTAGCAGAACAGATATTGATCCACATGTTCCCACCTCTTCACTTCTCACTAAGAAGTAGGATCTGCACAGATTATTACACCCAACTAGATCGTAAACTCTGTGGGTGGGGAACTTGTTTTAATAACCCACAGCACTCAGCATACTCTTAGGGACATGGCAAGTACTCAGTAATTCTTTTTTCTTTTTCATTGAAGTATGATTAACATACAGTACAATATTAGCTTCAAGGGTATAATATGATCATTCAAAAATTCTATGCATTACTTGGGGCTCATCATGATAAGTGTAGTCTTAATCCCCTTTATCTATTTCACCCCTCTATCCACCCCCACCTCCCATCTGGTAACCATCAGTTTGTTCTCTATATTTAAAAGTCTGGGTTGTTTTTGTTTTTTTTTTTGCTTGTTTGTCTCTTTTCTCTTTGTTCATCAGTCATAAAAAAGAATGAGATCTTGCCATTTGCAACAACATGGATGGACCTAGACCCAGGTATAATTCTAAGTGAAATATGTCAGCCAGAGAAAGAAAAATACCATATGATTTTACTCATATGTGAAATTTAAGAAACAATACTCAGTGATTCTTGTCTGATTGTATAGCACAAATGTTCAATATTAATATTCTATATTCAACCGCTGTTTCCCTGAGTGTCAAGAATCTACACTAATTTTGCACTGATTCAATGTCAATGGCCTAACAACAAACAAAAATAAAATAAAATAAAATAAAATAAGCAAAACAAAACAAAAAAATAGCAATGCCCTTTCTCCATGGGTTTTGTAAATACAGTGGGAAAATCTTTAATAACTCCAATTAATGGGTTTTACCTTAAGTTTTTCTTATAGTTCATAATCAAGTTGGAGGAGATAAGGCCCCTTAGCACACTCAAAGCTATGTAATACTTTGTATTATAATGGCAGGTTCTATTTCAGCATATTTCATACTAAGAAACTGTTGATAAGTATGATGTCCCTTGTTGTCTGACCAGCCAGAATTCACTAAATAATTTCAAACTCTCTTTTGTTCTCCATACTCTACATACTAATATAGGGCAAATGATTTGGGATGTAGGGGGTATGGAATCTCTCCTAGCCTTAGTCTCTTTGGGAATAATAACACCTGTCTGGCCTGCCGCTCGGATTTGTTGTGAGGGTCAAACAGGATAATGCATGAGAAAATGATCTGTAAACTGCAAAGCTTTGCACAAATGCAAGTTGTTATTATAATTTGCATTTTACACAGGTCAAAGCCTTACTGGGCAAAGATCCATTCTAAACATCTAGAATAAACATTTTAAACCATTTCTAAATCTGCAGCATGTAATGTGAACATTTTTTTCTGTGCCACAGATCAATGGTGATCCTGCCTAGTCACTTATTTCATTGGAGCAGCCCCTAAATAAAAATAATTAAAAGTTGATCTGCATACCACATATTCTTCATTGCCATATAGAGCCTCACAAGCTAGTAACAGATCAATTAATCAATGTTTTCCTCAATTATGGTCTGTCAGCAGATAAACATACCAAACCAGTCAAGAGTATCACGGGCAGATAGTTACACAGGAATGAATTTTGCAGCTGCTGAGCCATTTCTCTTGAAAAGAAAGGGTGAGAAATCATTGTTTTACCTCTTCTTCTCTGCAAGCATCAGAAATTTCCAGTTGATGGAAGGGTTATGTTGACAAAGTCACAGTAAGACCCTTGGAATCGTGCATAAACTCTAATGGACATGGCTCTGGCACAGAGGACTGGAAACCCTCTGAGATGGGCCTCACATTTACCTTTTCCCGGCACATCAGGGAAATGAACCCCACCAGTGCTCTCTACAGGGTCCTGTTTCTGAACCTACATAAGAGATTGATAATAATGTTACTACTCTTGGAGAAGGCATGATGTTACAAGGTGAATATGTTTGTATGCTTGTGTTTATTTCATTTTGATGTGTAGGACAGTAAGACAGTTTTCTTTAAGCATGGAAACCATTGTTTTAAGTAAGGAAGAATTTTAATATTTTGTTCCCCTAACAAATATCCCTCATTAACACATTTCATTTATTACTGAATCCCACCTCATTTGGCTTGACTTCTCATTTTCTCCTTCTCTGAAAGAGAATATGGTAAGGGAACAAACGCAGGGATCTGACTGTATAGAGAGACCGGGCCTTCACTGTACCCAACACCCTGGAATCTGAAAAGCTTAATGAACAATGAACCTCTTCTTAGGAAGGTTATTCCATGTAAGTTCTAATTTCTAAAGTAGCGGGTGGCAGATTGTGGGAAACTAGCATGGATTTATGAGACCCTAGGAAAGGTGAAATCATCAGTCTTCCATCTGCTTCTCCCTTTCCTTGACTATTCTATCCCATTTCTCTGGATAATTTAATCTGTATCATAATATACAGCTGGAAGCAGATTTAGATTGTGTTTCTATATGTGATTTTTCAGTCCTTTCAAAAACTATCAATACTTGGATCCCCCTTTCAGATACTTACTTGGTTTGGGGTGAGGCCTGGGTAGCAAAATGTTAAGAAATATACCTGGGTAATTTTAATGTGTGGCTAACAGGGTGGAGAACCACAGTCTACAATGCAACGTGTAATGAATCTTGGAAAAACTGACTTTTCTCGGGAAATGCTATAGTATATAGGAATTAATGTTTATATTATAAACTGTTGCATGATCACATGTTTTAAGGAAATGTACTCAAGTTTCCCAAATGTTGCAGGTATGGACCTTGCACTGATGCATTCCTATGTATCCTGTTGCCCTTGTGGAACTTTGAGAAAGTTGAGCATAGAAAAGAATGAGGGCAAAATTAATACACTTTTGGAAATTCAGAAGGAACTACAGAAATTCCCAGGGATGCACTAGGCAGAAGCTGCCAAAAGTGAGTTAGATTCTAACCAGGTTGCTGAAAGAAGTCCAATTGGCTGATATTGAAAAGAATAAGAAAAAGAGAAACAAAGGCAAAAAAAGAGCTATTGGACCTTCATCAAGATAAAAAGCTTTTGCCCACCAGAGAAAACAGTTGACAAAACCAAAAGACAGCCTACAAAATAGGAGAAAATATTTGCAAATGTTTTATCAGATAAAGGGCTAGTATCCAAGATCTATAAAGAACTTATCAAACTCAACACCCGCCCGAAAAAAATAATCCAGTCAAGAAATGGGCAGAAGACAGGAACAGACACTTCTCCAAAGAAAACATCCAAATGGCCAAGAGACACATGAAAAAATGCTCCACGTCACTTGGCATCAGGGAAATACAAATCAAAACCACAATGAGTTACTACCTCACACCAGTCAGAATGGCTAAAATTCACAAGTCAGGAAATGACAGATGTTGGCAAGGATGCAGAGAAAAGGGAACCCTCTTTTTTTTTCCTTTTTTTTTTTTATAAAGGGGACCCTCTTACACCGCTGGTGGGAATGCAAGCTGGTACAGCCACTCTGGAAAACAGTATGGAGGTTCCTCAAAAAGTTAAAAATAGAGCTACCCTACAACCCAGCAATTGCACTACTAGGTATATATCCCAAAGATACAAATGTAGTGATCTAAAGGGGCACCTGCATCCCAGTGTTTATAGCAGCAATGTCCACAATAGCCAAACTATGGAAAGAGCCCAGATGTCCATTGACAAATGAATGCATAGAGAAGATGTGGTACAAAAATGATGGAATATTGCCCAGCCATCAAAAAAAGGAAACCTTACCATTTGCAATGACATGGATGGAACTGGAGGGTATAATGCTAAGTGAAATAAGTTAATCAGAGGAAGACAATTATCCTATGATTTCATTCATACATGGAATTTAAGAAACAAAACAGAGGAGCATAGGGGAAGGTAGGAAAAAATAAAACAAGATGTAATCAGAGAGGGAGACAAACCATAAGAGACTCTTAACCATAGGAAACAAACTGAGGGTTTCTGGGGTGGGGGGCATAGGGTAACAGGGTGATGGGCATTAAGGAGGGCATGTGATGTAATGACACTGGGTGTTATATAACTGATGAATCGCTGACCTCTACCTCTGAAACTAATAATACACTATATGTTAATTAATTGAATTTAACTAAAAAAATTTTTTTTTAAATTACCACAAAAAAAAAGAAAAAGAAAATGGAAGAGAAAATCATTCTGTATATACCTTGAGTGACCAATTTCTTTAGGGTAACAGGAAGAAGAGATTCATTTGGTGGGGTGTGGGGCTTTAATTTTTCCATGAGAACAGAGGATTAACTTAATAGTGGAGTATGGGAAGCTGGGGGGTTGACTAGTTGTATAATAAAGGTGAAATTTTGTCCAGGGTAATTAAATTAAAATAATATCTTGAGAACTTTTGAAGACTTCTGGAGAAAATAAGCAAAAGATATTTATGAAGTTCTTTGAGAATATGAACTGCTCATTTCCTTGACCTAAATGAATATACAAAAACAATGTTGGGTTGGAGCAGTAGTGTCTCAAAGTATGTGCAAGACACTTTAGACTGTGATTGCCTTCTTTAGGGGGACTTCTCAGGAGGAGTTAGATTAAATCATTGGATTAAGTAATTTCTTTTAGGAGGAGCCCAAGACTCAGATATGGTACAAAAAGAGTCAATTCCCTGGTATAAGTCAAGAACATTAACTGGGTTATGGTGCCAAGTGCTGGTGAAATTTTCAGTGAAATGAGCAGGGATCTCTACCTTTTTTGAGATCTCTCTCTCTCTCTCTCTGGCTTTACCTTACTCTAGCCTTACTCTAATTTACATTCTTACTCTTGCTTTTTGGTTTGCTTTGTGTTGCTTTTCTCCACTTCATCTCTTCCCTTAGGACTGGTGGGATAAGAGCCAATTATACAGATTTTCCAGAAGGAAAAGCATCCTCCTCTTCAATTCCCCAAGTTTTAAAGTTCAAGGGAGAATGGAGGAAAAGAATGAGTGATTTAAGGCTCCTCTACTGTAGGCTGAAGTGAGAACTTTCTTTCCTTTGAATTCATCTTTTGGGCTACCCAAAAGATCATAAAACTCCAGTCAAGATGAAGGAGTGGCCCTGGGGAAAGACTTCAAGAGAGTCCTTTAGCCTCCACCTGGTCAAGGCTGTTGGGATAGAAGCACACATGGAATCCTTCAGGTTCTCATTTTGTCTACTCCAGGTCACTGCATTTGGAAACAAGTCATCATGATAGGAAACTAGAGAAGTGATGTGACCAAATCCCCAGCTAAACTGATTGTGGAGCTCCTTCAGAAAAACCACAGTATCAGCAATGCTGGTTGAAAATGCCAAGACTGGGATCTTGGCCATTTCCAATTCTATCCATGGGATATGCAACAATTAGCAATCAATGTTGGTACCCTCTGCTTTCACCAATGCTTCCTTATCCCCGCTCTTTGCTCCTCCGGAGTTGTTGAGTTTACTAAGATGTATGCATTATATTGCTTTGATTGCTATATCAAATAAATGTTGTGACTTATCTTATCTGCCTATCCTAGTCAGACTACTATTTCTAAACATGGATTTGAACCACACTTTTTACCTAAAAAAAGCTAGAGACTCTAATTTGTATTAAAATGCAAAAATTCTGTGTGTCTGCCCCTGTTTTACCTGAGAATATCTGAAACTCTACACATCCTCTGATGTTGGTTTAAAAAAAAATAATGAAAGGAACAATATTCTTTGTAAGTTGCGAATTGAGAACTAAAGCTCAGAGGTCACTGAGCACTGATTTCTAGAATCAGATACCAGACTATTACTGTTGCTTTTTTTTCCCCTTACTAGGGTGCTGACTTATTGTGAAAGGCTATAACTCAGGAACAGCCAGATGGAAGAGATGCAAGGGCCAGGTATGTGGGGAGGGGCTTGGAGTTTGCACACCCTCTGTGGTACTTCCATGTGTTCATCAACCCAGAAGCTCTACTCTTGCTTTTAAAAAGTCAATTTTATTTTCCTGAATTATGCAGTAATAATAAGGTGAAAGCAATACTTTGTTGTTTTGTTTCCTTATTTGTTTTAACAAGCTCTCATTTTATTTAATTTGTCATTATCCACCTCAGGGTGGAATAAAGGCAGATATTTTTCATGGTACTGTAGACTAAATTACAAATGAATGGGAACATTAGCAAATGAGAACATTGCAGTTATTTCATTATAATGCAATTCAATTTCCCTCTCCAAATGTTTGTTTTACAACCCAACTCTCCAGGAAAAGGGCACGGAGGCCATTGGGTAAGTTCAGCAGCCCAAACTTTCACTTCATATTGGCAAAGATGAAAATGCAATCACTACGGACCAAAAATGAAGCATAAATGAAAGATCAGAAGATATAGTTCTTAGCAGGTTCTCTTTTGAAAATTACCATATTCAAATGCATTCCAAATTCAGGGGTTGGAGTGTCAAAAACTGTGAAAGGTCAGATTTTTCCCTGCTTGCAAGGCAGCAAATTGGTCAGCCAGTTTCATAGGTGTTGGCAGAAGCCATGAGATGCCTGGATCAGAGACAAGAGACTTTATAACTCACAGCATCATGAGCAACATGAGCTTTCTGTCTCTGTCAGTGCTTGTCTTTCTCCCACCCACACATGGCACGGAGGCAATACAGAACAGTTGAGATGGATGTTACACATGCCGTGGCTTTGCATCACAGCTAAGGAACCCCAAATCTTTTATTATCCTACTGGCAAGTAAGCACATCTGCTCTCTGCTCCATAGAGAACTATTATTCTTATCTTCTAAGTCTGTTCTCTGTACAAACATCCTTGAAAAGCTAATTCAATCCAAAAGCCTGCCAGTGCCTCTGCTAACAAGACATGCAGAGAGATCCATGAGAATGGTCCACCCACATGAAGGTTATTATGAAGCACCCCATCAGAGTCTGTTCTAGTTCACATATTAATTGATGGTGGCACCTATTTGTTTGTTCCCTAGTAATCCATCCCTTCCCAATTAGACTATGAACTCCTACAGGGAAGAGATGGTCTGGTTTTTCCTCATGCCTCCATGGCATAGCCCAGAACCCTTCACCTCATGTCTGATAAATGTGGAATAAATGAGCAAATGATTGGAATCACCCTGAAAAATTTACTTTATGATGTACCTAAAGATGTAAAATATGTCACATTAGGGAGAAATTGATTTTAATATTTATTCCTTATTATATTCAGGAATAAACTGATCCTTAATAGATACGGGTACCCATGTGTACCAAAGCCCCTAGACAAAAGTTTTCATTAAATCTTTCTTGAAAGCTATTTTATGAATATGCCTTAGAATAGGGAGCTTTTCCCAGGCAAAATGGTTAATTAGTGTGCTGTGAACGTAACTAAAATAGTTTCTTGGCCTAGGTCTCATCTCAGTATTTATGGAATCCTCTTAATGGCAGGCAGTTAAATTGAGTAAGTCTTATATGGTTTTGTGTAGTCACTGAAAGTGATTACTAAGAAATACTGAATTAACCACTAGGAGAGGAAGTCGGAACATTTTAACATCTAGTCCTCAAATTTTGACTCTTGCCTCCCAATACAGTGCTGTTCTGTTAGATTTATTTAGTTTCCATTCTTGTGGATCATCTTTAGGATGTATGGGTGCTGATCATCATATATATATAATATATATATTATTTTTGTTATGTTATATGTGTGTGTGTGTGTGTGTGTGTGTGTGTATGACATGGCAGGTCTTAAAATAGTCTTCAAGTTTTAAGGCAACTAGTGAAGTGAAGGTGGAGCTTAGAGGCAGGAACTCAGTAACTGCGGGGCCCTGGCCCAGGAAGCAAGCAGGAAGGGCACAGACCTAGGACAAGAGTAAGAGGACACCCACATGGACCCATGGCTATGTCTGTAATGCATTTAATGGACTGATAAGACACAGTATCATTCATCCTGGAGCTGCCAAAAATCAAGCTGCCAAGAGACAGAAATTCCATTTGAAAATACCACCCTGAAGATACCTGGGTGGCTCAGTGGGTTAGCGTCTGCCTTCAGCTCAGGTCATGATCCCAGGGTCCTGGGATCAAGCCCCACATCAGGCTCCCTGCTTAGCGGGAAGCCTGCTTCTCACTCTGCCTGCTGCTCCCCCTGCTTGTGCTCTCTCTCTCTGACATATAAATAAATAAAATCTTTAAAAAAGAAAAGAAAAGAAAAGAAAATACTACCCTGGATTAGAGTAGATCTGTGGTGAGGGTCCAAGACCTCTGTTTTCCTAGGTGAGGTTGGGTTAAATACTCTCTAAAAATATCTGTAATAATACCCATTTCACATGGCTGCTGTAGGTATTAAGTGAATTAATATACGTGGAAGGGCTTCACATGCCATGATATGAATGGTCGTTATTATCCTTGCTATAAAGACAGGGAATAAAGGCAATTTCGTTGAATCAGTACCTTGATAGAGTGTACCCCACTCTAGGCCTTCATTGAAAAATAAAGCAGACAACAGATTTTGGTAAAAATGACCAAAGGACTACCAAATAAAAAAGTGAGAACCAATCACATATTCCTCCACAAACATTGTAATAGCCACAAAATATCTGAGGCTTAACTGTAATGTTTGAGTTATGTGATTTTCAGATTGTGGAGCAGATAGGCTTCTAGAACTGCAGTGGGATTCACTTTTTTTAAATTAATTTTTGAGCAAGTCTGTACTCCTAAAAGCCTGTCATCCTATATTAATGCACCAACTTAAAGCACAAGTCTCCTCAAAGATGACTTATCTCTCTTGTGACTTTCTTACTATTTTAGCCTTTCTCACCTCTGTTGAAACCTTGGGAACACACAAATGAGAGAGCATGAGAAAATAACTTAAGTCCATGGGTATAATTACAATTCTAAATATAAATAGCATTTTTCCATTAATACACGTGGAAAAACTTTGTGGAGATACCAGGTGATTATCACCTTTTAAATATCTTTTCTTAGTGTGTGAAATAAACAAGGTATAGTGGGTTGTAAAAGAATTCTTTGGCTCATCTAAAAATTTCTACACCTTTTGGTATTTCTCCAAGGATATAAATTATTCTTGGGTGCTTAGCAAAGGGCCTAGCACATAGTGTGTGATTAATAATTGTTGAATGGAGGGAAGAAGAAAGAAAGAAAGAAAAGAAAGAAGAAAGAAAGAGAGAGAGAGAGAAAGAAAGAAAGAGAGAGAGAAAGAAAGAAAGAGAGAAAGAAAGAATGAATGAGGGAGAGAAGGAAGGAAAAAAATAAGAAAGAAAAAAGAAGGAAAGAGAGAGGAAAGGAACAAGCAGAGAAAGGGGAATGGAAAAAATTAAGAAAAGGGAAAGGAAGGGAGGAAGGGAGGGAGGGAGGACAAGAAACGCATGTCACAAAGAATGTTAAAGGAATGCAAACTTAAGTTACTGATCAAGAAAGTTAGTTTGAACTTAGGTATAAAATGACCTGGTACAACATAACTTCTCTCATTGCGGTCAACATCTAACATCTGCCAGAATCAAAGCAGGGCATTCAACCATGGTCTCTTTGAGTCAGCTATTTTGATATCCCTTGATTTATGAATGCAATGAACATTTCTTACACTCATCCCACCCTTGAATCTCCCTTTCTCCCACACAACCCATCATTTCCCCCTTGCCCTACCTCTCACTCCATAGTGGGTCTCACCCAATGCCAGAGCCTTCCTCCATTCTGAAGCCTCACCTTGTCTCTGAGCCTGAGGGAAATGCTGGGTGAGATGATCAGTTAGGGTAAGAATGTCAATTGACCCCACCGCTTAGTAATTTAAAAATTTAAATGTTAAAGAGCATCTTAAAAAAAAAAACTGTATTAAACTGTCCTGTCATCAAATGTTCCCCTTTCAAAATGGCAATATTAAATTAGCTACATCCAATCGTCTTATACTACTGTTGAGGGGCTCTTGTTTTCTACTGGGATCATGTTTTCACCATCAACAATGGTCCAACACAGACAACTAATTCAATCTTGCATCATTGTTTGGGAGATACCTTGACAATTTCTAATTAACTTCTTCTTGATCAATAGTACTAGACTGGTGCCAATTTAATCAGGCCTCTGGCTCACAGAAGGTATCATTTCCCTTAGTTGACCAAAGCAAACGAGGATTGATTATTTCTTCTTTTCTTTTTTTCTTTATTGGGGAGTAAAGAATGCACTATTCCCTCTTAGAGGCTCTTACTCCACACAAATACATATACCTTCATCTGAAGTCTTGAAAAGAAAGCATTGACTTTACCAAAACAGACCTGCTAAGACAGCTAATTGATTAGTTACAGACTATTCCCCATGCTTACATCCCTCAACCGTCTCTCCTCTAGGTCTCATTTGTCAGCCGTGTAATTACGTCCTCTGATGGTCTTCCATCATCTCCAAATTCCTTCATCTTTCTTTTACCACTCAGCGTGGCACCATCAGGCCTTGGTTAGTCTCCTTTAATGCATATTGACATGCCCTTCCATCAGCCTTCCAGGTTCTTGAATCTCCTCTTTAGCCCTATTCCTGGATCTAAGAGCATATAAGCACAGCACTGCTGGTTACCTCCTTTCTACCTACTGTGGCCTCCTGATCTCCGAATACCCATTTCTCTTAAATCTTTCTGATGTTTTTCCTGGGCTTTTCAATAGCTTTCAATGTCTCTTCTTCCTCTGGTCTATTCCTCATTTTCACTCCCATTGAGGCTTTCATATACTTGACAAAGTGAATCCTGCCTATAAAACTTCCATACCAAGTATACCAACAACAAATTCCTATGCATCATTCCTATCTAAACTTGCTATTTCTTTTTTCTTTTCATTTGTTTGCTTTGTTTTTTTTTTCCAAAATAAGCCCAGACCATTAAACAAGTGAAACGTCGACATGTAAGTCTTCTCCCACAGCAAAACAAACAAACACCAAAACAACAACCAAGCAAAAACAAACAAACAAACTGTACAGTTACTCAAAACTAATTCTGCCAATGGGATAGACTTAGGGTAAAATCATGGTGGAGAGGCTGGGGGCTGGGAAGGGGCTGGAGCAGGAGAGGGGTGGGGTCCTGCCCATCAGAGTGGGGCCCTGTGTCCTGCCCACTCTGCTGTCAAGTGGGAAGAAGGAGGCAGTTCTTGCCTCCTATTTTGTGTGGTAGGGGTGGGAGGGTCATTCTCCACTCCCAGTGCCAGGCAGAGCCAGCTCACCCTGATGAATAGTGAAGAAGACTAGGCTGGCTGGGAGGAGGTGGGGATCGATTTCAAATGAGGTGACCCCTGTCCCTCTCACTTCCCAGGACTAGTAGGAAGGGTACTGGAGAAGCTCTGGGAGCTTGAGGGGAATGAACAAAGACACAGAAACATTGAGGGTCTGGGATAGGGGACTTGCATGGGTTGATCAGTGTTAAACTTGCCATTTCTTGATATACATACATTTTGTGGATATATGGTCAGTTACAGGAAGAAAACCCTAGTCACCGTTACAATAGATATTCCAATTCACTGGAACATAGCTTTGTTAGTGTAGCAAATATATCACAGATATGTGAAATGAACACTGCAAATGCACAGCTACTTCTGAAAGCATGAGGACTTCTTTGTGCAGTGGGGGAGGAAAAGTCAGCCTGAAAAGACTAGCCACACATTCTTTCAGAACTATCTTTACTCTGAAGTAGACTATAACCCTGAGCCAGCTTTAAAGGTCAAAACAATTAAAACTATAATTGACATCATACCTTCATTTCACTATAAATTCCCTAAATCTGTGATTGCCAGATTGCTTTTCGAATTCTAGTCATCCAGGTCCTCTGAGTGTAGTAGAGGACAATGTTTAATAAAAGGTTTAGGAAAAAAGGAAGGAAGGAAAACAATCAGAACACAAGAAAAAGAATTATGGAAATCTGGTCATAAGGTTTATGCAGAAAGACCTTTATTTTGGATTGTGCTGTGCTGACTTGTGTGATAAATTCAGTTTATAATGATCTCAATTTAGGAGATTTTCATTCTCTCTTCAAGAGTACTCAGCAGCTAAACTAATTGCTTTTACAGTTCAAGAAGAGGAATGTTGAAGTCAGATCTCCCCCTCAAAATAACTCCGAAATTAAAAAAAAAAAAAAAAAATGGAAGGCATAAAAAATAAAAACCCACTTCACCAAAAGGACAATTTGGGATGTATAAAGGAACAGTTTGTACTTTTGCTGAGTTCAGAAAAGATTCATTTAGAGGGCGACTATGAAATCGAGTAGTGAACCAGCAGCTTAGTTGAGTTGCTGGCTGGAAGGCCAGCCCGCTCTCCCTGCAGCCTTTATCCTTTGCATCCCTCACCCACAGCCCTGCAACAGCCCGCCCGAGCGTGTGCAGCAGTGCGACACTGCCATCTACAGGAACCGCCTCACCCGCGCGCGATACCCCGGGGCCAGGTCACAACACCTGCGTGTCTCCATTCCCGCGCCCTCCTCACTAGCAGACGATAGTTAATTTTTCATTAAGAGTAGTCACTCTCACTGTGAAAAGCCCAGGTTGTTTAATTAACATCAACAATAAACAGACTAAATAACCCTAAGGGGTACATTTCCTTGTAGGGAAAGCTGTTTTTAAACCTAGAAGAGTTCCTTTAGAAAAATAAAAAAGGAATCAGTAATGTATTTACTGTATTGTTCTTGACCGTCAGAGCACAATTATACAAGCAACAAGCACTTAGCCAGGAGCATAACATTTTCCTTGACCTTCGTTTCTCAGATATCCCTCAAATTAAGAGTTCATTTTCTTCCAAGAACATATAGAGACATGTGCTTAGGATTCCCTTTGGAAAAAAAAACACACACACACACACTTGTATATTTGGTATTTGAAACAAGATTAGAGGTTTCTATCTTCACAGCGCAGCTTAACCCAAAGTGATTTACATAATGTTAATCCCCACATGATGGTTTGGGGTCTATTCAGCAGGTGATGCCTCATGCAGGGCAATACCAAATTATTCTAGAGTTGAGCCTCCTATGCGGGTATGTCCGGTATTTATTCATACTGTTATTTCCTTAGACAGAGTAGGATAACTTTTCATATGTGGCTAGAGATGACCAACACACACAGAAAAGGCTCCATATCAGATGAAACAATAGCCCCCAGATGAGGTTAGCTGGCATCGTCTCTTCTCTGATAGTCTGCATGCGTGGTTTGAGAAATCACAGAGAGCAAGGTGCTAAACCATGCCAGACACTCTCCTTTTTCCCCACGCAAACAAATGCTCCAAAGACAATGGTTTTAAACCATTTCAGAAGCATGCTTAAAAGGATGCAGAGGGCACAGAAAATGTGAGATTTCTTTCCCTGCTTTCTGGTTGATCAACTGCAGTAGCAACACTGACTTATTGAAAATGATATGAAAATCAGAAGGATAATTAGAGCTCATTTCTACATGAAGCAACAGCCTGAAATTTTCACTGAATTTACACAAATTAGAGAAAAATCAAACTTGGCATTATCTCATCTTAAGAAGGTCAGTCTTCTCAGACGGTCAGGGTTGGGGAAGTAGAGGAAGGGCACAATCTCATCTAAGTTTATTGCTGCTTCTTCCTACCACTGTTTTCCTTCCCTCTGTTTCATCCTTCTATTTTTTAATGTCCTTTATCTTGCTCTATTGTTTGCATCTTTGAAAGGAAGTCTAAATCCTTTTTGGCTAAAGTGAGAATAAATAGGTACATAAATGTTGCTGCTGCAGCGTATGACCATCCCTACACTTTTCACTCCTAATCTGTCCGGAATCCTATGGATCTGTCCAGATGGACAAAACTAAGTACAGTGATTATGAATCCAGTTCTTTCCCATGAGTGACCCCGTGTGGTTTGATGTGTGTCTTCCCTTGCCCAAGCGAGAGGCCAGGTGGGTAGCCAATTCACCATGGCCTCTGTACCGGGAGCTTTAGCAGGACCTTCAGAACCAGAGTCTCTTCATCTGTGTATACTTTCTTGGGGCTGCCAAAATAGATTACCACAAACTGGGTGGCTTATAACAACAGAAATGTATTCATTTACAGTTCTGGAGGCCTGAAGTCTGAAATCAAGGTGTCTGCAGGGTCCTACATTCTCTGAAGTCTCTAACTTCTGATGTTGCCAGCATCTTTGGTGTTCCTTGGCTTAGAGACACATCACTCCAACCTCTGCCTCTTGTCTTCACAAGGTGTTCTCCTTTCTGGATCTGTGTCCAAGTATCCTTCTAAGGACAGCAGTCATTGGATTAAGGTCCACCCTAATTCAGTATGACTTCATTTTAACTTGATTATATCTACAAAGACCAATTTCCAAATAATCACACGCTCAGGTACCAGGTGGGTATGAGTATGAAGGGGCGGGGGGCACTACATCACCCAGTACAGTATACATTGAATAATGTACCTTCTTGAGAGAGCTGTTGTGACAAGGACACAGGACTCTGCTTTTATTAAAATCCAGCCGTATCTTCACTTCTCATAACATTGTCTACAGTAGTAAATATCAAGAACGCAAGCTCAAATGTCTTTTTTGTTTTTATTTTTGTATGTTTCTCTTTAAAGAAAGCTCTGTTGGTTTGCTTTCGATATTTTGCATTGTCCAAAAAATTATGGAAGTATTGTATTTACATATATTAAGCAAAATACTTCTCTACAGAAGACAAGCAGCTACGCTAATTATTTGACACTTGTGGTAGGAGAGCAGAGAGGTGGAGAGCAGAGAGGTTATGTCACCAGATGCCTGCTAGAAGCTAGAAGGACCTGCTTTGGGACCCAATCGCTCTTTTCAGTTTGATTTGCCCTGGGCCCTCCTCAGAATTCCATTCATCTCCACCTCTTTCTTAGTCTTTTCCTATTGATCGAAACCGTGAGTAGTGCACTACATTTTCCCTCCCCCTTTTTTAATCTAGAGAAGCTAGGGAAAGCTTAAAGAAGATAGGGCAAAGCTAACATGAAAAGATATGTTTGGATATAATTCGGAGCAACACCGAGCAATTATTCGACTAGAGCAGACTCAAAACAGAACCTCCACGGAGAGAGAGAAATAGGGGATTATTCAGTCCATTTGATGTTCTTGTTGACCTAACAGCCTTCATGACTGCCATGTCATGCATGCCCCAGAGAAGTTTGGCATGGAGTAAATTCTGGATGCTCATTTAAAGTGTATCAGCTCCAGGCTCATCATGGTTCAACAAAAATTCTACTTTTAAAATATTTTAATGTGTGTCATTTCCTCCATTAGGTGTTTACAGACTTCACCTGACCAGGATAAATGCCCTCGACACTCAAAACACAGCAAAGCCTTCCATTCTTGAATCCTGGAAGCCGTTCCTGGGATTCTTGATCCACACCATGTTGATGGCAACACAAGGATGTGTGCACTAATGCATATTACCAGTGTGTCCATAAGGTGCATGGACCATGCAGAGGACCTTTGTAAACATGGTCTTTCCCACCACATGCTTGTTCTTGGAATCAGGGGCACACATATGGCAAGAAAAACTGGAACATTCTCCTTCCACGAGGGAAATTGGGAACCAATAGTTGATGTTTCCCATCTGTGTAGCATTGGAGGAGTCACTTATAGCTAACACAACCTCTTATAATTTAAGCCAGGGCCAGAAAGGAACACAATAATACTGGAACTTACAATTATGAAGTTATAAGATTAGAGTTACTTTAAGAGGAAGAACAGTCCTTCTTCAAATGAGAGACCACTATCTTGTCTCTAACAGAAGCTAATGCTCACACCAGTGAGGAGCATCACCTTGCAAATAAGCCAAAGTGAATCTTCTTCTTGGCTTTGACTGATGAGAAGACCAGGCTGGAATTGGAATGCCTCCCCCTGAAGCTAAGGAAACTTCAGCCTCGGGTCCTCATAAACACTGGGAGTTGATGAGCGATGTAGTGTTCTAGGTGGTTAGGAAAAGCCAGGTTGCAATCAGGAAGCATTTCCATGTAAACATTTCTGAAAAAAAAAATTGCCTAATAAGATCGAAAGACATGCTGGGTTTCCAAGGCTTCAATAATTATTTGTGAATTGTTTTCTTGTTCAACCATTTGCCTACTTTTCTATTCACAATTTTGTCTTCATTTTCTAAAAATAAGTGCCTAAAAATTGGGTTAGCAGAAGCAAATAGCCATGGCTGGAGGGTGGGCTAGGGAAATAGATTTTTCTCCGACTGTCAGGTATAGCACAGACCATGTAAAAAGAAAACTAAGAGTATAGAAGGTGGCAACTGAGACAAGTGAGCATTCATCTACACACTCTTCTTTCAAAAGCCTTAAACAGTAGGTCCTCTCCTTTGATGGACCAAGGGTAAAGTAAAACTGTCCCTTTGATACTCTTTGGAGCTCTAACCAATCCTTCATATAAATGAAACAAAAGTAAAAACCTGTGAACTACCACCATAGGACTTGTGGATGAAGCAGGAGATCCTCAGGAAGGGATGGTAACTGCTCCTGAACAGTATGGGGCTTCAGTGAACTTTGGGTTGGGAAGACATAAACTGATTTTCCATTGGTTTTGGCATCAGTGAGAGCCTTTCATGGCCCTGTAGCCAAGAAAATCCCAAAGCAAGAGAAACATTATGAATGAATTCCCAGGGCCCTGGGTGGCTCAGTTGGTTGAGCCACCAGCTCTTGGTTTCAGCTCAGGTCACAATCTCAGGGTTGTGAGATCAAGCCCTGTGTCGAGCCCCACATTGGTCCCTGTGCTCAGTGTAGAATCTGCTTGAGATTCTCTCTCCTTCTGCCCCTACCCCTTTTCTCTCTCAAATAAATAAATAAATCTTAAATAAAAAAACGAGTTCCTTATTCCCCATCCTCCCAAACATATTGACAACAAACAACTCCTTCTGGGATTAAAAACAGGGGCTCTGCCACACCTACCTAGTACATTTATATGATTGGAACACATGCTCTGCTGGTTTCAGACCAAGGAAAACAGGACGGTACAAAACATCTAAAATTTAAATTACAATCCAGGTGGTGACGATGATGAGATCTCAAGGGAGGGGAATGTATGGGTTTTGCTCTAAAGCATAATTATAATCATTGTGACTGCTTATGGTAAAAATGAATAAATTTCTTCCAACAATGGGTTTTATAAATGCATATGCCAGTTCTTCTAGGAGTATAGTACTGCCTAAAAGCAGGGACACTGATTACATTGGGAGTCCAAATATTTTCATGAGAAAAAAATATGTTACACTCTTTAAAGCCTTTAGATCCTCTGGCGGGGAGGAAGTTGTGGATGATGCTAAAGACCCAGTATGGAAAGAGAGAGGAAAGAGACCAGGTATATCCCCACAGAACGAAGAGGTTGGATGAGATAGTCAAATCAATTGGAAAATTCCTTATATTATTAGATTTTTTAGGAAAATGGCCTTAGTTTCTTCATTTTTCTATCTCCTATAAAATTTATTACAATGTTCTGTGCGTAGTAGAACTTTAGTAGATATTTATCCATTTAATAAATAAACTATAACAGATTAAGCTTCACTGTATAATACTAGGTACCAATGAATTAGGTCAGATGTTCTTAGAATCATCTAGGAAGCTCTTTAAAAAATATAATGTTCCCCATCCCAAACCAATTAAGTATGAAATCTCTGGGGTTGGGATCCAGATATACATATTTCTCAAAAGTTCTTCAGATGATCCTGATATATAGAGAGCAGTGAAATCTGATCTCCCAAGATCTCTTCCAAGACCAAAATTCTTTGGCTTCTAAAATATTATTAAACTCTTTGAATGATATGTTGGTACAAGGTGTTTAAAACTCCTTTAGCTACAGCCAGAAGCAACAACATAATTTGGAACTCAATGCAAATGAAAATGTAGGGCTCCTTATGCAAAATTATTAAAAATTAAAAATTAATAATAATTTTGAGATGCAACAACCATAGAGCTTTAAACCAAGTGTGGCATTCCTTATGAGGACAAAACCATGTGTGAGTGCACTGGTCACACACCCATGAAGCCAGACCTACCTGTAGCACCTAGCCCAGACACAGGAAATAACAACCTCATAATCGTTATTTACTTCACTACTACAACTCTTTGTTCTTGCACTGTCAGAGAGATGAGGTGACTCTCATTATGCTCTTTCCTGCTTCATGAAATTTTAAGAGATGAAAAGGGTATTGGAAGTAATCTGGTCTAACATTACATCTAAAGAAGGAATTCCCTTCAAATTGCCTCTGGTAGAGTAGAAGTCAGACAAATCATATAGTGACCTAGAAAAAGTGAGTTATCTTCTCATTGCCTTATTTTCCTCATCTATAAATGAAATCAGTGATGCCTGCTGCATCCTGTTGCTATGAAGATTAATTGAGATGTGTAACCCAGATGTGTTATTGTCCCATGGTCCACCATGGTTGCTCTGAACCAATTTTAGGGCCACATTCAGCACTTACTGGTTTCCAAAAAACAGACAAAGCCACAGCTCATTAATAAAGAAATGTATATGTTAACGATGATGTAGGAACATGGAGAAAAAAGATTTTGTGCTGGACACCACACAACATAAATGTCATCAAATTCCCCATTAAGTATCTTTGATCTTCCCCTGGCAGCCACCTCACCTCACATTTTTTTCTTCCCTCCAAAAATTGCCCTAAAAATTTCTCCCATGCTTCCCCATTATCTTGAAATATTAAGCTCTCTCCTCAGTTTGTAAAAGGAATTCAGGGGAAAAAGAAAAAGAAAGAAAGAAAGAGAGAGAGAGAGAGAAAGAAAGAAAGAAGAAAGAAAGAAAGAAAGAAAGAAAGAAAGAAAGAAAGAAAGAAAGAAAGAAAGAAAGAAAGGAAGGAAGGAAGGAAGGAAGGAAGGAAGGAAGGAAGGAAGGAAGAAAGGAAGAAAGGAAGAAAGGAAGAAAGGAAGAAAGAAAGAAAGAAAGAAAGAAAGAAAGAAAGAAAGAAAGAAAGAAAGAAAGAAAGAAAGAAAGAAAGAAAGAAAGAAAGAAAGAAAGAAAGAAGGAAGGAAGGAAGGAAGGAAGGAAGGAGGAAGGAAGGAAGGAAGGAAGGAAGGAAGGAAGGAAGGAAGAAAGAAAGAAAGAAAGAAAGAAAGAAAGAAAGAAAGAAAGAAAGAAAGAAAGAAAGAAAGAAAGAAAGAAAGAAAGAAAGAAAGAAAGAAAGAAAGAAAGAAAGAAAGAAAGAAAGAAAGAAAGAAAGAAAGAAAGAAGGAAGGAAGGAAGGAAGGAAGGAAGGAAGGAAGGAAGGAAGGAAGGAAGGAAGGAAGGAAGAAAGAAAGAAAGAAAGAAAAGTTTGTTAAGCAGCTGAACTACGACCATCTACTTTTCCTCTGGCATGGCAGCATCTCAACACCACCCAAAGCCTTCTCAAAAAATCTTCTCACCCAAAAAGATAGTAAGGGTTTGGAAGAGTCTGCTACCAAGAAAATAGGGTTTCCGCTACATAATTATATGGTAAAGTGACTAGTTCACAGTAAATGTTCATTCCCTCCTTCGTCCCACCCTCCTCAGTATTTCTGCCCGAACACTTCCAGTAATGAGAGGGACGCACTCACTCACATTTATTAGATTAATAACAGAATAAATCCATTCTATTTTTTTATTTTAAGATTTTATTTCTTTATTTGAGAGAGAGAGAATGAGTGATAGAGAGCCTGAGAGGGAAGAGGGTCAGAAGGAGAAGCAGACTCCCCGCTGAGCAGGGAGCCAGATGTGGGACTCGATCCCGGGACTCCAGGATCATGACCTGACCTGAAGGCAGTCGCTTAACCAACTGAGCCACCCAGGCGCCCCTCCATTCTATTTTTTAAGAGCTCTATTTGTTGGGAAATTCTTCCTATTTTGACCCCAAATCTGCTTCCCTGTAACTTTTGTCTGAAGTTTGTCATTCCCCCTGGGACAAATCACAACAAGTTTCATTCTTTTCCAGAATTGCTGCTTCTCCCTCCATAAGTTTCTCCCCAATTCATTCACTGCTCTTCCTGCAACCAACTTCCCAAATCCTGGACTTACTGGCTGCCCTCTACCAAACAACTCCAACTTTCCCCTTTTAAAAACATGGTACTCCAAACTAAATACAATCTCTAAATGTGGTCTGTGATGTACTGTATGTAGAGTGCCCAAGAATCATCTCTTCCCTTAATCTGGGCACACTCCGGTTAATTAGTTAATCAAGGCATCTCTCAATTTCCTCAGCTTCTTGGGCAGCCCTCTCAGGAGACTCTTTGGAACAGCACAGGGGGGCAAGAGGAGCACTGATGCCAAACCTTGTGTTTTAGTCACTAACTGTGCTGAAGCAGGCCACCAAAATTTCAGCTATCAAAGATGGATTGGCTGTGACGCAGAGCAAAGGCATCAAGTAACATTGAAGTAGCAAAGGCTCCAAGTGACAGACTCCTTACTCTAAAAGCTGTGGGTGAACCCAGAAAATAAACATCACACTCAATAATAGTTTGCCTGCTCCTGTCCCCTCTGTGATCCAACCAAGTGAACACCTGCTAGCTCGCAGGCACAGTGCTAATGTAGCCCCATTCTCAAGCAGCTTAGAACGTAATCATGGCAAAGAGTCACTGAAGAAGTAAGTAGGCAATTACAAATTGGGATAGGGTTAGGAAGGAAAATAATAGAGTGTAATGAGAAACAGGGTAAAAGGAGGGACCTACTTTAAGTGTGGATGATGAGAAAAGGTGTCTCTGAGATAACATTTAAGTTTTGATACCCGGTAGAATTGAAAAAAGTAGCCAAAGAGTAGATGGGGAGAGGTTATGGTAGCAAAGGGCATGGTGGGTTACAAAGTCCAGAGTGAGGAAATTTTGGTGTGTTTGAGGAAGCTGAAAGGATGTCAGTGTGCTTGCAACCTAGTGAATGAGAGGGAGAGGGGCAGAAGAAGAGGCGAGAATGCAAAGCTGGGTATGGAACATTTCACACAAACCCTGGATAGCCATGGTAAGGAGACTGGGTGGTATGGAGTCAGTGCTATGAAAAGTGTTTGGGGAGCTTTAAGCAACAGAGTAGGATAATCTGATTTAGGTTTTAAAAAAAACTATACATAACCATAGCTGCTTTGTAATGGAAAAATTGGAGGAAGCAAGATAGGAAGTGTGGGATTAATTTGAAGGCCGTTGCAGTTGAGCAGAGACTATTGGTGGCTTGAATCTCAATGGCGACAATGAGGACAGAAAAGAGCAGTTTTGATACGTATCAGAATCTCAATTGAACTTTAAGTCATTTGATCCTGGTATCCACAGACATCCCTAGGAGTTCTTAAAATGTGGTCCCCAGACAAAGGGCATTAGCATCACCTGGGAACCTGTCAGAAGTGCAAATCTCAGGCTCCACACCAGACCTACCGAATCAGAACCTGGAGGTGGGACCAGCAATCTAGTTCTGACAAGCCTTCCAGGTCATTCTGATATATGCTCAAGTTTGAGAACCACCCACTGACCAAGAGGAATTCATTACCTTGGGGCTCTCTGAATACAACAAAACATATGTAGGGAATTACTGAGCCAATGCTATGGAATTAAAATACATTTACCATGTTCTTAATACAACCTATTATGACAGGCTGCAAATACTACAGTCATGCTCTGAAATAAAATTCTAGCTCCTATATACTGGGAACTTGTTTGAAAACTTGGCTAGTAAGGTGAAGAGAATCCTCTTCTGGTGTTACCGGGATATTTTTTATCTTTATGTTATCCCAATTATACTGATACTTTGTATTAGGTTGGTTGCATCCTTGTACCTAGTCCTCAGTCTTTAATGCCTTTTTGTGAATTTGTTCAAATATTTCATCTATATTTTGATTCCATGGTGATTCCTCCTTTTAATATGTTCTAAGAAATGTCAGTTGTCTGCTTTGTTAATCATGGGGATAAGATTTTTAGTTTGCTTTAGTGCTTTTTCTCATTCTAGGAAAAAAGAGAAGTTTGATTTATTCCATTGGGCAGAAGAAGTCACCACCTGACCTGGATATAAATTAAAAGTGGCTGTCCCCTCTGTGCAGAACCATGGCACTTCCTCTGGCATACCATTAAACCTCCCCTCAGAAGCACTGGTTTAAGGATGTCACTATTATACCATACTCATAACATTGTTGAGGGGTCTAATTTTTAGTGATTAGCATAGATTATTAATAGTTATGTATTTATAACATTACCCAAAGAGTAGTAATTTGAGTTCCAAGTTTGGGGGTGCCTGACTGGCTCAGTCGGTAGAGCATGCGACTCTTGATCTTGGGGTTGTGTGTTCAAGCCTCACATTGGGTGTAAAGATTAGTTTTAAGAAAATCCTCTCCCATTGAGTTCCAAGTTTGGAGTTTGGGATTGAAAAAGGAAAAAACTTTGTGATGGACCCTGAAGCCAGGAATTAAGGCAAAATGGTAGAGCTTCTGGAGTGTGGAGACCACTGGGGAGAAGCAAATACATGCATTTCCTAGTAAGAACCTCAGGTCTAGAACAGTGTCTGGCCAATTACTAGGTGATGAAAAATTAATTATTTATTCAGCCTTGAAAAGGAATGAAATTCCAATACATGCTACACCATGGGTGAACCCTGAAGACATTATGCTAAGGGAAATAAGCCAATCACAAAAGGATGCATATTGTATGATTCCACTTACATGAGGTACCTAAAGCAGGCAAATTCACAGAGGCAGAAAGTATATACAGCTTCCTGGGGACCAGGGGGCGGGGGAAATGGGGAGTTAGTATTAATGGATACTGAGTTTCCATTCCCAAATGGAATTGCAGGGGCCAAGGGCAGGCCTCCGCAAGATGGGCTTCTTTGGCATGAAGACTATTTTGAGTTAAAAGCAATCAAAACCCAGCAGATTCAGGAAAAACTCTTTACCTCCCTCTCAACTGCCTAAAAGAGTTCAGATGGAAAACATACTGCAGGAAGAGAGCTATCACCATAGATAACTACATTATATTATGAACTAGGTATAGTAGACAGGGAGGAACTTACCAAGGCTTATTTGCTCAAAGTCTTCTATGTCCCATTGTTCCTGAGTGGCCCAGTAAACATTTGTTTACAGAACTTTTGCTTTTTTTCATCTTCCTGTGAATTGCTTTCCCCCTTTGAAGTCCCAGACCCCACCTCTTTCTCCTTAGTTCGGGATAACATATATACCTCATTTTGCCTGTTTTCGGAATTTCATGTCTGTGTAGATTCCCTGTATATATGAAATTAAAGTTTATTTTCCCTGTTAATCTATCCCACATCAATTTGATTCTTAGTCCAGCTAGAAGGACCTTCAAAGAGCAGAGAAAATTCTTCCTCCTCAACAGAAAGATGAAAACATTCTGGAAGTGGATAGCTGTGATGCTTGCAAATATTGTGAATATGCTTGAAGCTACTGAGATACACACTTAAAATGGCTAACATGGTAAGTTTTATGTTATGTATGTTTTACCACAATAAAAAAATTTAATTAAGAGTTCAAAAGAAGCATTGAATAAATACTTGTTTACTGATACCTCCACAGGGCTGTAATAAAGATGAAATGACATATAAAATGATTGCAAATACTCATTATCATTGTAATTATTGCATATCCCGAAACCGTTCTGTTTACCCCTGCATTATCAGAAGACCTCAGAGTTGAAACACAAGAGGTCTGTATTTAGAAAGCAGGGTTTATTAGCAATATGATTGTGCAAATATTACAAGTATTACTCATTAGTCCTTGGAACTCCTAGACCACATGCCTTCATCCTTGAACTATTAAATACATTGGTTGTTAGTGACTAAATAAGTATATTACACAAATCTACTTCACATGTTCATCTTAATCCACCAAGGAAATAAAAATTTTATTGTGGAATCCCTCCATTTTTTTAATCCCAAGCCTAAGAAGTCAATAAAATTTAAAAGCTAAGCAGTTTCTAATTTTGGTTTATGCATTTTCTGTAAACTACAAAAATCCAGCAGAGAAGGAATTTTATGCATAATAAAACCCTGCCTAGTTTTCTCAGAAGGGGGCTTCATACCACGAGATCCTCACTGCTCTAGAAAGTAAATGCAATTCCTGATCTGTAAATGCTAGCACACCCACCTGCCCCTTCTTTCCTAATGAGATGAAATTATAAAGGAGAAAGCAATTTGCAAATATCCTCCCCTTAGCTGATTTATGCTTCTACAGTGTGTGTCAAATCATTTCTGAATTCTTTTTGCTGCATATATGGGAAGACATTTAGAAAAAGGTTTTGGAGTACTTCTAATCTTCTAAATCAACAATAAAGAAAAAATAAAGCAAAGGTCAAGGTTTTGATACACTGCTTCTAAAATACATCCCACACTGAGTAAAATGCCATGAAATCATCTGTCAGAACTGACTTTCTTCTAGAGACTACATTTCAAGAGCGTGAAGAGAGCTGGAGTGGCTATTGATGGTTTTCTTAGATTCCAGTGCACCTTAATCATATTCACAAGACTGTACTTTCTCATCACTGCAGGAGCTGACAGAATTTTGTGACAATTCTAGGAAATGCTTTCAGATGGCCCCTTCTATGAATTATGAATGTTTCACAAAGCTCTGTGGTAAGTAGAATAGCCTTGTTCTCCACAAATGCGGGGGCTGATTAGGAGGTGGGCTTTCTTTGTTTCCTTGCCCTGAAATTTAACATTCTTTGCAAAGAGTTACAGAAAATAAATTTCAATAAGATGAATAGACTTTATTAGTTGTAAACAATTCCTTTAACTCATAAAGAGTTGTATTTCTATTATTTTTTAAAGAAGATTGCACAATTTTCTTCTCCAGTCTTTATGTGATAGTGATAGGTTAATAAGTGACTCCTTTTAGGTGCTAATAAAAAAAATACAGTTGATTCTCATTATTCCTTGTAGTTATGTTCTATAAATTTGTCACAAACACTGACCCATTGCTTCTAGGGGAAATACAGGGTTGGTTTCCTGCAAGACTCTGCACACATTTTCATCAACTGAGCAATACATAACCTTGTTTTATGTGTGTATCTGTTTAAAGATACTTTAATATATGTCAGTGATTCATTATCATCAGACTCACGGCCAACAGGCCTATAACTTATGCCTGAATGAAGCTTATTTAAGATACATATTTTCTCCGTTAAGACATATCACAGCCTGTTGCACTTAGGAACAACTAGCCAGCACTTCATTATTATGCTCGGGGACCATTTTAAGCACTGTAATTACCAACAAATAAGCACAAAAATGCAAAAAAAAAAAAAGTGCACCAAATAGACCTCAAAAAGGACAGTCGTTTACAATATGAAAGTTGAAACAAGACAGAGGAATACCTTATTTTACATCATCTGGGAATGTATGCATCAAGCAACTCAAATTCTGCACTGCTCTGCACGTGTATATGAATGACCGCAAAAGCACCACAGAGTATTGATTTTGGAGTTACATATAAATGTTAGCAAGGAAGTGAAGTCACAAATATGAAGCCCACAAATAATGAAGATCAACTCTGTAAGTATTCATCTGAGACATCTCTCAGCTTGGAGATAATTTTTCATTTCAAAACAGTGGTCAGTTGTTAGGACACAGTGAGGGAAGCCCACCTAGTTGTTGTGAGATTTATGATAATGGTTGTGTCTCCATTCTATTTCCAGAGTCTCTAGATAGTTTTGTACTAAAAGTTATTTTCCTCCTTCTCCTTTGCTCTGTGGGGTCCCCACGAATGAGTTTGGTGGGATGGAAAAATTAGAAACTTTCTAATCTGATAGGGGTGACCAGAACCTGGCTGGACTGCCTGATATTCATGGTGGAAGCAGCTTCTGGTTGGAAGTTGGGACCATGTCCCAAGACATGTTGACACAGAACCCACGTCTCAATATTTTAGGGCTCAGGGAGTCGCTCAGATAACCACCTGGTGGGTCAAGTTGAAAGACTAAGGAGAAGGTAAAAAAATGAGAGAATGAGGCAAGAGTTGAAAGGATATATAGCAGGAAGGCAAGCCTTCAAGGAGCTTACGAGGTAAGTAACAATATTGAGATCACAAACAGAGAGTGCTGGAATTCCCATCCTCTGAAGTGTTTAGTGTGTGAGTCCTAGACTAGAGGAAGATACTTAAAAAGAATCATGCAAAACTGAACACAACTATTACTTAATAAGCATACATCTTGATCATGCTTAATAAAATAACTTTAGGAAATATATTCTATACTTTGGAAGGTAACAGTTAACCACAGACAATGATAAAATTCATATAGGTAGAATTAAAATCTCAAAATCAACCCTCAGCGTCTCAACCACTCTGAACAGACACATGTCCATTTTATTCCTAAATATAATGAAAAATGGAAATTCTAATGATTCATTGGTAGCTAATTTCTGTGGTTTTATCACAATAAGTCCCTATTCCATGAAGTTGCTTTCACTAATGATTGACCACTACTCTTAGGACATACAGATGGCTATCCAAAAAACTCCCAGAAATTATTCAACTCTTGCTAAGTCACTTGAGAGAAGCTAATAAAGGAATTTTCTATCAAATGAGTACTTTCTCCACTAAAAATCAGGCTGCCAGATTCTCTTTCTGAACCAGACAGCACAGAATGGGAGCACAGTTTATCCCTTGTTATTCTTCTAAAGTGTTCTATAGCTGCCTCCTCCAGGACAGTTTTATTGTGTGATAATTGTGTTCGTGTGTTTGGTTTCCCTCTAAGTCCCAGCCTTCCTAAGTGAAGGGATTGTGTTGTGTCCTGTTCATCTCCAGCACTCATCACAGCGTTTGACAGTAAGTGCTCAATAAATGTTTTATGAAGGAATGAATGCAATCAAATGCCAGGTCCACCTTCATCTACGTGTATTACTACCTACATTGTGGCTTTATTTAAATTACAAAGAAATGGGGATGGGGTGCAGATCCAATGATTTCTAAGGACTCATCCCGTTCTAAAGTTCTTTGAACACCCTGTGAGCATCAAAGTCTGTCAAGGTGTCTTCGCTGAACTTCTTTTCCAGGCCAGATGCATACTAAGTACCAGTATGAATATTGGAGCCCTACTCCCTAAATCTATTTTGGCAATCTGTCCAAGCCCATAGGAAGCTTCTTCCTTTAACAGGATGATGTCCCAGAGATTATCCCACTGCCCAAGGACACTCATATATAGGAAGCAAAGGCCTATGCCCTGCCCCCAAATCCCACTTTATGATTCTACTATGACACTTCATGGTGGTTACTGATCATTCTGTGCCCTGTTTCCCTGGAAATAATTTTACAGATCCCCAGTATCCCAAGGACACCCCAGTGCCAAATAGACATTCACACAAGCATTATCTGAAGTACAGAAAGAGTACTTGATTTGGAGTCTGAAGACCAGGGTTCAAAGCCTAGTTCTGTCTCTTTGGACAAGTCACTGGTTAAGCTCTGAGTTTCAGTTTCTCATCTATAAAGTGGAAAATATAACTGTATTATTATGAGGTACAAATAAAAAAAGTGAAATGTGAAAAGATTAGATGAACTAAAAAGTTATGCACATGTAAGTTAGTTTTGTTAACTTAGCTTTGGTCACACGGGCCTTCTGTCTGTTCCATAAATGCATCAGACTCATTTCTACCCCAGGTTCTTTGCCTTTACTATTCCTTCTAACTAGAATGCTATTTAGTGGTTCTCTTCCTGGTTAATTCTTACCTCTGTCATGTCTCTACTCAAATGTTACCTCCTCAGAGATAACCTCATTGGCTGCTCTCACTAAAATAGTACCCCCTGGCCTCTTTGTCATTTTAACCTGTTTTATTTTTTTCTTAATAGCACTTACTGACTATATTATGCTAGTTTGTCTCTTGTTCCTCTCTCAGCGGAACACAAGATCTTTGAGGGCCAGGACTTTGTCCTCTGCTGTGTTCCTAAAAGCTATTAAAGACCCATACATAGTAGGTGCTCAATAAGTATCTGTAGAATGATTGAATAACGTGCAAATAGAAGTGTGGGAATAAAAAAAAAAATCTCATGATGAGATGCAATTAAAGCCAGAGAAGTAATGAAGATGAATAAGAAAGTATTTGATCTGAAATTGAACCCTAAAGCAGAACTTTATTTTATGAATTTTTCCATAAGCATAAATTACCAACAAGTCAAATATATATAGTAAATTACTTGAAGACATAGAACTTACTTTCACCTCTTTGTACGCTCCCTCTCCCATTGCCAAACAGAGTACCTAGTGAAACTAGATAAAATGTTAGTTTATTTGTTTACAAAGACATCAGCTCAATGCAATGCCCCTGACAACTTACTAGGGTATTGATCTAGTACTAATTCAGAGAGAAGATAATAGCCCCTAGACAAATTATAGACATTGTTTAAGTCACAATTATATTTCTTGGTGATGTCTTGCCTAAATAAAACCAATGCTTGTAAAAATCTGTTAAAAATCACAGGCTGAGGTAGAGAGGAGTGCTCAAGAATCAAAATTTATGGAAAAATATCTGTCTCTTCATGGATTTCCTCTGTTTCTTTCTCTCTTCTTGCTGTCACAACCCTGTAAGCTCTATAAAGACGGTAATAAATTAGGGGAGGAGAGATAGCTGGTGGGATGACTGGAAGAGCAGAAAAGGGAGCAGAATATAAGGAGATGGGATCCATGGGAGAGCAGATGAATACGGCAGGAAATCTACGAACCAGGAAGATCTTACTGAATGTGTACCTTGTCAATGACATATTTTAATGAAAGCCAACTGCACAAAAGCACCTACAAGAATCTTGCAAATTGTAGAAAAAAATCATGGAGCAGTTATTTTAGCATGTGTGTACAAAGCCCTTGTTAAAACATTAATTATTTAAATCAATTTATTGCACATATATGTAGTAAAGACTGACTGTGGGCATGCCATTATTAAACTATAGAGATTTCACTTTAATATTTATCAAGAATATTCATATTATACTCTTTGAATGACTAAGACTATTGCTCAGTTACTCAAATTTGTCAATATTTAGGCAGCCAAATGTATCGATTTATTTCAACATATTTTAATAAAACCTACTACATTTTGAGAAGTTGGTTCAGGGGACTCCAAATACATGGCTTTTTTTTCTTATCTTCAAAGCATGGACCCTGACGGGAAAAGAAAACAGATAAATGAATATGTCTAACCAATAACTGTACACACCGTCCTCAGATTTACATTCTATAACAATGTTTGTGTTTTATATTTATGTGTAAAAGAGAGCTGGAGAGGCACCGATGGATACTCAGAGACAATTTCCAAAAGGAGATACCATGTGTGCCTTGAAGGGCACTCACCAGAAGGATAAAAAAGGAAAGAACATTCCAAGTGGAGGAGAAACCAGAAGCAGAGGTCGGAGTTGGAGAAAAGTAGGTAAGATCTTTTTCAGCTGAGTGAACAGAGAAAGAAAAAAAAAAAGATCTGGTTTCAGAACTCCGAGAAACACCAACATCTAAGGCTTGGACCATGTAAAAGGAACGGTGACAAATCGTTGCTCCAAATTTTCCACCCCCTCTTTTAATTAGATTGGCTCTTGTGATTGGCTAGCGGAATATGGGAGGAAGTGGTATGTGCCAGTCTAAGCCTGATGCATAAAATCCCCTTGCTTTACTTTATTTCCTTGTCTCTCAGCTGGATACCAATGCCCAAGGCTACATGAGCCATACTGAAGATGGCAGAATCTCCATCTACGTAAGTACCCAAATGATTCTTTGAAACAGAGGCCCTCATCCCCCACTCCAATCTCTACTAACACCACCTCCATTAGACATGATTAAAAAATAAACTTACCATGTTAAGCCACTGATATTTATTCTAAGACTTAGCCTAGCATAGTGAATTTAGAGAATTTTATTTCAAGTTGCAACATAATACTAAGAATTAGGGGTTCACAAGGTGAAAGGAAAATTACAGCTGGCCTTCAGGAAATCTGGATGGATAGGAATCACAGGGAAGCTCCTACTGATAATCAACCCTGACCACAGCACCCAAGCAGGCAATTTACAGGTGCACTCCTGAAGCTGCTGTAAACCTCATGACTGCTGACTTCCCACATCCCTACAGCTGCCACCAGAGAAAAACAGCTTTTCCTTTCTTCTGTCTTCCAAATCTTACGCAGTACTTCTTTTCGGCAGAAGCCAACCCAGAGTCCTATTGGAAAAAGAATTCTGAGCAATTTAATTTAGCTGCTTCTACTCTGAGATGCAGAAGAGTTTGGAAGGAGACCAGGATGACACTGAGATGGTAACAATCGGGCACAAGAAGTAGGAAAGGAAGGAAAGAAGGAAGGAAGAAAAAGAGGGAAGGAGGGAAGGCAACACTTTCATGGACTCCAAGGGAAAGGGAATTTAAGAAGGAATGGCAACAATGTTACAGAAACACCATATAGGAGGAGTACTTAAAAGAGGACTTTGGAGTTACCAAAACGGTCACTAAGGACCAGCAGGAAAGGATCTCAAGAACATAGAAGAGTAGGTGCCTGACACAGCTGAGGAAAGGTAGCACACTTGGATCAAAAATATGGACGGAAAGACTAAGTTTTAGTAAGGATGCCTACTTATATAACTAATAAAAGACAGGACTGCTTCAAAAATAAGGAAGATAACAGGAGGTCTGGGAAAGGGAACTAAGCAGTGTGAATGAAGAAAGATGGGAAGGAATTTAGGTCCTTATTTTGGAATCCAACAGAGATTTCAAAATGCATAAGAGATATATACAGGGGGGTGTGAGAGAAAGCGTAGATTATCAGGGCTGGAAAGGACTTTGGGGAGTGGCTACACCAAGTTTTTCACTCTATAAGCGAGAGAACTGAGCTCCATATCAGTCCGTGAATTGCCAAGTTTGCACAACAGAGAATAAAATATAGGAACTAGACTCCAGCTGGAATCAGGGGTTGCAGTGGAACCAGACATAAAGAACCCAGCTCTACACCACCACCAACCCCTCTCTCCCCAGCCAGGCCTAGAATTGACAGAAATTTTCCTATGGCTGAAATTAGTGGGAATAAGAAGGTAGAGTCTTGTGCCATCCTGTCTCAGGCTATCTTTTAAAATCAAACTCAGTATCAGTTACAAGATCTGGCCTGTCACTACACACTCACCAGAATTGTTAAAATTAAAAACACTGACAATACCAAGTGTCTGCAAAGATATGAATTAAGTGGAACTCCCTCAATTCTACTTTTAGGTGCATGCCCAGAGAAATGTGTGCCTGTCCACTAAAAGACATGAACAAGAATGTCTGTAACAACTCAACCCCTAACAGGACAAATCTGGAAACAATCTAGATGTTCATCAACAGTTGAATGGACAAATAAATTGTGGTATGTTCAGAAAATGGAATACTATACAACCATGAAAAGAAAGAACTATTGGTATACACATCAACATAGACGAATTTCAAAAACATTACATTGCACAAAAAAAAACCAGACATAAAAAAGCACATGCTTTGTGATTCTACTAATACGGAGTTGAAGAACAGGAAACGTTAATTATGGTGGAAAAAGTTAGAAAGTGGTGTTTCATCATTTCATATGGCCTACTTGAGTACAGATTATATGTAGGAATTCTCAGCCTCTGTAGCCAACCAACCCAGTATTTATAATACAGATGACTCACGGAATATAGAACATAAGTGGAGAGTGACTGGGGTCCAGTTCCAAGGGAACTTGGTATCCTAGGAAGCAATTTTTTCTTAAGGCCCTAGATGGTTGATGAATCATGTTAGAAATAACCAACACTGAGGGTAGAGAGCTTCTCTTTAGTAGACTCTTGGCAGTTTCTCCATGGAAGCATAAGAGATTAGAGAAAAGGTGGGGAGGTGTACAAAATTGGATGATATGTTTCTGAGGCCACACTTCTAAGGAAAAAAATCCCTGCAGGGAAGGAAAGAAGAAGGAAGGAGGGGGGGAAGGAAGGAGGGAGGGAGGGAGGGAGGAAGGAGAAAGAGAAAGAGGGAGGAAGGAAGAAAGGCCACATAGCTGCTAGCCACCATGACCTGCAGTACCCCTGTACATTACCACCTGCAAGGCATCACTGTATAGCTTCCTCCTCCTTCAGGAAGACTCTGGGGATTAACTTTCAACAATTCTGAACACTTCTTGACTCTGCCTCCCTCTGACATCTCTCATTTTCCCCTTGTGGATAGGAATTTTGTCATTGTTTATATGGCCTTTCATATGTATGCTTTGTGAACAGCACCATGCCTTCTTTTCCAGGAGGTTCTCCTTCTACATTCCCCTACAAGACAGTGCTAAACAAAAAAAGTGCCCAATGAATGTTAGCTAGAAATGTGCCTATCACATAAAACGTGCTCAGTAAAGATTTTCTGAATGGAAAATGAGCAAACATGAATGAACAGCACCTCACCAAAAATCCTGACTAAAGGTCACTGTTGGGGCCTGGAATAGTCTGGGCACAAAGAATAATAGAGTTTGATGGGTATTCACATAAAATCTCTCATTTGTAAATTCTGGTTGGCCATTCTCACTTTTGTTGGGATAATAACTTTAGTTAAATCAAGAGTGTTTGTTGATTTGCCTTTTAAAAATTTCATAAGCTTGCTTCAGACCTCTCTTATCAAAATTTGTTCCATCAAATTCACCTTTTCAGGATTTATGATACAATATGATCAAGAACAGCTTTGAAAATAAACATGGCAGTTGAAAAGCACACTGGACTGGAGTATCTCCCATGCGGGTCTTTGACCACCACCTGCAGCATCAATAGCAACAGCATCACGACAGTGATACTGACTGGTAACATTTACTGAGTGCTTACTAGGTGCCAAGCCGTAAGCCAAGTGCCTTAAGCACTCAAAAAATCTCTATGAGATCGGCTAAAATACCTACATCCAAATCACATAAGCATTCTGAGCTTCAGATTTTTCATCTCCAAAGTCAAAGTGTTGAAGCAAAGAATAACACCTTGCAGCCAATTACCACACGCATTTCTAAGGCATTTTCCTAAGTATTATTTGATTTACCATTCAAGTTGCCCACATGTTGAATTTCTTGGGAATAGCCCTGAATTTACTAGCGACTGCCCTAGTGGCCAACTGCTTACGCCATGACATCTCGAAGTATGCAAATCAATTTCCAAAACTACTGTAGGGTGATGGAGTTTCACCGATGTTTTCTTGAGGAGATGGAGGGAGGTTGTTATATTACACAACCATCAGAGCTCACTGTCTTTGTTGCTCAAACCCCTTGGCTCCTCCAGATACACCTTCTCACCTCTTAACCCTGACAGCAGCCCTCACCCTGTAGTTATTTATTTTTCTTAAAAAAAAAAAAAGGCAAGTCTAGAAACATTAAACAAAACAAACACGGAGGGTTGGTAAAAACCACAACCACGTATTGACACATTCTCAGGCATGCTCTTGGGGAGCCTGGGTTCATCCTGCCCGAGGCTCACCAGCACAGTAAAAGGCAGGCACTAGGAGACACCTGGTCAGGGTGCTGCAAATCCAGGCCTTGAATCCCCATCTTCTGACCCCACGCAGAGTGTCGTTTCTACTATGCCACAGAATGTTCTCTATGGGCTCTTCCAGCTCTAAAATAACATGATCCTTTGAGATGTAGAAACAAACACAATGCAACAGTGCAAACAAGAAACAGCCTGTGCCATGTCCTTCAGTTTTTGAGAATTACCAAACTCAGTTTTCCCGTCCCTGTTTTACAGGGCATGTGGATTGAATTTAGTTACCGCATGGGGCAATCCCCACGCCAGTGACGGTCATGGTTCAAAAATGCCTGGGATCACTTTCAGAGATTTACAGCCCTGTCTCCTAGGCAAAATCTGAGAAAAACAAAATAGAAGGAATTAGCATTCACTGAGTGTCCAGAATGGGCCAGGCATTCTGCTTGGCACTTACACTATCCCCATTAACAGCCTTTCCAAGCAGGCATTGTCCCCATTTTATTTATGAAAACACTGAGATGCCTGGAATCTGAACTACTGAAGTCCACACAGCTTATAAGCAGTAAAGCTAGATTTTGAATTTAGATATATTTGATACGAAAGGCCCCAGAACAGCCTCTCCACGGCACAACCCAGGATAGGAAAACCTGGCAAACCTGAATACATACACTCTGTACCCCTCCATTCCCTCTCTGCTGGGGAGGGGAGAGTTCAGAGCAGGTCTGCTCCTGTCTGAGCACCAGGTGGTAGCCACGGTTAGGAAGGTCCCTCCAGTATCAGATACCTCGGCCTGAAATTCTGCCTGTTCAGCGTTACTAAAAAGGGACAGCTGACTTCCTGGCAGTCTTCTATGTGAAGACTGGAAATTCTTGCTGCAGATGAGAGATGGCCATAGATTAAACTAATAGATGGTGGTGGTAAAGGTAGCCAAGGAGCCATGGATTTGAGAGGGTTTGTTTAAGAGGCTGAAATGGCAGGTCTCACTGATGGATGAGACGGGGGAGTAGGGCAGAGGGATCAAAGAGAGCAGGCAAGGGAGGCCAATGAGGGCCTCTCTGAAAGGCAGAGAGAGGCTGAGACCACGCGGCCACGTTGAGTGACCACGCGGCCACGTTGAGTGACCACGCGGCCACGTTGAGTGACCACGCGGCCACGTTGAGTGCTTGAGAGGTTGTGTGGCCGGGTCCAGGGTGGGAAAGAGATCAACATCCTTGAGGAGCAGAAAGGAAGCCAGGTGGCAGCATGAGAAAGCAAGGGGGGAAATGCAAAGAGAAGAGCGTGGATTTAAGGAATTGATCATGTGGGATCTTTCAGGCTTCGGTAAGACATTCTGAGTTCACTCCAAGTATAATAGAAAGGAGTTTTAAGAAAGGGCAAGAAAATGAATTATCTCCTAGCACCCTCAGAAAGGACCATAGCCCTGTCAACACCTTGATTTCAGACCAGTGAGACCCATTTCAGCCTTCCTATCTCTCAAATTGGAAGATAATAAACTTGTGCTATTTTAATGTGTTATAGCCACAAGTATCAACTAAATTCCAGGTGTTTTTCTAGATTCCATTATCTTGATTGATTTTCTACCTCTTCGACTCATTCTTCTTTACTTGCTTCTGAAGTTCTTCTTTCCCTCCCTATCCCTTCAGTATATACATGCATCCAAGAGTCTGTGTACTTTCTCCACTTAATAATCCACCTGTCCAGTAACTCTAAGCATGAATTCTCACTGTGCTACCCCCACGTTTATGTCTGCACTGACCTTTCCCCCCCAACTTTAGCCCCATTACCAAATGCCAGCTGAATACCTGCTCGTGGACATTCCACTGGCACCTTAAAGTCGGAGAGTCCAAAACAAAAGTGGGGGCTTCCCCACACAGCAGATTGACTGTAACTCTAATAAGGTTTACACTCCAGGCTATTCACTTCACAGGTCATTTCTGAGGACCTGGGAGAGGCCCAAGAATATGTCCACGTAGTCCTATGTTTCTGGGAAATTGGCAAAAGTTAGATATTTTAACCACCATTGGTTAAGACCATTCTCTCGTTCCATATGACTTCAGTGCCCTCACTGAAGGGCAGGTCAAGTGGTATTCAAATAGCCTGGGGCATTTGGGGGATCTGGCTAAGGAAAAGATGCTACGCGTTGTTTGTTTGTTTGAGATCCACTGATGTGATTTGCAGTCACTTTGGTATATAATTAAGTTATAGTGAACCATCTCAGAAATACTCCTATTGTCTGCTGTATGAACTCACATCATGATACAAAGGTGCTGGACCACAGGTTATATCACAATATGAATGAGTCCTACCATACCTGCCCCCAGAAGTATGTGCATAAGCGGAAAAACAAGGGTTAAAATGTACAAAACCAGAAGCTAACCTGTGGAAAATTCCTCCAATCATGAGACAGGTAAATTGTAAGCAGAGTTTGACTCTCATTGATGCCTAATCAAAATGGAAGTTCTCTTCTGTTAGGAAATATAATTTAGTGACTACAATTAGAAATACAGTATTTTTTTTTCACTTTCCCCTTGGGTATTGCACAAAATAGAATTTCTTATAATTCCTATATTTGTAAAACACACTTTTGACAGTTCCACCAATAGTGAGGCTGTTGATGAAGTTGCGTGCTTTATAAATCCCAATTAATTTAAATTAATTAAATTAAATTAAATATTAATTTTAAAATATTTTGATTAAACATGGAGGAAAGTTCGAATTACCTTTTTATTATCTCTCTAGATAGTATTACAAAATCATTTTCAGAGATTCCCATAAACCGAGAATGTCTGAGACAGAGTATTTTTATTTTTTCTATTACGACTATGTTTTCCCTTGTTCAAATATTTTATAGACAATTCAGTAGGCTTATTGGTAAATTTTCTCAGGGTCCAGATATTCCCTATACATATAATTCTCCTTCCTGCTTCTACTAAATTTCACATGTCTCCCATCAATAATGTCCTACACAATTATTCAATGACTAGATAGTCTCAAGAGATAACTGAGGCAGAAATTTGGCTGGGTTGAATCATTAGGCGCTTCAGTGGGATGCCAACTGAGTTTGTATCTTGCCACAGAATGAGGGAATTATACTGACTGAGTAGTCCTAGAAGTGAGAAGGATAGGGGAAGTCTTAGTGTGTACCGTGAGAACATTTTTCTATTTCCTTAAGAGACGGTTCCAGCGTCTGAGAGTTTCCACTAACACATGGAGAATGCAGAGCTTGTTGAAACCCAAGGATTTAACCAAGGCTATTCTGGATGCTATTAATTAAGTAGGTGCAGCCTGTAGTTGCCCGAAAATCAAAACACTTGGACCAACATACTATAGTGTCTTATGGACCAAATTCACACCCCTCCCCAACACATTTCTTCCTATGTCCAACACTACCACCCTAAAAGTAAGCATTCCTCCAAAGTTGATTTCTGGGGAACTTCTCCATTCCTTTCTTTGAAAAAACTGGAATAATGGCATAAAATTTCCAAAAATAATCTTTAGAGTAATGAAAGATGTAGATTTCTTAAACTTAAATTGCATTTTAGCTGTGAGAATATTCGCTTTTATCCTAATTCATTCTAGGTCATACCTTATTTGTTTTTAATTTATACTACCACAACTTCCTCAAAGATTTGAAGGCAATTAAAACCATTTTCTAAAGGGACAACTAAATCCCCAAGTGAAAGGATTAGAGACTACTATTGAGTATTGATATGTTAATAGCATAGAATCCATGACAGGTAGAACCCAACACGTGCCCTTATTGAGACACCCCTCTTCCAAGCTGTGATGGTAGTGAGTGAGGGATTTGTGAAATGATTTGTCCAGTGGCTGTTTTTCTAAAGCCTCAAAGAACACAGCTGTCAAGCTGATATAGCCCATCCTGACCCCACCAAGATGACACAAGACGTGGAAGGGAAATCTCAGAAAACGGCACGAGAGCAACACGAGCCCTTCATTCTCCATGTTCAAAGGCTGTAACAAAGGAGGACAGCTTAGGGTCCAAAGGCTTCACTATTGAACCCATTTCTGATTTAGATTTGCATTAGAATCATGATCTTCTTACTTAGAATTTCACATATTTGGGGCTCTTTTCTTCTCACTTACCATTATAATACTATTCAGCAAACCTTTGTTTCTTGAAGTAAATTAGAGATGAAATTATTTCTTCCTGATTAACATCAATGATAGGACACATCTATGTAGCTTTGCTACTCTGGCAAACCCTACTTTTAAGGGGAAGTAAGTTTCTTTTTCTGCTGTGTGTGTGTGTGTGCATGTGTGTGTATTCACATGGACACAGAGTTTGAATTTGGTTTCCAAACAGCAATGCATTGTTTCATCTCTTCTGTGATGCCTCCAGGGATTAGCTAAAGGGCCACAATTGCTAATAAAATTTTACACCAGTAAACTTGGCTTGAAGAGCTGCTGTAAAAACCCCACTGATCGTCAGAAGCACTCATTCATAAGAACGCACACTACCAAGCATATGTGGGACAGGATGTTTTGCTATGCCAAAAGCGAATTTTCATGCTGTTGAATTTATGCATTTCCCGCTGCTACTCAAAAGGCTTGTCTGAATGTTCAGGCAGGGGACAGTGCTCTCTGTGGAAAAATGTTCCTCTTCTGTTTGTGTCAAAAGGTCTGACCTGTACTCCAGTCCCCATTCAGAGGTAATTTGCACACTCTGTTAGATAGTCTTCCAAAAATCCACCAGGATAGAATACTGGCTTAATTTTTGCTTAAAAAGAGAAGGACGATAAAAAGAATATTAGGAAGGGAGAAAATGGTCTTAAAATGGAAACCAAAACAGGCATTTGGGAAAGATAAATGCAACATCCCCTTCACCCTCAGGAAATGAAATTTTTCTGACAGGGTCGGAGACTCTGCTTGGCAAACCTTCTTAAATTAATTACCTTCTTGACATTTTAAAGGAAGGTTTCAGATTGTAAATTTAACCCAGACAAAGCATTCTTTTTAATCTTGTCAGTATGCAAACTACTTTGCACTGCAGTCTGTGAATTATTTATCAGAGGAACGACCCCAAAGGGCGAAAGGAAAAAGCAGGCATATTTGATCTGAGATTCCACAGCTAGATGTAGTTCTTTGCCTTAGATCTGTACCTGTTGCAACTACTTAACTTTTTTTGCTTCTGATGTTTTTAATACCCTGAGCATTCTTTGTGTCTGAGGGGAAGACATTCGGTGCCATTTTAATGCGCTTATTAAGATGAGTAAAATATATGTCTCAGCAGGTTTTATATGGCAACCAAGGTTGAGTTGGTGGCAACAGGACTTCTTTTCAATTTACTTTCATGTTCTATATGCTAGACAAGCAGCATCTCAGTCTACTCTTGGGCCCATATGAAAAGGAGCCTGCAGGGATGAATTGTCAAGGAAATTAACTCTTCCAGGTATCAATAAACTTGTGTATGTAAGATTTCAACAAACATTTGCAGATTAGTTTAGGGCTTAAAGAAAAAGTGAAATTTACAATGCCTAGAAGCTATAAAACAAAGTTGTGGTTTTAGTTCTAAAATTAAGTGTTCTTCGATTAAATGCTTTGGGATCAAGAACGCCCACGCTTATTCGTTCTAAAGCATTACATAATAGACATGGTACTAGAACAGCAACAGGGCACATAAAGTGGTACAAAGCAGTGTCTGCTGCCTCCAAGGAAAGAGTTTGCGGAGTGATGGCAAACGCAACTTTGAAAAACATTCCCCATGATGTCGGTCCTGGGAGGTGGAATGTGTGCGTAGGTCACGACGTCTCCCCTGAGAACTCCTCTCATGCCCTGCTACTATCTCTTCTCAGGAGATCCCTGGGCTACCCTTCCGAGAAAAAGGAAGGGATGCAACCTTGTTGTGCCTTCTCCTGCCGCATGTGCTCATTTCACTCTGAACAGATATCAGCAGCCCATCAAAAGATTGGGTACCCTTGGCAATTGTAAATAAAAACTCCCAGCATGCACAGCTATGTGTCTTCATGAGATATTCCTTTCAAAATTAATAAAAAGCATGCATGTGATAGCTAAAATAAAGCGAAAAAGTAGACCAAATTTTTCATTTAACTCCCAAGACCCCGTGGGGCTGATTTATTTTCCTTCAAAATGCTGATTTGTTACCATAAGAAGCTACCATTTATTGAGTAATTACTATGCCCCAGGCTCTTGCAATTCACTTATGAGGAAGGTCTTATTGTCCTCTCCACACCCTTCCTTTTTTTTTTAAAGATTTATTTATTTGAGAGAGAGAGAAAGAGCACAAAATGGAGGGGCAGAGGGAGAAGAAGATGGCATCTCAAGCAGACTCCATGCTGAGGGTGGAGCCCAGCTGGGGGCTCGATCTCACAACCCTGAGATCACAACTTGCACCGAAACCAAGAGTGGGATGTTTAACCGACTGCACCGCCCAGGTGCCCTTCCACAACCTTCTTCTTCTTTTTTTTTTTTTTTTAAACAGCTGAGGAAACTGAGGCTTGAAGGGACATTAATTCTCAAGCCAATTATCCTGCAGCTCAGAAATCTGTGATTCAAAGTCAGGTCTTCATGACCCCAAATTCCATATGCTCTGCCTCTCTAACAGTGAGATGTGATCTTAATTCCATTTGGTTGCCTGTAATTCCTCTCTTCGTGCACATTTAAATCTGGTAGAAGTATAATAACCCTAACATAGTTCACCGAGTAAAGAGCAATACTTTATAATTTTCTGGGTCATGCTAGAAATGTTTCAAACTTGTATTTATATCTTAACAATCTATCCTCTAAAGAAACTATTGTGTGCAGTTTACATAAACCAAACAAATGAAAAATAGCATATAAATTTGAGTTTCAGCAAGTATGTTTTCTAGAAGAATTACAAAGGCACCTGCCAAGGAAGCATATAACATGCAACCAGCAACAAAGTGATGTTTCTTAGTCTGTGCTTTCTCAGATACACAGAGGATTTACCTACTTAATAGGACTTACAAGAACAAATCCCTGAGCATGAACTAGAGAGACTGGGCACTCTGAGGCTTATCCTTTCATAGAGCTGTCACACATACTAATTGAAGTGACCATGAATGTCTGGCTCACTTTTTCTTTTAACTGCTCTTTCATTCACCTCTTGAATAAGCACCACATGCAGAGCACTAGAGCCTCTGCACCAAGGTCATCTTCACTGGGGGAAGCTGAACAGTGAGATCCAGACCCAGGGAGGAGGATGTCCTTTTAGAGTCATGGCATGTCAAATTTTCAAATCTGGAAGGAAACACAGAGATCAGAAGAAATCCAAAATTTTATTTACAAGATGAAGAGAGAGGTGCAAACCCACCTACCATATCTGAGTTAGAGCAAAAACTAACTAGACAACATATGTCTCGAGACTCATCATGGCTTTAACTGGAGACAGAACTTTTTGTTTTAATATCACCTCAATTAGTCAGCATTCTGCAGAAAGAGAAAGATGAAGAAAGATGAAGATGAAGAGAAAGAGAGAGAGAGAGATTTATTATAAGGAATTAACTCATGTGATTATGGAAGCTGACAAGTCCCAAAAATCTGCAAAGTGAGTCAGCAAGCTGGAGACCCAGGATAGCCACTGCTAGAGTTCCAGTCTGCATCATTGGTTACCAGGCTTGAGACCCAGAAGATCCTATGTTTCAGTTCAATTCTAAGGCAGGAAAAAAACGATGCACCAGCTTGAGGGCAGACAGACAGGAGGAGTTCTCTCTTACTCAGGAGAAGGTCAGCTTTTTTCTTCTATAGTAGGCCTTCTATAATAGGTCCCATCAAATTGACACATAAAATCATCTATTACATCACCTAATCTGACGATTGTACTCTATCAATTCACATTTCTGTTAAGGGCTAATTCTTATATTTAAAAGTTAAAAGAAAAGCAATTCAGATATTCATAAAATACTATAGTTATTATCAAAGCATATCAAAAGCAGTATGTGTATCTGTTAAAAGGTTATCAGTTCAGTGAAGAAGTTGATTCACATTTAACAAGATCCTCAATGACATTTATTGGTTCTTCCAATGTTTCAATCTCGATATTTAAGTTATCATATTCTCTAAAATGCAAGAGCAAAACTCACAGATGTAAGCAATACAATAAATCTTAAGGTCTAATATGTTTATTTAGACAGTTAAATCACTTAAGACAGCATATAATGAAATTTAGGGTATAGTAACTTGTTTTCTAAAGGATGTGAGACACTGGGGAGGACCTTTCTTCAATCACACAAATGTAGTGATACGTTTTGTTTGGTGTTCCACGAATATTCAATGCCAATGGAAATAAAACAAGTTCGTCATTCATATATTAAGTAAATCCATACAAATGGATGTACATTTAAGATCATGTGGGGGTGATTTTAAAACATATCCACCAATTCTTTCATATTTCCCCCTTCAGGAGGTAGAGCTCAATTTCCCTCCCCTTGAGTGTGGGCTACACTTAGTGACTCACTTCTAACAAATAGTATATGGCAGAATTGGTGATGTACAACTTTCAAGATTAGGTTATAAAAGATAGTGTGGCTTCTGCTTTCCTCTGTCTTGGATTGCTATCTCTGGAAAAAGCCAGCTACAATATAACAAGGGCACTGAAGCAGCCCCATGGAGAAGTCCACGTGGTGAGGAAATGAAGCCTCCTCCCAACATCCAGCAATGAGCTGAGGGCTCCTGTCAAGAGCCATGTGAGAGCGCATCATCGTGACATAGATCCTCCAGCTCCAGCCAAGCCTTCAGATGACTGCAGCCCCTCCTGAGCCTTTCACTGTAACTGACTGTAACAGGAATGACCCTGAGTCAGAATCAACGAGCTAAGCTTCTCCCACACTTGGGAACTACAGAAACTGTGAGGTAATAAAAATGTGTTGTTTCCAGATGCTGAGTTTGAGGGTCATTTGTTATATAACAATAGATAGTTCATCCATGTGAAGTCTAAATTGCCATTATCCTAAGACTTTCATCTATAAATTATCATCTATTTACAGTATATTATATTCATAATTTATAGATTGTGTATTTGGGGGGCCAAAATAGATTTATGTGTGTATCTGTGAAAATAACATAATTTTAATATTTGTAAAATATTATTTTTCTCATATGAATTTCACCCTGAGCACAAGTGATAAAATTGTTTTCAATATTTTGGTGAAAAAATTACACTACTACAATAGCAGAAGCTTGATAGTTACTTTGAAACCCATTTTAATCTCATTCCCTTTTTTTCAGTTGTAATGTAATAGTTTTATGAGAAAATATAAAGATGGTTAGTACTTCCATTTTTTTACTTACAGAGTTCAAGCATAAGTTAAAAGCACAATTAGTTCTTCTAAATAAACTCCATGCTATAAAAAATAATTAAACATTATCTATACTTATTTCTCCGAGATTAAAAATCATTCTCCTCTTTATATCAACTCATTTTTAATTTTTTTTACTGATCCATTCATTCTACATTGATTCACTTGACTGATCCTTTATTCTCTGCATAATTCTACATTTTACTTTTTGTCTAGCTACTTTCTATCCTTACCACTTCCCTGATGTTTTTTTCTACTCCTTCCACCAGCACGAACCCCTCCCTTCCCTTTAACTGTACTTCCAAGATAGCTCCTTAAAAATAAAATACAGCATCATTTTTAACAACTTCCAGTTATTTCAACTATGTCACTCCTGTCTCTCAAACAAGATCGCACACTCTTTGGATTGTTTCTTTTTCCTTTATCATGCTTCTGATGCCTAACCCAATGGTTGGCACAAAGGAAGCGCTCAGTAAAATTATGTTGCATTGTATTTATTTCCTTCTCTCAATGGTTCTTGCCTCCTAGGATCTTACTCTGCTTTGGGGAAGAGCCTTATCTGGAACTAAGCACAGCTGCAAAGGAACATAGAGGAACAACAAACAAGTGTCAGGGGGCTATAGAAAAAAGAACTAGCAAGAAGAGACACCGCCATACCACTCTCATGCCTTCTAAATACATTCCTGAATGCATGTTAGCTCCAGGGACACAAAATCATTGAGTATCCTCTCTTTTTTCTTTTTCCTTTGACTATGATATGGGCAGAGGAGAAATATGTAGGCAGTGTCACGCCCTCTTTCAGTAAAGTTAGAGCTGAAGGTTTGCTCATATCTGCCCAGCCAGCCGGGTTCATCAGTGTCTTCTACTTGACTGTACATGGACGCATCTTTTAGAATCTCAATGTTCCCTAAATGCCCACTGCAATATATTTTTTTTCTCACATTTTCTGTCGTCTATAATAGAGTTGGCATATAGTGGTGGATGGTTTTACCTTCTCTATATGTATTTGTTCATTGCACTTCCTGATATAACATTCAGTATTTATTTTTCATCACTGACAGTTGACTGCTCTGTTTCAAATATATGAGAAAGAGAAAAAGTGAGAGAAAACTGGTGAGAATTCTGATGACCCAGGTTTAGGAGTCTTAACAGTAATGATTTCTCCTAGAAAATACAAGAGTGGAAAGGATGGCAAAGATATATAGGGTGGGGTCGGGGAGAGGCTGCATCTTCTACCCATTACTATTTGGTAGCTAATATAGAGGAGTCTTTTTGGATAGTTTATTCAGATTTGTAGAGCTCTAGAACTATACAGACACGTGATGGCTGGGTTTGGTCTAATTATTTTCTCTAACCTGTCTGTGCTGGGTCATTTGTCTCTTCCAGAACTTATTAGATAAATAGCTTTCTTAAACTCTTCATCTACACAAAATATTTATAAACAGTATGAAATAAAAAGAAGAAGGTCAGAGAGTAAACATTGGTGTGGAGAGCAAATATGTAAACCTTTTATTTAAACCTAGTATTAGATTTGTGTGAACAACAGAGAACCATAAGGCAGTAGGAGCACAGTGGGTTTATCATTTTACTTTATTTAGAGATTTGTGCTTTATCTAAAGGAGTACCAATTTCTAGAAGGATAAGAAACCAATGGAAATCCAACGAAAGGGAAGACATAGCACTGTGGAAGGACATAGCATTTTTAGAGAAAGGTGAGAAACTGAGTGTGGCTAGAGTTTGGTATACATGATAGGGCGTAGTGCGGGGAGGGATGATTCTGACCAGATATATTCAGACTAAATTGTGAAAAATTTTGTGCTCATCCATTCATTCAAAAATATTATGGAGGACCTACCATGCACACTGTGCTAGATGAACAAGACAGTCACAGGTCCTGCCTTCAGGGAGCTTATGATCCATGAGTGAGTTTGAACTTGATCATCTACAGGGATGGCTCATTAGAGTTTACTGGATCATAACTTTACTGGATCATAACTTGAGCAGTGGAGCTTCGGGTTTTCCAGGGACTAGGAGGCCAGTTAGAGGGCTGTGGTGATGGTAACCAACATAAAAAAATAAATAAATAAGATGAGGGGTTAACAAGGCAGTAATGAGAGGTGGAGAAGAAAGGTTAGATTTGGGGTATATTTTTGAATTAACAGAATTAATTAGCTACATAGATGTGAGGTAGAGGGAGAAAAAGTGAAAGAAATCCCTGAGGTTTCCAATATGGAGGAGAGATTGAGTGGAACAGACAGGGATGGAGGAGGAACAGGTTTGGTTTGGAAGAAAATGAGCTTGCTTCCAAATCTATTAAGTTTAAAAGGGACCTCTAGAACTTCTTCAGGTATTTAATTAAACTGCCCTAATCCTAAAAGGCACCTTTTGCCTTCCTGTTTACTCTTTACCTTTACTCTTCTTGACCCCAGAACTGTGGAAAGGTGGGGAATGTGGACAGAATCGAGGCATGATCAGAGTGTTGGGTATTTGATTTAGATGACGTCGAACAGCCGATTGTTTGAACTATTTATTTTATTGGATTGGAGTTTTTTAATTCGCTGAGCAAAATGATGGTTTTTCCATATAGTGTGCAAACATCTTTCTCCCTCATAGCATAAAACACCGTAAAGCTACTTCTGGCGTGGACTATAGGAGGGGCCAGCTGAATGTGTAGATGAGTGTATGTGGTATGATCTCAGATACACCAAGAAGGGAATCTACTCAAAATATCTTCTCCAGAGGCTAAAATTTCAACATGAATGGATCCATTTATTTGGCCCAAACACTATCACCCTACAAACATGCCAGCCACAGTGCTAATGCATGTATTATGGAGGAGATGTGCATTCGTATTTAGTATGTCTTTATTCCTACTCTTTCCGGTCTGAAATAATATTCCCCACGTGATCTATCTCATTTTTCAAAGCCAGTTCAATTATCACTTCCTCTCCACATATTTCCTTGAACTTCCCCTATGTGCCTGCCCAACACACACACACACACACACACACACACACACACACACACACTTTCCCTGAGATAATATATTTCACCCTTCTTATGTTCCTATATCTTCTATATGTGCTTCTAGTATAACAAATATCATACTCTGTTATCATTTTGAGTTTTGGGATCTTTCTTCCTCGCTGTAGAATGAGTTTTTTAAAGGTGAGGAACATAGGGGTGCATGGGTGGTTCAGTTTGTTAAGCATCTGACTCTTGATTTTGGCTCAGGTCATGATCTCAGGGTTGTGGGATTGAGCCCCTTGTCCAGCTCCTCATTCAGCAGGGAGTCTGCTGGAGATTCTCTCTCTCCCTCTTCCTGTGCCCCCCCTTTCTTAAATAAATAAATAAATCTTTAAAAAAATAAAGGTGAGGAGCCTATTCTTACGTTATACATTTTCATATCCCCAACATGTAGCACAATGAATGGTAAGTAGTAGATAAATGTTTATTGTTGAATCCTAACCAGTGTAGCACCCCTAAATGGGTGACCCTCAGGGTCCAACTAAGATAATAAGACAGAGATAGGAAACAGATTTCAACTTACCAACTCCAGTAAATTGCTCACACTGCTTGAAGCTTTGGTAAGGAAGGAGGCCATGATCCTGTCTAACCTCGGTGGGAAAGAGTTCCATGATCACTAGAGACATCTGCCACGACCTAAGAGGCAACAGTGACAGCGCCATTATTTTCTGTCCCTGAACTAGGTGTATTCTCAGTAAGGTAATCATTTACTCACTCAACAAATATTCATCATGCATCTGGCACTGTGGCTGAGCACCAGGGGACAGAACATGCAGATAATGAACATACAGCTCCTATCCCAGAGGCCTGGAAAGTAAATGATGTGACAACACTTGTAATTTATTCAATTGTATTATAATAGTTGTATAATAATAATTTGCCAGCTAGGAGGTAACGATGATTGTAGTAAAAAAGGAACCAGCAAGTATATATGTCATCTGTTTCCTACATTGCAGGGTGGAGAGTGTTTCCTACAAGGTGGAGAGTGTGTTGACCAGTGCTCAAGAGAAATCCAGTCCCCAGGATGGGTGATTGCATGATGGCATCATTGTTTAAAGACACCATTCATTCATTCACTCACTCATTTGAAAGAATGTTTATTGAATTCCTACTTCATGTCAGTCCATGTGCTAGACACTGGATGGACAGGCTATGGCAAGTAAAATAATCTAAACAGAGGGCAAAAATAAGCCAGCAATCACACAATAAAATGTATAATTACAAGTTAGGATCAGTGAGAGCCCCAATCTGTTTTTTCAGTCGTTCTGAACAGTGTTCTGAATGTCATTTTGATCCCTAGGTTGACTCCTTTACTGAGGTCAAAATGCATTAGCCATTCTTTTTTAAAGATTTTATTTATTTATTTGAGAGGCGCCCCTGCATTAACCATCTACATAAATATTCCGTTCTGTTTTTCCCCATCATAGTAAAGGAGCTTACCAATTAGTCTCACATATTCAGGGGTTATGCCTCAGTCCTCCAGAGCCTAACCACCTCCCGGGTAACCAGTCAGTGCATTCTGGACAGTAAACCTATGGGCCTCATCTGGATTGTTTTGATCTCAAAAAGTCAGTGCTGTCCAGAGGTACATTGTTTCAGCTTAAATCTCCCTCTTGACATCTTTTAGATGTTTTGAAATCTACATTTCTAACAAACCTAACCTCTTACCAAAACATCACGCAAAAAATTTCCACTCAATTTTATTTGCAAAACTTAAATGCAATAGAAAATATCTCTGGAATAAAGAGAATACATATATATATATATATATATATATATATGTATACACACACACACATTTGAATGAAGATGCCCATTAACTAAAAACTCATTTATATTAAATAATATTCCTTTTCCCATCCTGATCTTAAAAATTCATTGAAAATTATACACTAGCATCCAGAATTGTTTCACATTCCATTTTGCAGGGAATCCTATTTCACAAAATCTTTCACATCATTTTTCACAAAACTCGTTTTTAGGTTTTTGTTGTTGTTTACTATTTTATACAAATTGATGTTGCCTGTGCCCTCCGTCCTTTTTCTAGACCCACTGCTACTGCCTCTGCAAGATTACTCCATCTGGAAGCCCACCTGTACTCAACATTATTACCTTGCACTAAAATAACTCTTCCTTTATTCCCTTTTTTGTGATGGGTGTTATAAAAAGAAGAGTAAAGTATAAGCAATGGAGGCTCACCAACATTTGGGATTGTTTGCTTGCCACAAAATCCAGCCTCCTTCTTGGTAAAGAAATAGGCTCTCCAACATTTCCTAAAAGTCCCTTCTGGAAAGTGCCCCTGTGGTGCCGGAGAATCACTTAAAGCCAGAGTCCCAGCCAGCTCATACCTGGCTGTGTGACTCTGAACTACTCAGTCCTTGCAGTAGGATTTAGTTCCTTTTTTATACCTGTCTCAGAGACTTGTTGTAACGTACAAAAGTGCCTTGTCAGCTATAAGGTACTTCACCAATGCAAGTATGGACAGAGAGCTCCGTTTCCTCGCAGGCAGTCCTATCAGATGGCCAGTGATGTCCAACTAACATAGAGGACAGAGCACAGGCTCGGCCAACAAATAATGTGAATTTGCATTCGGTCCCTGCATGGCCTTGAACAAGTAATATGCTTCCTCTACCCTTGGTCTCCTCTTTTGTGCAATCAGGGATAGGTGCCTGACCTGGGCAGGGGCTAGTACAAGAAATGTGGTTATACAGGTAATAGGCTGACGTTGATGTTAAGTAAATGTTTTGCTTTTTTTGTCAGTGGTTTTTGTTTTATAACTGCAGGTAGTGGTCTCTGCGATTACCCAGAATTACCTGAAACCCCCTTTCACATGGCAGCCCTTCAAATATGGGTGGGAAGCTCTATGGCCCTCCCATTACTTTTTCCCTGAAACAATTCTTTCTTCAATTGGTCTCCCTCCCAGCCTCCCATCAAGATGCCCGGGTCCCTCCCTGCTCCACCATCTCTGGGCTTTCTCCAGCCTGCCAAGGTTCCCTACAAAGAGCCACCCCAGGCTGCCTTCCCGGCTACAGCAGAAGTGTGTTTGCTTTCTGGTGGTAATTACTTCTGCTGCATCTGTGTTTACTTTAGAACCTGTGGCTAAGGTAATTAGCTGGCAGCTGGCTAAGCCTTAGATAATAATGTGCCTGACATTTTAGGTATCTCTTTTCTAGAAATCATCTTTTTTACTTTATTTCATTTACACAGTGAACAGACAGTAATGGCAAATCGTCCCTCGGTGGAACACAATCAGGATTCATTTGCATTGGGAGGAGATCCGCTTTTTTAAATGTGGTTGAGCTCAAAATGACTGCTTCTATGCATAGAGTGTTTTTGATTGCACTACTTTTTCATTTACTCACTAAACATTCATGGAGGGCCTGCTATGTGTAGGGCCCAGGGTGAGGTGCTAGGGACACAAACACAAATATGACATCATCCCTTTCCTCAAAGATTTTGAAATCTGGAGAGAGGCATCAAACAAACAGGATCCTGTGCCAAGTGCTGTGAGGTTGGAAATGGGGTGTGGGCACTCAGGAGGAAACCCATGAGCATGACCTTTAATGGCAAATAGGTATGTAAATATTTACAGGGCATATTGGAGGATCCAGCACAGAACACTCTTCCTAGACCGAGGAGCATACACAAAAGTATTCAGGTTTGATATCCTTGACACAACATGATTAGTTGGAAATCAAAAGACAAGACTAGGGTCAAGCAAGCAAGGCACCTGGGTACAGGATTTAAGGAGGCACCGCAAGTGCAGGGTTGGCCAGAAGCCTTCAGAAACGACACCCCACTTGTACCAGCCTGAGAGAAAGGGCCTCCTTAAATTTTGCACCCTAGGCACCTCCCTTGCCTCACCCTAATGCCAGCCCCGATATATATAAGAATGTATATATGTCAACAGAACCTATACATCAATGGGGCAATGCTATAATATTCCAAATAATTCTAAATAATATTTATTTAGACCCAGAGGTGATCGATTCTTATACCTCTCACAGCAGTAAAGCTTGTGCCTGACCTCCTCTAACCCAATTTAGGCAATGGGGCCAAAGAAAATTAAACTTTCAAACACCTAGAGCCCCAGTCATTCGATGGGTGATGTTTTGTAGCCATCCAATATTTCAATATTTTCTTTGTACCTAGCAAGCTGTTTATATCTAGATGTCCTAAATTAAGTTGTCTGCGGAAAGAGGGTGATTTAATAAAGAAAAAAAATTAAAACAAAAAATAGCTAATGAAGCTCCTTATTCTCGCGACTAAAAATAAAGATTTTATGAAAGAGAATAAAAGGACATGTCTGAGAAGCAACTCCCACAGTGGGGGGAGGGCGCTGATGAGTTGCTGTGCCACCAGTCTGCGTATGGAGACATGAGAATGATCTCAGTGGCTAAGGCAGGGTAAATGTGAATGATAAAATCTTATAAGATAAGATTACTGAAAGAGGAGAAATCACACAATTAGGTAATTGCAGAGCAAACCTGAATGATATTACTAGCAGATGTGTAATGCTATAGGAATGCTTCTGTACCACCCGACAGGATAACAGATATAATACTTCATTTCTATTCTGCAGCTAATCCTGTGCCGTAATTGCCTAACGACAATCACGTGAGATGTTGTGAGATATCCATAAGTTCTCCAGTTCACTCCATTGAACGTCAGTGAATTGTGAAGTGGATCAATTATTTGAAGTTGACACTTTTCAAAACTTGTTGCTTAACAGCTTCAGTGTTCTATATGATGGTTTTTTCCAGAAAATTTTAATAGCTTTAGGACTGTATATGACTTACCACTGTGGCGCCTTACCAGTGCGGTCTCCACCTTTCTCCCCCACCCCACCCCCACCACCTCAAAGCCCATCATGGCTCAGGCTTTCTATGCTAAACCTTTAGGACCCAGCTTCCCTGTCCTAGATTAACATCACTGCTGGCACTGGCATCAATCTTGCTGCCCATAGTACTCTAGCACACAGTACTATGTCTGCACATAATAGGTTCCTAATAAGTATTTACTGAACAAAGTATGCATCAATGCATATGTTGTTACGTACCACTGGATAAGGGTGTGTGTCTGTCTATTCTAACCTCAGCAGCCTGGGGTGATCCTTGAAAACATAAGTAAGTTCATATTCCCTTTGATCAGAACTTTCTAGGAGCTTCATATCTCGCTCAGAAGTAACACCTCCCTGCCAACCCAGGCCATATGATCCAGCCCCCATGACCCCTCCGGTCCCATTACCTTGCACTCTCCCCTTTTACTTTCTCCTGTAGCCCCAGTGACTTCCTCGCTGCTTTTGTTTTCCTTCTGACATACTAGGCATGTTGCCTCATCAGTGCATTTGCTAGAATTCTCCCCTCAAATTTCTCAGCATTAATTTGGCTCACTTCTGCACTTCTCCAAGCCTTTGCTCAAATCCCGCCTTCCCAGTGAGCCTCCTCAACTACTGGCATTCCCCATATGTACTCTTCCCCCTCACCCCCACAACCTTGATCTTTCCAAAATGCTGTATGATGTACTTATGAATGCTAAGTTTTATCAACCCTCTGTCCCCATTAAAAGTTGAGCTCTTTGTGGCAGGGATTTTTGCCCATTTTGTTTAGTGATCCATCCCATGTGCCTAGAACCATGCTTGAACCATAAACATTTGTTGAATTAATGATCCGCAGATCACAGCTGAGCAAATCTGCCAAGTTTAAAATAATATTTTATAAATGCTGCATCTTTTTCTTGCCTTGCTTTATACCAACAAGAACTTCTGGTGATGGGTACTGTTATTACTGTTCTCATTTTTAGTTGAAGAAATTGAGCCCTGAGAACTGAGTGGCTTACTCTTTGCCCACAAGGTGAGTTGGTTCACTCAACCTCCATAGGTGGCTCCTACCACTTGGAGATTTTGGAAAACTACAAACTACATTTCCTAGACTGCCTTGCAGTTCAAGTTGAATTCCCAGAGAGACTGCAAGGCAGGAGTGAGGTGGAGGCCATCTTTCTGTATTTTTGTCTGTTTCTACTGGCCTACATGGTTGTAGAAACATGAGTTATCTCTGTAGCAGTGTTCTGGTGTCCCTTCTCCAGCTTTCTGGATGTTGAGAAGGCATGTTGGAGATCATGGCAGCAGCAAGACTTCCCATTTTGGCTTCCCAAGCCCTGGGTCACAACTGTGAAGTCATTCTTCAGCTCCCTGGGCAGGAGAAGCACTTGAAGCAAGAGAACAGAAGCAGCAGTATCAAGGTCTTGATCCCACCTGGTCCCAGGGTAGCCTCAGAGGTAGCAGTTTCTAGAACTTCCCACAGTGGGGCAGTTCTGCCTGGTGCTGAGAATCAGAACTGGAAGCCAGTTTATAACATACTTCTTCAGCCCTTCCAACAATTTTGCAAGCCCCTACTTCCCTGTATTAAATTCCTCTGTACTTAAAATATCTATAGTGCCTTCTATTTCTACTCTGAAACTGATAGATAGGACTTCAGATTACATCATGAAAACTAGATTTTCCTTCTAGTGCCTTTCAACTCAACAAAGCGTGTAAGACACTGGATTAGGTCCATGGCACAAATAAAAATATACAATAATGCATAATAACAATATTCTGTTGAGATCAACCCCATCTGCAGAATTTGGGGATCCCTGGCCCTTTTCAAATCCCTCATAATTCAGAAGAACTCAAGGGGCTGTTTCACTTGTGCTTCCAAATGCAATCCCCTATTAACCATCAGCAGCTTTCTCCTCCCCATGACCAGTCCTGATCACACAAAAGCAGCCTTACTATGCCCAACACAGGTTAAAAATGGATAAAGTACCAGAGTGAAGTTGTGACATCCACTTCCATCCACAAGGAGTGGTTTCTCCTCCATTTCACTCTCCAGGGGAGAGAAAAAACTCCTCCCTCATCTGCCAACTGATGGTTGTGAGATTTAGAGAAGATTATTTAACCTTTCTGAGCCTCAGTTCACTCAGCAGTAAAACAAAAACATTTACCTACATTTAATTCTGATTAAAACAAGATATTCCCATTTATGAGGGAGGAAAACTATCAAGTTCTACTACCACTATCACCATCACTTGATACCCTCATGTTTCTCAGACATTCAAAGAATACAGCTCTCCACCTTGTTGCAACTTTCTCTGCTCAGAACCTTCTGGAAAGAGGTGACTGGCCAGCACTATGCAGTGCTGAAGAGCAATCTGAGTAACACAGCCCCTGAAATATTCAAAATAGTGTCTCCACTGTCATTGTTCTTGAACCAAATTTGCAAACCTTCATCTTCCCTTCTTAAGAGGAGGAGAATCTTCCTGGCCCTTCAGCTCATTCACATCTCCCCACGAATCATGGCCTACTCCCCTATTCCTCTAGATATGTCAGACATTTCTGAAGTCACAAGAAGGCGTACAGACTGGGTGTTAACTTTCTAATAGCCGATACCAACACCTCTACTTTACATAGATGAATGAACTGTCGTCCTGCTCTGCGGAAGCCTACAACCTTATTATAAAGATGAGAAAAATTAGTGTTAATTTTTTAAAAAATGACCATATAAAGGGATGGTATGGGATATACATAGCAATAGTGGGCACACAGGTTCAGAGTTGAGAAGATTCTAATTACATCCTTCCTTTGTACATTCCAACACTAGGATCATGAGCAAGTGATGGAGCCTGCCAAGTCTCAGCTTCCTCACTTGAAAAATCAGGTGTCCTTGAGTACTAAATGAAATGCCTGGGTAGAGTACTGGGCATGTAGTAAGCACTGAATTAACAGAAGCTGTTTTATTTTCACTTAAGTGAGTTCATGAAAACTTCCTGTGGAGTAAGGCAGACACTTGTGGTGTCTTACAGGTTGAAAAATCTAAATTCAGTCACTGAAGAGAGACTAGCCATCACTTAGAACAAGGATAATGGAAGGGTTCACCACCTGTAAATCTGTGGGCCAGAAAGCCAGAAAATGTTTGTTACTATACAGGTGGCAAAATAACATCTATAGACCAATTTCTCCTTACATATTGGTATCACCCTCTCAAAAAGGGTATAGAATGCAAAGATAAACTACTCTTTTAATATCTTATATCAAAATGTATTACAGTGAACAATACAAATTACTGACATGTCAGAGAGTTTATTATCGGTCAATATTTATGCTTCAGGTAAACAAATTTAGATATTGAATGTAGCCTAAATTAACTACGTTTTATTACTCTTTCTCATGATAACACTATGTTCCAGAAGAATAGATTTCTTTTCAATTTAATCACCCCCATTTCTGATTACATTTTGATACATTTGTTCTGGTATGCGAATTTTAATTATCAACTCCAAACTTGCTTACAATAATTAACCCAACATGATTATAAATTTTTATCAGTTTTTTTCCCCTTTGCATAGACATGTGAGAGAGAAAAGCTATGAATGATTTCTGCCTGGGAGGCTCTGAATTAAATACCATCAGAGTAGGGGAGATGACAGTTGAAAGGGTAATTGTCTTATAAGCAGTCTTGCCCACCTGCTGTCAACTAAAAGGTATAGTCTTCCTGCTATATATCACAGTGACCCAGGACCTAAGATTGAAATTCCAGGTCTGATACCAAAGCCCTGAAATAAAAATGAACAGCAAAGAAAATGCAGAAATTGGAATTTGATAAATATCATCAACTTTATGAGAATAAAGAACTTCATGGTCCCATTAAAGAGCTTGCTTTCTGTCATGTCTTGGAGACTCCCTTTTACTTGCTCTGGTTTCTTATCACCCAGACTCAAGACTTCTTGTCCAGTTAGAAGCTCTTCTTCTTTCTCACCCCTTACTTTCAATCAGCCAACAAATCTTATGGCTTCTTCCTTTACCAACTTCCTCCCTGCCTAATTATTTCTACTATTGTTATCTACACTCAAGTACTTTATGTCTGGATTATTACAACAGCCCACACCAATCCCCCTACCTCTCATTTCTGCCCTATCCAGTTTGGGGGGCCCTGGGGGAGGGCACATCACCACCAAATTAACTATGTAAAATATCACTTTGAACACTTCACATCTTTGACCAAAAATAATCAATGATTCTTTAGAGCCTTCATATATAGTCGATGCTCAAATTTAGATTGAATATTTTAAATCCATGAATAAATAAATATATATTCACAAGAAAGTTCTAGAAATATCTCCACTTAATTTACCTTAACTGTGAACCCCTGCTGTGTTTATAAGTCCTCTGCTTTTTAAAATTGCTAATAGGTCTATGTAAAAACTAAAAACAAATAAGAAAATACGTCCTAAAAATGATATACTCACAAAGGAAGCCCCAGGACCAACAAATTTTCCCAAGCATTTAAATAAAAATAACACCAATCTTCATTTATTTTTCTAGATCATAAGAAAAGAGAACACTTTCCAACTCATACTTTGAATTTGGAAGGACTGTGACAACAAAACCTGACAAGGATATACCAGAAATCAAGTTAGAAGCTATTCTCTCTCATCAACAAAATTGTAAAAATCCTAAACAAAATGTTAGCAAAATGAGTCTAGTAATAAACAAAAATGATAATACTTCATGGTCAAGTTGGACTTATTCCAAGCATAAAAGTTTAGGTTGTACATTAGGCAATCAATCAATATAATTCAACACATTAACAGACTATAGGAGAAAAATTGTATGATTGTTTTCACAGATGAAGAGAAAGCACTTGACAAATTTAATATCTATTCATGATAAAAGCTCTTGGCAAATTAGGAATAGAAGAGAATATCCATAACTTAATAAAGAGTAGCTACAAAAGGCATACAGGAAATATCGTATTTAATGGTGACACAGAGAAACTTGGCATAAGAATGAGACAAAGTTGACTGCTATCCCCACTTCTATTTAGCATTGACAGGAAGTCTTAGCAAGGCATTAAGACAGGGGGGGAAAAAAAAGGGTTAGGAACTGAGAAGGAAAAAATATAACTGCCATCTTATTCACAGACAACATGACTGTATACATAGAAAATTCAAAAGAATCTTCAGATAAATTATTAGATTTAAAAAATGAATTTACTAAGGTCACTATTAACTAAATCAATATACAAAAATCAATTTTATTTCTACATACAAGCAACAAACACACAATACCATTTTTAAATATTACTTAAACATCAAATACTTACATATAAATATAATATGGAATATTTAATATTGTCATATTGTCAATTCTCCTCAAATTTATGTATAGCTTCAGTACAATCCAAATAAAAAATTTCAGCAGATATTTTTGTGGAAGTTGATTCCAGAATTTACTTGGAAATGCCAAAGGCCAGAAATGCTCAAAACAATCTTATTTTTTTAAGAAGAAAAACAAAGTTAGAAGCTTATATTCCAGATATCCAGACTTAGTATAAAGCTACAATAAGTAAGACAGTATGGGACTATCTATAGAAAGATAGATACATAAAACAAAAGAAAGAGCCTAGAAACAGACCACTATATAAATGGACATTTATAAGAAATACAACAATGAACATCAGTTGGGAAAAAATAGTTGTTTAAGTAAACTGATCCTGAGTCAATTTTACATCCATGTGAAGAAAACTTGAATCTTGACCCCCTCATCTCACACCTATACCATTCCATATGAATTATAGATCTAAATGTAAGGGGGTAAAGGAATACATTTGGGGGAGGCAGTAATATAGAAAAATAATACTTTCATGCCACAATTTAGGCAGAGATTATTTGAATCTCAGGAAAACAAACACTCGCCATATAAGAAAAGACTAATAACTTGATTTTCATTAAAATTAAGAACTTCTGTTAAATGAAAGATACTATTTCAAGAGACAAAAAAAGAAAACCACGATAATATGCCACTGTACACTAGAATGGCCAAAATTTAAGTCTTATAAAATTAAGTGTTAATAAAGATACAGTGTAGCTGGAATTCTCACACACTGCTAGTAGGAGTATAAAATGGAATAAATGCTTTGAAAATATTTTTGTAGCGCCCACTAGAGCTAAACAGACATATGTACTCTGTGACCTAGAAATTCCATTTATTTGCATATACTGTATAGAAACTGTCACTGGTGTGCACAAGGAGACAATGTATAAAATAGTCACTTCAGCATTGATGGTAATTCCAACTTAGCTCCTGGGGAGCAAGAATTTTGATTATAACTGCTATATCCCAATTACAGTGGCCATCATACATTTCCATAATAATATTTAAACAGTAACCATAACATTTAAATGGCATGTAGAACTCATAATAGAGATTAGTTACTGTATCATTGAGTAACATTGTTTCTTTTTTAATGATTTATTTATTTATTTGAGAGAGAGAGACAACAGGGGGAGGGGCAGGAGGAGAGAGAGAGAATCCCAAGCAGACTCCCTGTTTGAGCAGGGCTCGATCCCACAACCCGTGAAATCATGACCTGAGCCAAAACCGAGTCATAACTTTAACGGACTGAGCCACCCAGGCGCCCCAATAACATTGTTTCTTTATTAAACCAAGATAATCAATAATAGTTACCTCTTATTGAGTCCATATAGTATGCCAAATGTTACACTCTATGTTTTATGTACATTATCTTCTTTAAGCTTTGTTACAGCTTTGGAATATAAGGATAATTATCTATATTTTATGGGTAAAAAAAATGAAGTTAAGAACAAAGAAGCTTGCCTCAAATCAACACAGCTTTGAAGTTAACTCCAACATGTTAAATTGCCTCCTATTACTTGTATCTTTAAACTCCTTGAAACACATATTGAGATTGTATAGAGGATAACCAAAATAAATCAAATATATCTAATCCAAATTAAGCATCACACTGGAGTCTGTTGTGAGATACAACACCAAAAGAAATTTTAGTCACTGTTTTAATTTAACAAATAGGTAAGATACTCATTTATGGAAGTTTATTTCAGTCCTTATAAAACCAAAGACGAAATACGGTATTTACTGGTAGAGTGCTGAATATCTTTTGATTGAAAAAGTGAGTATACATATTTGGTATTTCTAGTTTATTAAATATTGTAAAATCTGTATGTTAAAAGACCACTGTTTACATGGCACTGTCCTGGAAAACCAAATGCTGCTGATGAAGCTGTCTTTAGTTGGCTGATTTCCCACACACAAGCAAAATGGAGTTATCGGGCGCCTGGGTGGCTCAGTTGGTTAAGCCACTGCCTTCGGCTCAGGTCATGATCCTGGAGTCCCGGGATCGAGTCCCGCATCGGGCTCCCTGCTCAGCAGGGAGTCTGCTTCTCCCTCTGACCCTCCCCCCACTCATGTGCTTTCTCTCTCTCATTCTTTCTCTCAAATAAATAAATAAAATCTTTAAAAAAAAAAAAAAAATGGAGTTATCATCCTTGACCCTCCCGGGACTTCCTGTCCCCACCTAAACCTCTTGGTGGCTCCAATAAATGAGAAAATCTGGTCCTTAATTCACCTTGCAGGAACTTACATAATACACAGCAAATTAACATGAATAAATGGGTACTGATTCTACTAAGGGAAAGAACCTACCACATGTATGATGTCTAATGCTTTGGTTCTGCATGTTATATTTTACATGAACCTGAATTACCCTTGCTGAATGAAGCTACAGGATTTGAACGAGTTAAATGCCGTATGCAGTCAAAAATTTAAATGTTAACTGAAACGGAGTGGACACTGCTACTCTTTGGGAAGGAGGGAAGACGACTCATTATCTTAATGCCCTGGAGTCCATAAGATGAAAGAAAAGCTGAAGCATCAGTGATAATGACTTAGTTTCACTTGGAACAGAGAGATGGTCTTTTGTTGACAGCTAATCGAAAAAGGAGTGGTTTCAGACAAAATGTTGGTGAACATCTTCTGTATACTTAACTAGCATAGTTGGAATCAATGGGTGCATTGTTATGTTCTTAAATAATACCTTTGAAGTAGGAAATACTTCAGTCAGAGTCATTATAAATTTTTAATTAGTTCAGAAAAGCCCCAGCACTGATGTTACTAGGAACTGTAATATGGCTTTTGTCGGTAGTGAATGATGTGTATTACAGTTAAGGGACACTTAACTGGGGCAGAGTTAATATTCAACTTGTGGATTTTGCATGAAGCACCAGCCTGCCTATCTCCCAAAGACGTAGTTAACAATACTAATTTCCCTTCCATGAATCTAAGCTTTTTAAATTTATACTGCACGTGAACAAATTAGTCCTCACATTACCTCTGAACATCAGGTCAGATTCCTAAATTTTTTTCAGAGCAGAAATCTCTATTTATGAGACATTTACAAGACCACAGAAATGACAAGTGATGGAACCTGGGATTAAAAATTTAAATTTCCAGTGCTGCATCTCTTATCTACATGATTTCAAATTTCTGTGACTTAAGTTCTGTGTGTCAAATCAAATAATCTTGTGCTGCTTTTATAATTCCTTTTCTGTGTACTTATACACACCTTTTCCTACTCTAGAAAGGACTTCAAGTGACATGTTGAAATGCAACACCAAATGTGTAAAATCTAAAACCAGAAGCTAATGATGAGAAAGGGGGGTGGGAAGGAGGAGAAAAGGTAAAATAAAGTCAGAATTAAATTAGCTTTTGCAATCCAGGAACCTTACAGTTGTCAGAGGTGGGTTATAGATTTTGGAACTTCGCTTTCTTGTGGCCAATGCAAAGAGATCATCAGTGTCCATACCATAAAAATAAACATTATGTTTATAAGGAGTACAATTATGACTTATTCTAATACCAGAAAGAAATTACTCACCTGCATCCAAATAAAGAAGACTATCTGTGATATAATGAGCCACCACCTCAACACATTTCACACGGTAGATTCGTAAAAGTCCCTCAATCTAAATAGAGGGAATACATTGGGGTTTTAGGGAATGACAGAGAGAAAATCTCCTTATGTTCTAAAAATACAGACTGCTGGTGTTGTCCTTCCTGCTTACTCAGAGAATATTACTTGTCAAAAAAGACCCTGAGACCAAAGTCATTGCTTGACTGAGACTGTCAGCTGGCTTGGCCCTAAAGCAATCCCCTCTTATTATCAGTCATGTTTTTCCTTCCCTGAAGTTGTCAGAAACAAAGGGGTCAACTGATGCTCACCTCTGCCAAAATTGTTTTTCCTGCCAGTCAGAGATAGGGAGGTTTAAAACCATAAATGTGGGCAGACATGGTTTTTTTCAAATTCAAGTCTATTAAAGGAGAAGAGTATTAGTCAAGAAAAGAAAAAAACAAACCAGCAATTGGGGAACCATGTGACCGTGTTTCAGGACAATGCTTCATTACTGAAAGTTGTAGATGGAAAGTATCACATTGGATATTCTAATATTTTTTTAAATTTTATTTTGTTATGTTAATAACCATCATTAGTTTTTGATGTAGTGTTCCATGATTCATTGTTTGCGTATAACACCCAGTGCTCCATTCAATATGTGCCCTCTTTAATACCCATCACCAGGCTAACCCATCCCCCATTCCTCCCTCCCCTCTAGAACCCTCAGTTTGTTTCTCAGAGTCCATAGTCTCTCATGGTTCATCTCCCCCTCTGATTTCCCCCCTTCATTTTTCCCTTCCTAATTATCTTCTCCTTTTTTTTTTTAACATATAATGTATTATTTGTTTCAGAGGTACAGGTCTGTGATTCATCAGTCTTACACAATTCACAGCGCTCACCACAGCACATACCCTCCCAAATGACTATCACCCAGCCACCCCATCCCTCCCACCCCCCACCACTCCAGCAACCCTCAGTTTGTTTCCTGAGATTAAGAATTCTTCATATCAATGAGATCATATGATACATGTCTTTCTCTGATTGACTTATTAGGCTTAGCATAATACCCTCTAGTTCCATCCACTTCATTGCAAAAGGCAAGATTTCAGGTTTTTTGATGGCTGCATATACCACATCTTCTTTATCCATTCATCTGTTGATGGACATCTTGGCTCTTTCCATGGTTTGGCTATTGTGGACATTGCTGCTATAAACACTGGGGTGCACTTACCCCTTTGGATCACTCCATTTGTATCTTAGGGGTAAATACCAAGTAGTGCAATTGCTGGGTTGTACGGTAGCTCTATTTTCAACTTTTTGAGGAATCTCCATACTGTTTTCCAGAGTGGCTGCACCAGCTTGCATTCCCACCAACAGTGTAGGAGGGTTCCCCTCTCTCCGCATCCTCACCAGCATCTGTCATTTCCTGACTTATTAATTTTAGCCATTCAGACTGGTGTGAGGTGATATCTCATTTAGGTTTGGATTTGGATTTCCCTGATGCTGAGAGATGTTGAGCAAATTTTCATGTGTCTGTTGGCCATTTGGATATCTTCTTTGGAAAAATGTCCGTTCATGTCTTCTGCCCATTTCTTGATTGGATCATTTGTTCTTTGGGTGTTGACTTTGATAAGTTCTTTATAGATTTTGGATACTACCTTTTATCTGATATGTCATTTGCAAATATCTTCTCCCATTCTGTCAGTTGTCTTTTGGTTTTGTTGACATTTCCTTTGCTGTGCAAAAGCTTTTTATCTTGATGAGGTCCCAATAGTTCATTTTTGCCCTTGCTTCCCTTGCCTTTGGCGATATTTCTAGGAAGAAGTTGCTGCGGCTGAGGTCGAAAAGGTTGCTGCCTGCATTCTCCTTTAGGATTTTGATGGACTCTTGTCTCACATTTAGGTCTTTTAACCATTTTGAGTCTATTTTTATGTGTGATGTAAGGAAATGGTCCAGTTTCATTCTTCTGCATGTGGCTGTCCAATGTTCCCAACACCATTTGTTGAAGAGACTGTCTTCTTTCCATTGGATATTCTTTCCTGTTTTGTCGAAGATTAGTTGACCATAGAGTTGAGGGTCCATTTCTGGGCTCTCGATTCTGTTCCATTGATCTATGTGTCTGTTTTTGTGCTAGTATCATACTGTCTTGATGATGACAGCTTTGTAATAGAGCTTGAAGATCGGAATTGTGATGCCACCAACTTTGCTTTTCTTTTTCAACATTCCTCTGGCTATTTGGCGTCTTTTCTGGTTCCATACAAATTATAGAATTATTTGTTCCATTTCTTTGAAAAAAGTTGACGGTATTTTGATAGGGATTGCATTAAATGTGTAGATTGCTCTAGGTAGCATTGACTTCTTCACAATATTTGTTCTTCCAATCCATGAGCATAGAAGTTTTTTCCATTTCTTTGTGTCTTCCTCAATTTCCTTCATGAGTATTTTTTTAGTTTTCAGAATACAGATTCTTTGCCTCTTTGGTTAGCTTTATTCCTAGGTATCTTATGGTTTGGGGTGCAATTGTAAATGGGATCGACTCCTTAATTTCTCTTTCTTCTGTCTTGTTGTTGGTGTATAGGAATGCCACTGATTTCTGTGCATTGATTTTATATCCTGCCACTTTACTCAATTCCTGTATGAGTTCTAGCAGTTTTGGGGTGGACTCTTTTCCATTTTCCACACAAAGTATCATATCATCTGCAAAGAGTGAGAGTTTGACTTCTTCTTTGCCGATTTGGATGGCTTTTATTTCTTTTTGTTGTCTGATTGCTGTGGCTAGGACTTCTAGTACTATGTTGAATAGCAGTGGTGACAGTGGACAGCCCTGCCATGTTCCTGACCTTAGGGGAAAAGCTCTCAGTTTTTCCCCATTGAGAATGATATTCACTGTGGGTTTCTCATAGGTGGTTTTTAGGATATTGAGGTATGTACCCTCTATCCCTAAACTCTGAAGAGTTTTAATTGAGAAAGGATGTTGTACTTTGTCAAATGCTTTTCCTGCATCTATTGAGAGGATCATATGGTTCCTGTTCTTTCTTTTATTAATGTATTGTATCACATTGATTGATTTGTGGATGTTGAGCCAACCTTGCAGCCCAGGAATAAATCCCACTTGGTCATGGTGAATAATCCTTTTAATGTACTGTTGGATCCTATTGGCTAGTATTTTGGTGAGAATTTTTGCATCCGTGTTCATCAAGGATATTGGTCTGTAATTCTCCTTTTTGATAGGGTCTTTGTCTGATTTGGGGATCAAGGTAATGCTGGCTTCATAAAATGAGTTTGGAAGTTTTCCTTGCATTTCTATTTTTTGGAACAGTTTCAGAAGAATAGATATTAATTCTTCTTTAAATGTTTGGTAGAATTGCCCCAGGAGGCCATCTGGCCCTGGGCTTTTGTTTGTTGGGAGATTTTTGATGACTGCTTCAATTTCCTTACTGGTTACGGGTCTGTTCAGGTTTTCTATTTCTTCCTGGTTCAGTTTTGGTAGTTTATACATCTCTAGGAATGCATCTATTTCTTCCAGATTATCTAATTTTTTGGCATATAGTTGCTCCTATGTCCTTATAATTGTTTCTTTTTCTTTGGTGTTGGTTGTGATTGCTCCTCTTTCATTCATGATTTTATTTATTTGGGTCATTTCTCTTTTCTTTTTGATCAGTCTGGCCAGGGGTTTATCAATCTTATTAATTCTTTCAAAGAACCAGCTCCTAGTTTTGTGGATCTGTTCTACTACTCTTTTGGTTTCTATTTTATTGATTTCTGCTCTGATCTTTACTATTTCTCTTCTCCTGCTGGGTTTAGGCTTTCTTTGCTATTCTTTCTCCAGCAACTTTAGGTGTAGGGTTAGGTTATGTATTTGAGACCTTTCTTGTTTCTTAAGAAAGGCTTGTATTGCTATATACTTTCCTCTCAGGACTGCCTTTGCTGCATCCCAAAGATTTTGAACAGTTGTGTTTTCATTTTCATTGGTTTCCATGAATTTTTAAATTCTTCTTTAATTTCCTGGTTGACCCATTCATTCTTTAGTAGGATGTTCTTTAGCCTCCATGTATTTGAGTTCTTTCCGGCTTTCCTCTTGTGATTGAGTTCTAGTTTCAAAGCACTGTGGTCCAAAAATATGCAGGGAATGATCCCAATCTTTTCGTACCAGTTGAGACCTGATTTGTGACCTAGGATGTGATCTATTCTGGAGAATGTTCCATGGGCACTCGAGAAGAATGTGTATTTGTTGCTTTGGGATGGAATGTTCTGAATATATCTGTGAAGTCCATTTGGTCCAGTGTGTCATTTAAAGTCTTTATTTCTTTGTTGATCTTTTGCTTAGATGATCTGTCCATTTCAGTGAGGGGCTGTTAAAAATCCCTTACTATTATTGTATTGTTGTCGATGTGTTTCTTTGCTTTTGTTATTAATTGGCTTATATAATTGGCTGCTCCCATGTTAGGGGCATAGATATTTACAATTGTTAGATCTTCTTGTTGGATAGACCCTTTAAGTATGATAAAGTGTCCTTCCTCATCTCTTATTATAGTCTTTGGTTTAAAATCTAATTTGTCTGATATAAGGATCACCACCCCAGCTTTCTTTTGATGTCCATTAGCATGGTAAATGGTTTTCCACCCCCTCACTTTCAATCTGTTTCATCTTATGATATCACTTATCTCTCGAATTCTGCCCTCGTGATCTAGAATTCTTCTCTCTCTTTTTCTCAGCTCCTTTATTCTCCATCATTTGGTCTTCTATATCACTAATTTTCTCTTCTGCCTCATTTATCCTAGCAGTTAGAGCCTCCATTTTAATTGCACCTCATTAATAGCCTTTTTGATTTCAACTTGGTTAGATTTTAGTTCTTTTATTTCTCCAGAAAGGGTTTCTCTAGTATCTTCCATGCTTTTTTCAAGCCCAGCTAGTATCTTTAAAATAATTCTGACATCTTACTAATGTCTGTATTGATTAGGTCCCTGGCAGTCAGTACTGCCTCTTGTTCTTTTTTCTGAGGTGAGTTTTTCTGTCTTGTCATTTTGTCCAGAGGAGAATAGATGAATGAGAGAACAAAATGCTAATGGGGTAACAATGCCCCTAGAAAAATATGCACTAAACAAATCAGAAGAGACCTGAAACCAGGGGAAAAGAAAGGGAAAGAAAGAAAAAAAAAAGAAAAGGAAAAAAAAGAATATGATCAAATATGATCAGGCTAGTGAATAGATCAGTGCCACACACTAGATTTTGGGCATATTTTGGTCTGTTAGAAGAAACTGCCTCCCAAAATTTTAAAGAAAGGAAAACATATATGTACAAAAATAAGGGTAAATACGATGAAGGGATGGAATATGACTGTAAGGATGAAAATTATAAAAGATTTTATAAAGGAACTGATAAGAAGTTGGTTGAAAAAAGAAAGAAGAGAAATTTAAAAAAATAAAAAGGGAGAGAATGTGATCAGGCAGGAGACTAGAACAAAGCTATACACTAGAGATTTCACGTATATTTTGGTCTGTTAAAAGAAACTGTATCCCAAAATTTTAAAGAGAGAACAACTTATATCTATACCAAAAATAAGGTTAACTACAATGAAGGGATAGAATATGAGTCTAAAAATGTAAAATAAAAAAGATTTTTAAAAAAGGGACTGATAAGATATTGGTTGAAAAAGGGAAAAAGAAAAATTCAAAAAAAATAGAAAAAGAAAAAAAGAAAATTAAAAAAATTACCTTTGAAAGACTAAAGAATCATGGGGAAAAAGCCATGAATTCTATGTTCTGTATTCCCCTAGTGCTGGAGTTCTGCCATTCTCATTGATCGGTAAACTTGATCTCGGCTGGCTGTTCTTACTGATCTGGGGAAGGGGCCTGTTGCAGTGGTTCTCAAATGTCTTTGTCGGAGGTGGAATTGCCCCACCCTTGCTGGGGGTCAGGCTAGGTAATCTGCTCGGGTTTGCTCTCGAGAGCTTTTGTTCCTTGCAAGCTTTCAGTACAGCTTTGGAGGACAAGAGTGAAAATGGTGGCCTCCCAATCTCCACCCGAGAGGAGCCGAGAACTCGGGGCCCCACTCCTCAGTGAGCCCCCAGAGAAAAGCAATCAATCACTCCCATCTCCCCAGTCTCTGGCTGCACTCTGTGCTCACCCGGCCTGTGACTGAGCATTTCTATCTCTGGCACATGACTCTGTTTGGAGTCTCCAAACCCAGCAGATCCCTGCGGTGTGCTCCCGTGCCGCTCCTCCTGGGGGAGAAAGGGGAGTCTCCCCGGATCTGCTGCTTGTTGGGTGCCTGCTGGAAGGGCAGTGACCTGACTGTGGCAGGGATCAGGGTTTATGGCAACCCCGAGCTGAGATCCCACGCCTCGGCTCCGTCTCTGCAGCCAGCTTCCCCACTCCAATACCTGGGAGCTCTGCTGCACGCAGGCACTCCAAGTCTTTCTGTGACCCCAAGGGTCTTGACACCACACTATTCCAGCGAGGGTTCCACCCACCACTTAGCCACTGGAGTGAAGTCCCTCAGTGGAGTCAACTTCTAAAAGTTCCGATTTTGTGCTCTGCTGCTCTATCCCTTGCCAGTAGTGGCTGACGGAGGTCCCCTCCCCCGCCTACTATCTTCCCAAATATCACCTCAGATTCACTTCTCCGTGCATCCTACCTTCCAGAAAGTGGTTGCTTTTCTGTTCAGAGAGTTGCTGCTATTCTTTTCTTCTATCTCCTGTTGAGTTCGTAGATGTTCAGAATGGTTTGATACCTATCTAGCTGAATCCCTGGGACCAGACAAAATTTAGGACTCCTACTCATCCGCCATCTTGCTCCTCTCCATCTGGATGTTCTAATATTAATAGAAAATATCCACAGAAGTAAAAGCCACATGGGGTTCAAAGTGTCAGCTTTACTTGGGGGCGAGGCAGCTTCTCAATAGCTATCAGTATATAGAATTGTTGAGTAAACTGGGCTGACAAACAGGGCTTGAACCTGAGGACAAAGATGGAGTATCATAATCTCTCTCTGCTTCACTGAGGATGTAGGGCCCAAATTATTGGCCTGAAATGTTGGGACAATGAGCAAAAATCTGATTCACTGCACACAAACTGGAAGTGAAAGATGACTTCCCTGAGGCTGAGCAGGAACAATCCAAAAAGGCAACAAAGAGGTAAGAGCAGTTGCCTTCAGCACATTAACCCCACCCATTGATGAGTAGAGTCCAGTGGATAAAAACTCTTAACTAACCAGCTCTTCTATCCTTGCCTTCCCAGACAAGAGAAAGCTCAAAGTGTAGAGGGAAGGGTAGGAAGCATTCACGCTAATACTCACTCATAGAGAAATGTCACAAGCTCCTTTATCCATTACAATAAGAGAGAAGGTGAATAGTGGCTCCCAACCAGGCAAGGCCAGCTTCATGGCTGTGTAACCTGTGCATCACACAGGCAGACCTGTGCTCTGAAGAACTCTGCCCTTGGCTTAATGCTCTGCTATCACTGCCTTGAAATTCTTAATAATTTTGAACAAGGATGCATGGTTTCATTTTGTATTGAGCTCACACATTATGTTAACTGGTACTGCAATAGAGAATTAAGACAACAACTACATTAGAGAGTGACAGTGAGCCAGGGGCAAAAATCATCTAGGTATGAGGGCAACTGACACCAGGGTCAGTAGATGACAACAACGAAGGAAGAGTGGTTAATATAATCTGATGGCATGAGCATCAAAGTGAGGTGGGAGTTAGGAAGAAGAAAGAGAGGAGTGCAAGGAAATGTCTTTCTCACATCCAGGCCCAATTCTTTAAGGGCTATAGGAGAAAAACAGCCAGTGCTTGAAATGGATGTAAGGGAAGTGGTCTTTTCTGAGGACATACTCTGAATGTGCACACACACACACACACACACACACACACACACACACACACGCATGCATTCACATTCCAGTGAGGTAAAGCAAAAAGGAGGAATCCAGAAATTTTAAACCAGCACATGATCATATAAGGTGAGACTAGTGTAAAATGCTGGTTATATAATCTGCACAAGAATTATAACCCTGGGAAGAAGTAGGTTATGAGTCTCCCTAGTCTTCTGGGATGAGGCTTTTTGAACATCCAAGCTTGAAAGGTCTGGAAGAAACACAGGAGGCATGTGAAGGTTCTGCTGAGAAAAAAGGATCTGATCCTTCTGATTTATGGGGAGAGTTTGCCTTCTGCTATCTCTGCCAGCTATGCTTCTTGCTGGCTATTATAAAAGCAAATAAGAAATCAATAAAATATATGAAAGACTAAGAATGAGACAGGAAAAAAATATTTTCAATGTAACAAAAATATTAGGAGAGGCAATGCTAAAAGCCCTAAAGAAAGATAAAAGATAAAAAGAAAAGTTTAAAACTAAAAACTAGAATTCAAAAACTAAAAAATTACAAGTTTTAAAATGTTAAATAGGTGAAATTTCAAATAAAATATAAAAGACCAATAAAATCAAAGATTAACCTCCCCAAATTATTTTATTTATTTGTTCAGTGCTCAAAACTAACAGATGGTTTAGGGTCCCTGGGTGGCTCAGTCGGTTAAACATCTGCTTTCAGCTCAGGTCATGATCCCAGGGTCCTGAGATTGAGCCCTGCATTGGCTCCCTGATCAGTGGGAAGTCTGCTTCTCCCTCTCCCTCTGCCTGCCACTCCCCCTGCTTGTTCACGCTCTCTCTTCTCTGTCAAATAAATAGAGAAAATCCTTTTAAAAAAAAAACTAACAGTTGGTTAACATTGTGCCAAAGCTGTGTGCAAGTAACATTGATTCTTCTCCCCACCACAGGTAACAGGCAATGTTTTGTATTCAGAGTGACTTTGATGCCATATAAATAAAAGCAAGCAAACACATGAAAAAATGCAAAGAAAAGAAATTAGACAATGAGACAACAGGGCCAAGGATGGTTCAACATATAAAAATCAATCAATATGATACACCACACTATCAAAATGAAAGGGAAATAAACACGTGATTATCTCAATCGATGCAGAAAAAAACTGACAAAATCGAACACACTTTCATGATAAAAACACTTGACAAACTAGGAATAGAAGGAAACTACCTCAAAATAATAAAAACCATACATTAAAAACCCACAGTGAACATCATACTCAATAATAAAAGACTGAAAACTTTTTCTCGAAGATTAGGGATAAGACAAGGATGCTTGCTTTCACTGCTTATATTCAACATAGTACTTGAATAGTTCTAGCCAAAGCAATCAGGCAAGAAGAAAAAATAAAAGGCATCTAAATTGAGAAGAAAAAGTAAAATTACTAGTATTCACAGATGATATGCTCTTTTATGTGGAAGACCCTAAATATTCCACACACACACACACACACACACAAAAAAAAAAACCTGTTGGAACTAATAAATTCAGCAAAGGAGCAGGATTTAAAGTCAATACACAAAATCAGCTACATTTCTATATACTAACAATGAACAATCCAAAAAGGATATTATGAAAATAATTCCATTTATAACATCACAAAGAATAAAATTCTTAGGAATTAACTTAACCATTAAAGTGAGATACTTATACAATGAAAACTAGGAAACATTGTTGAAAGAAATTAAAGACATAAATAATGGCAAGATATCCCATGTTCATGGGTTGGAAGACTTAATATTGTTAAGATGTCAATACTACACAGAGAAATTTAATGCAATCTCTTCAAAATCTCCATGATGTTTTCTACAGAAATAGAAAAATCTATTCCAAAAGTCATATGGAATCTCAAGAGGCTCCAAGTAACCAAAACAATCTTAAAAAGAACAAAGTTGAAGGACTCACACTTCCTGATTTCAAAACTTAACTGCAAAGCTACAGTAATCAAAACAGGGTGAAACTGGCATAAAGACAATAGACTAATGGTACAGAAGAAATATTTCAGAAATAAACTCTTGTATAAATGGTCAGATGATTTTTGACAAGGCTGCCAAGACCATCCAGTGAACAAAAAGACCATCTTTTCAACAAATGGTGTGGTGGAAACTGGATATCCAAGTGTAAAAAAATGAAGTTCCTTACCTAACACCATATACAGAAATGAACTCAAAATGGATCAAATACCTAAAGAGAAGAGCTGAAACTATAAAATTTTATAAGAAAACATAGAGCAACAGCTTCATGACGTTGTATTTGACAGTGATTTCTTGGATATGACACCAAAGGCACAGACAACAAGAGCAAAACTGGACAGATCATCTTCATGAAAATTAAAAATTTAAGTGCATCAAAAGACACTATCAACAGTGTAAAAAGGCAACCTACTAAATGGGAGAAAATATTTACAGTTGACCCTTGAAAAACATGGGTTTGAACTGCACACTTCTACTTATACACAATTTTTTTCAATAAATACAGTATAATACTATAAATGTACTTTCTCTTCCTTATGTTTTTTTAATAACATTTTCTTTTCTCTAGCTTACTTTATTGTAAGAATATAGTATATAATACATAATAACATAAATATGTGTTAATCAATTGTGTTATGAGTAAGGCTTCTGGTCAACAGTAGACTATTAGGAAAGTTTTGGGGGTGTCAAAAGTTGCATATGGATTTTCAACTATACAGGGGACCAGCACCCCTAGCCCCCTGTGTTGTTCAAGGGTCAACTATACAAATCACATATCTGATACGGGATTAATATCCAGAATATATACAGCATTTTTAAAAACATAACAACAAAAAGACAAATGACCAGATTCAAAATGGGGAAAATATTTGAATAGACATTTCTCCAAAGAAGATATACAAATGACCAAGAAGCACGTGAAAAGATGTTCATCATTAATTAGGAAAATGCAAATCAAAACTACAATAAGATACCACCCTACACCCATTAGGATGATAACTATCAAAAAAAAAAAAAACAGAAAATAATGTGTTGAAAGGATGTAGAGAGATTGGAAACTTTGTACACTGTTGGTGGGAATATAAAATGTTACAATGATGGTGGATAATAGTATTGAGAGATGATTTCTCAAACAATTAAAAATTAAAATCTGTTTAAAAATTACAGTGTAAACTGGGGTGCCTGTGTGGCTCAGTCGGTTAAGTATCCGACTCTTGATCTCAGCTCAGGTCTTGACCTCAGTGTCTTGAGTTCAAGCCCCGCATTAGGCTACATGCTGGGTGTGGATCCTAATTTTTTAAAAAAATTAAAATTTAAACAAATTTAATTAAAAACAATATAATCCAGTAATTCCACTTCTGGGTATACACCTAACAGAAATAAAAACAGGGTCTTGAAGAGATGTTTGTACACCCATGTTCATAGCAGCATTATTCATAATAGCTAAAACATGGAAGTAACACAAGTAAGTGTTCCTCAGTGGATGAATGGATAAACAACAAGGGGTATATACACACAATGGAATATCATTCAGCCTAAGAAAGAAAAGAAATTCTAACATATGCTACAATGTAGACGAATCCTAAGGACCTTATGCTAAATGAACCAGTCACAAAAACACAAATACTGTATGATTACACATATATGAGGTACTTAAAGTGGTCAAAATCAAAGGAACAGAAACTTAGAACAGTGGTCTCCAGGAGGGCCAGGGGAGGGGGAGGAGAGGAATAAAGAGTTATTGTTTAGGGGTGCCTGGGTGGCTCAGTCGTTAAGTGTCTGCCTTCTGTTCAGGTCATGATCCCAGCGTCCTGGGATGGAGTCCAACAGCGGGCTCCCTGCTCAGCGGGAAGCCTGCTTCTCCCTCTCCCACTGCCCCCTGCTTGTGTTCCCTCTCTAGCTGTCTCTCTCTGTCAAATAAATAAAGAAATAAAATCTTAAAAAAAAAAAAAGAGTTATTGTTTCATGGGTGAAGAGTTTCAGGTTTACAAGATGATAAGAGTTCTGGAGATGGTTGGTGATGGTTGCACAACAATATAAATATGCTTAATGCCACTGAATTGTACACTTAAAAGTAGTTAGGATAGTAAGGTTTATGATATATGCATTTTTCAACAATAAAAAATTGGGGAAAAAATACAGTTTAATTTGAATTTCAGATGGACAGTGAGTGGTTTTGTAGTGAATGTCCCTAAAACAGCATATGTTATACTTATATTCCAATTTTTTTGTTATTTATTTGGAGTTCAAGTTTAACTGGGTGTCCTGTATTTTATCTGACATTCCTTAAAAAAAGAATAAAGAGAATAAAGAGGGGGGGGAGAAGGAAGGAAGGAAGGAAAGAAAAAAGAAAAGAAAGAAAGAAAGAAAGAAAGAAAGAAAGAAAGAAAGAAAGAAAGAAAGAAAGAAAGAAAGAAAGAAAGAAAGAAAAGAAAGAAAGAAAGAAAGAAAGAAAGAAAGAAAGAAAGAAAGAAAGAAAAGAAAGAAAGAAAGAGAAAGAAAGAAAGAAAGAAAGAGAGAGAGAAGAAAGAAAGAAAAAGAAAGAAAGAAAGAAAGAAAGAAAGAAAGAAAGAAAGAAAGAAAGAAGAAAGAAAGAAAGAAGAAAGAAAGAAAGAAAGAAAAAGAAAGAAAGAAAGAAAGAAAGAAAGAAAGAAAGAAAGAAAGAAAGAGAAAGAAAGAAAAAGAAAGGAGGGGAAGAGGGGAGGAGAGGGAAGGGAGGTGGGGAGAGAGAGGGAGAAAGACAGAGGGAGAGAAATAAGGCAATCCCAAGAGGTTTCCTAAGGATGGATTTGCTATTGCTTCTGATGCCCAAGTCAGCTCTATCTGGCTCAGTCATCTGAACATATACTGACCACCTAATCAAGAGATAAGATTTTACTTTTGCTTTAAAAAGTATGATCTTTCCCAATATAAATATAAATGAGACCTGGATGGGTGATTTTAGATATTTGGCTATTTCAACGAACAAGCAGAAGAAAAGAAATACATATATCTTTATTTTAATTCAGGATATTCTAAATGAAGAAAGCTTTATTACCAGAGAAATGTGTCTTGAGAAGTTGGAGAAATCCATGTTTAAGCTCTTTATTCCTTCTAGTCCTTTTCTAGCCTCTGCAAATGCTTGTGTGATTTTATTTATATTAATGGACTTGGATGTGAAGGCTATGAGCATCCTTTAATAACATGGAAATAAACTATTACATTCCATACTGGTACTACCTCCCAAATTTATTCTATCCTTCAATGAAACTTTCAGCTATTTCATATACTAATATTTGCAGATAACTGCTTTATATTTCAATGTACTGAGTCATTTTCCCATGCCTCTCATTCTATTACGTTGATTTTAGCCTCAGCATTTTCTTCCCACAGAGATCGAGTTTATGTTCACAATTTCTGCCAAGGTCATTTACTCTTAAAAGTTCAAACAGGCACTACGATGAGACTGAAGATTTTCATCTTGACTCCTGAACTAATACACCAAATATTTTTTCCCATTACATCTACAGCATGCACATGCTGCCTTTTTAAAACATTTTTGTTTTGCACTTTATCTTACTGCCGGAGAAATTCCTGCATCTTTCCTATGCCTTCTGACAAATTCCTCCCAGTCATTTCCTTTTCCTCTCCTCCCAACATGATGCATGCACTCATCTCGACTCAGCCTTTGCATTAACCATATCCAATCATTTATTTTCTTTTTTTTTAAAGATTTTATTTATTTATTTGAGAGAGAGAATGAGAGAGAGAGCACAAGAGGAGGGAGGGTTGGAGGGAGAAGCAGACTCCCTGCTGAGCAGGGAGCCCGATGCGGGACTCAATCCCAGGACTCCAGGATCATGACCTGAGGTGAAGGCAGTCGCTTAACCAACTGAGCCACCCAGGCACCTCAGTCATTTATTTTCATTTTATGACTGAATGTCCAGTAATGGCAGACAGATTTTATAAGAGTTTGTTTTTCAAATCTCACATGAGCCCCTGAAGGATGCAAGTGTGTTTTTAATTCTTCAAAGCATGAAATTTCCCTGTTTACGTTGAGAGCAAACAGGTTTTGAATGGTGGCTTTTCAGATTTTGCCCAAATCAAAAATAGTAGAAATGACTTTCAAAATGAAACCAAGGAGGTTCTCCACTACCGTCTTTGTGCTTTCGTCCTTAACAATATTTTAGGCTACAAATGGCATCAAACATGTCTTTGAACACTCCCACTCCAATCTCAAATCAACTATGTTTAGTATCACTTCATTAGATTTTACAGTCAATACCACCATTACAGACTTGATTAAATGAACTCCACTGGGTTCTATAACATTAATTGTAGCTGCACAACTCCTGCAGCCATCAGAGAACATTCATTATATACGACTCCATCCATAGAAGGAGAAATCGCTGACTATTTGGGCGATGTCTTTTCAGAGATCCAGAGAGTCTTTTTGATTTCTACAAATATAAACTATTTGAGGAATAGATCTGATAATATAAAACTCTGAGGGATCATTTTACCCCTCAAATACAACAGCAGCAAAAGAAAATATGTTCTGATGCTAGTGAATCCAATTTAGGTTTTACACCCTTCTTCAGTTGTGCCCAATCCTACAGTAAATATGGTTTCTCCAGAGTTAACCATTATTCAATGTTTATTAAGTAGCAGTTATGTTTCCTACTCTGCACTGGGATATGCTAAGATAGCTAAAATATGCAAAGATAATGTCCCAATCTAAAACTTGATATAGGCTATAATAATAACTGTGTGCAAAAAATAGGAAGTTTATAGTGTTTTTGGTGAAACAAAGACATGTGGATTCCAGAAATCAAAGTTCTTGAACTGAATGTCACCTTTTGGCTCCTGTTTCTTTCCACATAGGAATGGTTCATGTTTACACCCAGTTCTGGGGTGGGTGGACTCATGGCCTGGATGTCCAAGACTACGTGGATTTCATAGTAGTGACCTCTATATGATTAACTAATTCCTCTGAGATTGGGTTTTTTCTGCTTCCAGAAATGTTCTTGAAAAGAGGAAAGTTTAGAAGCAAAGAAATCAGTTGAAAGGAGACAAATAATTATGAATTGAAAAAATATGTAATTAGGAAACAGTTCATTTAAAAACACATTTGTATGTATATGGTTATTTATACCTGAATCATGCAGGCATGGTTCTTGGTTGACTCTCTGAGTTTAGTTAATAGATTATGATAAGATACTTAACTGCTAATGATATTTCTCTTTTACTTTATCAATTATTCTTTTTCTCTAAATCTACCTTCTAAATGCAATGTCAAAATTCTGACTCTAAGTAGGAGATCATTTTATTTCCATGAGAAGACAACAATAAATTTTTCACTTCTTTCTGTAGGAGAAGCCACTTATATCCGACTCATGAATTTGAAAGTCTTGCAGCTTCTAAACCCAGGAAGTCACTATCTCTCCATTTTTCACATCAAAAATCTTCTGGCCATACCACTCTGAGGCTGTAGGACTAGGCTTGAGGCCAGCAGAGAAAAACATTAACCTTTTCCTGATCATCATACATGGATCCCACCAACTTTCATGGAATTGGTTTCTGGTGCCTATAGCACCATGAGCCATAGCATTTAAGGAAGAATTCAAAGAATTCAAGGAAGAATTCATGGGGAAGATGAAAAAGACTCTTTGTTCTTTTAAAGAATGCTGGTGATAAAGATTCTTTGCTTGACCAAATGGTAGTCCAGCTCCTGAACCTTCTCCTAGGCCCATCTGTGTACTTCTTTGTAGAATCTAGTTTTAGCAAGACACTGCTAAGTCAGTTTAAAGAATCATTTTCCCATTTACCTTCATATCTGATTAGGCTTCTCATCCTCTACCATCCTCCAGGTAACATCTGATCACCCTGCCCAGTCTTCAGCATAAATGCTGTTCCATTGGGTTAGCCAGAATCCCCTTCTACCCTTGATGTTTCCTCTTAGTATTTCCACCCCTGACTCTCACTCTGCTCCTTGGTTATAAATTCCCACTTGCCTGGGCTATATTTAGAGTTGAGCCCAATCTTTCTCCTCCCACTGCAAAATGCCATTATAGTGGTCCTTATACCTATTTATTGACATAATCTTGAATAAAGTCTACCTTACTATCTTTAACAAGTGTCACGAAAATTGTTTGCTTTCACACTGGCCAAACAGCAAATAAAATTTCCTCTACTCATCCTGAGCTCTGCTGAACAAATCACAAAGAATTTCAAACATGTCCTATTTCTGCCCCCTCATTTAAGCATATGAGCTCCCCCACCCTGCCCAAGAGATTTCTTGCACATTAAACACAGTTATTTTAAACAAATGTATTAGAATAATCAATTTCTTTAAAGAGGAACATCTGCTTTTTCTGCATTTTTCCCAACTGCAGAGAGAATTGTCTTTCTTGCAACCACACTGTGAAGAGCTCTTTAGAAGTGCCCTTTTAAAAATGAGCTTCTGATGTGTCATCGTCAACACCTCATCTCATGTGTCAGACATCATCAAGTGCACTTGCCACTGGAGACTTCTCCAAAGCTAGCACTTCAAAGAGAGTGTGCAGCCATCTCCTGAGATTCACTGTGAGCTGCAGTAACCACAGTTATCCCTCCAATCAAGTGGCCTAGAGTGTCTACAAGACAGGCAGTCGTGTCTGCTGCAGGTAACACAAGGAATTCAGAGCCCACTGGCAATCAGACTGCTTCTGTGGATTTTCATAGAAGATCTGTTTATTCAACAATATGCTTTATTTTAGTAACATCTGATTACATGTAAACCTAGTCAGGAAAAATGGTAACGATTAGAATGAGCAAGCAAGTGTTTTGGCCTAGTGTTTTCCAGATTTGCCAGATGAGTAGTTTATTAGGGGGAGCCCATTAAGAATACAGAATTCCCCTATGACTCAGCAATTGCACTACTAGGTATTTACCCCAAAGATACAGACGTAGTGAAAAGGGGCACGTGCACCCCAATGTTTTTAGCAGCAATATCCACAATAGCCAAACTGTGGAAGGAGCCAAGATGCCCTTCAACAGATGAATGGATAAAGAAGATGTGGTTCATATACACAAAGGAATATTAGTCAGCCATCAAAAACGATGAATACCCACCATTTGCACTAATGTGGATGGAACTGGAGGGGATTATGTTAAGTGAAGTAAGTCAAGCAGAGAAAGATAATTATCATATGGTTTCACTCATATATGGAACATAAACAATAGCACAGAGGACCATAGGGGAAGGGAGGGAAATCCAAAGAGGGAGAAATCAAAGAGGGAGATGAACCATGAGAGACTATGGACCCCAAGAAACAATCTGGGGGTTTCAGAGGGGAGGAAGGCAGAGGGAGGGGGTAACAGGGTGATGGGTATTGAGGAGGGCACGTGCTGTGATGAGCACTGGGTGTTATACTTAACTAATGAATCACTGAGCACTATATCAAAAACTAATTATGTACTATACAGTGACTAACCGAACATAAAAAAAAAAAAGAATACAGAGTTCCAGGTCAAACCTGAGACACACTGAAGCAGAATCTACAAGGCAAGAGTCTGATAATTGGTATTTTTAACAAATCTTCAGTGAGTCTTAAGTTCAAGCAAAAATGGGAAACACTGTTTTAGCCAATCAGCAGGTAATCCAACATGAATGAAACATTGAATATTGAATAAAATCCAAGCCCCCTTAGCCTAGCACTCAAGGCCCACTACCATCCGACACTAGCCTACTATTTACTGTTCATTCCCAGGCAAATGGCAATGGTGATAAAATAGGCACTGGAATCAGAGCCATAGCTCATAAATCCTGTCTCTAAATTTATCTAGCTTTGTGACTGAGTAAATTACCTAAACTTACAGAGTTTCCATTTGGCTGTCTATAATATTGTTGTGAAGATTAAATATATAATACTAAAGCAATATTTATTAAATACTACCTGTCAAATTCTATGCTAGGCATTCTTTTTTCTTCTCTTATATGCCAAATACATCATTGTCATTTGATAATTGTTGATGGGATAAATGAACTATAACGAATGATAAGCAATAGCTGTTTAGTATAAAAATCATAAAAAAGTAACACTAAGTCATTATAGGACACTGTATAGTTTTTAAAATACTTCTGCTCTATTAAATATACATTTTAAAGTGTTTATAGGAGACGCCTGGGTGGTTTAGTTGGTTAAGCGTCTGCCTTCTGCTCAGGTCATGATCCCAGGGTCCTAGGATTGAGTCCTGCATCAGGCTCCTTGTTCAACGGGGACCCTGCTTCTCCCTCTGCCTGCTGCTCCCCCTGCTTGTGCTCTGTCTCTGACAAATAAATAAAATCTTTAAAAGAAAAATAAAGTGTTTATAGAAGAGAGGAAGGTTTGGTGAAGGGGATGACTATAGCGTCTGCTGGCATAGGACTGTGCCTCCCTTCTTTCCATGTCCACTCAGAACAAGAAAATACTCACTGATAAACTGCTGGTCAGTGCTAGACTGGCTTCTGAGCACGGAGATAACAAACTCTCCCAGGGAGGCAGAGTAAACCAGATCTGGAAGCAACCGTGGAGGGAGTCCCATTGTGGGGTATTGTTATACATGAGGTGTTTTACCTCATTCCAAGTGCAGCATTACTCAGAGTTACTCTAACAGACTAGAGGATGATGAGGGGGCATTTCATTTAGCAAATATCACTGCATTTCTGCTAAATACTACTACTGTACTAGCTCTTTGGAGATACAAAGTATTTTCCTTCAAAATGCTCAGTATTCAAATACCTCAAGAAATTCAGTGTGTGTGAGGGAGGAAGACAGTTCAGCAGGCGATTATAATATAGTTCTATCCTCTACACTGTCCTCTCAAAAAAGAAATCTGTCCTTCCCCCTAGATGGAGAACTCTTGCTCTGGTTGGTCAGATTCTATGACATTTGGGGGCCATGTTTTCTAGGAATACAGCTTTCAAATGTGGTATATTTGGTATGTTTTCCTCTTCCAGCCAAAGAGACAAAGAGGTAAATTAGTAATTGGACAAGAGGCATGTCCATCTATCGTTTCTTTCTTTGGACACTTTGTCTTCTTCCCATGTGACTGCCAGGATGGAGACATTAGCCAAGCCACATCTTAAGACAGCTCAGCACTGCCCTTTGTAGACAAATGTGCTGTCTTTTGTGTCTTGTCCTATGACACTAGTGTATGGGTTTGGGACAGGTACTTCCTTGCCCCCTAATGTTAACAACCAAGGCTTGGGTTTTAGGTGGTGGAGAATCTGATGAACCTCATGCTCTGCTCTAATTCGAAGTTTTTTAAACATAACTTGCTTAGGAAAAAAAAGACTTTTGTATTCGGTCAATCAAATCTATTAAAGTTATGCATTTTAAACTCCTGTATGCAGGAGTTTGAAGCCAAAGTATCAAAGAGGTCTACACAAGGAAGGAAATGAGCACAGAGAAGGGGTACCCAATTCTAGCTGAGAGGAGAGGAAGAAGCAACAAGTGACGACTTCTAGGAGAAGAGAAGCCAACCAGGCAAAGATGACAGGTGAGGATGCTCCTTACACAGTGAGTGAGCACCATGTACCCAGCTTCAGGAGTTTGAAAGAGCACAGAAAACTCAAAGAATTGTACCTGGAGTGTGGAATCTGGAAACAATCCTCCAAAAGAAATGTTTGGAAGAAACACGGAAGTCTTGTCTTTCTAGGAGAAAGCCTGAGTAGAGGCATTCTTCTACTGTTAAGGATATCGTGTGGATGATATATTGTGTTTACTGTTCATTTTTTCAGAGGATGTAATTAGCATCAACAAAGAAATTACCAGACAATGGACTCTGCTCAGGATAAAGAAGTTTCCTCCTACAGGAATTGACTAGCAATGAGGGACTGCTTGCTCCTGGATTTGTTCAGGAGGAACCAGAGAGACATGTTGTGAGTATGCTAAAGAGGACATTTTTGTGTGGGATGGGAGCTCAGCCTACGTGATCTGTCTTTCCAACTCATGATTCTATCACCAGCCAATTAATTCTTGGACACAGTTCTATGCAGAAATGAAAAGAGCTCTTTCTCCGCCCCCCCCCCCACCCCAAAGGACAGGAAGATGAGTATTGGATTGAAATACTGCAAACTTTTACTTAGCTCGTTAGGACATGGTTAAAGGGGAATTATCGTATATTTCAAATAACAAAATACACTTGAGCTAAAACTCTTCTAAAAAATAATTGTTTTTTCAAAATTCAGAAGGTCCTTCCAAATCTTGCAGGACCTCACTTTTTTTTCTTATATATATTATAGCACTTACAGTACTGTATTATAATTTATATGTTTATATTGCTCTCTCAAATAAACTCTAAGCTCCTTTAAAGCAAGGACCTCTCTCTATCTCTAGGCCTATCACATTGCCCTGCACACAGGAGGTTCACAGTGAATTAATGAATCAATCTCTTGATTATCACAAATTTTTCAAGTTGCAGCATTCTTAGTGCATTTGCTATAGAACAAGATAACAGGTTCAATGTAATGGTATTGACACAAGTGTTCATTCTCTGTATCTCTATAACCTAGTTTTCATTTTTCTTTCCATTACAATTCAAAGGATAAGACTTCCCCCACACTGAAATCTCATGTTTCTGATCCATACCTTGCCTCACTCTTGTTTTTCACTATTATTGTTAGTAGTTTTTAAAATAATGACTCTTTTTTTTCAAGGTTTTCCTTGTTATCTGTCAGGTAGAATGAAATTATTAGCCTACTTAAGTGTGGGTCTATGTAAGGGACTGCATGCTAGGCATGCATAAAATCCTCACCCTCCTTTCTCTGGAACTCTGATAAGTTCTCTGAGGGATGATCAGCTCTGTTCATTTAGTGATGCTATCTGATATTTGATTGACTAGGTCATTTACACCTTCTTATCTGGTTTTGTTTGTTTGCATATTCTGAAAGCTTAGCCAGGATCAAACTCTCCCTGTCAAGTCCCTTTAATAATTTAGAATGTTCAATTTACTTCCAGCTTACTCTTTGTGTGGGAGCTTTGTCTGACAAAGCTAATGACATAATGTACTTTTCACAGGAGCTGAATGATCCCATGCTTCCTTCGTATCTCTGCGTCCCGTATCTTACTAGAATCCTCATTATCCATTAACTGAAGTGAATTTTCTAAATACATTCTGGTGGGTAGGTGCTGGGATTTGCCATATTACATGTGAGGTTTGGCTCTGGTTTCTTGGGGAACATTTGTTAGCCCCTTATAGGTTTAAATATTATTAATAATATTAGGTTATCTCTATATGCTGAACACCGTGCCTGCCAAGTGAGGGAATGATAAATGGCAGCAACTAGAAATTCTTATGCCCAAAAAGCACAAAATTAGGCCCACAGAATTAAACTCAAATGGGATAAAAGAAAAATTTAGAGGCAAGCAAAGTGAATATGTTAAATAGCCCTCTCTGTGTATCAGACATAGCTTCCTGAATTGACAAAGTTTACCGATGGAAGCAGGCACAGCCTGATGAAGGGAGCACAAAGCAGGGACCTCCATCATAAGACACCATTTTAGGCCTGACCACCTGTCCAGGTGAAGCAAACTGACCATGAAATAAGGGAACAATCAAATCCCTAAGTTATCGTGGCTAGAGAAAAGGCTAGGGAAAAAAAAAAAAAAAACTGCGTCCATTTGAGGAAACTCCATCCCTCCCCCGCTTTTTTCCCACCGTACGTTGAGTGATTAATCCATGCCAAGCACTGAACTAAGCAATCATCATACATTATCTCATTTAATCCACACAAAACCCCTTTTGAAGAAGACATTTATGTCCCAATTTTGCAGATGAGGAAATTGAGAAGCTAAAAGGTAAAGTAACTCACCCAAGTGGAAGAGCTACCGTATAACCCATATCTCTCTTTACAAAATCCACGCTCTTCACTACTACACCAGGCTTCTAGACCAGTGAAGTGGTCAGCATTTTGTGGACAATATTTAAGAAAACTATCTCCTTACAACCTACTTTGTAACTATTTTGGCTAAACTTCAAGGGACTTTTTTTTAAGATTTACTTACTTACGAGAGAGAGAAAGAATGAGTGGGAGGGGCAGAGAGGGAAAGAGAGAATCCTCAAGCAGACTCCTCGCTGAGCATGGAGCCTGACTCCAGGCTCCATCTCACGACCCTGAGATCATGACCTAAGCCAAAACTAAGAGTCAGATGCTTAACTGACTGAGCTACCCAGGCACCCCTAAACTTTGAGACTTTTAAGAAGCAATGAATAAGAACTTAGTAATTAGAGACTCAAATGCAAAAGAGAGGGGTAGACCTGAGCAGCATAAAGCTGAGTTCTATCAATGATAATCAAGGTTCCAAAGCCGAGAGCTAGAAAATCCAGGTAATGTCATCTTAGCAAGGTTAATTTCCACCTGGGGTGCTAAACATTATAGCAACACACACTCTCCCAACTTATGATACTTATGCTGCATTAAAAAATGGACTGATTCTGGGAAAGCCCATTGAGCAGCTTCTGTTCCTGCCTCACTCTGCCATGCACAGAGATCCCGCTTTATCACAGAGGCTTTAATGTTCCTTGGCCTTATGGCTTTCTTGAGATTTCTAACTTTATATCTTGAGCATATTTCTTCTAGAATTTTTTCTTCCATTTTAGATCATTCTTTTAAGAAGTTGTGGTGTCTCTGAGTAGAAGCTTGACTCAGATAATCAGGCATATCTATAAACACAGTTGCTTGTAAGAAGCATAGATTTGATCTATTTTTATAAAAATTATCCTTTCATTAGAAAAACTGAAATATTTTTTAAACATGCATAGCATTTATGAAGCCAAAGTCCTACGCAGAAACCTGGGTAGGATTTAGCCTCATTACACAAAGTACGGACAGTTACTGGTTGCAGCTGATTCTGATTTTAGTCTGGTCCCCAGATTCAAGTTTCCTCTCTTACCTGCTCCAGTACCCCTCACAAGGGAGATGTGGGGCCCCAGAGCTCCTGGCCAACCCTGCAGCAAAGATCTCTGCAACCACTTTGTGTCAGCCAACATCAACCTGATGAGTTCTCTTTTCTAGAATATGCCACTAAAAATTTCTCAACACTTTCAGCTTTGTCCTCTTTATAGCAGAAGTCCAAAATGTGAATCAATGCCTCTTATGTAAAACACAATGGGAAGTCTATACCGGTGTTGGCATTTCCTGACTCCACCTCAGCTACTGGGTCACAGATACCTACTCATTCAATAATACCCACTCATTCAGCTCCTTCTGTGTGGGCACTGTTTTTGCTGCTGAAAATATAACAGAGAGTAAAACCAAGTCTCTACCCATAAGATTACATTCTAATAAAGGGATTAAAGAGCAAACATATACTTTGTCAGATACTATGAGGAAAAAATAAAGCAGGGTAAGGAAGCTACATAGGAGGTGGGGGATGCCATTTTAAAAGGGTGGTTAGGAAAGACTTCATGCTACCTGAGAAGAGACCTGAAGGAAGCAGAGAGAACCTCTGGCACAGAGGCTTTGAGACAGAAGCATGCCTAATGATTGAGTAGAATAGCAGGGAGACCAGTGTGGCCAAAGCAGAGTGAACAAGGAGCAATATGGCTCCAGGAGGTCTGAGAGGAAGTGGGGCTCTCACCAGGCTATATGATCTTGAAAATATTTAAAGGAGGACAGTAAGAATGTTGCTGACTTTTAAGTTGAATTTGAATTGTGAGTTTGACAAATGAATTTTGGCGACCAAGTTATGAGGAAGAAAAGGCCTCAAATGGTTGGATAATGTCAGGAAGTAAAGTGGAAAAGAGCTACGAGGTACCTTTAGAGAAAAAAACGGTAAAGTAATAAATATCTAGGTTAACAGCCATTTATTAAGCACCTACTTCTATCAGGTTCTATGCCAACTACTAAAAAAAAAAAAAATCCAGTATACACTACACTGCTTTCTTATAGGGTTTAGAACGTCCTACCTGGAGGGGTGCTTGGGTGGCTCAGATGGTTAAGCATCTGCCTTCAGCTCAGGTCATGATCCCAGGGTCCTGGAATCGAGTCCCACATCGGGCTCCCTGCTAGGCGGGGAGCCTGCCTCTCTCTCTCTCTCTCTCTGACTCTCATGAATAAATAAAACATATAAAAAAAAAAAGCACTTCCTACCTGGAAAGTATAAAATTCCTCATAGTCTGAAGGAGACAAAATTTATAGTGGGCTGTGTGATATAATAAGAAGTTGTGATTTTTAAATAAATCTGGTTTTAAACCCCAGCTCTGAGATAAATACATATTCAGTGAGTGACTGACATACACATGATAGTAATTGTTGTTGTTCTTTTTTTAACTATTTTGAACACTTGGAACTGCCTGATTCTTTTTTTTTAAAGATTTTATTTATTTATTTGAGAGGGAGAGAATGAGAGAGAGCACATGAGAGGGGTTAGGGTCAGAGGGAGAAGCAGACTCCCTGCAGAGCAGGGAGCCTGATGCGGGACTCGATCCAGGGACTCCAGGATCATGACCTGAGCTGAAAGAAGTTGCTTAACCAACTGAGCCACCCAGGCACCCAATTGTTTTTATTATTATTTTAACTAAGAGTGAAACATTTCCTATTCTAGATGCTTTTTAGCTACCAGGTACATCAAGCTTGAAATGTGCACACAAAGACTTTTATTAACCACTTCTTGCCAATGTTCACAACTCACAAACTACCTCCGAAGGAAACAGTGTGTGTTTCGGCTATCTGTTGCTGCAAAGGAAACAACCCTAAAACTTAGTGGCTTTAAATAGTAATTTATTACCTTCCCCCAGCTTCTGCATTTTTTCCGGGCTCAACTGGGATAGTTCTCACTTGTAATATTTCATGCAGTTGCAACCAGATGCAGCTGGGGCTGGAGTCATGTGCAGGCTTGACTGAGCTGGACATCCAGGATGCTCCCTCACACGCCTGGCAGCCACTGCTGGCTTCTGGTGTGAGGTCAGCTAGAAGGGTCAATGACAGCTTCTGCAGGTGGCCTCTGCAGGTGGGCTCTGAGAGGGAGTGCCCCAACAGTGAGTGTTCCAGGAGGTCCATGCAGAAGCTGAAAGCCTTCTTATGAGTGAGCTTCAGAAATCCCAGTCACTTCTGCTACATTCTACTTGTCCAGAAAGTCACTAAGGCCAGCCTACATTCAAGCAGAGGGGAACTGAACACCATCTCATGATGTCTAAAGCAGAAAGCATGTACAGGGAGGGAAGGAAGTGATGGCCATGGCAGCCATCTTGGAAACTATGTTTGACAGCACCAGACTTGGAAATTGCAGTCAGAGGTGGTGTCCTTTATCATGGAACATGCTTGAAGACCACTTTTTTTATTTTTTTATTTTTAATTTTAAGTAGGCTCCACACCCAACGTGGGGCTTGAACTCACAACCCTGAGATCAAGAGTTGTGCGTTCTACCAACTGCACCAGCCAGGCACCCTGAATACCACCTTTAAATAAAGCTTTTGCTTTAATAGAGACCTTAGCATTTATGTGCAATTTCTTTGTCCAGAGTGTCCTATTGAGAGTAAGCATCCAATAAATGTTGATTAGCCAGGCCTCCATCCCCCACTTTCAGCTATCGTGAGTCTATAAGGAAACTTTGGATGAGTAGGATCCTTAAATTCTCACAAAGAGTTAGAAATTTTGTCAGACCATGTTGTACCACACACAGAGGCAGCAGAAAAGAATAAAAATAATAGTTGTCATTTGTCAATAGCTTTACCCTTCAGAAAGCATATTCACATTCATTAATTCACTTGATTTTTGCAACTACCCACAAAAAGTAAACAGAAAAAAACAGTATTACCAACGTGTTCCACAGAGAAATAGAATCTCAGAGAAGTGAATGGCTTGCCCAACACATAGCTAGTAAAGTAATGGAGCTACAACTTGAAAACTTGAGAAACTAAATTCAACATCCTTGCTACTAAATCACACTACCTTCCCAGCAGGTATCTTGGGAGAGTGCTTGATTAGGTTCCATGGCATCAGTAACAGTAATAACTAACATTTGTTGAATGCTTAAGTGCCAGACACAGCACTGAGTACTTTGTGTATGTTAACTCATTGAATCCCCCCACCAAATCCATGAACCCAGAAGTAGCCTTATGCCTGCTTTGAATCAGAGAAGTTAGTTCACACCACTAGAAAGTGGCAGAACCAACATGGTAATCCAGACAGTCTAGGTTAGTACCTGTATTCTTAATTATCACATGTTGTCAAAATATCATTGTAATACCTCAAAACATATCTAACATCTCCTAAATAAAGCTGATATCCAACACTTATTTGAACCCTCCTCGAATCTCATTATATTTTGGACTCGTACCTGTCTTGCAGTAAGACTTACTAAAAGTTCAACACTGCTTATGAGAACTAGAAATTGGTTTCATTTTCATGTGGGTAGAAAATCTGTTTTGTTTCTTGGCCATATATGCTCTTGACCTTGAATAGCTATGTCATACATGTGGTTCCTTCTTCACCAGGGAAAATTTAAACAAAAGAATGGAGAGGTCAACACGGCTCTCCCTCTGCCTGTCGCTTAGCATCTCTGAGGCACATTTTATTCATACAAATATGTAAACTTGAATAAGATGCTCTTGGGGTCCTCTTCCAACCCTGGGGTCTGTGTCTATGCCCCACAGTGTTATAAGGCATATGACCTCCTGATGGCCAATTATGAGGGCACCTTTGTATAATTAAATGTAGAATTTCCTTTCTAAGTAAGTAGTTGGTATGCTCTTGTATATTGGCAGGAAGAACAAAGCTTAAGTCCTCGAATATATTAACATTTCTGCTAGCCTTGTTTTATATTAGGCTTCTAATATAGATTACAAATATGTTTGTGGCCAAAGAAAAATAACTGAGAAAATAGCTCTGCTTTGTGTGACATTCTGGGGAAGTTTTCTCTTCCATGGTTGAGCCTAAGAGGATGTGTGATATAAAGAGAATATTAAGCTGACAGTCAAAAGTCCTCAGTCAGAGCTCTGTTCACAGTGTCTGTGACCTTAGACAGGTCACTCTCAAGCTTGTTTCTTCATCTGTAAAATAAGAAGCCTAGAGTGAGGTGATCTTACAGTCCCGTTCAGTTTTAAATTCTACATTTAAACTTGGGCTGATAGTCAGAATTTGAAGATAAGAATGTAAATGAGAGCGCACACTATTTCCTTTGTAATTTATATGCTATTTTGTGCTGCCGAGTTGTGAATACATTTGACATAAGAGCAAACGAATAGATATTAGTGTTACTACATAAAAAGTCTTTCATATTTCCTAGGAATTGGAAAGGTGGAGAAGAGGACAAATCAAAACATCTTCTAACCTGTCACTTTAAAAGGTCCTGACTTTCTTTACAAAAGAAAAGGAAAAAAGGATATAGCAATGTGTACTCTAAAAATGAGCTGACTGCACCAATTCTTGGTTTAGAAAAACATTTTGGTTTTATTCAAAGGCAAACTTGTTTGGCATATAAGATATTCTTTGATCTAATGTTGTAATTTTAAGTGACTTATTTAAAATATTGCTCCTTGGATGTAGTTTCGAGATATGTCCATGCAGAGAGAAACAGAGTCATTTCCTAAATGAGTTCATTTTCATTATTATTATCCATGACAGGTGCACAAAACGATGTGCAGTGAAATGAGCAGGACCAGCAGATGCCTCCTGTGGCATCAATGTAGTTTTCCCTTGAGGTCCCCTTGTATGCTGCTGATACATCTCAATCTTTCTTTCAGTCTCCCTTAGGGTCACAGAATCAATTTGTTGCCAGGGACCTTGACAATCTTGTTCTACTTCTTAACTTTGGGGATTACAATGACATCGTTTTCTTGATCAGGAACACTTATGTTCTATAGCTCTCCTTTGATTTTTGTTTCTAATTCACAACTCCTAAACCTATCTTTCCTGAGTTTTACCTGGAAACCATACAGTCGCAAGTAGTTTCTAATATCTCCCTATTATGATGATACAATAAAGGTAAAAATAACATAGTGAATATTATTAAAACAACTATGTAATATATATGATTCTTGATTTTTATACCTATGAATTAGTCGTTCTCACACCTAAAACAATCATAAAAATTCCAAGTTTGAAAAGCAGATGAGTTAACTAACTCACTAGCTCAAATTTTAAAAGTTAGTAATAAGCATTTTATACACAGTTTAATCATTGGCCTCCCAAAAGTCTAAAAAAAAAATTAGTGGCTCAATTTTATGACTAAATGCAAGAAAATAAAAAGAGGTATTACTTGGCCTTACAAAATAATAAATCCTAAATATAACATGCCAAATTTTGTACTAGTTACTTATGATTTAAATCTTATATTTCATTTCTGGTTTATAATTTACCTAGCCTATATCTTGTCTCTCCAAAGAAAATATAAGCTCCTTGAAGGTGGAAAACATAGGTTATCATTTTTAGCATCCTGTCAAATGTAAAGCATATAGAACAACTTTTTCCTAATAGGAACTTAGCAAATATCTGTTAATTAGAGAACAAGAACTCTGCCTTAAATATGCTAAAAATGAAGCAAGCACTTCCTTCATGGCTGGTTTTAACATCAAAGTTTGGCACTATTCTTACCCTTTGCTCTATGATAGTTTTTTACCCAGTGCACATGTAAGTCAAGGTATCACTTTGTCAAAGCATCTTACATTAACAATTCTTAGAAGCAAATCTTGCGATGCCTAGGTGACTCAGTTGGTTAAGCCTCTGACTCTTGATTTTGGCTCAGGTCATGATTTCAAGGTCGTGAAATTGAGCCCCCCATTGGGCTCCTCACTGAGCTTTGAGCCTTCTTAAGTTTCTCTCTCCCTCACTCTCTACCCTTCCCCCCTACTCGCATGCTGTCTTGCTCTCTCTCTCTTTTAAAGGAAGAAGAAGAAGGAGGAGGAGGAGGAGGAGGAGAAGAAGAAGAAGAAGAAGAAGAAGAAGGTCTTGCTTAGGGGAAAAATATAAATATATTTTTGAGACCCTTGTTTAAGAATCTGTCAATAAAAAGGAAGATTATGTGTTTTGTGTGTGTGTTTTGTAAATACTGGAAAATATTTCTTTAACTGTCATCCCCACTGAGGACATTGGAACTCATCTTCCACTACAATCATAGTCCTTTGTGTAGTCCCCAGAAACAGGCAAGGAGGAGCGTGTGCATAGTCACCAGTGCAGCTGAGCTTTAAACTGGTGCAAAAGTCAAAACAAGGAGTAAAGATGAATTAGAAAGTGACACACAGGAAGTAAATCCTGGAATGAGAGTTTTTGAGGAAAGAGGAATTCAATCACAGAAGCTGGAAAACCAGAAAGAGCAAAACTAAGAATGGCCCATGATGGTGACAGTGAATAAAAACGACAAGGTCAAAACCAAGGAATATTGAAAGACATAAAGGGTACAAACTGAGGGGCATTCCTGAAGCCATCACAGAATTCTGATGATTCACTGTGGCCTCAGTCACCTTTTATTCCCCTGGAAGTTGGTTTCTAACCATGGAGTCCTCTATAGACATCAAAGTTTTCTTATGGTATCAGATAATGACAATGAAGAACACTGTATTTTCTTCTGTTATGTATTTTGCATTTTTATAAGCATATTTCATAAGATCAGACCTTCTGCACCCAAAGCAGAAGGAATTATGTCACTGCTTATGCATTGAGTAAATGTTGGGCAAAGAGACATGATGGTAGTTTACAACGGCAACACTCTCACAGAAATACTACTCCCTCTCACTGTGTCTATTCACCAAGGACTCCGTAGAGTCTTTGTGTAAGCAGCTTCTGGGTTTGAGATTTAAAAATAAAATACAGCTTATTTCAAGTACTCTTGTCCTTTCAAGAATGGCTTTAGCTCAAAAAAATCAATCCCAAAGGTCTAGAGCATACATGAAGATCTTTTCACTTCTCCATGAGCACATTTATTTAAATGCCTTACCTATCTTCCATGATAATACAAGAACTCTCACTGAGCTTTGACACCTAATTTATCAGGAAATTTTTCCATCATTAAGAAAATGGCTCTCTACAGCTATCTTTACCCAGTAGCAATTAGAGAAATTTAAGGTTTATGAATCAAACCTAAAGGAGTTGTGAAATATGAGTCAGTGGTTTGACCTCTAGTAGGCCAGAAATCCAGAGAGTTTTTGGTGACTGGCTAGGAAATGTTCACTGCTTAATCATTGATTAAAAAAAAAAAATCACCACTAATATACAACTGCTCTTCATTCAAGCTCCTGAATTTTCTAACTTGCCAGGATGGTTAACCAGCACATTTGGATATCATTGTTTAAAAAGGAAAGGAAAGCTATTATGAAACCATTCTTGATAGCATGCCATGTTTTAAAATGAGTTCAACTTCATCAGTTAGTATTTTCCATATATTTCCTAATCAGTCTTTTTGTATTAATCTTGTCAATTTACAACTTAATTGTTCAGCGGTAGGGGGGTTTGGGGGGTATACCATTATAAACAAACATATATAAAAGTTTGTGTATATTTGTGATGGATGATTTTGTTTACAAGAATTTTACTTTTGTGGAAATGTCAGTTTGAGCAGTTGCTATTTTAGATTTGAGAATTTTACACAATCAAGCTGAAGTTTTAAAAAGTGAGAGGGAGTTTAGTATTATTTTCATGCTCCCAAAAGTCCTGCATCATGTGTGGCTAGACCTAGTTTAGTGGAAATATACTCAAAAGAATTCTAGCAACTTAAGAAGCAGTCACAGAATCTTGCACAGCCTACATGATGGTAAAATGATGGTAGAGATGAAATGGTTAAAAGATGGACCCCCAAATCTCCGAGATTTTGGTGGGACCGTGAGGAGAGACTTGATGACTTTATAGCGGAAGTGCTCTGACATCTGTGTCTCTGCCAGTGGATGATTTCATTTTCATCTCAGATCCCAAACAGGAAGTTACTCTTCTCACCAAAGTGGGCAGAACAATACTCCCCAAGGACCAAAGCCCTGGGGCAGTCCACATATGAAACACGAAAGGGTAGAACTCTAACCCCACGGTCTAATAATGTACATAGTCAAGCAAATGTCCAGCAAGCCAGTGCCTGGGTAATAAAATGCCAATGAAAATCATGTTGCATCAAGAGGGAAATGAAACTTCCTTAACAATACATGAAAATATTCAGTTCTGGGCAGAGGCAAAAGACTCTATAAAGACTCCAAGCCAGCAGAGAATGATTCAGATTGATCGCTGTTATTAATTAGAATTTTCCAGGAGCCTAGGGACTATGATATTTTCATCTGTGCATATCCTTCATGATACTTACAGATATCTACAGGTAAAATTCAATATGGACATAATTTTTTCATTTGGGTTGCTGCTATCAATTATCTTCTCCCAGTGAATGCAATTCTTTTAGTTATTAAGTTTTGATATAGTCTAGGACTTTCTTGTCAACTTGGTCTTCATAGAAAAAACAAACTTGGTTAACATGGTTAACATCGATGCCCTGGTTAACATGGATCGACTTCAGTAGAGTGGGCCTATGGATATTTCCACTTTCAACTTTATTATTAGTTCATTTAACTAATGCCTGCTACTTTTCTTATGAACGCTAATATACTACATGCTACTCATGATAGAGGAAAAATGATGAATTTCAAATTGTGTCCATTTGTTCTCCTCCAGGAATCAATAGTAATAACTTCACCATACTTTGATATGATAGTAATACTTAATAAGGAAAAGAAAAGTGGCCTTCATTATAGTAAACAGGAACAGTCTCTTGTTTGGTTTACCCATTTTCAGTTCCACAGACTGTGGCACCACTGTAAAAACTTGTAAGAAGTTGGCTACATGTGTGTGCGTGTGTGTGTGGTGTGTGTGCGTGTGTGTATACATACAAGCACACTCTTTTCCATACAACTGAAAATATCATTCTACATTTCCAAGTGCAAATTACATGAAAGAACATTTTTATTTAGAATTAGGAAGCAGACATATTCATTGTAATATCCGACATGATATGGAATCAATCAGTGAGCTGGAGGCTTACTAGGTCCCGAGAGTTGTGTGAAATATGATAGTTCATAAATAATGCATGAATTAAAAAAAATGGGCATTTGAAAGCAAATAATCTCTGGACCCAGAAAGCCCACTCTGAAAATTGAATCTCCATACCTGGAGAATTCAGCCTGTCATTTGCAGCTGGCAAAAAAAAGAGAGCATTCCACTAATAATCTTTTTTACTTTGGGTTTCCCAAAGAGGCTATTAATCAAGGTAAACATAAGTTGTGATATCAAACTCTCTTCTAAAGTTTCCCCTTTCTTGGATGAATGCCAGTGTATTTGTTGAAGCAATGATTAATTATGTGGATTTTTTTCATTACTGTAGTCTAATGTTGTTACTACCTGCTTTGGCTTTGAACTTTTCATGAAGGAACTAACACAAAAAGTTATTAGAAGTTTTCCTCAGAAGTTAAAAATTTGTCATACAAATGAAGAAATAGGCAAGTGCCTAAATTCAATATTAATCAAAGATGTTAACCCTTTAGAAGCTGATTTTTACATGACTTCCATGAATCCATTAATCAAAAGTGTACCAAGAGATGGCTGGGTTTCAAGTTTCAAAGATCTACAAGATATTTATTTTTAGAGCAATGAGACCATCTGTAACCTTTGAAGCTGTTATAAACCAAACAGAGGGGGCTCTGGAATTTCTATAAAGGAGGGCCTCAGGCAGCAGTCTGTTGGAATGGAATACTAGAAATTCTTTTGATGCTATATTTCATGGCAAGCACATTCTTTTTCTTTGGATTGCATATTCATTTGGTACAGGTTGGAAGAGGCAGAGATTGATAAAGATTATGAGAAATTCAAAACTCCCTTCCCCGTGGCATCTCCATTAATTATCCTGGTTCATTTTCTGTAATACAAGGTGCAAACTTTACCAGGGCATCACACTTCATATCTAAGCCTCGCAGACTTCTAGCCTTCACATTACTGCATAAGCCACATCAACCACATCAGAAACAGGGCAGTGAGGAGTCAAGAGCATGGTTGCTAGTGCCAGGCAATCTGGTTTGAATCATGACGCCAGCACTTATGAGCTGTGTGACATTGGGCCAGTTAATCAACCTTCTTGTCGCTCCATTTTCTCATGTATAAAGTAAGGGAAATTTACAGTATTTTCATCACTTGATTGTTGTGAAGATTAAGTGAATGCCTAAAAATAATAAGCACTATATAAGTGTTAGCTAGTGTTTTCATACATGATGGAAGCAAGTCCAAGGCTGGGGCTTCATGTTCCCAATAGAACAAAACAATAGGATGGTGCCATGTGAGAAGCATTTTGTCTTGATAGTAATGGTTCTTCATGTTGACCATTCCAAAGAGAGAAAATAAATAACTACCAAGGCACACCTTCTAAAACAGAGGCTAAAATCCAATACCCAGTATGCATGATAAGAAGACAAGAAAGAACACATCTTATCTAATCCTATAGCCCTAATATGCAATGGAAATTGTTCACATAGGCTGGGTACACAAGAGCAATGGAATTACTTGGCTCTGATTTTGTGCCCTGCATGCTCACAAATATGCAAAAGCAACTTGTACATTTTAAATGGCCACAGAGTGCAACAGCTGTTAATAAAAATTGGGCTTTTCCACTCGGTGTCACGTGCTGAACAAAGAGACATGAAGGGCCTGAGAAAATATTACATGATGATGGGGAGTCCAGTGGAAGTAAATCCAGGACCTGAAGCTATGACGAGATGCCTTAGAGCCTCTAGATGGGGTTTCATTTTGAGAGGGTAACAATGTTCATAGACAGAAAGCAAAGGATAGCAGAGGACAGAGGCCAAGCAATCTTGACTATAGTTTGGGGAGGAGCCACAATTGGAAGGCTTAAGTGTCTGGGATACATATTCAGATTTTGGTGTTTCCCAGAGGACTGCTGACCTTTGGGTGGGAAACAGAGCACTGAAAAGAGATACTCCCAAGTATCTGAGAGTCTTCATGCAGGGGCAACTGCACAGTCACACAGTGGTAGCATCCATACCCAAACATCTTGTTCATGGGTAAAACAACTTTAACATCCAGAAATAGCTTTTACTCTCACTTGTAGCACCTGGAAACAATTCCCAAAATTTGTATACTCTCAAACATCATGCCTTTATTTCTCCTAAATTATACCTCTGGTTGTTTTCTTTCTTTTAGCAAGCATGTGAGCTTAATTTTTCCATTTTGATTTTATTCTTAGATTATTTTACATGTTCCTCAAAACTGGTAAAGGAAAGAGGGATGACTTTTGCTTTTATAGTTCTAGCAATTTCCCATGGCTAAAACTTCTGAAGTATGATTGAATTACAATGTATAGAATAAACTGTGACTTAATCCTCATGGTTCCCAAATGCTCTCTGTGTCGTAAGATCTATTTTTATCAATTGAGCAGTATTGCCTCTATTATTTACTAAGCACTGTCTACACAGAGCTATAAAACCTAATGAAGATGTCAAAGTTCTGCCCTGTGGTTTTATAATCTACTCATAAAAGTTGAACCATTTAGCTAAGTAAAAACTTTGATATACCTACTCAGGGTCCTTCATGATCTCCTCTTGGGTCATGCAGATAAGCAAAATTAAATAGTATCTAGCTGCTTTAGGGAATATTTGTTTTGTTACTTGTGGCACACTAATCCAAATATCTCAGCTCTTAGTTCTATTAGCCCCAGGAACAGAAGTCACCCAATCCACTTTATTTTAAAAGAAAAATGGAAATGTATAAGTCAGTAATTATGGGTCACATGGCTGCCCGGTCATGCTCATGAATATGCACAGGAAGCAGGATCCCGCTTGGAAATCCACACCATTCACACTAACCCAGGTGCACCCTCAACTTCACCTCCATCCCCAATGTTGGCTGTGTGGGACCAGACTGGTCTTTAGTCACTCTGGGGCAGAGGTGCTTTGGGCAAGGATGGGATCAGAAACAAAAATACAGGTACAACACAGAACACAAGGAAGCAGTTTCCAGCAGTGCAGAGATTGATTTGGCAGGACATACTTGCAGGAAACAGAAACCACAAGATCAGAGACACAGGCCCAAGAAGAAGGCAAATATAAATTAGCAGAAGTATGAAGCTTTTCCATTAACTCAGTTATTTAACACACATGAGTCTTATTTAATCCTTACAATGTATTATAAGTGGTAAGGAATCAGGTTTTTGAGGAATCTCCCTGATGGTCTTTAAACATGAAGGTTTTAATTTTTCCAACCTCTGCTTTCAACCATGCCAATTGTCCTAATTTATCATTCAATATTATCTTGGGAAGACCCCACTTTTTTTTAAGATTTTATTTATTTATCTGACAGATAGACAGCGAGAGAGGGAACACAAGCAGGGGGAGTGGGAGAGGGAGAAGCAGGCTTCCCGCTGATTAGGGAGCCCGACGAGGGGCTAAATCCCAAGACCCCGGGATCACGACCTGAGCTGAAGGCAGACACTTAACGACTGAGTTGTCCCAGGAAAACCCCACTTTCTTGAAATATTTTATTTTTAGAACAGTTTTGGGTTTATGGGAAAACTGCATGGAAAGTAGATTTGCTATTTACCCCCATCCTGGTTGACCCATGAGCTGGATTCGGGCAATGAGAGGCTCCTCACCTCTTTCCCTGTCCTTAGAATGTGTGTTCTCCTTGCCTTCCCCACCCCCAGGAGCTGCCCCAAGGATGTAGCCTTGAGATAGAATTGGGTGTTGAAACCATCTGGACCATATAAACGTGACTGACGCCAGTTAAGACTTCCATACAAACTTTTAAGATTCTGGCAGGCAGGTGCTGAGATCTATTTATCTTGTGGCCACCAAGACAAACCCCCTATGTCAATCCCCTTGCTTGTTAAACCTGCCACCTGCCAATCTGGAATGGCCTCCATCTTTCATCTGTGTTTGATGGCCAGTTTCAGATTATACTCATGAAGCTCCTGAGGAGGTTGCAAACAAACACTGGGATTGGCTTCATAATCACCTAGTCTGTGTGTATGTGTGCAGTGAAGAATGGGAAATTAGTGGGTAAATAGGAAACTAAATTGACCATTTACTAATAATTTTTGCAGTTGGATAATAGGTACATTAAGATTTGTTTCACTGTTTTTTCCTTTTTTTGCATGCCTGAAAATGTCCATAATAAAAAAATAAGCAATAAAATAAAGCCAAACCCTTTCTTCTAATAAATCATTAAGAAATAAGGGTGGGATTTCTTCTTATATTTTATCTGAATTCCTGGTCACCAGCACATTCCCCCCCAGAGAGCAGTATTCAGTATATAGACATTGACTGAATGAATGTTGGAGTGTTAAAGGTCAGAAAGAGAATCAATAAACAGAGAGACCAAGGGAGAGAAATGCACACAAGTGTGTACCTACGTACTTGCGCGCGCGCGCACACACACACACACACACACACACACACACACGCAAGCATACACTGGGACCTGGGATAAACAATGATGAAAAACACAGGTCCTGCCTTCATCCTGCTGCTATGTGTCTTTTTCTCTTGATCTCATTAACAATTTGCCCCCGTGAGTAGGTGGTTTAGAGCAGAGAGGCATTCCCAACGTGGGGAGATGAAGCATTGGGACGAACGGGCTCCAGGAATGAAATCACCTAGTTAGGCTTCTGCTTACAGGCTAAGAAAAGATTGGAATTCAGACCTGGCTTAGCTCCCAGTCCTATATTTTGTTCATTAGACTTTCCTTCCTCTATTGAACATTGATTAAGCTCTTCAATCGATTACCTCCTGCATTACTTCAGGCCTTACTGGGAGATGAGATGCATAATTCAGAGACAGGACAAGAGGCTGGCCAGCCAGTTTCCAGTATTGACATGGATTCAAAAATTGTGACAGAGAGTGTGTCTACCTAAGGGCTTATCTGAAAGAGCTGCTCTAAGAGTTTACTCATTTAACATTTGTGAAGGTTTTTAAACACAAGGGGAATTTAAGTTTGGAGGTTTGTCTTTACCAACCCAAGTGCATTACAGGTTTATAATTTGCTTGTTTGCTTTGGTGTGCTTTGGAAACAGGGTTGTTCTTGATGCTTAATTTATATCTCTGCTCTTTTATACTAGAGAACAATAATAAAACATCTTTCTCCATAAAAGTTAGTGTAAAATTGAGGGAATAGCTCCACAGTGAGGGCATTAGTTTCTAGGTGAAAATAGAAACGAGGAATTGAAAAAAGCCAGCGGGGGAGGAAGGGGGGAGGAAGACAGGGATTACTCAGAGGAAGATGGAGGGTTGCCTTTATCTTGCAAATACATATTAAGTCTCTCTGATGGAGACATTGTAGAGGAATAAGGTAAATTGTATTTATAGGGCATAATACAAAGAAGAATGCTAAACCATACTTGTAACACAATATGTAGAAAAAGAGACAAAGAATAAGGGCCACTATTTATTTAAATATCTGTTCCAGGCTTTGCTAAGTGCTTGCATGCATCTGATTTAATCCTCAGGAGAATTGTGAGTTGATATGTTATTATTTCTATTTTACCATTGAAAAAGTTTCTTTGGCAGCATTAAGTATCTGTTTCAAGACAACACATAGTAGTTGGTACAGCTGGAATTCAAGCCCAGACAATGGTACTCCAGAGTCCATGTTTAACCATTATACACCCCTGGCTCTGGTGCTCTAGGGTACATTGGTAAGGAGATCAGAGACAGAGGAATCAGCTTGAAAGGAAAAGTCTGGGAGGAACAAGATTCCCAGGGGCAGTTAGGGCTGGGAGGGCTGTGGGCACCTTCTGGGCTGGCACTTGAACTAGGCAGCTGCCAGCACAACAAGCTCTACCAGGATCCAGTGAAAGGTGTGCCTGGGGCTCTCCAGAGACTGAAGGAAGGGCTAAAGCCAAAGGCAGTCCAGGACTATGGTGAGGAAGTGGAGCGGAGCCAAGAAAAAGAATCTAAAGACTTATGGGATGTTGTACCAGATGTAAATGAAGTATTTTTAAATGTTGAAAATCCATTCAGTCTTCTATATTCAATATGCAATCACATCTGTGATTTACCTCAACTTTAGAGAGTTCAACTCAACAAACTTTATTGAGTGTCTCTAAATGCAAAGCACTGTCTTAGGTATAACAGAGTTATACAGATTTAACAAACAAACAAAAAACAACAACAACAACAAAAACATGGTATTCCAAACTGGATAAGAAACCAGAAATGTATATAAAATAACTTCAGCACAGGACAAAAATGTGATACATTATATAGCAGACATTCAAAGTTTGGAAAGGAGCGGGGATGGGAGGGGGAAAACAGTAAATCCTCCCAGGAGACTCTGGGGAGGAGGGTGATTTAAGCTGAGACTTAAAGAATGTGTAGGACTTCCATAGGCATTAAGTAAGTGAAGGCATTCTAAGTAAATGGAATAGTTTGAGCAATGGCTTAGCCTCAGTTGACTGAAGGCCACATATGGGAAGTGGTGAAGGGATGATTACGACCGATGACAGGTGTAGGCAGAAATGCACTGAGAGTTAAACATGAAAAAAAGAGAAAGGTCAAATTGTGAAGAGCTCTAAATGTCAGGCAAAGTTTGATAATCTCAATCAATAGTGGGCTTTCCAATAAGCTGAAATAAAGGTAGCTCCAAGAACCAATACTGAAATGAAAGATTCCTACAGATGCAGTTACCGGGCAAAGGTTAGACCTGAGCCTCCGATGTGACCATGAGGTCTGAGGATGAGTCTTCCTGAGCATCCATACAGTCCCTCAGAACACTGACCCAACTCCTCCTCCCACTGCATCTAAAGGACCTGACGGTGGATGGACCCATGGCAGGACCCAAGTTCTACTCTCTGCAAATGGAATGTGACTCCAAATGGCCTATTTGGAGACCCAGACTGCATGCTTGGACATCCTTATAATATCCCTGGCTTTGCAATGACCCAAGCCTGGAGTATCCAAGCCAGCTCAGTGCCACCCGGACTTTCTCAATTGAGATCCTTCTTCCAGTAATAAAACCATTTTCCTCACATTCAGTGATTCGCTTATACCCACTATGAATTTTAAGTCTCCTAGACAGTGAATATCTCCACTTTATCTCTTTCCTTATATGTATCTAATTAAGTCAAAACTGCTTCGCCTCCCATAATGCTGTGGTTTCTACTTCTTGGCACACTTGTCTCTCAGTAACAGCAATATTCTTATGGTGTCTGCATCTTTGCCAGAGAGTTAGAAATAACTTTGAGAGTGGTGGCCAAGAAAAAACTCCTATAGTATAGAGTAATGTAACAGAGTTTAGAATCCTGAGACATTCTCATCAGGCTCCAAGAGAATGTGGACACCACAGAGGAATCTAGGAGAAAGAGTGTACCTAGCCTAGACGCTGGATAAGAAATAATAAGATTTGGCTGGCTCTCAAAGCTCTGTGAGTTCCCTTCACCTGAGGTTGTGACATGAGAGCTAGAAAGCTGTATGCCAAGGGGACAGATGAGCCACATACCCTCAGGAGACCACAAAAAGTGGTCAAAGTTTAGAGTCAGAGCATGGTTTGCTGAGGTCACAGAGAGGAAGCATCAGGCTCGCACCAAAGCCCAGGGCATCACTCTGTACAAAGAGGCACCACACATAAAGGACAGGCAACCTTTGGAGATGGTTGGCAATCACTCACATGGGTCACACAGATCTGAAGAGAAAACCTGAGAACATCACGCCAAAAGTCATCCCTCTCCAGTGTCTCTCCAGTGCCCGCCATATACAAACCTCTCAACAAAGAATTACTGCATAAATTAATGGTGTTCATGGGGCTTCTGTTGGATAAACCCTCTCACCTGGACTCATGTGAGGCTTATCGCCCTGACTCTTCCCCTCCCCACCTTCACCGCCATTTAAATGCTCTTGAGATGAAGGGAAAAGGAAGGGTTTCCATGAAGAAAGGATATTGGGGATTATCTGCCTGATAGAACACCTGAAGCATGGGATGAAACTTGAGTTAAGTTGTGGCCAAAGTCTCAGATTTATTGGGTGGAAAATTAGATCATTACTTGGACTGACTGGGAGTGTCAGAGTCTTTACACCAAAACCAGGCAACTTTCTGAGTGGCAATAACTAATAAAAACAGCTTTCTTAGCAGGGGGGTTCCTCAGAAGTCTTCAGAAACTCCTCATTCTGGTCCTGATTCTCCAGGTACTGGTAACCACTGGACATCTGCAGCCTGAAAAGTGGACATGTCATCACTCCACCTGTATTAAATTCCTCAGGCTAATGTTACAAACTACCACAAATTTGGTGGCTTAAAACAATAGAAATTTATTCCCTCATGGCTCTAGAGGGCAGACGTTCAAAATCAAGATTTCCACAGGTTCATGTCCCTCTGAAGGCTCGAGGGAAGATCTTTTTTCCTCCAGCATTTGGTGATTCTCCGCATTCCTTGAATTGTGGCCACGTACCTCCAATCTCTATCTCCATCTTCAGGTGGCCACCTCCTTACATGTATCTCTGTGTCCTCTTCTCTCCTCAAATAAATGGATTTAGGGCCCACCCTAGGTAAGACCTGCATAGGTCTTATTTTCAAATAAGGTCACATTCTCAGGTTCCAAGTAGACACAAACTTTGGGAGGTCATGACTCAACCTACTACACCACTAAATTCATTGCAACTATGAATAAAGCTTGAGCTTGTTCACTACCTAGTTTCCTTGGGACCAGGCTACATTTTTCTCACTCATTGTAATGACTGAGATTTTACTTAGTTCAGACTTATAACAGAATACCATAGACTGGGGTGCTGTAAGTCCAAGATCAGGGAGGGTGCCAGCATGCTCAGGTTCTGGTGAAAACTCTCTTCTGATTGTGGATGGTCATTTTCTGGCTATATCCTCATATGGTGGAGAGGGCAAGAGAGAACTTTCTACGGTCTCTTTTATAAGGAACTAGTCCCATTTATGAGGGCTCCACCTTTATGATCTACCACCTACCTCTTAATACTATCATATTATTATCATATTAGGGTTAGGATTTCATCATATGAATTTGGAGGGGTTAAAAGAATAGTGAGAAGATCTATAGCCCAATACCATGTAAACTGTAATTAAGGCACACAATATAACAACTCATATTTTACAAAATATAGAAGCAAAAAGGTCACAATAAACATGAACATGGTTATAAATTGAAGAGCAGGTGGGGAATAGGAATAGGAAATGGGGATACAAAGAAAAAAACAACATTAAAAGGTTACTTTTTCTCATGGAAGGATCTAATATAGAGCACTTTGGAAGCTAGGAATTTTTACAATGGAGCATTTTGAAAATCCAGTCAGAAAGGACATTGAGATAGAAAAAAGTGCGGTCTTGTTCCTTTCAACTTCCTTACTTTTGAATTATTGACTATAATACAAATCAACTCAGACCAGTAGTATTGACATCCTCTATGTTTTTGAAAATCGAAGTAAAAACAGCCATTTCTTCCCATTTGCTCACTTATTCAACCATTATGAAGTGTACATTATGTGTGAGGCACTGATCCAGGTAGGGGGAATCCTCTTTTTTAGGTCTCCATGGTGTAGAGGTTTGGGAGAAACCCCAAAGCTGCCTGACCCCCTTATCTACTGCAAGGTCAGCAGCCTAGGCCCTGAAACTTGTGCCCAAGGCAGAAATCCGAAGAGTAAACTACATGAACAGCTTTCCTTTTCCCTGCTTCTCCCCAGCAAAGCTCCATATCTTATAACCCTTAAGAGTCTTTCAGAAATACTTGGTGGGAATGCAAGCTGGTGCAGCTACTCTGGAAAACAGTATGGAGGTTCCTCAAAGAGTTGAAAATAGAGCTACCCTACAGCCCAGCAATTGCTCTACTGGGTATTTACCCCAAAGGTACAAATGTAGGGATCCGAAGGGGTATATGCACCCCAATGTTGCTAGATTGCTGATATGCACCCCAATTGCTGCTAGAAAGCAGCAATGTCCACAATAGCCAAACTATGGAAAGAGCCAAGATGTCCATTGACAGATGAATGGATAAAGAAGATGTGGTATACACACACACACACACACACACACACACACACACACACACACACACACAATGGAATATTATGCAGCCATCAAAAGGAATGAAATCTTGCCATTTGCAATGACGTGGATGGAACTGGAGCGTATTATGCTGAGCGAAATAAGTCAATCAGATAAAGACATGTATCATATGATCTCATTGATATGAGGCATTCTTAATCTCAGGAAACAAACTGAGGGTTGCTGGAGTGGTGGGGGGTGGGAGGGATGGGGTGGCTGGGTGATAGACATTGGGGAGGGTATATGCTATGGTGAGTGCTGTGAATTGTGTAAGACTGGTGAATCACAGACCTGTACCTCTGAAACAAATAATACATTATATGTTAAAAAAAAAAAAAGAAGATATTAGGAAGGGAAAAATGAGGCGGGGCAATTTGGAGGGGGAGACGAACCATGAGAGACTATGGCTCTGAGAAACAACCTGAGGGTTATAGAGGGGAGGGGGGAATGGGGGATGGGTTAGCCTGGTGATGGGTATTAAAGAGGACACATATTGAATGGAGCACTTGGTGTTATACACAAACAATGGATCATGGAACACTTCATCAAAAACTAATGATGTAATGTATGGTGATTAACATAACAATAAGAAATAAATAAATAAAAAGTATATGTAAGAAGATAGAATTCAAAAAAAAAATACTCTAAAAATCTCCTGACTTCTTAAACATAGCAGAATTTTTCCCCCACAGTATTAGAAGAACATGTTCTAGGATACAAGAGGATGAGGAAGCCACCCAACCAGCCTTTCCCTTTCCCCTTTTCCAAAATTCATCTTCATTAAAAAAAAAAACAAACATAGTTTAGAAAACAGGAAAACAGGGGTATGCCAGGATCAGACAGAAGCGGTCATAGAGAACTCCTGAGATTAGAAAGGAAGACAGTTGGGTATGGCCCACCCCCTCAAAGTCTGCCAAATCTGTGGATAAATTTTTACCTATTTAAGAGTTTATGAAACTCGTAACTCAAGAAAGAAAATTCAGTTTGTGCTTAAATCTTCTCAGTAAGCCCTACTCAGTCAGCCCCAGTGGAGTTCATTATCTGTTGTTCAGTTCTATGTAGGATTCCTCTTCTCATCGAGAAACAGAAATTGAGTGTCGTAATTAGAATTGAGAGCTGAGTTAGGAAATATAGATATATACTTAAAAGGAAGTATTTTATTGTGCTGGTCAGTGGTACATGAATTATTAAAGATGTAAAAATGAATATCATACAGGCTGTCCCCAAAAAGCACATGTAAGATTAACTTTAGGAATGGATATTTTAGGCCAAATTCAAAACTCTTCCTAATTCCCTCAAGAGAAATTTAGTTCCCTATAAGAACCCTGTCCTTGATAAATTATGTTTTGTGGGCCTCCCTAGATTTCCAACTATATATATTTTTATAATCTTCAGTGGGAAACTGAAGGATACAGATAAAGTTCCCTCCCTTCTTCCAGTTTTAAGTCATGACTTTGGAAGAAAAAGGTATCAATTGGAAAGGAAGGACTAACCTTGAAATAGGGTCAGAGATGAGGACCCGGTCTTGTGGACATGGCATATAAGAAGGAAGGTCTCAAGATCAGAATCTTGGGTAAGCTCTATTCAGAGAGGGCAGGGGGAGGAAAGGAGCCACAGGAAAAGAGCCCCAAGAGATGTGCAAGAAGAATTAGAAGAGTCTATCATTCCAGGTGTCAAGGCATTTCAAGGGGCAGGAAGTCAAAGGCTCAGAGAGATATCAGGGAATGAAAAATAAAATTACACTGATTTCAACAGCTTAGATGTCACTTTAAGAGAGGAGCTTCTGTAGAGTGAGTACCAAGGGCCAAAGGGACCAGGGTAAAGTGCAGAGTAAGAAGCTGATCAGTCATGACTGCTAATACTGTCATTTCATCTCTCAGAAGTGGAGGGATGATGATGATTCTAATAATAACCACCACTTATTGGGTTATTCCTACATGCCAATAACTGTGCTGGGTATTTTATACCTATTCTATACCTATTAATTCAACAGCTGTCTATTAAGAACCTCTACCTCCAAAGTGCATCCCGACTCCATGCGCTTTCATCAACCCTACTGTGGCCAAACCAGTCTAAACTCCCTCTCCTCTTGCTCCAGCTACTCTGATCTACAGCAGTAAAGAAAATGTTTAAATCAAATTAGATCTAATATTTTTTTAAAAGCCTTCCAATGACTTTCAATTTCACTTACATAAAATGCAAAGTTCTCCAAAGTTTGTGTGCTCTGGTCCCCACGTTTCTCTCCAACCCCATATCCTACTCATCTCCTTTTTGTTCCTGATGCTCTAGCTGCACTGGCCTTCTTATCATTCCTTGAATGTACCAAATTCATTCCTGAAGGTGAAAAAGTTAGAAGTCAAGGTAAATAAGCAGAGATGGACTGCATGATTGGTACTAGGAAGGCCACAATCGAGAATGATACGAAGTTTTTTAGTCATTCGGTTTCCTAAGATCGTATTGAAGCATGGTGGGTAACAAGTCAGCTCCTGATATTGGGTATTCTGGATTCAAATCCTGGCTCGACTACCCACTGGCCATCTGATGTTGATAACCTACTTAATCTCTCTAAGCCTATTTCTTCATCAATAAAATGGATCAAATAATAGAAGTCCTATAAAGAAAATAATATCTCCTATGTTACTGAGAATATTCAATGAAAAAAAATGCAAGTAAAGCACTCTGTATATATGCCTTGCTGTAAATATTAGCTATGAGAATGCATTCAATAAGTACTGGGCACAGTTCTAGGCTGTGTGCCAAACAGAGAAAACGATATTTGCCCTCTTGAAGCTTTCATTTCATATTTCAATGTGGGGAAGGTATTTTTAAATACTATGTGCAATAGAAAAAAGAAAACATAAGTTTATCATCAGCTCCCTGAGGTAAGAAGATGTTATAATGTTCCTAGATGTCAGAGAAAATGCTGGACTCAGTTTTATTTGACAAGAAGTATATTTTATTTTCAAAGGACAGAAAACTGATTGAGATTACTTGATGTTCAAGACCCATTCATCTTTTGAAGACTATGTGACAGGCACACAGTGCAAAGGTGACCAAGAAAAAAGAGCTCCACTTTAAGGAATTCACAATCTGAGGATGAGGATAACTTGACCAATAGAAATGATTGCGTTTTCCCCACTCCTTCCTACCTTCATAGGAAAAATACCTAGAGGGGAGGCAACTGCAAGCTCAATTCAAGATAGCAGCAGAGCCAGCTGCCTGAGACATGTCAGGGTGGTGTGTACAAAACAGTCACAAAACAAATGTTCTGAATGAGCAATATTGAAAAAGGTAAATGCAACAATAAACTGCAACAGAAGTATTTCAGCACGAATACAAGGAAAGTAATAGTTCCACAAGGATCTGCATTAGTCTATTACATCTGAAATATCATATGCAGTCTTGTACAACTTGTTAAAAAATAAAGTGGTATTGTTATTTTGCTTTTCATATTATAAAAGCAATATATTCTCATTGTAAAAAATTGGAGAAGTATAGGAAAGCTTAAGATAGAATATTGAAATTGTTTACTGGTAACCACTGTAAATTATTTCCAGGTACTACACTTTCTAATCTCATTAAATCAATTCATATTTATTGAGTGCCTGCAATATGCCTATGATTCTAACAGAAATCATGTTAGACACAGTGACACAGTGGTAAACAAGAGGTGTAGTCCTTGACCTCAGGGAGCAGGGTCATGGGAGAGAAAAATTTGTGAGCTAGCAGCTACATCTGTAACAGAATGCGCAAGACAATCACAGGTGTGGAAATCATGTTATTTGAGAAATAACTTAGTTGAAGGAAGTAACTCTGTTTCATTGGCAGAAGAGAAAATGAAAGAGAAATTTTATAACCGTCCTCAAATATTGAAAGGAACAAATAAATAAGAAAGACTAGGTTTGATTATATTATATGAGAAGACAAAATGAAGATAATGTATGGAAGTTGCAAAGAGACAAATTTGATTCAGTATAAGAAAGAATTTTCTAGTAACTGGAGTGGATCAAAATTGTTACAGGCTTTTTTTTTAACAGTGGGGAATTCTTCACCCCAGAACTGGCAAGGCTGGATGGCCATCATTAGGAATGCTAGAAGGATAGTTCATGCAAAGCAGGGATTGGACCTTTGTCTTCTTTTAGGAAAGGAAAACTCAGAAGCAAAGTATCAATGACTTACATAAAAGCAATCAAAATCTCAGACACTTTGGGAAATAGCACTAGATAGAGTAATCCTGGTTTTGCTTGTTTGCTTTATCTCAGCGTATGAGGACTTTCTTTTCCTTACCCTGAGACATGAAGTACACGGTGAGATTATATTCTAATTTCAAATTCTGAGATTCTATGGTGATATGATGGCATTGGGATTACCAAATTATAGTGCTTTATGCAAGTTAACTTGGGGTAAAAGAAGAAGATGGCCTAAGGTTAGGACGGGTAATACTTTGGGGCACCTGGGTGGCTCAGTCAGTTAAATGACAAACTCTTGATTTAGGCTCAGGTCGTGATCTCAGGATTGTGAGATTGAGCACTGTGTCGGGCTCCGTGCTGAGCGTGAGTGAGCCTGCTTGAGATTCTCTCTCCCTCTCCCTCTGCTCCTGCTCCCCACCCTAACACTGTCATGTGCTCTCTCTCCTAAAAAAAAAAAAAAAAAAAAAAAAAGATGGGCAATACGTAGATTGTTGGAATGTAGGCACTATGTTTCAAGTGACTGAAGCCAATTTGAGGGCATAACACAATGAGCATAAAGAAAAGGCCAAAAGATTTTCCCTAACTGCTGAACCAATACTGAGATCCACCTCCCAGTGAAATAAAACTCAAGCAGCAGTGTGTATTTTTGAGTTGATAATCTGTATTTTGTTCTCTCTAATCTTTCTTCCATCCCCATTTCTAGCAGGTAATAGACTTTGCATTTCATTACCATGGGAGATTTACAGACTAGAAAACAAAAGTCTCTTGAAGTCATCTGTTCTTTCTGTTTTTAGAAAAGCCCTAGACTGTTGAAGAGATTGTGCCAGCTGAACAGGAGGAGGAGAAGAGAAGAGACCGTGATTCTGATGGGCTGAGGGAGAAAATAGTGAGCTCACTTCAAAGTGGACAGGAGATGAAGGCTGGTGGGTCCCGAGATTCCCTTTATGAGAAAAGGCAAGATACTAGAAGGAAAAACTGCACAGTCCACTGACTCCGGAGCAGCAAATTCCTCACCTCCCAAGGATTCTTGGCTCTAACCGTGGTGTAGAAGTGATGTCTGAACCTGAGGAAACCATACTGCATGAGATCACAGTGCCCAATTACTGACCTATAGGGACCGCAGACCAGGCATCCTCATGTCTGGCTGTGGATAGAACTGCAGGTCATTGGCACACACAGAATGTTTCAAACAATTTCAGAGGTACATACATTCCCTGAACATCTCTCTCTCTTTCTGTGTGTGTGTATGTATGTTTCACACCCTGTCAGTCACAAATTCAATGCATCTTCAGCTTACTAACTACATATGAGCAACATCTAGGATGAGCAATGTCTAGGATGCCCACTGTAGCTGACTCTGCTTTTCACATAGATAAGAAACCCATCTGACATCTGATATTGTATGGCAAATCTAACACATGGCTACAAATTCCTGAACATTCCTCCCATCAAGGGGTGAAGTCTATGCTTCCGGCCCTTGCCTTTGGGCAGGCTTGTGACTGCCTTAATAAAGTACAAGGGAAGTAATGCTCTGTGACTTCTGAAGCCAGGTCATAAAATGCCATGCAGCATCTGCCTTTTGCTGCTGGAACACCTGTTCTTGCAGGCCCAAGCTGCCATGTAAGTGGGACAACTACCTTGAGGTCACCATGTTCTGAGGAAGTTCTAGCCACAGGGAGAGCCACGTGTATTTATTCCGGTTGAGAGTTCCAGCCAAGCCCAACATTTGAGGCACCCCAGCCCAGGCACCAGATATGTGTGAAGAAGTGTCCAGATGAGGGCCACCTTGGTGGCTCAGTCATTAAGCATCTGCCTTTGGGTCAGATCCTGATCCCAAGGTCCTGGGATCGAGTCTCATGTCAGACTCCCTGCTCGGCAGGAAGCCTGCTTCTCCCTCTCCCACTCCCCCTGCTTGTGTTCCCTTTCTTGCTTTGTCTTTCTCTGTCAAAAAAATAAATAAAATCTTTAAAGAAAAAAAAAAAGAAGTCTCCAGATGATTCCAGCCATCAGCAATTCAAGTTACCCCCCTCCCCGCCCCCATTACTTGAGCCTTCCCAGCTGAGTCTCAGACACCTAAAAGCAGAGATAAACCATCTCCTCTGTTTCCTGTCTGAATTCCTGACTCAGAGAGTCAGTGAGCATAATAAAACAGTTGTTTTTAGACACCACAAAGTTTGGAGGAATTTGTTCTGCAGCGACGGATGACTGAAACACTGGCCGGCCATGACAGAGACTGGAAGACAGCAGACTAATATGACAAAGTGAACAGACATGTCCTGAACATTATCTCAAAAAGCCAGCCAGATTTTAAGTTGGGTGAGCTGAGAATCAATTTTTTTAAAGCAACATATGATGAGAAATGAGAAATTAGAGTCCCCGTGTTAAGCACAGTGTGGGTCAATTATGAGGCTAATTGCATGCCAATAAGGGGATAGGGAATCGGAGGGAGAATGTGCCCTGGGACATGAGTTATTGGATGAAAGGAAGAGAAACATTGTGTGGAAAAAAGGAGCAAAAGATCTCAAAAGATTCCAGTGTTTAGGAACTTTGCCAGCAGCTTCTAACCTTGTGAAGGTTAACTTTCTAGTTAATATGTCTGTGCAACATAAAGGATGAAACTCAAGTTAAATTGGCTTAATTTTGATAACATGTTCATGATGAGTCTTTAGGTCTAGCAACTCCTTACCCCCCCCATGTAGATCAAATTTTATTTTATTAAAAAAGGAATCCTACAATTACAGTTACAGATATTTTGAAGCTTGTCAAAATTATGCTGGCATAAGCACAAAATTACAACGAACAATCATAGAGAAAGGTATTGCAAAAGAAAGTTTATAATGTGATTTTGCTCATGATGGAAAGTTTTTTTGCTTTTTCAGTGTGACCTTCTTTTCTTTTTCTTAAGAAAGCACTCTAGTACCCCGCACTCCTCCAAGTGACAGTATTATCAATGTCTCTTTGCCCACTGAGGAAGGGTCTAGGGGTGACATTTCTCATTGTTGCTTTGAATCAACTACAAAGTTTCACATTTTGTAAGTTCAGTGGGATTCAGATAAGGTCCAAAAAGAGGTGTTTATACTTCCAGGACCGTTTATTTTGCTGTAAAATGATAGAATATATCCTTAGCTCAACCATAAGATAGCTTTCCATCTCACCCTTGCTATGACTCAAAAAACTCAATTATCACAGTGTTTGATACGGGTCTGGGTCAGCTCTGGAGTTACCGTTGGACTTACAGTTCTAGTAGGTTCCTCAAATAAACGCTGATCCTTCTAAGGGCAGAGTTAAAGCTTATTTCTTATGTTATCACTTTAAAAAATGTATCACATACTTGGCTAGGGGACGAGAAGAGATGGTAAAGATAGGCATTAAAATGACCACGGCTCCCCCTGTTTTAGGGTGCCCTCATTCTTTCCAACCCTTTTACACGGCATTAAAATCTATTTATTAACTCTCCCAGGAAATGGATCTCATTAGATTAAGGTCGTCGAATACAAAACAAATATTACACAGGATACTACTGACACTAGAAAAGTCATTGTTTATCTGAATTCAAATGTAACTGAACATCCTGTATGTTTATTTTCTGACAACCCTACAGGTAGTATTACTGGAAGAACTCTTCTTTCTTCTATGAACCCCTCCCAGCCCGCCTGGGAATAGCTAAGATTTGACACTCGTACTGTTAGCACAGAGCTATATCTGAAGATCAGACAAGGACCATCTATATTACACATACACAAAACAGTTAGTGTCTGGGTTTCATAGAGACAGTGGTGTTTTCTGAACTGCTTTGGTGTTTATCTCCTCCTATACATGCATGTGTGTGCACATACATGCACGCACACACACACACACACACACACAGAGTTAATAAGCACATGTTCCTCTCACTTTCCTCCAACAAGATGCAGCAGATCATGTAAGTGGGAAGAAAACCTCTCCTGTAGGTCCCAGCACAAGGCCCTGCTGCAACCACCAGCCAGGCTCCGCGAGGCTACCCTGGCCATCAACTGTTTTGCTGAATGAGTCTGCTTGATGGACCACAGTATCATGTGATTGAACATCTCCATAAATAAAAGCTGGCTTATTCTGAAATGTAAAAAGGGAACAATTTGTGTTACTGCAAGATTTCAACTCTCCTCTTGCTACAGTTTTTCCCACACTAGGTAGAGAATACCTCCCATCCATGCTGGGTCATCTTCACCAGGTTGGTCTACCAAAGGCCCAGCCGCCGGCTCAGGCCAAGCTCTTTGATTAGTACTTCTCTGTATTACACTTCTGTTGCACTTAGAAGTAGAAAGAATGAACAGCCCGCTAGTCTAAACCTCAGATTTTACAAATGGGACTTCTGAAGCCTGGCGGAGATATGGTACACTGAGGTCACAAAGGTAATTAGTTGCCAATACTGGACAAGGTGCCCAGTCTTCCGACCTTGCACTGTTCCTTCCAGCACCTGTGCCTCCCTCAGCAACTCAGCTTTATCAACTAAAACAGAGTTGATCAAGTCCAATCCTAGAAAAATAATTCCTGCTGTGCAGTCTTAAAAGAAATTGCTTTATAAAGCAGATTATTACAGTTGACTCTTGAACAACATGGGTTTGAACTGCACAGGCTCACTGATATGCAGTCTTCTTTTCAATAAATATACAGTACTGTAAATGTATTTTCTCTTTCTTATGATTTCTTTAATAACATTTTCTTTACTTTAGCTTATTTATTGTAAGAATATAGTATATAATACACATAACACACCAAGTATGTGTTAATCGACTGTTTATGTTATTGGTAAGGCTTCTGGTCAACAGTAGGCTATTATTAGTTACGTTTTTAGGGAGTCAAAAGTTAATATGGATTTTCAACTGCATGAGAGTTGGTGCCCTTAATCCCGGCATTGTTCAAGGGTCAATAGTAATTTGCCCGTTTATTAGAAAGAACGACCTCCCTTGTGGGATAAACAATACTTTTTATCTAAACCAGGAGTTAATAAACTTTTTTGGTGAAGAGCCATATAGTAAATGCTTCAGGATTTGTAGCCATACAATCTCTGTATTTCCACTTCCAATACAATGTGTTGGAGATCCTTTTCCAACCAGATTATTTAATTAGTGGCTATTTAAAATCTCCTTATGTGGCAGCCACAGAGATGCCCCCACAAAAACCTCCCTATACATGAGAAACATATCTCATTAAAAGCCTTCAACTCCAATACTCTTGGGTTCACACAGAGGCAGCATTTGCACCAAGACCACATTTTTTAAGGCTATTCTCAGTAACTAAACATGATGAGGGTACCAACCATAATGGACCATCCCCACATGATATTACTTGAAAGCAAGGGTCAGTAAATTGTTTTCTCTAAAGAGTCAGGTAATAAATATTCTTAATTTTTCCAGCTATACACTCTCTGTTGCAACAACTCAAATCTGCCATTTTATCATGAAAGCAGCCATAAAAGATATATAAAAGAATGGGTGTGACTATATTCCAATAAAACTTTATTTACAGAACAAGGTGGTAGCCTGGATTTGTCCCATGAGCCATAGTTTGCCAATCCCTACTCTAAGGGGTGGGGAGGACTTAGTTCAGGGACTCCCCGCTGACCAGCTAAAAATTTCTCAGAACTGTGCTACAGTCTGAGGTTCTTCCTACCCAATCTTTCCATCCTTCTCCCCTTTCACAGGTGTCAGACCTGTCTACTCCTGCTCTCCCTGCCTACTCCTCCTTCTTCCTCTTTTATTCTTCATGGGCATTTCAGCCAATAAAATTTCTTGCACATCAATCCTCTGTTGATATCTTCTACTCTGAAAACGCAACTGGCATGCTTTGTGTTTATTTCAAATGTGATTGACTGCCAGGAGATTCTGTGTAAATGATGAATAAAATGAGACATGAAGTAAAAATTGCTGCATTGGTCCTAGTCAAAAGAAAAAAAATAGCTAAAAACAAAGTGATATACTCAAGTCAAATATACCATAGGGTGGAAAAGAGGGACAAAGTATGATGTAATGGAAATCACAGTGGACTGGCCTCAGAAGATCTGAAATAAGCTCTCACTTTTGCCATTTTCTGGCCCAATAGCCTTTAACTTTTTAAGCTCAGGAATGGGTTAATCCTGCTTTGCCCACCTCAAAGGAGTGTTGACAGAACATATGAGAAAGCATGTCACTGTCATTCAAGACACCGTATTTGGCACCGCATTTAAATTATGGCACCTCTTTTTATCCCCAGTCAGGTCCACAGCATTTCATTGAGAAGTTGAATTGTTGATTTTTGAGAAAATACAAGATCATTCCATGTAAAAGGATAGCAAAGCTTATGCATAATTCAAATAAGTTGTTCTGGCTGTTGTCCTTGGTTGAAGTATGAAGGTAATGCAGCCTACACTGCAAGCTTAATTCCCTCACTGACCAACTGATTGTGAACAAAGGACAAATGAGGCATCACTCAACTACATCAGTATCCCCTTTTCCAAAGGGAAGAAACTGTCACCATTACAGGATTAAATATTCAAAATGTTTCTCCTGTTTACACTGGACTAGGAGTATTTTCTTCTAATCCCAAACACAGCCCCACCACGGCCAGTATCAGGGCCCAGATCTCTCACTGACTCTTCAGACTGAAATGGATTGGTATTCACTCCCCAGATATGAAAGGAGGCAAGAGAAATAACTGAAAATCTTCTCAGGTTTGTATTTTATTAGAACAGGGAGGCACAGAAGGCAACTATAAGAGCAGTTCTGTACCTGTGTGAGCTTCAAAAGTCAACACTGGTATATTGGGCAGGCTACACAAAATAACTCTCTTGTCAAGAGAATGGACTGCGAATAACAAGCTCAAGGACTCAAAGTGCAAAAAGAATCATGTAAAAGGAGAAAGACAAAGGCTTTTAAGAAGCCTTTTAAGACAAAGGCTTATTGAATTGTAAGACATTCACATAAACCCGAGGAAAGAGTTGCTAAGTTTACTTATTCATTCATTCAAAAACATTTACTGAGCACTTACTATGCCAGGCACTGCTCTAGGTACAAGGATTTGGGAGTAACCAAGACAGACAAGAGTCTGCTTACATTTTTTCATAAGAAAATAGCCCAAAAAAGCAACACATACTTCAAAATTACTTTCAGAGGATGATAAAGGCTATGAAAAAACGGTAACAAGGGGCAGAAGGAGGGGAGAGATGAGATTTGAGCCTAGGCACAAAAGATGCAAAAAAGCCAGCTGCAGGATAACTGGGGGGAGGGGTTTATAAATAGAGGAAATGGCAAGTGCAAACACTAAGAGGCAGGGACAAACTCAGACCATGGTAGGAACACAGAGAAGAGCAATGTGTCTGGAGTTTAGTGAACCAAGGGGAAAGTAGTGTGAAATAAGGTCACAGAGGCAGGCAGAGTCCAGATCAGAGCCTCAAGACCATGATGAGAAGTTCAGATTTTATTCCAAATGAAACGGGAAGCCATTGGAGACTTTTAATCACCAGATTAATAAGTGGAGACAAGTAGACCAAGCAGCATGACTCCTTAAAGATACAGACATTGTCTTGCTCACCTCTTTCCCTGGGGACCTGGTCAGTGCTTAACCCATAGTGTGTTCTCATTAACCTTCATTGCACTGAATTGAGAAAAAAAATTTATGTCCATCTTGTACTGATCCTTAGATATTCTGAGCCTCTTGAGGGGTAAACTTGTTTCTTATTCATTTTTGTCATTTCAGTGACTGGAAAAATATCTGGTATTACACTTTTCAGAAATATTAGTGAATGAATGGTTGAAGCACATGCTGAAATTCTAGGAAAGGCAAAGTTGCTGGACAGACAGATTTCATTCTTGGGGAGGACTGTTACTTTCAGGATGTGCTCTAGCCAACAAAACATTTCTGAGAGTGAAAGGGAGCTGCTGCTAATGATTATGTTGAGACAACAGGTATGAAGTGGGACTATCTTGGGAACTATGGTTGCCCTGAATATAGTTTTTATTCAATCTTTCCATACCATCAACTCATTTCACTGTTCATTGGTTCCATATTTGCCAAGAAAACTTCTGATGACTTTTTATTGGCCTTGTTTTTAAACCAAGCTACCATCTAGATCAGTTCTCCAGTCAGAGATTAATGTGTTGCATTAAGAATGTAAGTTGATCTTGATTCTTCCATTGAGAAGCCAGTGTGCTAATTTTTTCCCAAACTATTGTTTGTTAATATATTGACCCAATCATACAGTTAAGATTAGAAAATCGCGTTATACTGTTCTTTATAAAGCTTTTTATTTCACATTTCTTATCAACCTTTGGAATCAAACTGTTGGTCTGATTTTTTGGATTTCCCCTTTTTTAAGTAAATCTCTGACCTATCATTTTCAGCAACATATTGTTGCTTGTGGTTCGTTTGTTTATTTTCCCTTTGACAAAGCCAGAGGTTTACTACCCTTTACTACACTTTGCTTTCAAACATGACTGATATTCCTACAGTTTTGTCAGTTGCGGGAATGAGAAAGTAGATTTGTTTAAACACATTCTCTAATAGAGTAATCCTGGTAGCCCGGATCCCTATAATCATATTCATTTGTTTAAGTTTACTTTTCAGCTGATTTGCCAAAAAGCCTTGGCTTGTCAGAACAGAGGCTGGACAGAAGGGAAAACTATAAAATGGAAAAATAAAATGATAGAGTCAAAGTTTCCTATTTGAGTTTGCAGTTTCCTCTACACTATTCTGAAAATTGACATGGATCAAAGCACAGCCTGAGGAATGAGGGAAGCAGCCTCTCAGAGATGTGTTCAATTGAATTCTAATGCTGTAGGTTCAGCTCCCCATAGTAACGTCTGTGGGTCCCCAGAGGAGCTGGAAAAGACCATGGTTGTCCTCTACTTACACACAGCAGGAGAAGCTTGCTAACAGCATGAGGACAGTGGCAACAGCTGATCCCTTCACCCGAAACACCCTTCCCCCAAATCTTCACATGACTGTCTCCCTCTCTCCATTCAGCAGAGATTTCATCTCCATAGAACAGCTTTTCCCAACATGAGCCCCACTCATTACCCTGATTTTCATTTTTCAGTAGCATATATGTCTGATCGCTTATATGTTCCTGCCTTCACTGTCTGCCCCACACATTCACACGCTTCCAATTAAGTTCTCTGAAGGCAAGAAAGTTGTCTGCCTTGTTCACCCTCATAACTTCATTAGCTGGGATACTGCCTGGCACAAAGTAGTGTACAGTAAAATTTACATAAATGATGAATGAATAAATGAACGTTCTTTAGGGTCAGCACCCTGAGACCTTCTGCAATTGGCATCCCGGATCCCTCCCTTTCGGAGCACCCACTCACTGCTGCCACCACTTTGACACTGAATCACCAACTGCCTTAGATAATGAGGTAGCTAGTTGCCTGTGTCCTTGTCCTGTCTCTAAACAACTAACCTGTGGGCACCTCAGGCCACAGGCCATGTCTGATCCTCTAATGTCTCATTAGCCTGGGTGCTTAAATAACTACTTCCCTTTCTATGTTGTGAATTTTGTGTGGACCCAAACCACTTCTGATTCATCCGTGTATGTCCTGCATTCAGCAACAGAGTGCATCACATTACAAGTGTTAAGGTATTAGTTGAACCACTATTATATTTCCCCAACAAGTAATTCATTCAGTATGGTGGATATTAATGCTTCCAAAAGAAATATTTCTACCTCATTTCAAAATAATCCATTATCTTCCTTTCTCCAACTTTACTGATATATACTTGACATATAACATTGTATACGTTTAAGGCATACCTTAAACTTATACAGGTTGATTTGATTCATTTATATACTGCAATATAATTACACCACAGTGTTCGCTAATGAAATTCAAGAAGAGGCATTATGCGGTGCAAAACCAAAAAAAAAAAAAAAGTATTTTTTTCCCTGAGAGGCTCTAAACTTAAATATGAGTTCAATAAAAATGTGTTTTAATGGCACCCTTATCTAGGGAATGACTAAAGTCCTCTAATTCCCTGATAGATACCCAAAACAAGTTCAGTGTTCTCAGCCTGCAGGTTATCTCTGATATGCCCCTTGCATTTTCCCCACCAACTGAGTTCTGTGCTTACTATTGAGAATAGTCCAATGTATCTGTTCCCAAACTGTTTTGCCAGTTATTATAATTGCTCAATCTAATTAAACATTTGGTAAATACATGAAATATGAATGAGAAAAAAAGGATTTTGTTCATGTAAAAATTAAGTAGAAAGTTTAGAGACTCAATAAAGAATGAAAAAAATTCCTGTTCAATTAAATCTAATAAAATGATTATAAATGATCAGGAACATTTTGTAAAAACCTAGAAGAATTCCGTACTCAAATTGTTTCACAATGTCTTTTTAAAAATGGAATTGGAAAGCATAGGACATGCATTACGGGTATGTGTATCACAAAAGGAAATAAAACTATGCTTAAATAAATGGCCTTGACCCTAAATCAAAAGATGAACAAATGAGTATCAAATGCATGGTGATCAAATAAAATGTTTAAGATATGAGTATGTCATTTTTAGTATCTACTACATTAGCGGACTTTTTGATTATTTTACCAACTATTAGTACTAACCTAAGTTTATATCAAGATGTTTAGATAAATACAACAGAGAGCAACTCTTGCCAACTTAACCCCAAAAGGAATTGATTAGAAGGAAGTGGAGTACTCATCAAACTGAAGGAAAACCTGAACAACCAGGCTCTAGAAACGACAGGAACTAGGAAATTTCCTGTAACCTGGGGAGTAGGACCTACAGAATGGAAGAGTCAGGGAGACATTTATGTGGTTATTGGGTCCTAACCATTTTTCATCCTCTATTCAAGATACGAATTATAAGGTTAGAGACACTGCTTGTCTTACTTTGCATTATGTGTTCTTCCTTCCCTTAGTAAGGCAGGATATCTTGACTGAGAGTCCAACTAAAACTATAGGTGATAGAGAAGAAATAATTCTTCAAAGGTAATAGAGGTGATATTATTTTGAACAAAGGGAAATACATCCTGGGAAGGAAAATACATCAAGAATTCAATAAACAACTAAACATTCATTTAATGGCAGATGAGAGGAAAGTTATCCTTTAATGGGCTCCATGATGGTTATTGAGAATTTTGTCTTCCATCCAACAAATATTTACTGAGTATCTACTCTGTGCCAGGCATTGTGCTAAGTGTCAAGGATCTAAAAATACAGACATAGTTCCTGCCTTCCTGGAGCTCACTGGCCAGTAGAAGAGATTCAGTTCAGCAGACATTACAATGTAGTATGATGGAAATGTTCAAGATGAGGAATGAGACCCTGGAGTAGAGTGCTCACAACTCAGCCTGGGGACCTCAAGAAAACTTCCCAGAGGAGCTAAGATTTGAGATGTTCCTTGCAGCTTTTGAGGGAATGAGGATGCACTCCAGATAGAGGAAATATAGGAAAAGTCAAAATTATAAGAACTATGAAACAAAATAAAGCACAGAGAGAAGAGAGAATGTGAAGCAGAGGAAGGGAACTATTACTTTTAAAAATGAAGGTGGGAAAGGGATATCTGTGGATATTTGTGGGAAGAGTGTTCCAGGTAGAGGCAAGAGCAAAAGTCCTGAAGTGGGAGCACCCCAGAACATTTCTACTTGGCTCCTTCTTTTCAGCTCAACTCATATAAAACTGGGCTCATTGTCTTTCTCCTCTACCCCATCTGTCAAACTTGCTCCTCATCCTAGGTTCCCTGGTTTGATAAATGATGTCACAGCTAATCATTTCAGAAACGTAGGAGACATTCTTGACTTCTTTCTCTCTTTCCTTATGTAGTCATCACCAACGCTTAATCTACCTTCTAAATCTCTCTCAAATTTGTTAATTTTCCCCTTCATCTCACTCTTGTCCAGGCCACCATCATTGTTTACTTGGATTATTACAGTGAACATTGGAACCATTCTCCCTGCCCTGTCCATTTTTAGTCTACACGGCAGTCAGAATGCATTTGGAAAATGCAGACTAGATCATGTCACTTACCTGTTAAAACAAAACAAATAAACTATAGTGACTTTTTATTGTCTATGGGATTAAATCCAAATATATGACATGGTTTTCAAAGCATTTGGTCCCTGTCTACCTTTTCAGACTCATTTCATGCTACTCCCTTCCTTGTTCACAATGATCCACATTAAACTTTTCTCAGTTCTTCATACATAGCATATTCTCTCTCACCTTTAAGACCTCATAATGTGTTCTCTGTGCCTACAACATTTGCCTCGTCTAAAGCAATGCCATCACCTTCATCCAGATAAGACTCAGCTTGAACATTACTTTCTCAGTTAAGTCCTTTCCTGGGTCTCTGTTCACTCTGTTGCATGCCGTACTTCCCCCACCATAATACTCATTATGTGATGTTGTACACTACTGTACTTATTTAAAACTTTTGCTATGTTACAGGGTGTTCCTCTGGGGAACAGAAACTCAGGAAATTATTCCCTAATTGGATCATACTTGTGATATTTACCCCTCACTTCTCTGCAACTCACAGCAAGAGCCTTAATTGTGTCCACTGGTGACCACGAAGGGAGAAGTTTCTTCTTACCTCCTCCTAGTACTACTGTATTACCTGGTAGCTTAATGAAGGTTCAAGAAGTTCTTTCCTGTAGTGTTTAGGCAGCTTTGCAAAGATGGAGTTGGACTGGGGTGGTGGGATAGAAGACTGCTTTGTCATCCTAGTTTCAATCCTTCACTCACTGTATGTGAGGAAAAAGTTCTCTCTTCCTAGGACTTTAGGAAATGCCCCACCTGGGTGCTGCCTTGTTCCCCAATTCTTCCCCTCTCTCTTTAAACTCCAAAGTACTCTCCCTTTAATGTCTTTTATACCTAGTGTCTACAAGCTCTCCACTTTCCCCAGACTGCTTCACCCCTCTTTATAAAAGTAATCAACTCTTAGTCCTCCAGTCCCTCCTTGTGTCCTACATATTTTGCAACCCCCATTAAGTATCAATGGTCTTTCTTCTCTACCCAGTTTCTTCTGGTTCCTCAGTGAAGAGGAAGGATTCTGGTGCTATGGATGGAAGGAAAACAATGAAAATATCCTCTGTGTTGTAGCTATTTTTCCTTGGAAAATCTAAAGTCAAACACTATCATAAAGATTTCTTTTGGAAATTCTTCAATCTGAGAACTTAAACTTGGAGTTAAATATTACATTAAAATGTCAAGGATAGTCAACAAAATAACAGAGATAGATTAATAAATTTCAAACCCAAAGAGGGAAAAAAGTGGAATGCACAGAACGTACATAACTCAATCTTTAAAAAAAAGAAAAGAAATAGGAAAAGTACAACAAATAAATATCTATGTGTAAGATAGTTTAAAAATTCCAAATATATGAATCATAATCAATATTAATGGACTAACTTGCCAGTTAAAGAACATAGGTTGTCAGATCATACATATACATACGTGTGGGTATACTTGTGTATTTTGCAAGAGATACCCTTAATGCATGGCAAGTGTGAAAGTAAAAAAAGAGAAAAGTGTATATCAGACAAATGTAGGGCCACATGGAACGTCAGACAAAACAGACTTTAAGACAAAAAAATTTAAATGATAAGAATATTGATACATAATGATAAGAATTCAATTCACAAGGAAGATAGGAATATTCTAAATTTAGTGCACCTAATAAAATAGCCTAAAATATATAAAGTGAAATTGAAAAGAATTATAGAAATAAAGAATTCATCATCACAATCAGAGACTTAAAAAAAATCTCTCAATTATTAATTACTCAGAGACAAAAATTAAAAATATATATAAAATATTTGAACACAATTAATACCCTTGATCCAAATGATATTTTAAACTTGGTACTCAAGAACCAGACAATAATCATTATTCTCAAGCACACACGAACATTTACAACGATTGACTGAATACTAGACCAGACATCACTGAATTTCAAAACATCAATATCATATAAAGCATGTTCTCTAAAAACACTACATTTAAGTTAGAAATTAATAGCAGAATGTGCCCATATCTTTGGGCTTTTAAAAACAAACTGTAAATAATTGCATGGGTTGAGAAGAAATCATAATGGAAATTAAAAAATTTTAGAACCAAAAAATAATGGAAATACCACATAGTAAAACTTATGGGATGCAGTAAAAGTGGTTATGTTCACATACTATAGAAGACTGGCCTGTGATTTAGCTATCCAGTTAGGCAGTTATTAAAAAAACAATAAAACCAACCCAAAGAAAGAGCAGGAAAGGAGATAACAGCAGAAATTCATGAAATAAAAATATTTATAACTGAGAGAATCAATAAAATCGTAAGTTTGTTCTTTGAAAAGACTGACTAATAAAACAGTCAAGCCTCAGGCAAAACTGATCAAGAAAAAAGAGAAGAGCCATAAATAAAGAGTGTATTAGGAAGGAATAAATGAGACAAAAGTACAGATGCAGGGACATTTTAAAAGAAAACAAGGGAATTCTATAAACAATTTTATGCCAATAAACTTGAAAACTTACACAAAATGGAAGAATTCCTAGAAAAACATACTGTACCTAAATTGACTTAAGAAAATTGAATTGTTTTATAACTATTAAAGAAATCAAAGCAATAGTTTGAAATCCTCCCACGAGAAAAACACTGAGCCTAGACAATTCAGAAAGAAATATGACCAACCTCTTAAGAACTGAACATTTCAATTTTAAAGAAATTCTCTCAGAAAACAGAAAAAGGAAGAAAACTCCCCAACTCATTCCACTGGACCAGTATAACCTGATACTAAAAACCAGACAAGGAGGACAAAAAGGAAATAACAGGCCAATATAAATTATGAAAATAAATTCAAAAAATTCTAAATAAGACAATAGAAAATTTAATCCAGGGACGCAAAAATGGTCTAACATTAGAAAATCAAAACTCATTGATCTGAATTTTAAAAGTCTATAAAATGACCCAGAGAAAGCATTGTTCATATTACAGAAACATTAGAGGTAGTTTGTTTAAAATCAAGACAAGGATGCACATTGCACTTGCTCCTATTCAACCTTGTGTTTGGGGTCCTCATTGGTGTGAAAAAGGAAAATTAAATATATAAAGATTTGAAAGGAAGATGCAAAATCAGCATTCTTCACAAATGATATGATTTTCTACATAGAAAAAATTTTTAAATACACTAGGAAGAATGTGAGAGTTTAGCAAGGTAGCCAGGCATTATTAGATCAACGTATGAAAATCAATAACATTTTTATATACCAGCAACAGTTATAAAACACAAATTTTAAAAAATGCCTTTTCCAAAAGCAACAAAAACTCTTAAAGATCCTATGAGCAAATCTAGAAAAGTATTAATAAGGTTCATATTTTTCTTAAAATCATTAAAGATCTCCAAAACTGAGAAATATTCTGTACCATGTTCATGGAGAATAAAACTCAATACCAAAAAGATGCCAAATGTTATAAATTTCCCTTTAGATCTGAATAAAATTCTGATTTAAATATTGAAAAACTGATTCTAAAATATACAAGGAAAAACAAAGGGCCAAGAAAAGTCTAAACACTGCCAAAGAAGAAAAATAAGTTAGAAATAGTTACCTTACCAGATGTAAATTCTTATTGTAAAAAAGTTATAATAATTAAGACAGTGCAATATTGAGGCAAATACAGATAAACTGAACAATGGAAAGAATAGAAAGCCCAGAAACAGATCCATGCATATATGCAATTATCATTACTAAGACAATCATATGCATACCATTCAGAATGCAGAACTTGGGATTTCTCCCATCCTATTCTACAGAGAAACTGAGGATCTGGAGGGTAATTAACATGCCCTGTGTCTCAAGGCTAGTCAATTACAGAGCCTGAATTTGAAGACAGGTCTGCCTGAATCCAAAAGCCATACCATCCCAGAGCAGAGACCTTGTCTTATTCGCCTTTGTACCCTTAGCACATCGTAGGTCCTCACTGCTATATACTTTTTGATTGGTCTATTTGTACCCACTTCATTTTGATTTGGTACTGAATTCACATAGAATACACTAGCCTTCACAACTTTACTCATGTAATAGTGACTTTTACTTTAGAGAGAAGGAAAAGGCATTTCCTTTCATATAAAACTGACCTGATCTCTGATACTTTGAGTAACATAAAAAGAAAGAAACATAAGGGAATGGAAACTACTCTTTAATAAATAGCTAATATACATCAGACATTGTTCTAGATGCTTGTAAAATTATCTCATCTGTATTACATTCTAAAGCATTGAAGAAGTGGATTTGAATCTTGGCTATCCCTTATAAGTGGTATGAATTTGAGAAACTCATTCTCTCTGAGCCTTTAAATTCTTTTTCTTTTTTTTTTATTATTATGTTATGTTAATCACCATACATTACATCATTAGTTTCTGATGTAGTGTTCCATGATTCATTGTTTGCGTATAACACTCAGTGCTCCATGCAGACCGTGCCCTTTTAATACCCATCACCAGGCTAACCCATTCCCCCACCCCCCTCCCCTCTAGAACCCTCAGTTTGTTTCTCAGAGTCCATAGTCTCTCATGGTTCATCTCCCCCTCCAATTTCCCCCCTTCATTCTTCACCTCCTGCTAATCTTCTTTTTTTTTTTTTAACATATAATGTATTATTTGTTTCAGAGGTACAGATCTGTGATTCATCAGTCTTACACAATTGACAGCGCTCACCATAGCACATACCCTCCCAATGTCTATCACCCAGCCACCCCATCCCTTCCACCCCCCACCACTCCAGCAACCCTCAGTTTGTTTCCTGAGATTACAAAGCAGGAAAGAATGTCCAGTGGAAAAAAGACAGTCTCTTCAACAAATGGTGTTGGGAAAATTGGACAGCCACATGCAGAAGAATGAAACTGGACCATTTCCTTACACCACACACAAAAATAGACTCAAAATAGTTGAAAGACCTCAATGTGAGACAGGAGTCCATCAAAATCCTAAAGGAGAACATAGGCAGCAACCCCTTGGACCTCAGCCGCAGCCTTTAAATTCTTAACTGTAAATAGATAGTAGCAGCCAGCTACTACATCTAGGAGGTATTGAAAGATCCAAATGAGCTTAAATATATAAAAGCATTGCAATGCAATATCCAAATCAAAGACTGATGATATTTTATTGTTGTTATCTTAAACAAAGTGATTCTCCTATTTCACTATTTTATATGGCATAAAACATAAAACTTTTAACTTAAAAATGTAACGCTTCTTCTTCCCACTGTTTTAAGCTTCTCACCATTTGCCAGGAGTCCTGAATGACCCACAGTAGGACCTGCTGCTCAGTGAGCTGTGCTGTCTTTTAAGACTTATGCCATCATTTCTCTGAGCTGACAACCAGGAAGGAACTTGGGACCAAATAGCTCAACGAATATTTTCAAATTGTTTCCCTTTAGAGAGTTCTAGATGAAATGACATTTTTCTAGCAAGTAGAAATGACAGATGATTACCAGGGTTAAAACATTTAGATTCTTGCTTTCCCTGAATGCAATTTGCTTCTTGCTTTTCCCAAATGCAATGGAAATTGAGTTGAATTAGTCTTTACACAAACTGGGAAATGCAGTCTTGATTTTAATATTAAATTGTAGTAAAGAGTAAGCTGTAAGTAGGTTTCCAATTTTTACATTTATTAAGTGAACCAGAGTGGTAATTTTTAGTTCATGAGAAATCGTGTAATTATGAAAGAAAAAGTTGTCTGGGAAATTGGATTAAACTTGAACTTATACAAGATCAGAATAATTCTGAACTCTCAAACTCTCTGGGTCATCAAATGCATTTAAAAAATTAGAATTTCAACATATGCTCAAATTCATTACCAAAATTCAAGAAATGCTAATGACTAAAATACCAATATAGAGATATTTGTACTCACACTCACATTCCTGGTTAAGATATAAAAGCAAGGTAGCTGGGTAAATTCATCAAAGCATACAGGATGAAACACGATAAAAGAAAGTCAAGATACCTAATCCTTACTAAATAAAGAGAAATAAAACTCATCTCATTTTGTGGCTATTTTCAGAGCACAGATTTCTTGCTAGAAGGAAGAAAAAGCATGTTTAACCCCATTTTTATTACATGGCTACAGAGCTATTCCATTATTCAGTATAATGAAACTGGGCCTTCTGTCAACAGATAGTATTAAAAACAAAAATTCAACTGAGTAAATTTAAAGATCCAAGTAGCTTTATTCAACAATTCATGAATCGGGCAGCATCCCATCTAGCAAATAGAAAGGATCTCTGAAGAGCTGTATGAAATTGGAGACTTTTATAGGCAGAAGGGACAGGGACAAGAAAAGAGTGAATTACCTCACCTTTCTTTGGGGGACATGGCATCTATCAGGAGGATGACCTCCCTAGTGCTGACCAGGAAGGTCCAGTCCAGACCGGCCTGTTTAAGACTACATTCCCTGGGGGAGGTTGAAACTGCAGTTAGGCTGGGTATTAAGCATAAGTTTGGTGATGGGGGCTCAGCACAGGTGACTCTATTTTGAGCCTGTTGTCTTCTTCTTACCAGTCGAAATTCCTGGCTGTTAAATAAAAGATTTCATTCCCCACACACCCTATTAGTCTAATGAAGTTAGTGGTTTAAAAATCCAGAATCATAAGGTAAAAAGCTCCCCTCCTCTGCTAAGGATATCTCTAAACTCTGGGAGATAGCATTGAACAGTGACATACGAATACAAATATTTAATGAAAAGGAATTTTTCTGAGTTGCTGAGTTTCTGTCAGGAGAATTTGTTTATACTAGGGGTTGGAGGAAAGGGAAAATAAAACTTTCAGTTTGGGGCACATAAAGCAATCAGTTTATTTGTTAATATGCTTTTTAGGTTCGTTATCAAAAACTTGAATTGAACTTTTATGGTACATTAGCTGAGCTATTTCTAACATTCTTTTGAGAGGAGAAGATTCGTGTCAAAAATTAGCTATCTGTGACCTATTTCTAATAAATAAATGGATAGGTGAATATCAGCTGCCTCTGCAATTCCCACTGACTTGAAAACTGCATACTGTGGACCATTTTGGGAAAATTCTAGAAAGTTATAATGATTTTCTGGGGCCATAAATGATGAAACTCTGAGAAAGCGATTACATTACCATAGTTGTACTCTGGAGTTCACTATAATGAAATTGAACTTTTTGTCAACAGTTAAAAATATTTCAGGTTTGCTGAAGCAATCAGTATAGTGCTAATGTCTTTGAGTTGACTTTATCATTGAGACAATATGAGCCTGACTGAATGCAGTTGTTATGATAGAAAGTTAATCTAAAGAAAGTAGGGACATGATACACTGCACACGTTTCTCAACCAGTTTCAACTTGGTCTGTCAGTTTTTAACAGTGAATGTATCAGACTCCTGAATATTTTATTGTTGTATAACCACCAAAGATACTGCACAGACAGGGAAGATATTTTCATTTCCCCCCCCCTCTGGTGAATACAGGACTCATCACTGTCAGGAGTGGCACAGTGCAGTTGTAAAGTGAAATTTTCTTTTGCATTTCAGCGGCTGAAAACATCTCCAGCTGCCAACAGTATCTGCATTTAAATTCTTCAGAATCACAGTTGCTTGTTCTTGCAAAGGACAAACATTAGGGCCTAAATGGCCTTTGAAAGTCATCTCATTTGGATTTGAGTGAGGGCTAAATTATATATCTTTTCCAAGTAGGAAGAAAGAAAGTGGATTAAAGAAGAGAACTGTTTGAAATGCACAGTGTCTTTCCTGAGAACTGAAGGAATTGTATTCAGAGGGAGTTGAATTCCAGACTAGTAAACACGTCGGTTGGTAATCCTCTCTTTGTTTACTGAAAATGAATCACTCCTCGATTTCTGAAAGGAAACAAAGCAATGTGCTTTGTGTTTGCTAAGGCTATAAATCCTCAAGTGGGGGCCACTTCGGGCTCACAGAGACTGCTGGCGTGGTTGAGTCCTGCTCTTACGGATGCCGTGGCACAGTTTCAAGAAGAAAGTCAGCAGAATTGTTGAGCAAACTGATGGTAATACTCCAGGAAAATCAGCCTTCAGCCCGTGCCCACTGTCAGGCCACTGATTTATTCCTCTATGTCAAATGGCAAATGTGTTCAAGCTGGTCTCCATGACAACAGGTCCAACTCTTCCCCCCTGGAGTGAAAGCTGGAAACCATTTTGGACACTTCTTATTGGCTTAGGAATGTCAGCTGCACTTGGAAACCTGCCCAGACTGTATTTTGCCATGACTGGCAGAGATAGAGACCAGGTCCTGCGCGGACAGCCTGCCACCCCAGTCATGAAGATTAACTCCTAACTTTCAAAAAAACTTAACAACTCTATACCCCTGGTTCCTTAGGCAGAGCCTCCCTTAGGTGATGTTCTGTTAAAGATAAACCAAAGAATATGAAACATTTTAATTTTATTTGAGCAAAAGTCCATTTGAATTGGGCAGTGCCAAACAAGGAGTGCTGAGGACCCATCAGTGACTGGGAGCCATGGGTGAACATGAGCCAAGGGAAAGACTTACATCAAGTGCAGAAGCAAAGACAAGAAACTATTTGATTGGTTATAGCTTAAAGCCTACCTGGCTGTTTGTGATTGGCTGTTCTTAGCCTCTTGATTTCCTAACCTTGAGGCATTTACAGGCTTAGGTATGGGGTTGCTTAGGAAAGCCACCACAGCATTAGAGCCACTTCAGTCCGATGGCCGCCTTGTTTAATTAATTTAACAGTCCTTAAAATAATGGATTGCAAGAAAATGACAGAGCCAGTGAAAAACAGTACAGATGGCATCAAAAGCTGGGAAGAGCTTCTCTCTAAACGTATTTAAAAAATTAAGAGATGGGAGGGAAAATAATCACATCTCAGGTGTTGGGTGGATTTTTAAGAGATCTCTTTTACGCCATCAGGTCATTAGTCATAAAGGTCATGAGAAAGGAAGTAGAACCTCTTTTGCCAAAATAGTCGCAGTATTAGTATTTTTTTTAACACAAAGAAAACAATCTAAAAGCATTTCCCAGGTCATCTAACATTTCAAATATGCCAGACAGTATTCTTACATAAACCTGTGTTTCCGAGTAAGTTACCTGAACAAGAGACTTGTAGCATCTGGAAAGCTTTTTAAAAATGCAAGTTCCTAAGCCTCACCTGAGACTCACAAAACCAGAATCTCCAGGGGAATAGCCCTTGAATCTTTACTTTTCCTAATAACCCACAAGTCATTCCAATGATTGGAAATCATTGGCCATCGGTGGCATATAAGTTCCTTAAGGAAAGACAAAATAAAACCTGTAAACCAAATGAAATGTTTAAGATTGAAACTGTGTTTGCATCCTTAATTACGTCTTGAGTAACTAATTTTGAAATGTGTATTCGGTTATCAAAATTTAAATTTTGCACTTAAAAAGAAAACTTTTCCCATATTTTGCTCTACTTAAGATAGAAAGAATGTGTAGGTTTCTAAAGTTATCATGTTATATGATTAATAATACAATTTAAAATTTATACATGTGAGTGGTTTCAGCACAACTCAAAAATTCTAGTAATTATGTTTTTGAACCCCATTTAGCCTAAAAGTTGGCCGCATGTCTTGTTGAGCTCCATTAATTAGTTAACTTGTCACATGTATTTAATAAGTTCACAATTTATCTAGTGTGGTAGAAAAATAAATGAGCAGGGGCAAGCAAACTTACTGATGCCAGTGCGTATTGCTTTATTTGATGTTTGCTTTCTTTTTATTTTACTAAATCTAGGCTGTGCCACCATTTACATAGGAATCCCAGGCATGCATTGTTTAATATCTTGTGATGATAAAGCACAATGAACAAACATCTCCTTTAAGTGGAGTACTAATGACCAGTACAGCCTGTAGCAAAGACCACTAATTGTCCTGCCTGTCAGGCCTGGCCTCCAGCTGGCCCCTAACATTACATGGGAGAGGATTAAACTCCTGTTTTATTTAAACCACTGTTATTTTGTCTGGTACAGTCAAACCAACACCTAATATATAGCCATTGCTAGGTTTTCTATTTTAAATATGCTCAATGTTAAGGAGCAAAATCTTTCCTCCACCCTTCAAGATTCTTTTGGATGGTCTACGAATTAAACTGACATGAGACAGATTAACAGAAGAAAATCACACGCAATCATGTACCTAATAGGGGCTCCAAAGGAATATGAGGCCCACAGGCTGCCAGGCAATTAAGGTTTATATACCTGTCATACAGAGCCAAAGAGAAGGGGGTAGGGCTTTGGGACTTCAAAGGGAAGGAAAACGATTCACAGGAAGATGAAAAGGAGTAAATGTTTGGTAAACAAATGTTTTCTGGGCCATATAGAAACAAGGGGACATAGAGAGAAATTTTTAACAAACAAATTTTGCTAAATTTCTCCCTGTTTACCAAACCTAGTTTCTATTATACCATATATGGTAATAGCTCCCTTCACACAGCAGATTCTCCATCTAAATTCTTTTAGGCAGTTAGGGGGAAGGTCAAAGGTTCTTCCTGAGCCATGGGTTTACTATAAATAATCAACCTAAAATCATCCGAGTAATAATACATAATCCAAATAATCCAAATCCAGCAATGCCAAAGAGACACATTTTGCAATGTCAGATTTTGCTTCCCTACATCTAAATTCAAGACTATCATTTTGACAATGCTGGTGTTTGGAATGATCTAAATTCTGTGTGTGCACGCACACACACACACACACACACACAGAATATCCAGTGACAAAAGAGTCTCTCCTTGACCAAAACTTAGTCAGGCTCCCCTGAAATCTCTTCCCAACAAGGCCCTGACTTTTGGGCTTCCGTGATAGTCACTATCTAATTTTAGCATGAATACTTAATGCTAAGTCAGCTCAGCCAGAATCTCCCAGCCTGGATATCTGATCATCCTCAATATCTGATCAGTTCCTCATCCCCCACCATCGTCCTGGTGATGTTTGATCATCTTGGCCCTTCAGCAATAAACCTGTTAGCTCTGTTTAGCTAGAATCTCCCCTAACCCCTTAGGTTTCCTCCTAGTAATTTTCCATCCACTGACCGCCCCCACCCTGCTCTTAGGTTATAAATTTTCACTTTTCCTTGTATTCAGAGTTGAGCACAATCTCTTTCTCCCACTGTAAACCCCATTGCAATTGTTCTACACCTATCACAATAGTCCTGAATAAGTCTGCCTTACCATTCTTGAACAAGTGTTAAGAATGAATCCCTCTTCTTTGACACCAGTCAGTAAGTCAGAGGAATCTACGCTGATGTAATATTCATGTTAACTGAAGTACCTATAGAAGAGATGAAGCCAAATGGCCAGCTCATAATACATGGATGGATCTTAGACTCAGGGTTTAGATACTGAAATAGTTGCAGTCCTTCCCTGGATTTATTGTATCTGCAAAAACCTGTTCTGAGTAACATACTAAGGAAGAGGAAAGGGAATAATGGGATAATTAGAAGTCAATAATTTTTTATGTGAATTATGAATACATTTATGACTATTTAACCCAAACTCTCATTTAAAGGAGTCATAATCTCTTTGCTACAATTGTCCCATTTTGAACCAATCTTTCACTGGACTATTTGACCTTGATGGAAATTGTTAAAGTACCATGGAGAGCTTTGGCACAATCAGCAACAGGGTGTTTTCTGTTGCAAAGGGAAGATATAGACCATATTCTGACCTGAGGAATGTTTACTTAAAAAAAAAAAGATTTTATTTATTTATTTGAGAGACAGAGAGCATGTGAGTGGGGGAAGGGGTAGAGGGAGAGAATCTCAAGCGACTACCCACTGAGTACAGAGCTTGACTCAGGGCTCAATCTCATGACTCAGAGATCATGACTCCGAGATCAGGACCCTGAGATCAGGATCTGAGTCAAAACCAAGAGTCAGACACCCAACTGACTGAGCCACCCAGACACTCCTGATCTGAGGAATGTTTAGATGGTAGATATGAATTTATGTTAAAGAATTACGTGAAAGAACTTGGCTTCTACTGAAAAATTTCTTTTAATCTCAAAAGCATCCAGTAACACAAATGAACATTCAGTGTTGTCTTGGAAAATTCTCACATGTGAGGTTATCTTGGGAAGGAGGAATGATCTTCCTTTCTTATGCCTGCTTTTTCTCCCCCTTTTATCTTGCACTCCATTTTCAAAGGTGAATCTCTCAAAATTTTGATTTACTGTATGATTTGCTTCTTTTTGCCACTTTTTTTGTCTGTTTGTTTTTTGTCACTAATTTCTTTCATGTGGTTTCCTAGGCAATACATGCTTTTGTAATGAATGCTTTTAAAACACCTCTTCTATTTTCCATTACACTTATCCAGAGAACAATACTCCATTATTTGTCTAGCAAATATATTTTACTATGGATCATTTCTGGGTTTGTTTTTTTTTTTTCATTTTGAGCTTCTTTATATAATCAGACTTACAAAACACCCAATTTCATAAAATGTGAAAGGTAAAATACTGAGCATTGGAAAGGCTCACTTCCTGGTCTGACGCCCTGTATACCAGCACCCCTTCCCTGCTTTTCTCCACATTCACTGGCAAGACTCACTAGAGGAACTCCAGCATTTGGTCAATGAGCCCGTGAATGTAATGCTCCCTTAAAAGCATGTTCAGATTATTTAGATAACCTAGAAATTTTGTCCTATAAAAGCACCATTTTCTGCTTAAGGATTATCCTCCACCAGGCATAAGAAAATGTCTCTCCTCTTTACTGTGGAGTCCCCTGCATTAGTCTAGCGTCAGGCACCAAATATATATTTGAAAGCAGAAAATGTTTGCTAAATCTTGCCTGCCACAAACAAAATACATGAACAAAAACTGGTGGAGGTTTCTTGTCTTAAAGAAGTAAAATCTTGGGCGCCTGGGTGGCTCAGTTGGTTAAGCGACTGCCTTCGGCTCAGGTCATGATCCTGGAGTCCCGGGATCGAGTCCCACATCGGGCTCACGGCTCAGCGGGGAGTCTGCTTCTCCCTCTGACCCTCTTCCCTCTCGTGCTCTCTATCTCTCATTCTCTCTCTCAAATAAATAAATAAAATCTTTAAAAAAAATAAAAAATAAATAAAAATTAAAAAAAAAAGAAGTAAAATCTTCTTCAAAAGTACATTCTACTATTTCTACATTTCAGTCCTTAAAGACGGGCTTCCTCGTGTTTAACTCCAGTCACTTCTGCTTTATTTCAATTCCAGTTTCTCCTACACTTCTCTGACTCTACCTATACACCTGGAAGTCTTTTCTTTCTGCTTATTGTATCATTTTGAAAAATTTCATGACATTAGAAACTTTTATGCTTGTCAGACTGAGAACGGCTACCCAATCCATGGGTAGCCATGGGTTAAGATAGTGTTTGTCATTGGCTGCCTCTCCAATTAGACTTTCTCTTCAAAGTACAGTCTCAGGAACCTACTTTTTAATTCTGGGGGGAAAAAAAGCTGTCTTCCTTAATAGGCTTATTTCATCTTTATTTTCTGATTGCAGAAGCACATCTTAAAAATCTAAAATATAACTAGAGTCATCATAATATATAAGAAAACTCTGCACTACAGAAGAATTGACTACAAATTATTTTATTTGCCACAGTTATTTTCATATGCAATAATTATAATCTCCCCCTAAATCTATGACTAAACAAACATATTCAATATAAAACAGGCTTCGTGCCTGTCACTATTCTGCGAAATATCTTTAATGGTGTTCCATTGTCTAGTCAAAAAATATAAATCTGTAGGTTAGCATCTAAAGCTTTCCATTCATTATATGGCCCTGATCTTTCTTTCTAGCCAAATCCAAGTATCTTACATTACAGCAAAAATGAACTATTCGTTATTCCTCAAATGTATCTTTTACTTTCCCATCTTGATGATTATGCTCATTCTCTTCCCTCTGCCTACTACAACCCCCACTTCCACCATCTATCTTATTTCCACCTGCCATTATTTTTACTTGCTTGTCACCTAATTTTAATTCTCACCTCTTCCACATGGGCTCTCTTGATTCTACCACCTGGCTCGAGAATCTCCCTATCCCCTGAATTAATGTAATATATAATTTGTTTCTCTCTGTAGTTCTGACATTTTCACCTTTATTGGCATTTTCTGCCTTACCGTTCTCCTACATAAGGGTAAATGTCAAGAGGGAAAAAACTTGATTATTTTTATTCTTTGTTATAGTCTCAGCTAGACCAACACAGTGTCTTGAACATTATAGGTCCTCAATAAATATTTAGTGAATATATTAGTTTCCTATGGCTGCCATATAAAATCACCACAATCTCAATGGCTTAAAACAATGCAAACTTGTTCTCTTACAGTTCTGGAGACTAGAAGTCCAAAATCAGTTTCACTAAAGTGAAAAGGCTAAAGTCAAGGTGTTAGCAGGGCCATGCTCTCTATAGAGACTCTAGAATAAAATCCATTTCCTTGCCTTTTGCCACTTCCAGGACTGCACTCTTTATGTCTCTTAGCTCATAGCCCCTTCCTCCACCTTCATGGCCAGCAGGTAGCATCTTCAAATCTCTTTTTGTTTCTGTCACATAACCTTCGCTTCTGGATAGACCCTCCCTCTATCTCCCTCTTATAAGGATATGTGATGACATTTCAAGCCTACCTGGATAATCCAGGATAATCCCTTCATCTCAAAATCCTTAACTGGGATGGTGCTAGTGAGCCCTCTGACCAATACAAGGCTGTGTGACTTTTTTAAAAAAACAATTTTATTACGTGCTTTTTTGCTTAAAAGGTTAATAGGATACTGAATAGTTTATAAAGTGCTTTCCCATTTAATGATCAGGACAACTCAGTGAGGCCAGTATTGTCATTATCTACGTTTAAGCCCCAAAAAGGTCCTGTCCAAAGCTGTAGGACTGCTCTGCAAGCAAGCCAGGTCACACTGACTTCTTCCTCTTGATGCTCTAGAACCACCAGCCCTTGACTCCTTTCTGGGCATTTTTCCCACTTCCAAAGTACTCCATTCTGTTAAAACTTTGTAAACCAGACACAATTAATAGGTTTTTTAAATGTCACCATTCAATGCAACCTTCAAAATATTCATACATGCTGAGACTCCATCTAACAAGTTTTCCATCTAACAACATCAAAGTCCTCATAGATACAAATTCAATACTAACAGCCTCAGCTTCTACCCATTGCATTCTTTTCAGTAAGTACTGTCTATTCCAATCTGGAAGGAAAATGGCCATGTAGGAGCAGAAAACACTTCCCTTCTTCACTTCTAGTTTCTTTGGCTGGTCTAATAATTAAATTGGCATAAGACACATTAACAAGAGAAAACAATTAACTTGGTACATATGGGACTTCAAACTGTAACTAAAGCAGGAGTCAGCTCTTATGCCTTTTAGACAACAAAATAATAAATTTGTGAAGAAGTGACAAGACAAAGAAGTTTGGGCTTGGGGTAGTAAATTAGTAAGGAGGTAACAAGTTTTGTTTACACAGCCTTCTCACCCCACCAAGGTGAAAAAAATTTCCTTTACCCTTCTAGATTCTTCTGGTTAGTCTAATAATCAAATTCACATGAGACAGATTAACAAGAAAAAAACAAATTTAATTATGTACACACAGGGTTCCCATAAGAATACGAGACCCACAGGCAGTCAGATAAATGAGACTTATGTGTTATCCTGAGCTAAAAAGAAGGGGGTAGAGGTTTAGAACTTCAAAAGGAAGGAAGATAATTCACAAGGAGATAAGAAGAGCAAATGCTTGGTAAACAAATATTTCCCACGTCACGTGAAGAAGGCTTTCCTATGTACAACAAAGTTATTTTTGGTGATAGCATCTCTTCCTAGTGCTTCCCTGCAACACTAAATTCCCTATTTCTGGTGATAAGAATGCCTTCTAAATCCTGGTACAGGGACGGTATTGTAGGGGCTGAGGGTAGGCTGCTGCAAGATGAGTCACTTTGCCCTGAACATTATTTTGAGTTTAAAGCAATGAAAACCCAACAAATTCAAGAAAAGTTCTCTATCTCCCCCTTGACTGCTTCCTTGTACCAGGAAGAGAGCTACTAACAGAGATTCCCCTTTACCTAAGAAACTTATCTTTGTAATAGGGCAACCATAGTTTTCCAAACATCTCTTTTCACCTTCCTACTAAGATCTTTCTCCTTTTGTATCCCTAGACTCCTACCCTTCGCCTTAGTCCATATAAGTGTCATGTTGCCTCACAGTCTTTGGAATTTCCATGTCTGTGTGGATTGCCTTTATGTACATTATTAAGTTTTATTTTCTCCTGTTAATCTGTCTCATGTCAGTTTGATTCTTAGTCCAGCTAGAAGGACCTTGAAGGGTAGAGGAAATTCTTCCTCCCAAGCAGTACCTTTCACATGGGAGATTTATTTACTTCTTTTGAGGAGACAAAGGAGGGTCAAAGGGTCCTTCTTGCACTGGCTGTATCTTAAGTAACTTTAATTAAAAATAACCAATATGGAAATGTCTGGGAGGCTCAATTGGTTGAGTATCAATCTGACTCTTGGTTTCAGCTCAGGTCATGACCTCAAGGTCATGAGACTGAGTCCTGCTTTGGGCTCCTTGTTAAGTGTGGAGCCTGCTTGAGATTCTCTCTCCTCTGTCTCCCTCTGCCCCTCCCCCACACACTCCCCACCCTACCATCTCCCCCAGCTCAGCTTATGTGTGTGCATGTTCTGTCTCTCTCTCTCTCAAAATAAATAAATAAATAATAACCAATATATCAAAAATGGCATATTTCAGGGTATTTTCCTTTTGCCCTTCCTTTAGCACAGTCTAAATATTTCTGATAGAGTCACATTCCTTAGGCACTGGACACCATACCTCAGCATACTCCATAATCTGGCTCCTGACTATGCCTCTTCTCTCTCCCCACACAGAACTATGTTTTTGCCCATAATGTGGCTGTAGTTAGAATATCTGTCTTCACCCTTCCTTTGTCTGCTTGAAGACACCCACCCTTCCTTCAGAGCTTAGTTCGATCTACCACCTCTGTGAAGCCGATCCTACATGACTTCCCGCAAGTAGACTAGCCTTGTACTCTGTTATCCCTGAAGAGGAGCAAAATATAACACCACAAAATACCTCTTTGGAATATTGATTATTTTGAGCTGGTTATTTTTAAGAGACAGTAGATACAGGTGAAGCTCCAAAAACTGAATAGAAGTTGCCCTTTTGTTAGAGACATTTATAAGGGAAATCTCCATTTCTTTCTAATTCACTTTTGTTCAAGATTCCTTCACCTCCACTACTTTCTGTCCAGTTAGAAAGGTTTTTGCCAGGCTTCCTCTAGCAGTTAAAGGAAATTTTTTAAAGTAGCTGACAAGGTCCATTTAAATTTAAGTCAACTAAATCTAAAAAACTTGGTTCCTCAATCACACCAGCCACATTTCAAGTACTTGTTGGGGGGTACAAGAATTCCTGTCCCCTCAAAGGTCTGTCTAGCTGAACTAAGAATCAAGTTAACATGAGACAGATTGACAGGAGAAAATCAAATTTAATAGCACATGTATATAGGGCATCCATACAGACATGGAAATTCCAAAGATAGTCTGGCAAAATGAGATATACATGTCATCCTGAACTAAGGAGAAGGAGGCAGGTGTCTGGGACTTCAGAAGAAAGGAATGCAATTCACAGGGCAATAAGAAGAAGAGCAGATGTTTGCTCTGCCACACAGAGGGGCCACTCGGATAAAATTTATCCCTGCTAATAACCCCTATTATGGGAAAGCCCCCAATTTAGATTCTTCTTTGTAGTTAAAGGAGGAGCAAAGTTTCTCTTGAGCCTGCAGGGTATCGATTGCTTTCAGCTCAAAATAATCTTCATGCCAAAGTGGCCCATCTTGACGCAGCCTGCCATCAAGTCCCAACATACTCAATAGCCATATATGGCTAGTGGATACCATGTTGGACAGTGCAGATATAGAACATTTCCATCACTCCAAAAGTTCTATTAGACAGGTCTGATATAGGTTATGCTGCAGTAACAATACCAAAATCTCAGAGGTTTAACAAAGCAAAAGTTTATTTCTGGGCACTCAAAATCTGCTACAAGTCAAGATGACTCTAAGGTACTATCTTCCATGTGATAACTCAATGTTATAGGGCATTTTGGTTTTGTGGCCCTTCTGTATTCCCACACACTCTCATAAGCACTGTAGTAGGGAAAGAAAACATGGAGAACCATGAACCAGTGTTTAAGTGCTTCCACCTAGAAATGACAGCCTGGGAAGCCTAATGCTCTGTGTACATAGAGATAGGAGATTAGTAAACACTGGTGACATCTGCCTGTGTTCAAACTGCTTCCTTCTATGTTCCTTCTTGTAATTGAGACTATGCATGTGAAAATACTCAATATAGTTTGGGGAACACAGTAAGTTATCAGTAAATGCTACTTTCCTACTTCTTTTTCCTTCATAGCTTTTTATATGATGTCCCAAGCTCTGGCCTCACCTTCATTTAATCCATTTTCTATAATACCATCAGAATGACCAGATCATTTTCCTGCTCAAATTCTTCTACAGTGTTCCTCCCCAAACACAGATTGAAATGTAATCTCTTTAACATGACATCCAAGGCCTCCCAGAGTTTGGGCCATCTGGCCTCCCAAACTTATCTTCCCTTGTCCCCTGTGCTCTAACAGTTTTATATACATTGCCATTCTATCCCTTGGTCTTATGTATAATTCCCCAAAATTATACTCTAACTTTGTCTCCTTGGAATGCCCTTCCTCTCCTTCCCTCCCATCATAGTTCCCTTAAAATGCCACCTTCCTTGACTTCCTTAATTAAAATTAATCTTTTCAACCCATATTCTCTTGTGCCTTGTATTTTACTCTGGTTATGTATCTCTTACAAGCTTTATAAGAAAAAGGATGGGGTCTTATTCATCTTTGATGCTCTTACTCATAGCCAGGAACATAGTCTGTGTTTAGTAAATGTTTGATGAATTTAATAAAACCTTCCTGTGGGGAAGGTTTCTTCAGAAATGTTCCACCAAAACTGTTAGCATCTTATAAGAGAAACAATATACCCATAGATTAGAAATATAATGCTTTTTTTCAATTAACATTAATATAGCCTCTCTAATAGTACAGAATAAGACAGGCTGCATCCGAATAGACTTGGGTTGAAAATATAAGAAGTGGATGATTACCTTAAAATTAAAAAGGAATTACTTGGTATTTTGCTGCCAATATAAGTAAACATTTTAAGTAGTGTTGAATCGGCATTTTCTGAGACTTTAAAGGAATGGAAGATTATAATTTAAATACTTTTTAAGTAGAAATCAAGAAAGTGAGAGCTTATTTAAAAATAGTCCATGAAAACTTCCTGTGTCCTTGAAATATTTGTGTATGCTTTGATGTTATAAGAGAAAGTAATGTGAATTACCTCTAAAATTTCAATATCATTAAGAAGGCATTCAAAAGAGATTTTGAAAAGAGATAGCAAAGCCTTAAATTAGAAAAAGGAAGTATAAGGAAAGATGTGATATAATTTGTTAAATTATACAAGAATAAGAGGAAATATTTTTTGAGAGAATAGAAAATGGGAAAAGGAAAGACATTATCTCAAAACATCTGGAGATGAATGATAATCACTTCCAAATAGGATGAAAACCTAGAAGAAATATTATCTCAATGATAGTCTACATAAAAAAAAAGGAGAAAAGCTGGGAGGCTTTTCTTAGTCCCCTACAGAGATTATCGGTAAAACAGAAGATAGATGACAAACAGATAAAGATGTAACAGGCTATTTCCTAAGTGAGTGTTCTCTAGGGTCTCCGGAAGAAAAAGGATCGTACAGCTGATTTCTCTATTTGAGGTTTTAGAAATTTAGCTTTATTTAAAAAAATATGTCCTCCCTCATTTTCAAAGGATCCCAGAAATATATAATTATACTTTGATATACCCCTTGGGAAGTAAAGCAGCTGGTTTTCTCAGTGCTACCCTATGTCATCAAAACATCATGGTAGATAAGCTCGTACCTGGAAAAGTCAAAGGAAAACAACACTCTCTGATGAGCCAATCATGAAGAAGAGAAGAGTACACTTGTGCCTGTGTAGCAGGCAACATTCTTTAACCCTTCCTTTTGATATAGCTGTGCTAACCATACTAAAAAGATTAAGCTCATAGGGCCAAATCCTCTGGGATCAAGGCTACAGATGTACTCCCCACCCAGGGCAGTGAGCTGTGCTCAAAGAAAAACTGTTCTATAGCCACAGAAGGTCATTCTTGGTGGCCACCGGACTCACAAGCTAATGTCATTGGTCACAAGAATCTGAGTCAATATCCTCCAATAGAGAGAGAGGGATACCATCTAGTTTTAGCCTTGGAAAGCTTTCTTTTAAAAAGATTTCCAAGGACTCTGATGAATGAGTCTCTATCAGCATAGAGGACAAACCAGCCAGCTGGGATCCAATTTGCCCTACGTCTTAAATGTGTTGTAAGGACATGTAAAATGAGAGTCTCTGAACAAATACAAAGATGTGGCTCCTGAAGAATAGATGGAGGTGGAGATGGGCACTGGGGGAAGTGGATGGAAAAGGGCTTCCTCTGCAGAGAAGATATCATGAAGGAAAATACCAGGGCATTCAAGGTGGGAGGTGTGCTTGGAATGATGCGAAGAGACAGGCAAAGAATGAAGGCCCCATTCTGGGACAGCAGCACAGACCCTAAGAGATTCACCCCTTTAAAGTCTAGATTAAGTGCCTCAGAAATGGGGCTGGCTGGGAACGACTTCTGCTGCCCCATATAAGCCAGTAAGAGTCCTGCATGTTCCTGCAGGTCCCTGAACCATATTCTATGCTGGCTGACCTCAGTCTGATTACCAAGCCTAAGCTGGTTTGGAAGAAACATATTTTCTTAGTACTTGATGCCATAGCCTGTTGCTGTGACCAGTCCTCCAGACTCGTTCTTGCTTTGGCTTTACTCAACCCTTAGTCCTGATCTTTGCCTGTCTCTTAAGTCCTCTCATGCCATGCTTCCCAAACCCCCTAGCCTGCTGGCTCATATCTCTGGCAAAAACTGTCAGGAGCTACAGAAACAAAATGGCCCTTTGCTCCATTTGGCCTAGCAAGAGGTACCTGAGCTGCAGCCTGGGGAATACAGAGGGTACACACCCATCACATCATTCCAAGCACACCTCCCACCTTGAATGCCCTGGTATTTTCCTTCATGATATCTTCTCTGCAGAGGAAGCCCTTTTCCATCCGCTTCCCCCAGTGCCCATCTCCACCTCCATCTATTCTTTAGAAGCCACATCAAATGTCACCTCCTCCAGGAAACCTTCTCAGGCAGCAGGTTCTCCAAGTACTTGGTACATATATCTTTCCATGACAGCAGTTTTAATATTTAATCACAACTATTTTTTTAACTTCTGTCTCTCCCATACTGTGACCGGTTAAAAGCTGAAGATGTTCCTTTCCCTTCTTTTGTGCAACCTTAGCATTTAGCACAGTACTGACTTACTATAGATTTTTTTTAATATTTTCTTTATTTATTTGTCAGAGAGAGAGAGAGAGAGAGGGAGGGAGGGAGAAGCAGGCTCCCTGCTGAGCAAGGAGCCCAATGTGGGACTCGATCCCAGGACCCTGGGATCATGACCTGAGCCGAAGGCAAACACTTAACCGACTGAGCCACCCAGGCATCCCACTATAGATGTTTAGTCAGTGTTTCTTAAATATACCAATACAGCTTTCCAGATCACACTGAGTCCTGGGGGCCTAGACTCTTAAGGGGGTGACCCTGGAGAAATGGTTCCAGAAAGTTTTCAGTGATCCATTCTCTAATAACTCTTCAGAGAAAAATCTACTCATGTTTTAAAATTGAAAGGTACCCAGACTTTGAGCAAATCCTCTGCAAGGAATAAATACCACCCCAGCCCATACCCAAACTCTCCTTCCAGGATAAAAGTCTAAAACGTTAAGAGCAGGTCCACTTTGCACCCTGGCTGAGTTAGAATATCAACATGAGCAACCAAAGGAGGCAGCTAAAATTATCAGCTTTGAAGTCAGGCAGACCTAGGCTTGAATCAGCTCCACCACTTAGACTCAGTGTGATTTTGGGCAAATGCTTTAACCTATCTAAGCCTGATTTCTTATCTCTAAAATGGGGATGAAACATCCTCATAAGATTAAGCATTAAATGAGGTAACTCTTATGTATATACATTTAATGAACAACCAATAACAAACATGTTATTATTGTTGTCATTATACAACCCTACTCTACTGTATTCTAAGATTCTCTGTCAAGGATCCAGACCATCATCACTTATGAAGCCCTAAAGAGCATCCATGATCTAAGGTTCTGAGACTCAGGCACATATCCTTGTCTAAAGCCAACCTATGGATTTCATCTGGTCTGGGGATCTGTGGTGTGGTTTGGGAATCATCAATGATCATCAGCTGTGAATGATGCTTACTAAATGTATTATCTGTTATAATACAATATCTAATCCTCTAGTTCTGAGACTAAAAGGTGTGATGAGGTAATGAACTCCTTAAGGGCAGAAATCAGATCTCCTATTGATCCAGCACCTACCATCCATCTGGTATAAAAGTCATTCAACAGGGTGCCTGGGTGGCTCAGTCAGTTAAGCATCTGCCTTTCGCTCAGGTCATCCTGGAGTCCCAGGATGGAGTCCCACATCGGGCTCCCCGCTCAGCAGGGAGTCTACTTCTCTCTCTGATCCTCCCCCTCTCGTGCATTCTCTCTCCCACTTTCTCTCTCACAAATAAATAAATAAAACCTTTTTTTAAAAAGTCATTCAACAAATATTTGATGCAATAGGAACCTGGATTTTCCTACTTCTAGCCTTCTAGCCTGGAGTTCCTTCATTCAGTTCAATATGTATTGAGTTCCTCCCATGTACCGATCATTGCATTAGATGCTGAGAATACAGAGATAAGATACAGCCCTTAACCTCAGAGAGTTTATATTTTTGATGGTGTTATTTTCCCAAACTCCAATACACACTGATCTTTGCAGATGATCCCTTAGACCATCCCTAAAATCTGTTTCTGCTCTGGAAATAATGTAATTTCAAACATGTGCTTAGCTCTAAAAACACCAGTCCCAGCTTCTCTATTCCTAGCTCTCATTAAGGTAGTACCAGGGCATGTGAGTTCATATATTCCCTAACAGAAATGGAACCACTGGAGATTTCCAAGTTGGTTAGGACTATGACCCTTGAAGTCAGATAGAATCCCGACCCCCTCCAACTCACCAGCAGTAGTAACATAAGTATTATAAAATCACTCTGATACTCATTTTTATTTTTGAATCTCTAAAAAAAAGGCTAGTAACATTTATTTCACAGGTTTTCCATGAAGATTGCTTAAGATGGCGTGTATGATGCTCTTAATACAGTACCTGGCTCGTAGTATGCATTTAATAGAATAGTGATGTTATCATGAGTCGAGACCATAAGATAGGGGCATTGTCTGTCCTATTCATTATTTTATCCCTAACATTTAACACAGTGCCTGGAACATAGTGGGCCCTGAATAATTATTTAACGAATTAATTATCTTATTCATTAATTAAAAGCATGGGTTTATTCAGCTTCCCTCTTCTCCCACCTGGTCTCTTATAACAAGAAGAAGAGTAAAGCCAAGTAAAGTCTGTCAGACATGATATCGCTATTTAATAAACCTGGAATGGTCAGCCATAATCGAAACAAAATGAGTTTTCAGGGGACTTACATCCAGGTTAAAATCAGGGTAAAGGACAGGTTTGAGGCATGTCTTGGCCATGTGGACAGATTGTGACAGTCAACCTTATAATGCTCTTTCACTGGTCCTGAGCAAAGGTTTCTAAGGTCAGCAGACCTCTGCAGAGCTGTGTTCTGGAGGAATGTTCTGGGACTCTTATGCCCAAGACAGAACCCCTGCCAGGTGTCCTGCTCATCCCTGGAGGTGTTTGTGTCAGTTAAGAGCTGCGTTTGTCTGCAAGTTACAGAGATCTGATTACAGTGGTTTAAATGCATAAGGGTTTGTTATCAGTAACTGGAAGTCTAGGGGCAGTAGCTTCTATCACTGTTTCAACAGCTTGAAGATTTCAGGGCCAAGGTCTCTGTGATTCTCTTGGACTTTTCCTAATTATCTGCAGTGTCCAAATATGAAGTGTGTATTCTGGGCATGAAGAAGGAGCAAATGGAAAAGGCAGAAAGCACAGCATCTGTGCAGGAAAACAAAAGTGTTTCCAGAAATCCTGCACTTCAGTTTTACGCATCATGGGCCAAAATTCTATCACATGGCCTCCCCTAGGTGCAAGAGAGATTTGGAAATGTGCGGATTTTTTTTTACAACTAGACATATTGCCGCCCTCAAAAAACTCTGTGAGTAAAACAGAATGGAAAATGGAGATGAGGTAAGCAGCTAGAAAGCTCTGTCCCAGTATTGCTCACTTCCTAAAACTTGGGATGAATGACAGCCAGGGTTTCTTACTGAACTCTTCATCTTTAATCACCTTCTCTACCAAGCTGTTATAAAAATATAAAGTCTTTCAATGGCTGCTCGAAGCCCAACTGTCTGTCAGCCTCTTGATCCAGAGAGCTAGCCCTGCTACCAGGTCAGTAACGGTCATTCCCTTTAGACAAAAATGCTTTTAATATAACAGTACAGTCAGTCTTGTCCCCAGTCAAGAAAAGCTGCTTCTCTCCCCTCATATGAAGGCATCTTCAAACCAATAGAATAAACAGGATCAATATTTTTTCACTACCGTACAGAGCACGACAGTCATTGAACTTTGCCCTTCTGCATAGTGGAGTCCATATAAGAGGACTTCCCAGCAAAAGTGTCTCCTAGGCTCATGTATGAGTCCCCCCCTCCTCCTAAACACACATCATCCTCATGACTATGAAGAAAATTACCTCACAGAGCACCAATATCCCCAGGTCAGTTTGGAAATACATCTAAAACAACCTCTGTCATCTCTCAGGAACCAAGAACCAAAAGATGAGCTTCCAGAAGTCACTTGCCATAGTAAGCCAAAACACAACCTCCACCAACATTCCCAGCTCTCTAAACACTTCGGCAGTGATTCCACTCTCAATGAAAATTTTCAAACCCACAATCCATGAATTCTTAACTCCCCAAAAGCATAAATAATTACTCCTTTCCCTGTATTGAAGCCGGGGCAAAACAACACCCTCAGTTCACGCTCCTCCTTCATCCAAATTTCAAGCTGATTCTCAAGACCAGTTAGAAATGGCTACTTAGACAAGAGGGAATACAGCCTAGAGACCTTGAGCCTCATTCCCAGCCATGTCATGTAATCAGATCACAGAACCAGAAAGCAACCATCAAACGTATCAGTGAAAATCTGGGGCCTTCAGGATCTAGTCCCACTTACCTCTCCAGTCTCACCTCCCCCTTCTCGCCGCTTTGTACTCCATTTCTGTACCAAGCCATGCTCTCTCCGACCTCTTTACTTTGTGCATCTTTCTCCCCTGCCTCAAACACTCCTCCTCTTTCCTGCCCTATCCTGGCTTATTCTTACTTGTTCTTTAGGATGCAACCTGGACACCCCTTCTGGGTTAGATGCTTCACCTCTGTGCTTTTCATTCTATTTCCTCATCAAGCACTTGTCATATACACAACATTAATATAACTCTCACTTGCCTTTGGTACCACCCTCTCCCTTCCCACATCCCCCAGTAAGTTCTATGAGGGTAGCAGCAAAGTTCACCGTGTCACAGGTGCATTCCCCATGCCTGTAACTGTGCCTGGCAGTGTAAGTTTAAGAATGAATGAGTGAGGTGTCTAACAGCAGGTATAGACCAGAGGCTTTGTGTTCTCTCTTAGATTTTTCTCCAGCTCAGATATTTAGACTCACTTGGATGCTAAGAATGTTCAGACAGAGGGAAGAGAATGCACAGGATTCAGAGTACAGCTCCACAACCAGGCAAACAGCTCATTAATAGATTAACTAGTGAAGGGCCAGAAGCATCACAGTATATGCTGTCAATCATTGTGTCTGTGTGAGTTTCTTTATAGGTTTGGGAGAAGGATTGTTTTGTCTTGTTTTCTTTTGTTTACAAGTATTCCTATATTATTTTCTTCTTCTGATTTGTTACAGCTGGTTTTGTCCAAGGCAATTTTAAACATCTTGTATAAATTCAACTACCACCATGATTTTAAGGGGAATAAGCATACTAAAATGATTGCAGTCCCCAGACAAATCATTGCAGCCTTTTGTCATTAAAATTAAAGTACGGTATTCCCTCCTTATCCATGGGAGATACATTCCACAACCCTCAGAAGATGCGTGAAACTGCAGATGGTACTGAACCCAATTATATTATGTTTTTTTCCTCTAAATACATATCTATGGCAAAGTTTAATTTATAAATAAGGCTCAGCAAGAGATTAACAGCAATAACTACTAATAAAATGGAACAAAACATTGCAATGTGGTCTCCATCTCTCTCTCCCAAAATATCTGACTGTACTGTACTCACCCTTCTTCTCGTGATGATGTGAGATGATTAAGTGCCTACATAATGGGATGAAGTGAGGTCAATGAGAGGCATGTAACATGGCATTAGGCTACTATTGATCTTCTGACGATTCATCAGAAGGAAGATCAACTGCTTCTGGACTGAGGTTGACCGTGGATAACTGAGACCATGGGAAGCGAAACCATGGATAAGGAGGGGACAACTCTGGATACAGTAAAGTTAGGAGAACCTCAACAGAGAAAAGAAATGGGGAAAAGCATTAAGTGAACTGTTTTGCTTTAGATTCTAGGCTGTCTCTCTGTAGACAGAACAGGTCTGGCTGAATCAAAATCTATATCTCAGTGTGTTAGCCTTGTCCTAACTAGGCTGTAGGTAATCAGGGTACATGGGATCATAAACTCATGTTCTTCCCTCCTTCAAATAACACAACTAACAGCACCAAGAATGGTAGTCTGGCCCCTCACAAACCAGCCATAGCACAAGGTCTAAAACTCAAAAGTTACCATCCTCTACTTGGCATTCAATATGTAAGTATATATAATCTATCACCACAGTTGGTTCTGAACTCATAGATGGGGACAGGGACCATTTCTTCCCACCTTTGTGTCCTAAACAACACCCAGCCATCTGGTGCATTGTTTGCTTATGTCTCGATTTTTTTTTTTTTTTTTGGAGGGTGGTGGTTGTCAAAGAGAACTGGGATGTTGAACATTTAATTAGAGCTCACTAAATATTTTTCCTTGTTTAATTGATGTTTAATTCCATGACAACAACATTCAATTCTAATAATTATTATGCTTTTCATCATTTTCCTCCAAAACCTTATGACTGTTTTGCCACTGTGTAGCTCGAGTGTTTTTAAATAGTTACTGAATTGCTTCAAAATTCCATTAACTTTTACTTTTTATCTAGTATGCTCATTCTTTTAATCCATGAATTTGACTAATGGAAATTGATTTCTTTCTCCTAAGTGTCATTTTCTTGCCACATCTAACCTACATCCTCATAGGTTTTGATGTAGTCATTTCTGGTGTTAAATTTGTAAATTATACTATATTTCTTAAACTTGAAGAATATTGCTTTGTTATCTTTCCAAGGGTATTTAATCTGTAATGTTATTTTCCATTGTAGGGGAATTTTTACTTTTTTTAAGTAGAAATTCAAATGAGATCAACTCTATCTCATTAAACATTCAAATGCTTCAGTTCTTTGTGAGTGACCGTTGCTATCACCATTTGTTACAATGATCTAGGAATTGTTCATTATGTAAAATAGACTTTAGTCCTACTCAGTGAGCATGCAAGGTACCTTGGTTATGCTTGTCTTTGATTAGTCCTACGTGCTATTAGCTATCTGTGTGACCTTAGCAAGTCATTGGACTCTCTGAGCTTTTGTTTCCTCATCTGTACCTGAGTCACAGGGTTGCTGGAAGATTTATATAAGAAAATGTCTGGGAAAGTTCCAGGAATGGTGCCTACCACATAACAGAGAGTTAAGTAAGGGTTCATTATCTTCCCTAATCATCTTCCTGGAGATTCTCCTCTCTTCCTATTCCTATTCTATACCCTAAGGGCCTTGCTGTCAAAGTAGATAATAATCCTTGAATAGGGCACTTTTAATACTGAAAGCCTGAAAAGAAATTAATGTTTAAAAGAAATGAATTTAGGGCATCGGGAGAGGTGATAGGGAAGAATATCCAAAAGTACCTCCAGGTCCTGTCATCCTACATTGTTTTGGACTATAGCTTCTGCCATCACCCAAGGATCTGTCCCCTGTGCTAACTTTTACAGTCAGGCAAAAAGAGAACAAAAAGTTGAGTTTTTCAGGATATTTGAAATTAGATGAGTCACTTGGGAACAGTGCAGCTCCCCTCCAAATTTTGGCCACAGGGTTCCATATCACCCTAATGAGAAGAGGCATGATGGAGTCTCTAAAGCAGGTACCTTACTGGCTATCAGCACATTCCTGTTCTCCACATCCCAGTCTCTTGAGAGCTTTGTAATGGTGTACTTTGAAATTCAGTGACAAAATAAAATGATAGGTGTGGTCAGGTGTATCTTCTAGCTTTCCAGTGATCCTGTAAGGTGGAGATTTTCTAGGAGGATTTAAAGATACTTCTTACTTTTATTAAGTGTCAGTTCTGCTGCTCAGCAGTAATTAAACTGAAAGGAAAATGTCAAGAATGATAAATTACTATTATAGGTTTATTCTTTCTTTTCTTTTCAGCAACTAGTCAGCCCTGTATCATGAGATTCTAAAATATTAACTTTGAGGATATCGAAGGAGAAAGACTTCCTGCTGTTATTTTCAATAAATGATGTCTCAAATCCATGTAAATTGTAAGGTCTATGATTTAAATATAATCCATAGTGTCTGAACACCTCATGTTTATTCAATTTCATTTAGAACTATTTGACCCTGCAGAAGTAAATTACTGTAGCTGAAACAGGCATACATGGCCCAGTTTGCTGTATGACTAACAGGAAATAGCTTTATATTTCAATATTCAACATAGGGAATAAAGTGGGGATTAATGAATGAGTTTTCTGAAGAAAGTCAATCATTATTAAAGCTTTTAAGAGACAAATTTCCAAGTGCTTCTGGCATATCCATCGAATCCAAATAGAGCCTTAGGGATCATGAGGAAGAGCATTAAAAGCCAATTACTTTTTCTGAGCCTCATATTCCAGACTGTAAGTCTCATTATTTGAGATGATCAAATTTCCAGCTTATTTCTCAAACAAATAGAAGCTAAGATAATAAACAGGGTGGTGGTATGGAGCAATTTAAAGACCCCAACAATTGATTAGTTTTGGATGAATGTATCCAATTGCAATGAAGGTATGTGTGAAATCTAGAAACATAGTTTTCAAGTCGGCACTGCATCTTAGCGAGGGTTCTCCAGATAGGCAGACAGATACATACATACATAGAGATCTATTATATTATGAGGAATTGACTCACACCATTATGAAGGCTGAGAAGTCCCACGATCTGCCATCTGCAAGCTGGAGACCCAGGAAAGCCAGTGGTAAAGTTCAGTCCAAGCCTAAAGGCCTGAGAACCGAGTGCCAACATTGTCACTAGATATAAGAAATGATTAGAAAATTAGTCAATGGCAAATAAAAGGACAGAGATAACTACAGATAACCCTATAGATAACTACAGATAACTACCATTAATTGAACATTTATTATAAGCCCAGCTCTGTTAACATTTATAATCACATTTTATATTCAAAAAAAACCTATTTTACAGATGAGGAACCTGAGGCCCAGAGAGTTTAAGTAGCTCATCTAGCATCACCCAGCCAATAAGAAGTCAATAGGTCTGACCAGAGTCATTGCTTTTTTTTTTTTAAAGATTTTATTTATTTATTTGAGAGAGAGAGAATGAGAGATAGAGAGCATGAGAGGGAAGAGGGTCAGAGGGAGAAGCAGACTCCCTGCTGAGCAGGGGGCCCGATGTGGGACTCGATCCCAGGACTCCAGGATCATGACCTGAGCCGAAGGCAGTCGCCTAACCAACTGAGCCACCCAGGCGCCCCCAGAGTCATTGCTTTTAACCACAATTCGATGTTTCTTTTCATTTCAGGAGGAGCAAGGATTGTATCCAAGTGGAGGAATCATTGTCTAGAAGTATAACACAGGGAAGCAGCAGAAAGATACACTCTGAGAAGTTTTATCAGATTTATTTTAATTCTTAATAGAAAATATTCAATAACATGAATTAAAGCTCTTTTTTTCAGGTTCTGCCTACAAAGTTGTAATTTACTACTGTACAAAAAAGGAATGGATAGCTAACAATTAAGTGGCCCACTTTTGTAAAAAACAGCCAATCTTTGGGGCAAATAGCTTATAAATAGATTTGAGAGTATTTCTGCCTTTGGGAATAAAAGAATGTTATGAACAGAGAACCTGCATTTCAAACTTTCTTATGTGTTTTTTTCAAATCTACATCACTCCTTTCAACCATAAAATTCACTTTACTGAGTTAGATTCTAAAAGCTTGCCATATTACTATGCACTTATTTTATCATGCAGTTAAAAACAAGATTATAAAAATAAACATTTTATGTTCTAGTCAAATCAAATTTTCTAATGAATCCCCTCAGTACAAGAAGAGAAAATTTCACACACTTTTTTTTGTTGTCGTTGTTTAATATTTCTTTTTTTTAATTTTATTGTTATGTTAATCACCATATATTAGATCATTAGTTTTTGATGTAGTGTTCCATGATTCGTTGTTTGCATATAACACCCAGTGCTCCATTCAGTACATGCCCTCTTTAATACCCATCACCAGGCTAACCCATTCCCCCACCCCCCTCCCCTCTAAAACCCTGTTTGTTTCTGAGTCCATAGTCTCTCATGGTTCATCTCTCCCTCTGAATTCCCCTCCTTCACTTTTCCCTTCCTAATATTTTCTTCTTTTTTTTTCTAACATATAATGTATTATTTGTTTCAGAGGTACAGATCTGTGATTCAACAGTCTTACACAATTCACAGCGCTCACCATAGCACATACCCTCCCCAATGTCTATCACCCAGCCACCCCATCCCTCCCACCCTCCACCACTTCAGCAACCCTCAGTTTGTTTCCTGAGATTAAGAATGCCTCATATCAGTGAGATCATATGATACATGTCTTTCTCTGATTGACTTATTTCACTCAGCATAATACCCTCCAGTTCCATCCATGTCGTTGCAAATGGCAAGATTTCATTCCTTTTGATGGCTGCATAATATTCCATTGTATATATATACCACATCTTCTTTATCCATTCATCTGTCGTTGGACATCTTGGCTCTTTCCATATCTGGCCATTGTGGACATTGCTGCTATAAACATCAGGGTGCACGTACCCCTTCGGATCATTACATTTATATCTTTGGGGTAAATACTAAGTAGTGCAATTGCTGGGTCATAGTAGGGTAACTCTATTTTCAAATTTTTGAGGAACCTCCATACTGTTTTCCAGAGTGGCTGCACCAGCCTGCATTCCCACCAACAGTGTAGGAGGGTTCCTCTTTCTCCTCATGCCCGCCAACATCTGTCGTTTCCTGACTTGTTAATTTTAGCCATTCTGACTTGTGTGAGGTGGTATCTCATTGAGGTTTTGATTTGGATTTCCCTGATGCTGAGAGATGTTGAGCATTTTCATGTGTCTGTTGGCCATTTGGATGTTTTCTTCGGAAAAATGTCTGTTCATGTCTTCTGCCCATTTCTTGATTGGATCATTTGTTCTTTGGGTGTTGAGTTTGATAAGTTCTTTATAGATTTTGGATACTAGCCCTTTATCAGATATGTCATTTGCAAATATCTTCTCCCATTCTGTCAGTTGTCTTTTGGTTTTGTTGACTGTTTTGCTGTGCAAAAGCTTTTTATCTTGATGAAGTCCCAATAGTTCTTTTTTGCCCTTGCTTCCCTTGCCTTTGGTGATGTTTCTAGGAAGAAGTTGCTGCGGCCGAGGTTGAAGAGGTTGCTGCCTGTGTTCTCCTTTACGATGTTGATGGACTCCTGTCTCACATTTAGGTCTTTCAACCATTTTGAGTCTATTTTTGTGTGTGGTGTGAGGAAATGGTCCAGTTTCATTCTTCTGCATGTGTCTGTCCGATTTTCCCAACACCATTTGTTGAAGAGACTGTCTTCTTTCCATTGGACATTCTTTCCTGCTTTGTCAAAGATTAGTTGACCATAGAGTTGAGGGTCCATTTCTGGGCTCTCTATTCTGTTCCATTGATCTATGTGTCTGTTTTTGTGCCAGTACCATACTGTCTTGATGATGATAGCTTTGTAATAGAGCTTGAAGTCCGGTCTTGTTCTTTTTTTTGAGGTGATTTTTTCCATCTTGTCATTTTGTCCGGAGGAGAATAGATGAATGAGAGAACAAAATGTTAACAGGGTAACAATGACCCCAGAAAAATATACACTAAACAAATCAGAAGAGACATGAAACTGGGGGAAAAGAAAGGGAAGGAAAGAAAAAAAAAAGAATATGATCAAATACGATCAGGCTGGTGAATAGATCAGTGCCACACACTAGATTTTGGGTATATTTGCCTCCCAAAATTTTAAAGAAAGAAAAACTTACATATGTACAAAAATAAGGGTAAATATGATGAAGGGATAGCATATGACTGTAAAGATGAATATTATAAAAGATTTTATAAAAGGAATTGATAAGATAAGAAGTTGGTTGAAAAAAAAAAGAAGAGAAATTTAAGAAAAAAAGGGGGGAGAGAATGTGATCAGGCAGGAGACTAGAACAAAGCCATACACTAGAGATTTAGGGTATATTTTGGTCTGTTAGAAGAAACTGTATCCCAAAATTTTAAAGAGAGAACAACTTAGAAAACTAAAAAAATTAACTTTGAAAGGCTAAAGAATCATGGGGAAAAAAAACATGAATTCTATATGCTGTATTCCCCTAGTGCTGGAGTTCTGCTGTTCTCACTGATCGGTAAACTTGGTCTTGGCTGGCTGTTCTTGCTGATCTTCTGTGGGGGAGCCTGTTGACGTGGTTCCCAAATGTCTTTGCTGGAGGCGGAATTGCCCCGCCCTTGCCCATCTGGGCTAAGTAATCTGCTCAGGTTTGCTCTCCGGAGCTTTTGTTCCCTGCAAGCTTTCGGTACAGCTTTGGAGGATGACAGTGAAAATGGTGGCCTCCCAATCTCTGCCCCGGAGGAGCCAAGCTCGGAACCCCACTCCTCAGTGCACCCCCAGAGAAAAGCAATCACTCCCATCTCCCCGGTCTCTGGCCACACTCCATGCTCACCCTGCCTGTGACCAAGCATTTCTATCTCTGGCACCTGACCCCATGTGGAGTCTCCAAACCCAGCAGATCCCTGCAGTGCGCTCCCGCGCCGCTCCTCCTGGGGGAGGAAGGGCAGTCTCCCCGGATCTGCTGTTTGTTGGGTCCTTGCTGGAAGAGCAGTGGCCCGACTGTGCCGTGGATCACGGTTTATGGCAACCCTGAGCTGAGATCCCGCGCCTCGGCTCCATCTCTGCAGCCAGCTTCCCCGCTCTGATACCTGGGAGCTCTGCTGTACTCAGGCATCCCTGGTCTTTCTGTGACCCCGAGGGTCCTGAGACCACACTCTCCCAGCACGGGTTCCACCCCCCGCTTAGCCACTGGAGCAACGTCCCTCAGCGGAGCCGACTTCTAAAAGTTCCGATTTTGTGCTCCGCGGCTCTATCACTTGCCACTAGTGGCTGACAGAGGCCCCCTCCCCCGCCATCTATCCTCCCGAATATTGCCTCGAATTCACTTCTCCACACGTCCTACCTTCCAGAAAGTGGTCGCTTTTCTGTTCAGAGAGTTGCTGCTATTCTTTTCTTCGATCTCCTGTTGAGTTCGTAGGTGTTCAGAATGGTTTGATCCTTATCGAGCTGAATTCCTGGGACCAGACGAAATTTAGGTCTCCTACTCCTCCACCATCTTGCCCCGCCCCCGACAACTTTTTTTTTTAATGGAGCTTACCTAAAATAGCAAGCCAGTTATAGGGTTAAGGACTTGGTGTATTTATTATCCTTTTCAACAGAATCATTTAAAATAACTAAACTCCAGCAACACTAATTCCTAACAGACTTCCAAATTACTAACATTTCTTCCCCCATTTCTTCTTCAGCTTTCTTTGTTCTCCTCTGTCTCCTAAAATCTTGCCAATTACCATGATACTCCAGCCCATAAGGATCAGTCATTTCTTGCCTCTGCACGAGAGCAAAGAAATTAGTTGATCTTTTCGCATTACATATGAAAGCTGACAGACTCTAAAATGCCCCCCCATGATTCCCATCTCCTGAAGTTCATGCCTTTGTGTAATCTTTCCTTAAATGTGACTTGGTTCTAACCAGTAGAATATGGCAAAGATGATGATATGCTACTCCTTTGATTACATTAAGTTATATAAGATTCCATCCTGTCAGCAAACACTCTAGAAATACTCCTTTCTCCTTTGATGAAATAAGTAGCCATCTTGGAAAGCCCTCTTGGCAAGGACCTCTGGAAACTATGGTGAGCCCCTAGGAACCAAAGATGGCCTCTAGCTGACAGCCTTCAAAAAGCTGGGCCTTCAGTCCCCAACTTCAAGGAAATGAATTCTACCGACAATCAGAGCGAGCTTGGAAGTGTTTCCTTCCCCAGTCATGCCTCCAGATAAAAAGGCAGCCTGGTTGGTGCCTTCATTACAGCCTTGTGGGACTCTGAGGAGTGGACCTAGGTAAGCCATGTCCAAACTCCTAATCCACAGAAATTGTAAGACAATAAATGTGTGTTAAGTCACTACGTTTGTGGTTAATTTGTCATGCAACACAAGAAAATTAATACATATGTCTTCCTCTGAATTTTTAGAACCAAATACCTCACACTGCAACCTCCCACCTTTCAGCTCTGTCTCTTAGTGCTTGGTTTCACAGAATCCTGTAGACCCTGTTCCCCTTCTTCTTTGTCTATGTATTAACTTTCTCCTAGGTGTACAGCCTTCCATATTCAACTTGGAATCCATGGTCCATGTTTTCATCCACTTTCTTGCCAATATCCTCAACAATCTATTCCATCTTTCTTCCACAGCAAATACCTGGCAAATCTCCAAACCTGAATAAATCTAACCATTTTCCTTCTCCGTTCTTGCCTTGTGGTCATTAAGAAAATCATTCAGCTGCACTGAAATACTGAATACTGAAAATTCATGGGTACAGAAACATTTATTTTATCAAAAATAATGAAAAATGTGTGTGCATTTTGCAAAGAATATTTTAAGTGACTGACAAAGTACTAGATGCAATTTTAAGTGAGAAGTCTCTCCACTGGTAGTTAATGCATTAAAAAGCTGATTTCTTTAGTACTAATGCTATTCCAAGTATATTTTTAAGCCCTGCAAACACTTAATTATTCAGTCATTCTTGATACACCTGGCTCAAAGAAGCAAAGAAAATGAGGATTCCAAGAATCCTTCCTTATCACTCAGTGGAAGTCATGTCATAGATTTTCTGTTCTCATTTCAGAAACAGTAATATTCTTCATGTTATTTGGTGGGAAAAGCTACTTTGATGTTTTAATTTGCTTTGACTTAAGGTATTATCAGTTAGAATACCAGTGGCTCCTAAGGGCATAATGAAATTGTTTTAATGATTTATAGTCCTTGGGAGTGTGAAAGATATAGCTAAACATGTTGTCAAAAGTGTTCGATTGATTATTCTTTGTTATTGTCCTTGTCATGTACCAAAAAAACTCTTAACTGCTTTTTTCCCTACAGATATTCCTAAATGCACCATTTATATATTTTACTTCTTTTCAGACATATTATTATTTTGATGAGTTCTACCTATTTTATGATATTAATTTAATGACTAACTAAAAACAATTATATTAAATAATTGGCATTATATATTGACAGCTTTATCATCTAAAAGTTAGTGGGTTTTTTTCAATTCTAAATATATGTACTCCTAAAATAGGTAGAATTTTTGTATGTTTGTATTTATAAGTATGGCAGAGAATTTTTTTCCTTCTCTAAAATATGTTAGAGAATATATATACATATATCCTCTTCAAGCTTCACCATTTTCTGTATTCTCTCTCTTCTTTTTCTCTAATAGTTTCACAAAGATAACCCTAGGATATCAAAGTCTAGACCCAAAAGATAAGTTTTATTCCCCTTTTTACTGGAATTATATTTAGTTGATAATGGACCACAAAATAATGTTTTAAAGTGGATACAATATTTATTTATTCAGTACTCCTTCTAAAACAAGTTACTTTTTACGTAAAGCTATGAATTCACTTTGGTTATATGTCTGCCAGATTCTATGAAGTAAGTGAAGTTAATCGTAAGTTTCTTTTACTTCCTGTCTACCCTCTTTCCATCCTTAGAACAATCACCTCCTTTATCAAAGGAAAAAGTGCCATCTGACAGCTAGCTACCAGCCTTGGTTCCTTTCCATAAGAACCCATTCATTCAACAAATGTCTACTGAGTGCTTAATATATGGAAGATGCTGTGCTAGAAGAGCTGTGTTTCTTCTTATTATGCCCTCACCTTCTGCCTGGAATAGCTTTCCTCTGTGCACTGTGCTGCACTTGATTTGAGCTGGTTAACTACTCACCTTTCAGGTCTCAAACTGGCCAACACTTTCTCTAGAGAGCCGTCCTTGACTGAGCTCAGTGCCCCTCCCAAGTGATACCATGGCACTTGTTTTTACCTCTTTTGTATCACTCTGTGTTTCAGTTATCTGTTCACTTGTTTGTAACCTTGAGTACACTGTAAGACCTTTGAAATTAGGGACTTATTCCAATCAGCATTCCCCAATGCCTAGCAGAGATCCTGACACATCAATGGTGGTGAATAAATATGGGGTCAGAGAGGAAGGGCTATGGGAATCACAGAAGCAATAGATTAATTTTCCTGGGAGGATTATAGAAAGCTTGGTGACTCATAACAGACTTAGTAGTATAGATAGAATTTGGAGAGAAGGCATCTCACATGAAAAGACAAGTTGAATCAATAATGATGTAGGCTTTGTAAAAGTAGTGGGACATAGGGTAGATTGGAACCAGAATGCTGAATGAAGTGTTCTGGCTTGATTTTCTACAGGCAAATATATTCTTAAAATAGACTGTGAAAAAACAAAAATAAATGAAGCAAAATTCATCATTAACTACCAACTTCCATTTGAGGGATTTGTTGTCCATATATGGTCCCTATGTTTTACCTCAAACTGCTTTTGCTGACCTGATCCCTCTATCTAAAATGACCTTGAACTCAAAACACTGAGCAAGGTTTGCTTAAGTACCAGCCCCTCAATAAAAGTACCAACAATATTAATAGTGACTATGATGATAACAACAGCTGCTGATTATCGAAAACCTATCATGTCCCAGGGACATTTTAGGCACATTAAGCACACTTCCAATAATCTTATCAACCCCCAAAAACTGGTATTTTAATCTCCATTACAAAGAGGGACATGAACTCAGAACTCTCAAGGTGAATAAGGAACCCATCCAGTATTCAAAGCCAGGTCCATTAACTTCAGAATCTATACTGTCTCTACCATATTGCCTACTTTCTGGGCTTTCCTTCATCTGGAGCCCAATGGCACCTTATCCATATCTCAATCATAGCAACTGCCATGTCTCTCTTATTATTTTTATACCATACTAATCCTCCCTTTCAGTGAGCTCCTTACCTTGAACATCCAGGTTGACACCACCAATCACCAAGCAGTGCATAAATTATCCAATGCGGTCAATAAACAGTTATTGAATAAAAATACTCTAAGATCATTTTTTAATAACAGCCCAAAATTTAGCTTTTTAAAGAGATGCACAAAATCAACTTACTAGTGGTGTTAATGATATTTGAAGTTAAGCTCTTCCAAACTGGTTTTTGTTGTTTTTGTATGTGTATACAGTATCAGAGAGAGAGAGGAAGTAAGGAAGGAAGGAAGGAAGGAAGGAAGGAAGGAAAGAAGGAAGGAAGGAAGAAAAGAAGGAAGGAAGGAAGGAAGGAAGAAAGGAAGGAAGGAAGGAAGGAAGGAAGGAAAGAAAGAAAGAGAGAGAAAGAAAGAAAGAAAGAAAGAAAGAAAGAAAGAAAGAAAGAAAGAAAGAAAGAAAGAAAGAAAGAAAAGAAAGAAAGAAAGAAAAAGAAAGAAAGAAAGAAAGAAAGAAAGAAAGAAAGAAAGAAAGAAAGAAAGAAAGAAAGAGAAAGAAAAGAAGGAAGGAAAGAAACCTCGTTATTGGAATGAGATACATTATCCTTGGTCACGCAGGCTTAGGGGGAAATCATCTTTTATTCTTATTCATAGAAAGAGGCATATCCAATGCCCCTTTTCAAAAGGTTTTTGGCTCTTATCACAAGGCTTCTCTGCAGTTTTTGAAAAGAAACCTTGGCTAGTAACCAGTACTTTGATTTTATAAATATACACCAGGAGTAATTGATGATTCTTCCCCCTATACAAGCAGGGAGAAATAAATTCCTACCCTGTAATATATACACAAATTCAAAGCCTCTTCAGTGATCTGCATGCTTAAGATTTCCTCTTTGAAAATTTGACTAAAGCAATAGAATTTAACCAAATTGACTACATAGCCCAGTTTAAGATTCATTCATCACACAAAAATTAAAGTCAATTTAGTCCCATCAATAGGGCCTCTATTGCAGTTGTCACCAGAAATAACTTTGCCTATGTTTGTGAAGTCAGATTTTAGTCATCTCAGCATTTGTTCCTATATAGCCTATTTCCCTTTGGATTGCATAAGCAAGATGAAATGTATGAAATAAGAACTCAAAGGAAAGAAAGCAGTTTGGATAGAGAAAAACATTTTACTGTTATATTATCTTATGTGTGTGTGTGTGTGTGTGTGTGTGTGTGTGTGTGTATGCTTTTGTTCCTTATGTCCTGTGGAGCTGATCTGAACAAAGTGTTAGCTTTGAAATGAAATATACATAAAAGAGCTACAGGGATAGAAGGATGCTGTAACACAGGCCTTTAGTTATTAAAGATCTAGTCAAAAATGCGTTCATGTTTTTCTTGGTCTTGACTTCCTAACATTTTTGATGAATGTATATTCATAATATCAATCTCATTCTGTAAAATTAAATAATTTATAACTCCCATCTAGTATCCCACCATGCCTGTTTCCCCCCAGATCATATATATCCAGCTAAAAATAAACAAGAAGTTGAAGAAATTCATACAAGTTCTTCCTTTGGTCTTGGCAGTCTATGTCATTGTTTGTGACTCAATATCCCTTTGTCAGCAAAGAAAAAACTACCCTAAAAGCATACATTAAATACTCAATCAGAATGCAAATGAACATGTAGGGAAAATCTGATCACTCCATGACTGAGGGCTTGTGGACTTTTTATAATTGGTAGGGTAGAATAAAATCTCCTTCCCTGGTAAGAGAGGAGAAACTTGAGGGTCAGAGAGAAATTTGATGTGTGAGTCACCCATCATCATGTAGGACTTCAGCTCTGACATTTTCTGTAAAACCTATGGGGAGACTTTCTAATGAAAACCAGGTCAGGAAGAGGCAAATACACTTTAATTTAATAGAGTCAGATTTATTATTTAGCAAGAAGGGTCAAAAACATAGAGGAATATTAAGTCCTTACATAGACCAAACTGTAGTCTTCGGAAGAAAATTAATTCACACTGTATTTAACGTTAGGTAAATGAAAACCTGCCATATCATGGGTGAAGACTTAACTGGAGTTAAAGCACTAACTACATATTATCCACCTCAACTACTAGCCCAGAGTTTCTCCCCTTCTCCGTGGTACAACAACAATAACCAAAAATTTTAAGTGATAAAAACATAATCAAAGATTTCATTTCTACCCCATCTAAACTTCTGGAGATAGAATGTGTACAGGACACCAAAGAAACTGGGGACTGGATTGTGTTATCTTGCGAGGAGGGAAAGCTATGAGGAGGGGACAGAAGCGGCACAAAGATACCAGAAAAGGACAAGTTAAATGGTAAGCCTGCCGGGATGAACATGGGACCAAATACTGAGGAGATTGATAGAGAAGAACAATGGAGATGATGAGATTTTGTTGCATTGTTTGGACAAGGAAATGAGTTGGCAAAAGCAAAGCAATTACCAAGTTCCTAGCACTATACTGCTTTGGGATAACCACTTGAAGCTCTCTTAAACCCTCACCAGAGTTTATAGTGAATTAAGTCTGGGGAAATAATGGCCAACATCTAAGTGGGAGTGGGATGAGATGGGAAGATGATAGGTGGACAGAGGCAGCCTCAGTTCCCATTCTTCTGACAGGTGCTGGTCTGCCTTTAAAGATTCTACCCTGAGGGAAGCCTGGGGGGCTCATTTGGTTAAGCGTCTGACTCTTGATTTCGGCTCAGGTCATGATCTCAGGGTCATGAGATGAGTCCTGGGTCAGGTTCTGTGCTGGGTGTGGAGGCTGCTTAAAATTCTCCCTCTCCCTCTGCCCTGCCCACTCACAGTCACTCTAAGTTAAGTACTTGATTAAAATTAAAATTAAATAAATTAAAATAAAAAAGATTCTATCCTGAGAGGGTTTTCAACCTGCTGATTACTTCCCTACAGTGATTGTAAGTTTAATTCCCTGATACCCATGACTCAGAGCATGGTGAAGGAAACCCCGTTAAGGACAGGAAAGGAGAGACCAACCATAGAGATGACAAAAAGTTTCACCCAGAGACACATCTTAAATCTCCAATGCCTGAGAAAGATAAGCTCAAAAGAATCATCTTTCATGAATACTGGTAAACTCCATTTCCCTAGGAACAAACCTACTTTTTCAGAAAAAAAAAAAAAAAATGTGTGACCTGCTTGAAGGATAATCAGAAAACAAGAACGTTTTAAAAACTTTTAGGAAACACCTCCGTCTTTCCCTGGTAGGCTTGCAAACTTATATCACATTCCTTCATTTGAGCTAAGAGGCTCTGTGCCCTCCATTCCATTCCACCAATCCATCTGAAAACAAGAAAGTCAAGCAGTGCCATTGAAGTCCTCATTTCCCTCTGATCCGCTCTGGGATGCATGCCTTCATGGAATCCTGGGTCACATCTCCAGCCGGCAGCCTCTCAACAAGAATGAAGACCAAGCATCTATTTGCAGGGCACCAGGTCAGCAGGAAGACACTTCCACTACTACTAATTTAAGTCTAATTCATGATCCAATGATAGCTCTATATTGCTAGATAACTACTATTATCTACTGCTTACCAACATCATGAGAGCACAATATTTGAAGAAAGATATGAAGAAACAATACAACCAAGGTATAGCTCAGATGCTTAGCATATTAATACAAATTAATTTTAATCACTGTTAAAACTTAATCCAATCTTGGTTTCATCTCTTCTGAGGAACAAAGACCTCAGTTGCGTGCTCACTTCAGTGTGGAGGCACTTCTGTGTTCACTGAGGCTGACCCCTGAAGTACCACGCAGACCTCTTCAACCCAGGTCACAAGCCACCCGGGGGGTACTTTCATTAATTTTCTAACAACGTGTGCCTAGTCATTGCCTAGAGTGGTGCCCAGCCCTGCACTGATACTCTGCTATTCAATCATTTGAAAACCTATTTTCTGCTCTTCTTCTGCTCCTTTCACCTGCTCTAAACCAAAGAAAGCAATCTCTTTTCACTGGAAACTTCTGGGCTTCTCCTCCTAACTCCAGATCCCATTACTTCTCACCAACTAATGAAGACCTGAACCACTGACATGTTTATTTGTGCCAATGAATTCAAGTCTGATTGCTAGTAGAAGAGCAACAATTTTACCTAATGCTGAATAGAACAGAAGAAGTCATAAAAAATGTATGAAGTATATGTTCCCTTTCACATCCTTTACCCTATTTCATTAACAAGTTTCCAAAATCCAAATGTTCTGCATTAGTCAGAAAAGGCCTCGCTTCTTCCCTACAACTTATCTAGCAGAGACACAGAATCCTGCTGGCTGCTCTTCTTAATGTCCTTCTAAAATACATTGTGACTTCGTCTCTCTCTGTTCCTTACCCCATCATCTCTCACCTTTCCCAAAATAAATCCTTGAATTCATAGTATTTTTAGGTGCCACATATGAACTTAATGGCATTTTCTTTATAACTATAAGTATCTGTATCTGTATTGGTATATCATAGTTTGGATATTTACAAAGGAAAAGAAAAGTTCTAAGTATTTCCCACTATGTGAAGGTTAGCAGGGTGACACATGTAAAAACAAATTTAATTAATGGATTTCAGTCATCATAAGAATCAAGATCATCCATCTAGTGTTCTTTCCACTAGCCTATACTGCCCTCTTTATAACCATCATGCATTTCGGAAAATGAACAATCTCTCCATTTCCATGACTGACTACTCAGGGAAATTTGCTTGTCATTATAATAACTGTAATGTGATGATAACATTTCCCACAGTTAGATTTAGTGCCACGTGGACATAGATCGAAAATATGGATCCTGTCAGAACCAATTAATTCACTCAAGAGACGTGCTAGTAATACACAAAACCATGAAGCTAGGACAATAGTCACAGTGATACAGATCTGGTAGATAGAAAGTGTGCATATTCAGTCTATATTGGGTTCAATAAGGCAGGATGACTGCAGGATAACTCATTGTCATGGGATCTTCAAAACCAAATGCGTGGGAGACCCAATAATGATAGAAGCAAGTCAGAATTATAGTTCGAGCCTATGAGCATTAACTTGAACATAACAAAAAAAATTTTTTTATTTGTTTCAGAATCCTTTGCCATACCACTTCATGGAATTTTGCTTTGAGGAGTTGAATCATAAGATCAGACCCAACACACTTTCCCTGAAAATGCCCAAGGAGAACAGCTTCTTCACAAACAGCCCTGCTTATGTGGACCTGGAACAATGCAGTCAGACCTCCTGATCCTACGAGGATTTCAAATGGAGAACAGACCACATATATTTAAAAACAAAAAATGTTTGCTTCCAAATAAACTTCCCTCCACACCACTGCTACACCCCAAGCTTCTGCAGAAGGGACAAACTGACCACTGCTCGGGATAGGAATGAAGAAAGTAGTGGAAATGTTTGCAGCTGCACCACCAAGACAGACAGTATAAAACTTCAATCAACTAGAACCCAACTGGTTGATCCCTCACTTGCCAGTTTTTTTCTACTTCCTGATTCTATCCTCCACCTCAGCCATCACTTCAAGCACAAAGGCAGTAAGTACATCCATAGCAAGAATGTGGCTTTTTAAACGAACACATCAGGGGGTACCTTCTGGGAGCTGTTCACCTTCAGCCCAATCTTCTACACATTCTCTATTTTGACATTGACCATTGATGTCCAGATTAATGACACCTAACAGGGTGCAAAATCTTCAATCCTGAAGGAAAGATTCAATATTGGCCATGAAATTCTACTTGCTAAATCAAGAAGCAGTTTTAAAATTGTCCAAGTAAAAGCATCTGGGTATTTTTTTTAATCTCTTGTTAAGCAAAAATTTTAATTAACCAAGAGTTCATTCCCTCAACATTTTTATTGATCATTGTATTACTTTTAAGTGGTTGGGGAATTTTCCATTTTTTGGTATATCCCACATGTCTCTTTCCTTTCATGTAAGTCATCAAAAATTGTCTGCATCTGAAAATGAGCTTATATGATTTTAAATAAACAGTTAACACATGAATGGGTTCCATCTTCAGGAATTTTGTACTCAAGTCCCAGAGAGAAGAGACTCTTAAAAGGTATTTTCCAATAATGAATTCTGAGTCTGATATAATTTCCTTTCAGGGTCTATTTTATAAAAATGTGACTGTCCCACTCAATCCGTCTTTGAAGAATCTCCATAGACCCTCAAGTAATATTATTCAGTCCAAATTTCAGTAGCATACTAAATGTCAATCTTAAATGGAAGACAGTATAAGCATTGATTGAGGTTTTAAATGATAAAACATTTTATCATTTAAAGCTGTGGTTATCAAAATAGCTACCACTCAGTGGTCCTATCAACAGTGTATTTAATACATGTCAGTGCTGTGCTTTATAATGTATATTATCAACCGATGAGCCTCATTTCATAAACCACATACAATCTTCAGACATGTCAATTGATAAGCACAGCTTGGGTATACCATTAGAGAAAAGCAGAATATACTGAAACCCTCAATTAACTAAACGTTTGCTGCACTCTACTTTTATGGAGAAGCCAATCATAAAAAAACTCAGAGCAAACATTTTAAAACCCATTAAATCCTAGGGTTCCATGCACTTTAAGGCCAAACTCCTACATCAGTGGTTTTTAAATCATTTTTAAGCAATAGAAGTTTTTTTTTAATAAAACAAAAAAAGAGAAATTATTACAGTTGAGGGGAGGCACAGGGCGGGGGAGTTACTTTTAGAGTTCTGCCCATTTCTACCCTATAGATCAGCCAGCAGGGCTGAAATATGTTGTGGTATCAAGAAATCCCCAAACTGCAATGGTTTAAAATAGCAGAGGTTTATGTCTTACTTATTTAGGCTGCACAGGCTCTACCTGGACACGTACTTCTATTATTACCATGGAAGGAAAAACTGAAGTAGACATTCAAGCATGGCAATTAAAGGCTTCCATCCAGAGTTACACACATCTCTTCTGTTTTTATTTCCCTGGCCAGAGAAAGTACATGGCCATGCCTAATCTTAAGGTGGTAGAAAGGATAATCCTTCCAGGGGAGTAAGATAGCAGTGGACAGGAATCATGTCTGACACATACCAACCAGCAAGCAATGTCAAAACTACAGCACAGTTCAAAGCCATTGCCCTTCATGTCTTCACTTAGTGTTATTCAGAATAAAGCACTTTCAGATGCCAATTGATTAGCAAAATATTTTCTTCCACACAGTAGATTTATTAGGAAGGCTAAATGAGCTAACATAACAAGGAAAGAATTTACCAATAAGAAGGATTTTCAGGATATTCTCTCAGTAAGCTGGAAAATTCAGTTAACCAGAACACAATTTCCCAAATACATCCTCTAACTCAAGTTAACCTGTTTTACTGATTACTCAGTAAAATATTACTCAGTTAAATATTAGTGAGTTTCAGTAATATTTACTGCAAGGCTACTTCTAAACATTACAAAAGAACTAATACTTCCTCATCTTCTTTTTTTCTCCTCTGTTAGCCTAGTTATATGGCCAAAAACCAGAAGCAAGTGAAAAAAGACTCAAAAGCATCACTGAAAACAACTTCAGTGGCCATCTCTGTTATATAATAGTTATTAAGTCATTCTTGGGTGACTATTGATTTAATATTGTGTGTGAAGTTGAGGTTATCAGCTTATAAAGGTAATTAGCCTTAGTGACCCTCATTCTTTTCCTATCATACAGTGGATGTAAGAGGCAACAAGAATGATCAAAGAACTCACAAAAGCAGCAGTAAAAAGTGACAACTAATTGAGAAAGATAGCTGGAAAACCATCCAGAAAAACACCTCCATGAATGAGGGGTGAATGCTCCCTGTGTATTACAAGACAACCTAACGATTAATGTTGACAATGATGACCCTAAGTCATGAATAAAATATTAAAACTATAATGATCTTGGGTGCATCATTTAGCCTCATTAGTGTTTAGTTTTATTATCTAAAAATACGAGAGTCGAAATCACTGATCTCTGGTCATTTTGTGATTCTATGAGTTTCACATTTATTCTATCAATAAACAATTGATCATCACTAACAAATATGAACCAGAAACCTAAAGGAAAAAAATGAAACTGAAATAGGATGAGGAATTAGACAAGGAAAAAAATCAATGAAGCAGGCTTCCAAAATGCTGATAGGATTAAATAAGCTGAAAATAAGGATTTTGGTTGCAAATAGAAGAAGCTCAGCACAAACCAGCTAAAACAGTAAAGAAATTTATTGGTTCTCATCCCTGGTAAGTTTAGGAATAATGTGGGTTTGAGATTTGGTTTGACGCAATAGCACAAAAACTTCCACAAAGAAACCTAATCTCTGTCTCTATGCTCTGCCTTCCATAATGTCTACCTCATCCTAAAGCTATTCTCCTCATAGCTGGACTATGGCTGCCAATAAATCCCAGGTCTACACACTGTTTTGTCCACATCCAGTATGAAATAAACGGCATCTCTATCTCAGACTTCCAAGGAAAAGTCTTGAGATTCATTGCAATTGGTCCAGGCTGGGTCTCACATTCGTTCTTCAACCAAACACTATAGCCAGGTTGTAAAGAGTATTATTTGGGCTAAGTCAATGACGGTCCGCTTCAGAAGCTTACAATGGAATAACCTTCCCCAGATGCATACAGGACCCAAGGGTGTCCTCACATTGTCATTCCTCTGTGTGTACGCACACCTGGTGTCACTTTGTGTGTCCAAAATTCCCTCTTTGTAGGTAAAGACAGTCAAATTGGATGAAGGCCCGCTCTAACAGCCTTGTTTTAACTTAATCACATCTTTAAAGTTCCTATCTCCAAATACAGTCTCATTCTGAGGTACTAAGGGTTATGGTCTCAACATATGAACCTGTTGTAAGGGCGGAGGGTGGATACAATCTATGTCATAACAAATCCCAAAACCAAGATGTCTCCTGGTGGTTTCTTTTCATTTTAAGGATTTTTTTAAATGATATTATCAGAGTCGAAAAAAACAAACAACAAAGTAATAAGAACAAAATCAAGATAGTTTAGATTTCTCACCAACATTGCTAAGCACCAGAAGTTTTCACTGAAAAAAAGTCCGCAGAGTTTTGTGAGGAAAAAAATTTGATCCAAAGAATCTATGTATAACCAAGAAAACAGAAACACTCTCTCAGACATAAAAAGTATAGAATGTATAATACCCATGTACTCTTTTCAAAATAATTACTTCAAAAAGAAAAAAACTAAAAAATTGGTGATTTGTGGTATTAAAAAAATTACAATCAGTAATGAAAACACTTAAGTATAGAGTTACATCTAAATAATTGTAGATAACAGTGTCATAAAATGTAATGCATTTTTCAAAAATAGTTCTTTAAATAAAATGTCATAATGTAAAAATAAAAATATAAAATGATGTTGTTATAAGGTATTTTTTAAAACTAAGCAATAAGGGTCTTTTTTTAACATACACAAACATGGTAAATTTGTCCATTCTTGCAATGACAGCTGGATGCTACTGGGTACCACACTGAACAAACCTCAGAATGCCCCTTCTAAGGCAAACTGCCTCATCCACAATCCCTACTAAAGGGTCAGCAACCTGCCCCTGACACACACTGTCTCTCCCTATTCAGTGCCCCAGCAAGAGTTGATTAGAGAGGTTACCCAAGGTCAATTAATCCATGGGCTTGCTTATGTTCTGGTGGGAAAAAAAAAAAATGAGCTAGAGCAATCAGATTCCCTCTCTGGGATGTATTGGAGCTGGAAATATGGGAAAAAGAAGAAGTCAGTCGGCAGTGAGAGCCAGAGTTACTCTGCTCCTGATAGCTCCCTGGGTACCCCTGTGACAGATTGTCCCTTTTCCAGAGGCAACTGGAGCAGCTCTCTGTTCCAGCAGCCAAAACAGCCAAATCAAAATGTGATGTGAAAATGGAAGATTCCATTAATTAAGTAATCCACTCCATGTCAAATTTAAAAATTGACTAAATTGACTGAACTGATTCCTTTTCAGCACTTTGTGAGGAGGTGATTTTACTTCCATACTGAACAGTTACTTATTAGAGTTCTGCCAATAAGATATGCTAAGAAATTGTTTAGAGCACTTAAACAATTAACAAGTTGCCTGGTGTTTTCACCTCTATCTGGGTGAACACACACGTTCCTCTCTCTACAGATAAATCTACACTGTCATTTGTATTCAGGCAAACACTTTTCAGGCCTATGCCTGTTGCAAGTTTCTCATTATCTTTTTTGGGTTGAAGGAATGATAATACATTAAATTTAATTCCTTACAATAATACCTTTGCCTTATGTTTCATGGTAGCTGATAGTTTTTTAAAACGGTGGTGTCTGGTTACTGTTATTTAGAAGCGGCCATCATTGTCATGTTTCATATTGGCCATAGATATGATCATTAAAAATAAATAAATAAAAGTACTTGAAGTCTATGTTTGCTTGCTTCCTTGTGAGTGTGTTTTGTAGGACCCATTTGTTAAACCAGAATTCTGTAAAGGGTGCTGCCTTCCTTGTTTGCTAACTTTTGAGTAGAAGAGGCTTCAAGTAAGGTCAGCCAAGCACAGATCTATAAAGAAAAAGATAAACAAGAAACAAAAAACTCTGTGTTCCTATGAAAACAGAATGTTCTCTATGATAGGTAGAGAATGACTGGACTCACATTACAGTTTTTATTTGTTCAGTGAATGAATGAACATAGGAACAAGTGAATGAATGACAAAATTAATAGAGAAGTGAATGTAAGGGAATAACATCAAAATGAAATGAAAACTTTAGAAATAGTTTACCTTCCAGTTAAATTAAACAATTATACATAGAAACAATGGATAGTTTACTATAGTGTTCATGAAAGTACTTTCTAACTCCTCTCATTAAAAATAATGAGAAAAAATAGCCTTTGCTGAAGAAGCTAAAAGGATCTTCTCGCTTTTAGTTAAATATTCTCTCTTCTCAGTTTATGGTCATCCTTTTTTATATGTCCCACAATATTCTGGTCAAGAATATTTGTTTCTTAGTATTTCAGAGCCCATGTTACCAAATAGCAGAAGAGTAGTTTCTACTTACGCACTTGTTCTGTGAGCACTATAAATGCAGTGTTTATCAATGGCACTTGTAAGGTGGGATTTTTTTATTTAGTAACTTCCAAAATGCCAACCAAGTCCTTAATTTCTTTCCCTACGAGTAGTTTTTCTTTCTGTTTGCATGCTGTCACAGTCCTGTGCTCGCTCTGCTCTTGATCTCTCTCAATCTCTCTCGCTGGGGTTTTATATTCAGGTGCCTTTGTCAGAAAAACAACTTTCTGCGCAGAAAACAGATTCCCCTTCTGGATGGAAATACAGCCCCATTTTCTGCAGTCCCATTAATATTCCCACCCCCGTACTTAGCTGTCAAGGAGCTTGCTTAGATAACAATTTCAGTATTGATATTTGAGTGTTCTTATTATATCATTCAGCCTTTCGGTAAAAATTTTACTTCTAATCTATTGTATCTTTAAGCTCTATTAAATTAACCTGGAATATTCTTCCTTCATGAACTCTTTGAAAGTGGAACTCCCATGGTCTCTAATAGTATCTTTCGTAAATGTGAATTACATTAATTTGAAATGACTTAATGGTGTTTGGGGAAATAGATCCAAAGGGGGTACCTGCACTCCAATGTTTATAGCAGCAATGTCCACAATAGCCAAACTATGGAAAGACCCCAGATGTCCATCAACAGATGAATAGATAAAGTAGATGTGGTATATATTACAATGAAATACTACACAGCCATCAAAAAAAAAAAAACGAAATCTTGTCATTTGCAATGACATGGATGGAACTAGAGGGTATTATGCTAAGCGAAATAAGTCAGTCAGAGAAAGACAATTATTATATGATCTCACTCATATGTGGAATTTAAGAAACAAAACAGAGGAGCATAGGGGAGGAAAGGAAAAAATAAAATAAGACGAAATCAGAGAGGAGACAAACCATAAGAGACTCTTAGTCATAGGAAATAAACTGAGGGTTGCTGGAGGGGATGGGGGTGAGGGAATGGGGTAACTGGGTGATGGACATTAAGGAGGGCACGTGATATAATGAGCACTGGGTATTATATAAAACTGATGAATCACTGACCTCTACTTCTGAAACCAAAAACACATTATAGGTTAATTAATTGAATTTAAATTTAGAAAAATAAAATAAAAAATAAAAATGAGGGAAAATAGTATAGTGTGGGGGGAAAAAAAAGCAATCAAAACATCCAGTATGTGGGGAAACACCAGATTTACGAAAAAGTAAAAGTATTAATAGATGCAGTCCAAAATATAATTGAACTTATTATTACATGGATTTGGAGACATACTAAGTGTTAAATCACGTCTTGAAAGGTAACTTCATAGAGTAAAATCCTCACGTGACACAGTTATTCTTTGGGTTTTGTTCTCCCGCATCAGCACTATGATGAGGTCTGACCTCAAGGATTGGCCTGGCTAGCCAAGAAAGAATGAGATCCAGGGAAAGATCTTGACAAGGACCTCTGCCGTGTTAGGGAAATAACGCTGTGAAATGGAAATGTGACAAGTCTCAGCTCCTGGGGATAGAAAATTAGTTTGCTCAAAATTCCAAAAGGCATGCTCGAGGAAGGTGGTTTCAATCAGTGCAAAGGAAGGAAGATGGGCTCATGAACCTGCCGGGTCTATTCCCTTCTTTATGCCTCCGAATGAAGCTGAAGCACATTAAGAAAACATATATGTGTTTCTCACCTTGAATGCAAAGACACACACTGCATCTCCCACCCAGCCCATGCAGGACTTTTCATTTTCAATTTACAAAGAATGAAATAAAATTAGAGCTTGTCACCTTTAGGGGAAAAGAAGACAGACTGGAATCAGGGAGTAACCTGAATTGCTCCATTTTCCACGGAGAGTAACAAGAAACAGGAATGCGCGGCGGCCTATTCCTAAGCATAGCCAGTGATGAGGTTTTTCACACATAATGTGAGTGACTTATTATTGCTCTCGGAGCTTGAAACTTTCTGTCACCTGACTCTGGAGTCTTCGAGGCTCAGAGACTATTCACAGCATCACCACTTATGGCCGTGAAGCCACAGTGAACACACCCCTACGCAGTGTTCAATCTCATCTGCTCAGATTCCACAAACGAATCATTTTGGACACTTTGGAAAGTCATTTGGGCAGAAGTTTATCTTACCTATGAAGAAAAGATTTCTAAGACATTAGTATCACAAACAGAATTGCAGCAAGAAGGGATAGATTCCACAGCACAGACAGAACCAAGATGGCCTTAAGTTTCCCCTCAGCTTGACAAAACTGTGGATAGGTTTCTTCCTGACTAGAGGCCCCTGGACCCCTTTTCCTAGAGCATTTATTTTAGGAAAACTGTAATTGTCAACTCTCTCTCTGCCCCCTCTGAGATATAAATCTTCTACAACCCAGGAGTGTCTTTCTCAAGGGCCTGGAAGTCATCCCTTTGAAATGTAATCTTCAAGAAAGATAGCACCTCAATCTCCTGGTCTGTGGAAGCAGGGGAGCCTACCTTCCATACGTAACAATTAACAAACGCAGATGGAGATGGCCTAAGCACACTGGCCAACCTCTCCCCTGACATCCTCCAGGACTTTCCGAGAGCATGCTCTTTTCCCTGTTGTAATAATGAAATAGTTCTCTATTTCAGTGGTCTTGAATAAAGTCTTCCTGGCCTGTTTAACTGGTCTGGTGCAACTTTTCTCTTACAAATAACTGTTGGGGATCCCACCATCCACTAACCCCTCTTGCTTACACTTACAACCCAACTTTATGGCCACAATATCCCTGCTAAATATCACGTGCTCCAGCCTCCCCTGCCCTGGTAGCCCCCCAGGCCTGGAGCTCATGCTAAGGATGGCTGAGGAGGAGGGAGTGACTGAGCCTGCCTTCCTGGCAGCCTTACAGGATAGCCATCACAGCCTCAACTGCTTATCCCCTACTTCCTTTGCCTGAGAGAGAAATACACTTCTCTCTATGCTTAACACCCTGTGATTTGGGGCAGGGGCTCAAACTGCATGATAGGATAAATTTTTCAAGCTTCCTCCAAAACCTCAAAAATATCTATTTCACATATATCTTAGGACTGGAAGGGATATTAAAGAAGATCTAAGGGCATCTGGGTGGCTCAGTCGGTTAAGCATCTGCCTTCAGCTCAGGTCATGATCCCAGGGTCCTGGGATTGAGTCCCGCATCAGGCTCCCTGCTCAGTGGGGAGTGTGCTTCTCCCTTTGCCCCTCTCCTAACTTGGGCTCAGTCTCTCTCTGTCAAATAAATAAATAAAATCTTAAAAAAAAAAAAATAAAGAAGATCGAATCCTCACCCTCTATGTTTTACGATGAAAAAACCGAGGAGACCCAAAGATTTCAGTCAGATTGTCCAAAATTCTTTATATTGGCCAACAGATATAATGTAAATCATTACTCCTCCCCAGTGCTCATCCTGGTGCCTGACATCTGGCAGACACTCCATATGCGTTTAGTGAGTAAAGGAACATGTAAACAAATGATTACAATTTGGTGACAACTGTTGTAATAGACAAACAGGTCCAGGAGTCCAGGGGCCCAGGCCACTAGCCATTCACCTTGCTCGTCATTGTGTATACCACCTTTCAAGTTGCACAACTCACGTTTGGAGATTTATTTACGTCTAATTCCTTAAATCAAACTTTCCACTAACAACACCTGGCCTTCGTATTAGTGATTTTTATATTGATCTCAGCAGGTATCTTGTTCAACACACAGAGTCTGGCTAAAATATTCACTGGGCCCATTTCTCTCTCTATAGGAACAGCGCTGTCTGAGTCCCAGGCATCCTTCCTCCTGGGGATCTATTACTCAAGGTCTGTGTAAATTTATGGCAGTGAAATGAAAATATTAAATCTCTCAATTGGATTAGTTCTGCTGTTGCATGTAAATCCACACCAAATGTGGCAAACCAACGTGTAAATTCTTTCCTATGCCAGATTTTCAGTCCTACAGTTAATTGTATTTTATTGCAAATATTTAAAGTCAAAAACACGGGTGCAAACTTGTTACTAAGGCACAAGTTATATCAAACTGGAAGGCTGGGTTTTTTTTCTGTTTCTTTTCAAAGGTGTTAATATATAGGAAACACACTATAGGGCAGCTTCCTCCAGTCTCTGTTACTTTGCTTTTGTAAAGTTGTTTCCTCATCTATAATCATGGCGTCTGACTTGACAGTATTTCAGACCCTGTCGGCTCTGATAGTCTCTGAGATTATGATTTAACTTAAACACTGCATAATATGGGGATTGCTTACTTCCTCTCCCTCACAGGCCATACAGAGAAGGAACTCCTGCTTTACTTCCAAGGAAAGGGGGTACAGAACAAATATTGGGATCCCCCTCTCCATCCCCTCACTCATTCACTCCTCCCAGTGAGAGAAGAAGTAATTTATCTGCTGGGTGACCGAAATCCATAGGACCTGGTTGGCCAAGGCTACAATCACAACATCAAAAATTACACGAGCCAAGTCTTTTGCTATATTGCTCTCTTGGCTTATCTGCCCTCATGCTGGGAACTTTCTGCCCCTCTGCCTCCTGCCTCAGTGGTACCTCTCCTCCACCAGGAAGTCCAACGTGCTCTAGCTTCTTTGCTCATGACTGGTAGGCAAGTTTCCACTCAGGTGTGAGATAAGAGGACAAGCCACCTTTCTCTAACTCAGCATTCCTTGTATAAAGCTGATCCCACACTTCAATCCGTATCAGACGACTAGCATCCACTGTCAGTTACTGAGAGCATCACATGTAATAACTGTTCCAGAATGAAAGACCAAGCTGGGTATCCTCTGCACATTCCAGGACAGAGTAAGGTTAATGAGCTACTCCTATCCTCAGGGGATCTGCAAGAAATAGAGTCAAACTGTTTGATTCCTTAAGACAGGAAATAGATAAAGGAGTTTGTCATAGTCAGAAAGGAGCTCTCTCCCCTCTCCCACTCGGCAGTGGGACAGCGGATCAGCAGCCGGCCATGCCTCGAAGCCAACAAGAACAACAGCTGTAGCTAAGAGGGGCAGATCGAACATGGAGTAAGAGGGCAGGAGAAGCGATACAGCCTGTCGTCATGGCTCAGAGGAGACTCAATGCTACCGAGGAGCCCCAGAGGAGACACCAGAGATGGGATCCCTGAATGTCAGGAGCTGGTGACTAGAGTTCCGGTAACTTTTCACAGCTCAGTGCGGAATGCGAGAAGATCATTCGTCATGACATAGGTTCTTAGACCAGCCCTGTTCAGCCGTAATACACTGCAAGCCACTTGGTGAATTTTTAGTAATCACACCAAAGAAGTAAAAATAAACAGGTGAAATTCATTTTAATCATATGTTTACTTAACCCCAAATACCTAAAATATTACTATTTCCACATTTAGTCAATAATCAATATAGAAAATTATTATGATATTTTCATTCTCTTTTTAATATTGCCTTTGAAACCCAGTGTGTATTTTATATTCACAACACAGCTCAATTCAGACTAGCCACATTTCAAGCGCTCAGTAGCCCCATTTGGCTAGTAGTATGACGTTAGACAATATAGTCTTAAATTATACCCAATAATCTGGGTACAAAGGGAAATGTGTGTGTGTGTATACACACACACATATATATATATATATCAATAAATATTTCCCAACAACAGCTGCAGATGTAAACTTTGCACTCTGAAGACATTACTATGGAACCAAACCAGATGATGTTATCTTGCAAGGGAAATATTGCAAGGGAAAAATGTTCTTAATCTACAGCCACTGTTGACCCTCATATTGTAGGTTTCAGCCTAGGGTCAAAAAAAAAAAAGAAAAAGAAAAAGAATCTTTTGTTTCAAAATATCACAAACCTGGCCATACAGAGCTACATTTAAAAATCCTTAGCTCTTGGGGCACCTGGGTGGCTCAGTCGTTAAGCGTCTACCTTCGGCTCAGGTCATAATCCCAGGGTCCTGGGATCAAGCCCCGCATTGGGCTCCCTGCTCCACGGGAAGCCTGCTTCTCCCTCTCCCACTCCCCCTGCTTGTATTCCCTCTCTCATTGTGTCTCTCTCTGTCAAATAAATGAATAAAATCTTTTTAAAATGAAGGGGAGTAAGTCGGAGGGGGAGACGAACCACGAGAGCCGAGGGACTCTGAAAAACAAACTGAGGTTTCTAGAGGGGAGGGGGGTGGGGGGATGGGTTAGCCTGGTGATGGGTATTAAAGAGGGCACATTCTGCGTGGAGCACTGGGTGTTATGCACAAACAATGAATCATGGAACACTACATCAAAAACTAATGATGTAATGTATGGTGATTAATATAACAATAAAAAATTTTTTTAAATCTTTTTAAAAAATAAAATAAATAAAAATCCTTAGGTCTTACACATTCAAGCTTGGCCTCTCCTAGTAAATCTCCCCCTTCCCTTACTGCAATTCTGGGTTCATGTGAATACGTCAGCCACAGAGTTGCTTCTGCAAATCATTGCAACTAAACTTGTCTCAGAGGGCATCCAACAAAGGCTGATCCTGTAAATTGCCAAGGAAAATTCAGCTTCTCTACCCATGAAATCACTTTCAGATTTATCCTAGTAAAAGATTAGCCAACAATGAAAAGATGTTGTCATCACAATTTGCAGCAGCAAATCAGTTTCCTGTCCTTACCTTTGCACACTTCCTTTGCATTTGTGAAACCGGAGACACGTTTGATGATTTTTAAGAAAAATGTATCTTTCTATTCCTATGAAAATATGCTCTGCAGAGAACAAGATGGGTTGCTTAATAACAAAAAAAGTGATCTTGTTTGAAAAAGTAGGCCTTCTGTCTTGCACAGAGACAGCTGATAAAATAAAACAGAGGAATTAAGTAAAAGAAGATACATAAGTTAAGGCAGCCTGAAGGCAACCTCCGCTTTGATGCCAACAAATCATAGCATTCTCACAAGTTTTTTCCTTCTGATTTACATTTAAAAAAATGAATAGCTAATGTAGCAAAGACCAAGCATCTTCTTGAAAAAACATATCCAGCGAGGATAGAACAAATGGAGCTCTTTTCTTTCACTACTGAATCAAATTCTAAGCTACACCAATTAGCAGTCTGAATGATCGATACCCAAGACTAGCACTTGGGCACTTGTGAAACCAGATTTTGACAGCAGGAGTTAGTGCAGTGTGATTGTGAGAAATCACAGAAAGAACTTTGGGTAAATACTGAATTGATGGTTTCATCATGTGTCAACTGTGCTCACCTCGCTGTGCAGCCCTAACGTTCAAGATGCTTGAGCGTGACTCAACAGAAGTCATTTGACTTTTTGAAATCCTACAAGAAACACATCATCCCTTAACTCACAAAATCTCAACCATAAACTCATGTTCTTGTGACTATAATCATTCAGTCACATCCATTCTCAAAAGATATACCCTACTGTTTATATGCCCCTTTATTGTGAAACCACTTTACTTTCAAGCCCTGAGGCTAATTTCTCCCAATGGTGGATATCAGTAAATGGTGGCTAAGTTCTCATGAATTAACACTGGCATGTTTTTGAAATGGATTTTGCCAATTAATTCTTAGGCCTTGTGGCCCCAAAGCTACAGAATTTCTCTTGACCAAGCCTCCCCATAGCAAGGCTACAACGCCTTTTGAAAATGGAGTTATGATGGATAAAACTCTATTATTTTGTTTTCTACTTAAAAAATAGGAAGAAAATATTGGAGGACTGAGCCTCATTCAGTGAACATAAAGAGTAGCATAAGGTTCCAGAGAGAAGTGCAGTGTAGTTCAAATATTGTTTTCCATGTATGTCAACAAAGGTGGAAAGCTAAATTTTCAGTGGTACATTTTTTAGGAAGCTGTGTGGCAGCTCAGTAACTGAACTGATTTTCCATTGTGGAATACTTTCTATAGTATGTCTTTATCTGGACCAATGAAAAGAAACGGATAAAATTGCCTACCCAGTTGTCTTTTCAGTCATTCCCCTCTGACTAGGTCCTCCACTGTGGTCATTCCCTCTGGCGCCAAGTCTACCCATCCACACCTCATAATGAAGAGAAAAGATGAGATCAAAATAATGTCCAGCTGGCCAGAATCCACGACTGCTCTAGGCCAACCAGAAAAAATCCACCTGGAGCACCTAGGACTTGAATTTAGGGAGGAGCGCTTGGCTATGCTCGATAGGGCCCTGCAGCCTGAAAACCGATTTTTGTTGATGACGATTAATGACTTGTCGGTCCATATCCTCTGCACTTTAATTGTGACTGGTGACCCCAGACGTCTCTCCAAGAACACATAAAAGTCATCTGAGCCACATTTTCTGCGTCAAGTATACACCAGGACACCCTTCACATCTAGACCCATGGACCCTTGCTTTCATGCATTGGTTCCATAATTCTCCTGCCTTCACACTCAGGTTTTCAACATCAGCATCAAGAGCCTTTACTTGTAACCAGTTGGAACTCTCTTCTTATATGACTTAATATCCTCCTAACCCGGTACCTTACTCTAGCCTACTCAGTCTCCCCCTTAGCCATGTAGGCTAGCCCCCTCTCTGCCATACCTCAAGAAGAGAATGATGGCACATCTCCTGCCTGAATGCCTGAGAATCACATCTATTTGGATTCTCCATCACTGCCTGATTATAGGATACTCATCAGTTACTTCAGTTTTTAGTGGACTTCCGACCTAGGCTATACCCTTTGGACCTTGTGTTTGAACAGGTAAAGCTGAATTCCAGCCAGCATTGGCAGCTAAATCTATCTATCTCCTCCCCAGCTCCAACCTCATTCCCATGGCATATTTATATCTTCTTCCCCACCCTGAGTCACCTACCTTCCACTTGGTCTGCCACATTCTTCCATAGTTATTGGGCCATTCCTCACTCTTTCTGTGAAAATAGCTGATCTTAAAATGATACATATTTCAGGGAATGGAGCAGTAGTCAAGAAGTTGGACATCTTTTCTTCCCATCCTCAGTTTAGCCACCAATGGCACTTCATTGTTTCCTTTAAAGTCGTTTTCTAGAACATCAAACACATGCATATTCATCAGCTGCTATCTATATTAGATTATCCATGCTTCTGCCTTCTTCCATTAGTGCAGTTAATCAAGAGCATTAGAAGCTGGAGTTGCCCTATGAAGTCTGAATTGCATGGCACAGTGTATGCAAAGCTAGCAGATATTCTTGCTGTATTTGTTGACCTCTCATGAAGGTGCAAAGAAAACGGAAAGCTTCAAATATTTCAAAGTATTTGACATGGTTTGGGAGGAATTTCATTTGCTCAGAAGGCTTCTCTTAAGGGAATTGCATTTTGAACTGTTATATCACATATACATTTTTATTACCATTTCGGTTCACTCAGTCATCTGAATACCAAGCTAGAGCACTGGACCATTGGACACAAGGATGAATTCCAAGAAGATTAGAGAACCAGGAAAAGGCAGAATGGGTTTAATGACTCATGGGTGAAGCATTAGTCATTGATCATAAACCAGTATGGAACCAGAGACACTGGGAACAAATTCAGGCTGCAGAGCAAGAGGCTCTGCAGGTTCTGCTTCACAATTCAGGCAGCTGACTTAACACTTCCACAGAGTCCACAGTGCAGAAGCCCAGATGGTTTTTTCTTCTTCCATTTCATCTTCCATTTAACCTTTTACAATCAAGATCTCTTTTAGCATTCCAGAACAACATGAAAAAGTGATTTATTTCTTTTGATTAAATATGGTTCCTAAGAGAGAGAACAATGACCTGAAATCCTCAAATATACATATAAATGAAAGGCTGTGATGGTTAAGCTAGGGATATGTGTTTAAAACGAGTGCACTGAAATATAGCTTCTAACCTAAGGAGTGTCAAGTGGTTTCATAGATGACTGGGACCTAGAATTCTGGCTTTGCTTAATTCTGCCCACAATTCAGGTTATAACAGTCTAGTGCATCCCTCGTGCACTCAGACTCCGCATCTGAGACACAGAGGGAGGAATGTGTACCATCTCAGGACCCTTCTCAGGCCTTACCACATTTCTGAAGGCTTCTCTGACCCTTCAGCTTGCCGTAAAGTAAATTACACTCCTCTCTATACCACCTCTCTATCCTATAGGTAAATCCCCCTTTGCACATACCTGTTTTTATTAGTGCTTCACCAGCTGGTACTATTCCCTTGCCCACTACTTAATTCCTCATATACTATTGAGAGGGATTCATCATTGTTTGGGGCTGGCAAATGAATTTTGACAGGGATCTGATTGTGCAAGACATTTCAAAATTAGAAAAAGTGTAATGACTTTAGATTAATTGACCAGAATTGTGGTGTTCAGTGTCTTGGGAATTCTGATGCTTACTGTCTATATTCAATTAAACAACAGAAGAATATGCCATACAGAGGCCATGGATTTTGAAGGCAGACAGGCTTGGATTTAAACCCAAAGTCAGCCTCAACTCTACCTTCATTTCTTCACTCAACAAGTATATAATATTAGGCATCTGCCATGTTCCACATGGTTCTAAATGCTAGGAATATAGCAATAAACAAAACAGATAAGATACTTAAAGAATTGTGGACGTGGAAGAAACTTTAGGGATCCTCTAAGTTTGACTGGGACATGTCCACACCCATTCACTTACTTCATTTCTGGCTACTTGTGTTACAATGGCAGAACTTAACAGCTATGACAGAGGCCAGAGGGACACAAAATTCTAAAATATTTACAGAAAATGTTTCCTTTGCAGAAAAAGTTTGCTGTTCTTTCTCTACGGGCTGCTCACTTTTCTTATTGAGTGCTAGCTACACACCGAAGCATTCTTCTAGGCTTCGGGAATACAGTGGTGAACAACATACATACCCTGTCTTCAGGGAGCTTACAATTTAGGAGAGTCTGGATAAGTAAGTAGGCCACTAGTATCCAATCAGGTAAATAGATCTCCCCCTGTTTGGTTCACCAATGTATTCCAAGCACCTAGAATAGTGTCCGGCAAAAGAGGCTAGTGGATACATAGAATATTTTCAATAAACTCAATCAGTAAATCTCATTAGAATGAGAGAGATGAGTGTGAGAAAAGAGGCTGAAGCAAGTAGCAAAGGACAGAGCTCACGGGGCCTATTAAAACATGCTAGACGTGAGACTTGAACTGGGAGCAATAGGCAGCCACTGAAGGATTTCAAGGTTGAGTGTGACAACGTACTTAGATAGGCACTTAGAAAAGACTGCTCTGGCTCCTTGAGGGGACTAGAAGGGAGGCAAGACTGGAGGCTCAGGGCCAGTTCGCAGCAGTGGTAGTTATCCTGCAAAGAGATACAAAAATGCCCTCTCTCCTCCACGTCCCCCTGCCCCCAGGAATAAGTGAACTCCAGGTCTCCCCAAGCAGATGGCTCCAGGTGTTTGGGTGTCACTGTCCCTGGGGTTGACGTGTGACACAGGATTGCACCAGAGCTCAGGAGAGGTGGCACAGCAAAGAAATGGACAGACAACTGGGAACTATTAAATTTTGAAGAAATGGGGTGTTCGCAGAGTTTGTGGTATTTTGAAATTATCATTAGAGCAATTGGAACTTTTAAGTAGATATCTCAGAAAGTCCAGAGACCCCTGATCAGCAAAGGGAAAGGAATGCTTATCTTCTCTGAAAGCCATTTTCACCTACAGCTGATTCATGATTCAGTCAGGGGCAAAACTCTTCCCATTCGTTTGAAACGTAAGGTGGCTTCTGTCCCAGGGCTTCGCTCTTGCCCTGTGGTGAGTAGAGAGTGGGCAGCAAAGTCGCGGGTCCCCATGGAGCCCAGCAGACGCTGTCAGATGGCACACACTGTCCTGCTCAGGTCATCATTGCCCAAGGTCCTGGAATGCACCTTGCACATTCCAGAACTCAGCTTCTCGGGATCATCAGACTCAGGGAGGCTGACTCACACTTGCTAAGTTCACAGAAGACTGAGGTATAAACCAGAACATCAACTGATTATTTTTCATTAATAAACGTAAGCACAAAAGGGTTATTAGCAGCCTCAGTCTGGTATGTGCTTTTTCTCTACAAGCAAATACAGGGGAAGCTAAATTATAGTCAGACGATTTCAAGAGACGTATAGAATTCATACAAAATAGACTAGTTATACACTTGAACTCTATAGTGACATTGGGCTAAGAAAGCCTGAGATAGACATCCCACCATGCATATGGTCTTGCCAATGGGAAAGAAATATTCCAAGTCCCTGAGCTAAGTCTCCTTCTCCCCTAGGTAGTTCTAGGAGGGCACTTGCCAACATTTGCTTTTCTGACTTTTCCATTTTCTGTTCTTCCACTGCTGGCCAACTGCAGTTCTAAATGATAAGTTCTCTCTTTAGATATGTTAATATAGGTAATCAGTTTACAATCCTGCTGACTCCATTTAAAGCCATTCTCAAAAGTGACTTTCAAGTCTTTGTCCTAGCCTGTGAGGTATAGAGGGCACTTTTATTTCCTGGCTTCCAAATTCTTGGGTGCACTTTCCTCTTGCTCCCCTCTGCGGATGGTTTCTGTTGTTCAAATGCTTGCCCTTTGTCCACATGTATCTAGAAGCTGGAAGTAGGACTTGATTAAGATAGGACCTCATGCATTATGTACATTCCTGGCTTTTTAGAAGAGTGAATTTTTCTGCATTTGAAAACTGGTTTGCATTAAAGCATTTATATCCTTCACTGACTAAATTTTAAGATCTCTTGGATGCAAGAGACAGAAACAGCAATGCAGCTCACATGATCCTTGCTATTTACAAGCACTGGACTAATTACCTTATAATGTTATTGCCTTCAAGCCTCTAATATGATGAAAGTATCTATCACCCTCCATTTGTATATGGGAAAATTGAGGCTCAAAGAAGATAAGTGGTTGTCCAAGATCACTAAGAAGAATTAACTTGGCTACTCTCATGGCTTTTCCATGTTCATTGTACTTCTCAACTCAGTCCAGAAACTGAAAGAGTAAGCATATTGTGTATTTTGATGGTAATCTATCCAGTTCCTCCAATTTGGGTTTTATCCGATCGTTCCCAACCAGTGGCTCTACATATTTGATAATTAGCAACCCCCCTGTTGTGTCCCAGAACTTTTACAGGTCTATCAGTGCCTAGGAAAAGGTTGAGAAACATCACTTTATGTTGTTATGATCTAGCTTCCCCTCACCATATGCTTGCTGGTAATCACACTGAACCAGCTTATCTCAAATTATTTCGAGCTGCATGGTCGGGTGGATTCTAATGCTTCCCAGGTGTGGCTCTGCTAACCTTCAAAATACCGTCACCTACATCCCCCAAGTAAAGATTAATTTGTACTGATTAGTGAGAGAATGATGTTTCATTTATCTTCATACAGTGGGTCTCAAACCAGGTTGATTATCAGAATCACTTCGGAGATTCTTTTTTATACTTAAATTAAGTAGCGTGATTTAATTTAGCTGCTGCTTAATCCTGAATCCTCTTAAGTTAAAAAAACAAAAGTTATAATTAACTATTAACGTTAATGAATTTAACCCTTCCAGAAAACATGAATCCAAAAGGAAAGGTCCAAGGGGTGATACAGGCCACATATTTTATGGCCTTTCCTGTTTCAGTCTCAAACATTCTAAACATCAATGGAAAAAAAATTTTTCTCTATAGAGTTTTTCAATTTTATTCTTCTAGGGCACAATTTTCTGGCCCATTACTGGGTACAGTCTTCTAACAGGTACACAATTAACTCATAGAGAGACAACACAATGGCAGTATTCGGTATCTGCCAGATGAGCTGGGCAAAGAGTCCTCTATAGAAGGCAAGGTAACCTTCTTCCCGGAAGACCAGCCGATTGGTCTGGACAAAAGACTTGTACCTGGTGCTTTCCTTCCGGAGCCGTGTCCTTATGACGTTGTGCGGATAAGCGATGCAGGAAGCACATCCCTTAGAAATCGCAGCAGCTGCCATAAGTCCAAAAAAAACTTGGGGAACTCTTCTCAGTCCTGTTTGTAGAAGAGGCTAATGGAGCTTCTTTCAGATACTTCTTCAAATTTTCATAAATAGCAAAACAGATGATAGTTTCTGAAATTCCAGCATACAAGGCCGTTAATCCCCTGTAGAAGCCACGGATGCCTTCTGTCTGGTAAACATAGCGAGTACACTGGAGTGTGTTCATCTGCTTGGAGCCTCTCACTTTCCGTTCTAGCTGCACTGGGTTTTAACCATCCATATAGGATTCATTAAGGTATTTGTGACAAAAGCTGCAGAGCCAGCTGAGAAAATATGCACAATATTACTGTTAGGCACAAAAATGCCACTGAACTGCTCTTTGGCTTTGGAGAAACACGCAAAGTACACAGCCCTTGATGGCGCAACTCCAACCAAATTTGGACCCAAGCCTCTAAAAAGTGACTTCGGTCCCTCCTTCTCCAAGATTGACTTCAGAACCTGGAAGAGCCCAAGGTGTGACGGACGTTGGTCTCACCATCCCAGCTCCACTAATGGTCCCCAGATGAACCTGAGGATAAGAAACTGTCCGAAGAGCTAAGCTTGAAGACTGCAACCGTGTCTTAATGACTTCTAGTGGACAAGTAAAAATAGCACCAACCGTGCCCCCACACCCGCCGGCGAAGAGGTGAAGCAACGTGTTCTCCTTCTGCTGAGTGCCCGTCGCCATGGCCGAGCCGGCTCCGCGGGCCCCCCAGCCGCCAGGTGCCGCCGGCACGAGGTCGCTCGAGGGATGCGCGAGAAGGCCCGCTCGGCTCGCCCGGCCGCCCTCACGCGGCTGCCGGCTCCGCCTCCGTGCGCGCGCGCCCCGACACCCTGCGCCCTCGCACTGCGCCCTCCCCGCCGTGGCCGCCGGCACCTCCCCGGCCTCTGCAGCGCGAGCCCAACACCAGCCGGGGCCCGGGGCACGGCCCACCTCAGAGATTTTTAAGCGTAATAGATTGTGGAGCCCACTCTAGGAATCAGTACATTTCAAAAGCTCCAGGGCTAATTTGGAAACTCATCCAGGTTCGGGAACCAGTGCAGTGGATACACCCATGGTTGCTGGGATCAGAGCCCTGGGTTTAATAAGCTCCTGTCTGCCACCGTATGATCTTGGGCAAATTAACCTCCTGGAGCATCAACTTCCTCTCAAGCAGAGGAGGGAATTATAAAATACCCACTTCTTGGCAGGTAGAGGGGAGGATCAAATAAGATAATTTAGGTAAAAATATTCATAAATAATTATTTTTACTTGATACGAACACACCTCAAGAAGGAAGGCTCCAAAGCAAAATGGGCATGTGGTCCAGTCTGAGATTCCTTTTTGGCACTCGGTTAATGCATCTCACCACATCCATCCTTGAATTCAATAATTCCAAATTTATGACAAATATAGCCATGGCCATCCCTTATAAAAACAAACATAAACATTACAGTTATATTTAAAGAGAAGCCAAGAATCTTGAGAAGCCTTTTTTGTCCTCGAGCTATTAATTTGTCTGTCTTTCGGGAAAGGGTGTTTTGGATTTCTTGCTATCAATCCTCCACTTAATATGAAACTTCATGAATTCCAGCTGTTAGCCACATAATTTCTCTGCATATTTGATTTCTGGGCTTTTCCCTTGCCTCTAAATCCTTCCCATATGTCAGTTTGGGGGCCAGGGACTGGGGGTCAGAAGACAGGAGGCTCAGAGCCTCCCTCTGTCCAAGGGCTAACGTGATGTGTGGGACCACATGACAAGCCACAAGCGCTCTGATTAGGAGGTGCTCTCTGTCTTCATCCCAGGCCTCTGCTCTCCAGGCTGTGGCCGTCACCTGCTCCTTATTTTCCTGAGCTATTCTTCAATTCACCATGTTGAAAAAAGGGTATACTTTTTTTAGCTGAAACCACCCCTCGACTGTCTGCGTTCTGGCTTTTGTTTACAAAGGCTCTGCGGTGTTCTTGCCAAGGGGAGAAGAGGAAAAAGTACCCTACTTCATCTTCAATTTAACCTTTTACAATCAAAGTCTCTTTTAGTACACTAGGAAATATAAAACAGTGATTCATATGGGAAAGGTATGATTCCTGAGAGATGGAACAGTGGCTCAAGATGCTCAAATATGGGTTTCACCCACTCTCCAAAAGATGAGTGTTCCTTAGAGAGTTTCCTAAGCCAATACGGTGTAAAGCAAAGAAGCAATTACCACTAACTTATATGGAAAATTTTCTAGCGGTCCCAGACCCAAAAAATAACGCCTCTTAAGCTTTTCTGATACTTTAGGACACCTCTTGTTAACAGATACACAAAATAAATCAAGATGAAGCACAGATGCTCACAGACAAGTTCAAAGCTATGGCAGTGTGATGCTGAGATGCTGAGCGTAGTTCCCTGGGAAGGACTTGGCTGTGCCTCTCTAATGGCTTGCTGCAAAACTAACACTGAATGCTATTTTCACTTTTTTTATAAAAGCCAAAATCCTCTTCAGATTCCTTTCCATTAGCAAAAACAGGTTCTAATGTAGGTCTGTCATAAAAGTGAAGTGGCTTAATGCAAACTTTGGAAAAGTTGGGGATACTTGTACACACATAAGTAAGCCTGCAATTTTTAAGGTAGGAATATTTGTTTAAGATGAAAGGCATTGAATAAATGTAGTCTCTAATATAAGGAGCATCTAGAGGTTTCACAGTTGACTTGAAACCAGGAATCCTAAGACTGTTCAATTTTGCCAGCAGTTCAGGCTGTGCCTCAGTCTGTGTGTGGTGGAACCATTGTGGCACACGTGATGAGGAACCAGATCACCTCAACATCCTCTGAAGCCTTCTCTGACCCTTCCCCCTGATGTAAACTTAATTACGCTCCTCTCTGGCCCATTTCTGCATCCCTCGTAGCCCATACCACCTTATTATAATTATTTGGCTACTTCTTCGGCCTCCCCAGCTAGGCTGCACCCCCCCTTAAGGTCAAAATTATACCTTATTCATCAGAATGCTCCCCATCCTCCAGCACCTAGCACAGTGCCAAATCCTGGGGGTTGGTTGCTGAATGTCACCAGCAGCAATGCGTGTTTGGAGAATTGAGAGTGTATGTATCAAGTATTTGCAGTATGTTCACCTTAAATAATTTTTCCAGAACCTCACTCTGCACTTGCTTTCTGCCCTAAAATCTTCTCCGGACTATATTTGGAGGACTTACTTAATTCTGAGCATCAGCTCTTGAAAGATACTTGGAGGGGCTGGAGCACATTGAGAGCCTAGCAGACAATCTAGTTAATAGCAGAATCCTCGGATGACCCTCGTACCCCATTTTTGGTTCCTTTGGCCCTAACTGTCCCTAATTCCAGCCACTGCCACAGGACTAGATCGACTTCCCACTGGTGCACCTGTTAGCATTTGCCTCAGATCCAGCCTCTTGCCTTTCACTTCCTTCTCAGAGCTTCTCTTCTGAGAAGGAGGTAGATTTGGTGGGGAAGGGAGGGACCCCCCCACACACACACAGGAATGTGCAACCTGAAAATAAGGGAGAGTTAGTGCCGCACCGGGCAAACTTCTGACGAGTGGGAGAGGGGTGCCAATGGGCAAATGCTTCCCTTAGACAGACAGTCCTAAGATACATTTTGTATGACTCCTTGGACCCCACCACGGGATGGAGAACCCTGTCCACCTAAGTAGTGGCCAACCTGAAAATGCATCTTTTATTGACTCTCCTTCCTTCCCTGTGTGGCTTCCCCATCCCCCACTTCTGTTCCCTAGATCATACTTCCCCCAAAAATGTTTACACATAAGCTTTGACCAATGCCTGACTGAATGGATCAGGATGAGGAAAGTCTCCAATTGTGTCCCATGATGCCTAAGGAACCAGGACAAGATTCTTTTTAAAAAGGAAAGATCTTGACTGGATGGGGAATTTGTCATGTGGCAGAAAGAGTAGATTTATTCTGTGTCACTTCAGTCAGGTTAAACTAGACACGTAAATGAAAGTAACAACAAGGAAGACTTTAACTCAATACAGAGTTAGAAAAATGTGTGATGATGGGAGTTGGCTTCCCTGACTTCCTGGGTCCTAGGTGCCAGCTCTCTTCTCAGATCCTTCCTGCACAGGACTCACAGAATCTTCCTTTAATCAACAGCCCTTTCATCAAGTGATCCCTTGTTTGAACACCTCTAATAGCTTGCAAGTCACTTACGGACCCAGTTCAAACTCTTGCACTGGAATTGTTGGACCATACAATGAGCTGCATTGTGAGGTGAGGGGAACTCTGTCACAAGAAGTGTTCAAGCTTCAGCCAATTAACCATCTGGCAGATTTGTTATAAATAAGATTCTCTCCCAGTTACTTCTTTCCAGGTACCTGCTAGTCACTTCCACTCTGGTGTTCTATTATCGCTTTGTACTAGTCTAAATAAAATCATCTAAAATAAAATTCATGCCCTCCCCGAGCTCTGATCAACTTTCTTTCTTGACTTCTTCATTTCCGAAATGGTACTCTCCTATCCTCTGTTGAGTCCCCAACCATGGGCAAGACCCTGCTGAAATGCTACCTCCTCCTCAGTTCCTCCCAGGTCGTCCTCTCCTGTTTTCATGCCTTCATTATAAAACTCAATACACACAGTGATAGGCGCTGCAAACAGAACAAGTCTGTGAACACTTTGAGGACAGAACCATGCCTCATTCTTTTTTAAAAAAACAACAACAAAAAAAAACAATCTCAGCACTTAAACATGTCTAAACATAGTAAGCACTCAGGAAGTACTTGGTAAATGAATCACTGAAAGAATAAAACAATGTTAAGGGACACGATTTTTCAAATTACCACAACGTGAAACCTGAGAATCATTATTGCCCCTCTCATTAAATCCCACAGTCAACCACCAATTAGTCTTGCTTTTTTCCTCTAATCCCTCACATTGCTCCCGGTTTATATTTCCATCCCACTGATACAGTCTGGGTCCTGAATCTCTTCAATAACTTCCCAACCAGTGTCCCTATCTCCAGGCACTTTCAGTACGTTTTAACAGCCCTTTACTGTGGAAAGAAACACCACATCATTCTTTCTAAAAATCCCACTAATAGTTTCCATCTCCTCATGAGATAAAATCGAAGTGCCTTGTCCAGGAATTCAGTCATCTCCTGGTCCTATCTTTTCAGCTTTATTTCCCACACTCCTTAAGTCAAACTGGGGTGTTCCCCTCTTCTTTCCTCAACTGTGGCTTCTGCATCCCTTCTGCCTGGCTAAACCCTACCCTCCTTAAAGTACCAATTCAAATCTCCTCACCTCCATGAAGACTTTCCTAATGACCCCAGGCCCAAGTGCTCCTTCCATTCTCTGGATTTCTAACATACTCATTGCCTAGAACCATCCTCTAGGATTGCCCCTCACCATAAAAAAACAAAAACAAAAACAAAAACAACCTTGTGAAGTCAAATAAGTTTGGAAAATACATAACCACACATGTAGCGATAATGATGAACAGCTATGGAAGATGTGCCAGCCATTAGCTTCAGGTATGTCCATGTTCCACCTAATCCTTACAACAGCCCTATGAGGTGCTATTCACATCTCAAGCTACAGATAAAAATACGGAGGTGAGATATTTGACCCCCTTACACCTCAGTTGTCCTGTCTGTAAACTAGGATTTCAAACTCAGGCAGAGTTTGTGATATGCTCTTCTTGAGTTTCAGTTATATAAAATGCAATACAAATGTCAGAGCTTGCCACTATCAATATTATTTTTGTTCCTCAAGTAGACTGGAAGCTCTCCCAGGGCAAACACCATCCAATTCCTGTTTGTTTCTCCACAGCACAGACACAGTAAATGCCCATCCTCCAATAAAGTGGTTGACTTTAATTTTCATATTATTAATGGACTATTTTAAATTTATAAAAACAATATGATTTGGGGGTGCTGGGTGGCTCAGTCAGTTGAGCATTCAGGGCTGTGAGTTCAAGCCCCATGTTGGCTTAAAAAACATAACCATAAAAACCCAAGTTGATTTAACTTTTCAAAGCACTTCCTCATCCATTAATTCATTTTATTTTCACAGTGCTCAGGTAGCTCAGCATTTTCAATGCTTTTTGTATGCAAAAAATATCAAGATACAGAGGAGGTAGGGAATGTCCAGGAATGGTCACGTAGAATTTGGCAAGTAATAGGCTTCCCACATCTGGCCCTGCTGAGTGTGCCATCCTCTCTCCACCTGACACCGGGGCCTCCATGTCGGCTCCCTAGAAGCTTGGTTGACAATATTAAGTAACGTCTTTTTATTTCACTCAATCACCAGGGGACTATCAAATTCCAAGATACATAAAAATGAAATTATCCTTTTTGGAAAAGAAATAATAAAGGCTTTCTGATGCATCTACCTTGAATGTATTTAGGACACTGTTTTGTAGAAATTAAATCACTGTCTCTATGAAGTGAATTACTGAGGAATACGTGATATTACACCGAATCAAGCCCCTCTCCGTTTTGTTACTGCTTTGTTGTTCTTACTCTTTTTGCTTATCCAATCATGTTGCCCGTTTGTATTCAGTATTTGAACACTGTAATTGGAACATAAAATGTAATAGGTCTCTTTACATCTCCTTGTGGATATGTGTATGGAAATTGTTCACACACAGGAACAGATGTACCCTTCACTGGGTAGGACTTAGTCCTCTTGTCTTTGCAAGGCCACATTTTCTGTTCTCAAAGCCTTTGCTTAAATAATAGGCTTTGGTATTTCTATTAGCAGCAATCTACTTTCTCTCAAAAAATCCCTCTGGTCTGCAGGGGAGGTGGTTTTCAATGAATTTTTCTGTTCTTTCCTTTCCCATCATCCTTTCCCTGATCAATGTTTTAGTCTCACGACCTGATTTTCAAATTACTTTGTAATTACAAAACGTTTAGCTAATTTTAGCTTAATGCCAAAAAGTGATTTTCACTGGTGCCATCTCTGTCTTTGTTCCTTTTCTTGGCAATAGTGTAGTGAGATGTGAAATTAATCGTGCGCTGATTTTAACAATGCTACCTGAGCTAGTTAGCTGTCCTTCTTTGAGGAAGCATCAATTAAAAAAAAAGAAGAAGAAGAAGAAGAAGCATTCAAGCTGATGGATAAAAGAATTGGGACCTCTTAGCCTAGAAAAGTTTTGAGGGGTGACCACAATAGTGCAGAAGGGAAAATGGCTAGTTGTCAGCAACTGCAGGGAGAACTGAACAAAAGGCAATAGGTTTTAAAAGGGAACATGGAGATTCAAAAGAGAGGCAAGGAATAAATTACTCTCTAAAGACAGAACTGGTGTAACCTGCAAGTGGGACAAATCCACAGTATAAGTCATGTTTTGAAGACCCCAGGAAAGCTCCCAGTCCCCCACAAGCTTCTCCATCCTGCTGGCCATCTCCCTAGTTCAAGTTTCCCACCCTCTCTTTTAAAATCAAATAGTCTTACGATTCATTAAGTCACAAGTGTATCAGTACACCTTACAAGACCAGCAACTTAATTTGTGGGGCCCGGTGTGAAATGAAAATGTAGAGCCAAGGCCCTTATTCAAGAATTAAGGATTTCAAGATGGTGGCAGCAGAGCATTAAAGCCAAATGTGGGATCTTTCTGCATTCTAAATGCAGAGCCCTGCGCATCTGCTCAGGCCACACACCCACAAAGCTGGCCCTGATGGCTTAGTTTGGTGAGACGTAGAAAATAAGGAGGTTGGACCCTGTGGCCAGGAAGATGCCTTAAGAATCTGTCTAATAATGGAGCAACCAAGCTCCATGGGATCATGGTGGTGGGAAGAGGACCTGCTGAGGAAAGGAGGAAAGAAGAGTGAGGGGAGATGAAAATGAGCCCAATTCACCCCGCAGTTATGTGAGGGCCTGTCCTGACTCAGGGATGATATGAAGAGCACAGGGAAACTTGCAAAGTCAGGCCTGGGTCCCTGGCTGTTCCCTTGCTGTTGCCCTTTTTCTCCAATCCTCCCAACTGGCTGTCGGCCTCCAGCCCCCGAGAGCTCTCCACGGAAGAGCCCTCTTCTCAGCGTTGACCAATCCCCATGTTCCCTCCATGCAAACCTCTGGGTCTCTGCCTCTCCCTTCCCGCTCCCTGTGCTGTTAAAACTGATAAGGTTGTTGCAAGCCAAGGTGTGAATAGCTAAGAATATCTTAACACCTAAATCTATTATTTCTAAAATGTTTCACTTAAAGGAAAGCAAAAAAGATCAAACCCAACCCACCAGGGCCTAGAAGAACAGCCTAAAATGGAATGAGATAAGTTCAAAGTATAAGATGGATTTTTTATCATAAACATATATGTGAATTCTAGTTTCTAGGCCATGATATGGTTGTGCTCATTTTCGTATTTTTAAGAAAACTTAATGTCAAATAACTTACATCTAGAACAAAATAAGTTATGTATATTTTTATTTTTCTCCGGGCATAAACAAAGTATTTGGTCCAATGCAATTGTGACAAGAAACCACACTGATATGTGGGAATCAGTTGGCTTTTATTTTTATTTGGAATAACTAGAAGTTCAAAAACGCCAGTTCATAAAGTGACAAAACTCATTTTTCAAAGACTAGCTGTGGGGTTTTGCTACATCAGATCTAGTGCCTTGGCCCTAGAAAGTTTGCGCTAACCCTAGGGACCAATAAAATTAGCATATGTTCTTCCAAAACAGAATATCTCGTTCATTTTGATGTAACCAACTCTCTAATAGCTAAAAGTTTCTTGATAACACGCAAGTAACGAATACAAACGTTTCCAATCATGTATTCCCTGAGTATTCGACAAAGGATGAAACTGGCCAACACAGAAAAGGTGGACATAGTGGATTTTCCTGTGCATTCTGTCACCAAAACATCTTTGAGAACTGAATTTTAAACTTAACCTGTGCCCCATTATTCCTACCTACACACACGCAAGTTGATGCTCCACATTCATTCTCTAGCTTCACCATAATGCGGGAGGAAAAATGCTGATCAGTTTCCTTGAGACCACATTTGCATGTTAATCACTAGTTGCCTTTTAATATCAATGAGAAAATAATCACTGTCATTTGTTAGCCACTTTTCACAGACCAGGCACAATGGCAAAGGCCATGCGTGGGTTATCTCAGTCACGCTCAGGCTAAAAGGAAGGGTGATGATCTCACTGAGTCATTATGAGGATCAGATAAGGTAAGTACTCAAAAGTTAGCTAATTCACATGTTATTTTCTTTAATCCCCTTAATCATCTCATGATTAACAAGTTAATAAGATCAAACTATTAAATAACAGCTGGAATTTTACCCCAGTTCAATGAAAGAGAAAACCTTTGGTCCTTTCCTTGCACTGCATTCTAACGAGGTCCAAGACTCGGCCCATACAATTCTTTTCCATGAATCACCTCTCCTTAACCCTGTTCATGAAGCTACATCAGAAGTGACTGCTTCCCTTTTTTCTCTCTCTCTCTCCTTTTGGTAATACTCGTCTGACATTTATTATTTATTTCTTATTCTTGTGTCAGTACAGCTTATCTTGGTGAAGAAAGAAAGAAAGAAAGAGAGAGGGAAAGAAAGAAAGAAAAGAAAGAAAGAAAGAAAGAAAGAAAGAAAGAAAGAAAGAAAGAAAGAAAGAGAAAAGGAAGGAAGAAAAAAGAAAGAAAGAAAGAAAGAAAGAAAGAAAGAAAGAAAGAAAGAAAGAAAGAAAGAAAGAAAAAAGAAAGCAAGGAAGGAAGGAAGAAAGAAAGAAAGAAAGAAAGAAAGAAAGAAGAAAGAAAGAAAGAAAGAAAGAAAGAAAGAAAGAAAGAAAGAAAGAAAGAAAGGAAGGAAGGAAGGAAGGAAGGAAGGAAGGAAGGAAGGAAGGAAGGAAGGAAGGAAGGAAGAAAAAGAGAAAAAGAAAAAGGAATGTACTGGGGTGCCTGGGTGGCTCTGTGGGTAGAGCATCTGCCTTCCACTCAGTCATGATCTCCGGGTCCTGGGATCAAGTCTCGCATCAAGCTCCTTGCTCAGAGGGGGGCCTGCTTCTCCCTCTCCCTCTGCCTGCCGCTTCCCCTGATTCTCTCTCTGTGTCAAATAAATAAAACCTTAAAGAAAGAAAGAGAGAGAGAGAGAAAGGAATGTACTAGATAGTTGCTGAGCCCGTGAAGGAAACCAGCTTGAGTGAGTGTTACTTCGAGATCTGGAGGAGTTGGCAGTGAAAAGGCACACTGTGAAATGTGCACAAGGAAATACCAGAAGTTTAGGACAGAAGCACCATGGGAAAGGCACAAGCAAAACGCCTCTGGAGTTCAGAGGCAGGGGTCCTCCCAGTTTGGCGGGTGGGTGGCGGGGGAGTCAGGGTAAGTTTCATGAAGGTGAAGCATGAAGTGGGCCTTGCCCAACAAGAAGATTCGAGAGAAGCCCCATCTGCAAGAGGAGCAACGAGCAGAGGCTTAGGAACAAGAAAGGAGCTCGCAGCAGCGTCCTGGAATCAATCAGGAGTCTGTGGTTTAGTTAACCTGAAAGGAACGCGAACTGTGAAGTGGAGGTTACGGCTGGGAAGGGGAGTGAGGTCTGGAGGACGCAGGACCAAGGTTCTGTCGTTCACTCGCCAGACGAGCGGGAGCCATTGGGAGGCATGGGGACGGAAAGGCGGCTTACTCCGACCTGGGCGTGGGGCAGTGGCGTGTGTGATAGAGGGAGCAGGGAGAGGAAGCCCGCGAGACCGGCTCACAGCGGCTGCCTGGGCTGAGAAATGAGAGTCTGACCCAAGGAGGCGGAGAAGGGGGTAGAACAAGGGAGCGTGGGAGGCATACTGATGAGCCGGGCTTAGCAGGATTCGGAAAGTGGCAGGTGAAGTAAAGGGAAGGGAAGAGAGAGGGGTGTGCAAGGAACCAAAGTCCATCTGTGGCTGGAAGAACGTCCGCACCGCTCTTCTGCAGGCGGGACAGGCACACTCAGAGGAAAGCAATGCGCTCCTGTTAGAATATAGGCAGCCCCAGGTGCAGCGCCTCAGACTCTGTTTCCCTTCTCTCTTCTTCCTCCGTTATCATCAGAGGTGTATCCACCCCCACCCCCCACAGACACACACACATCTATTCACCATGCTTATGAGGCCCTACACGATCTGACTCTGGTTCAAGCATGACCGAACTATGCTTCTGAAACATGACAAGTGTTCTCTCAAAGCCTTGTGCTTTGCTCCCTTTGTCTAGAGTGTTCCCCCGACCTCCAGGCTCCCCCTGGATGGCTCCTTACCATCATAAGATCTCAGTTCAAAGGCCATTTCCTCAAGGAGGCTTCCCTGACCACCCCATCTAAGGACCCCAAAGCCCACACTCCCAGCCACGGGATTCCATTACCCCGTTAGATTTCCTGCCCGGCACCTCCCGCTCGCTCTCCCCAGGTTTCTTGATGGCCACCTGCCTCCCCTCACCAGAATGTCAGCTTCATGAGAACAGGGACCGCAGCCTGCTCACCCGGACGAACCTAAGACCTCGCATGGTGCCTCGCTCATCACCAGCACCCAAGGAGTCACTGAGTAACTCAGTCCGCTACCACATGTGTCATCAGGGAACCCAGCTTTAACTTCAGCCCACTTCCTCAGCCAAAATGCACCTCATGATGGTGGCATGGCAATCACACTGACAGAAACCTCTACTTCTACTACTGCTAGTAGCCCCTATCGCATGTTGAATGCTTACCACGGACCAGATAGAATGCTAATCACTTTATACATGTTATCCCACTTAATCACTGTTACTATCCTCATTTTCAAGAAGAGGATCCCAAGAGTAATTTAATGAGGTTATGGGGCTTGAAAATCATACAGCTTGGAAGTGGGAAAGCTAGAGCTTGAATACAGTTTTTTCTGACTCCAAACCCACCATGACAGACTGCCTCCCCTGTCAAAAGCCTGTATTTCCAAGTGGAACATTTAAAAGTTTGAGAAACACTGAACTAAATGATGGAAATCCCAACCAGGGAAAACCCAAAGAAAATGATATTTCTAAACAGCTTTGGAAGATTCTGGACTACAGACAGGAAGCTGAATGCATCCTCTGAAGAAAAAAAGGAAAATGCTTCCCCCCCCCAAAAAAAAATCTTAGTCAGCTATACTTCGTTAATCATGTCCGGACAGTCGTTGATCACACCACTTTTGAGAGACCCAATTGTGAAAGTGGCCTCCCCAAGCAAGGACGGAGATTGGGTTTGCAAGAAATGCCACCAGCTGAGAAAGACCTCGAAGCTCAGCAGGACTCCCCACTACCTGCAGCCCTGCTTGCTGCTTACAGCCTCTGCAGAGCTTTCCGCAGGTAGGAAACTGGAGCTGTTCATTCTAGTCAGAAGATGGGAGCAGAAATGGCGCAGATATTGTAGATTATTGGAGTGGTCAGTAGATTTCCGGTATGCAATGCAAACCTTCATCTCTCTAATCCTGCTAACTTTAGGGTCCATGTTAGATCATGGATAAACAACTCTTGAGATTCATCAGGAGACAGTCTGAGCTGGGGGAGATGTCTGTGAAAATCTGACCATAATGCTAAAGGAATAAGAATACGCAGGAAACCAAATGACCCCGGTTGTGAAAAATAAATATGATCTTGTGAGGTGATCGTGACACCACTTTTCAAGGCTGCAAACGGTTAAAAAAAGAGAGAGAGAGAGAGAGAAAGATGAGGTTTTCAAAGCAATATAAAATTTAGAACTTTCTGGTTTATAGTCAAATGAATTTAAGACTCCAGGAGGAAAGCTAAGGACCTTGATTCTTACGTCGCTTAGGCATTTCAGATGATGTTATACTCAACATACATCCTATTAATATTGGAGGTTATTTTTCCTTTTTCTAATTCTTCACATTTGATCTTTTTCAAACAAAAAACCTAGTCTATGTCCCTGCTGAATTTACCAGTGAAAAATTCTTTTAAAGACACAGCAGTGTATCAGTAGAATTTATTGGACCTCCTGCATTCACCTTAGAAATGGTCCTTGTATGTGCACCCCTCATGTATCATTAATTGATTTTAATACTTCATTAGTTATGAGTTCTTCTAGAAGCCATATTTCTGTACTGCTGGGAAACAATCCTTTTTTTAAAAGGCAAACCAAAAATAGAAAAGGTTAGTCCTCTATTATTCTTACACCATAGAAAGCACTGGGTGCAATTCTGTTTTAATAGCAAAATAAATGGTATAGTGATAATGTTTCACACTAATAAATTAAATTTGGGTCACCAATGTAAAATAGAAATGTTTCTTATAGTTATGGCCTGGAATACAGAATCTGAAAAAGAAGTACAATTGCTCTGGAAAATATTTCTTTGTATTTAAAAAAGGAGGCTATCATTTTAACATTTCTCTTAACTCTGCTAAAAATAATAACCATGACAGAATGCTTTTTCCCCCCTAATAGGGATGCCAAATGGAAAAAAAATAGCTAAAGAACCACAGTGACCCCTAGTGGGAAGAAGAAGAATCGTTCTTCATGCACAGTGAGTAGTTGACTACAGTTTTTGGACAAAAACATTCTTTTTCTACAAATGGAATCAGAAGAAAATGATAGCATTGTGGATTCCAAAAAAATAATTCAATATTCATGCCTGGACCTTATTTTCTTAGTTATCATCAGTTTCATAGTCCTTTAGGTGATAATTTATGTAGTTGCAATCATGCCATATGCATAATTTCACATGCTGATCTACTTTTAACATGACAACCCAAACATTTCCTTATGTTATTAAAAGATATTCATAAGCATCCTTTATGATGTATTATAATTTGTATCACCTTTTTATTGTCTCACTTTAAGGGAATTAAAATATTTTATTTTTTAAAAAGATTTTATTTATTTATCTTAGAGACAGAGAGAGAGCAGGAGCAGGGAAAGGAACAGAGGGAGAGGGACAAGTAGGGTCCCTGCGGAGCATGCAGAGCCCAACACGGGGCTCCATCCCAGGACCCTGAGCTCATGACCTAAGCCAAAATCAAGAGTCAGTTCCTCAACCGAATGAGCCACCCAGGTGCCCCCAAGAATTAAAAACATTTTAAAAGTAACAAAAATTTTGCAAGGGAATCCAAATAAGATTAACAAAGCATTGTAAGGTAAGGAAGGTCACTGAGCTTTAAGAAACTCATAGAGATGATTTGTAATCAAAATATCAATTGTTCAGTAGTCCCTTACTATATTCAAACTACCAAGGTTAGACACACATAGTGAGGGACCCAACCAAAGAAGTGATGTGGGAGAGATATGATGGAGGTGATTAAAGGCACATGCATATGAACAATGCAAGGCAGTACCCTGATGTGCCAAGCTAAGGAGATCAGAAGGGTGAAAGCAACCAGTCTTCGAGAAAAGCAATCGGGAAACCATCAAATAGATGGACAACTGAAGAGGAGAAGGAAGATAGATTCCACAGAGAGTTAATAACAGAAACAAAGTCACAGAGGCAGGAGATGGCATGGTTTTCCCAAAGGATGGGGAGTAGATGGTTCCAGCAAAGGGTTTAGAAGAAGCCCTTTCTGTAATACAAAGGGAAGGGGGTGAAAAGAACAGGTACTGAGTGTCATCCATGTCCCAGTCACCATGTCAGGAGGCTTATCAAAGATTCTTGGCCAATAAGTGGAAAAGCAAGATAGAAACCAAATCAGTTGTTCTATGTGGACTGTATCTTCCAAAGTGAGAAAACCTTATCCTTTGCAATCCTGTTTCATCTATTCACTTGGAAAAAGAAAACGCTTTTATCATACAAAGAACTGTAGTGCACTTTGATCAAGATTCTGTCTCCATGATCACAGATGTAGAATATGTAGCTTTGAATTCATTACAATGGCAATGAAATGGCCTAAACTCTTTTGGACTCCCCAAATCACAATCTTCTCTTGTAAGTGGAATTTGTGAAGGCTGAAAACCAGGATCTCAAGATTCAGGGTGCTAAGCTAGACTTTGGAAAGTTGCAGGGAGGGTAAACCCTCTCCCTCCCAAAGCAGAGGAGTGGAAAGTGTGGGGTGAGAGCAAGAACAGCAATGCTGCCTCTTGGGATGGCATTTGGTTGCGTTGGATCTGCTCTCAGGCAGCTACGCACACCCACGACACTCCTATCCAGAAGAAAACCAACATTTAGAGCACCCCTACCGATTGCCATATGCCCTTCACATATGTTATTCATTTAATACCCACAGTACCCAGGGTCACAGAGTACTGAAGAGCTGTAACCATGCAGTCCAGGTGTGCAGAGTTCTCACACTCAAGAAGTAGAATCCAACAACACAAAGTCAGTTCCAACTAATGCACACTCTTTATTTACCTCTCTCCAATATTCTGAAGGGAGTATGTAGGTCACAGCAACACTCCTTTAAAATTCCCTTTCTTTCCTTCACTTCCTTCACCAACGACAACTACTCCAGCACCTCTCAAATGCCAAAACTCCTTACAAAAATCAATCAATAAATTAGCTTTCCAAATTAAAAACTTCCGCTCCAAAGACACCATTAAGAGAATAAAAAATAAGTCATAGATGGGGAGATACGTATGGACTGGAAGGAAATATTTGGCAAACACACATCTGATAAAGGCCTGTATCCAAAATATATGAAGAACTTTTAAAAACCCAGTAAGAAAACAAACAACCCAATTAAAATTAGGCAAAAGATCTGAACAGACATCCCACCAAAGAAGACATGCAGATGGCAAATGAGCATATGAAAAGATGCTCACCATTACATTGCAAATTTAATTGCTAATTAAAACGAGACACCACTGCATACCTATTGGAATGGCTAAAATCCAAAACACTGACAACACCAAATGCTGGTGAGGACGTGGAGCAATAGGAACTTCCATTCATTGCTGGTGAGAATGCAAAATTATTTGGCCACTTTGAAAGACATTTTGGCAGTTTCTTACAAAGTTAAACATACTCTTACCCTACTATCCAGCAATCACACTCCAGTCACCCAAATGAGTAGAAACCTTACATCCACAAAAAAAACCTACACACTGATATTTTAATGGCAGCTTTATTCCTAATTGCCAAAAATTAGAAGCAACGTGTTGACCACCAATAAATGAATGGATAAATAATCTGTTGGATATACATACAATTTAATATTACTCAACAATAAAAGGAATTGAGCCATCAAACCACAAAAAGAAATGGAGGAAACTTAAATGCATCTTGTTAAGTGAGAAAAGCCAGTCTGAGAAGGCTACATACTGTATGATTCCAACCATATAATATTCTGGAAAAGGCCAACCTATAGAGACAGGAAAAAAAAATCAAGTTTCCAAGGAGTGGTGGGCTGAGGGGGGAAGAAGGGTAAGTAGCTGGAGTACAGTGGATTTTTAGGGCAGTGAAACTGTTCTGTTTGTGATAATATAATGGTGGATACATGACATTATGCATTTGGCAAAACCTCGGGAACTTTACAAGACAAAGAGTGAACTTTAATGTAACTATGGACCTTAGTTAATAAGAGTGTATCAGTGATGGTTCATTGATTGTAACAAACATGGCAAGATGTCAATAATAGAAGAAACTCGGCGCAGGGTGGGGCAGGTATGTGGACACTCTGTACTTTCTGCTTATTTTTTCTTTAAACCTAAAACTGCTCTATAAAATGTAGTCTATAAATGTTTTTTAAAAGTCGTTTTATTCTCTAATTAGAAGTAGCCACAGGAACACCCCCAAGCCCCCAATGGCTGTTGGGAGGGCCAGAGGACTGGGAGAGATATGCCCTTCTCATTGTATTTCTGGTGAGAATCTGCCCACATGATTGTTGACCTTCTATCTTGGCCTCCTCTAGGCCGTCATTTTGTTTACTTGGGATTAGTTTCCATCCTGGTTATTCTTATGCCTACATCACGGGACCCTGGGGACCATGTGATGCAAGGCCAGCACACAGATAAGCCACCCATCCCAAGTGTGGTTCTTCATGGAGAGACAGAACTTCCCAGGAGGTGGCAGAGGTTGCTCCAAGGGGAAGCAGTGACAACCTGGAGCTGACTACAGAGTGTTCAGTGTCTTCCAGAGGGATAGGTTGCGAAAGAGCTCATAACTCGTCAGTATAGTCTCCCGGTTCCCAGATCCCCATCAGGGGCAGGACCCAGGGTCAAGTCCACCCTCAGGGAATGACCCTCCCTGCTTTGACTGATTGTTAGAAAAATCGGTTTTCTGGAACTGCCCCTTCCTTTGCTTCATCATGAAGCTTTTGTCCCAAAAATGCCACTCAGGATTTGGGTCTCTCCGGAACTTCCTGAGTCTACCTCAGGAAGGTCTTTTAGGAAAGACCTACTTTGGGCATCTCCAAAAGTAGCCTGTGTGAAAGTACTCAGGATTTTCGGAGACAGGACAGAATTTAAAATTAGCCATGTAACAAATCTTCAAAGAAACGTGAGTAGGCGGCTGACAGAAGATACCAACCCCCAAACTGATACAAATTATCAGTCCTCCACAGTTGAGTTCAAAAATAACATCTCTTTGTTGAAAGAACTCACTTTTTTATTTTTGAGAGTTAAACAGGCAAATAATCTCCTACTCAGTCCCTTATTTTCAAGGGTTAAATTTTTCCTAAGGCTCTGAATACCCTCCCTCATCTTGTCTGAAAATTGTCAGTCTGCCAAATCACTCAGGAGGAAATGTTTACAATGCAGTACATACGTTTTTAGTTTATCGTTTTGCCATCTGTTCGGGAAAACTATCAACACCAGCACATACATATACATTGTCCTCCAGTCTTCTACCTAAGCAGTAAACACCAACAGAAGTTTAGCAGAGAGCTATTAGCAGCCGATGACCTTTTCACTGATACGCACAGAATACTGCCTAGACACACAAAATGCACTAGATTAGATAGGATGCCAAACCCATGGTTGCGTTCCACAGAGAAAACCGTATTTCTCACACAACCTCAATTAAAATAAAAATGGAAAAATGTAGAATCAGAATGTTTTTAAAAAGACATCTTTCTTATAAGAAATATCACTATGATATCATTTTAGAGCAAGTTTTACTGATTTACAATATTTAGCATGGCCATATTCTCTTCATAATTTTCAAATTGTTATGTTGAAGCTTTTCTTTCTTTTTACTAGTAAGGAAGGGTATTAAATTTACTTAATGTTTCCTGAGTGCCTGTTTTGAGATTATTGCTCATTATATCCTCTTTGTAAACATATGGAGAATTTTATAATCCCCTTAAAAATACGGTAACTCTACCAGAGAGTGTTCTGTGATAACCCTAATTTAAATATACATTTCGCTAGGTTTTGATCTTTCATATTATTAAAGATTCAACCCTTTCATTATAAATTTGATTTAAATTTCAGCAAATTATTCTGAATCTAAAGCAAAGATCAATCTAAATAAGGTTGAACAGAGTACGTTTGTGAGATTGCTGACCCAGCTGACCCAAGAAATAAATAAATTGAGAAGAGATGGTTAGTTCTAGGTTTATTGAATCTTGACTAAATTTAAGCAAGTTATTACTTTTCTTACAAAATCTCAAATAAAAGTAGGAATAGGATACCATACAGAGTAATTGTTCATCTGGGTTGGTTCATTCAGCCTGATAATGACTAGTTCTAATGAGACCTGCGGTGGGGATTTGAACCTCAAATAGACCAGCTTGCTTTGCATCAAGAAAACCTCCCTTGATTGCCCCCATTAAGCCTCTCAAAGATGTATCATTTATGTTGCCATGGATACCAGGAAAGAAGTATGAGTGGATCTGTGCAAATCCATAATCACTAATCACTTCTGGAAAAATCAACCAGAACTTCAGGTCCTGCTGAAATTGATCCATAGCATCATTTTGAATAGAAACAAGTGTACCTTTCGCCTACATTGAAATAAAAATTCTGGAAGCTAAAGCTCACTATCTCATGTCGGGCTCTGCCTTACCTGCCATGTATACATATTCATGGAAGACAGTAACGTCAGTCAACACCATAACTATCATCACATTTGGTTCTAAATCCAACTGAAAGAAAATTATTGTAAAACACACTTTATTTTCTAATATACTAGGACCCTACCTCAATTTTAGCCATGGAGACAAAAGATAAAATTAAAGCATTAGGAGACGCTCTTTATAAGCAAGCAGGGAAATATTTCTGCCCAAATCTCTACAGTGTAAAGACAAAAGCAGATGATTAATATGAAGGCTCCTTTTACCGAAAATCTGAGCATCATTAATTAATATATATTTTTAAGCCCCGGCCATGAGCCAAGTACTGAGATTATTCAAGGAAATTCGATACCTGCCATTTTCAAAAGCTTACACTTTGCTTAGGAAAATGAGGCATACGTACCAAAACAACTTGTGAACAGCAAAGACGGTGTCTGGTGACATTCTGGAAAAGATGACACGGTAAGTACGATGGGCTCAAGAAACAGAAAGATCTTCGTGGAATGGAGTAATTAAAGAAAGGTTTCCTGGATATGGTAAGCCTTGAGGTAGCCTTGATTTGATTTGGAAGACAGTAAAAAGACAGGTATTGCAAGTCCAAGAGGAGGCTGTTCACCTTTGTTCGGATGCTGAGGGAAGCCTCTCTGAGGAGATGGTGTTTGAGCTCTGACCTAAATTATAAGGGGTCAACCTGCAGGCATCAGGCGAGGGAACTGCAAGAGAGCATGTTCTTGGGAGAAAAACAGATCGTGTTTATAAGCAAAGACAAAGAGAAGGGAGAGAGCTGTGTGGGTGAAGCTGGAAAAGTAGGCGGGGACTGATCCAGTCAACTCTTGTCCACCATGGTAAAGGACTTACCTTTTATTTTCATTACAATAGAAAATCAGTGAACACTTTTAGATTGGGTGAGGGATTCAGGCAGGCAAATCAGATGAGGTAATTTATATTTTCCAGAGATCACTGTGGTAGCCCTGAGAAGAATGGACTCTGGAAGAAGAGGCAGGAACAGAAGCAAGGAGACAGTTGGGAGAGTCCTGGGCAGTGATACAGGCCAGGACCAGGGAGACGGCACCAAGAGTGAAAGAAGCAAAATGCCTAGAGATATATTTTGGGAGAAGAACCTACAGGACCTGCTAGTGATTGTGAAACAAAAGGACAGAGGAGGGGAAGAGAAGAACTAAGAGTGATACCTAGGCTTTTTATTTGAGCCATTTGGAGGGTGGCAAACCTCTTACTGAATTGGGGAAGACTTGAAAAAAGGAATTTGGTTCAAGGGTAGGGAGAAAACCAAGAGTTCCTTACTGGACATGTTATTCTTTTTTTTATGCATGTTGTATGTTTGCATCACTCGAGGGTAAGAATTACTTACAGAAATTTGATAGCAAGGGCCCAACCACTGAGGTGTTTATTTTTTTCATATAGCAAGATGCCCAGGGAGGGATTGGCAGTTCAGGGCTGGTAGAGCTCCTCAAAACCCCCTCTCCTTTCCTGCTCGAGTACCAAAAACTAAATGACTTTTATTCTTACATCACTCTACAATGTCAATATGTTCTCCATCTCCAACTTCTGGTCCATGTTGCAGGCAAGAATAAAAAGGAAGCAAAATAATGGAGGTTGTCTGTTTTTACCAAGATTGAAAATTTCCCAGAAATCTCCAGAAGACTTTGATTGACATCTCCTATGACTACCCATAGCTGCAAGGGAGTCTGAAAAATGTAGTCCTTAGCTGTGCACATTGCTACCCCAAACAATATTAGGGTTCTATTGGGGAAAGTGGATACCGAGAAAGCCAGCTGTGTGGGGCACAATATCCAAATGCAAATTGAAAACAGACAGGTAAGTCTGTCTGGAGTCCAGGTGATTAGTTAGAGATCCCCCCAAAAAAAAATCATTATCTGCCCGTAGACGCTATTTAAAGCCATGAGATCAAGTAAAATTAGTTGGGTAAAAAGTGAAGAAACAGAAGAGTGCTCCAGGCTGAGTCTAGAAATTTCCCAACATTCTAAAGTCCAGTAGAGGAGGTAGCAAAGGAGACTGAAAGGGGCAGTCAGAAAGGCAAACAGAAGAACATGCTGAACACTGCTGAGAGGTCATGTGGCAACATGGAGATCGTTGGGAATCATGAGAAGGGTGGTTTCAGTAGAGCTCAGTGAACTCAAGGGCAAGACTGGAGTGGGTTGCCAAGTGAGTGGAAGGCCAGAGAGCGGGCTGAGCATAGACAATTATCCCAAGAAGTTTTGCTCTGAAAGAAACAGAGATAAAGCAATGATAGAGGATATGGAACTTCAAGAAAAGTCTTTTGTTGTTGTCATTGGTTTGCTAGCTTATTTGCTTGCTTGGTAAGTGGGAGATACTAGAACATGTTTCTCTACTGGTGGAAGACCCTGAGTTCCAAGTTGAGAGGCTGAGAGTTAATTTTGGAAACACTGTGAGTCTGTAAGCCCGAAAATGACATGATGAAGTCAGTGTTTTAGGAAGATTCATCTGAAAATAGCTGCCCATAAATTGTATAAAATTGGAAAAGTATACATAGCAATGAAAAGTGCTGGTTGTCACCCAAAGGGAGCCCGCTAATGCAACAGAAAATGGCCTTAAAGAGGCTCCTAAGTTAAGTCAGCTGTGAGTCTTTCAATGGCTAAAGAATGGGCCCCAGAAGGGGCATTTAGAATTGATGCCTCTCCAAAAGGCAAAATTTAAGCTTAAAGTCTGCCTATGAGAGACTACCATAAAAACTCCAAACACTGTAAAATATCTGAGGGTAAAATACTGATGGCATCACTAAAATCTACTAAATATTAAATGGATGAATGTGTTGGATCAACACTTATTTTTATTCTTATAATTTATAGAGCTGTGTAAATGTATATGGTGCTTTATAGAACATAAAGCACAAAAGACAGAATTCCTGTCCTGTGAAGTTTACAGTCTCATTCAGACATAAACTAGAACACTGGATGATGACCCCCTAAAGTATTTTTTTTCAGCCAAAGTGATTGGAGAAGACATGAGCGCTGCCAACACACGTCCGGATCCACAGCCCCAGCAGAAAACCTTGTTAGAGACCATGGTTACTTACAATGCCAGAGTGTGTGTGTGTGTGTGTGTGTGTGTGTGTGTGTGTGTTGCATACACATTTTGAAATATTTGGAAAAGAAAATGTTTGTGTTCATGGCTCCTCTCTGATACTCCTCTGGTAACAACTAGGCTTTATCCGAAGACTTGCATCATAGAATAAGTATATTAGAACCATGGAGGCCATAGCAATCAAGCCGTCCAATCAACTTACTTGTCCGATGGAGCTGAGACCCAACAAGTGGACGGCAAAGTAAATCACTTAGGGTCACTCCGCCCATCAGCAGAGCCGGGTCTCAAACCCGCAAAGCCACATGCCCAGTCTAGTACTCCTCTTTTCTCTTTCAGAAGCACATCAGCATCTCCAAGTGCCCCTTGTTCATGTCCCCATTGATTTTTATGAAAATGATGTGACGCTTTTATGCTGTTTCCTCTGGAATTCATCTGCGTTATGTTGCACTGCCACAAAAGTATCAAGGAAGGCGATCAGGACCGGCTCCCTAAGGTCCAAATCCCGGATTCCGACGGCCTGGAATCAAAGGCTGGCCCTACCTAAACTGGAGCCAGCTGTCAAGGAAGGCTTTGGTGTTTCTTGAGTCCATTTTTAATGTTTTTTTCCCCTACAAATCTGATGGTGCCCACTCTCAGCAGTCACATTCCAATCAACCTAAAAAATGTAGAAAGAACTTGCAGTTTCTGGGCTCGGGTGCCTAAAACAGCATACACGATGTGGTGGATTAATTGACTGTGAAATTACAGTTTAAGCAACAAAGCTTTTTAAAGGGTTAGGAATGTAAAGAAGGGTGTAAACAAACTGATTTTCATTCTTTGTTGAAGTAAAACAGTTTGCCTTTTCCCTGTGCCTTCCTTTCTTCCTTTCTCTGTATAAATGTCTTAACAAGCACTTTCTCTGGGATCATGCCATTTGTAAAGTTTCCCTAAACACCACTCCCCAAGAAGGGAGCTTTCTTTGTAGAGGTCCTGGGCGATTCTCAACTAAAGGGATATGCAGAGGTTCTGTGGATGTTAAAATCTAATAAAGCGCTACACAAATCAACGGTATCATATTCATGTTATTATGATGAATAAAAGGTGAACCATCCTTATTGATGGGCAGCTTAGTGATTGTCTGGCACTTCACAATGCAAAGGACAAGAGAGAGAATGAATCCAGCCCACTCTGGAAAATGAGGAAAGTGAGGGCTAGTAAGGGGAAATGATTTGTCCAGGAGCCCACCACGGGTTAGAGGTGGAGCTAGAGACGGAACTTTATAAAGTGGAAGGAATTATAAAACCACATCACCAAGGAAGTTCTCGTGTGATACCCTCAGATCTTGGCATGATACCCTCCACTAAACCATACCTGTCAGGTCCCTTCCTCTTGTCCAAGAGCAGCCTAATGGGTCAATGACTGAAGGTGTCCAGGGCTAAAGCCAACCACCAAGAAAGATTAGTCATTATTATACCTATGTTCCCCAAAGCTAAAGCCAGGGGAGATGAAGCCACTATTTTGGAGAAGAGATGCTATTAAAATATTTATTCCATGGCACTTAGCCTGTGATCATAGCAGAATAAGCAACATAAATGCACTCCATCAGATTAAAAAAAAAAAAACTCATTTTTTTCAAAATGTTCATTTGTTCTACTTCATCAGAATTCTACAGCATGCCTGATTTGGCTTTTGCATTTCCAAACACCATATTGGTTTCCTACATGATAATCATTTGATAGGGTACAAGTACAATGATTCTGCACAGTCCCTTTGATGAACAGTCTATTTCTTATTGACTTTAATATGATCTGTTGCCTCCTTTGTATCATCTAGGAAAGAATAGAGTATGCCAAAATTTTCAGCAAGACATGTGGGATCTTTTGTATTCAGAATAAGAGAATTCATTGCAAATTTAAAGTCAAGCTATAAAAATATCTTCCCCCAAATTTAAGTTTTTCAAAATATTGCCAACTCTATGGACGCTAGTTACAGATCTAATGATAGGGCCAGACTCCTAATTCCCAGGAACTCCTGTAGGATCACAAAACCATCAATGTGTGACTTCCAGTTCTAGTGTATAGGCTAAGTGAGGGAGACAGAGGCAGGCAATTATAAAGCTCATGGAAAAACACTATGAGTGATCAGGGAAGGAAGAGGCAGAAGGTAGAGTGTGTCTCCTGCCTACCTACCTTCTTCATACAGTGGGAAGTGCAAATGCCTAACGAGCACAGATCCATGCCCTCCATAAAGTCCCTACTTTCCCGGATATGATATCTTCATTCCAGAGGCATTCTGTCTCCCATTTTAGCTATTAACAGTCTTCTCAGGGCTATCATCATCACCACTAGACCCTCGATGGAGTCCACCCAAGTCGGGGGAGATCCTGCCAAGAGGAAGGAGCAGAAAGAAGAAACAGCTCCCCGTGGGTTGTTTTCCTCTCACTTGGGCCCTTGATCAACAAATCCCAAAAGAACATTCGCCTTTCTCATAGCAACAGTGTATTCCTCCTAAGCTGTTTATATAAACTAGAGTGAGAACCCCCATAATGGCAGAAATGACTTTTCTCGTCTCAAAATGAACTCTCCAGATTTGTTGGCAAGGAAAGGAGATGACAAAATCCAACCTCAGAATATCCCAACCAAATCAAGAAACAATAGTGGTCATTTATTCATTTGCTCAGCAAATACTTATTGAGTATCTACTCTGAGCCAGGCACTGTTCTGAGTGTTGGGGATACAGTAGTGAACAAACAGACTAGAAAAGTGAGTAAATATATGTTAGAGGGTGACAGATACTATGGACAAAAATACGGCAAGAGGAGAGAGATAGGGACTTGGGAAGGTGGGCCAGTTGCAATTTTAGATAAAGTGTCCAAGGAAAGCCTTACTGAAATGGCGACATTTGAGTAAAAGCCTGTAAGGGGTGAGCAAGTGAATCAGGCAACTATCTGGGGCTGCAGCAGGGGTAAGAGCAAGTTCGAAGGCTTGAAGGCAGAGCATGCTTGCATGTTGGAGGAAGTGCAAGGAAACCAGTGTGGCTGGAATGGAGAAAAGGAGGGGAGAGTAGTCGGTGGTGACAATGGGGAGACAACATAGAGAGGCTTGTAAATCATAGTAAGGACTTTACTCTGACTGACATGATCTGACTTACATTTTAAAAGGATTATTCCAGGGGCACCTGGGTGGCTCAGTCGGTTAAGCATCTACCTTAAGCTTAGGTCATGATCTGGGGGTCCTGGGATCGAGCCCCACTTTGGGGTCCTTGCTCAGTGGGGAGTCTGCTTCTCTCTCTGCCTCCCCCCCCCGCTCATGCTCTCTCTCTCACTCTCTCTCTCAAATAAAAAATAAAATCTTAAAAAAATAAAAAATAAAAATAAATAAAAGTATTATTCCAGCTGCTGTGATGATAATAAACTGAGCGGGAAGGTCAGGGTCGGGGTAGAGGTAGGAGACCAGTCAGGAAGCTATTGCAGAGGATGGTGGCTCAGACCAGGGAGGTAGCAGTAGTGATGGAGAGATTGATGGGTTGTAGATATCTTTGTAGATAAAGCCAATAAGATGGGCAGATAAATTGGATGTAGGGCATAAAAGAAAGGAGTCAAAGACTTCAAGGTGTTGAACAGGAATAGCTGAAACGGTGAACTGAAATGGACAATCGCAAGTCCAGTTTGGGACATGTTAAACTTGAGCTGCTTCTCAAATACCCAAATGAAGGATCTGGCTATGCAGGTCAGGGAGTGGGCAGAAGACATCCAGGCTAGGTATACAAATGTCAGTCTCTAATAGAAAGCTTCTCCACCTTCTGATTCAGCTTCCATGGTGTCTCTTCATATTTAGAACTTGATTATTTCTTCACGCCCTTTGAAAGGGGCCCTGCTCTTATGAACTTTAGTCCTTTGGTGTTTTTCCTTGTGCAGAAATGTCTTAATTTTAGGGCCCAGAGAGTAACTGGAAGAGGATATTACTACCGTTCTAATATTTCTTAGAAATGGAGATTTTAAGTTTTTTCTCCATTAGTCACTTAAGAACCTTGAAGGAGACTTTTTTTTTTTGAAGGAGACTCTTTAAAAAGAAAATAAAGTAAGGAACTCTCTGCTAGAATTATTACAAAATTTAATTCAAGCCTTTCCTCACAGATTTCTGAAATATTCTCAACATTTCATTCCTATGACACTGGGAACTTGCAGTGTTCTTTTTTTTTGCATTGTTATAAAAAGTTGCCTATAGGCTCCGCTTCTTCAATACAAAATCCTATGGGTTTTTTTTTTTTTTACTAAAATTTGAGGATGCATTATTGCTACACTAGCATTTTAAGATCTAAAAGGACTTTCCCTGGTTACCCAGGCCATGCATTCACCTCCCTTCAGGAATTTGATAATCCAGAAATCATTCAGTCTCTTGCTTTAGCTTCTCTTCCAAAAATCTCCTTAAATCCACCTGTGATTAAATTGTAAGGAGAAGAATCTCTCTGCGCCAGACTCTGATATTATTCAGGAGCCAATAAACCAATATGAGAACTCCTGTTTCCTATTGATGTTTGCAAAACCTGAGGTTACCATATTGAGTAGACACAGCATACCACACAGATCAGGGAATGGCCGTGTTGTACAAAAGGCAAGAAACTTCTCCTGGACTTGGAGTCAGAAGATGTCTGTTCTGGACACAATAATGTCCTTTGCTTGGTTGGTGACAGTGACAGTGGCAAGTCACTCCTAAACTGTAAATAAATAAAAGTGAATCATACCTACCTAAGAAGTTGTGAGTCTTCTCCATGCCTAATACCAAAAGAATTAATTTCTTCCTACCTACTCCCCATCTGCCAAATAAGTATCCTGAACCTTCCTCTATAATGCCATTCTGTTAGTTAAAAACAAAAATAGGCACATGCAAATGGGTCCCTTTCATATCAATTTCACCTAAAATATAGCGCTACATATAAATAAAATGTATTTTTCTGACTTACTCTGATTTTTTTTTTTTTTAATTTAGCACTTCCAAATGAACTCTAGAGCAGAGGTTAGCAAAAGTTCTGTAAAGGGCCAGGTAGTAAACATTTTAGGCTTTATGAGCCATAAACTTTGTTGCAACTACTTGACTCTGCCATTATAGCATGAAAAGAACCATACATATTATGAAAATAAATGGGCGTAGCTGTGTTCCAATAAAACATTATTTACAAACACAGGTGACAGACTAGGTGTAGCCCATAGGCTATAGTTTATTGACTCTGGCTCTAAACCTTAGGTCTAACCTGTCTTATTTTTTATTCTGGCAAATGTAAAACTCTAAGTCTTCAGAAAACATATACTGAATTTGTTCTTTTCTTTATAAATTCTGGATAAATTTAAATTCCAGATGTGAGACTGTTACATAAGGGACATCAGTATAACCACTTATAATAAATGTAATGGTCCTACGAATGGCCTACAATGAATAAAAAAAAAAAAATCACTTACCCAGATAATGCATTGTATCCTGCAAGAAGTCTCATTCAGGGGCACATGGGTGATTCAGTCAGTTAAGCATCTGCCTTTGGTTAGGGTCATGATCTCAGGGTCCTGGGATCTAGCCTTGCATCGGGCTCCCTGCTCAGCGGGAAGTCTGCTTCTTCCTCTCTCCACTCATGCTCTCTCTCTCTCTGTCTCTCTCAAATAAATAAATAAAATCTTAAAAAAAAGTCTCATTCAAAAAAAGCATATGTTTATGATATCATCTGCCAGAATAACAAAATACACCAGCTACACTTGAACATATTTTCAAATTTTAGCAATTTACCTATATGATACAGTTTCCATTTTTGTTCAGTTATAATATTCTTAGCTTGCACATAGAGATATCAGAAATAACATTTGGAGATTTTAAAACATATATTTACATTTTAGCAACCCATAAATAAGGACCTGAAACACCAGTGAATGCTTCTGGTTAGAATTATAAAATTCCTAGGGTGCCTGGGTGGCTCAGTTGGTTAAGCAACTGCCTTCAGCTCAGGTCATGATCCTGGAGTCCCAGGATCGAGTCCCGCATCGGGCTCCCTGCTCAGCGGGGAGTCTGCTTCTCCCTCTGACCCTCTTCCCTCTCGTGCTCTCTATCTCTCATTCTCTCTCTCTCAAATAAATAAATAAAATCTTTAAAAAAAAGAATTATAAAATTCCTAGAACAATATAATCATGGAAATAGCACAGGATCTCAGATTTTCCATGAGTGTGTGATTCTTGAATGAGTTATTCTAACTTTTCCCTACTGAAAGACTACCAATATATCAATGCTAATTTATTTGGGGGTTAGGGATACTGTGGTAGCCAATCTCCAAGATGGCCTCCCAGGAGCCCCACCCCTGGTGTAGTCCCTTCCCACACTGTGCCAGGGTTGATCTGCATGACCAACAAAATAATGCATAAGTGATGGCATGTAACATTTGAAATTAGGTTCTAGAAGACACTGAAGCTTCCATCTTGGTTGCTCTGTCTCAATCTACTCTCTTAGATCACTTACTCAATATGGCCAGCAGCCAAGTCATGATCTTCCTGAGAAGAGGCCAAAATGGTGAGGAACTGAGATACACCTCCTGCCAACCCTCACATGAACAATCTTGGAAGTAGATCCCCTAGCCCATCAGAAGATGGCACCCTGGTCAGCTTGACTACAACCTCATGAGAAAACCAGAGCCAACCCACCCAGCTAAGTTGCTCCTGGAGTCCCAACCCTTAGAAATTATGTGAGGGGCGCCTGGGTGGCTCAGTCATTAAGCGTTTGCCTTGGGCTCAGGTCATGGTCCCAGGGTCCTGGGATCAAGCCCCACATTGGGCTCCCTGCTCAGCGGGAAGCCTGCTTCTCCCTCTCCCTCTCCCCCTGCTTGTGTTCCCTCTCTCGCTTTGTCTCTCTCTGTCAGATAAATAAAATCTTTAAAAAAAAAAAAGAAATTATGTGAGATAATACATGTTTGCTCTTTTAATATATTGAGTATTGAGTATTTAGTTACATAGCAATAGATAATTAGAGACTAACAAATATCTAATATGTGAATTGGTTTACATAAAAATATATTGCGATTCATTTGCAGTTGGTATAGGAAAGACTGATAATATTCAAAGACAGACAAGAAATTAAATCTCTTAAAATGTTGCAGCTGGACCCTGAAATGTGAGTCACACTGGTGAGATCCACCCATTGTCTGTGAATGTGAGTTCAAGTGGCCCAAATTTGAGGCAATACTTCCTGATTGGCCATGCTGGCCCTGAAATTCCATCTTCCTTCCTTCCACCCATGTCAATGTACAGATTTCATTCATTTTCTGTGCCCAAAACTTTTTCAGACCACTCCAACGCCAACCTGTCTCTGTCTTTTCTCAACATCTATGGCAAGTAACTCTACAACACAGAGTTTATGATTATTAACGAGGAATTAGTTTATCTTCTGAAGGACCTTGAGAGCAGAACAAGCTTTTATAAGACTTCTCTATTTCTCACCTCACTTCCCCCTTATCACTTGATATTACTTATTCACCAGCAATGGGACCCAGTCTCATGCCCTTTTTAGAAATTCTGAGGCATGCTCTATGCTAGACACTGTATATGACACTCATCAACTTCCCTTCTCTTCCAAGCTACCCCCCTGAATTTTGGGCTCCAATGGCTGAAAACTACAACTCCTAGACTCCTTTGCAGCTATGATTCTCGATATAATTTAGGTTCTGCCAGTAAGATGCACTTGTGTGAGATTTGGAAGGTGGAAAAGACATGGAATTCCTATTTTTTCAGTTGTGATTGGGGATAAACAGGCTCCAATCAGCATGAGTGTCTGCAGCCCACCAGCTTCCAGGCTGTAAAGAAGTTATAAAGGCAGTAATAATGGCTGTGGCAGTGGTTTTCTGACCTCAAGACATGTGATCTTGATTCAGAAAGTCCAGAGGCAACCCCTCCCTCCAACCCTCTGATGATTTGTAAGCACCTAACTCCTTACAGGAAATCCCTTTCAGTCTAAGGTGCCCACTGGTTTCTGTTGCTTGCCTTGAACCCCGACTGGTATGTGTACAATAGCTTTCATTTTTTAAGCTTATGCTGATGACCTAGCAAAATTTTATTTCACTCATTCATTCACTTGACTCTTGATGGACAGTTGCTGAGTGAATAGATGAGAAGAAAATAAGGTCTCAGAGGAAAGATAATGATTACAGTTTTTACTAATATGCTTGTGCTATTAGATGGGTATAATTATGTATCCCCAGGTAGGGATAGCCAACAGATGATGTGGAAACCAAGATCTGAAGTTCAGGTTAGAAGCTCAAAGCTTCCTTCAACACTTTGACTGGTGTTAGTGAAATGTCAGGTAAAGGGACCGAGCTCTCGCTGTGTGCTGATTACCTTAATTGCTTCTGATCAGAGCAAATGGACTTATTACTTGGAATAAGTAGAAGCAATGAGAGAGGGTGAAGAGGAGTATGTGAAGATTAACCCTACCTTTTTCTTAAATGCTTTGCGGTGGGACAAACTTCAGTTTTATTACCATAAAATCTTCAACAACAGTTCAGTAATTGCTATAGTACTTTGAGGCCAATTTAAAGGAGTAAAATTATTTTCAATGTCTCTGCTTGCTTCAGCAAAATTTGAGAAGGAAAAAAAAAAGCATTAGCAAAGATTCATTGCGCTGGGCTTTTGAGAATTTGGGCCATCCAAATCATTCCTGCAAAGCCCTTCTAAACTACTAGGAGGCAAAGAAATTATTGCTACTTAAATGTTTAATGTTAATTAAAGTTAGCATATTAGTTTTCAATCAAATTTATGACAGAATCAAATTATACTTAAGTGTTATGTGATACTTGATACTACATTCTAATGTACAACTACAATCAAAATATATGGTACATTTATGCCCATTTTTACAGCATTTGGATCACAATTTTATTATTTTAAATGATTATAAATGTTTTTAGTAGCTGTAGCTTTATCATATTGTTAATAATGTTTATAATTCCTTGGTGCTCAGAGCTGAATATGAAGCACATACTCAATTACAACATGTTTTTTTCCAGTGTGAAAATGTGATTTTCTTCATACACTGTAACACATTGCAGTCAAATTTGGGTACTGCCTCTACTTTTTTGCACATCTCCCGCAGGACTTAGAATAGTCCAGGATATAAAAAGGTGTCTAATATTTTCTTGTTGCATGACTAAATGCCTCCATGTGTGTACATCAGTAAAAACATTCTGTATCTGAAAAACTAGTGATTTCCTGATTTGACATGCTCTCCTCTCTTCCAACTATCTTTCATTCACGTTCTTCTACATGTCAGAGGGTTTCCTGAGCCCAAGGACAGTTCCTGATGAACTGTGGGATACTAAGCCATGGGTCTGGTAGAAATTAAAATGGCTTCCCCAGCGAATCTCTCCTTTCTGCCCCTATTCTAACTGAACCTCGTACAACTGCTCTGAGCCTGTGCACTGGTCCGCACTCAGGGCTCACTGCCTCAGTGTCACCTGCGTCTATCACTCTGTCATTCATTCCAACATCACGCATTTAGACCCATCATATGCCAAGCCCTGTGGTTAAAAAGACAGGCTCTGAAGTCAGATTGGGGGTTCATATCCTAACTGCACCTGTTACTAGCTATGTGGCATTGAATGAGTCACTTAACCCTTCTGGGCCTATTTCCTCACTGATACAATGGAGACTAAATTAGTACCTGCCTCACAAAAGGGTATTTTAAAGATTAAAGGAGCTAATATTAATCTTTTAGGATAGCACCTGACACACAGAAAGTGCTGAATAAATAGTACTAGTCTTAGGGATACAAAATTGAATGAGTAATCTTGCCCTCAGGGAAATCACAGTCTAGTAAAGAAAACAGATAATCACCAGTCATTACTTACCGTCATTACTTACAGCTGTGACAAAAGGAAGCACAGAAAGAACAAACTGTTTAAATTAGACTGAACCCCTGAGCAGGCTTTCTATAGGAGTCAATATTTGAGCCATGCTCTCCAAAAAAAAGCGTGGAGAAGATATTGCAGCCAGAGGCCACAACATTACCAAGGCCTGGAGGCAGAAGACTAAAAATGACCCGAGGGCTGACCAATGGTTAGTGTAGCTTGGGGAGAGTGGAAGCCAGAGAAGCTGGTGGGGAAAGGATGACGATAGACCTTGCATGCCACCTTCAAGGTTGTGAATTTGAACAATAAAGTCAGAAGCACCATTGAATAACTTGGATTTTGAAAAGATCTTTATGGTCCTTAGAGTAGAAATTGAAGATGTTTCAGGCAGCTCCAAATTTCAAGATCTGCAGAAAAAGGGTGGGAATCAACCACCTTATCCACTCACTTCTTTTATCTATTGTCATTGTACCCAATACAGGCTTGTCAAATAACTGATCTATGTTACCTCTATGCCAACCTCCATACACTTAATGCAGTTTACTCAAAATAGCTTTAAAATTACACATGGATTCTAGATTCTATTATGTATGCTATATTAAAAGAGAACTTCAGACCATCCATATTTGATAAGCACTACTAGAAAATTAGTAATGTGGCAGCCTCCATTGTTCTATGAATTTCCATTCATTCATGAGGTGAATCTGCCCAAAGATACAGATGAGGATCATAATTCTATTTTTAACTTCCTATTCTTCCCAAGTGAAAACAGGTTAATTATATTTCAGAAGTAACCTTTTCCTTCCTTTAGATTGGTAATGGTGTCAAATAATTTCATAATGGATATTAAAATTCCCATTAGTGTTATGAATTACATTAGTGTGAATCTTTTCCAAGGTCTTCAAATGTTTTAGCTGATATTTTAACTGTCTTAAAATTATAACATAAAGTACTTTTAAAAAAATTCTCTCATGGTTCAATCCCAGCTCACCTAAAACCAGCCATCTTAGCCACTGCTTCATATTAATTCAATTTCTCCTTTCTCCTATATAAAATGTAATAATTCTATATCTGATGCTCTTACTACTTCTATTCCTCTGTATTTTTATACAGATCCCTGCATTGCAGTAACAAAACTTAACTGTCTCAAGACGGTCCCTCTGACTCAAACCCTCTGTGCATGCCTTCTAGAATAGTGAATGTTTGGTGGAGAAAAGAATTGCTTCCAGACCAAGTGAGAGCATTGAAGTGCCCTTCCTGTGTGGCCATTTCTGCTTTCTCGTCACAGCCTCTGCCCATCCCTAAAAGCCATCCCTTCTCAACAAAATTCTGCCTCCCCCAGACTTGGCTGCTTATGGGTTCCATGCCTTTCTTTGAATATCACAAATACTTTGATAGCAATTCATTATTTAAGTTACTCTAAATATCCCTTTGGCATCCAAATGAGTAGACTTGGACTATGACTACATGACTGTAAAATGTTTATTTGATAAGAAAATCTCAATCGCATAAGTCAATCAGAGAAAGACATGTATCATATGACCTCACTGATATGAGGAATTCTTAATCTCAGAAAACAAACAGGGTTGCTGGAGTGGTGGGGGCTGAGAGGGATGGGGCGGCTGAGTGATAGACATTGGGGAGGGTAGGTGCTATGGTGAGCGCTGTGAATTGTGTAGGACTGTTGAATCACAGACCTGTGCCTCTGAAACAAATAATACATTATATGTTAAAAAAAAAAAAAAAAGAAGAAGAAGATAGCAGGAGGGGAAGAATGAAAGGGGGGAAATCGGAGGGGAAGATGAACATGAAAGACTATGGACTCTGAGAAACAAACTGAGGGTTCTAGAGGGGAGGGGAATGGGGGATGGGTTAGCCTGGTGCTGGGTATTAAAGAGGGCATGTTCTGCATGGAGCACTGGGTGTTATACGCAAACAATGATTCATGGAACACTACATCAAAAACTAATAATGTAATGTATGGTGATTAACATAACATAATAAAAAAAAAAGAAAATCTCAATTGGCTCCTGGGACATTTAATTCTTCCCAAGATAGGGAAGCATCTGCCTTCAGCTCAGGTCATGATCCCAGGGTCCTGGGATCGAGTCCTGCATCGGGCTACCTGCTCAGTGGGGAGCCTGCTTCTGCCTCGGCCTCCTACTCCCCCTGCTTGTGCGCTCTCTTTCTCTCTCATAAATAAATAAAATATATAAAAAAATAAAAAGGAGAACATTTAAAAAAAACAGAAACTTTTTACTAATGCCATAGAACTAATGTGCTCTAAGTATACCCTTCGTTTGTTGACCTGTGGTATATTGTATTGATTTTTTTCTTGCTGCATAATAAATTATACAAACTTAGTAGCTTAAAACATGTATTTATGAGCTCACACTGCTGTGGATCAGGAGTTTGGGCACAGCATAACTGGATTCTCTAGTCAGCATCTGACAAAGCTGCAATTAAGGTGCTGGCCAAGCTGTATGCTCATCTAGAGGTTCAAGTGGGGAAGAATCTGCTTCTAAGTTAATTTAGTTATTGACAGAATTCTTTTCCTTGCACGTGTGTGACAAAGGGCCCTGGTTTCTTAGTAGTTGTCAGCTGGAGGCCACCCTCAGGACCAAAAGGCCAGACCAGCTCCCTGCCACATGGCCCTGTTGACACACAGTTCACAACACAGATTTGCCTCTTCAAGATCAGCAGGAGAATTTCTTCTTCCAATCTATTGAGACAGTGTCTTATACAACAAAACACAATCTCAGGTGTGACATCCCATCACCTTTGCCATATTCTACTGGTTAGAAGTTAGAAGGAAGTCAGAGACTCCACCTACACTCAAGGGGAAGGGATTCAAGGACATGATTCTTCCGGGTTCATCTTAAGGGTGCATCCAACACATAAGGGTTTGAACTACTACTTTCTTCCATTCGCATGCATTCTATTTTTTCATCTAAAAGGGGGTAGAGTACAAATAACCTTTCCACAATTTTATTCATTGCTTGGGATTTTGCTACTGGAAAGTCATTAACATAGCACCTGAAATAATATTATTTAAAAAGAAAAAAATTTAGTACAATCCCTCCTGTGTTTTGAGACACCCTGCTGAGGTTTTGAGACACATGGCTGAGGCTTAAAAATAATTGTGAAAGCATGGCTTTGACATTTTTCAGAAAAGTGAACAGGATTTTCAGAGTAAAAGAGTACCTACCGTGCCTCCTATTTACCTTACTTAAGTCAGGCCAGTAGCAGTTAGCTCAAGAATTCACTGGGTTTCAACTGAGGGTGTCTGCAGTTCCACCCCATAAGCATGCCTGCATTTTCTGCATAAATCTGCCAGGAGGATGTTCTCACAGAGGTAGAGCCTGGGTGTGGAGTCAATGAAGCCCTTTATCAAGAAATTGCTGGCAAGATTCTCTCGGTTTAAATCAACTAGGGGCCACAGAAGGGGGAAAAAATGAGTTTGTTCTTCATGGTGTAATTTTCCAACATAACAAACATACATTTCTTAGGAATATTCGGCAAGTTGACAATAGTATATTGGACCATTTCTCCTCTGGGATGTGCCCATGACTGGAATCCTTAAGAATTTTTCATATCAGAACATAGTGTTGATCTTCATGATTTTTTGGCTTTGCCAAATGTGATTCACAGCAGGAAGAGATCACCAGAGGCCTTATATTGCAGATTTTAACATAGGTTTTTAAAAAATGCTTTAGGGACGCCTGGGTGGCTCAGTCGGTTAAGTGTCTGCCTTCGGCTCAGGTCATGATCCCAGGGTCCTGGGATCGAGTCCCGCATCGGGCTCCCTGCTTGGCAGGGAGCCTACTTCTCCCTCTGCCTGCAGCTCCCCCTGCTTGTACCCTTGCTCACTCTCTCTCTCGCCAACGCTCTCTCTCTCTAACAAATAAATAAAATCTTTAAAATAAATAAATAAATAAATAAAAATAAAAACAAAAAATGCTTTAAAATGTGTTCACCAGAGAGCAAAGTGAGCAGTGACTCCATATTCTTTTACTCTTGCCACCTTTCCTCACTGTGGCCGACATGACCAGGTGACAGAGGTAGAGGACTATTCAGAATTATCTGGGAAATTGACACAAAGTAAAGACTTGAGGCAACTGTCAGAATGATTAAATAAAACCAAAGCAGAACCTCAAGAAACATTTTCTTCCTTAAAAGCTAGAGTTGAAATCATTTTTTATTTTAATAATGTAAATATCATGAAAAAATGAAAGGAGAAACAAATAGGATTTATTTTTTAGATAGTTTCTCAACCATCTCCTTTACTTCACCTATATAACTAAATGTAACAAGAAAAACAAGCCATTATTCTAAAAGTTGAACACCTCTCCTCTTACCTTCATTCACTCACTTAATATCAACAAGTCAGCAAGGTTGTCAGTTGGGCACCTTAGAAATTTCAGTTTCTGGTGAGTCATTCAGGTCCCTAGCCCGACACATCTAGGTAATGTGATTTATGAAATATACACTCAATTCTCATGTATACCAAATTAAATAAAAAATGAATCAATAGTGTAATTCCACTGAAATATGTACATCAGTATTTACACATGCACTGCTGGTGCTCAAAAGAAAGCTTGGACAAGAGTTAAATGCATATTTTATTATTTTCATTTATTTTTAATCTCATTTATTTTTATAGGATGTGTGTATTATTAGACACCAATTCTGTGTGCAATCCTTAGTTCAGAGTAAACGTTATTATAAGAAATTGTTCCCAAAGGCTGAATTCATCATGCAAAGTCTACCGAAGTATTTACTGCTTATTTTCATTCTCTATCTTGAGCTATTTTTGAAACTAATAATGGAATCTTGCTTTCAAATAGTACACCATAATCAACACAGTCTTTAAAAATAGAGGACAAAGTCCGAGTCCTATGTTAAAATGTCAGGTGATTCTGAAGCAGGCTGTTTCCTTAACCTCGTGAACCTATGTATATTGGGTGGTGAGATGGTGGTGCACTGGGGAGGGAGCAAGAGCAGGATTGTGAGGAGGCACCAGCCTGGAGCACAACAGACTGGAGGGGAGTCCTTTGTGCACCCTGGGGAACCTTGCTTAACTTCCTTTGGACTCCGCTTTCTCACATCTGTAAAATGGTATAAATACTACCGCAGAGGTAAACCCTCCATGGGATAATGTATTTGAAGCACTTTGCACATAGAGGGCACTCAGAAATGGCTGATATTTCTTCACCTATAAATTGGGGGTAATGAACATCTTGTGGAATTGCATTGATAATGCATGCAGAAATAGACAGGCACAGTGCCTGGTGCTCAATAGATATCAACAAACATTTATTATAAGTGAATGGAGGTGTATGTGTGGGGGGGGTGTATACACACATGTTTACCAAAGTGAGGATGTTTATTTTACTTTCCAAACCATCATACAGACTAAATTGAAGTAAAGGAACTAAATTGTTGCTTTGGTAAATGTACAGGGGGAAAAAAAAAGGCTAGTTTGGCCACACGTCCCATGGTCTGTATGTTCGATATAACCTGATAAGACCCAATTTAGTTGGCTCTGTAAACGATGCTCCAGGAAGCTCTCAGGTTGCTGCCATCTACTCAATAAGTCTGCTTTCATGTTTTCTCCTTTTCCAAGTATCTGACTCAAGACTCACCATCTCACTGAGGCTCCCCCTCCTTTTCGGAGATTCAGGCTTGCTCACTCTGGCTCCTAATTGACTCAGTTTTTATTCCCTAAACCGTTTTCAAGATAACCCAAAATGATGCATGAATATCTATTAATTGGAATAATAAAGTTTGATATTTACAGCAATGCCTTTGAGATTGAATTAAGATCTGTTCAAACTATTAACAGGTCAGATATTCTTTGTAAAGTTTTCATCTTGAGAAGGTAGTGTTCCTCATTATCAGCAAGCATTCTTTCCTCAAAAGCAAGATAAATTGGATAGTTGGGGCATCTGGGTGACTCAGTCAGTTAAGCATATGACTGGATTCAGCTCAGGTCATGAACTCAAGGTCATGAGATCAAGCCTTGCATTGGGCTCCACGCTGGGCTTGGAGCCTGCTTAAGATTCTCTCTCTCCCAGGCGCCTGGGTGGCTCAGTTGGTTAAGCAACTGCCTTCGGCTCAGGTCATGATCCTGGAGTCCCGGGATCGAGTCCCACATCGGGCTCCCTGCTCAGCAGGGAGTTTGCTTCTCCCTCTGACCCTCTCCCCTCTCATGCTCTCTCTCTATCTCATTCTCTCTCTCAAATAAATAAATAAAATCTTTAAAAAGAAAAGATTCTCTCTCTCCCTCTCCCTCTGCCCCTACCCCCACCCCACCTTGCACATGCTCTCTCTCCCTCTCTCTCTCTCTAAAAATAAATAAATTGGATAGTTGATTGGCATTGTATTGATGGAATGCTCTATCAGTAATGCCAATTTCTTGAAATGTAGACCTGAGATCCAAATGTAATGATTAAAAAAGACTTGAATACTTAATATTTTCTGTGCTGATATATAATAAAATAAGCCTTGATTTATAGAGCTGTGCACTCTATTTCTCTTTGCTTTGGTTCATCAGCAGATATTTGAGCTATTATTATAAGTTTAGCCACTATAGAATATTTGGTCTATGAACAAGAGAATTTTCTGATTTTATTTTATCATTATTTTATTTCAAGCATTGTCCAAACTAATTTCTGATCTGAAAACACTCTCCCACCTTCTCTGTCTTTGAATTAGAAGATACGTAAACTCAGCTACACATTTCATAGGCCAAAAATAAGAGTGTCTTAAATAAAAGCAAGGGTTCATTTCTCTCCAGAGCCAAGTGGTAGAAAGCTGGTAGGGCAGCCAAGTTTGCAAAGTCATCAAAAGACCAAAACCCCTCCCTTTCCATTGCTCCACTGGCCCTGCCTAAGTATCAGTCCTCATTTACATGGTTCTAGGTAGTTCATCTCCAGTCCATATTCTGAGCAGCTGGACGAAGGAGGAGGGTGAGAAGAAGGGGTACACGTTTCCCTTTAAGAATGAGTTTCAGAAGTCACACACATCACTACTCCTCGAGTGTCATTGGCCAGCACTTAGTCACCTGGCCACACCTAGCTGCAAGGTAGATTTGAGAATGTAGTTTTTTTCCAGAGGCAAGATGCATATTTAAAAAACATTATATTATATTATATTTCTATTACAGCAGAAAAAAAGGAAATGAATATCAAATCACAATTATTGGTCTCTACCGCACATTTTTTTTTAGAAATCTCGCTATCATGAAACAACCCTGCAAAGAATTTTCTCTCAGTAAGGATTTGTGGAGTTGGGAAGGAAAAAAGTTAAACCTAAGAGAAAAAGAAAGACTTACCATTCTAAAAAGAGGCAGCTGATAAAATAAAAAAGCAAAAAAAAGTTCATACTAAAAATTTGACCTTTATAAATATCTCTCTTTAGTCTCTTCTTTGCTAATAACAATGAGTTCTCCAAAACTTTGTCTTTTTGTAAATGTCAGCAGGATGTAAGCTCTCCTGATTTTTACTTTCATGATTTGGGGATTGGGGATTTTTTTAATGCAGCATTTTCCCGGAATGAGGTTGATCAGGAAACTTAAAGAGGCCAGATTTTCTCGCTTGAGGCTGCGGAAAGGAAAGCTTTTTATAGACTCAATATTAATACCACTCATTTGTGTATATTAACCTCATGAGTTATAACCACCCACTGAAATATAAAGCAGAAAACATGACCCCAGTATTTCCAGCCTAGAGGCAATTTGTATAATGAAAAGTGCACTAGGCTAGGGGTCCAAAGGCCTGGGCTCTGGCATTGAATCTTCTTCTTTCCGGCCATGTGACCTTCAGCAAGTCAAGTAATCACTCGGTAATTACTAACAACTTAATTTGTTGTAACAGAGATGCAAATAGAAATCAGTGTGCTCAGGACACTGATTTTTTTTTGATAGATTAATATCACATGGTGTCTAACGGGACTATTGATTTAAATACTCCAGGGAACCTGTACTGAAAAGGATGTGTGGATTTCTTAAAAAGAAATTCAATAAAAACTGTTCATTTGATCCCACTATAATTGGCACAACACCAACCTGGATATCAAAAATATTTCCACCCCTAACTGGAGTCTTTTAGCAGTAAGTTTCAAACCACAGGTTTGGTCTAATGTTTACAATGAGCTATTCTTTCTGTTTTTCAAGAGGGTGAGGGACAAGGGTCCTTAAAAGTCATTTTCAAAGACGGGCTTCTTTACCTTCTCTCTTTCTGTGTGAAGCCTGGAAATTATTAAAGATGCTGATTCTGTTTAAGATGGTTTATACTGCAAAAAGTGTGCATTAAAACATTAAATGATAAAATAGAGAGCAATCATCCAGGAGAGTAATCATTCACTCAATAAATATTTATGAAAAGATGACCAGGTACCAAGCTAATGGAAACTATAAATTAATGATTTAAATGCAGTAACCTATAAGACACTGACCCTGTTCTCAAAGGGGTAACAGCCCAGTGGGTGAGACCGTCACATATTCAAAGAGCTACAAATGAGAACAGATGTGTCTTGATGCGGAAAAGTAGGGAGAAGAAGGCACCGCCTGCCTGGAGGAGAGGGTAGGGATAGTGGAGGGGAGAGTCAGAGAAACAGTGTAACATGGTGCTTAAGAAAAAACCAGGCACTGGGCTCAGAAAGGCTGGAGTTGGAAAATGATTTTGTTGTATGGTAGCCGGATGACAGAAATTAATATTATAATAACGATTAATAGAATGTTAGATGTTTGTCTTTATTTTAGTGTTTTTGAAGTACTATTAGCTTTTCAAGACATAAGTATAATCCAATTGAGGAATAAGCCTGTCTCATCTCTCTTTAACTTTTAAATTTCCAATTAGTATGCTTCTGTCTCTGAACATGTCTGGTAAGGTGCAAATGGCACCACTGAGATGCGAATAACTAAGGTGGATAAAGAGATGACTGAAGATATTTCAAAATCCCACTTAAACTTTTTTCTGGTGAAAATATGCAAGGAAAAGCTATTTAGACTATATAGGAAATCCTTTTTGGCAGGTACTTTAAGGATTAAACAGAGATTAAATATCCACCTTCTTTAACCTCCTACCAAAAGGAAACTGACAAGAAAGCTCAGGCATAACCAAATTAGGTTTGTACCAAGTGGTACACAAAACCTCAGCTGTTTTTCTCGATCACAAAGCCTGAGTTTCTTGAAGTGACCTCACAGGCTATGAATGCCAGGACGTGAATGAAACAGATCTTGAGTCTTTAAACTTAATGCCTGAAGGAGAGAGAGTGGTTCTCAAGAATAAAGCTTGTCCTCATCAAGTGGCTACTTCTCATCAAACAAGATGATGCCAGAGAAAGAACATAAATGGAAAATAAATTCAAGGCGATAGGAGTTTGTTATATCTTGTCAATTCTCATCTTCTGCCCACTCTGCAGAAAACCAGGTAGATAAAAGAGAGTAATCTTGAAAAGCATCAAAAAATCAAAAATTTCTCTTTTTCCCAAAGACACATCTGAAAACCCATTCTAATTTTGGTATGTAACGATTTTCATGCTTTATTTTGTTGTTGTTCTTTTATATATCTGTACGTCTTTAAATATAAATATATATTATATAAGTAAATACATATAAAAGGAATTTTTTTGTTTTGTGTCCCTCAAGTTCATTTCACCCATTTCTGCATGTTATAAAACTAACTAAACACTAAATAAATTTAACTCTGAGTTACCACAGTGTCCTATTTCAGTAGTTGAGATGACTAAGGCTTTGTGCTCATTGCACAAGGAGAACCGATTTCTCCTCAGATTTTGCCCAAGGAAACCCAGCTCAGCCACTGTGGAGCCACATACCCCAAGTGGGGAATCATTCACACAAAAGCAGGATGTCACACAACCACTGCTTTTATCAACAAAAAAGTAATTCGGGGCTAAAGAAATTACATACTCAAATCTGACTCATCTTCAAAGCAAGCAAAAATTATGTCAATTTAGCAACTGATTTTATTTTTAAAAACGTAATTTGAAATATGGACATGTTGTGTAAAAATCTTCCAAAAGCTTGTGTTTACAAGTGTTTTTCTAGGATCTGTGCAAAAATGTTTTAGTCTTTGATTCCAAAACATATGATACATTTTTGTTTGGCAAAACAAGGGTAGAAAATAAAAACGGCTTTGGCCTATTTTGAGGTAATGACTTACCATACAAGTAGCAAGGTGGGTATTGAAAAGCTGGTAGTAGAGATCATGGTGACGGTGGAGATGGCGAAGGTGATGATGATCTTTAACAAATGAGCTATCTTTGATTTTTTTTAAGGTTAGGAAGCAGAAGATGAAGCTTGAAGCAAATCAGTAGGCCTGGGTTACTTTGGCAATTCATAAGACTCACATTTCTGCATTTGAAACATTTCATAGAGGCAGTCAGTCTAACTAGAATATGGTCTTTTGAGGGCCAGAACATGATATTTCTATGAGAAATGTAGTTAAGCTAGCATCTAAAAAATAAGCTATTGGACATACCACAAATGAACCTGTGTCAGAATTCTATTTACTAACTGTTTGATCTTAAGCAAGCTTTGACCTCTCTATGATTCAGTTTCTAGTCAGCAAGGGAGGATAATACCGACCTCAAGGGTTGTTGTAAGGTTCAAAATAATTAATAAATGTAAAATGCTTAACCCATAGTAAGCACTGAATGAATATCAATCTCGACCCCAACCCTCATTTTCTTCTAATGTTCTCATTTTTTCTCTCAATAGAATATGACTATTTTGACAGAATAGGATTAAATGTTTTGGAGACACTAATAGAACATATCAAATAATCCCCAATATTAATTCAATATTAGACCATCTCCAATTGCACAACCCTTTGTAACCCAGAGACTCATACATCTTAAAATGTTAAGAGAATAGAACTTTTTCAGAGACAGGGCTAATGCCCACCTAAATATTTTATTATCTTTGTTCTGTTCTATTTGGTACACTGACTCCATCATTTGTTCAGTCAATGTCTTCTCTCAAGAAGAAAAAATTGATTAGATATTACTTCTTAATAACATATGCAGCTTCAGTCAGAGTCACTAATTTGGAATTAAAAAAGTAATTTTTGGTGCAAGCAATACTTCTATTCTATCCCTTCCCAGGAGAAGAATGCCTCATCTAATAACCTGTGTCTCTGAGATAAACGAATGCAATAAAGCTCTTAACACCCCTTTGATGGACTACAAATGGTCACAATACAGGACAATATTTGAACAGTAATGATTTATGCTTTCTTCTTAAGTGTAAGCTGATTGCACAGGCTCCTGGACTGCACGAAGTAAATAGCTAAAGGGGTCATGAATCTTAATAGCTTCCAAATCAGAAAGATCTGCAACTTATATGCTCTGACTGGAGTGTGAATGGAATGTATAAATATTAATAGGTCTGGCAGAGCTTCTGCAGACAAGCTGTCTAAAATTTCACAGTAGAAAGATTGAAGTTGCCGGGTACGGGGCAGACATGAGGCTCCCACCTGGAAATGAACTGTCAGCATGTGTGTAAATACATTTTTCCAGAAGCGATATTTAACATCGCTGCTGCCCTGATGCCCCACAACACTATACATCGATATTTAACTCTAGTCCATCATTTAAGATTATGAACATGCCAACCAGGCTCATCTCTGGAAACACCAAGACAGAGTCCTAGTTTGAGAGTCTCAAAATACAACTTTGCAAACAGCACTCCGTCCATGGAAGGCTCTAAAACAATACTCAGCTCCATGGCCCAGTGGTGTGCTTGGTTCTGTAGCTTCCTCTTCCCAATGGACAGGACCCATGGTCACTGACTGGTCCAACCAAGAGAGAGAGATTTGAGCTTTGCGTTCTGAGTAATACAGTGACCTGCACATAAAAGCATTAGTAAAAGTGAAGAAAATTAGTTTGAAAATGAGGAAAGTCTATGTTGAACAATAAGGAAGTTTTTGTCTTCTCTAAGCCATAGTATCCTGGGAAGGATAAGACCTCTATATGAACTTTTCTGTACTTTTTCCTATAAGCAGTGACCTCTCTCAGAACCAACTATGCGAAGCCTACTTGGCTATTCTTAGCTGAAAGTAAAGAAAGAAAGAACAGAAAGATGAGGTATTCATAGGAGTAGTAAAGAGAATTTGGTCAAATTAAAAAACAGTTCACATTTTCCTTTATTTCAATATTTGTGAGGGAAACAGAAAGGCGTAGAGCTATTTATTTTTGTATTGGTTTAAGGATGTTTCTGTTTGTATTTTCATGAAGAGAATGAGATATTGATTTTAAGTTTTTTTGACATTTGCTCATCTTGAACAAAACGGAAGCCCCCCCAAAAAAACCCGTAGCCCAAAATTCCTTCACTAGCCACTCCCCTCCCTCCAAAATAAATAAAAAAGTAAATAAATAAATAAATAAATAAAATTGATCACTATTTCCCCTCAAATGAGAGAGGTAATGAAACCCTCAAGAAAAAGCAAATACTCATTAGATTTAAAGATTTATGCATTTGAGGGGTGCAGTGGGTTAAGCATCCAATTCTTGGTTTTGGCTCAGGTGGTGCTCTCAGGATCGTGATATCGAGCCCCGCCCTTGGTTCGCACTCAGAGTGGATTTCCAATCAAACCTTATTTTTGAAATGCCTGTCTTTATCCCCCTAACTTCTGGAACTTGCTCCTTTCTATCTGAGAGATGTCTAAAACATAGGGGTCATTTTTAAGTCCCGGTTTAGATTTCTTGACTATATAAAGACAGATTTAATTTCAACTTTATATGCAACCTCTTTCAATGTATATTTATGCCCTTGTTCATGATATGGTTGCTAGAAAAAAAAATCTGTGGTCAATATTATACCCTATTTCTTAAAAATGCAAAAATCAGTGGTCCATCATGACAGAATTGCATTACTGAGATTTATGATTTCAAGTCTGTGTATCCCAAACAAAGGTTTTCATGTTCTGGGCACTTTAAAAACCTGTAGAGAACCACCCTCAGCTGAATGACAAATGTCAGTTATCCCAAATACCCCTTTTATAGTCATGCTGTTTACTCTTGAGCAAAGCAGAGTTTTTGCAGATGGGGACATGGACTGATAACTAGAGGTAATGAGTAACAAAAGCATTAGAACACTAGCAAGCCCAAAGGTTTATCACACAATGAAAATGGTTTACAAACACTGACCTAAGTGAAATATCCACACTACGTGATCAGTCTGAATATTTACATTTTGGGCCATACAAGGTTCTGCTCAAGTGATCACAACTGACAAGCTCTATTACTCTACTTTTCTACTTTCTTGTATTAAATTGGTCAGAATTCAGTTGAATGTCTTCAGTACACCCCCAAGAGGCTTTGGATTTAAGATATAGAATCATGTACTCATAGGCAGGCAAAAGGCTTTATAACTCCCTGAAATCAGTATAAAACTCTGCTTTCCGTCCAGCTGCCAATTCTCCTACAAATCTCCAGAGCTGGTACAAAAGTAACTTGACTGAAAATTGATGAAATTACACACCTCAACAATTTTAGGATCTATTTCAACCATAGCATTTCCAAAATCACTGTGCTTCTTTTTGTTTTTCTAAATATACATATTAAAATAAGTTTTACAGGGTGCTTTCTTTTTTTTTTAATTTTTTATTGTTATGTTAATTACATCATTAGTTTTTGATGTAGTGTTCCATGATTTATTGTTTGTGCAAAACACCCAGTGCTCCATGCAGAATGTGCCTTCTTTAATACCCATCACCAGGCTAACCCATCCCCCTACCCTCCTCCCCTCTAGAACCCTCAGTTTGTTTCCTGAGATTAAGAATTCCTCATATCAGTGAGGTCATATGATACATGTCTTTCTCTGATTGACTTATTTCACTCAGCATAACACCCTCCAGTTCCATCCACATCGTTGCAAATGGCAAGATCTCATTCCTTTTGATGGCTGCATAATATTACATTGTGTATATATACCACATCTTCTTTATCCATTCATCTGTCAATGGACGTCTTGGCTCTTTCCACAGTTTGGCTATTGTGGACATTGCTGCTATAAACATTGGGGTGCACGTACCCCTTCGGATCCCTACATTTCTATCTTTGTGGTAAATACTTACAGGGTGCTTTCAAGCATAATGTTCAAGCAGAGATATACATTGGTTTTCCAGAATAAGCCATTAAGACAGTCCTTAAATGTCTAAGTAATACTACAAGGCCTATATTTACATATAAATTAGGCCCAGCACATCAAACAAAAATGTCGTGACTTTTAGATACTGCCATTAAATTCTGCATAATAACTTCATATTCTTCATTTTAATAATTAGTATGCTTGAATCTGAGTTTATTCCAAGATGGCATTTTTCAAACAGCTTTGCTTATCTTTATTTTTTATGAAATTTTGCACTTCACCCTAAAAACTCACGATATTTTCACAATACTTAAGATACTTCAATTTCATGATATTATTGTAAAGGAAAAGCTAGCAGTATTTTTGTTATTGAGCCTCAAACATGGTCAAAAGAAGGTTTGGTGACTTGCCGACATCTGAGCAACACCAGATATCTATAAACACAGCATAGCTCAGTTGATCTCTGTTTTACAAAGGGAGAAACTAAGGATCAGAGAGAGGAACTCATTTCTCTACTATCCCGTGGCTAAGAAAGACAGAGCAGACCTCCTATTTAAGTCCTTTCTTCAACTGAATCAAGCAAAATAGACAAAAATATGGAAATACAAAAACATAATGATAACTTTCTAAAAGAAACTTAGAATTCTGAACCTCACCAAAATTGAAGTCAATCATACTAGATGTAAATAAAATGTAGTATATAAAATGGTATCAATGGGATCATCATTAAACTATCATTGCAAGAAGTTGTAACATATAATTAATTCCTTTCTTACTAAGGAAAGCCATTCAATTATAGTCCCACTCACAGTGGGGTTAAAAATTAAATAGGCTTTCAATTTCATTCTCAATTATATTAGACTATCCTAAAAAAATGTTTATCTTAACACAAATATTAAAAACAACATGGCAAAGGACTGAGAATAGGAAAATAAAGTAAAAACCTAACTTGTCTTAGGGCAAGTAATTTGGCGATATGTCTCAGGAGCCTTAAAAATATGTAGACCCTCACCCTGCAGATCAACTTCTAAGAATGCATCCTAAATTAATAATCCTAATTTTGAAACAAAATAATATAAGCACAAATTTTTTATCAATGTTTTACTTATAATAATGAAAATTGAAAACAACCTACATGACAAAAGACAGTGGTTCCATAACCTGAAGTATCAATGAATAGGTCATGTAGTTAGCAAAATGGTAATTAAATATACTGCACAAGACCATGAAAATGCTTATGCATATGTCAAGTTTTAAAAAGATATAAAAATATACATTCAGAATGTAATATAAGTGATATAATGTAAAAAAAATTATGGAGAATAGACTGGAAGGAAATACACAAAAATATAATCAAGGAGTGAGTTTATGAGAGATTTTCTATTCTTTCTATACTTAAGTATTTAAATTTTTTTGCAATGATGATTACTTGGAACAAAATAAACCTTTTTTAAAAACAGAGAATGAAAGGTCACGTTCAGTTCTAGTAATGAAGAATTTGGTCATTTGAACCAACCCTTTTACTGCGAACTATAGAAACACTGAATGAAATAAAAACACCTGCTTGAAGGCATTCAAGACTTAACAATATAGTGAAGAATAACTAAGCTAAGGTCTTCAAAAATAAGAAAATCCAGAGAAGTGAGTTTTTCCTTTGGGTTTACTTTTGCCTTAGGACAGATTCCAGAAGAGCTGCTGAGAGCAAAGCAGCACTGCTGACAGTCTCCATGGGGGGACAAAACTTGGAGCCCAGACCTGCTGAGTGTAGGAGCTCAGATAAATTCCCAGAGTTTTGGGTTGGGATCCCAAAGACCAGCATCACATGAATAAGGGAAAACTGTAAGTAAGCCAGACCTCACAGGGACTAAAACTCATCTTTTTTTTAAAAAAGATTTTTATTTATTTGTCAGAGAGAGAGAGAGCACAAGCAGGGGGAGCAGTAGAGGGAGAGGGAGAAGCAGGCTCCTCACTGAGCAAGGAGCCCGATGTGGGACTCGATCGCAGGACCCTGGGATCATGACCTGAGCCAAAGGCAGACACTTAATGACTGAGCCACCCAGGCATCCCTAAAACTCATCTTTAAATCTTCTAGATGGCCCAGAAAAAAATTCTCAATTCCTAAAATTGTATTAAGGTGATCCTAGATTACTAGAACCTTCAGGCCCCTGGCAAAAGCAAATCCTCTCTGGACAAAGAGACCTTCATCTTAGACTTCAAATTATTAACCCAAATAATTTTTCAATACAAAGCCTAGGTACAGTCCAACATAACCAGACATACAAGGATATGAGACCATAGAAACAAAACCCAGCAAAACAACTAAGGGCTCTAGATATTAGAATATTTAGACACTAGTTTTTAAAATAAACCTGCATACTATGTTCAAGGACCCAAAAGACAATACGACATTTTCAGCAGGAAGTTAGAAACTAAAAAATACAGAGCAGATTAGCAGATTTTAAACAATAACCAAAATTATGACCTAACAGAGTTAATAATTTATTAGACGTAATCAAACAAAAATTAGCAAATTAAAAAATAAATAAAAAGAAAATAATTGAATAAAGGATAGAAAGACAAAAAAATAAGAGAAAGTAAGAGACTTAGAGAATACATATGCATTTAGTTGAAGTTCCAGAAAGGAGAAAGTAAGACAGAAGCAGTATTTAAGATATAATGATAAAAATTTCCCCAAACTGATGAAAGATATCAATCCACAGATTTAAGAGCCCTGTCCAAAAGCAAACAAACAAACAAACAAACAAAAATAATAAAAGAAGGAAAACAGGATTTTTGCTGATTCAACTCTTATACCAATGAGCTATATGACCTTGGGCTAGGCCTGTAAATCTCTCTGGATATCTGTTTCATCATGTGTAAAAACAAAGACACTGGATTACATAATTTCTAAGAATTTATCAAGTATGTTTCTAAGAACAGCTATCATTATCAATAATAGGTTTTGTTATATTGTAATCTTTTGACATTTCAAAAACCCTGTACAAAAATATATCCCATATCAATCAGCAATGTTATAAGCCTACACTTCTACTAGTCTATAAAATCCTACTATAAGATGTCCTTTAAGTTGTTCAATAAAACCAGGATGTTTTCTCTTAAAGAATATTATTTAAATGTCTATCTCCCATCTGATACCCAAGATGAGTCAGAAGTAATTCCTGGCCTTTAACTGAGCAACATGAACTGGATTTGTTTATTATATTATATTACTGTCAATTAACAATGAATTATGCTAAGGTACACAGGATAAGTAAGTTTCAGTGAAAGAAATCCCCAAATATGGTAAATAATATAACTAGCAGCATAAATACAATAATAATGAAAATATAAATATCATTACCAATTTTCAAATTTATCTAAATTATATCAACTTAAGTATAAAATTATATTTATCCACCTATCAGCTTATTAACAGTAACAAGTTATCAACACAGACACAAACATTAAAATTACAATAGCAGTGTTTTACCACCAAATTATTTAGAACAATTTCTACAATCCCTAGATTATCTCTTTTTTAAATTTTTATTTATTTTTTTAATTAAAGTATAATTAACATGCAGTATACTATTAGTTTCAGGTGTACTATCATGTCTTATTTTTTTTTTAAAAAGAAGGAAACAAAAAAAATAGGCAGAAATCACAAATAAAGGATATTAATATTCTACCTACATACCATAGGCAACGTGGCTTTTTTTTTAATGTGTCTATTTAAATAAGAAATGTGCCCCATGAATCCACCTTGTTCATGAGCTAGAGATAGGGTACAATATTTCTATTACCATTAATGAAAACTGAACAACTTTTCCACCAAACTAGTTTTACATTTACTGATATCTTACAATCACTTCTTAGAGCCCTTGTAAATAAGAAACTTATTATATATTACATTATAAATTTGGAGAATGTACTAGAATTTCCTAAATAGATAACTCAAAGTTTATTTAGTAGGAGTTTTTTTATTAGGAAAAATAGAAATAGAAGTCCTATATGATTCCTAATATTTAATGAAATGCAAATTGAATGCTTCTCCCTGTAAAACATCAGAAGGGTCAATGAGTAAGTTATTCTCTAATATTCTGATTCATGCTGTGAATTTTAAATTCTAATTCCATAGTTCATTTCTCTCTCACCTCACCACTGACAATGGCTGCTCAGCCCTTCCCTGGAATAAGGTTCATTTTCTTTGGTGATAAAGGGATGGATGTGGCTTTTGCTAGCTTTCCTGAAGCAATGCATTTGCCATTTCCATTTGAGGTCCAGTAGGTCTTACTAATCATGCGAATTTGCAAAAAATTTAAAAACTCTGCAAAATGTTTGGAGTAAGTTCAAGAAAATTGGGTTGTATTGAGCTAATATTAACATGGAGGAGAGGGAGGAGCATCAAAACCAAACAGGTACACAGGGGTACAGTCTTTTTTTTCCTTATAACCATCTTTATTTTGTGTGTTTTTAAACCACTCTATAGATATATTACACAATTGCTGTCACATCCATTCCCTGAAATAACACTGTTTTCTTTTTTTTTTTAAGATTTTATTTATTTATTTGACAGAGAGAGACACAGCAAGAGCAGGAACACAAGCAGGGGGAGTGGGGGAGGGAGAAGCAGGCTTCCCGCTGAGCAGGGAGCCTGATGCGGGGCTCGATCCAAGGACCCTGGGATCATGACCTGAGCCGAAGGCAGACGCTTAACGACTGAGCCACCCAGGCGCCCCAACGCTGTTTTCTACATAGCAAGCAGTTAGTACTCTGATAACTACCTTTATTGCCTGTTTTTAAACACTTCTCTACATGTACTACAGAATGCCTATCACATCCATTCCACAAAGTAACACTAGTCTTAACAAAGCTAACAGGAACACACTTATAACCACGCTTATTACATGTGATTTTATACACTAATTTACATGCAATACAGAATATCTATCACATCCATTCAACACTAGGGTCTTTTAAAGTCATTAATGTAGAATATGGTTTACAAAGAAATATCATCTGTGAAAACCCAAATGTAATTCTGCATGATCAGTAATGTGAGCAGTTGACATTCAACAAACACAAACCGCGTGCAATTGTGATGCAACTCTAATTTTGCACTTTGCACTAGCTGATTGAGAGGAAACATTGCCAAGCAATGCACTTAAAGTAAAAAAGTTAGGGATAGGTCCTCTCAACCAAGAATATTTTACATGTGGAATAAATGATAACAAATTCAAAGCACTACGGGTAAAACCTATAACAATAGTCTGTACATAAAAATTGGGGACCTCTATGAGTGGTCCAAACTCCTTGCTCCTCAGGGGGAAGCTGTGGGCCAAAGGTTCCCTCCTGATTGTAAGGCACTTTGCTGGGGGTAGGTTTACAGGAAGGCTTTCCTATTCATTTCAATATGGTATTTTCTCAGGCACTCAACGTGTAGGAGTCACTCAAATAGTCTGTATTTCTCTCAGAGGGAATTGAACTGGTAGTATGTCCTGGAAGGAGGGAGATCCAGGAGTCTTCTATGTTGCCATCTTGGTGATGTACCTCATTCATTTTTTTATCCATCTTACCACCCAATACAGTTCATGAAAATAGTAGGTGCTTAATAAACATTTATTTAATTAGAGTAAAAGAATATTATAAAATGTATTCAAAACAGAGCTTCAATAGTGAAAAATCCAACTGGTGACCTGACCAAATAATCTTCAGATTTTATTGATTTAAATCTCAAAAAGAAATAGCTGAAGATACACAAATATAAGCCAGGTTCCTAGAAAAATCATTTGCATGGAAGACTTCCTTCCCCAACAATGCTAAATAAAGTATTTCTCTATTTTAGAAAACTGACATTTGACAAACTCTTTTTTAATTTATGCAGTCTTAGGAAAAATAGAATATACAGGAATTATATATAGAACAGTACACTCAAATAGTTCCTACTATCAAAATAGTGAGTGGTTGATAATAGAGTTTTTGGACTGTTATGGCTTTGAACTGTGTTTTATGGCCTAAGAATGGGTAAGTAAGTTGTTTATGGACAATAGAATGGCCAAATCCACTATCTAGAGGAAGGCCCTGAATTTTAATCTCAACTATTACAAATATGCCTTATAAAGAGACATTATTTCTTGCAGAATAGGGTTTTACTTTCTTTGGTGGACTTTGCAATATGAAGTTTTTGTAAAAGTCTCTGTGAAGAGGTTATAAGAAGCTGACTATAAAAGTTTTAAATATACCAGTAATGGTAGCATTAAAACAGCAGTGCTTTCACTGAGCTATCTGTGACAAAGTGAAAAAGCTTTTGTCAGAAATTGCTGAAGTGAAACTAAAATCCAAAGAGGGAAGAGTCTTCTCATCTAATTTTTGTTTTTATTTTATTTTATTATTGCTTTGTATCTTCTGTGCTATGGGGCACCTGGGTGGCTCAGTCAGTTAAGTATCTGATTCTTGATTTCCATTCATGATCATGATCTCCACTCAGGGTCATGAGATCAAACCCCATGTCAGGGCTTGATGCCCAGCATGGAGCCTACTTAAGATGCTCTCTCCCTCCTCCTCTACCCCTCCCCCTCCCTTTCTAAAAAAAAAAATAATAAATATATATATATATATATCTTCTTTGCTAGTTCTCAAACGTTAGAGGGCATCAAAATCTAATAGTCTAATATTCTAATTCTAATAAGTCTATAGTTCTAATATTAGAACACAAATTGCTAGACCATATTCCCAGAGCTTTTGATATAGTAGTTCTCAGAAAGGACCCTAGAATCTGCAATTCTGATAAGTTTCCAGGTAGTGTTCATAGTACTAGTCAGGGACCACCCTTTGAGAACCACTGTTCTGTACACTTGCTAACAATTATAAGAGGGTGATTTTCTGAAGTATTTTTTAAACTAGGAACACTGAGAAAGAATCCATATTTCCTTTACACAAGACATTTGTTTTAATTGGTGTACAACACCCACTTATTTCCAATTCTATCATAATAGGCCCATATAAGAAGATCTTTGTTATTTCAAAAAACCTGTGATGAATTCTAACATAAGTGAAAAATCCTTTGGTAAATCAAAGAGTCACGTGGTAGAGCCTTTAGTGGAAGGAAGTGTACTTTAATTGATTTTATTACCCACAGAACCTCATACATTTGTGGACACATAGTAAGCGCTCAACAAATACATATTGACTAAGCAACACTTCCATTTTGTATGTAATATACAAATCTAGGTTTTTATAAATCTAGTTCATTTTCCTAAAAATCTTTCCCCATATCCATTTCATGGAAGGTCTTAAACTCCAAAGTCATCTCTAACCTTATCTCCTGCATCCAGCGCCCCCTTTCTCCCTCTAGGTTTACCTTCACTTCAACCATATCAAAATCTTAAATTCCTTGACCCCTCCACATTGTCACATCTTTCAGCTTCCTTTGTTTTCAGGTCCTCCCTTCCAGCTCCATGATGAATTATCTCAATCATTTCCCCCAACATTTTTCACAACTATCCTGTCTCCTTTTGCCTGGGCCACATCCTTTTAACAAAACCCCATTCTGGATCACACCAATAATCCAGTGTTACCATTTCTGCTTCACTCTATCTGAGGGAGAAAAATGATAGGACCAGGCAGACTGGTTCCGCATGGTTTTGATTTCCCATCTCCACTGAGCTCTCAATCCCACCGGACCATCCCACACAGAAAGGGCCACCTTTGCCACTCTCCTGAATAGCTATTGCACACCTCAACCTCCCTCTCCAAACTCCCACTCCCACCCTCTCACTCAGAAAACCTGCCTCTCACTTCACTGAAAAAACTGAAGCTGTAAGTTAGCTTTTCTCTCAGCTTCCTCCCCTTTCTCTCACTCTCCTTTTTTACAGAGCAAAGATATTCTTTTTGAGTTCTGTGGTAGCCAGCCTCTAAGCTGGACCCCAGGGATCCCTGTAGCCTGGTATTCATACTCATATGTAGTCTCCTCCCACACTGGACCAGGATTAATCTGTGTGAACAACTGAATGTGACAGGAATGATGGTAAGTAACAGTATTACTCCAATATGAGGTTATAAATGACACTGCAGCTTCAGTCTTGGGTTTCTCCTTCCATGCTCTCTCTTGGGTTACTTGCTCTGGGTGAAACCTTGACATAAGCAGCTGTGTGGGAAGGCCCAGGGAGTGAGGAACTTCTGCTTCTTGCCAGCTATTTTGGGGCAGCTGCTCCAGCTCCAGTCAAGCCTTCAGAGATTGTAGCTCAGGCCAACAGCTTGATTGCAACCTCCCAAGAGACCTTGAGCCAAAACTACCCAGCTAAGCAGCTACCAGATTCTTGACCCTCAGAAATTGTGTGAGGTAATAAATATTTATCATTTCAAGCTACTAAGTTTCAGGGTAATTTGTTACACAGCAACAGATAGCTAGCTTAGAGTTTGAGACTAAACCAATCACCTCTTCTTCAGAGGCATCATTCAGTCATCTCTTTCACCCTGTACTTCAAGCTGTCCTATTCTGTCTGCTTCCTTTTGCTCAAGTCTCCTTTCTCTCTCTCAAAAAAAAAAAAGCCAAAAACTTCCTTTATCCTTTATGACCTCTCATGTTGCCCCCTACTTCTGTCCTCCTCTTCATACCAAATACCTGAAAGTAATGACTTGCTATCCACAACTTCTAAATGCCACTCACTCCTCCACCCTCAGTAGTCTGCTGTTCACTTGCTCAGCTTCATTAAAATTCCTCACAGAGGCTTCTAGTGAGCTCCATGTTGCCAAGGCCAATGACTGCAGTAAAGAGTTTGGATCTTATTCTAAGATGGTGAGAAACAGACAAGTTGTGGCCAACTACAGTGGTTAGAAGCACGCACTCCGGAGCCAGAACGCCTGTGAAGCAGGAAGAACAGTTAGAGGAGGGCTGTGTAGTGGTCAGGAGAGAAGTGATGATGACTTACTCCAAGGTTGTGGCAGAGGAGCTGGAGAGAAAGACCAAGACTCAGAATATAGTTTCAGAGATTGAAATAGAATTGCTGAAGAATTGCTTAGGGGAGAAGAAGGAAAGGATGAAATTGAGCATAACTTCTAAGTTCAAGGCTTGAGCAACTGGTAACAGGTGATGACTATATTGAAATGTAAGATTTGGGGAGAATAGGTTGGGGGGAAAAGAGTACAAATGAAGAGTTTTGGCATTATGTTTGAGGTACTTAGCAGACATCTAAATGGAGATATCTTGAAATAAAATGGAACGTGTGGTATAGTGTACTGACCGCTAATAATTCCTGTCCATTTTTTCAATATGAAAAGCAAATTCGAAAACATCAGAAACTGCTCATTATTTGCATATTTCAGCAACTGTACGGAAACTACTTTCCATAGTTCAGCAGTTCTTGAAATCCTCATTTACAGAGTTTGGTTCCTATTTCTTGAAATTAAGTCTCAACTAGGGTTTAATATTACATGAGCAATCAGACACAGCGACAGAGTTCAAAATCAGTGACTTGCAGAAGCAAAGTCTGCAGGGATTTTAGACTTCCGATTAAAATATATAGACAGCACATAATTTAGGGTTAAGTTTATCTCATGTTCTGGTTCTATAACTTTAGCCCCAGAGGAGAAACAAGACTCAGCATATTAAGCATCCATCAGGGAGTCTGAATACCAAGATCTAATTTGAGTAAGACTTTTATGAGGTCACCATGTCCTAAGCTCTCTCTTTCAGTATTAGAAAAGCAAGCACAGGAAAAATAGAAGAAATAAAATAAATTAAAATAATAAATAAGGCTAGGAGGAATAACAACTACTCAAAGAAATAGCAAAAATAAATAATTGTTAGTGATCAGAAATTCATTTAAAAATATCAAAAATTGTATAATAAATGAACACCTCAGCAGAGTCTTACATGAGAAAAGTACATGATCAGCTGGAACGGCAGTAACTCTATATTTGTACGTTGATTTACTTTGCACTTTGCTATACATCATTTCATGCTACATGGCTATCCAACTCAAGTGATTCAGTCATTCAGCAAACATTAATGATCACCTCCTTTGTGGCAGGCACAGCACAAGGCATTGAAATTGAAGACCCAGGCCTTGTTCACAGAGATTATATTCAATGCAATAAATATTATCGGTGATGGGATAACTTAGCAAGATCAAAGGGGCTCCCACCTCATCCTGCGGTATGGAGTATGTGGGGGAAGGAAAATTTCATGCTCATATGTCCCAATAAAATGATGCTTGAGCTGAGAATTGATAGTGAGTAGCAGTTAGAGTCTCAAGAACCGGAAGAATGTCTCTGACTCAAGAAATGCCATATATGGAAGGGATGGCTCCAAGATCTAGCAAGACACTGCTGGAAGTTTTGCATATAATTTAGTTTGATGGAAGCATAGGATGGGTCTAGGGGAACAGATGAAGACGATAAAGAGGAGGAAAAGGAAGGTCATCACAGTCTCCATGGCAGATGAAGGAGCTGGACTCTGACTAAACATCACAGGATGCAACGAAAGGTGTTTAGTAAAAGAGGTAACATGAACAGACCTCCATTTTAGATGCACTGCTTTGGCCATTTTGGGGAAGGTGGATTCAACAACTTGAGACTCTAGAAGCAGGGAACTTTTTCTAGTGATTATCATAGAACCCATGCCCTGTAACCTTAGAAAAGACACTTGGGCTCTCACTTCGATCTCATTCACTCATATTATAGATTTACTTAAAAGAACTTGAACATATGGTTTTCTAGACCACAAAGATTAGAAATAGCAAATTAGCAGAAGGTCAAGGAATATTGCTCTAAATCCAAAAATGTAACAGGAAATAAGGGCAAGCAAAGAAATAACTACGTGAATGAAAGCACAGTAGCTTAGAGTCTTTCAGCAAAGAGGCTCCCAAGCTTCAGTGGAGAGACCTCATTTTACAATATGTTGTTTATGATGATAATTCAGTACACTTTTACTGAGTACCTTCTATCTAATGAGCGCTGTGTCCCCACAGACAAAAGAATAAATTAACCAGGAATGTGTAAAATGCATGTTTGGAAAATTTCTGTTAAAAATGATTCTTTAAAAAAAATGATTCTTTAAAGCCTTTATTTGGATGATGAGCTTAGGCAGAATACCTCATTCCCCTACAATGAAGCTCTGCCAAGTGATTCTCTTTCTGTTTTTCTTTCAAGATCATTTAATAAACTATGGTTAATTTGAATAGAGACTACCAGCACAGATTAAAAAGATGAAGATGAATTCTCTCAGGAAAAAAAAAATATGAAGAAAAAAGTAAGATATAACATCATCCCTACACCACCTTTCACAACTGTGTGATTGAGGCAAGTCATTTACATGGAATCTTACTTTCCTCACCAGTGAAATGGGGATAACGCTATCCATCAAAGTGTTACTGTGACATTCAAATAAGTAGCAAATAAGAGAGGACTTTCAAATTATAAAGCACTGTGTAACTATAAGGTAATAATAGAATTTGTATTCCCACTTCAGCTCATCAGGAACTTCACCCCAGGCATACCATTGCTTGGGAATTCTGTGCTGGGCTCATCAAGAACATCCCCTACCATTGCTTGGGAATTCTGTGCTGGGCTCATCAAGAACATCGCCTGCCATTGCTTGGGAATTCTGTGCTGGGCTGCTGTTTCCAGTCATCATCACCAACCCTAGCTACTGCTGCCAAATCCCTTGCCATGGGTGGCACAGCCCCTTCCCCAGTCCACAGTTATCTTGACATGCCACCACCACCCAGAAACAGTGAGGGTGGCTTAGAGATGGGGAAGGTGATGCAGGGTGTAGATGGATCATAGGAAACGTTTTCATCATAGGTGACTTGTTTTCATGTTTTACTTAGTTGATAGAGACTAATCTTTATTAATGCAGCTAAATGTTGATTATGGGTGTCTCAACTATAAAGATATTGTGCTAAATCAAGACATTTAAACTGAAACCTGCAATCTGAGAATTCACCAGCTATGAGTCAGAATTCATATTTTGATAAATTATAAATATCTCTGCTTTTGTTCCCCTCTTCTTGTACTTCTTTCTCCCCTCTTCCATTCTTATTCCCAATTAATGAGCCCATGAAGAGAGGAATTTAATTTATTTTAGTAAATCATTTATTGTACACAATACCATTAAATAACTATATTATGAAATAAGCATTTTTTAAATTGTATTATGCATCTGAGGATAATGTTTATTATACAAATGTTTATCCCATAATGTCTTGCCCATTGCTGAGCAGAAATTTCTTCCATCTTTCCCAACCAGCTTTTCCTCAGAGATTTTTTTTTAAGATATTATTTATTTAAGAGAGAGACAGAGATAGTGAGAGAGAGCATGAGTGGGGAGGAGAGGGAGAAGTGAGCTCCCCACCCGAGCAGGGAGCCCGATGCGGGGCTCAATCCTAGGACACTGGGATCATGGCCTGAGCCAAAGGCAGATGCTTAACCACCTGAGCCACCCAGTCACCCCTTCCTCAGAGATTTTTAACACAAATAGAATTATAGCCATCAACCCCTGAAAACTTATTCAATATTCCTCACTGTTCTTTGAAAAAAAGTTCAAATTTCTTAACATGTCTTAAAGCACTGCATGACTGATACTCCTCTTAATGTACTTCTCGTCACGCCTCACCTAGACTTTGTGTTTCAACCATACTGAACCTTAAGTTCCTCCACTACACTATGATTTGCTTTACCTCTAAATATTTGTGTATACTGTTACCTCCATCTCCAACATAATTCTCTCTTTACACTTCCATTAGTAAGTTCCTATTAACTGATCAGGCTTCAGCTGCAATGTCACTTCCTCCAGGAGGCTCTCTCTGACCCTTCTCACCAATACCAAGATTCATGCAGGTTTCCATCTTATGTGCTCCCATAGAATGCTGTACCTCCTCAGTAACGCATTTACATTCCTTTGTAATTGCCTCTATTCCTCATGAGACTGTAGGCTCTGCAATGACAGCAGCCGCTTCTGTCTTGGCTCATAGTTGTATCTCCAACAGCTAGCAGAGTCTGGCTATAGGTTCTAAATGAGTATTTGTTGTATCAATGAAAGCAGAATGAATGAATCTCAAACTACCAAACACAATGCTAGATACAAGGTGTATAGTGGTGAGAAAATTTACATAATGTCTTTGCCCTTCTGGGACTTGAAAATTAGAGTAAAAGGTAATAACATGTAAATAAATAAGTAATTACAAAATTTAAGTCTCTATGAAGAAAGAAAATAGTCTGCTTAGAGAAAAATTATATAGACAAGATCTAGGGGAAGACCTATTTTTTCTAGTTAAGTATTTTTTTTATTTTATTTAAATTCAGTTAGCATACCATGTAATATTAGTTTCAGGTGTACAATGTAGTGATTCAACACTTCCATACACCACCCAGCACCCATACATCACCTGGCGCTCATCATAACAAGTACACTCTTTAATCCCCACCACCTATTTAATCCATTCCTCCACCCACCTCCCTGGTAAAACAAGCTGGTAAACAGCAGTTTTTTCTCTATAGTTAAGAGTCTGTTTCTTGGTTTACCTCTCTCTCTCTCTTTTTTTTTTCCCTATGCTCTTTTGTTTCATTTCTCAAATTCCACATATGAATGAAATCATATGATATTTGTCTTTCTCTGACTAATTTATTTCACTTAGCATAATAGTCACTAGCTCCATCCATGTCATTGCAAATGGCAAGATTTCAATCTTTTTTATGGCTGAGTAATATTCCATTGTGTGTGTGTGTGTGTATATACCACATCTTTATCCATTCATCAGTCGATGGACACTTGGGTTGGTTCTATAGTTTGGCTGTTATAGATAATATTGCTATAAACGTTGGGGTACATGTATCCTTTTAAATTATTATTTTTGCATTCTTTGGATAAACACCTAGTAGTGTAATTGCTGGTTGGTAGGGTAGTTCTATTTTTAACTTTTTGAGGAACCTCTAAACTCTTTCCCCTAGTGGCTGCACCACTTCGCATTCCCACCAAAGTGCAAGGAGGTTCCCCTTTCTTCGCATCCTCACCAACGCCTGTTGTTTCTTGTGTTGTTGATTTTAGCCATTCTGATGGGTGTGAGGCAATGCTCATTATAGTTTTGATCTGCATTTCCCTGATGATCAGTGATGTTGAGCATCTTTTCTTATGTCTGTTGGCTATCTGTATGTCTTCTTTGAGAAAATGTTTATTCATGTGTTCTGCCCATTTTTTAATTGGATTGTTCATTTTTGGGCTGTTGAGTTTTATAAGCTCTTTATATATTTTGGATACTAACCCTTTATCTGATGCATCATTTGCAAATATCTTCTCCCATTCCATAGTTTGCCTTTTAGTTTTGTTGGTTGTTTCCTTCGTTGTGCAGAAGCTTTTTATTTTGATGAAATCCCAATAGTTTGTTTTTGCTTTTGTTTCCTTTCCCTCAAGAGATACATCTAGTAAAATGTTGCTGTGGCCAATGCCAAAGAGGTTACTGCTTGTGTTCTCCTCTGGGATTTTTATGGTTTCCTGTCTCGCATTTAGGTCTTTCATCCATTTTGAATTTATTTTTGTGTATGATGTAAGGAAGTGGTCCAGTTTCATTCTTCTGCATGTTGCTGTCCAGTTTTCCCAATACCATTTGTTGAAGAGACTGTCTTTTTCCCAATTGGATTGTCTTTCCTGCTTTGTTGAAGATTAATTGACCATATAGTTGTAGGTTCATTTCTGGGTTTTCTATTCTGTTCCATTGAACTTTGTATCTATTTTTGTGCCAGTATGATACTGTTTTGGTTACTTCAGCTTTGTAATATAACTTGAAGTTCAGAATTGTGATGCCTCCAGCTTTTCTTTTCTTTTTCAAAGTTCCTTTGCTATTTGGAGGTTTTTGTGGTTCCATACAAATTTTAGGATTGTTTGTTCCAGCTCTGTGAAAATGCTCTTGGTGGTTTTTTTGGGGTTTCTTGGGTCTTTCGGTTTTTGTTTTGTTTTGCTGGGTTTTTTTGTTTTTTTGTTTTAGTTTTTATTTGAATTCCAGTTAGTTAACACACAGTATAATATTAGTTTCAGGTGTACAATTTATTGATTCAACACTTACATACAAAGGAGTGCACTTGTTGTGATGTGCTGTGGGTGTTTTGATAGGAATTGCATTAAATGTTTAGACTGCTTTGGGTAATACAGACATTTTAACAGTATCTGTTCTTCCAATCCATCAGCATGGAATGTCTTTCATTTCTTTGTGTCATCTTCAATTTCTTTCATCAGTGTTTTAAAGTTTTCAGAGTATAGGTCTTTCACCTCTTTGGTTAGGTTTATTCCTAGGTATCGGTTTTGGTGCAATTGTAAATGGGATTGATTCCTTAATTTTGTTTTCTGCTGCTTCATTACTGGTGTATAGAAATGCAACAGATTTCTGTATGCTGATTTTGTATCTGTATTTTGACATCTGTATCCTGAGACTTCACTGAATTCGTGTGTCAATTATAACAGTTTCTTGGTGGGATCTTTCTGGTTTTATACACACACACACACACACACACACACATATATATAGCATGTCGTCTGCAAATAGTGAAAGTTTTACTTCTTCCTGACCAATTTGGATGGCTTTTATTTCTTTTTGTTGTCTGATTGCTGTAGTTAGGACTTCCATTACTATGTTAAATAACAGTGGTAAGAGTAGACATCCCTGTATTGTTCCTGACCATAGAGAAACAGGTTTCAGTTTTTCCCAGTTTATGATGATATTAGCTGTGGGTTATTCATATAGGGCCCTTGTTATGTTGAGGTATGTTCCCTCAACATACTTTGTTGAGGGTTTTTATCATGAATGGACGTTGTACCTTGTCAAATGCTTTTTCTGAAATGATCATATGGTTCTTAACCTTTCTTTTATTAATGTGGTATATCATGCTGATTGATTTGCGAATATTAAACCACACTTGTAACCGAGGAATAAATCCTACTTGGTCATGGTGAATGACTTTTTTAATGTATTGTTGGATTTGGTTTGCTAGTATTTTATTGAGAATTTTTGCATTCGTGTTCACCAGGGATATGGGCATATAGTTTCTCTTTTTTTAGTGGAATCTTTTTCTGGTTTTGATATCAGGGTAATGCTGGCCTCATAGAATGAATTTGGAAGTTTCCTTCCTTTTCTGTTTTTTTGGAATAGTTTGAGAAGAATGGGTATTAATGCTTCTTTAAAAGTTTGGGAGAATTTGGCTGTGAAACCATCTGGTCCTGGACTTATGTTTGCTGGGAGATTTTTAACTGTGGATTCAATTTCTTTGCAGGTTATCTGTCTGTTCAAGTTTTCTATTTCTTTCTGTTTCAGTTTTGGTAATTTATATGTTTCTAGGAATTTATCTATTTCTTCCAGGTTGTCCAATTTGTTGGCATATAGTTTTTCATAATATTCTCTTATAATTGATTGTATTTCTGTGGTGTTGGTTGTTATTTCTCCTCTCTCATTCATTTTATTTACTTGGGTCCTTTCTCTATTCTTTTTGATAAGTCTGACTAGGAGTTTATCAATTTTACTAATTTTTTAAAAGAACCAGTTCCTGGTTTCATTGATCTGTTCTATTGTTTTTTTAGTTTCTATATCATTTATTTCTGCTCTAATCTTTATTATTTACTTCCTTCTGCTGGCTTTAGGCTTCATTTGTTGTTCTTTTTCTAACTCCTTTAGGTGTAAGGTTGTTTATTTGAAATTTTTCTTGCTTCCTGAGGTAGGCCTGTATTGCTATATACTTTCCTCTTAGGACTGCCTTTGCTGCATCCCAAAGGCTTTGGACCAATGTGTTTTCATTTTCATTTGTTTGCATGTACTTTTTTTAATTTCTTCTTTGATTTCCTGGCTGACCCACTCATTGTTTAGTAGCATGTTGTTGAACCTCTGTGTATTTGTGGTCTTTCCAGATTTTTTCTTGCAACTGACTTCTGATTTCATAGCATTGTGATCAGAAAAGGTGCATGGTATGACTTCAGTCCTTTTGTATTTGTTGAGGTCTGTTTTGTGACCTAATATGCAATCTATTCTGGAGAATGTTCCCTGTGCACTTGAAAAGAATGTGTATTCTGCTGTTTTAGGATGAAATGTTGTGACTATATCTGTTACGTCCATCTGGTCCAGTGTGTCATTCAAAGCCATTGTTTCCTTGTTATTTTCTGTTTAGATGATCTGTCCATTGATGTAAGTCAGATGTTAAAGTTCCCTACTATTATTGTATTATCAATTAGTTCCTTTATGTTTGTTATTAATTGTTTTATATATTTGGGTTCTTCCATGTTGGGTGCATAAGTATTTATAATTGTTATGTCTTCTTGTTGGATTGTTAATATTAATATTAATATGGACAAAAGCACTAATAAGGAGAAGAAGGAGCATTATAATAATAAAAGGGGGAAATCATGAACTGGTAAGTATCTAACATCACATCCTTTTAAAATATTGCTTGTAGAAAGTAATAGATCAAACAGAAAAGGTTAAAAAACTTCTATAGAAGGTTAACACAGCAAACTACTTGAACTAATAGTTCTATAAAAAATCTTCAATCTGCACATATCAAATATATATATTCTTTTCATGACATAGATACATGAATTGACCAGGTAACAAAAATCTAAAGAGATGTTAACAAAGTCTAAAGGACTGATGATGGGGAGGGGGGTGATCTGACACAGCTCTATAAATACTTAATATAGTGTTCAGGGATGCATCTTTATGATGCCATAAAAACTGCAAACTACTTAAATGTCCAAAAATTGGGGAATTAATAAAGTGTGATAGATAGGTAGATAATGGAATACTACAGAAGAGCTAAACTAAATTAATTAGAACTATATGTAAGCATGAATAGATCTCCAATATACAATATTGAGTGATAAAAGCAAGAGGCTGAAGGATAAGTACAGTAAATTTATGTTTATTTATGTAAATATTGAAAATACATGAAAAGCTTTATGTATCACTTACAGCAGGATGCATATGCCTGAAAGTATCAAAACAAAAGCTGAAAGGGTGTTCACCAAAATAATAATTTTAGTCTCTGGGAATGGAGGGAGATGTTTGGGACTGGGAAGAGGCTTTGTACATATGTTCTATTTCTAGAGAGGCAGTAATGTATCATGATTGAAAGTGCAGATTCAGGGCTGGACTGCCCAAGTTCAAATCTTGATGATGACTTTCTTTGTGTCCCAGTTTCCTCACCTGTAAATTTTAGTTGATAATATTTCCTACCTAATAGGGTTATTTCAGTTTAGATAAGCTAAGGCATGTAAACACTAGAACCGTGCCAGTCACATTGTACTGGCACTCAAGAAGTGAACATTAATCATTGTTATTTTTAGTTGAGATTTTTTAAAGTAGTAAATGAAAGATAAGAAATTGGAGATAGCACACATGGACAGCTCTTTGGAGAAGTCTGGCTATGAAAAGCAAAAGAAAATAGTTTGCAGCTAAAGCAGTATGTGGGGTCCAGGGAGGCTTATTTAAAATGGGAGATTGTTGAGTATATTTGCAAACTAATGAAAATAAACCAAATGAGAGGGAAAGATTGATGGCACAGCAAAGAGATGAAGTAGCCTAAAGGACAGAGTCTGATAGGACTAGAGGAGAAAGGGCTCACAGCACACGTGGAAAAATAAGGCCTTGAAAGGAGAAACAAACTTCCATTATTTCAAGAAAGAAGGAGAAAATGAAACAGACATGGAAGTCTTTTCGTTTTCTCAATGAGTTTGAGGCAAGCTGCTTCAGTGGAAGTTTAAGAAATGAGAAGATTTGAGTCCATGTGGCAAATGAAAGAATATGCTTACTAGAGAGAAGAGGTGGGATGGTGTGCCAGTGTGGAGCTTGATTGTGGATTGTGATCACAAAGTTACACTTCTTCCAAACCACCTGTCATGTAGCAACCCTCAGCTATATAGGCATACACATAGCAATGAGAGAAGACTGGACCTTCCAGGGCTGTGGATTCGCCGGGAGATAATATAAGTATTCAATTATACACAAAATTATATGATTAAAATCACCATGGATTCCAAGTGGATGAGGAACAGGGGAATGAAGACAAAGAGGGCAAAGGGATAGAAAGAAAATGGATTAAAGCTCTCAGGGTCTTTGAAGAATTGTTTCCATGGGTGACTGAAGAGATAAACAGGACATATAAGACATTGCTCAGAAGAATGGGATGCATGGATTTATTTTAAATTTTTTATTCTAAAATTGGAGCAGTGGAAAGAATGCATAGTTGAGTTGGAGAGAAGGAAATATTCACCAGGGATGAGATGGCCCAGAGTGACACTGAGAGGCCACAGTGTTGGTTAAGTCATCCACAGGACACTGAAGATACTCAAAATGGAGAAGTGGATAAAATACTGTGATCAGGTTTATATTTTAGAAACATCCCTGTTATGATAAGGAGAACAGATTGAAAGGGATCGAAACTGGAGAAAGGAAGATCTTTGTTGAAAGCTTTTGGGATCGTGGTGGTTCTGATAAAGATAGTGGTAGGGAAGATGGAAAGAAATGGATTTTTTCAAGACTGCTAAGGTAGTAGAAAAACACTGTTTTGTGGCAGGGGATGGGAGTGAGGAAGGAGTCAAGGCATCAAGATCAGGTGACTGGGGCAGACGCTAGTGCCATTTTCTGAAAAAGGGAGAAGAGGGGGAAAATCTGCTCTGAGGCCACCTAAGCCACAATGATAAATCACTTCATCAATACAGATCTACATATATCACAGAAATGACAAAAATTAATACCTAGATATTAAAATTCCAGCTAAGGTTTATAGTTTGAATGTTGATAATACATGTCAGTGGTTTGATAGTTTCTATATACCAGCAGCACACCATGAAGGTTTTCAAGTCTAGAAGAAAAATTAAATTATAAATAAACAAAATTGCTTTGTCTAAAGATTAAAGGACTCACAAACATCATAAAGATTAAATATTTAAATAAGTTATTTCAATTTCTTAATAGATGAGACAATATCTGGCTTTTAAATTTGCATTTTAAAAATGGTTAAAAAGCATAACATCAGTGAAACTTGATGGACTAATATTTTGGAACTCTCACTAAAAAAATTAATATTATGCTTCATAACAGACAACTTAAATATTAAAAATATTTAACAAATGAATATATAACTTGGTTGTGTGCTCTATTTTCTCAAAAACAAGTCCATGTTCACTGTGAGCACAGGTTTTAGAAAAACCGGTTTTTCTAAAGGGCTACTTTCATACATCTTTCATTTGTTAAATCTCAAACCTTCCAAATATCAAGGAAAAGTCAACATAGTAAAAACCTGCATAGTCAGAATTCATTCAAATAATAACCCAATACCCATGTTAATCACTGTGATTTAATTATGGCATCTTTCCCTTTTCCAGAATATTTATGAATTATTCTTTGTGTAATCCCAAAGTACATTATTAATGCACATCAAAGGACAGTTTAGTTATAAATATTAATGACCCAGGGAAAGTAACTTTGGGCATGAAATTTCATAACACAGTTGATTTTTATCTTTAATCCCTTATATTGCTTGATTATAGATGTTTCAATTAGGCATGAGTATTGTTTTATTCTTTTTGATGGAAGGTTAGAAATTACAGCATTATAATAATCAAATTTTTAAAAATACAACAGGATGTAATCCACAACAGTTCTTGAAATTCCCATTTGGTTGTAAAATATGTTCTTCTGTAATAATTAAGTACATAATAAATTTAAGGGCTAAAGAACAGTTGCTTTATAACATTTACAAGAAGTAATTTACATTACTGAGAGGAAGTAAGGAATTTTTTAACATAAATGTAATTAGAATCCACTGGACCCCTTTTCTATTAGTCTTATAAAGACAGGTCTCTCTGATATAAATTTTTCAATAGTTATTAAGAAATTCAGTGCTTTCCTTCCATACTTGTAGTATAAGTGTTTAAGGATATATGAAGTTCTCAAGGAACTTCACTTTCAGGTTTACATAACTAAACATCAGGGTGGCTATTTATAACTATTGTAGCTTCAATAACTTATAACTAATTCTCAATTATTATTTTATGTGGCTTAACTCTAAACATGAAGTAAACTTTGGGAAAGTCTGCAAATAAATATTGCTTAGCATCTTACCATTTGAAGTGCTAAAATTTCATAAAGATGTCAAAGTCTTGAAGAGCTCTAAGAAGGCAAGAAATGAACTAATAATTAGTAAATATTTCAGATAAAGAAAGATTGCCAGATTCTGAATTCATTTCCCCCCAAATGATTAAAAGGTGGTTAATAACAATAATAATGTTATGGAACCTGGACTGGATGGCCCAACGGAAGAACCAAGCAGTACTGGGAGATCTTGGAGGATAGGAGGTTTATTTAACGCCAGTGGGCTCAGAGGACAGTGGTCTCCAAAGATCTCTGAGCCCCAAGCACCAAAAAAGGGTCAATTTATACACATCTCCTTCAGCATACTTGGCATTTATGGCACGTGCACGAAGCAGGGAAGGGAGAAGAACCCGGAAGAGCCCCAGGGCAAGGACTGGGACTCTCTCACTGGCTCAGTCAGCCATCTTAGGACACAGATTTTCCTTATGATTCCCCCCTTTGATACCTCTTTAAACACCTAGTTTAGACGGCATCATTTTCATCTTCTAAGGGGCAATAGTGAGTAAGGAGTGACTGGAGTCTGATTTTGGCAATTTGAGTAGTGATAAAACTAGTGAGGGCATTAAGAATACAAGGAAAAATGCTACTATGAGGAGAAGCAATAGGAGGGGACCGACGGCGGGGGGATCCAAGGGAACCATTGTGAGAGGGTATCCCACCAAGTTGTCTGCTGGACTATTTCCCACTGGCAATGTACTCATTCCTGTAATTGGGTCAGAGTTTCTTGGACCACCCCCGACTCATTAGCATAGAAACAACATTCCTCCTGTAAGAAGAAGCAGAGCCCGCCTTGTGTAGCCGTGAGCAAGTCGAGCCCGCGCCTGTTTTGGAGGACCACCGAGGCCAGTGAATCAAGTTGGTGCTGCAAGACCAGGGCCGACTGAGTGAGGGCAGAAAAATCCACCGTGAGTTGTTGAGTTAACCCCTGGTACTGAACCTGAGACATTCCGATGCCAGTGGTGCCAAGGGCAACACCTGATGCAGCCAGCAGGCTCACAATAAGAGGGATGGCCACAGGAGAGCGTGGAGGGCAGCTAGGAGGTCTCCATATGAGTGGGGCATCGCTCCTGGGGAGGACTGAAAGATCAGGTAAGAGACTGACAAGCCTGCATGATTGATCGTATGGGGTGATGCAGATGTATACACCTTGATCACAAGCTAAAAAAGTATTGTTAGACGCACAGACCCAACTGTGGCCCGTGATGGGGAGAGGAAGAGTTGCCATACAGTGGTACTGGAGCCAGAGAGGGATAATCTGAAGTCCCCGGTGCCGAGGTTGGAGGTGACACGGTAGATTGGTTGAGGATGACACCGAGGTATTGGATGGGACCAGGCTTCATACAGATCCAGCAGTCAAATGCTAGGGGTGGATTCGAGTGGTTAAGTGCTTGGTGGGAGGCATTAATCACACCTAACAGCTGCACTAATGATGCTTGCTGTGTGTGGATGGGGGACCCGGGGATGCGCCAGGGTGAGTTATTTTCTATCTGACTCTGGGGGTTGACTGTAAGGCTTGGAGTGAACATGGACTTAATCATAAATTTGGCCATGGGGTCGGTCCCCATAGGGTGATATTGGCCCAACAGAATGATTCCTGTAGCCCATGATGTGGCATTGGGTTCTAAGACTGAGAGGGTGAGCAGTATACAGTGATCGTTAGGGCAAGAGGATGGGGCGGCGTTGCGTGACAAGGAAATCCAGATGTCCCTGCGCTGTTTGAGGCGCCACCTGGTGGACCATCGTTCCATTCCCAGCCAAGTCGTCACCCATGACTCACATCCCCAGGCTTGCGAGCAGAACTGAGGGCAGGTGTTTGGCTGTTGAGGCATAGGGCCCCCACAGATGTAGATATCTACCAGCCGGTAACCAGAGTGAGGGCCATGGTAGCAACACTGTCTATGAGGTTCCCAGGAGGTATCAAAAAGCTGGCATCCATCAAAATGGAGGTTAACCTTTGGTGTGTGCCCATCCCAGGTGGAAGAAGTCAGTGGGGGCGCTGGTGCAGGACTGAGGGGGATAAGCTGGAAAGTCAATTTGCCAGTAACGGTGATACGAGAGTTTCCCCCCTTGCTGGGCCAGGCAAGCTAGAGGCAGTGAGGAGGAACAGCACACCAGGTAGCAGAAAAACAGGACTGACTGGATCCGGAAAACCATGGTGAAATGCGCTCAGGAGTAGACAGCAGAGGGCCAATAAAAGTGGGATCTATGACCTTAGGTAGAGGGAGTCATCGTGGCTAACCCATCAGCAGATTAAACCCATGGACAAGTGAGTGCAGTAATACACCCAAGGGAGACCCAATAAGCGATGAAAATAGTAAGTCTCTGGGGGAAAGCCCAGTCAGGAGGGGCAACAGTGTAGACTCTGAATCCCAAGATGAGGGAAATCATGCTGAAAGCCAGGGACCACGGTGAACAGGTGTCCATCCATCAGTGAGGTCTCATTGAAGGTGAAGCCAGAGTGGGTTCGTGAAGTCTGGCTGGACTCTCCACTGGCGTGGCTCCTCTTCTGAATGATGAGCTTTCTTCATCTGGAGGGGTGAACATGCAGGGTGACACCTGAGACCTTGAGGGCAGTAGGGGCAGTTAGAACAACAGTGTGGGGACCTGTCCACTGCAGTTTGAGGGGGTCTTTCTTCCAATCTTTGACCCAAACCGAGTCCCCTGTCTGGAAGGAGTGTACCTGAGACCCTAAGGAGATTGAGGCCCTCTCGATGGTGTGCTTTTGTAATTTATTTAGGGTGGCCCCCAGGGCCTGAAGCTACTCCTTTATCCCTTTATCTCCAACCTGATGCAAGTTTCCTGGAAGGCCTCCCAATCACGGGGGAGGCCATCCATATATTAATTCGAATGGGGAGAAACCTAATGTCCCGGGCATGCAGCAAGCACGCAGGAGAGCTAGGGGTAGCAGATCCGGCCATGGGAGGTTAGTCTCCTGACAAAACTTTGCTAAGGTTCCCTTGAAGGTGTGATTCATTCACTCTACTTTCCCTGAACTTTGGGGCTGGTAAGCAGTGTGGAGTCTCCAGGTGATGTTGAGAGATTTGGGCAAGACCTGTACAAGTCTGCCACAAATGCGGGTCCATTGTCCCTATGGATTGTTAATGGCAGGCCAAACTGGGGCACGATCTCCTGAAAGAGGACTTTAGCTACTTCCTGGCTTTGCTCTGTCCTAGTCGGGAAGGCTTCGACCCACCCAGAGTATGTGCTTACTATTACTAGGAGATATCTGAACCCCCGCTCAGCTGCACATCTGTGAAGTCTACCTCTAGATTTTCGAAGGGGGTTGTTCCCATCCTCTGGACCCCTGGCAGGGGCCGTGGTTCAGACTGAGAATTATTTTTAGCACATGTTATGCATCGTTCACTCGTTGCTCGGCATAGTGCTGGCAGCTGACTGATAAAGTAGTGCTTCTTGAGAAGGGTCTCTAATGCAGTTTTCCCCAGATGAGAGAGTTGGTGGTATTCCTTGACTAGATGCCCTCCAGTTGCTGTTGGAACAAAGATGCACCCATCTGGCATCATCCACCATCCCTTTTCGGGGATGCCTCATCTGCCAGACGATTTCCCCCACACTATGGGGACATCTCCTTTCTGGTGTCCCTTACAGTGCAGGATTGCTACTTCCTTTGGAAGCCACATGGCTTCGAGGAGTCTCAGTATCTCCTCCTTGCTCTTGATAGTTTTTCCTGTGGTGGTTAGGAGGTTCCTTTCCTTGTATATGTACAATAGCAAAGGTGTACCAAAAGTCAGTATAGATGTTGACTCATTTGCCTTCACCAAGGGTAAGGGCTCGGACTAAGGCATATAACTCAGCCCATTGAGCTGAACATCCAGCTGGTAATGCCTTAGCTTCTAGGACTTCAGTGGTTGTGGTTACTGCATAACCCACTTTTCGGGCACCCTCTTGTAAGTAAGTAACTGCTGCCTTCACTGAACAGCGTGAGCTCTGGATTTTTTTATGGCTTGATCCCACAGATCTGGATGGCTCGTGTAGACTTCATCAGTCACCTCAGAGCAGTCATGGTCTGGTTCCCCCTCTTCCGTGGGAGAAAGGTTGCTGGATTTAATGTCCTTACTGTTTTGAGGGTGACCCATGGGTTTTTGCAGAGGAGGCCTTGGTATTGTGCTAGCCGAGAGTTGGAAAGGAAGCGGTGTTCCTGTGCGTTCATGAGGAACACAACTGCATGAGGCACCTTCACATTAAGTTCTTGCCCCAGAGTAAGTTTGTCCGCCTCCTTGATGAGTAGGACTGTGGCTGCTGCCAGCGCCCTGAGGCACAGTGACCATCCTGCTGCCATGGGGTCCAGCTTCTTTGACAGGTAAGCAACTGACCATTGCCAGGGTCCAACAGTCTGGGTGAGTACCCCAAGCACTATTTTTTCCTTTTCATGCACAAAGAGATTGAAAGGTTTCTCTACATCTGGTAGGCCCAGGCTGGAGCTTGCCCCAGGGCAGTCTTTATCTCTGTGAAAGTGGCTTCTGCTTCCTCAGTCCAGGCAGGGGGTTCTCGATCTGGTCCCCCTAAGAGATCATAAAGGGGTCTTGCTATTGCCAAGAATCCAGGGATCCAGATGCGGCAGAATCCTGCAGCCCCCAGGAATTCTCGTAGGCCCCTTTTTGTCTGGGGCAGTGGCAGGGAGATGATGACCTTTTCCTCTCTGGCCTTAGTTCTCTTTTCCTTTGGGTGAAGAGGAAGCCAAGGCATCGGACCTCTTGTGGGCAGATTTGTGCCTTCTTCCATGACGCTCGGTATCCCGACTCTGACAGGAGCTCTAGGAGGGCCTTTGTGCCTTTTGTGCAGTCTTCTTGTGTGTCACTGGCAAGGAGGAGGTCATCCACATACTGGAGGAGGGTGCACCTTGTGGCCTCTCTTGGGAAGCTGGTGAGGTCCGTGGCCAGCACTTCCCCAAAGAGGGTTGGTGAGGTTTTAAATCCCTGCGGGAGGCGCATCCAGGCTCCTGCCTGGATTCCCCAGAGGAGGACCTCCTGGTGCCGGCAGATGTTGGCCTGTCCCTCCATTGTGGTGAAGTCCCATGCTGGGCACTCTTCGGGTGTGGCCATATTAGCCCAGGCAGCAGGGTCAATGACTCCTGCTGGTGCGTGCTCTTCCAGGTACTGCCGTGCACCTTTTATTATTCTCCTCCTTTCTTCTGTGTTAAACAGGGTATGGAGTAACCATTGGCAGTCTTCCCAGGTTGGCCAGTGAGTCTGGAAGAGGGATTCTAAGAGGTCTACCATGGCCTGTGGTTTCTCAGAGTAGGATGGGGTGTTATGTCTCCAGTTGAGGAGGCCGGTGGTGGAGAAAGGCTGATAATACAACATGGAACGGCCGGGTTGGACCATCCTGTCTTCATCGTGCCTCTTGGGTTCCCGCGTTGCTCGTACCAGCATTTGGAGGGCCCTTGCACCCGACTAGGGGTGCAACCTGGCTGCTGGCCCTGGAGAAAGTGGATTTTTGGGCCTGGGGGGGCCGGTGGATCCTCTGGGCCTGGGGGCGCCAGTGATACCAATGGCGGCGAAGTGTCTGGAGCTGAAGGGCCAGGTGTAGGCGGTCTTGGGGGTATGTACAGTGGGGCAGGGTCAGTTCGTCCTCGGGATCTCTGGCTAGGATTTGTGGAGACTGGGGCTTTTGCTGATTTTCTTTAGGTCGCTTGGACGAGGCAATTAAGACTTTGGCCTGTCCCTGCCTATTGCAAGTGAATCTCACCCAGGGGGATGGGTCTGAGCAATTCCTAGCCAGGAGTCAATGTACGGAAACAGGTCAGGGTGTCCTGGTTCTCCTGTTATGACTCGCCATACTCGACGAATCATTGGGACATCCAATGTCTCTTCCGAAGGCCACCCGACATCAAAGGTGGGCCATTCCAACTCACATAGGGTTCTCAACTTGCCAGGGTTCATCCTGACTCCATAGTCTCCTGAAAACCCCTTCTTGAAATTTTTGATCATGGTCTCTAGAACTGTAGGTTTACTCTGCCCTGACCCCATGGTGATGTCCCCATGTGCAGTGGAGCACAGACAGACAGAGGCAGGGGGTGCCTCCTGAGATGAGGAGACCAATCAGATGCCCATCTGGCCGTGTCCTGAAGGAGCTTAGGTGAGGCATTCTGATGCCACCATAGACTGTATGCCATTCACCACGGAATCACAGACGGACCCACTCAGACTCCGTAGGCTTCCAGGGACCTTAAGGGTGCCTGCCCGTGGAGTCACAGAATCAGTCTGCTTGAGCAAGCCAGGTTGGACTGCACATTCACTCACACATTCACACTCCAGAAGTTATTACATTCCCTCCCTGGGAAACCCTACCTGTGAGACCTCTAAGAGGTCTCTGGGAGGTGATCACGCTCCCATTCCACCCCAACGGGGGTGGGCCTGTCTGGGTCCTGGGGCCCCAGGCCTTACCAGAATCCAACATTGGGACCAGGTCCTCACCTGCCAAGTCTCCTTGAGTCCAGTGGGAACAGAGGAGTGGGGCTGTCCCAAGGTGACCGGGGTGGAAGACTGCCGAAAATTAGGCAGAGTGCACCTTCTCCGTCTCGATCCCTTGTTCCGTCACCACTGCCCTGCCATTTCCCCCAAACCAGTGGCAACAATGGGCTAGCGCAGTTGGGTTTCCCGGTCAGGGAACCAAATGTTATGGAACCTGGACTGGATCGCCCAATGGAAGAACCAAGCGGCACCCAGAGATCTTAGAGGACAGGAGGTTTATTTAACGCAGGCGGGCTCAGAGGAGAGAGGTCTCCAAAGGTCTGAGCCCCAAGCACAAAGGGGGCAATTTATACACTTCTACTTCCGCATACTTGGCACTTTTGGTGCATGCACGAAGCGGGGCAGGGAGAAGAACCCGGATGGTGCGCGCAGGAAGCAGAGCAAGGAGAAGAACCCAGAAGAGCCCCGGGGCAAGGACTGGGACCCTCTCACTGACTTGTTTGGCTATCTTAGGACACAGATTTTCCTTATCAATAAGTATTTGAGATTGTTTTAAAATTGTTGACCATCTGTGTCATTCTTAACCATGACAGAGCAGGTGAGATAGGTAAAAAGCTCATTTTATTTTATTTTTTTTTATTTTGTTATTTATTTGACAGAGAGAGACAGAGCGAGAGAGGGAACACAAGCAGTGGGAGAGGAAGAAGCAGGCTTCCTGCCGAGCAGGGAGCCCGATGTGGGGCTCGATCCTAGGACCCTGGGATCACGACCTCAGCCACAGGCAGACACTTAATGACTGAGCCACCCAGGCACCCCTAAAAGCTCATTTTAATAAGCGTTCACTAAGGGCTTGCAATGTGCTGGGCACTACGCTAAGCACTGTATTGTGTATTATTTTAATCAGTCCTTATAACAAACCTATGAAGTGGGTACTGTTATGGCACCCATTTGAGAGATGAGTAACCCAAAGCTTTGTAGGAGCAGTTTGCCCATGGTCTCCAGAGCTCGTCTCCAGATGACCATGCCTGCCTGACCCCAAAGACTGTGGTTCCTCCACCCGTCCCCTTTCTCTTCTCCAGGATGAAGTAGTGGTTAAGAACGCAGACTGTACACTCTCCCAATTCTTCTGTAGCCAGTTTGAAAAACAGGATATGCCTTATGAATGTTAGGAAATGTAGGGAATAGGCTAAATATGACTTCGCAAGTTCCCTTCCAGGTCTGATCCACTCAGGGTCAAAAAATGAGCCTAATATCATGAATGCTCTTAACTTTAGAAGTCTATTGTAACAGAGGAAGCCTGCAGTCAATAGGATGCAGTAGCCAATTTTTCACATAAGCCTGTATTTCACTTTGAGCACTTTATTTTTATTTATTTTGCTTATAGCCTCCAAATGTCTGGTCATATCTTTGCAGAGCTGGATACAGGACACCGCTTCCTGAGACCCAGTGGAAGCAGGTCCACTTTTGCAGAAATTTTCCGTTTGTCTTAAGAAGCACTAGGGGATTCCTCTACCTGCATGACTGCTACTTTTTTCTTTCTGTCTTTGTAGAAAGTTCATTAAATTTTGGAGTCAAAAAGCTGAAACAGCCTACCAAGGTAAAGATCTGCTTAACAACCCCAACTCCAGGTAAAAATACCCTCCTCGGCATCTCTGATCAGTATGTCCCAACCTACACATGAATCTGCAGCGAACGGGAGCCCAGTCAGCATATAGAGAGGACCATGGGAGCTCAGAGCAGTTCTAATGATTAGCCTCTTCGTTCTAAGCCATAATCTGCTTATTTCTAACCACTGCATCTCTTTCACAGCCAACCCTTCAACTTTTAAGGACAGCAGTCACATCTCTTTTTAGTCTCAAATGCTCCAACCAATCCCCAGTTCCTTCAAACATTTCTAATTTGGCATGAATAGCCAGAAACTCTACAAATTCTGTCAATCTATATTGTCAGTGACCTTCTTAAAATGTGTTCCACACCCCAGAACTGCTCAGAATGCCACAGACATCGGGGCATCCCCGGATGCCTCAGTCAGTTAAGCGTCCAACTCTTGGTTTCTGCTCAGGTCATGATCTCCCGATCCTGGATCTCCCACGCTGGGCTCTGCACAGTGCAGAATCTGCTTGTCCCTCTCCCTCCCCCTCTGCTCCTCCCCACTCGCACTCCTCCCCACTCATGCTCATGTGCACGTGCACACTCTCTCTCTCTCAAATAAATAACTAAAATCTTAAAAAAAAATGCCACAGACATCATCTAATGAGACTCAAGTACAATGAAGGGAATATCCTCTTACAGTCCAGACACCATGCTCTCATGGTTGCAACCTAAGGTTCTATTGGAATTTGAGGCAGACGAATCACACAGGTCAATCACGGAGCTCACAAAGTGCAGACCATGAGTTCATGTTCATGTGCTTACAGTTCCTTTATTACATACGAGGCATGCATTACCAATAATCTAAGCATCTCCTGCTCTACAGCCAAAGTTTTTACTCAAAATTTACTTTCCCGTCATTTTGCCCATAAATTAGTAGCCTCTTGCCTCTGTATAAACCAAAAGCTAACATAGATTGAGCTCTCACTGTGAACAGGAGCTGTGCCGACCACTTACACACCTGATCTCCCAGTGTCCCCGCGCAGGATAGGATTCTCTCATCATCTCCGTTTCTTCAATGAGGAAAATAAGGCTTAGAGAGATTGTGTGAGTTTTCCCAGGTCACAGTGCTAGTAAATGGTAAAGCCAGGATTTAGACTCAGGGGTGTCAAAGCCCCAGAGGCTTCACTGATCTTGTTCTTTCTATGTCATACCCATGCCATCCTCAAACATATTCCGCTTTGCGGTGGCAGCTCCCCATTAAGTTACAGCGTACAGCCCTGTGGATCCATTTGGAGATCTACCAAGCTCTCCTTGATTCTCCAAGAATTGTCTGACAATAGCAGAAAGCTCACTTAGGATAGACTGGGCCACCACTATAGAATGAACGCCTCAAAATGTTCGCCACACAGTTATTCCATGCAAAATTAAATACACTGAATTATAAACAGTATGCAGAGAGACGCTAGTATAATTAATGCTTGTTTCTCAGTCCGTGAAAACTCTTATCCAGCTACCTGCAAAAGAAAAACAGTTTCCATGAGGAAATACTCTTTTCTTTTTGCTCAGGTGTCGCTAAGCCTCTTCTGCTCTTGTCATTTGCCGACCTGCTCTGGGGCATCCCCACCTTAGTATCTGGGCCTTGGCCACTATCTGTACAAAATTAGTAATGTTTCCATCAGTAATTGTAAGTACATGGTATTCATCAATAGTATTGTTAAGGAGGCTCTCCTTCCGTCCCATATGCTCTGCAAGACAGGCCTGACACCAATGACCACTCCTTGCTGGGGCCTCGTATCTCTTTGGCTTGTGAGGCTGTGGCTCTGCTCCCTGGGGGTCCCTGTTTAATTACCTCTGTGTTCTGTCCCACTCCTGGACAAAGAGGAAGATTATATTAACTTCTCCATCTAGTAAAAACAAAATCTTAGAATGTGGATGACAACTAAGATAGATTTCCCCATCAGGCAAAGAATCAATGCTATGATACTTCCTATGGATTAAAACTCAGTATCTTTGCGGATTGCCACAGACCAGAGGTTTGAGAGTTTAACCATTTATGCCCAGGGCCCATATGGTATTTATACCACATCAGGTTATATAATAGGCCATGGTACGAGTATTTTCTCATTCTCTCCCTGTACCCTCCCCTTCTCCTGGCAAACTACATTGCTTATGAGCTAAATAAAGCCATAGGAAATATAGCATAGAATCAATAGCATGTTACACGGTGCGGTGAACAATTCTATCTTTGGGCAGATGAGCATGGATTTTTTAGGGAATCTGCTCTCCTCCCTTGGGTACAGTGGGATAAGATCATTAATTAAGGGACTCGGCTGGCACTAACCCCGGAGGGGCAGTGGGAGGAAGTATGACCGTAGTGATCCGATTAGATGCCCCTCCCTGGAGCTTGACCCCGGACCACTCATTTATTCTAGCAGCAACACCCTGATGAGCCCAAAGAGGAGTTCCTGCTCCATGAATTCCGAGAGTGCCCCTCAGCTCTTTTCCTGCTTAGAACCTGATTTTCCAGTATTCCTGCTCCTCCATATCCTTCCAACAAATTCTCTTCTTAACCAGATTCAGTGTCTGTTGCTTGTATCCAAATAACCTTGACACATCTCCATCTCCACAGTGCCACCTCTTATGGACGTGGCCCATCTTGAATAGCATCACGCATGCTAGATCACATCTTCATCTGCAGAAAGAAAATGAAAACTAAACATTTCTATCCGCTTTAGCATTTTGCCCGACTAAAGCTAAATATCATGTGATGCTGAACATACTATTTGTGCTTTGTGTTTACTTATGCAGCTCCCTATTTTATGTTTTATATCTATTTATGCAGTACACCCACCACTTAGTGGGCCTCTTGGGAAAGGACAGCTCCGTTCTTTGACTTACACCCCCATGAGAGCCACCCATATTTGAATTCTGAGCTCGTTATTTACTTGTCCTTCATTCTGGAAAGGAAAGGGGCATGAGGAAAGAAAAGTGTAAGGCATATTCCATTGTAAGTAACAGAGGAATTAAAAATTAAAATTAAAAAAAACACCTTACTCAGAACACCAAGAGATCAGAAGTAGAAAGTAAAAAGACCTTATTACCTCTTGTTGGTTTAATTCATTTCAAACTGCCTAAAGCTATTAAGTATGTCCAGGCAGGGGCACCTGGGTGGCTCAGTTGGTTAAGCAATGGACTCTTGATTTCAGCTCGGGTCATGATGTTAGGGTCATAGGTTTGAGCCCTGCATCGGGCTCCACAGGGAATCTGCTTGGGATTCTTTCTTTTCCTTTCCCTCTGTCCCTCCCCCAAGTGCCTGTGCTCTCTCTCTCTCTCTCTCTCTCTCTCTCAAACAAATAAATTTTTTAAAAATTAAAAGAAGTATCTCTAAGCAGGTAGAATTTTTTTCTCTCAAGATAACCATTGCCTAATGATGAAGTCCAAACAAACCTCTAAGAACAGCTACTAGTGGTCTTCTCACTGCCATCTACCTCTGAGTTAGCAGAGACTTCACCCTAAATTCACCCCAAGTGAAACAAGAATTTGTGGCTAGGTGTTGTAGCCAGAGGCCAGGAAGTCCCGAAGACTGCTGGAAGTGAGAATCTAGCCAGCACTGTACACCTTATTGTGTGTGTGTCAGAATGTTTATATTCATTTGGTGCTGTTTCCTTTCTGCCGGAGAAGTGTCAAAGCCAAGAATTGATTTTATTAATTCAGTGTGATCTGTTTTTCATCTTTTTCCTCAGATCCTGAAACACCTGCTTTCAGTTTATATCTTTACTGCCATATATGGGAAACTCTTGCCATTTAGAGGATGCAAGGAAGACATAACCACAGTCTTATAAAATAAGTCTCATTTTTACCTATTTGAATATTTCTCCACCTCATTCATGTACCTCCTGCAGAAATATAGCATAAGCATATTGCACTATAATAAGGCAATTAATAATACTTGGGGCCAACAAAAGACGTAATATGATGTTATGCTTCTTTCACCTCTAACACATTGTCTAAGCTGTAGAAAATGAACTATGGTTGTCTTTATCTTTATACGACCAAAGAAACCCATAAAGATACAGAATGACAGCGTCTGAAAAGTTCGCATTTCCAAACCTACCTGTCATTTCAAAAGGCAGATGAAACATAGAATCAGACTAGAATGGAAGCCAGCAGACAGAAGAAAGAAATTGGGAGGAAAATCTGGTATCTCTCATTTCTTAAAAAGAATGGTTTTAACATTGTATGCGCCCTTTTTCATTATAAAGGAAATTAGAACAATGTGACTTCGCACACCAAAAAGGGAGGAAAAGGGAAATCGGGAGAGGGGGGTGGAGAAGTGACTGGAAAGGAAATCTGGAAAGATATTTCCCAGAAATTCCCCGAAACAAAGGATGAAAAGATGGGCTTCTCAGCAGCTGGTGCTGTTGCCACATGAACCGCTATGATTAGCATAGGTATTTACTTATGCCTCATTTTTGAACAGTCTTGGCCTACGATACTTTCCATTTTAGAGGATTGAAATAAAGTCGGAGGTTGGAATACATCAAGAGACGCAGCACACTGTGTATCCTTTTCCATTATATCATTAAAAATTATAGAGACTAGTTGCTGCTCAGTCTTTTCTCCAAGACAGGAACTATTACAGCTAAAACCTGCAAACAACTACAAAAAAAAAAAAAAAAAAGCCAGATTCTCACAGCAAAAAAGAAAACATTTAGTGGGAATTTGGGCTCCATGGATCAAAATCCCTCTGCTTTTTTTTTTTTTTTTTTTTTTTTTGAGAAAATAAGAAACATCACATGGAATAGCTGGATACATTTTGGTGAACATATGGTGGTTCTTGGAAAAATAAGCATTTTTCACCCCTGCTCATTCCTTTCTAATGAGCACCCTCCCCATCTGTATTCAAACCATGGGCATCAATTCACTTCTCTTTCTCTTTTCCAGAGTGCATAATATTTATTTTAGAAATTATAGTCTAATTCTTGTAGCAAGACCAATTCAGTATTCTATATCAAAATGTATACTATACTAAACAGAATTGATATGTTCATATTTTACAGCTTGGTTTCCTTTAACTATTCAGTAACTAAACCCATTGTAAAAAAAAAAAGCAATTTTAATAATTCTTTGCATTTTATATTCCCTTCTTCTACCAGTTGTCACTTTATTCAACACTCTGATTACTCCATAAAATTGAAGTTATTTCCAAAAGTATTTTTCCACCTAAAATATATATAAAATGCTTAATACAACTTTCTAAGTTTAGAGATACATAAAAACACATTAACAAGACCATGGAGCCCATAGTAAAAGGTCCAGACTTTGGAGTGGAACAGAACTGGCATCAAATTCAAGCTCCACCACTTACAAAAACCACGTGACAAGTTACTAAACTTCTCCAAGACTTTATTGGTTGATAATTAAAATAAGCAGGATAATACTTCCATTATCCGTGAAGAACTGTAAAGCAAAGCGTAAGTGAGAAAATGGAGTAACATGTGGTGCCTAGCACAAAGCAAGTGCGCAAGAAAAAGCAACAGTGGGGGCGGTTGTGCTACAGTGGAAATTCTGTGGAGTCTTGCCCAAAGTGCCGTACCTGGTTCTGTTCCCGGCCTCACCATTGACTGAGTTTGCTCTGTACAGAATGAAAGGGAGAGGGACTGACATTCTGTGGAGGTTTCATAAATGTTGATTATACTCTAGGACACTGTTTTGTGCCATCTCCTCCCCCTGACCACTCTTCCCTGGGCTCTTCACAGGGCCACCTCCGCCATTGTTTTGGGATCTCAGTTCAATGTTACTTCCAAGAGGCCTTCCTTGATCCCCCTGTGTTAAGTAGCTGCCTTCCACTCCCCCTCACCATGCACACCTACTCTTTATCACACCATCTTAAGTTTTTCCTTCATCATGCTTTTTTATCATCTGCCTCCTCCCACTGGTTGGTTAACTTCATGAGAACAGATACCTTTTTTGCTTCGCCATCATCTTGTTGCCAAGGCTAACAACAGTGCCTGGCACAGGGTAGTTGCTCAATAAATATTTATTGAATGAATAAATATCATACCCAGGTATAAACCCAACAGAAATAGTGCACATGTCCATAACATATTTCCACACTTCTATTCAGAACAGCCAAAACCCAGAAACAACCTAAATGTCCACCAACAGGAGAATGGGTAAACAAACTGGATTTGGAAGCATTAGAGTACTATTCTAAGCAGGGAAAGAACTGGAGCCTCTTAACTGATATACAGAGCACACAATCCTGAACTCCTTCCCTTCAGTCTGCATGCTTTCATATCCAAATGGACTTCTAGATCATGAAATTATGGGCTTGATGGAGCCTCAGCAGCATTGCTACAACCCCCTCATCAACCTGAAGTGGCTTGCCCCAAGTTACACAGCTATTCCCAGAATCAAGTCAAGAACCCAGGCTTCCTGACTCCTAACTCAGTGCTCTTTCTACTGATCCCTTGCTGCTCCATAAGGCAACACAACACAGTAGAAAGACCTCCGGAATCAAACCTTGGTTCCACCATTGACCAGCTGTGTGACCTCTGTGTGCCCTCAACCTCTCTTAGTCTGTGTACCTCCCTCTGCATTATAGATACAGTAGTGCCCACCTAGGAGATTCTCTGTAGGGGAAGGAAAATAATGCAAGAGGGAGTGGCATAGTAATCATTCAGTGTGCTATATTCTTTAAAATAAAACTCCACCTGACACTAAGTAAGATGGAGCTGAGTCACAGCTAATTCATGAAAGTCAGTTGTATCTTCAGAAAATTCCTTCACATTCCACTTGAAAATGAAATGTGTTTAAATATCAGTTTTCATTTCCAAGAAAATGTCCCTGCTGCTTTTAAAAGCAAATGTCTTTGAATACCTTAGTAAATAGATTTCAATCGAAGGAGTTGGTTTATTTCTTTCACAAAGTAATATATTTGCATTTTAAAAGTCCTACTAGACTACCTGTAGATACATGGTATTTTGAAAGCTGTTGAAATTTCTAGTACTCTTATTTCTGTACAAAGGTAAATGGTCACATTTAAGACAGAATCACTGGGATTTTAATTTTATACTTTTATCAAGATATTTGAGCTTAAATGCTTCAAAAACTGAAGGCTGTTTGGTTGAAATAAATATGTTGGTTAGCAGGAATGGGAAAACACCTCAAAGCTGCCCAATTAAAGCAGCTAACAGATAGAGAGAGAGAGAGTCATCTAAAACCATAAGAGAAATTTGAAGGCAGTGTTTCCCCTCACCAAATGCAGTTTTTCATAAAATCAGACTCTACAAATGGTCCCATCTCTTTGCCTTTGCAAACTATCGAGTTGCCTTGTTTTTACTAAACAAAACCCAAAGCCGATGTTTTAACATCAATGAATGGCATTCCTTACTGTGTGACCCCTTTGGAGCCTATAACAGGGTGTGGAAGGGGACAATCGGAATCCCTGCCAGTCAGTCAGAAGCTCATCACCAGCAGGTTGGTCCTATGAATGAGCCAAGTCAGGACATTAACACCAAGTGCTTTTCTTGTCAGAGGACGATTTGATAGTGGTGAAGGCTTTATATTTCCTCTGTTGTTTCTGACAGGAAATAGGAAATATACTATTTAGATTCTAAGGCAACTAAAATAGAGGCACTTTGTGGCAGATGGGATTTTTATGAGCTGTTTGTCACCATATACCAGTCTTGTTAAGAAGCAATCGTTTTCTGCTTCATTACACTAAGATAGCTCTGTTTAGGGTTCCACTCAGCTGTGAAATGATTTTAAAATTTCTGTAAGGAGTAGAGATGGGTTATATATATATATATATATAAAATAAAAGATTGTTAACAAAAAATGTACTGAAACACAAAAAAAGTGGTCAAACGCACTATTTTTTGTGTCGGGGAAATGGAGAAACGCTGAATCTCCTACTTATGCTTAATCTGCTCATTTATACCAACAGAGAAAACTGCATAATACTTTTATTTCTCTGCCTAAGAAAGGTAAGAGTCCCTTTTATGTTTTTACATAGTCTTCATGGCATATAGCATATAAATAGAAAGGGATGAGTACTTGAGTGAGGAGCAATTTCAGCTTAAAATATGTGAAAGGAAACACAAATTTAGCAAATGCAAGAAACATTTTTAATGGCTTTACTTTCCTCGAAACTAATCTACTTTTCATAGATTTCATAGTTGCTTTCCACATTTGACCATGTTTTTAAAGACTCAGCACTGGGGGCAGGAGCAGCCTAAACGTGTTATTTTAAAGATTATAAATGTGTCGTGTCATGTTTCCCGGCTCTCATCCCCATTCTGTGCAATTCAGGGGATTCAGGATCAAATTCTGGCCCAGCCACTTACTTATGTGACCTTAGGTACATTAATTAAACTTTCTGAGCCTCATTTTCCTCATCTAGAAAAAGGTGATTAGTAACACGAACCTGGCAATATCTGTTACCTATTGCCTCAATAATGCCTCATAACAAATAACCATAAAACCTCAATGGCAGATAATAATAAGCATTTATTTAGTTCATAGGTCTGCAGGGTTCCGCGGACTGATCCGAGCTCAATCAGACTTAGCTGTGCACAATCCTGTGCCTTCAGTGTGGCTGGCCTGTTCATGTCTGTGAATTGGCTCTGCCAGGGCTTGGCATGCTGTGGGCCGATCTAGGACGGCCTCAAGCGTGTACAATTCGGGCAATTTTTCCTTGCTTCATGTGTCTCCCATCTTCCAGCCCTCTAGCCCGGGCTCATTCTCATGACGTGGCCAAGGTGCTAGGAGTGAACAAACCGATTCGCACAAGATTTTTCAAGCCCCTGCTTGCCTCACATCTGCTCAGCTCCAGCTGGCCAAAACAAGTCACGTGGCCCAGAACAGAGTCAGGTGGGAGGGTGCCACACAGTGAAGAATTAGGCCCTTAACACCATCAATCTGTTAGGCCAATGTCTATGAAGCCATTAGAATAGCCCTTGGCACCCAGTAGGCACTCGGTAAGAGTTCGTTTCCTTCCCTCCTAAATGTACCCAGTCTCTTTAAGCCCCACCTCAGTGAATCCCCTAAGATCTCTATTTGTCTGTTCAAAAGGCCAAATGAGAGTGAAAGTTATTCTATAAAGGACTTGTAGTTTTCTCTCCCTCTCGAACCAGGGTACTCACCCTCAGGGAGATGAGAAACCAGGTGACACACCCTCTTTAAATATTTCATGCAAAGATTAGAAGAATGAAATACGATTTTTATGCTGAAATACATGCAAATATGCTACTGACTGCTTTGGGCTCCACTGGAAGGGGGTGGCACGTAATAGGGTCACTCTGCTTTACTCTTTGGGGCGAGAGTCCTTCAGAGGACAAGTCTGACAACCTACAGAGATGAGCTTTTAAGTATGAACCTGCTCTGCAGGGGCAGATGTTCCCTATTTACATGCTGCTTCTGAAACTTTCCCCCCAGATCTCAGGCTTCAACCTCAGTAAAAGGGGCTCTGAAACAAAGACAAATAGGAACAGAGGGAAAGAGCACCCATATTTATTTCGCAAGCAAATGAAATTTGGCTAAGCCGGCGTAGGATTCTGGAGAGAACCTAGTTAGAGGAAAGCAGGGAATGCTTTTTGTCTCAGAAGTAGAAGCAAGATCAGCCAAGGAGAGACAATGGATCCTCTAGTCCTGGGTGCCGCTCTGGGAGCTTCCACAGCCCCCAAGAAAACAGTCCCTACCCATCCCATTCCACACACACCCCTCAGGCTGATCCTTGGCAGGGATCCTTCCACCCTGGGAATTAAATGCTCGGGCCTCAAATGCTTTGACATATGGATCAAAAAAATCCATCAAGGGGTACCTGGGTGGCTCAGTCGTTAAACGTCTTCCTTCGGCTCAGGTCATGATCCCAGGGTCCTGGGATCGAGCCCTGCATCGGGCTCCCTGCTCAGCGGGAAGCTTGCTTCTCCCTCTCCCACTCCCCCTGCTTGTGTTCCCTCTCTCGCTGTGTCTCTCTCTCTGTCAAATAAATAAAATCTTAAAAAAAAAAAAAAGTCCATCAAGGCAGAGGTGAGGAGAAAGAGCTAGCACTTCCAAAGATGGACACAGACCAAAGCAGCTCCTCCCCACTCACCCCTCCATCTCCTGGAAGACCCTCTTCTATCATTAACATATTTCTAAATTCTGAATTCTACTTCATAATATCCCCTGCTAGACTCAATGACGTAAATATTTTTCTTTACAATCTTGAAGAAAAATGGATGCACCAGGAAGAAGCCAAATAACCTTGCCTATGCTTTGCCTGGATGCCAGAGTAAGTGGCTATCTCCAAAGCTAGAATAAAAGAACAAAATAAATATCAGGAAGGCAGGTTAAATGACAAATCTGAAAGCAGATTAAGTGACAAAAGCATAATCTAATTAGAAAACTAGAAGATAATAAAATTTATATATAAATCTAAAATTACTCAGGGAAAAGACAAGTGAAGTAGAAAAATGTACGCAGTCATGGAGGAAATCCAGCCTGCTGCCTATACTCATGAATCCCACTCATCGTGCATTAAATATCAATGCTCAACAGACACCCAAGGAACATTGGCTCAAATGTCACAGAAGAGAAACATGACTTAGGGAATGAAAGAAATTTATTATTTATTATTAGCAAAAGTATAATTAGTATCCTCAGAGACGCTGGTATTCTCAACAGATTATGAAGACAAAGGAACAATCAGGAACAAGAAAGGGTTCTTGGAGATGAAAAACATGATTGCCAAAATAAAAAATTTAAGACATATAGCATGGTCTGATTTTGTTCGTAGTATATGTGTTTGCATACAGGAAGGTCTGAAGCTTATAACCCAGACTGTTGATAGAAAATTGCCTTGGATTCACTACATCTGTATCATTGGGGATACAGATGTAGTGAAATGAAGGGGCACCTGCACCCAAATGTTCACAGCAGCAAAGTCCACAATAGCCAAACTGGAAGGATCCAAGATGTCCTTCGACAGATAAATGGATAAAGAAGACGTGGTGTATATATATATACAATGGAATATTACTCGGCCATCAGAAGAGATGAATACCTACCATTTGCATCGACACGGATGGTACTGGAGGGGATTACGCTAAGTGAAATAAATCAAGCAGAGAAAGACAATTATCCTATGGTTTCACTCATATGTGGAATATAAGGAATAGTGCAGAGCACCATAGGGGAGAACTGAATGGGAAGAAATCAGGGAGGGAGACAAACGATGAGAGACTCATGACTCTGGGAAATAAACTCAGGGTGGCAGAAGGGGAGATGGGGTAACTGGGTGATGGGTATTAAGGAGGGCGCATGATGTGATGAGCACTGGGTGTTACACACAACTAATGAATCATTAAACACTACATCAAAAACTAATGATGTACTATATGTTGGCTAATTGAATTTAAAGAAAAAAATTGCTTTGGAGAGCTGGAATAGGACTGGTGGCCTGAGCAGGGGGTAAACTTTTACTGCTTAGTGTAGTGCTTAAGAACAGAAATTACACAAAGGGATTCAGAGTACAAACTTCCAGGTATAAAATAAATAAGTCACAGAGATGAAATGTACAGCATAGGGAATATAGTCAATAATATTGTAATAATGTTGTATGGTGACAGATGGTGACCACACTTATCATGGTGAGTACTGAGTAATGTACAGAACTGTTGAATCAACCTGTTGTATGCCTGAAGTTAATACAACATTGTATGTTAATTATACTCAAAATAAATAAACACACACACACGTAGATTCCACAGCAAACTGTCATGTTTCCCATCCAGAGATGTCACTTAACTCGCTGTGTATCCTTCAACATGTTACTTAATTTCTCTGTGCTTCTATTGCCTCAACCATAAATATGGGACTATTCATACTATGTAGTAGGAACATTGCTACTCCTACACACACGCCATGAAATATTATTCAGCCATTAAAAAAGAAGGAAATTCTGCCATTTGTGACATGGTTGGAACTTGAAAACATTATGCTAAATGAGATGTCAGACAGAGAAAGACAAATACTGTTTTAGCTCACTTACACATGGAATCTAAAAAAGCCAAACTCAAAGAAACAGACTAGAATGGTGGTTACCAGGAGCTGGGGGCTGGGGGAAATGGGGAAATGTTGGTCAAAGAGTACAAACTCCCAGTTATCAGATGAATAAGTTCTGGGCATCCAATGTATAGCATGGTAATTATAGTTAATAATACTGTATTATATACTTGAGAGTAGCTAAGAGAATAGAAATTAAGTGTTCTCACCACACACACACACACATGTGAATTTTGTGACTGATAAAGTTGTTAGCTAAAGTTACGGTGGTAATCAATATGCAATACATAACTCACTGTGCATCTGAAACTTATACAATGTTATGTGTCAATTATATCTCAATAAACCAGGGGTGGGGGGAGTATAGCTCTCAAACACATGAATCTATATGGCCTTGTTAGATATCCTTAAATTTTTTTAATTTTTAATTTTTTTAATTTTTTCCATTCTGGCTCCTTTAGTGAATCTTTACCAGAAAGTGGACAAAGGAAAGAGATCATTTTTTTTTACCCCTTTTTACTAAAAGATTTAGGGAAGAGTTTAAAATCAAGAGTAAATATTTCCTTCTTGTGTGTCAGAAAGAAAGAGGAATCTAGCTGACAGAATCCTAACTCCAGCTTTTGGTTCCGTCGCAACCACAGAAATAATGCCTCTACAAAAACTGCAGGTTTCTGAATATTGGTTTAAACCGATGGCCAAATGGGGTCTGAAGGATCATCTGTAGATGCCCTTCATTCAGACCATTATCACAGAGAAGCAAGTTCACACTAAGTTCACATGTGCTACTAGAGATTCTCTTCACTCTAGGCAAAGTCCTGGTTCTGGGTAGTTGCAATTATGTAAATCGAGCACATTTGAAGTATGCCAGGGGAGTTGGTATTTAAAATAATAATTTGGTGAATCTTTTTGGAAAGCAAATTATTAACTCTTCATTTTCTTGGTTTGCAAAACCAGATTTTGATATAGGACATGTTTAAAGTGAGATAAATCTATAATTCTGCTTTCTAAAGTGTGTAATCTTCCGGGACTTCAAGCACCAATACTCATGATGCCTTGGATTAATCAAATGCAATTTTACAAGCTTAACTAAGGGCAGAGATGGTGGCCTGGTGTTTCCCTTCCTGAATCCTATTCTAGGGACTCTCAAGGGCTGGAGGAAACTACAAACATTCCTGTTTCTGTGCCTCACACACCTCAAACCAAATCCCATCACAAGGAATTTACCTATCTCGGCTCAGACCCAACAACTTCTTGTTTTTTAAAAACTTGTTTCCGGGGCACCTGAGTGGCTCAGTCAGTGAAGCGTCTGCCTTCGCCTCAGGTCATGATCCCAGGGTCCTGGGATCCCCTGTAGGGTTCCCTGCTCAGCGGGGAGTCTGCTTCTCCTTCTCCCTCTGCTCCTCCCCCATGCTCATGCTCTCTCTCTCTTGCTCTCTCCCTGTCAAATAAATAAATAAAATCTTTAAAAGAAAATGAAAACTGGTTCCCTTACTACCCTTAAATTTCTATTTTCAATTATTAAAGAAAGACAAGTCCTTTATTAAAACCAAAACTACTCTCATTTAAAAAAAAATTATGCCTACTCTTTACTAGGCACAAAGCATTTTTAATACCTGTCAGTTTGAGGGTTAGGTCCCGGGCTAAGTTGCTGAAACATATTATGTATATGTGTACCACGTCCTTAAAATTAAAACACAACAACATTCGCTTAACTCAGGAGCCCTAGTCAATGCAATTCGATATTTTAATTCACTGAAATAAACATGTTTTGAAAGCTAGCCTGAGGTGGAAAGCGCAATAGAAGAGAAAATGTCAGTAAAGCAAAGGGGACCAAGGTGGCAATGGAGAAAAGTAGTAAAAATATTATATATCTTATAAAGGCAGAAGACAGCTCTCCAGTGGTCTAAAAACCCCTTCTGTTGTGCCCAGTGCTTTATGACCACCACTCCAGATGTCAATGGGTACTGCTATAGGAAAAAGAAATGTCATTAGACCTCTTTGTATTACTTTTTTTGTGGCTTTTTGAATGAAATTAACTATAGCTCGTTTTTGCATGAGAAAAATTTAAAACCCCAGACATCAGATTGGCTTAAAACCTCTATTGGTGCCATGATGAATGATGCCTTTGTGAGCTGACCTTGATTTTGAATGTTGCCTTAAAAAAATTCATTATGAGAAAGAGAGGACCTGAAGGAATTCCTTCCAATGTATTAATAGTTCTCACCAAGACAATTAGGTCATGGCTGAATCAAGTCAGAAGCACCTCCATCTCTAGAATATGTTGAATTTTTAAAAGCATTTTTCAGTTGTACACGTTGTAGAACAGCTCACCCTTAGAGACTGGGCTCTTTTGGACCTTTCAGAGAGTCAGGGGGCCAGAGACAAGTTCTATCTTAATGCGTCTCTGCTAAGCACTTCAGGTGGGGAATGACTTGGCTATGAGTGTTTTAGGAAATAATTCAAATGACAATAGAGTGATAATGAGGTTCTGAACTAGGGCAGTATCCATGGGAATGGCAAAAAAAGGAATGAGTCAAGAAATCTTGAACAGGCAAAACTAATGTGGTTTCTTGACTAACTGGATGCAAGAAGTAAGGCGGATGACGACAAAATGTCTAGGTTGTGTGAATCAAGGAGAAGGTAAGACCAGGACGTTTAAGATCCAGAACAAAGGAGCAGGAAAGTCAGACCTCGGGAAGGAAATGAATTCCATATGGACACGCTGAGTTTAAAAAACTTTTAGGACATACAACAAACCAGTTGGAAATTCAGATCTGAAGTTCAAGAGAAAGAAACAAGATCTGAAGAATAGGATCTGGGGGCATGCCGCCAAGTTCAATCCAGGGAAGAAGAGGAGATCCCCTGAGGAAAAGAGTGGGGAAGAGAGCTCAGAACAGAAGTCTGGAAGTAGCTAACAGCTGTGAGCAGGCAAGAGAATCTAAGCCACTCATGCAGTTTGAATTAAACAACTCATCCCTTCTACTTTATGGAGAGAAATGGAGGGTGGGAGCAAGGGAGGAGATGCTACTCATCCTACTGTAAGAATGGTATAGGGTGTAAAGGGGGGCTGCTCGCCCCAGCAGCCAAACGTGAACGGCCCCAGCGAGTGCGGCAGGCCTTGTGGGGGGGTTGTGCCCGAAGACTCGAGACACGGGGTCGAGTGGACACAACTTCAAGTACAAGTGTGAAGGAAGGGGGTGAAGTCAGCGCACTGCCCCACCGTCCCAAACGGCCTCCCCGTCGGGACTCCATCACCACTTCCCACCCTCTTCTCTCACTCCAGATTCTTCTTCCAAAGGCCAACAAAGCTTGGATTAAAACCTCAGGCATCCTTCAAGTAACGGTGGGGCGGGGAGGGATTTACCTGTTTGGTAACAAACCTGTTTGGGACAGTAAAAGTATCCAAAGTAAAGGACCAAGGTTTCCTGCAGTAAATGTACATGTAAACCACACAGAAACACACCCTTCTGCAAAGGTGTCCACAGCTTCCTTCTTGACCTAATGGAAGTTTCCAGACTTTCTTGATGCCACCGACTCCCCCTGACGTGGCTCCCTTCTCTTTCTTCTCCACCACTGTGGCTCAGTTGTGACACACTCGTGCTCGGTGCTTCTCCGCGAACCTGAATGGCCATCTCCTCCCGATAAGCTGCCCTGTGCTTGCCTCAGCCTGTCTCTCCTTTCATGCTCAGCTTCTGCTCTTGTTCCTCCTCCACACTTAGGTTGACCCTAGAAGGCACACGAGATCGTAGTGCGCCGTTCACACAGGTGAAACCTTCACAGATCAGCCAGCCCACGTCTGTCAGGCGAGCTGCTCCTCCTCTACCGGTTGCAAGGAGAGTATACAGAGTAGTTCACGGCGATATAAATCCTCGTATTAAAAATTCAGAGTGCCATTGTGGTTCAAGGCAAGGGAACACCAAAAATACATTAGAAATAAGCAGCCTTCAGAGAGTCATATTGCTCTGAAGACAGACATAATTTCCTGAAGTAAAACCTCCTTTTTATGAGCTAAAACATAAATTCCCATTTTGCCAGTTGTTCAGGATTATTGGGTCAGAACAACTCCTTTAAGTAAACATTCATAATGTTTCCATTATTTTCTGTGTGAAGAGCTGTTCTGATTCAAATATATGCCCTATAAGTTTGCAAAGCATTGTTTTTATCATTACTCTACTTGTGTTTTTACTACAAAAGCTCCTTGTTGCTGATAGATGATATTTTTCTTGCCATCAAATTATTTGCTACATCTATCTAATCCTTTTGCGCTCTGTATAATATTTCAATTTAGAAAGGAATATCAATATGTTGTCTCTTGTGCTCAGAATACTTTTAGAGTGAAAAATCTAATGGCATATTCAATCACCCTGTTATTGTTATCAGTATATCTTGATACAATGGTAAGTGTCTAAGAAAGCTAAAACCCTGAGCAAAAAAAAAGTGAGGTCATCCACAGGGGATACATATATAGTGATTATTACTGGGTTCATGTTTTCAATTTAATAACTCCCTATGACCCATTTGCCCTTAGGATATAACTGTTGCAACAAAATTATTTCACTTATACTCCGGTTAATGGGAACTGTAATTCTAGTCAGCAGCCCTTTGTGTTACAAAAGACTATACCTCCTACCAATTATTCACTGGGTTTAAGATATGCATTATAATTCAAATAAAATTTCTCTTGTAAGGTAATGGAGAATGTGACCCTTTTATGATAAACTATAATTTGGGGGTGCATAATACAATTGTCTGTCATTTGGTATTTCCAGAGATAAAATATATTAGAATATCCTGCTCTATGCATTTCATACAACACGCCCTAGTAACACATCCTTTTGTTTTCTTGAGCGTGATTTAAAAGTGTTACAAATGTCTGCTATATCCAAGAAAGAACTTTTTTTTTTAGAAAGAGTACAAGTGGGTGCAGGAGGGAGAGAGGGAGAGAGGGAGAGAATCTTAAGCAGGCTCTACACCCAGCGTGGTGGAGCCTGATGCGGAGCTCGATCTCACAACCCTGAGGTCATGATCTGAGCCAAAATCAAGAGTCGGATGCTTAACCGACTGAGGTACCCGGGCGCCCCCAAGAAAGAATATTTTAATAATCTCCTTAATCTCCCTTAAATCTCTCTGGCATAAATTTTCCTCAGAATTATTCTTCACCACCAGCCAAACTGAATAGGTCCCGAAAAGAAGTCTGTGTAATTTTCTATTCTCTTATTTCTCGATTTACTTTGCTTCTACAAAGCAAATGCTGTAGGATTAGGGCTGAGTGAAATAAGACGTCTTTGAAAAGGCTTTCCTATTGTGTCCCTCCATCGGTCAGAACTAGGACACCTTTCTTTCACTCGTGTGTCCAAAAGACAAACAGGATTCCGAGCCGCTACATCCAAGACCATGTCTCTGTCATGGCAGCCACTTCCTTCAGCGCCATGGCCAGTCTGCCTCCCTACTTCCCCAGAGACACATGTAAGAGGACATTCCAAGAAAATGTGCTCTGTGGCCTGGTCCCTGAACTCTACTCCCTCCAGCCCTGCTGGACTGGACCAGGCCAGCTATGCACCTCAGACCCTCTCTTGCTTTTGGCACAGGTCTGGGTGACAGCCGGCCTTTTCCTCTTTTCCTTCTGGGCCCCACTGTGGTCCTGCTTCTTCCCCGGCGTGCCACCAGCTTAGAGGAATTCCAGGCACCAGATTCCTAAGACAAAAACAAAAAAAATACAGATCGTCCAATGCCTTTCACACAGCCCCTCCTATCTGGGGTAGGGTCCATGTTAGACCTTGAGGATTCCAAGAATCATTTGGCCAAGATTGACTAAGAAGTAAACTTAATGAAACTCACTGAGGATAAAAGAGGAGGAATCAGATACCTTCTCAATCAGGGAAGCCGAACTAGCTAGGAGGCATATGTCTGTGTTACCGAGAACTTGGTACTTGGTTTTTGAAGACTGGTTAAACAAGTCTGAAGTCTATAAGGCCAACGTTCAGAAAAGGAAGAAATGGGCAAACCGTTAGCCATGGGCACAGGCTGAAGCTGCTGTCCACACACAGGGAGAAAACGTGTGAGCAGGCTGGAGCCCCACAGGCACAAGCTTATTGTCCACAGGCCGTCAAGAAGGGACAACTGTAAGCAGGCGGCAACCCCAAGAACCGAGGGAGAGGAAGAGCAAAAGCAGACCCAGAAGTTGTTGGAGTCTCTGCGCCCAGGGAAGGCCTCTTTGAAAGGGCATGCGTGATTAGGTCAGGTCCACCCAGGAAATCATCTTTTTTATTAACTTAAAGTCAACTGATTAGGGACTTTCCCCTGCAAAATCCTCTCACTGTAACCCCTAAATAAGTGTTTGATTGAATATTTCAGCCCAACCAAGTGGACACATCAAGAAGCCATCATACCCACCATCCCCTAAAACTAACTGGGAAACACGGCTAGTCTACATTTATTCAATACATGAGCACCTACTATATGCAGAACCCTGTGCTGTGCACTAGAGGAAAGTGACTTTATTGCATGGAAAACCTACAAAAAGGAATGAAAAGTGAGGCACCAGCATATCTAATGAATAAAAATTAATGACAAGAAGGATTTAAAATTAAGATATAGATTTTTAAAATTATATTCAGAACCAGCACAAAAAGAAAACTGGTTTCTATTTAAAAAAAATAGAAAAAGGCATTCGTATTGGTATAGTATCAAAGTCATATTAATATTAATGTGTAATAACATTCTCAGAGTACAGACCATGATTTAGTTGATTTTCTCGATGAAGCTTTCTCAACTTCTAAAAATGCATAAATACATAAAATATGTTAAAGAGAAAATTATACTTAAGGGTTCCTGAGAGGAACCACTCCAATTCCAGACTATAAAAATTAAATTTCATCCTCAATAGAATTCCATGTTATAAAAACACTATGTCTGTCACTGTTGTTTTGGTTATGCTCAAGAGAATGAAAGGTAATGCAAAAATACACTACAGAAACAAGAGGAGAAAACAAAGTTGTGAAGTTTTTGTATATATTTTGTTGTGAGACTTGTCACACTCCTGAACACTGAGTCCTGTATTCAACGGTGTAACCTGCATAAAACCGGGCTTCCTGGAGTCTGGGCTTCCTGGAATCCAGCCTGAGCATCATGGCGTGCCCAAAGTCTGCTCTCATGTCTCCTCACGCTCTCCCCCTCCCCATATTTATTTTATTCATTCATATTCTCTCCCCTCTCCCCACCGGCCTCTGCCGTTGAATATGCTTGTCCTCCCCTCTCCTCTCTTTTCTACTATAGCATAATCTGGCCTGTTCTTGGCTTCTGCCCCACACCCACATCTCATTCAGCACAACAGAGGCCCTGTCTCAGGCAGAGAGAACAAAGGATCTTTCCTCCATGGAAGGTAAGGGAAGCGTACAATTGCAAATACCCATTACTTTATATAATTTTTTCCTGACAGAGCAGTAAATCTCCAGTGCATTTGCAAGTAATGAATCAGAACTAGTTCTTTCATTTCTCAGACATAAAAAAAAGTCAGAAAAAAAGATAAATATACTCATCCCAGGTGTCACACTGAAATAAAAAAAATATGTTGTATTTGTTCATTTGCTGAACTGCTCTTAAGATTTTTATTTCTCGAGATGAAATGTAAGGTATTTGGCTTCAAAAAAGATAAAGATTTATTCTGTATTCGATTATTTTTAAAGTAATAGAAAAGGAATCTTATGGTCTGGAATGGTTCTGAGACAGAGGAAAAAAAAAAAAAAAAACAAGAGTTGATGCCCAGCATTATTCGTGCCCGAGATGGAAATCAGATCTGTTACAGCTGACTCTCGATTATTCCAGGAGCTGACTGGGCAATTTGTGAATTAGAGTCTCTGCTTCTCTTTATCCCTCCCGCTGCTGGACACTTGGCCATTGCACTGCAGGTCGAGACTTCTATAGGAAAGTGAACAGGGCCTAGAGAAGCCAATGCTCTAGTCAATCCATTCTGCTCACCCGCTACTTGCTAAAAAGCTTAATGTGAGATGCTAAAAAAAATATTAAAATTAGATGTGTAGATTTGGGGGGAGCATTTCAATTACCTTGCTATTCCTGTCCCTCATTATTTTTCATATTTAAGACTAGGCTTCATATTCAAGCATGCAATTTAATCATCCAAATTCATTATCCAGGATGAATTAACAGGAAAAAAATGTATAGTGATAACACAAGCTAAGAGTTAGTGTATTAATTTCACCATTATACATCAAGGGAATATGGTTCAATAAAAATTTTTAATATTTTCTTTTTGAGAGAATCAAGATAACCCATTCTACTTATTCACTCAAGATTTTTCTCTCAAGATTTTTATTTTTCTTGAGGTGAAATGCAAAATCCCCACTATTCCTTTAAAAATCTGTAGTTAAAATTGAAATGCTTATCAAAACCTTAAATGTCTGCCTTATTCAAGCCCAAAATAATATATCCATTAAAATGATGTATAAGAAATGAAAAGTCCTGAGAACTCAATTTAGAAGATGTAAGCTAGAGAACAGATTTGAAAACTCCAATAGACCTTTGCATGCAGAAACTTTGCCTCAGAGCCACATACCGCTGAGCACTTTTCCTATTTGACCTTATCAGTGTGTGCCCAGCTTATGTGTCTCACTCAGGCACTCGCTTATTCATTCAGTGAGCATTTCTAGAATGTCAGTTCTATGCCAGGCACTGTGCTAGCCATCGTGGATGCAAATATGAGATAGGAGGTGATCCCTGGTCAAGAACGTGAAGCTCCACACTGGAAGCAGTGAGAGTTTTGAACAGCATGGATAGAGGCTGGTTAAGGAAAATACCCAAGTACCTCAAGAAACAGTGCCTTGGGGGCGCCTGGGTGGCTCAGTCCATTAGGCGGCTGCCTTTGGCTCAGGTCATGATCCCAGGGTCCTGGGATCGAGCCCCGCCTCGGGCTCCTTGCTCAGCAGAGAGCCTGCTTCTCCCTCTCCCTTTGCTTGCCTACCGCTCTCCCACTGCTTGTGCTCTCTCTCTCTTTCTCTCTGTCAAATAAATAAATAAAATCTTTAAATAAAAAAAAGGAAAAAGAAACAGTGCCTTGTTGAGTAAGTCATATAAGAAAGGGACTCAGGTGCCTACAGTTACACCCGTGTGTGCAGGCAGAATCCGGACTTGTATGAAACACCGAAGCAAGTGATGGCCTTGTCTAGAAATGAGCTAAAGAAGGTGGAAAAACAGCTGGAGGAGACCTGCCTCACATCTCTGTTTTCAGTAATGGCAGACTCAGAATTTGGGACCAATCCTCCTGAATTTATCTTTTCTACCTCATTGTTGAATCTACCCACAAAGCAGTTGGTTCCCAGTGGCAAGCCAGACCACAAAGGAAGCAGGGAGTCTGTCTAGGTCCCCAGCTCCACCATCTGTGGAGATCGTCCCGGCTCTTGTGGATCATATCCAGCAGATCCAGCATCTGGTGTGTAAGGAATGGAACCTAAACGTCTGAGTGCACCTGCTTTCACACGCCCCCTCCATAGTCTGCCCTATATCACTGCCTTCTCCTATTCAGTCATTAATTCACATCTTCACTCAATACATATTTATTGAGCACTTAGTAGGTGCCAAGTACCATGTTGTTGCTGGGGCTCTAGAGCTGAACAAAACTAAAACAGTCCCTATCATCGTGGAGCATCCAGTCAGGTAGGTAGTTTCTAGAACTACAACTCCTATCCTCAACTCTTAAGTTTTTCGGCTCAACTCTAAAACCGTGTTCTTGCCAGGATTCTGCCCTAAGAGGTGGGATCATTGCATCCTACCCGAATTTGCTTCCTTACATAGTGGGGGCCAGGCAATAATATGGAACTGAGGGAAAAGAGAGGGAAAAATGGCATCGTTTTTACTTTTAGCTATGGAGAAGGCTGTAACACCAAGCCAAGAGAATAATCTGAAAACAAATCCAAATATACATGGGATCCATGAATAAATTAGTTCAGTCAACATCTAGGTCACCAAAACTGAGAAGTTTCTAATAATGGGTTAGGCTGACAGAGGGCCACAGCTAAGAGACAAGTCCAGCAGCCAGGTAGCTGAGGAAAGGGGAATCTAAACCAGTATAGCCAGGCCCTACCCCTCATCAGCTATGTACCTCAGCTTCCCCATCTGTAAAATGGAAATGACAATAGCATAGAACTCTGATGAGACCATTGTAAGGATTATATGACTTAGTGCATTTAAATGATGGTTCCGGGCACACCATAAACTCCTCAATAAATGTTAACTGTTACTATTCCTCTCCCTGGAGACGTCAGAGAAACCATCGAGGAAGACTCTGGAGCTCAGTTCCAAGAGACTTTCATGTTTTTGCCCCACAGACTGCACACCACAGGTCATGCTCATAAGAAAACAATTAAGGTACAATGCTTTCTCTTGGTAGGTAGCATGGCTGATGGGTAGTCAGAATCTTAAGGTAAAGCAACATGAAGAATTCTTTGATGAACTATAAAATATTACTAATGTTCATGGAGGGTGACATTGAAAAACAGAGTAGGGAGAATGTGAAAGGGTTTAGGATGAGAAGGAAGACTGCCTGAGGGAGCAGGGCAGAGGGGCTGGTGATGGGAAACCCAACCAGCATCTCACCCAAGAGACCCAGCTTTGGCTTTCCTGGAATGGAATTGCTAATGGCTCATCTTCCTAAAGAGAATCTTTTGCTTTTCATTTTCTGTTTAAAGAGATCAATCTATTCTAAAAATTGAATAAGGCCAAGTTGTACTGAAAAATTTCCGCCTGGCCCAATCTTCTACTTCTTGCTTCATTCAACTCCACGAAGTGTTGTCTCTCCATGAGGAATTCTTAGACACTTTCATTTGCCCTGTAAATCTCTAGTTTTTGTTTCCCCCTCAGTGACTTGTTTTGTTATGGATCCAGTTTTGTGGCTCACAAACATATTCTCCTCAGAAACGTCTTGTGAAGCAGCCTCCACAGGGCTGCCTGGGGCTTGAGGTCTTTCATTTCCTCTCCCGTAGAGAGCTACAAGGAGCCAGCATGGAGACCAGAATGAGGGGAGAGAGGGAGCAAGTTGCACTTCGTTGTCCGAGCTCGTGTTTTGCAGTTTGCCCTCCTAGCTACAGCGATTCCTTAGCTCTTTTCTGGGGTTATGAAATACATTTTGACCTCATATCTTAATTGACACCTAAACATAAATTTTCTAGAAAATAAGGCATATCGTAAGGGGCAGTTGAATTTTTACCTTATTCATGATACCTATTTATATTATTTAAGGTGATTTGGTTCAACTGTGGTTTTGCAAATAGATGGAATCATTTCCGGAAAAGTCATAAAAGTAATAATAACAAATCAATGTCTTATTCCAGAATTATAAAAGCATAAGCCTCTTTTTAAATAACTACAGTTGCATGTCAGAAAATCTAAACAAATGTGTAGTTAAGAATGATTGCTATACCTTAGGGACTTAGTTTATACAAGACAGATTAGCAAGATAAGAGCCTCATTATGCATGAAAGTCATTTGTTTTTCCATGAATCCAGCACAGCACAAGTTTGGGGGTTGCAATTCATAAAGAGACCGAATGTGAAGACTGAGCGCTGTTATGACATTAATCTTCATGAATATGGAAAGGAGTGAATTATTATCTTTCTCTTTATGAGCTGAAGAGAACTGTCGCAACAAATTTGAATCTTGGCATATATTGGAATGCAGGCTGGAAGGGCCCCAGAGAGTTAGTCTAACCCTTCAGTCCACCCACAGGAAATAGAGAATCAACGTTTTTAAGAGACTCAGCCACCTCCATTAACTGGTGAGTTAATGGCAAAGATAGCACAGACCTCAGGACTCCCCAAATCAGGGCTCTTGTGATTGACCCAAAAGACAGGCAAATCGTCCCTTACCTCCAGTTTTTCTAAACAGTCAAGAGTCTTCTGCTGTGATACACACCTGGCACTAATAGGATTTGATGTGTCAATTATACTTCAATTTTAGTAATAAGAACGACAAATAAGACACCCGAGAGAGCCTGCTTTCTCTCTCCACTGTGTGAGGATACAAGAAGCTGGCCACCTATAAACCAGGAAGACAGACTTCACCAAGAATCAGACCAGGCTGGCCCCTGATCTCAGACTTCCAACTCCAGAACTGTAAGAAATAAACTTCTGTTGTTTAATTAAGCCAAAAAAAAAAAAAAAAAAAGTCTACATGTGTGCCCTCTTTAACTCCTTTCACATAGGATTCTAAACTAAATCTAAATAATCCATTTTTGATCGTTTATTGCAAGTTAACCGGCTTCCTGGGATGTATCTACTTGGTGTCTATGTTTACGCTATGTAAATTCCACCATCAATGAGTCCTCAGCTCTGTTTTGACGCCTAAAGTTAGGAATCTGAGCATTTCTAGACAGGTGTTCAGTACCATGACCTTATAAAGAAGCTTCCAGGCTACTCAGTTAGGCTGTGCTCTCTTCTATTTAACTCCGGTATTTTTAAAATCCCACTGAAAATCCATTGACGTTCTGTTTACTGTAAGGAATTGCAATTTCTGGAGGAGTTGTTGGGGCCCTTTTTAGAGAAGCAAGATTCCTGAGCAAAGAAATAAAAAATATTTTTAAAAAGTAAAGCAAGCAGTCACTTCAAAATGCTTTGGAGGCCTCTACTATTGGAACTACTACTAATTATAAGCATGTTTTCTATAATTTCTGTCAGCTAGGGAAACTTGCTTAAAAAGATATACTAGCAGAAAAGCATTGGGAAACTAGAGTAGCAATCAAAAGACTTCAATTTTAAGCATTTGCTTCCTTGCCAGGGAATGCAGTGGAAGAAGAGAGGTATAATGATGAGAACCTAGCCTGGCTCCCAAGTCTGACATCCCACCTACAGCTTGTGTGAGCTTGAGCACAAGTTTTAACCCGTGAGCCTCAGTTTCCTCCTCATGAGTCTAAGTACGTATAATTCCTACCTCTGGAGTGGATGGAAAATCTACATGAGATATAGCTGACACACCCAGCAGAATGTCAGATTCCTGACCGGGGCTCAGTGAACTCCAGGGTATTATCTCCTCACACAACCTTACCTTCACCCTCCCTAATCTCTCTGCGTTTGTTCCTAATCTGGAAAACCTATTTTACAAGAGAACCATAAGGATTGATTATAGGATGATGCACAGAAAATGTTTGGAGCATCTGACTCACTGTGAAAATCCTTTCATAGGAAAAAGAATTGCTAAAAGACAAATATATAACAAAAAGATCTCCTTCCAAGACTTAAGACACACAGAGGAGGCACAGGTAATAAGATTAATTGGTAACTGCAAAGTGAGAAGAAAAGAACTGGAAGATGGTCGGGTCTTCTGGCTCAGGTGACTGAGTGCACAAAACCAGGCGAGGCACAGGCTGGGACGAGTTGAGACTATGAGGAAGGAGGGCGATGGATTTGGTCTGAGATGGCAATGGACTGGGTTTTAGACACTGCTATGGTCTGAATGTTTGTGTCCTCCCAAAATTCATATGTTGAAATCCTCATCCACAAAATGACTCATTAGGGGCCTTTGGGAGGTGATTATGTCTTGAAGGCAGAGCCCTCATGATTGGGATTGGTGCCTTACAAAAGAGGCCTCACCGAGCTCCCTGGCCCCTTCTGCCATATGAGAACACAACAGAAAGACACCACCATGAACCAGGAAGTGGGTTCAGAAGAGGATCACACTGGCACCCTGATCTCGGACTTCTAACCTCCAGCCTGGAATATTGCTGTTGTCTATAAGCCTCCAGTCTAGGGCATTTTGTAATAGCAGTCCAAATGCACTAAAAAGGACATGTTGAGTTTAGGCTTTATGAATCTTTACTCATCCCTCCCCCGCCAAGCCGATAGACAGTGGTTTCTCAACAAATGCTTCAAGCATGTGCGTGCCTTTAAAATGACCTAATTTGCAAGAAACCCTTTCATAAAGCAAAGAACCATTTGATAAAGCAACTCCTTAACATAACTGTTTTGTGAATTCCAATTCCAGTATATCAGGTTTTCCTCCAAGAAAAGCACATCCGCGCATGTGCTCATTATGATCATTAAGAATAGATTTTCTAATTCATTGCTCTGGGAATGATGACTGCCAATTCTGAAATGCAGTCGAGCTGTACATCACAGCTTGTATTTAATCCCGTTTATCATTTCACAAGCAAGTTGCCGTCTTTGTTCAAAAGGAGGCAATCTAATCTTTAGAAACACTTTGGGAGATGGTGTATGAGTTTCTCAGAAATTATCATATTTAACACCCTGGCTCTTAATCCTGGCCACAGTTTTCAGGAGGTTTTCCCTCCACCCAAAGCTCATCCCCTCCCTATCATACACTATGCCACCATCACTCCTTCCCACTCCCCCTCCCCCCACCACACACATGTACACAGAGAATTTTAAGACCTTAGAGAAAGTTCATTCTTACTTTGGAAATACCACCTCCATAATATATCAAACATATTACAACAAGTCATGTAAATCCCTTACAAGATTATAGGTTTAGCTGCGGTAGACTAGTTGCTATAGTATTATGTTCTAAAGATATTTAAACTAAATATGATTAATTTCAATTTTGCAGAATTGGGTTTTTTTTTTAATTTGGGGGGCAACAAAGAAATTTAAACTGTCACACCTTGTTATAGGCCCTTGAAAAGCTTGCGGTCCACTCAGCACGTTTTCTGTACTAGCCAACAGATAAAACGCTCCCAACAACAAATCCCCACCAGAAGGAAAAGATAAAACATGAGCACCTGAAGAATATATTTGCTGATTTTTTCCCTCCCAATATAAAACATTTATATCATTTGAAGTGCTTATCTTAGGCTCCTTTGTCTCTGTGTAATAGGGGCCATGGAGCACCAAGCTATTTGGCAATTGCTGATAGCTAGCTGGTCCTGCAGGTGAAGGTGCCACCGCTCTTCCTGCCGTGAGATTCACTAGTGTACACAGGGGTGGTGTGGAGTGAGTGCGCCCCTGGTCAGTCTTGTGCTCCTCTGGGCTATTAAAAGACCTCTCCACAAACCTTCTAGGACCTCCTAAGGGAGGCCTAAGATAGAGTTTGGTCATCCATGGGATTGTGCTCCAAATTCTATAAATTTTGGACTATAGTCACAAGAATGATATGACCAAAAGCAGAATGTAATTATTTAAAAGACTTATCTCACCAAATTGCCAAATATGCAATGTCAAATACTCAAAGATGTCTTGGGCATTTGCCTTGGTAGAAATCAGTAGCAGAAATATACCGATAACTGGGTTTCTCGAAATTCGTGACTGATTTCAGAAGCTACTTTGCTAGGTTCCTCCCAAGGCTACAATGCCAAGGACAAGAAAAGCCACAAGTGCTTCCCTCTGTTCTTCCTGGCACAGTACGGTCATTCTGCTAATCCAGGTCACACCTTGAAAAAAAAAAAAACAGAGCAGGAGGAAAGAAGGAAAGTGGGAAAACCAGAAGTGGATTGAACGCTGTACAAAGACATACATGTCTCTTCTACACCGCAGACTCTCAAATCGACACTCTTCCCTGTGAGGACAACTTGAGGCAAGACAGAAGGAAACAAAGGCCTGTTTAGCCAATAATTTGACAATATTCTCTGGACACCCTTTTCCCCTAATTAGTTAGTCACTTTCTTTCAACAATGAAAGAAAAGTAGTTCTTATAATAACTTCTCAAATAGCAAGATTGTGTTCAAATTAATGTGTTCATTTAAGTTCTGCATTTCACTCTACCCGAGACCACACTGGAGAATTGATTTAAAATAAAAACAGAAACAAAATAAAACCCACTGCACAAGATAATTGCAATTTATTGATGGTATTAATTATTTTAGTTCCTGTTTTGTCACTTTGGAAACAGATTTAAAAGCCCAAGAGATTAAATGTAAAGGGGAGAATTGAGAGTGGGATCCAAAATGGTGACATAGTAAAATTTGAACTCAACTCCTCCCATAGACCCACCAAATCCACAGCTACATTTGGAGTAATTCCCTCCGAGAAAGGACTAGAAACTAGCTGAACAACAAAGGATAAGAGGTACACATCAAGAAGAGTAGAAGAGGCAGACATATTGTAGGCAGACCACCACACAATAGGGAGGGATCTCACAAGCCTGGAGCTTCTCCTGGTGGAGTGAGGGCTTTGTGCCCCTTGATCTGGCACCCCAACCCTTGGGACCTACATGAGAGAGTCAAGGCCCCTAAAATGTCTGGCTTAAGAAACAGTGGTGCTGGGGGGCGGAGCAAGATGGCGGAGGAGTAGGAGACCTAGATTTCCTCTGGTCTCAGGAATTCAGCTGAATAGGGATCAAACCATTCTGAACACCTACGAACTCGACAGGAGATCGAAGAGGAGAGTAGCAACAACTCTCTGAACAGAGAAGCGACCACTTACTGGAAGGTAGGACGTGCAGAGAAGTGAATCCGAGGCGATATTCGGGAGGATAGACGGCGGGGGAGGGGCCTCCGCCCGCCGCTTCTGGCAAGTGCTAGAGCCGTGGAGCACAAAATCGGAACTGTTAGAAGTCGGCTCCGCTGAGGGACGTCGCTGCGGTGGCTAAGCGGGGGGTGGAATCCACCCGGGGCAGTGTGGTCTCGGGACCCTTGGGGTCGCAGAAGGACCGGGGCGGGGGGGGGGGGGGGCGGTGCCTGAGTGTGCCTGAGCTGCCAGGGATCGGAGCGGGGAAGCCGGCTGCAGAGACGGAGCCGAGGCGCGGGCTCTCAGCTCAGGGTGGCCATAAACTGTGATCCGCGGCCCAGTCGGGCCACTGCTCCTCCAGCAGGGACCCAATAAGCGGCAGATCCGGGGAGACTCCCCTTCCTCCCCTGGGAGGAGCGGCGCGGGAGCGCACCGCAGGGATCTGCTGGGTTTGGAGACTCCACACAGGGTCGGGTGCCAGAGATAGCAACGCTCGGTCACAGGCCGGGTGAGCGCGGAGTGCGGCCAGAGACCGGGGACACGGGAGTGACTGCTTTTCTCTGGGGGAGCACTGAGGAGCGGGGCCCCGAGTTCTCGGCTCCTCCGGGTGGAGATTGGGAGGCCACCATTTTTGCCCTGGTCCTCCAAGGCTGTACCGAGAGCTTGCAGGGAACAAAAGCTCCTAAGATCAAACCCGAGCAGCTGGCTTAGCCCGGACTGACAAGGGCGGGGCAATTCAGCCTCCAGCAAAGACATTTGGAAACCACAGCAACAGGCCCCTCCCCCAGAAGATCAGCACGAACAGCCAGCAAGCCAAGACCAAGTTTACCGATCAAGGAGAATGGGAGAACTCCAGCGCTAGGGGAATATTGCACATAGAATTCACGGCTTTTTTTTACCATGATTCATTAGTTCATCAAAGTTAATTTTTGTTAACTGTTTTTTTTTTTATTTTTCTTTTCCCTTTTTCAACCAACATCTTATCAATCTCTTTTTTTAAAAAAATTTTTTTTATTTTTCATTTTTAGAGTCATATTTTATCCCTTCATAGTAGTTACCCTTATTTTTGGCATATATATATAAGTTGTCCTCTCTTTAAAATTTTGAGACACAGTTTCTTCTAACAGATCAAAATATACCCTAAATCACTAGTGTATGGCTCTGTTCTAGTCTCCTGCCTGATCACATTCTCTCCCTTTTTTCTTCTTTTTTTTTTCTTAAATCTTCTTTCTTTTTTCAAACAACTTCTTATCTTATCAAGTCCTTTTATAAAATCTTTTCTAATTTTCATCTTTACATTCATCTTCCATCCCTTCATTGTATCAACCCTTATTTTGTACATATATGTCTTTCTTCCTTTAAAATTTTAGGAGGCACTTTTTTCTAACAGACCAAAATACACCCAAAATCTAGTGTGTGGCACTGATCTATGCACTAGCCTGATCATATTTGATCATATTCTGCTTTTTTTGTATTGTTCTGTTTTTGTTTTTATCTTTTTTTTCTTTTTTTTTTCTTTCTCTTTCTTTTTTCTTTCTTTCCCTTTCTTTTCCCCTGGCTTCAGGTCTTTTCTGATTTGTATACAGTATATTCGCTGGGGACGTTGTAAACCTGTTAACATTTTGTTCTCTCATTCATCTATTCTCCTCTGGACAAAATGACAAGATGAAAAAAATCACCTCAGCAAAAAGAACAAGAGGTAGTACCGTCAGTCAGGGACCTACTCAATACGGACATTAGTACAATGTCGGACCTAGAGTTCAGAATCATGACTTTAAAGATACTAGCTGGGCTTGAAAAAAGCGTGGAAGTTATTAGAGAAACCCTTTCTGGAGAAATAAAAGAACTAAAATCTAACCAAGTCGAAATCAAAAAGGCTATTGATGAGGTACAATCAAAAATGGGGGCACTAACTGCTAGGATAAATGAGGCAGAAGAGAGAATCAGTGATATAGAAGACCAAATGATGCAAAATAAAGAGCTGAGAAAAAGAGAGAGAAACAACTAGAGGATCACGAGGGCAGAATTCGAGAGAGATAAGTGATACGATAAGATGAAACAACATTAGAATAATTGGGATCCCAGAAGAAGAAGAGAGAGAGAGAGGGGCAGAAGGTATATTGGAGCAAATAATAGCAGAGAACTTCCCTAATGTGAGGAAGGAAACAAGCATCAAAATCCAGGAGGCACAGAGAACCCCTCTCAAAATCAATAATAATAGGTCAACACCCCGACATCTAATAGTAAAACTTACAAGTCTCAGAGACAAAGAGAAAATCCTGAAAGCAGCTCGGGAGAAGAGATATGTAACCTACAATGGTAAAAATATTAGATTGGCAACAGACCTATCCACAGAGACCTGGCAGGCCAGAAAGGACTGGCAAGATATCTTCAGAGCACTAAACGAGAAAAATACGCAGCCAAGAGTACTATATCCAGCTAGGCTGTCATTGAAAATAGAAGGAGAGATAAAAAGCTTCCAGAACAAACAAAAACTAAAGGAATTTGCAAACACGAAACCAGCCCTCCAAGAAATATTGAAAGGGGTCCTTTAAGCAAAGACAGAGCCTAAAAGCAGCAAAGATCGGAAAGGAACACAGACAACATACAGTAACAGTCACTTTACAGGCAATACAATGGCACTAAATTCATACCTTTCAATAGTTACCCTGAATGTAAATGGGCTAAATGCCCCAATCAAAAGACACAGGCTATCAGATTGGATTAAAAAACAAGACCCATCAATATGCTGTCTGCAAGAGACTCATTTTAGACCCAAAGACACGCCCAGATTGAAAGTGAGGGGGTGGAAAACCATTTACCATGCTAATGGACACCAAAAGAAAGCTGGGGTGGCAATCCTTATATCAGACAAACTAGATTTTAAAACAAAGACTGTAATAAGAGATGAGGAAGGACACTATATCCTACTTAAAGGGTCTATCCAACAAGAAGATCTAACAATTGTAAATATCTATGCCCCGAACATGGGAGCAGCCAATTATATAAGGCAATTAATAACAAAAGCAAAGAAACACATTGACAACAATACAATAATAGTGGAGGACTTTAACACCCCCCCTGACTGAAATGGACAGATCATCTAAGCAAAAGATCAACAAGGAAATAAAGACTTTAAATGACACACTGGACCAAATGGACTTCACAGACATATTCAGAACATTCCATCCCAAAGCAACAGAATACACAGTCTTCTCGAGTGCCCATGGAACATTCTCCAGAATTGATCACATCCTAGGTCACAAATCAGGTCTCAACCAGTACCAAAAGATTGGGATGATTCCCTGCATATTTTCAGACCACAATGCTTTGAAACTAGAACTCAATCACAAGAGGAAAATCGGAAAGAACTCAAATACATGGAGGCTAAAGAGCATCCTACTAAAGAATGAATGGGTCAACCAGGAAATTAAAGAAGAATTAAAAAAATTCATGGAAACCAATGAAAATGAAAACACAACTGTCCAAAATCTTTGGGATACAGCAAAGGCAGTCCTGAGAGGAAAGTATATAGCAATACAAGCCTTTCTCAAGAAACAAGAAAGGTCTCAAATACACAACCTAACCCTACACCTAAAGGAGCTGGAGAAAGAACAGCAAATAAAGCCTAAACCCAGCAGGAGAAGAGAAATCATAAAGATCAGAGCAGAAATCAATGAACTAGAAACCAAAACAACAGTAGAACAGATCAACGAAACTAGGAGCTGGTTCTTTGAAAGAATTAACAAGATTGATAAACCCCTGGCCAGACTGATCAAAAAGAAAAGAGAGATGACCCAAATCCACAAAATCATGAATGAAAGAGGAGAGATCACAACCAACACCAAAGAAATACAAACAATTATAAGAACATATTATGAGCAACTCTATGCCAGCAAATTAGATAACCTGGAAGAAATGGGTGCATTTCTAGAGATGTATCAACTACCAAAATTGAACCAGGAAGAAATAGAAAACCTGAACAGACCTATAACCACTAAGGAAATTGAAGCAGTCATCAAAAATCTCCCAAGAAACAAAACCCCAGGGCCAGATGGCTTCCCAGGGGAATTCTATCCGACATTTAAAGAAGAATTAATACCTATTCTCCTGAAACTGTTCCAAAAAATAGAAATGGAAGGAAAACTTCCAAATTCATTTTATGAGGCCACCATTACCTTGATCCCAAAACCAGACAAAGACCCCATCTAAAAGGAGAATTACAGACCAATATCCTTGATGAACATGGATGCAAAAATTCTCACCAAAATACTAGCCAATAGGATCCAACAGTACATTAAAAGGATTATTCACCATGACCAAGTGGGATTTATCCCTGGGCTGCAAGGCTGGTTCAACATCCGCAAATCAATCAACGTGATACAATACATTAACAAAAGAAAGAACAAGAATCATATGATCCTCTCAATAGATGCAGAAAAAGCATCTGACAAAGTACAGCATCCTTTCTTGATCAAAACTCTTCAGAGTATAGGGTTAGAGGCTACATACCTCAATATCATAAAAGCCATCTATGAAAAACCTACAGCGAATATCATTCTCAATGGGGAAAGGCTGAGAGCTTTTCCCCTAAGGTCAGGAACACGGCAGGGATGTCCACTCTCACCACTGCTATTCAACATAGTATTAGAAGTCCTAGCCACAGCAATCAGACAACAAAAAGAAATCAAAGGCATCCAAATCGGCAAAGAGGAAGTCAAACTCTCACTCTTTGCAGATGATATGATACTGTATGTGGAAAACCCAAAAGACTCCACCCCAAAACTGCTAGAACTCATACAGGAATTCAGTCAAGTAGCAGGCTATAAAATCAATGCACAGAAATCAGTGGCATTCCTATACACCAACAAGACAGAAGAGAGACAAATCAAGGAGTCAATCCCATTCACAATTGCACCCAAAACCATAAGATACCTAGGAATAAATTTAACCAAAGAGGCAAAGGATCTGTACTCAGAAAACTATAAAATACTCAGGAAAGAAATTGAAGAAGACACAAAGAAATGGAAAAACGTTCCATGCTCATGGATTGGGAGAACCAACATTGTGAAGATGTCAATGCTCCCTAGAGCAATCTACACATTCAATGCAATCCCCATCAAAATACCATCCACTTTTTTCAAAGAAATGGAAGAAATAATCCTAAAATTTGTATGGAACCAGAAGAGACCCCGAATAGCCAGAGGAATATTGAAAAAGAAAAGCAAAGCTGGCGGCATCACAATTCCGGACTTCCAGATCTATTACAAAGCTGTCATCATCAAGACAGTATGGTACTGGCACAAAAACAGACACATAGATCAATGGAACAGAATCGAGAGCCCAGAAATGGACCCTCAACTCTATGGTCAACTTATCTTTGACAAAGCAGGAAAGAATGTCCAATGGAAAAAAGACAGTCTCTTCAACAAATGGTGTTGGGAAAATTGGACAGCCACATGCAGAAGAATGAAACTGGACCATTTCCTTACACCACACACAAAAATAGACTCCAAATGGTTGAAAGACCTAAACGTGAGACAGGAGTCCATCAAAATCCTAAAGGAGAACACAGGTAGCAACCTCTTCGACCTCAGCCGCAGCAACTTCTTCCTAGAAACATCGCCAAAGGCACGGAAAGCCAGGGCAAAAATGAACTATTGGGATTTCATCAAGATAAAAAGCTTTTGCACAGCAAAAGAAACAGTCCACAAAACCAAAAGACAACCGACAGAATGGGAGAAAATATTTGCAAATGACATATCAGATAAAAGGCTAGTATCCAAAATCTATAAAGAACTTATCAAACTCAACACCCAAAGAACAAATAATCCAATCAAGAAATGGGCAGAAGACATGAACAGACATTTTTCCAAAGAAGACATCCAAATGGCCAACAGGCACATGAAAAAGTGCTCAACATCGCTCGGCATCAGGGAAATCCAAATCAAAACCTCAATGAGATACCACCTCACACCAGTCAGAATGGCTAAAATTAACAAGTCAGGGAACGACAGATGTTGGCGGGGATGTGGAGAAAGGGGAACCCTCCTACAGTGTTGGTGGGAATGCAAGCTGGTGCAACCACTCTGGAAAACAGTATGGAGGTTCCTCAAACAGTTGAAATTAGAGCTACCATTCGATCCAGCAATTGCACTGCTGGGTATTTACCCCAAAGATACAAGTGTAGGGACCCGAAGGGGTACATGCACCCCAATGTTTATAGCAGCAATGTCCACAATAGCCAAACGGTGGAAAGAGCCAAGATGTCCATCAACAGATGAATGGATAAAGAAGAAGTAGTATATATACACAATGGAATATTATGCAGCCATCAAAAGGAATGAGATCTTGCCATTTGCAACGACGTGGATGGAACTGGAGGGTGTTATGCTGAGTGAAATAAGTCAATCAGAGAAAGGCATGTATCATATGACCTCACTGATATGAGGAATTCTTAATCTCAGGAACAAACTGAGGGTTACTGGAGTGGTTGGGGGTGGGAGGGATGGGGTGGCTGGGTGATAGACATTGGGGAGGGTATGTGCTATGGTGAGCGCTGTGAATTGTGCAAGACTGTTGAATCACAGATCTGTACTTCTGAAACAAATAACACAACATATTTTAAGAAAAAAGAAAAAGAAGAAGATAGCAGGAGAGGAAGAATGAAGAGGAGTAAGTCAGAGGGGGAGACAAACCCTGAGAGATTATGGACTCTGAAAAACAAACTGAGGGTTCTAGAGGGGAGGATGGGAGGGGGATGGGTTAGCCTGGTGATGGGTATTAAAGAGGGCACATTCTGCATGGAGCACTGGGTGTTATGAACAAACAATGAATCATGGAACACTACATCAAAAACAAATGATGTAATATATGGTGATTAACATAACAGTAAAAAATTAAAGAAAAAGAAAAAGAAACAGTGGTGCTGATGTCCCAGAGAAGCAAAGGGCTGTAGGGAACTGAGATTCTCCCTCTGAAGGGCTCACATGTGGTCTCACTCATCCTGGGACCCAGTGCAAGAGCAGCATTTGAAAGGCACCCAGACGAAGTACGAAGGGGATTCGGTTGCTAATCTGAAGGCATCTGCTTGAGGGGCAGGAGACAGTTGGGACTCTCTGGAAACAGAGGCACTGGTAGACACTGGTTTTGCATTCTCCCTCTACCCTGCTAGCACGGGTGGGCACACCCGCGTGGAGCACCCTCCCACTGTCTTGCTGGGGCCTGCGGGGTCAAGCAGTCATGACACGATCCTGCTGCCTTGCTGAAGCTGGACAGCACAGACTGTGGCGCTCCCCTGCTCCCTGATTAGGACCTGCAGTCACTAGCTGTCCTGGCATTCTCCCACTGCCTCGCTAAAGCCTGCAGGTACATGCGGACAAGGTGTTCTCCCACTACCTTGCTGAAGCCTGCAAGTGTGCTCCACCCCATTCACTCTCCAGGCTGCCTTAAGAAAGCTGGCAGCTGAGTGCAATCCACAGAGGGGTTGCCCTTTGATCACCTGGCCCAGGTAGGCAATGGGGCTTGCATTCCTAGGCGCCACAGGACTATAACAACCGGAAAGACAGTTCTTGACAGGTGACCACTCCTAGGGCCCTGCACAGGCATCACACTGAAACACAGCCCACAGCCCCACTCCTCATGTGGAAAAAAAAAAAAGCCTATTTACTTATGCTAGAGCTTCAGCCTGGGGGTGAGACTTCAGGTTTGCTGCACATCTAGAGATTACAGAAGCGCTCTCAGGGAACATAGGGAAACACCATCCTTGTGCTCTCCCTTGGCCTTGCTACGTCTCAACAAAACATCCCATAAAGGAGCTTATGTACTCGTCTGGAGTATTACTTTATGTTTGCCACAGGAATAGGATAAACAATTCTCAAATTTGTATAGAACCACAAAAGACCCTGACTAGCCTAAGCAATCTTGAGAAAGAACAAATAGGGAGGTATTATTCTCCTTGATATCAAACTATATTACAAAGCTATAGTAATCAGAACAGAACAGTAATCAGAACAGGCATAAAAACAGACATATAGATCAATGGAACAGAACACAGAACCCAAAAATAAACCCACACATGTGGTCAGCATACTCGAACATTGCCAGGAGAGTAAATCCTAAAAGTTAACTGTGTATGGTGACAGATGATAATTAGACTTGTTGCGAGGACCATTTTGAAGTGTGTACAAATATTGAGTCACTGTGTTGTACACCTAAAACCAATATAAAGTTATATGTCAATTATAGCCCAATAAAAATTTTTGAAAAGGGAAAAATTGATTTCAAAACAAAGCTAGTTATTTATCTTGATGAAAGATGAAATCAAAGGGAGATTTTTTTTTCCTTATGTATGAATAGAAATTCTGTGTAATGCTATAGCTAATAGAGTATTGATTTTCCCCCTTTCTACTTTTGCAATGTGCTTTGGAGCTGCCTTTTATGTATTTTCAACATACAGGTCTTGTGTTACACGGGGGGAAACATTCACACACAGAAAATACGTCCTCCCAAATGGGTCTAGGTATATCAGTTGTCAGAATTCTCTTTCACACACATTAGTGTAGGTTCAGACTGACCATGATGCCTGTAGGAAAAAATGGGTTGTAATTGGAGAATTTGGCAATCGGTGCTCAATGGAAAAGATTGATTTCAAACCAGAACTAATTTCAATCTGATTTTTAATTAAAGGCAAAAAGACATGTGGAGGTGATCACAAATGCTTCTCCCTGAGATGCTTCCTCCTCCTCTGTCTACACTCCCCCTGCCTCAATCGTATGTTTGCACACTGAAAAATAACTAACTTTGGTGGCAGGGTTGGCAGGCCCTGAAACTGACCCCTTCCATCTTCTTACCAATTTCATGTTTGCAGACAACAATGTAAGATGCAAAATAAAGAAAAAAAAACTGAAGGAAAGGGGAAATTGTTACATATTTGAAATGAGACTTGGTAAAGTACAAAAGCCAAGTGTGATCTCTCTGTACTAACTCAATCCAGAGTTCCCAACTGCTAACCTAACTTGGGGTGTGGCAAAGTCCTCAAAGGAGGTCAGTGAATGAAGACCAGTTAGGAATCTGGTATGTTTGAATGCTGTGAGATCAGAAAATGCAGCTTCTTGAGAAGGCAGAAACTCCTGAGACTTGGAATCAGATGTCTTTGGCTTGGCTTCTAATTAGCCGTGTTGCCTTGGGCATGTGGCTTAGCCTTTCTGAATACATTTCCTCAGCAGTGATATGGATGAATTGGACAAGATGATGTCTACTATCTCTTCTAGTTAACTCTCAGCCAAAAAGCATTGACTGAGAGACTGCCTTTGGCCCAGCCTCAGTGAAGGATAAAGTAGACAGCAATCTAAGTGTCATATGCATGTCCTACATGCATGACATGTGAAGGCCGATCTGTGCCCAGTTCCTCTTCTTCCCCACCCCTAGCACTTAACATAGGACCTAGCAAAACAGAAGCACCCCAAAATTTTTTTTGGTGAGTGAACTGAATACGTGAAAGTTCTCATAGGAGTTTTATAGTCTCCCTGGGAATATATCACAAAAGCATTCTTTTTGTTTTACAGGGGGTGTGTGGGAAATAACTAATATCATCGAGAAACACGACAAACGCTGTTCCTCAGGAATCCCATTTAGCCCACTGAGAAGCAACAAACCGAATCAGGATATTAGAGTATTTTACCACGTTTAAGAACGAAAGCTCGGGTTACAATTGGGAGAACCCCCCAATTAACAGGAGCTTCTTCTCTTCCTTCCAGCTTTACCTAAAATGATGGATGCCTTGCAAGAAACTTGCTTGCTAATAATCACGAACCCAGCTGGTGCCTCAAAAACTTTCCACCACGATTGTTACCTTGGTTAATGAGGTTTCTTTGCAAGATGAGAGATTTTACTCCCCAGCGGAGTACTCCTAGGATTGCAAACACCAGAATTTCTTTCACGGGGCTCGAAAATCATCTCTTTTTAAAATAGCAAGCTTAGGGGTGCCTGGGTGGCTCAGTCTTTAAGTGTCTGCCTTTGGCTCAGGTCATGATCCCAGGGTCCTGGAATCGAGCCCCGCGTTGGGCTCCCTGCTCCACGGGAAGCCTGCTTCTCCCTCTCCCACTCCCCCTGCTTGTGTTCCCTCTCTCGCTGTGTCTCTCTCTGTCAAATAAATAAATAAAATCTTTAAAAAAATAAAATAAAATAACAAGCTAGCTTTTAAGGAGAAAAGACATTTAAATAGAATGAAGGATGTCTTTTCCAAACACAGTTTATCAGTTTTCGCAGTGAAATAACTGACACTAAAGCTCCTCTCGATGTAAAAATAAGCAGGATTCTAGACCTGAGCCAGAGCCATCGTGGAGTGCGATCGGCTTAGTCCCCTGAGAGCACTCTGGCAAGCGGATTGGGAGGTCTCTTATTTGTCAGTCACGGTGAAAGACAAAAAACCAGGATGTCAGTTAAAGAAACATATTCATGCTTCTCTCTAATGCCTTTTAAAAGTCCCCTGTCAGAAAAACTACACGTTCTAGCCTTGCTCATTTTATCTCCTTAGACATCACATATCATTAATCATCTCAGTCTGTCAAGACAAAGAACTGGAAAATATTTTTATTCCCAAATCTCCCAAATATCAAATAGTTCTCAAACACACAGTGCACTCTTGTTATCAATTACAATTGGATATTCAAGGTGACAAGTCCCATTTCCAGGCTCTTCACTTTTCCCTACCACCATGAGGCTCAGAGAATTGCATGTGAGAGGCACAAAAAACATCCACACCCAGATTAACTTCACCCCCAAAAAATGAGCAGCCTCTGTCCTGTGACATGGAGAGACATGCAGCACCCACTGTGACCACGAATTCCTCCCCGGGGGGATGCTCAACGTTCCCCTGAATATATGACTGGCTAGGAGACGGTGTCCCTTGCAGGGTGGGAATCCCACACTTTTCCTCTCCAGTAGCCAAACTGCTTCCCACGATGGCCTGCCACTCGGGAGTCGGTGAGTTAAAGCCCATGACCAAACCTCCATCTTGCTCACATCTTGCACGTGAGCAAAAGCCCATCATGTGCTCTTGCTCACGAGGATGGAGTGAGGTGGACAAGCCAGAGAGAGGGTCTGGGCAGCTATCACAGAGCAGTGGGTGTCTGATGAGGGAGGGAGAAAAAACAGGAAGGCTCTGGAAAGAACATGGACATGGAGTTAACTGAAGATAATCTTACCTTACTTTACAACTGCCTGAATTTGCAGCTCTGCAACCCAGAGCAGAAAGCTTACAAGGATGAGAACAGCATCAGGAGTCCTCGGGTGTGCAAGCAGGAAACGGAGGACCCTCTGCTTTCCATGAGTCCATTTCAGGGCTCTTGTTCCCACCACCCCAACCCAATGGCTTCGAGGTTTTTGTCACTACACACATTTTAGCACTCAACTCACAAATTCAAACCTGTAAGCTTCTTATTTAAGAAATTCTGGCTTTCTCATTTCTAAATACATTTTGTCCACAATATCCAAGTTGTTTCCCCATCTTCTTAGTTTTGTTGATTTTGCTGCCTCTCCAAGAAAAGTCTTCCCACCAAAACAGCTTCACTATACGTACCCACCATTCAAGACCCAACTCCTATCTCATTTCCTCTGTGAAGACTCTCATTAAAGAGCGCCCTTTCCCCCTTCAAGACCTCCATAGCGTGTCTATATCAATCACAGTGTGTGTGTGTGTGTGTGTGTGTGTGTGTGTGAGAGAGAGAGAGAGAGAGAGAGAGAGAGAGAAAGAGAGAGAGAGAGAGCACATTAACACTGTGTAGAATTCTCATGTTATCTAAATTCTGGATGCTGGACAGGCAGAGAACAGGTGGACCCCATTCCAGTTCCAAGAATTACTCCAGACAGGGCATTCAGTTCAGCATAGTAGAGGTGTCTAGGTCTGACCCCTTCCCCCAAAGAATGGTTTTCCAGCATCCTAACACTGTATAGTTATAGACAAAATTACTTTAGCCTGGAACTAAAGATAGCAAATAATTTTTGCCAACATTAAAATGAGGCTGCTTCCTCATAATTGGGAAATGAATCTTCTGACTGTTGCTTTTCTCCCCAATTCTATTGTTTTCACTTAGCTTTCATACCAGTTCCACTATTTTCTCTTTCATTAGTGAACTGCCAGATCTTTCAAATGAAAGAGCTAAGGCAGATAGTTTTCTATATTTTTCCTTTAAAGTTCACTTCAGACTTAGAAAACATATGTAGTTATCAAATGAAAATAATTAATACTATTTCTGTGTTACACTATTCTTTGCACAGTAAAAATAATTATTTTTTAAATGTTTCTGATTTGGCTTAGCTCTAGGAAATTAGGTTTCCCTCAACTGTAATCTATTATATGATTAATGTGTATAGGATTCATCTTCCAAAGCATCCAAAATAAGGAACTCTATTCATTGGCTCATTATTTATTTTCACACTAGCCAGATATTTAGATTAGCTTTTTTCTTTTATTCTTTTTAAATCTTTATCAAGCTTTGATTCCTACCATTATGCCTCTTAATGGTTACTGGTATTAATTGACAATATTATGCTGAAAAAGGAGTAAACAAAAGGCTAAACCTTTTAAAAAGAAATAATCATAATATTTAAAGATGTAATCTAAGCTAAGGACAAGCAACTCATGATATCCACCACTTTCTTCAGGGGAAAACAGAACATTCATTGGTTTATGTGGACCCATAGAACGTTAACATAAGATTTAAACCCTAGCTTCATAAGATAAACTTGGATTTTAAGTTTTAAACTTGGATTTATTCTCATAAATCCTCCTCAGCATTTTGATGGGCCATGTAAATGTTACTATTTAAATGTAGTGGAAAAATTTCTTGTGTTTTAGATAATGAATAATGTTAGTTCTAATTAGGAGGAAGAGAATTTATATTCATTGAGCACTGACTTGAGTTTGTCGGTCACTTTTTTTTAAAGATTGCATTTATTTATTTGAGAGAGAGAGGGGGAGAGAGCCCATGCATGTGTACCAGCAGGAGGACAGTTAGAGGGAAAGGCACAGCAGGCTCCCCACTGAGCAGGGAGCCCAATGCAACACGGGGCTCAATCCCAGGACCCTGAGATCATGACCTGAGCTGAAGTCAGATGTTTAGCCCACTGAGCCACGCAGGAGCCCCTTGTCAGTCACTTTTGACACATCATCTCATTGCATCACAGCATGCGGTATTTTGCTTTCCATGTTACAGATCTGAAAACTGAGGATTAGACTGACACGCATAGGTGGCTCAATTGGAGTTAATATTTACCCCAGTGTGTGTGTGTGTGTGTGTGTGTGCGTGCGTGCATCAGAAAAACTTCACTTTCAAATTATTTGTTTTCTTTTATGGAAGAACACTACCCTGAACCATGGGACACCATGGGACACCTGAATGCTCTTCTGGGGAAGAATTAGAAATCAAGCCACCAATTACATGAGAAGGAAAAGGTATAAAGGAATAAGAACTGATTTTTGTGGGGATTTGACATCCAGAGGGCAGAACCAGAAAAAGCCGCATTAACTGAGGTAAGATTCTCCGGATATGAGAAACAGATGTATATGTACCAGAAAAGATGAGCTCCGATCACACACACAGACCAAATCAAATACTCTTGGTTAGAGTAGTATCGTGAAAACACAGCTCACGCTTATCCTGTTTTATTATTTGGAACATCTAAAAGACAGCACAGGTCTGAGAGCTCCAGGATCTACAGAGTGACGCTGGAGATCACTAGCAAGATCCAATGTGCCCATCTCCCTGGGTAGAGGTGGGGAGATCAGCAGTCACAGGGGCTGGGGCTAGACAGCTCACCTGGAGGACTGGGGGGTGACAACTCTATTTAGAAAAAACAAAGGCGGGAACTTGAATCTGCCCCTGTGCCTGAGAGGCCCGGAGGGCTCTGGATGGGGCCACATTTAGCCCACCTCCTCCCAAACTCCTCTGACTTGGGGAGCTCAGTACCTAGAGGAAGAATCCCACTGTGCCTTGACTTTTCCAAAAGTGCCCAAAGCTAAAGGCTCTAGAAAAATAAAAATGCTCCAAGAACGGCCGCCTGTGAAAATTCAAAAATGCCGCTTCAGGCTACTCTACAGATATGGTTTCACTGAGTCGAAGAACCAAAATGCAAATGACCACTAGCATGTACTTCTCCAAAGAGCCTACTGCCTGACTGGGTGCCATCTTTTTTCCAGAAAATTTATCTGTGTACAGACAGAGCCTTAGTGTTGTTTACATGAAGCATCCAAACATTTTGACAAATTAACTGTCATCTGCCAAGAAAGTCCAGGACCTTCCTCAGGGAAGAAGTTGAGTACAATTAGCAGTTTAACAAAACATAGAAAACCACCTTAATTCAAATTAGCCTTCACCTTCCAACAGAGGAAAACAGAAGGCAGATACAAACACCTCAAAGGCCCTTAATCCTGAGGTCACAGTGTTAAAGGAAAGTTTCTAACAGGTCCTGGAAATGCCGGTGATATCAGAGGCATATCATTTGATACACAGCACTTCCATCTTCTCCAGAACCCCAATCTTTAGCTACAAACTTGTAATTTATTTAGTTAACATCCCTAAAATGCCCTTTCTTGGATGAGATAAATATAACAATATAGTCCATTCATGGAAAAGAACTATTGACTTTTATTATGGAAAAGCAGACCGGGTGACATGTACACTTGGATTTAATTACTCTTGTCAGCCATCCAATGACTTCAAGGATAAACTTGGAGGAAGCACCTCTGATGGATAAATGGAAGATCTCCAGCAGCTCCAATTCTCTGTAGCAGGCTCTGACCTCAATTCAGCTGAAGTCAGATTTTACCTTGGGTAGTGTTTTTATGAGTCTGTTTGAGGAATGAAGAATCAATTATTAAAACAAAAGATCTTAAACCTGGAATGAAAGATCACAAGTTAACATAGTGACTTTGGCTTTTATGTACTGTAGCCTGTTAAAGCTGGAAGAGTCCTCTGAAGTCACCTCATCCAGCTCTTTCATTTTACGGATGAGGGAGATGGAATCCAAAGAGCACGGGCGACTTGCCCAAGGTCACCTCTATCCTCAGAAATGCTCTATATGACAGTGACTTCAGTTTGAAATTTGCCAGTAAAATGCCATTCCCAGTGCACCCTTTCACTACTGGGACTAAAGGACCACCGGTACCAGCAAATTAGCTTCTCCTTTCTCTACTAAGATACCATGCTCAACACCTGATTTAACTGTTAAGGACATCTATTTACAACCGAGTTGTGTTCAAAATCTTTGTTAGAATTTGAACTACAGAAACAATATTAGAAACGATGGGTTGGTGCCAAAACAATTCATAGATATGTATTTAAATTATGATAAAACTGCAGGGCCGTAGGTAATATGGAAAACAGCAATACTTTTGCAATTCTTGCAATTAACAATATAGAAAATGATAAAAGCAATCAATTCCAAAGTCAATTGTCCATTTTTAGTTATCTTGAATGTTGATGCTTAAAGAAAAGCAGTTTGAGTAAGTAGTCATTTAACAAGAATATACCGGGTACCATGAGATTGAGTGCCTGTCGCCAAGAAACTACACAAGCCTGGAAGGGACAAGAAAACAAAGAGAATGAGCCGATTAGAGATACGCCCTAGGCGCTAAAGGAGCACAACTTCCTGGGGAGGTCAAGACAGCCCTTGCAGAGGAGGATGAGCCCTTGTTCATCAAAGGATGAGCAGGAGTTTGACAGAAAAATGGAGAAAGGAATGTTATCCCTGGAAGTAGAAAGAAACGTATTGTGGCTATTCAGATGAGAATTTGAGTACTCGCGGGGTCTAATGATTTCTCATTTCACTTAAGAATGTGAAGATTCCCTTTTGGCTTAATACAGATTTTTTTTTAAGATTCATTTACTTATTTGAGAGAGAGACAAAGTGCCCTGGGGAGGGGCAGAGGAAGAGGGAGAAAGAATCCCATCCTGAGCAGACTCCCTGGGAAACGCAGAGCCCCAATGCGGGGCTTGATCTCAAGACCCTGAGATCATGCCCTGAGCTGAAATCAAGAGTTGGATGCTTAACGGACTGAGCCACCCAGTCGCTCCTTAATGCAGGTATTTCGCTAGCACTATTCATGCTCCTCAGTCACAATAAAGATTGTACTTAGCTATGAATGAAGGGGGGGCGGGGAGAAGAGGTTCCTGAGCAAGAACTGAAAAGAGGACAGGAAGATCCAGCTCAACGGCCACGTGTTTGTCATCCCTGTAGGACGCTGGGTTCTTGATGCATTTGTTTTTGAATCTTTTACAACACAGTGTGTGGCGTATATTAGGTACTTAGCAAACATTTATTATTTGTTTGAGTGAAAAATCACAAAGTTCCGTAAAGAGATATCACTTTATAACCACAAGAACGACTGTAACAAAATCGACAGAGAATAACAAGTGTGAATATAAGAGAATATGGAGAAATTGAGCCCCTTCTACATTGCTGGTGGGAATGTAAAATGGTGCAGGTACTTTAGAGAACAGTCTGGCAGTTCCTCAAAAAGTTAAGCATAGAGTTACCAAATGACAATTCTACTTCTAGGCATATCCCCAGAAGAAATGAAAACACACCCACACAAAAATGTGTACCTCAATGTTCACAGCAGCATTATTCATAATAACCAAAAAGTGAAAACAGCCCAAATGTCCATGAACTAATGAATGGATAAGTAAAATGTGATCTATCCGTTGTATAATAGGATATTATATGGCCAAAAAAGGATTAAGTACTGATACATATTATAACATGAATAAATTTTGAAAACATTACATTAAGTGAAAGAATCGAGTTAGATCAAAGACCAAATATAGCATAATTCCATTTGCATGAAATATGCAGAATAGGTATAGTCACAGAGACAGAATATAGATTAGTGGTTGCCTAGGGATTGGGGGAAGTAGGGAGGGACTGCTTACAGGGTTCTTTTGGGGGTTATTGAAAATGTTTTAACTTCATCATGTAAGGGATTGTACAATTCTGCCAATATACTAAAAACCATGAACTGTAGACTTAAATTTTTTATTTTATTTTTTATTTTATTTACAGTATAATTAACATACACTGTTCTGTTAGTTTCAGGTGTAAAATATAGGGAATCAACAATAAGTATACTCTTAATCCCCTTCACCTATATCACCTATCCCCCTGCCACCTCTGCTCTGGTGCCCCCAGGTTTGTTCTCTATAGTTAAGAGTCTGTTTCTTTGTTTGTCTCTCTGTCTCTCTTTTTTTTCCTTTGCTCATACATTTTGTTTCTTACATTCCACATATGAGTGAAATCATGGGGTATTTGTCTTTCTCTGACTCTTTCCACTTAGTCTTACACCCTCTAGATCCATCCATGTCATTGCAAATAGCAAAATTTTATTCTTTTTATGGCTAAATAATATTCGATTGTATATATATACCACATCTTCCTTATCCATTCATCCATTGATGGACACTTGGGCTGCTTTCATAGTTTGGCTATTGTAAATAATGCTGTAACAAACATAGGGGTGTGTGTATCCCTCTGAATTAGTGTTTTGTCATTTTGAGGTAAATAACCAGTAAGTACAATTACTGGATTGTAGCGTAGATCTATTTTTAATTTTTTGAGGAACTTCCATACTGTCTTTCACAGTGGCTGCACCAATTTGCATTCCCTCCAACAGTGCACAAGGTTCCTTTTTCTCCACATCCTCACCAACACTAATTATTTCTTGTTTTTGATTTTAGCCATTCTGACAGGTGTGAGGTGATATCTGGTTGTGGCTTTGATTTGCATTTCCCTGATGATCAGTTATGTTGAGTATCTTTTCATGTGCCCATTGGCATCTGGATGTCTTCTTTGGGAAAATGTCTACTGATAGACATCTTCTTTGGGAAAATGTCTTCTGCCCATTTTTTAGTTGGATTATTCATTTTTGGGGTGCTGGGTTTTATATGATTTTTATGTATTTTGGATACTAACCCTTTATCAGATATGTCATTTGCAAATATCTTCTCCCATTCAGTAGGTTGTCTTCTGGTTTTGTTGATTTTTCCTTCACTGTGCAGAAGCTTTTTATTTTGATGGAGTCCTCATAGTTTGCTTTTGCTTTTGTTTCCCTTGCCTTAGGAGACACATCTAGAAAAATGTTACTATGGTCAATATCAGAGAAATTGCTGCCTGTGCTGCCTTCTAGGATTTTTATTGTTGGGTCCCGCATTTAGGTCTTTAATCTATTTTGAGTTTATTTTTGTGTATGGTGTAAGAAAGTGGCCCAGCTTCATTTTTTGCATATAGCTTTCCATTTTTCCCAACACCATTTGTTGAAGACACTGTCTTTTCCCCATTGTATATCCTTGACTCTTTTGTCAAAGATTAATTGACCATATAACCACGGGTTTATTTCTGGGCCCTCTATCCTGTTCTATTGATCTATGTGTCTATTTTTGTGCCAGTACCATATTGTTGGGATTACTACATCTTTGTAGTATAATTGAAATCTGGAATTGTGATATCTCCTGTTTTGTTCTTCTTTTTCAAGATTGCTTTGGCTATTTGGGGTCTTTTGTGGTTCCATACAAATTTTAGGATTGTTTGTTCTAGTTCTGTGAAAAATGCCATTGGTATTTTGATAGGGGTTCCATTAAATCTGTAGATTGCTTTGGATAGTAGGACATTTTAACAATATTTGTTCTTCCAATCCATGACATGGAATGTCTTTCCATTTGTTTGTGTCATCTGCAATTTTTTCATCAATGTTTTATAGTTTCTAGAATACAGGTCTTTCACCTCTTTGGTCAAATTTCTTTTTAGACATTTTACTTGGTGGAATTACAAGTGGGATTTTTCTTAATTACTCTTCCTATTGCTCCATCCTTAGTATATAAAAATGCAAGAGATTTCATTACATTGATTTTCTATCCTGCAACCTTACTGAATTCATTTATCAGCTCTAGTGGTGTTTTGGTGGAGTCTTTAGGGTTTTCTATATATGACATCATGTCATCTGCAACTTTGTTTCTTCTTGACCAATTTGGATGCCTTTTATTTCTCTTTCTTGTCTGATTGCTGTGGCTAAGACTTCCCGTACTATGTTAAATAAAAGTGGTGAGAGAGGACATCTTTGTCTTGTTCCTGACCTTAGGGGAAAACCTCTCAGTTTTTCACCATTGAGTATAGGTTGATGATACGTTTTTCATATACAGCCTTTATTATGAGGTATGTTCCCTCTAAACCTATTTTATTGAGAGTTATTATCATGAATGGATGTTGTACTTTTTCTGCATCTATTAAAATGATCATATGGTTTTTATTTTTTTCTCTTGTTGATGCAATGTATCACATTGATTGATTTGAGAATATTGAACTACCCGTGCATCCTCGGAATAAATCCCACTTGATCATGGTGAATGATTTTTTTTGATGTATTGTTAGATTTGGCTTACTAGTATTTTGTTGAGGATTTTTGCATCTATGTTCATCAGAGGTATTGGCCTGTAGTTCTAGGCAACCATACCTATGAAATTCCTTTATCCATTCATTCAACAAATATTGTTTAAGCCCCTACTTTCTGCCAGGCACTGTTAGAGGCCAGTACAAAATAAAGAAGACAAGTGTCTACCTTTAAGACATTTATATTGGGGGCTGGGGAGGATGATAAGCAAAAAAAAAAAATCAAAGGACGGGATAAACATAGTGAATTGAAAACCGGCGTTTATAAATGCCCCTCTCTCTTAAATCCCAATAAGGTGACTGACAAGGACTAAAAAAGTATAAAAGCAGAGGCAAAGATAACAGATAGGAAATAATCCCAGACAAGGCATGACAACAAAATGTTCTAATACAGAAAGCAGATAGACAAATGGTATTTTGACATATCCAGTGGGAAATCACTAAAAGTTTTTAAGCAAGTAGAGTGACTTGAATTAACAATGAGACTGTTACTCTCACTGTTCTGCAGGATGGGTAATGAAGCAAAAGGACAGAAGTCAGGAGAACAATTAGGTTGGCTATTACCATAGTCTAAGTAAGTGAAGATACCACTTGAGCAGTGAAAACAGAAAAAAAAATGGGATTGGATTTGGGATCTGTCTTGAAGATAGAACCAGTGGGACTTGCTGACAGACTGGCACGAGGAGAGATAGGAATCAAAAATGACCTCTACATATTTTAGTTAAGCACATAGGTAAATGTATCATTTACTCAAATGAACATGGAGTGGCATGGAAGAGGAAAGACTTGGAGATGGGTGCAAGGATTTGGGAATCAAGCATTTTGAACATGTTAAGTCTTATATGCTTGTAAGACATCCAAATGCCCAAAATGAGTATCGAGTAAAAACTGTATGTAAAGTTGGACTGGAGATATAGATTTGGAAGTCAACAGCACAAATGTGTTCCAAGTCATGGAACTAAGAGGAGAAGAGCGCCCAGATCTGAGCCCTAAAGCATTTAAAAGTGAGCCATAGGCTCCAGCATTTTGCTGGACATTTTTGTTCTTTAAGTTTGCTTGTGATGTATTTCGCCCTACAGAAGTTTTAGATTCTCTTCTCATGTTTCTGCTTTCCATGCCACAAGAAAGGCTTTCTCCACTCAACATAATAAAATTATTCTCTTACACACCCTTCTAATATCAATCGTACATATATCTTTAGCATAGCAGATGGCCTAAAGATTTGAACAGAAGCAAAATGCAATAAGCTGTGGCAATCACAGAACTCACCTCAGTTGCTTCTTGTCTTTCCAGGATCCCTGACCTTTGTTTTCTGATGTCCAGCATCTTGAAAACCATCCCACATATGTTGATAGCACATTTAATATAAATGAGGATATACTAAATAATTTATATAGAAAAATTTCATTGTGATACAAATAAAATATGCATACATAAATACATACATACTGATAAATGTGCACACAATTTACCAGGTCATGAAAAATGAACTGGAATGATATATACCTAACAATTAACAGTGGTTACCCTCACAAGTGGAGGAATAAAGGTAAAGTAGAGATCACTTTCTATGTTACTGTATGCACACTTTCAGTGTTTTAATTTCTAAAGTGTTCATATATTACCTTTATAAATTGATAAAAACGTTAATAAGAACATCTTGAATCACTACCTCTAGCTACCCCCTTCTATTCAATGAACTGCGTTAAAGAAGAGGTGTTTGTCTGCAACCGACTAGCTCACATATCAGTTCAACTGACGTTGTTTCCTCCACGTTGTGATTTCCCATTAAGTCTTCCTACACTGTGTCTGTCTCCCGTGTTTTGAAAAGCTAATCATTTAATTCAGATAATATGAGGAAGACAATTTAAATCAACAAGTGTATACCTTAAATTCGGTTTAAGGAAAAAAAACTGCACCAACTATAATTTGAAATACAGCCATGGCTATTACCATCCCCTCTGAAACTTTCTAGCTGGTAGAAAAGCTGTTTTGTCTCCAGAGAAAATAGGGAGGCTGTCAAGCAATTCCACCACATGGTAGAAGCCATCCCTACCATCTCTAAAAATCTGATTTCTTCTTTTGAATACCGTATTTAAGTTAGATGATAGGTTTTGCATTGTAAATTGATGGAGAAAATTCTTGTGCAATCAAATGTCAATCTTGTTTCCAGAGCTTAGGACCCAAAATGTAAATTCTACTATGTATTTTGAATGCACTTAGAATAAAAGAGCTCAGCAAGAGAGATGAGTCTGGATATAAAGAAATGCTTCTTAACGGGTCTCCAAGTGGGTGTCAATCCCTCAAGTATTTTGAACCCCAAGTGATAAAGGAAAACTGTTTCTCTACTCACAACACTTCGGACACAAATTCCACACCAAGCAATTCTCCAGTTCTCTGCAGACACCAACTGGGTGCCCTATTTAATTAAACTCAGACACTGACTACCCTGAGTTACCACCGACCCCACAAGTTAATGGCTCAGTCCCATAAGGTGCCCTTAACTTCAGATGACAATCTCAAGTAGTGGTTCCTGGGTTCCCCACACTTCTGTCTGATTTGTCTACAAATCACAGGTACCCACATCCCTCCTCAGGTTCAATAATTTGCTCTACTGGCTCACAGAGCTCAGGGACACACATCACTTATGTTTACTGGTTTATTGTAAATGATATTGCAAAGTATACAAATGAATGGCCAGATGAAGAGGTACAACAGGGCAAAGTCTGGAAGAGTCTTGTGTGCAGGAGCTTCTGCTCCCATGGCGCTGGGGTGTACCAGAACATGGATATTTTCACCAACCTGGAAGCTCTCCTAATCCCACAGACCAGGCATTTTTATGGGAGTTTTATTACATAGCCATGATCAATTATTAAACTCAATCTCCAGGCCTCCATCCTCCCCAGAGGATGAGGAGTGAGCTGAAAGTTCCAAGCTTCTAATCATGACTTGGTCTTGGGTGACCAGCCTCCATCCTGAAGCTATCCAGGAACCCACCAAGGGTCACCTCATTAGAACAAAGACATTCCTATCATCCAGGAATTTCCAAGGGATTTAGAGCTCTGTGTAAAATGTTCTTATCATGCCTGTCACTCAGTCAATCAGAAGGATTTTAGGAGCTCTGTATAAGAGCTAGAGGCAAAGATCAAATATATATTTATTAGGTCACAGAGGGGCCACCACGTAATAATAAGATACATCGAATTTTTTCTTTCTATAGCAAAGAGATGGTACAGATGTTCTCTGGAGGTCCCTTCAATCTTTAGGTTTCCTTTAAACCTATCATGTATTTTGTATTCCTATAAACACAAGCATGCCATGCATGCATACATTGATGTCTGACTTTTGACTTTCAAACTACTTTAGATCTTGAGCAGATGGATAAACTTTCAAAAGTACCAGAACTTTAGCTGTCAGGACTGTGGGAGAAAATAGAATTTAATACTCTAAGCTTCAATTGGCTAACATGTGAAAGCACCCAGAACGATACCCAGAAGCTGGCAGAAGCCAAAGGTAATATTCAAAATATTTTACATCCAGTATAGCATCATCACCCACCAATCAGAACAAGCACCAGCTATAACCCTTTAATAGAAATATACCACAGCAAACTGGCAAAATTATCAGTGCTAATAAAAGCTCAATAAATGTTTGGATTGTTTTCCTTACATGTGCCTTTGTTTACATAGAGTTTGTCAAACTAGAATTAATATTTATAGAACATTATTATCACAGTATATATGCTTTCTTGAGTTTTATAATTGTATTTACATTTTATTCATTAATCTCTTATTGATACTGGAGGACTACAGAAAGCCAAGTCCCAAGATCATGGAAATAGGAGAAATAAGATCTCTCTCTTGAGAGTCAGACAATGAAATCAATTTTTACCAGGAGAAGTCATCAGCCATAATAGATGAAAAACTTCCCCAAATTAAGTAATCTGAGGACCTCAAAGCAAAGTTTATTATCATATGAAAGGTGTGGAATACCTAAAATCCAGAGAGAGAGAAAAGGAAGAGAGAGAAAAACAACAGAAAATATGAAGAACCACCCCCTGGAAAAAGAAAAGGAGAAGCTGACTTCAACTAGGACGCCCTGGCCAGCACACTGGAAGTATATGGGGCCAAGGTCAAGGCTACCCCTGGAATCAGGGAGACTCAGAAAAGATATTGCTAAAGGATTTTTCCTGAGATAACTAAATTCCTTTCATTTTGACCTACGTACTGATTTGGTAAGGAATAGAGAAAGCTGATCTGCTCCCAACGCACTAAGAAGACAGCTCATACTGGTTCCTGTGAAGTTCTCTCTCACTGTAAATTAGTACATTGACATTTTGGTGCCTGAATCAGCCCCATGTGCATTTTAACTAGTACGAGTCAGCCACTGGGCCCTGATGACCTCCCAGTACTCATGAGAGAGATAGGAGGTAGGGCCCAGGGCTAGAGATGACGAGATGTAGGTCACACAGGCCTGGGTTCAAATGCCAGTCCTGCCTTTGTAAGGCAATGTGTGATTTTAAGCAACCTTTAACTTCCCTAAGCCTTGTTTTAAACATTGATAAAGTGTGTATAATAATTCCTACCATGTGGGGTGATCAAATGTCGTAAGGTTTGTGAAGTGCTTTGTCATCATTAACAATGAGTCCCTGGGCTTTCAGAGCAGGAGGACATATCCCTGCGACCAGCACCGCAACTGCTCCACCCTGTAGGCCCCACCCCCATAACACTTTTATCTGTCATCTCCAAATGTCTACAAACGTACTGAGTTACTCTGCCTCCTTGCTGGACTCAACTCACATTCCTGCCCCCCTGTCTCTCTCACAATGGGTTTGCTTTGTTTCCTTGAATTGTTTTAAAATTGTGAGAAAACAACCACACCCCATGAATGAGGAAGTTACAACACACCTGTAGAGTTTTTATCATGCATCTAATGATACAACCATTGTTATTGCCAGCATAGTGATCATTTAGAAATGGAGAGGCGTATACATGACAGATAGCCATATTAATATTGGCATTTGCTTAATTTGATTCTCATGGAAAACCGTGCCGTCTTATTACTGCCCCTTCATTTCTAGATTTTAAAAAAGAAAAAAATGAATGCTCATAAAGCTTAAGTGACTTACGAAGAAATGCACAGTCAGAAGGGAAACAGAGATCCTAAGATGTTTCCCATGTGTTTTTGACAATACCACACACACACACACACACACACACACACACACACACACACACACACACACCAATTAGTTGGTGTGAGTCTAAAGCTACTGTACGAATGAATCTCAATAACATTTGACAGGAAAGATCAATCGGCAAAAAAGGAACCAGGATAGATATTGAACAGAGCAAGAGAAGAGAAATTGAGTCAATACCACACAAATGTTAAGATCCTACAAGGTGGGGCAGCTGGGGGCACACTTCTCTCATTCCCAATCATTCCATCTAGAGGAAGGGAGCTCAAGAGTTAACGCAGACTCTCTCTGCCCTGTATTCACTCTGTCCTGGGTAGCTGGAGTGATGGATCTGGCTGGTAATTTGAGGAGATTTAACAGGGCATGCTCTGCTCAGCTCTGTCCTGTTTCTTGGTCGGAAAGGGGATCCGTGAGGAAGTCGGTGCTCTCCGCTGTTTTCCCAAGGCTGCCATGACCACAGGAGACATTCCCTCCAATACCCGGGCTCAGTCACCGGGCATCTTTGGCTCTCACACCAAGTCATATATTCTAACTGCCTTTATAGGTAATCGAGGTGATTATTTGGCCTCCCTTGCTTCCTTTGTTTTATTCTTCATTTAACGAAAACTCAGGCAGAAAGAAGAATGCTCTTTATTGGACTGCTCGATCACCCCTAAGTATAAATTCTGGTATTAGCAATGTTATGGTGGACAAGCTGGTGATCTACCTGGTAATCTGAGACAAATCACTTAATCTCTCTGAGCCTCAGTTTCAACATCTCTAAAGTACATGAAACAAAAAAATATATATATATATATGTAAAGAATAAGTATAAAGTGTAAGAATATATATGCACACACACAAATTCTCAAACTCTCAAACTGAATCAAGCATCAGAATCACCCGGAGGGTTTGCTAAAACTCAAATTGCCCAAGCCCCACTCCTCCCCTTCCACCCTGTTTCTGATTCAGCAGATGAGGCCAGAATGTGCCGAAGCTTCTGAACTAGGAGCCACACTTTGAGAATCATTGAAATTCCACATACATACATGCACACACAAACACGCACACAGATATCTTATGAATACAGCACCTGCCCCAGGGGATGCTCTCAATAATATACTGATGCTGCCATTTTTGTTCTGTTGTTCCAAGAAAAAAAACTACTTTAAGGGAGTGGTTCTCAAACTGGGGTGATTTTGTGTGTGCAACATATAAACACCTGCAAGGACATTTGTGATATTTTTTACTGTCATAAATTGGGGGGTGGGGAGGACTGCTACTAGCATCTACTATCTATTGAGAAGAGGCCAGGGATTCTGCTAAATAGCCTACAGTGCAAAGAGCAGTCCCCACAACAAGGAATTATCTGGTTCAAATGTCAGTAGTACCAAGATTGAGAAATCCGGCTTCAAGTCCTCTCCAAAACCCTCTGTCTTTAATTCAAGCATCTATGCCCACCTATTTTTTCATCACACAAGCTTTTCTTACTAATTCATAGATACTTGACCCATTAGAAACCCATTAGACCAAAGGGAAACAACTTGTGGAACAAGGGAAAGGAAGCTTAAGTTTATTTTATGACATTATATCAGATACGTCAGTGGAAGAAAGGTTTTGACAAAGGATAAGAAGGAAGAGTAAGTTCTGGAACCGTGGTGTGTAGGGGAAGAGGTTTCTTTAAGACAGAACTAGAAATGTGGGGATAAAGACTTATACATATGTAAGACAGGTATAAAATCATTGTTCAAATACAGGAATATAAAACAAATTATGTACAAGTTGCTTGCTCATTAAACTTTTAGACTTGGAATGTTTAGAAATGGTAAGAGCTAAGGACAAATCTTTTTCTCCCTGAAATTTTCCTGAGTTTTTGCTATCAGCAAATCAACAAGACACAATTTTAGTAGTCAGCAGTTTTAAGAATATGGTGTAGTTTGTACTTTTTCTCATCTACTTGGGAATATTAGATGGGCCTTCCAACATAATTCTTTTGAATGATCTTTTCTTGCACACAGAAAAATCTGATTGGAAAAAAATCCAATATTTTAGGATCCCGGTTTCAGCACATGTGTTTTGCCACTCCCTCTGTCATGACCTCTCTGAGCCTCAGTTTCCTTATTAGTACAGAGCACAAGATTCAGAAATTACAAACTAGCAGTGCATGGGCCTAGGTTCAGGATGCACTGAAAACCCAGGGAAATCCTTGAGTCCGGCCAACTCAGGTATTTACTGGCATGAGGCCTCCTTAGCCCCCTGGGAGAAACAATGACCAGTTAGGACTGATGCTGGACCCAGGACTCCGACCCACAAGCCATCAAGAAATAATCTCCTGGTTGCTTTCCATGAGCCAAACGAACTCACTGGAGGGAAGAGAAAGTTCAGGAAGCAATCTTGGTTTGGAGCTATTGTCTGCCAGTAATTAAAAAACTTTGACAGGAGAAAGGCACACTCAATTTCAAATTGCCTAATATTATACCCCCAGGAAAATCTGCAGGCTCCCTAAAGAGAAAGGAGCAGAATAAATTAAGAGAGGGGCCCGGGTTGGTTGGTTGGTTGGTTGGTTGGTTGGTGCTGTTTTAAGTATGACCAACTGAGACTCAGTAAAAAGGGAGAGCAAACTGACTTAATTTTGTGGCCCAATACCAGGCTCTACCAGACTGGGGCAGGTCTCACACAGGTGAAAACAGGAGGGCTAGTTCACATCCAGGAAAGGGCCCAGACTGAGATCCCTTACGTGGTCTCCAAATTCATCTTAAGGTATAATCAGTGTATGCGTTACATTAAAAGTGTTCGTTTATCGAAAGTAGATTTTGGACATGTTGCCCAGTTCCTTTGGTCTTATTTTGCTATTTCTTCATTTCTTAACATAGGAGGGGCCTTAAAAAATTGACCCGAGGCCTCTCTCAACTTCTGGGCAAGGCCGTTTAGGGTTAAGACACTGAAGCCGAGCCAAGGAACAGCTGAGGGACCCAAGTGCTAAAGCAGCGCGTGCGCGGACTCGGGCCTGGAAGAGCAGCCCCTCCGGGGAGAAAGCGAACAACACCCTGCGCGGCCCTGGAGGATGAAATAGGAACCGGGCTGCGGGAGTCCGGGCCCTGCTAACCGCCACCCTCGTCACCGCTGCGGCAGGCCGAACCGTGCGGGGCCCGCGCCCGGTCCCGGCGGCCTCCAGAGTGGGATCCGGCAGAGCGGCGAGGAGCTGTGGGACACGGGTGAGGACCAACTCCCCCTGCACGTTTGCTCCTCCACCCTGCTCTGCACCAGAGCCGCAGGGCTGCCGAATAACCCCGCGAGGGTCCCCAGCTTGCTTCTTCCCCGGGGCAGTGGGCAGAGCCGAGAACGCTGACCTGGGCAGTTGTGGTGAGGAGAAACCACACCACCAAACAAATATGAAGGATAAAATAGACAGTAGTGTAATAGAGAATGGAATAGAAGAAATAAATGGCAGAATGGAAATCCAGGGGACAAATCAGAGATCCGAAAGAACCGACTGTGGAGACCTCCCAAAAGGGAGAAGGAAAAGACAACGAAGTAAAAAAATGTCAAGTAAAAGCTCACAAAAATGGAGGCTAGAAATACAAGGGCTAATATCCAGGTAATAGGAATCCTGGACAAAGGAAAATATGAAAATAAAGAGATCTCTCTATATCTGTCTATGGTTGAAATCTCAAGGATCAAAATTTTAAGGTGATAAGAAATATTTGAAAAAAATAATGAAAATACATTTTCTGGCATTTAAAAAAAAAAAGGATTCTCAAAGTCCATAGTCTCTCATGGTTCATCTCTCCCTCCCAGAAACAAACTGAGGGTTCTAGAGGGGAGGGGGCTGGGGGATGTGTTAGCCCGGTGATGGGTATTAAGGAGGGGACGTCCTGCATGGAGCATTGGGTGTTACAGGAAAACAAAGAATCATGGATCACTACATCAAAAACTAATGATGTATTGTATGGTGACTAACATAACATAATAAAACAAAATTAAAAAAAAAAAAGGGAAAGACTGTAGATTGAAGGTGCCAGAAATTACCACAGAGGAGAGAGAAGAAAAACCTCACACTTAGCGCAATTTAAGAACGTCAAAAGCACAGAGAAAATTCTAAATCTTAGAGGAAAAAAGAGTAATCAACATAAAAAAGGAACAAGAAAAATCGGACACAAGACAGTGGAGTAATATTACCCACTTCAAGTCTTCCCAATACACAAGCATAGTTTAATATTGGAAAATCCATAAGTATAATTTACAACATTAATGAATTAAAAGAGAAATACCATGTGACCATCTTAAAAATGCAGAAAAATTATTTTATAAAATCCAACATCGATCCATAATTTTATAAAATTCAACATCGATCCACACTCTTGACCTGATAAAGAGATCAAAAACCTAGAGCAAATGCTACCCTAATGGAAACCTTAGTGCATTAGAAACACGGCTCCTGGGTCTCTGGCCCTGATAGACCTGGCTACCCCAGACGGGGTGGGGGGAGGTTATTTTTGGAGCATGGGCCTCTTTTAGGACCTGTCCCTTCTCCCCTCCTCACCTCTCCGGAAGCCAATTCCTAGGTCATGAAGTCTTGGTGGAACCTGCCTTCCCTCACATTCATTACCTGGGGGTGATGATAGGAGGTTCTGGGGAAGTCAGGAGGGTCTTCAGAGAGCCAGTCCAGGACACCTGCGGGGCCACACTGGGGGCCTGGGGGCCTGAATGATTGCGCAGGTGCATCACTTGGCAGAAACGCTGCTGCTCAAACTTCAGTCCCTGAGGACACTGGAATGACTTTCAAGTATCAGGCTTGCTTTTGTTTTTTATGTTGTCATTACCTTTCTTTCTAAGAAAGCCTAAGAAATCCGAGTGCAAGACGTAGAACTGTAGGAAAGAAGGCGGATTCATTATATTTGGGATGGTACACTGGGCTCTAACCTTGTAAAGAGATGACTCTTTTCTCTGTATAGCAGCTGAGGTACCATCTGTTCTGATGCTGGAGAGCGTACAGTGTAAAGCAGAAGCTACAAGGGGAAAACGCTGTCCCCGGGAGTTTACAGTCTGTGTTTAATTTGAAATACCACGGAAGAGGCATTTAAATCTCAGAAGGCTGGGGTCTGCTAAACTATTTCCTTTGTTCATTTTTTTTCCATAATTATAAGGCTTTTAGGACTGGCTAAGATATTAAAAAAAAAAACAGCATTCACCATCTATGTTATTAAATGCCATATTTATTTTATAAGACAAAATTTCCATTATCGGGCCAGTGTGTATTAAGAGAAAGAGAAAGAGAGAAAAGGCACTCAGGATCTCTCTAAAGAGACATCTAGAATTTGGCACTACTTACCATCGAAGTGCTCCAAGTTTTTAATTTCCACAGTTAAGTTGCATTATATTTTTCTAGGGACATCGTTTGGGGACAAAAATTCTAAGTCTGCAAAGCAGAATAGACTGAGTAGGGAATTTAACAGCATGGCAACTGGATGAGGTATTATTTCATATATTTGAAAGTTTAAAGGGGGGGAAAAAGGCTTGGAACAAAGAAAAACACCACAGATGTTATTCAGGCACACCTGAGGTGACATTTAAACTTTCTATTAAAGAAGGAGTGGATTTTCACCAGATAGACGGGGGGTGGGGAGGGAGAATGTTCAGGACGAGAGGGCCCCATGCACAGAGGAACACAGCACAAAAAGACATTGTGTTCAGGGACCAGTAGGTGGTACAGTGCAACAGAGGCACAGATGCTCAGATAATCAGAGACGGGGTGAGGCTGGAGAGGTGGGGGGGGCGAGGAGGGGGCATGTCATAAGAAACCACAGATTCCCCATTTATCATTCAAGGACTTTTCTGCTGCTTGTGAACAAAGACCCAATTCCAACTGGCCTAAGGCCAAAGAAGGGGAATTTATTGTTTCACAAAACAGAAAGATCTGGGTATAGGCTTCAGGCACAGCCAGATTCAGGGTCCAAATGAGGTCATGAAGGATCAGGTTCTTCTCAACCTTCTGCTGGGTTGGCTTCATTCTTAGACTCCACATGGAAATTTTCAGCTTCGGTTCCAGAATTACGCGCCAGGGCCCAGACTAGGGTAAGGGGAGGAAGGAACAAAATTTAAGGGGGAACCCGAAACCTCAGTAATCCAGATAAGCAATATTTTAATGCAATCGTTTTAAAATTCAAAATGAAAGCAAAGAAATCTGTGATGAGCAAAGTATCAAAATATTAAATAAAGACAAGATCGGTATTACTGATTTTTCCTTTGGCCTCAGGCTCCACTATGGCTCCAATTTTAAATAAAGGCAGAATCAGTAATGATGCTACTGATACTAAAAAAGTGAATGGATCCTGGAGGGGAGGACAGAAGTTGATGTCCACCGCATCATGATTAGAAGTCTTAACTTTATTTATCTTTATCTTTATTGCCTATCTTTAGAGGCAATGGGTAATCATGGAAGAATCCGAATCAGGCAAGAGGCATAAAGATAATGAGTGGAAGGAGGTGATGAAAGGATTGGAGGAAGGAAATTCCGGGACAGGAGTTAGGACACTATTTGCCCAAGCAAGATAGGTAAAACAGAGGCATCAAGCAGGGCCAGGTGGGGATGGAAGGAGGGAATGCTGGAGACATGAGGGACAGAACTGAGAGGTAATTAAGAATAGAAAGCAGAAATTGGAGAAATGATAAATGTTTACTAGTCAAGGGTAGTTCTCTGGTTTCTGACCCCAGTAGCTAGCTGGAGAGTAACGCAATAATCGAGATTAAGAATTTAGGATATGGGCAGTTTTGTGATTGGCCCAAAGGAGGCAGGGGTAAGGAAGAGATACAGTTCTAGACAGACCGACTTTGAGGCGGCAATATCCAGCAGACAAAAGGATCCCAATCTCATGAGCGGTCTGGACCGGAGAAGTGGCTTTGGAAAGTATTAGCCTATGTAAGGGACAGTTAAATCATGGGAAGCTCGCCAAGTCTGCCCAAGGGGTGTGTACAGAGGAAGGAGAGAAGACTGAGGATGGAATCCATGTCATTGGGAGTTCTCACTAGTGCAATTTTTTAAAAAAATAACCCTGGCCTTAAAATCTTCCTTACTGATGTTACAATTCCCAGAATTTTTGTTTTTAACTCCCAGAATTTTTATATTACTCCTGCCTTGGATTAAGTTGCTAAAAGCATTTTGACATAATACAAGTGCTCTCTACATAACTTCGGACTTTACCAGTACAAGTTAACATAGCTAGGGTAGCCACTGAGGGAACAGACACAGAGCACCCAACTTCCAAGCTGGAATGAGAAAACTCATGCTACCTATTGGGTTGTGACCGCCTTCGATGAGCTGTGTTCATAATTAATTTTCTCAGATTGGGCCTGAAAGAATTAGAGAGTATTAAAAGTTCTCTCATGGACCTTTTGTACACTCCATGATATCTGATTAAATTGGAGAGTTAAGAGAAACAGAAACAAGAAATGCAAAGAAAGAAAGGAACTCAGGGGGTCTGGGGTCTGGGGCCATGGTAGGGTCTGTGCTCTTTGCTATCTCCCTCCAAGTTAGGATGGAAAACCATCAGTCATCTCCGGAGGCCCCACGTTGGTGCCCACTGTAGGAGAAACACACGAAGGCATCACCTGACTCAGAGAGGCAGACAGCAGGACCCTTGCTCTCCTCCCTGTCTTTGAACACAGGGACAGCAAAGTAAAGAAGGTGTCTGAAATATTCGAGAAATATTTCCATCAGGAAACGCATGATTCAATAACGGGCCTCAGTGTAACTTCTTAAAAAGCCCAGTGATCTACAACAAGGAGAAAGATTACTTTCATTTGCAGCTGAGGTCTGAATCATTATTTTTTAAAGGGTGTGGTTTGGTGGAATTTAAAAAATCTCTTGTTATTCTAAAACTTTAGCCGGTTTTTAATTGAGACACCCATGTCAGTTGAAAAATGTGGCATATTTCCATAGAAATAAATAGCAAAGCAAAATCTTAATTTTAAGCCATTTTAATCACTTTCCCAGACACACTGGTAATTAGTTCTGGTTGACACCACTGAAGCACTTCCCAGCAGCACTGAATATATTCGTATCAATTGAAGTTTTCCCTCATGCAGAAAGATGAGATGCCCAGGATAAAGCTGGGAGTGGGCAAACCACATTTTTCATCAGTGCCTAATAATTAGCAGAAATTCATTACTCTATGTTTGTTGGGGACTGAACAATATCAGCCTGTAATTACTGGTAGCTTAGGGCAAGGTAAATATTTGATGTGATGCTGGTAAATCAGTTTTTAGTGATACAAGGAGTTAGCTGATCATGTATTTCTTGAGCCTTTAATAAGATTGGAAGTATTAACCACAAAGGTGAGGCTGAACCCCCCCCCCATCTGTTGTGCCTTCATGCTTCAAATAAAAGGAAAGACAATGCCTGTGGAACACCAAGCTAATGAACCCCCCGGGGGGGGGGGCGGGGAACCAGGGCTGTCTACTTGGGTTAAAAACAGGAAATTGCTTTTAGCAAATTCCATGCAGGAAAAATGGCTACATGGCCTTATCACTAAAGTCCTATTTACTGTTACAAGGCTAAGCTTTGGTCTAGTTTTGATTTAAATCTTTAAATTTTTTTTTTTTTTTTTGAGTCTGAGTGCCTGACACTAGAGGCAAATTTAAGCTTTCCTGGTTGGCTTACTGGATATTTTTTAAGTCTTAAAGTTAAGCAATATTCTTTATGTCAAAACATAGCAGTAAGTTCTATACAATCTTCTCCAGGGGTAAATATAAAGGAGCCAATAAAAAGCGCATAGGACTTTGTAATGGTCAAAACATGAATACCTATACGCCTTGCATTTATCCCACTACAGCTCAATGAGGTCGGCAGAGCCACTGGCACTATCTCCATTTGAAAAATGAGAAAATGGAGTCTTGGCAAGACTAAAGCACTGATGAGAGGTCACAGTTCCAGTCCGTGGTGGAGTCAGGCTGAGCGCAGACCATCTCACACTAGTTTGGGACTCTTTCCGTGGCCCAACATTTACCTCTGGGTCAGTGTCAAGACCAACCCAGCAGTGGTGGCTTCAGAACCAGAGGTGACTGCCTCTCTCAAGGCTTAGGAACACGGGCAGTGCATTGCACAACACAAGGGGGCACCGTGCAAATAGCTTCCCAGAGCACAGCTTCCCAGAATACCATGTAAATACCCAGCTAACTGAATAAGGGGGTGAACCAGAGAAAAGCGTGAGTTGGAAAACAGACTTGGTGGACATCACTTTAAGCCTCTTGAGCACAGAGATACTATTTCTCTCTTCTTTGTAACCCACAACCTAACGCAGTATCCAAGTAGCAAAGACTCAGTAACTATGTGTCTTGTTCATGTGCCCAGCTGAGAGGAATGGGCAAGGGAGAGGCAAAGAAATTCCATAGGGCCTACTGATCCATTCTCAAACCCACATCACATTACTCCTACAATGAAGTTCCAATCAAAAACCTCTCCTCTACTCAGAAATCATCAAGGGCTCCATATTGCCTACCATTGGCCTGGCATTCACAGCCCTCATCAATAACCCCTCTCACCCCTAAGATCCATCCAGAATGGATTATTATTTCCAGAACATGCCCTAGTAGTTCTCACTTCTGTAAAACTAGCTCACCCTGCCCCTGTTGATTCTCCCTTTGAAGTACCTATCTGTTCAAACTCACCTCAAAGGCTGTCTCCCCCATGAAGACATTTCTGGTTCTACCAACTGAAAAAGATATCATTCTCCCCTGAACATTCATGGCCAAAGCTTTCTAGATCTATCCTCTTAATCTGCCTTAAACAGGTTGAAGCAGATGAAATTATCAATATTCATCTGCTTCAACCAAAAATTATCACTTTTCCCAAGTTCAAAAACTTCCGGGGGAATGGAACCATATGTGCTCTTGGTCAGTGTCCTCCACAATGCCTGGCATGAAAAAAATGAACAATAATTTCCAGGCAACAAAAAAGTCACTGGTTGCTCCTTAAACTCTTCCATTTCCTTGTACAGTACATTTATTCTGTAAGGTGTATCAGGCCCTAGCAACCTACTGTCCCCATTTCTTCCTTTCTCTTTCTCTCTCAACATTGAATCTATTCTAGAAATGCCAACTCCATGGTAGATCCTGAACTGAAGCTAAGGAGAGTTGATTATCACATCTAACCACAGCCTGTAGAAATAAATATGAGGTTCGTATTTCATTTGTTCTTCTATACAGCTGACATGCACTGAGGATTGTCACTTTGCCAAACACTTGGAGACACAGCTAAAATATTTGGTCTGTCTTCCAACCACAGTCCAGTGGGGAAGACAAGCAAGAGAGCTAATGATTGCCATAGAATGTGGCAGGTACAGTGAAAGGGGTACACAAGGTCCTATGGGGGTATAGAGGATGGGCTCCTGCTTCACTCCATTGGTGGGAAGAGGAGGGAAAGTCAAAGAAGGTTTCCCAAAGACAGTGATTGACTCCTGAGATATAACTTTACTGGGTGGAACAAAATGGGGAAATGTTTCTAGGAAAAAAGGATCTTCAAGAGCAGAGACCTGCATCAAAATACCCATTTTGTAGAGCTACTGTATGACCCAGCAATTTCACTACTGAGTATTTACCCCAAAGATACAAATGTAGTGATCTAAATGGGTATGTGCACCCCAATGTTTATAGCAGCAACATCCACAATAGCCGAACTATGGAAAGAGCCAAGATATCCATCAACAGATGAATGGATAAAGAAGATGTGGTGTGTGTGTGTGTGTGTGTGTGTGTGTGTGTGTGTGTGTATATATATATATATATATATACATATATATATATATATATATATATATAATGGAATATTATGCAGCCATCAAAAAAACCAAAATCTTGCCATTTGCAATGACGTGGATGGAACTAGAGGATATTATGCTAAGCGAAATAAGTCAATCAGAGACATGTATCATATGACCTCACTGATATGAGGCATTCTTAATCTCAGGAAACAAACTGAGGGTTGCTGGAGTGGGGTGGGTGGGAGGGATGGGGTGGCTGGGTGATAGACATTGGGGAGGGTATGTGCTACGGTGAGCGCTGTGAATTGCGTGAGACTGATGAATCACAGACCTGTACCTCTGAAACAAATAATACATTATATGTTAAAAAAAAAAAAAAAGAAGAAGAAGAAGATAGCAGGAAGGGAAAAAGGAAGGGGGGGAAATCGGAGGAGGAGACAAACCATGAGAGACTATGGACTCTGAGAAACAAACTGAGGGTTCTAGAGGGGAGGGGGTGGGGGGATGGGTTAGCCTGGTGATGTGGAGCACTGGGTGTTATACGCAACAATGAATCATGGAACACTACATCAAAAATTAATGTTGTAATGTATGGTGATTAACATAACATAATAAAATAAAATTTAAAAAAAATATCCATTTTGATGGAATAGTAAGTAGTTTATAGGGCATAGAGAAGGAGGTGTGGCAAGAGAAGAGACCAGAGTGGTAAGAAAGGGTAGATCAGAGTGGATCTTGCATGCCAAGCCAAGGAGCTTCAACTTTATTCTGAAAATGCTTGGAAACCATTAAAGAGTGAGGGGTGTGTGTGTGTGTGTGTGTGTGTGTGTGTGTGTGTGTGTTATAAACTATATATTTTAGAGAGGAATGGATAGGGATTCTATATATCCATACCAGCTGAAGACTGTCCATTATGCCTTGACAGTATGGAAAAGTGATTTGCAAATTAATATTTGACAATAGAATTACAAACTAGTGTAGTATTAGTTCTGGAAAGGACAGTTTAGAGATCATCTCTCCAATAACCAGATGGGGAGATGGAAGGTCTTCCTTCTGGTCATAGAACTTGTGAACACCCAGGCCAATGATTATTGCCAATAGTAATCTTTTATTTTCACCATTATCATCTGTGTCAAAAAGTGTTTGAATCAATAAGAATTTTATGACTTGTATTTTATATCAATAACTAAGATTGTCAATATCTTAAATAGTTTATATAATAAACTGAATTTACGTATGAATCACAACCAGATAGGGAAAAAAAATGGATTTTTAAATGATAAGAAAACAGCAAAATCAGCATGGTATTTTTGGGAGGGAACATACCCATGTCATTGACACCAATGTCAGTGATACATACAATAGCCCACATCAGCTTTGGAACTCATCTTTTGGAAATGCCCCTGAAACCTCAGAAAGTAACATAGCATAGTGGTTAAGTGCTGGTTTCCTGAGCCGCAGAGTGTCTGGGTTCAGTCTTGGCTCTGACCCTGACTAGGTGAGTGACCCTCGCAAACTTGCCTAACCACTTTCTCTCAGGTTTTCCAGGTAGGGAAAGAGGAATAACAGCAGTATCTGCCTCTAGAGCTGTTATGAAGATAAGTGAGTTACTATTTATAACGGGCTAAGAAAGTGCCTAACCCATGATAGGTTTTACCTAAGCCTATGTTAAATACAAATAAAGCCAGTCAGCAGTTGGCATGATCAATTTCTAATCATGTTCCAGTTCAAGTGAACAAACAGAAATCTAAAATCAAACTCTGGAAAAAAAATTATTCTAAAGCACTTGTATGCTGTTGTTGTTAATAATATCAGTCCATCATTGGCCATTATTTATAAATATGTATATTTATTTCTCTATTTGTTCAATGTTCACTATTTAATTTTTGGCAAATCTTTTACACATCTGTTTACATGTTAAAAACCTCCAAAATGACAAAACCATGCTCTTTGAACTTGATCTCAAAGGTGCCAAATCCAAGTGGGTACTTTTTGATGATGGATATGAAGCTGCACAAACAAGTTCCTTTGCCTTCTGTAAGTGTTGGTTTACTGGAGTTTTGGGTGCCTATGCATACATTTCCTTTCATTTCATTTGACCGTGATTTTCTTTTGAATGTGGAGGGATAGTTAGAAAAATCGTTTACCATTTTCTTTAGATAGATTTGAGTGATTTGTAATATCATGATATTCCCACTAGGTGCAGTCTGCTTCATGACTACTATCTTGCTGGAAGGGTCTGCAGTAGGTCATTGAAGACCTGAGGCAGGTTGAATTTAGAGGCAACCCTGGGAGAGCCCCACAGATGAGGAGAGGCAATGACCTCACAACAGCACACTATTTCCCATCTGATCAAAAGGGCTGGCTTGTTGGATTAGCCTAGAGAGCGCTGAATTCATACTCCAATCAGTGGGATGAAGTAAATAATGTAAAATATAATGCTGGAATGAAACCGAGTGATTCCCTATTTTGTGGGAAACAGCAAGTTACCAAAACACATAAAGAAAGGGAACATGTCGAAAAAATGATGCTGGCTCGAGACAGAATTAAAACCACTCACAAAAATCCCCCTCAAATGAACTTGACCAACAGAGCTATTTCAGTTCTACTCCTTGGGTGTAGAAATGACTGAAATGGACTGCTTTATTAGATAAACTGAAATGGACTGCTTTATTAGATAAAATCTATACATTGGACTTTTCAAATAATATTGTTGGAAGAAAAATTTTGCAGTGAGAAGAATTAAATCTTCACAATAGTCTTTGGAAATAAAAATGAGGCAAGGTCAACATGTTGACCATCAACCAAGATATAACATTTGCTTAACCGAAAGCAAAAAGCAGGTTACAGATAAAACACTTGAAACTGAGAGGTCCTCCTAAGTATATCCACATTCACAATAAAATATTAAATAATATTCATGCGAGAGGTAAGTGAAACTAGCAAAAAGCTAGATCTGTTCCAAAGTTATGGATGTGGTACAGCCCTCACCAGAATATCCCAGCCTAAAACTCAGTGAGCCAGTGGGCTATCTGCAGCACAGGTGGTTGAGTTCATCAGTCAAGACTAGTAGAATAGAAATATTCCCTTAAAGTGAAAATGCTTCCATAGAATCTATTTGAACTGTTACCAAAAAAATATTTTTGTGAGCTTCCAAGGTTGGAAAACAAGGTCAGAAGGCAAGGATTACACAAGAGATGTATGAGGTCGGTGAGGTGAAACTTTTTCTGCTGTCAATGTCTACTTAGACACAAAGTAGCGAGTACAAAGTCTGTGTTGTTGATGAGTAGCCTCCCCCATAATGTGCGTTTGGGACTCTGGAAGTGTCTCTACTATTACTTTTTTTTAAAGATTTTATTTATTTATTTGACAGAGAGAGAGAGACAGCGACAGCAGGAACACAAGCAGGGGGAGTGGGAGAGGGAGAAGCAGGCTTCCCGCGAAGCAGGGAGCCCGATGCGGGGCTCGATCCCAGGACTCTGGGATCATGACCTGAGCCGAAGGCAGACGTTTAACGACTAAGCCACCCAGACGCCCTCTACTACTATTTTTAAGAAAGCCTCAGATCTGCACCATATCTGCCGATTAATGCATAAGATATGCCTTTTCAGTGTGCCACGAAAATGTAGTCATTTCAAATTGGCTGAATTTAAAGAAACAAAGAATTTTCCTGATGATGACATCACAGCAGCCCTCTCCTTTGCTCGCCAGCTACTGCACACCTTCAAAGGTCAAATCATTTAGGAATTAAGGAATTCACCTGTATCATGTCAAGAAGTGCACCAAATTAAATCCTTAAGGAAAAGATTGGCAAATCCATTTTTCAAAAATGTTCTCACTATCAATTTGTCAGGGATGTCTGAAAAGAATGATTTGTGATCAAAAGTTCTTTCCACAGAAAACATATACATTTCCACTCTGTTTCATGACTGACAGGAATAGCCAATATTAATACACTTAATTATTTATGGTTTGACCTTTACTTTTCACAGAAATTCAGAGCAGCTTTCCTTATAAATTCAAGATAATGACCATACTAACTTTTTGAATATCAATCAACTTTTTTAAATTAAAGGTGTGCCAACTACCACTTTGATTTCTTGCTGAATGATGAAATGAGAGAAGCAAATCAAAAATAGAACTTCAATGTACCCAGATAATCTCTTTAATTTTATCTCTTCAAGTGTGAACTCAGGCCCCTTATGAGCCGGGCACTATATGTAACATGAAGAAGGAGCATTAGAAAAAAAGGTAAAATAGAGACTTCCATTTTATTTTTTTTTTTTAGATTTTATTTATTTGAGAGAGAGAGAGACAGAGATAGTGAGAGAGAGAGCACAAGTGGGGAGGAGAGGGAGAAGCAGGCTCCCCGCAGAGCAGGGAGCCCAATGCGGGACTCCATCCCAGGACCCTGGGACCATGACCTGAGCCGAAGGCAGACTTCCATTTTAAAAAACAAAATTTTGTTTGAGATGACCTAAGAATTTACCTAAGAAGGCAAAATTTTTCATAAGATGGCATTAAAAATACAAAGGAGTGTATCTACAGGGACAGAATCATCTGATACAAAGAGCGCCTCTGACAACTAAGAGAATGACAGAGAAAGGAATGATTGCTGTCAAATTTGGGCATGGCAGCCTGTTCCGGGAAAGATTTTTGAGCAAGTGAAATTTTGAATGGAGTCTGGAGGGAGGTAGCTGCTCAGAACCTTGTTTCCCTCGAATGCCCTTCCACTCACCTTTCTCAACTGCCACTCTCTGTAAGCCTGGACTGTTCATTCACTACTTAGGATGTGTCAGCCACTGTGCAGGACACCGTAAATACAGAAACTGAAATGCCTGAATCCTGTCCTCAGAGAGCATGCTGGAGGAGGCAGTCCCCACATTCAAAGGGATGAGGGTGGGGACAGCATAAACCATTTGCAAGAGAAAAACAGTTCTACCTGGCAAGGTACAAGATGTTCTCAAAGGACCAACAGGGAGCGTTGAGAGGGGAACGGAAGTTCCCTAAAAAGAGTGGGAGAGAAGGCAGTAGGGAGCGTAACGAGCCTGCGCAGTTGGCAGGGCACACGGGTGGGAAAGCCCCGGGCTTCCAGAGCGGCCCAAAACACCACTTGACTGTAGCTGTCTGCTCAGCCTGAGAGCCCACAAGTGTCAGGACTGCAGATCTGATGGAGAGCCAATGGGGCCAGAGCGTGAAGAAGGTTATTTATGTACAAGTCTGTTTCCCCATCGGCACTGTAAGCACGTCGAGAAACAGCCATTTATTTGTTTTTTAAAAAATTATTTCATTTACATTTTCTTTTTTGCCCCCAGCATTATCATCCAACTGGTGTGTGAGGAGCCAAGGAGGAAAATCGTATCAGAAACTCCCACATTACTGTTTGCTATTGTTCTAAAATTAATCCTTGTGAGGGTAAAAGAAGCACATATGTACATTTTTATGTGGGATATTGACTTGCAGCACTAATTTCAATAGAGCAATCTTTATTATTTGGAAAAAAAGAAATGTATAATATGGGTTAAAGACTGCATTTATTAGCAAGCACTTTGCTTAATCAGCCTGATAGTTACTATTGGCCAGACAAGTGCTTATGAATTATGGCATTGCTTTTGGCAAAACTATTTATCTGTGTGACACGATATGTCACTTTTGAACTTCAACTTGACATCCATAAAATTACATTTTCATCAAACTGAAAGATCAAGCTTTCTGTGCTGACTCACTTGGGTCAACATTTTGCAAATGCCTAGATTTACCACTTGAACCATAAACCCTTTGTGAATAATTTTGTGCACTGATGTTTGATAGCCTAGGGCACAGATCGTAACTTCTGAGCAGAAGAGGTGTCAAAGCAAAATGCATTTTCCTTCTGCATACAGGATGACTTACTCCAAAGTGCATTTTCATCAGGTCATTTTTAAATCACTGGATAAACACTAGCTTTGTAGAGTCCCAGAAAGCAAGTAAACATCAATGGTGTATCCTTCATTTCTCAGGGTTAAGAAAGGCCATCACCTCCACAGCCAGAAGATTTCCACTATTTTTAACAAGCTCTTGCCACAATTTGTGGCAATTCCCTTCTTCAGGTTAGACCTAATTTTAGATTTTTTAAAAATAAGCAATGGGGTAGAAATTTCGGAACTGACCAAAAACCTAGAGGTGAGTCAAGGATTAGTCTGTCTTTAATTCTCCACTCAGCATAACCCTACATGGCATTATCTGAGTCCTGTTTGTGAGGGATTCTTTTTTCATACAAGCAAGCAGATTAGGACCTCTTACCTGGTAAGTAAACAAAGAGGGTATGGCCTTTAGACAGGTGACTGTCTGAAAGAGAAAATGACACAATGGCCCCTTATAATCTCTTTGGATATAAATGATGAAATTCAGCCATAATCCAAATATCCTACTGGAGGATTTTTAAATGAGCAGGTCTCTTGTGATCTTTACTAACCACATTAAAGAGCAGCCTGGCACCACTTCTGGAATAATATTTTTCACAGCAATTGTGCAAGTATAAATATCTTATTTGGTGCAATAATATAACCTTTGTCTTCTGAGAAAAGTGCATACCAGTTTTGGTGACTTACATAAGAACAATTTGTTAGCTCCCAATCATTCCCAAGAAAAGGAAGAGGAACATTAAATATGCTGATTGTTATGGTGACTTCACTAAGGGCTTCTGGAAGTTCTTACCGCATGTGGAAAGTTTGAAGGCAAATCTTTGGGAAGTGCTCTGTCCCAGAAGGCACCTTAAATGGGAATGTCATTGACAGAGTTGCCTGGGGTAACTAGAAATGTGGAAGAGAGTGTGCCTGGGGCTTTAGAGCTATCCGCAAGAACCATTCGGATTTTTTTTTTTTTTTTTTTTTTTTTTTGCTGGATCATGGGGTTTGGGAGGGATGGGATGGCTGGGTAATAGAACCATTCAGATCTTAACTAAGATGATACTGAATTCTTGGGAGAAGGTTGGACCTGGTGTTGGATAATCAGCACTTACAAAAATCTCTCATTGACAAGACTTGTCATAAACCAGTTTTGGTAATATTGTTATAACCTTGCAGCTTCTCAAATGTTAAAAGGCCAAACTTTTTTTTTTTTAAGTGGAGTCCAATGTGGGGCTTGAACCCATGACCCTGAGATCAAGACCTAAGCTGAGATCAAGAGTCAGATACTTAATCGACTGAGCCACACAGGTGCCCCTAAAGGCCAAGCTTCTAAATGAGATGACTGAGAAAAAGGTATATCACTCATGATACTTTCCTGTTGCAACTAAGAGAAAATTCAGTTTGGCCTGGATTGAATAGCAAAGTAGATTTATTTAGCTCACTTAACTAAGAAGTCCAGAGATAGAGTTTTAGGCCAAGCTTGATATACCATTCAACCACAGCAGGAAACACCCAATTTCTTTTCAGGTCTGGCTCTCTCATGGGCACAGGTAGTTTCCAGGGCTACATGCTTCCTTATTCAAGTTCAGGGTCAAAGAGCAACTTTCCAGGTAACACCCACAGAACCTCATGAAAACTCCCTTTCCAGAAAATGCCATCTTAATGCTCATTGGTGTGAATCCTGTGCCTATCCCTGAATTAATCAATGTGACTGGTAACCAGGTATCTTGTCAAGTCATAGACTTTAAGTCTAAAACTAGAAATATTTTTCTTCTAACAATCTGCTATAGCCCCTTGATTTACTGGTCTTCACCTTGGGCCAAGCCGACCATGCAAGGAAGACTCCATCTGAGCTGTATCTTCATGAGCGCTGTGACTGTTTCTGCTCTCCAGCAGAGATTACATAGCAGGAGCCCGGAAGGAGGCTGGATGAGTCAGGCTTGTCTCAGCTCCCGCCTTATTTTCAGCTGAGTCTTCACCTCCTTGCTTTTGTTTGTACTAACTTTAGCTTGGAAAACAGATTTTTCAAACCATGCTAGACCTTCAGCCACTTGGGATTTATAGCCAACTACATAAAAGACCTCCCTGCAAAGTTGTGGGGTTTTTTTTCCTTCTCCTTTTTCAATCTCAGGGTAAGCATAGCCCTTTTAGTAAGACCTTACTAAAGCTTAAGGAGTTAAAATATTCCAATATCCTCAATTTTTCTACCAAGTTTCCTAATGCTGTTGCCTTTGTAGGCAAACAGTCCTCCTGGTAGGAATAAAAATAGATGATTCTCCAGATTTGAATGGTGAGACTTCATTGCTCTCAATGTCCTGAGATCAGTCAATTCCCCATTTTGAGGTGTATTTCTTTAAAATCCTCCTATTAAGTGCTACAGAAAAGCAGAAGTAGATTCTGACAGTTCTAAATAAAAAAGGAAAATGTTGGAAAGTTCTTGAGGGCCCCCAGAGCAACAGCAGGTAGAGGACCAGGCTTAGAAAATGGGTAGGTACTGTACTAATTAGGATATGGATCTTGCTTCTTTAAAAGAGGCCAAGCAACAGTGACTTAACCAAGATGGATCCATGTGTTTCTCATATTAGGGAGAAAGGTGCAAGGCGTGTAGGCTCTTCTACCCGGTGCTCCATACTCCAAGCATCATCTTCATCTGCATGGTTGCATCCCAGCACCACATCCAAGCTCCAGCCACAGCAAGGAGGAGGAAGTAAAGAGTACACAGCTTCCTTTCTAAAAATGTGACCTGAAAGTTATGCGCATCACTCCCACTTCCTGCTGGCTGGCCAAAATTAGTCACAAAGTCACCCCAGGCTGCAAGGGAAGCCAGAAAAAAAACTAGTCTCTAGCCATGCTGCTTAATGCCAAGCTAAAATTTGGGGCATAAGAGGGTCTATTTCTAAAAAGGAAAAAAAAAAAACAGGATATTGCGGAATCTAGTGGCCTCTGCCACAGTAACCCAGTTATGGTGTGCATGTTTGTGTCCCCCTAAAATTCACATGTTGAAATCTTAATCCCCAAGGCGATGGTATTAGGAGGTGGGGGCTGTGGGTGGTACTTAAATCATGAAGGTAGAACCCTGTGTAAATGAGATTAATGCTCTTATTAAAAAGATCCACAGGGGCACCTGGGTGGCTCAGTTGGTTGGGTGTCTGCTCTGCCTTTGGCTCAGGTCGTGATCTCAGGGTCCTGGGATCGAGTCCAGCATTAGGCTCCCTGCTCAGCAGGGAGTCTGCTTCTCCCTCTGCGCCCTTGCTCATTCTCTCCTCTCTCTCAAATAAATAAATAAATAAAATCTTAAAAAAAAAAAAAAAAAGATCCACAAAGCTCCCTAGCACCTTCCACTACATGAGGTTACCACCCAGAAAAGAGCCCTCTCCCAACCATGCTGGCCCCCTGATCTTGGACTTCCAGCTTCCAGAACTGTGAGAAATAAATGCGTATGGTTTATAAAGCCCCCCAGTCTGTGGCATCTTGTTATAGCAGCCTGAATGGACTAAGAGAGCCAGGAACCTTGGAGGATCAAGAAACAGGAGAGATGTCATCTCTGAACAAGAACAGTGGCGAGGTTACTAACAGCCCTACTGCAGAATTCTGCCACCACCAACAGAAGACACTGCCATGAGTAAAGTGTACCACCCAGAAAAGAGCCCGCTCATGCCATGGCAGCCAAGAGGCAGCAAGATGCAAACCCTGCCTCCCACCAGAACTATACCTGATGAGGAATTCCCCGAGAATAAGAAGGAAATTAGATACTGGATGACCAAATCATAATGACAAATGTCCACTACGGATGAGGATATGGTTTCTCTCAACTTTATCAAAGCATCTTGTTAATCTGCTGAAAATCAGTGTATCTTAGAGGGGTCATGGCCCTGGTTCATAGCCTGGTCACTACCAAACAAAAAATATAGACACGGTGGTGAACTCTACTACCTTCTTTAAAAGATACATAGAGATGTTTGTGGAGATTGTTTTATGAATCAAGGAAAGAGTTTCTGTATCCCTATAGCCTCAGGGTTTCATATATGAGTGGAAAGAAACTTTCTATTTATTTCAGAAAACATAGTTTTCTTTCATCTAAATAAATTTTAGAAAGCATCACATTCCACATCTCCATGAATGAATTTATTTCTCTGAAAATTTTGCTTAAACTTTTTCATTAATCAAGAGAACCTCATCATCACAGACAACCAACACTTTGTATGGGTAGCAAACCAGACTTGATAAAGAAACAGAGGGTTTGTTAAAAAGAAGATGTTTGCCCTCAATCCATTTGCCGCAGTATTTCTGGAGGAAGGCACTATTGTCATTTTGGGTGGCATAATTCTCCATCGGGCAGGACTGTCTGCATACATTGTACACTATTTAGTATTCCAGGCCTCCAGGTACCAAATGCCAGTAGCACCTCATTATAATGTACATTACATATAGTATGCAAATTTTATTATGTATATTATATAGTATACTATATATATTTATAATGTATATATATAATGTATAAATAATGTTATATATTATATTTTTCTACATTATACACAATATATTATATATTGAGAACCAATGGTTTACAATCTAGCTGAGAAAACAAAAAATACAAAAGAGATCTGACAATCAGGGCGCAATCAGCACAGGCTGAGAAAGGATGCACTGTGGCACCTAGTACTGTGCCTAGCATATAGAGGTGTGTGATAAATGCTAAATGAATGAACGGCTGGATAAATGCAGGAAGACGGGATTTAATAGGATCGTATGGAATGGTACGACACAGAATCCTGATGGAGCATTTGGAGAAGAGTAAATAGACCTATAGGGCATGAGTGTAGGGTTTCTGAGCAGAAGCGATGTCCAGGTAGAAAAAGGCCTTCGATGTCAGATAGGAGTTTGATTTCCCACTCTGCTACTTCACACATGACTTTGAACAAGGTAATCAGTTCCCTGCGTCTCATGGTTTTTCAATCTGTGAAATGAGGGTACCCGCCCCCATAGCAGTTGTGAGGACAGAATATTAGAAAAACTGGGATGCTGGCCGGCTCAGTCAGTGGAGCATGCGGCTCTTGATCTCAAGGTTATAGGTTTGAACCCCAGGTTCGGTGCAAAGATTACTTAAAAATAAAATCTTTAAAACAGAGAGAGAAAAACTAACATGGTGCTTGGTTGGTTAACAATAAATGGTAACGATTATTACTACTATCCTTATGTTGTGAGAGCAAGTTAGATTTAAACTTAAAATGTCTGAGTGGGAGACAGTGAGGGGAGGAAAGTGACACGTGCAAAGTGGGGTGAAGAAAAGGGAATCGGGATATAGAAAGGGCTGGAACAGGAGACCAACTCATCCTGAGCACTCAGCACTTGTCATTTAAAATAATGTGGTACCATCCCAGGTTTCCTCAGTCCCCAGACCTTATGTTTCTTAAAGTCTTTACAGCAAGATATACACCATGATATTAAGAGTATATATAAGTCAATTTATGATTGTGGGTTTTAGTTACCTTTTTATATTTATAATGTTTTCTAATTTTTTCATGATACATCTTTTTAATCTGTTTTATTTTTATAATTTTCATGTAAATATTTTTGAAAATAAAAAGATTTATAGTGATGTCAACATTGAGAGTGGGGAACTCTTTGATGAGTCTTCTTTTTTTTAAGGATTTATTTATTTTAGGGGCGCCTAGGTGGCTTAGTTGTTAAGCGTCTGCCTTCGGCTCGGGTCATGATCCCAGGGTCCTGGGACCCAGCCCCGCATCGGGCTCCCTGCTCAGCTGGGAAGCCTGCTTCTCCCTCTCCCACTCTCCCTGCCTGTGTTCCCTCTCTCGCTGTGTCTCCCTCTGTCAAATACATAAATAAAATCTTTATTAAAAAAGGATTTATTTATTTTAGAGAGAGAGCACACGCACGTGTTGGGGGAGAGGGGCAGAAGGAGAGGGAGAAAGAGAATCTCAAGGAGACTCCTTGCTGAGAACGGAGCCCAACGTGAGGCTTGATCTCAGGACCCTGAGATCACGACCTGAGCTGAAATCAAGAGTTGGACACTCAACAGACTGAGCCACCCCTGTGCCTTTCGATGAGTCTTCTGATCATTAGTTGATATTTATTGAACAGTCCAAATGGACTGAGCAAAATCATGCCACTGATGTCTGTCTCAAATGGCCAGTGACCCACAGGGAACCACTGCCAGTGACCAGATGGTTTCTCCACAAAGCTAATGTACCTTCTGGGGCAGGAATGAATGATATCCAGGGAAGCAAAAGGGAGAGGAGAGGGCTGGGGCTTTGTTCCCAGGCCGCTGGAGCTCAGTTGAGAGAGTTTCTTTCACTATTGGGTAATTATTTGAGCTGGGTTAAAATAAAAAGCCGTTTATTTAGGACAAATTTTTATGGCATTGCTTTAAGTTTCTCTCTCAGTTCATCATGTTACTTTGCATATAAAAGACAACAAATATTTGTTGATGTGATGCATTATGCAAAATGTAAGATAACTCTAATAGCAAACAGTGATTGTTACAGCTACAAGGCAGCCGTGCTCAACGCTCTACATATAATTATGCTCCCACCTCACAACTGTTACAAGTGTATTGTACAAAATTGGAGGCAAATTATCAACAATGGTGACTTTTGCATTTAAACGTGTATATAGCTTAATTTGTACCTTAGTTTGTAACACGACAGAGAAACAACTGTTGGAAAAGTTGAAAAGATCCATCAAAATGGTGATTTAGAAGAATGTAGGTTTTTTAATTATATGTGCATGGGCACAGCCCTAGAGTGAAACGCCTATACACGCTGTGAATTGGAATGTCCGTATTCTTACACTTCAGCTGTAATTTGGTCTAATTTGTCAAAAGGTTTCCTACCTACCCTGAATAATTGAATTTAACTAGTCAACATGCAGTTAACACTAGTAGCTTTTTGAGGCATTATTTCAGCAAAAGATTTTTTTTTAACCTTACAGCCAGGGAAAAGAAAGACATAAAGGGAGAAAACGCACTACCCCCTCCTAGTCTAAGCTTTTGGATTGCCTCCTCCAGGATTTAATCACCGCAGTAAAAAGCTACCCTTCATTGAGCCCTTGCCTCAGACCAGGTATTGTGCAAAGTGTTTTGTATACTTTTGCCTCTTCTAATCCCTCCCCTAATGATCCTTTGCCGACGAAGCATCCAGGGCTCAGAAGGAGTAAGTGACCCACCCAAGGTCATCTGGTTTACAAGTAGCCGAGCTAAGACCTGATCCTCAACCTGTTTGGTCCCAAAGCCCTTGCTCGTGACAGCTCCACCCTGGCCTCCACTCACGGGGGCTCAGAGTCATCCCGGCAGATGAATGGCCCAATCGGGGACTGCATTGGGCCACTTGAAGTAGTGCTGTGTATCTTTCAGGCCATCGAGGGGATATTGTGTGTCTTTTATTAATGTTCGTGTTGAGTAAAAACAATGCCTTAGAGAAAAAGACCAAATGATTATAGCATGCACCTAATAATGTAGGACTTACTATGTGTCAGGCACTATCTAAATATAATACGTGTTTCTTTTTGATCCTCAAACCCTACAAGTTCCATATTATTACTGCCAGTCCTAATTTACAGATGGTAACTTGAGACATAAAGAAATTAAGTAGATTGTCTAAGGTGACATGGCTGGCAGGTGGACAAGCTGAGATTCAGAAGCAGACAGGCCGCTGCTAAGGCCAGGGTCCCACTCACCACCTACACTGCCTCTCACAGAGACCATGCTCTGGGTGTCACATTTTCCACGGTCTCTGTGTAAAGCAATGACCAAGGCTTTTGGAAGCAGCTTCACCCTTTGAGGTTTTACAAAGTGTTTGGAGATGTAGGGATAAATTATTCAATTCAATAAATAGATATTCTGTTTGTATGTCCATGTACATTTTTGTACTAAATGCTCTGGACTTGTATTTTCTTCAGGAAGACCTAAAGGGGAAATAAAGAAGGAAGAAAACCTCATGGTGAGAAAAATGTTATGACCATAATAAAATGGCTTTTTAAATATGTATAGACTCCAAGACCTTTCTTTTAGTCAGATAACTGGCTACAGGAAGATTAACAAGGGTAAGGTGATGCATTTGAATTGCAAAAAATTAATATTTAATTTGGTGTCCATGGTACATTTCAGGCACAGGACAAGGTGATTTTACAAAGCAAGGGAAGAAGATAGCTAAGTTCACATAACACCCGATTGCTATGAGCCACCTCTGGGACCAAATTTACATGAGTTAATCAGTCAATTAATTCAATAATTCAACCGCCTATATTAACCCTTTTCCTCATAGGATCTCATAACCTTTGGCCCTATCAAAACAGAACTCATGCAAATCAATTAAGCCACTGCACATGGGCTACCTTAGGCAGAAGATAAGAAAATCTCTCATTCAACAATGTTCCATTGCAGAAGAGAAAGGCTGGAGGCTGAGAAAGAAGCCATTTAACTGAATGCCCCCTCTCTTCTGATTGAATTGTACTGCACTGAATTGACTAACAAGACCAAAATGAGAAAACCAATCCGATGAATAAGAATTAGGTGTATTCATTGCCCTTCATACACCATTGGCTTGATTCACTTTGGAAAGCAATGCAGATCCAACCAATTCAGATATTTAGGTAGACTCTTCTCTGTGGGAGAGAGAGGGGCTTGTCATAGAGCCGAAATCATCCTGCAGTACAAGAAAGGGTGCACAGTGCAGAAAACTGGGACCCCGGAAACTACAAGGAGGCCTTAAAATAATCCAAAGAGAGAGCAGAGCTCTATATTATACCACATATGGCTGCAGAAATAGAAATAATTGTCATTTACTGTGTACTTACTGTGTGTGAGGCACTTGGTAAACACTGGGGGCAGAGTAACTAGCGTATCAGGACACACAGTATTAGACTGGGGTCCAGTTCTGATACCTCCACCTTGTGGCCTTTTTGATGTTTACTTCCCTTGTTTAAAAAAGAGGTCAGCAATGCCTACCTGACTGAATCACTGTAAGGATCGAGTAAAATAACGTGTATGTGACAGAGATTGCTGTAAGGCCTCCCAGTTTTTACCTAGGTGCTGACTACCTGGAATAAATACTACATTTCCCAGACTCCCTTGCAATTAAGTGTGGGTATGTGACTACATAACAGCCAATGGGAAGCAGACAGCAGTGTCCTGTGGTAATAGGCATTAACCATGCTTAAAAGGAAGGATGTAAGTGCATCCTTTGCCTCTACTTTGTCCCTTTCTACTGCAACCTAGAACACAAGGCTGCCTTCTTGGACTGTGAGGTTACAGTTACACATGGTCAAGCAGAAAGAGGGAAGGAGCCTGGGTCCCTGACACCGTAGAGTGTCACATCCTTGATCCATCCACTCAGACTTTTCCAGAAATAGAAATAAGTTTCTATTTGTTTAATTCACTGTTATAGTTTGGTCTTCTATACAACCCTTGTTAAAATGTCACCTAAGCCTGTATCTTACTGCAATAGTGGAGAATGAAGTGAAGGAGAAGAGAGCATGTGTAGCAGAGTGAACAGAAAGGAAACCAGGCCCTTCTCAAGTGTGCCCTGAGGGTCCAAATTCATAGACACACAGCCTCCTCTTTTTCTCCATATCTACTTTTACACGGTCTGTGCTCCAGCCTTAAATTCTACCAACCCAATATTGTTACTCCCATAGAAAGTGAGCTCCGAAGAAGCATCTTCCCATCAGGGATGTTTAAGATCACCACCCCAGGCAACGCAGCAAAAGCTCCCTGGGACTACCTAGACAAGGGAGGCTGCAGTAGTCTGGAGCCAGGCTGGGTCAGGGCTCCAGAGATAAGTTTCCTATCTAGAGATAAAGACTATAAGCCAGACAAAAGGAGCGGTCAAGATCTCAGAGAACTAACTGCCCTCACCCTCTGGCTCAGAACAGGGATCCGTCTTTACAACCCACCTGCCCACACTGAGCACGTTACTGTGTGTTACTCACGTCCATGTGTCCCCTGCCGGGTTCACCCTCCTCACCAGCCTACTTCATACTTTCATACCTGGACTGATATCAGTCACAGGTAATATAGGGGGAAAAAGTTGTATCCTCTCTCCCATCCCCGCCCCCCCAGTGGCACTTCTTCCACCCTAAGCCTCAGTGCTCCCATATGTGTGTAGATCAGGAGAAGGATTAGAGGGATTTTGCCCGGAGGTCTACCCGGTCAACTCCTACCTGTCTTCAAGGGTCAACCCAGCATCACCACATCTGGGAGACTTTGCCTAATCTTTCCAGGTGATTTTGTGCTTCATCTGCTGCTTCTCAGGTACCCTGTATATGACTCTCTAATAAGGCTCAACATCTTGTAATGTATTATGTGTGTGCATGTGTATGTCCATCTCCAACTTGACTGAGAGCTTTATAAGGGAAAGAATCGAGTCTTACTCATTTCTGTTTCCCCAAATTTTAGAAAAATGCTTGACATACAACAGGAGCTTAGGAAATATGTGATGAATAAATGAGTAAATGCCTGCCCTGCTATTATCTTTCAAATGTATTTGTAAGCTCCAGAATTACCTTGGGAAAGTACTTGTTCTTGGGCAGAAGACTTCATGGCCCTATATGTGGTTTACCTAACACTCTCCACTGCAATTTGAGTCATTTCCCTTTGTTGGCTCCTCAGTGAAGACAGAGAACAAGCCAGCACCGTCTATGCCTCACTAACCTGACTCAGGGTTCCAGGTTTTATTTCAGGCTGCAGAATGGTCATCTTGGAAATGCAGTAAGGATACCCATTTAGGAGGTCTTTCTTTAGCACTCTTTCAAACTGGCAGCCAAAGCACTAGGGACAGGGCAAACAAAAGCAGAAGGAAAGGTGTCACCAAAAGAACCCAATAAGGGTTGGAGTAGCAGTTTTGCTACTGAAGTGTGGGTTTTTATTTATACTCCCTGGTAAACTGCTACAGACTTTCAACTCCTGAGTGTCCTGGTAAGCCTAGAAAATGGGCACTCCCGGGGCCAAAAGGTGAGACACTGGCCAGATTTGATGACTGAGCACAAGAATATGGAAAAAGAAAGTGGGAAAAGATTTTGTTTTTTCTTAGTTGGCCTGGGGAAAGGAGCTATTGCTGTGGAGAAAATAAGGAGGAAAGAAAAATAGTGGTGCTGTCAGTAAGGGAAAGAGACAGGGATCCCCCAGGCGTACTCCCTGCTAATACCAAGGGAGTAGGAGAGGACAACTGAGGAAAAGCCTCCTTGAAGGACAAGCCGTATGCAAGATTGGCTCCATGGAGAGCGGTGGTTCCAAGAGAAAGGCACTGGGCCCCCAGCATGGCCACAGAACATAAAGTTTCTTGACACCTTGGTTAATCCAAAGTGATGTGGTGATCATTCAAAAGTTTAGATGGGAAAGGGTTCTTTTTACCAATGCAGCCAAGAGTAATTTGTGGTATTGTTACCCTTTGATAAAATCACCATTTCTATAACCGAGTCCAAAGAACTTGCAAAACCTCTCACAATCTGACACTTGCCTATCTTTTGAGGATCAACACACACGCCATTCTACCATGCAGTGAACCTCATGCGTCCAGCTGCATGTTCCCAATCCCTGCAATGTCCCACATTCCTGCCCCCTACTAGACTCCCATGTCTAGAGGTCAGACATAGAGCTTCAGAACCCAACTCAAATGTCTCCTGTTCTGGAAAGCCTTTCATGATCTCCACAGACAGAAATGCATGTTCTCTCCAACATATAAGATACTACAGCATTTTCCTGATGCTGCACTTCCCTGTTTCCATCTCTGTCTTCTTCACTTGACTGTGAGCTCCTGCAGGGTAGGGAATCATGTATCTTTGCATCCCCAGCAATTAGGACTTGGATATCTTAGGCTCTAAACAAATTACCTGATAAATTTATTAATAATCAATTAACCAAAAAGTAGCCTGCTATCTGTCTAGCTAAAGGGAAGTCTTCCAGGATCTGAGTGGATTCAAAGTCAAGCTCCCCCCACAATAAATCAAATACTGGATATCAAGAACACTCTACCCTAAATTTATGTATATGTTTTATATACATATATAAAATGAAATGTTAACAAATCTCTTAGAATATTTTTTGTAGGTGGGACCAGGATGCAAAAGTTCGAGGACTATTAAACAAATTGTAGTACATTCATACAATGAGTACGAATATTATTCAGCAATGAAAAGGAAAAAACTATGTATACATTCAAATGAATCTCAAAACAATATGCCAACTAATTATTCCATTTACATGAAGTTGAAGAGTAGGTATTTAGAAAAGCATATCTAAAGCAGTTGTCTTGGGCAGGAGGATTTGATTAAAAAGGGACACATGGAAACTTGCAAAGATAATAAAAATGTTTTGTATCTCAGTTTGAATGATAGTAACCGAGGTAAATATATTTATCAGGAGTCATTGAACTGAAGATATACGTACATTATCATATGTAAATTACTCTTCCATAAAGAAAAAAAGTGTGCAGATTACTATTTTATAAGAATGGTGTTCAAGAAGTAACGCTGTAAGCATTTTTCCTTGGGAGATGGAAAACCTTAGGTATGTTCTATTTGAGACATCGCCTCATAGGAGAGAATATATGACATTATACCTAGCATAATGACAGTGCAAAATATAAACCCTTTCAAAAATGACAAACTGTCAGTCTATTGAGGAATCAAAGAGGAAAAAGTGTTGTTCAAAAGACTTCATTAGAATTTCACTTTTGCTTGCCTGTCATAATAGATCTCAAATCAATTCTCTGATTATGAATTGCCTATTATAATATCACCTATTATTTTTAGTCTCTTTTTTATGAGAGTGCAGAAAAATATTTTAACTTGAGGAGGCAATCAGAGAAATGTGATTGCAAGCAGCAGCGAACAAGCATTTTGTGAAGCCAAAGTGATTGGTAAGTGCTTTGAGATCTATGAATGAAGATCTGTGTGGCGTGTGCCCGGGTGCTCAATAAGAAAATAAAATATTTTCATTTGTGACGATCTACACAGACTTCAACTGGCATCAGCGGTCAACAAATTTATCTATCCAAAACCTAGATCTTGTATCTGCTCACAGGACTCAAATTGATATTCCTCAGTTCTTTATTACTCAACACTCTCACCAGTGCCCTGGAGAATATTGCAAATGCAGATGTGCACACGCACACACACTCACACACACACACACACGCACAGGCTTATCTTCCACCAGTGTGGGGGGCTTTGAGTTATGTTCCAAACTCTCCCACGTATTACCTCTGTAATCTTGAGCAAGCTACTTAACCTCTCTGTTTTCTAGATTCTTCATCTGTAAAATGGGATAACAGAGTGTACCTTGAAATCATGTATAAGTTAAGCATGATCGTGGGTCTGACACAAGAGCTAGGTCATAGTAAATCTCAGTCAATGTCAGAAGTAAAGCAACCGTACGGTGAAAGTTAGAGAGGGAAGCGACCTTAGACATTATCGATACACAGGCAAGGACACAGAGGCTTACAGAGGGAAATTGACTTCCTAAAATCACGCAGATATTTGATGGCAGAATTGGTGCTAGAACACAGATGTCCTGACTCCCCACCAGTGCTGTTTCCAACACTCCGTTCCTTCTTCTTTTGTCCCTCAACTTTTACTATGCCATGTTATAAGTAGGTAAAAAGAAAAAAATTGAGTGCCCACAATGTGTCAGGCATTGGTCTCGTGATGAAGAACAGTGGTGGTGATTCTATGGTGTAAAAATTGTATGAGGCTCTAATAATCACCTGATGTTTGCCTCCCAGGAAAATGGGTTAATAAGTAGAGTAGTGAAAAATGCAAAGATAAGTGTGTGAAAATGCTCTGTAAACTGTCAGGTACAACACAGAGGTGAGCTATAATTTCCGTTAAATAGAATATATATTTACATCTTTAATTTATCCTCTATTTGATATCCTCTGTTAGATATACTTTATGAGTTTAGTCTTCCAGGCTCAGATTTTCAGCTTTCTGTTTCTTAGGCTGGGCACACCTTATTTTAGGTTAACTCGCATTTAGTTTTGTGAAGTCATCCTTCCACATAAGCATGTTCTACCTCCCAACACAGCTTATGTGAATCTTAAAGTAAGTGTCCCAATTGGCATTTTCCCACTCAGCCTTGACAGCATTTATATCAGGGTTCAGTACTCACAGGGCTCTCAGGAAACGCAACTGCATAAAGATACATTCTTCCTTATTTAGTAAGAGTAAAGTCTCAAATCTTTAGCACTTTTTTCTTGTAAGGAGTAAGCCCCATTCTGTGGTCCTTCATTGTTCTTGTCTCCTATAATTCCCCCACAAAATGAAATTTTATTATGACTGGGACTCAGCAAACAAAGCTAACATGACTTGAATCCTTAAAACCCCAAGGGTAGTTCTCAATATAATAGAAGCTCAAATCCACTGATGTGCCCAGCAGCTTTTGATCCCAAGAAAGATAAAAACCTGTGCCTTAATATCTCATTATTTTCTGCTCCCCTCAATCACACTGGGGTCCTTTTATCATTATTTTAATGATTCTTTGTATAAATGGCTAGGAGCCTTCATCCCTGAGTGCTCTTGAGAGCTGATCTGAATGATACCCACAGAGCATATTGTGTGAACTTGCAATTATTTCCTGTGAATGTTCTGTGAATGTGTTGGAACCAAGCATGAACACTTCCAGCCAAACTGCCATTTTTTTCAGGACTTTTACAGCATCCCAAGTTCTGAAAACAAGAAGTGTTAATAGTAGTTTCTAACACAGAAACTGCGGCTGCTCAGTTTGCAAAGGGAAAGCTTTCAGTTCCCATGTTCATGATTTTAATGTTTTAACCGTAAACCATAAGCAGTACATAATCGACCACCACCCTCCTCCATCCCCTAACAACCGTTACAACGGAAGACTCCACAACGGTGAGGACAAAAGGGGCTCCCCACGTCTCCAGACACACGCATAATTAGGAAAATATGTGTCCAGCTCTTCTTGATGTATGGACAGAAAGTAAATTCCATCTCAGGGGGCGCCTGGGTGGCTCAGTCGTTAAGCGTCTGTCTTTGGCTCAGGTCATGATCACAGGGTCCTGGGATCAAGCCCCACATCGGGGTCCCTGCTCGGTGGGAAGCCTGCTTCTCCCTCTCCCACTCCCCCTGCTTGTGTTCCCTCTCTCGTTGTGTCTCTCTCTGTCAAATAAATAAATAAATAATCTTAAAAAAAACAAAATCCATCACAGGAAGGAGAGAAATGTGATGTCGAGGAAGGCCCTACGCGACAGGAAGAGAAAAGGGAAAGCCTTCCCTTCCAAATCCCATTGGAAAAAGGAGACCTCAAATTCCCATGACCTCATGTGTGCCCTCTGAAGTGGGACTCAGCACAGGAAGCATGAGAGAAACATCTAGACAGACAGATGGAGAAACACAAGAACTTTTGGTAGAATGTGAGACTGGCGTACTTCCTGGGAATAGTTCGGGAAGCCTGGGGGAGCTGCAGGCAGGGCCTTCCCTAAGCACCATGTGAGCAAAGGGCAGCCCTAGGAGATGGAGGAGGCTGAACAGAGGAGCCCTAGCGGTGCTCCTGTCTTCTAGAGGCCTGGGCAAAGGCATGCAAGAGATCCAGGTCCTCCCACCTGCTCTGAAGCAGGGGTTCAGAGATGGGAGAGGGCCTGTGGGGTTTGTAATCCGGACAAAATGTTCAAGCATTCAGGAGCTTCATGATCAGAGGCAGAACCACGAACTCAGGATTGGGTGCTAACCTCCCAACGGTGGGATAGGCTCACTTCCAACTCAAGTAGAGGGAACCAATGGGATCAGCCACTGCACAGTGAAGACTGGTGAAGAGCCAATGGACATTGCAGAGGTCCGAAACCCCATGTCTGCCCTGCTAACATGAGGTCACACTTGCCTCGCATCTCGGTCTATCTGGGAGCCATGGCATCTTAGATGGGGGGGGGCAAGTTTAAAGATAGTTTCCACATCTCTTCCTAACTACAACCACCCAGCTGAGTGTGGTCTGGTAAGGAAGACCACACCAGTTTTAGAAAACAAAGCAACTCCATTTGCTTTGCACATCTGTGTGAGGCCTGTCAATTTATCACACCATCACACCACTCCTTGCAGTCCTAAACTCTCCTTTGCAGCCATCCAATTCTGAGTTACTCAATTTGTTTCAAATATTGGTCTTTTTTTTCAATCCCAACACAAGATTTCCTTTTTCTGTTGGGTCTTATCAAGATGTACCTGAGGGCGCACCTGGGTGGCTCAGTCAATTGAGCTTTGGCTGAGGTCAGGATCCCAGGGTCCTGTGATTGAGCCCTACATCCCTGCTCAGTAGGAAGTCTGTTTCTCCCTCTCCTTCTGCCTGCCACTCCCCCTGTTTCTGCTCTCTCTCTCCCTCTCTCTCTCTCTGTCAAATAAAATAAATAAAATCTTAAAAAAAAAAAAAAGATGTACCTGAGAGATTTTTGAGAGCTGGAAAAAGATGCCCCAAGAAATCCCAGAACTATCTTGGGCAAAACCAATTGAGAGACAGCCCCAGACTGCCACCTGCGGGAGGCTCCACGGACTTAAGAACACAATCAGAGGGAGGAGGAAGTATGCGCGCATGGATAGTTTCACCCGTGAACACCAAAGAGTCTAACATTCATCTGCTGAAACGTTTACAGCCAGCTGGGGTTGGGAGGTGCTCAAGGAGCATCTAAATGTTAAGGGAGGTTCTTAAATTTCCCCATCCTTTGATCCTAAATGAAACCCACATCCCTCCAAATCTGTGGACCCTTGAATAGTGGCTGCAGACTGACCCAGTAGTAGGAGGTTACCATGAACGACCCCTACACACACACGCGCGCGCGCGCGCACACACACACACACACACACACACACACACACACACACACAGAATAATCATCTGTCACCCGGCCCCCTGCTCCCACCACCAGCTTAGCACACCATCACCAAGGCAAAGAGGCAAATCTGCCTCTTCGTTCCACGTGCACAATCTCCTGCTTGAGATTCCACATTACCCTTTGGAGTTGATTTTCCTTCCTTCAACCTCATGCTTGATGTTCTATTAATCTCTTCAAGTCCCTTTTGAAAAGAGGAAGTGAATGAATAAATTCATTTTATTTTTATAAAAGTAAAGATCTTTCAGATTAACCTGGGACGGGGGAAGAGGGCAGGGCATGTGCCTTTCTCCAGGCAGGACTCTGTGATTTGACCTCTCTGTTCCTGGGAGTGCGGTAGTCAAGGTTGACTCTGGCTCACAATTTGCTTTGCTCTCATCTCTCCAGGGCCTGCCACTGTTTCTGATTTAGTTGTCCAGGCCTGAGACTCCATTCTCCACAGTGATATCAGAGACCTTCGCCTTCTTAATTCACCTTGCTCTTATTGCAGCAGCCGACTTACTTTCCTTCTGGATTCTTCTCTGGGCAGCATGCCCTCTGTTAGAGAACACAGACGGTTGTACTCCAGCTTGGAACCTTGTAAAATGTCTCCTTTCTCTCATGTCTCAGGCAATAATTAGCACCTGGGAGATCTGTTGTTAAAAAGGAAAGCATCCTCCCTCCAAATAATTTTCTTCCTCCTTGAGACCTGGTATTCATTGGATGAAAAGTCCAGGGCAGATTGAGTATATTTCCCACAGTTGTTCCCTTTATTTTTACTTCTAGAAAAAAAATTCTTTTTAATGCTCTATCAATATTTAACGATAGCAATTATCCTTAACTGGCAAAAGTGCCTTCCATTATATAAGGTAGAAGGACAACATTTGTATAGTCCTTGTATAAAGATTCTTTGTTCCATTACATCCACTAGAGGAAAAAATGTAATAAATAATTTACTACCTGAAATTGTTGCCATGAATAACAATGTGGTCAGCAACGACTTCCATCAATACACAAAATCCGCCCTGTGAGGATGCCACCACCTGAGACTGTGCACCCCCTCCACTTGTGCTCACTCCAGATGTGTGTCCCCAGTATCTGTCTCCACTCTGATTCCACCACCTCTTGCTCAACTTGCAGCAATGTTGACAAATGAGACCTGAAATGCTGAGCCAGGCACAATGTTTTCTAAAGGGAAGCGTCAGCTATAAGCAGAGCCTTCAGCCTAAGATGTCACTGCTGATGAGGAGACGAAGCCTGGGCCTCAGTGCCATCCTCACGGGCTCTTGGAACTCTGACCACTGGCCTGACCTCCCCAAGGCTCTTCCTGAGGACTGACTGTGTGATTCCCACCAACACAGTTTAAAAAAAGAAACAGGAAAAAAAGCTGAGTTTTTGTACGAAAAATAGACTCAGCATTTGTGTCTTCCTAAATACTTCTAGAATTTGAACTTAACAAAGACTTTCATAAAAATTATTGATTAAAAAAATTAGAAGCCTCCTTCTTAGCACCACAGCTGACTGGTTCTCCCATCCAGGCCACAAGCGCACTGAGTCATTCACTGCCTGGACCCTCACTATTTTGTTTCATGTGGCACTTTCTGCCACTGTTACTATGGCTCATTCTCTGGAAAATGCAGCTCCCCCCAGAAAAGAAGTGAAGAAGACCAGGATGCCTGGGTGGCTCAGTCAGTTAAGCATCTGCCTTCAGCTCAGGGTTCTGGGATTGAGCCCTGCATCAGGCTCCCAGCTCAGCGGGGGGTCTACTTCTCCCTCTCCCTCTGCCCCTACCCCTGCTTGTGGTCTCTCTCTCTCTCTCTCAAATGAATAAATAAAATCTTAAAAAAAAAAAAGTAAAGAAGACCAAAGGGTTATCACGTCTTATCCTTTGTCACCTCTTCCTGAGCATGGAAGAAAAGTTCTTTTTTTTTTTTTAAAGCACATTTTTAGAGCACATTTTGTTGCTCACCTCTGTAATTCATCAAATGAGGTGATTGATTCAGTGGGCAACAATCTGCTTAGCCAAAAGAGTGAAGCAAGCTTCAATCAAACACACCCAGGATTTGGTTGATTGGGAAAAGCTAGCAGGCCTTGATTCCGATGCCCCACTGTTTGATGTCCATAGGAAAAAATATTGCTGGTGGTCTTGAAGGATTCTTACCAAAAATGCTGCATGATAAAGAACAGAAGGACGCAAAGAATCACGCGGGCTACCAGATCTTGGTGCACAATATAACCTATGAAAAAGAACAGAATCACAGGGCCAGTGAGGTGGAGCAGAAGGCTGTGCAGCACTTCTCTGCCCGGCAGGAAAGGAGACAAATGCCAAACGCAGCTCAAATGTGGAGCGGCAAACAAAGAAGTTTCCGTAAATGCATCTCATTTTACTGAGAGAGCTGGAAACAGTTTGTAGTCCAAATGGAAACTAGTCTGTATGACAATGAAACCTTGCTCTGTGTAATGTTGATCCTTAAATTAACCCTTACCTTCATTAAAGATGAAAGTTTGGAATTTGGTTAATACTTACCCAATTGTCTTCCCCAGGTCCATGTTTTTTTCATTTTTCCATGCTTCCTTATGAATAAATTGCTTCTGATTAAATGCACTCCTAAAGATTTTCAAGTTACAGTTTAAGTTTATAACTCAACCTGCCACCTTGAAAAAAATTAACAGCTAAATTGAGGTTTACAAAAAAAGCCAAAGAGGCGAGAGAAGGATTGGAAGGAAGGGAAAAGACTGGAAACAATCAATTTGTCTAAAAATAGGGAAATGTTAATCTAGGCAATGGAATATTTATGGAGTCATTAAAATCATTTTCATAAAAAAACTATTTCATGTCACAGATAAATATTCATGATCTAATAGTAAGTGCAAAAAAGTAGGGAATAACACATTATAAGACAAATTTCCTCAAAATAAAACAACTTAGCCTGGGTAAAAATACCCCAAAATATTAACTTTTTTTAACCTGATGATATGATACAGCAATTTTTATCTCCTTTGTATTTTGCAGCACTTTCTACAATTCATTCATGTAACTTTCATATTCAGAAAGAAAACGGCATTTTTAAAAGAATATCTCAATCACAAGACGGTTGATGAACCGTTTAAGCATATAGACAGACGAGTCAGAGAATCGAAGAGGCCAAGGTTGGTGGTGACTTTCCAAGTACCAGCTGGGGTAGCACCATCGCTAATACTAGAGACAAGACAGGAGCTCTCACTGACTGATGCTAATAAGGACTTCGATTATAACTTACTCTTCACTTTTTTGGTTCATTTCTACATTGTTGCTAAAAAGTTCATTTTAGGTCCAGATTATCTAAATTGATTAAGTGAGTAAAATTTATAACCTGTAATTATTTCCTAACCTGGCCATGTTTTATGATTATCTGCGATGGTTAAAATAGACTTTACAAGCATAGAAGTTTAGTCTTGTAACAAGACAATTTGACAGCAAGATAATACCTACCTCTCTATATTGTATGGCAGAAAAATCCAGTGAAGCAATCTATCCCTTGTGGTGGGAACAGAGAGTGTAATCAATTTCAATCTTCTCAAAAATCTTCATCTCAGTTGATTATTCAGCTATCCAAAGCCCTTCATTTGGTTTATTAGATCACAAATCTAATTTAATAGCATCTAGAAACTAAGCAATTTCAGATCCAAGTAGATTGTTTACTGGTTTTTCTTTGACCAAGATGATTCCCTTTTTAAAGGAGACTCTTGCTTCTGATTTTATATTTTCTTTCTCAAAGGGGGAACTTATCAATATACTCTATATTATCTATATATTCTATATTCTGTATACAATTTACCTGTTGGCAGTAGTGGTACCCAGGTGTACTAGACAGCAGCCTTCTAGCTGAGGTATTCAAGGGGCTAGAGGTGCTCAAGTTTACATAGGGTAGGGGAGTCTGGGTTAATATAGTAAGTCAGTGAGTTTGAGGAGGGTTAAGAATGCTTCTACTGGACTTTTCAGAGCTATTTAGTATCTCTGCATGAAACATGTCCCCCACACCCTACCCTTCTCCAGGCCACCAACCTCTCTCCGAAGTCTGACATTTGCAGACCTCGAGATTCCTCTTCAATCTTTATCTGTGCCTTCCCCCAGTGGCTAGTGGGACTCATTTCCCACAAAGAAATTTATTGAGCACCTCCAACTTAACAGACACTGTTAAGTCTTAACAGACACCTAGGTGCTGGTGATAAGGCACTGAACAAGACAGACCCAGTTCCTATTCTCATAAAACTTCCATTCAACAGGGAGAGATAGATGAGTAAATACATAAACCTAGTCGTGGCTAGTGTAAGATCAGTGAAGAAAATAAAATAGTGTGATGGAACAGAAAAGGATGGGGGTGAGTACTTATACTGAGTGAAGAAGGAGGAGGAGGGATTGAAGTTTAACCCTCACGCAGAGAAGGATCTGCCATCAAGAGAGCAAAGGAGGAGCACATCAGGAAAAAACTACAAGTTCAAACGGTCTGAGGCAGAGCAATGGTTTGTCTGTCTATATGGTTTGTGGGAGGACAAAGTAGGGAGCCAGCCTGGCTAGAATCGAGGGAGAGGAGTGCCAGATGACATTAGAGAGGTAGATGGAGGCCAAATCATGCAAGATCCAAGAAGAGAGTTCAGATTTTATTTTAAATATGAATGGGAAAATATCAAAGACTGCAATGACACTGCCTAAAGAAGCTACCATCTGATCTACCATACTTGAGGAAGGATGATCCTGATCTGCATCATTTTACTTCAAGCCAACCCCAGCCAAGGGATTCCGTATCAAACACAGCTCCAGGGCATTTCCCTAGGAACATAAATCAGAGACAGGTGAGTTAATCTTTCTATACTCGTTTTCATCCAAAATGCTTTTGCTTTCCCTTTGCCTTGTGGAGATATCACAAATTTTAATTGTGGTTAAGGAAGAACCCAACCAAGGTCCACATACCCAAATGCTTATTCAACCTGTCCATGGGTACCTCAAACTCAAGCACAACGCACTCCCACCTGTCCTTCTCTAAAACCCCACTCACTTCTAGTGTCCCCTACCCAAGGAATAGCACCCTTATCTCTCCAGTTTCATAAGCCAGGTGTTTGGGACTTATCTAACACTTTGCGTTTCCTCACCCCAATAACTCAGTCCTCACCGAGGCCTCCTAAAAGTCTCTCGATTCCATCCGCTTCTCCCCAGCCCCCACCGAGAACTGATTCAAACCACCATCATGGAGCAGCATCTCTGGACTAGTCTCTTACAACACTTTTGTCCTCTTATAATACACTGCAGTCTGAATGATCTTAAAGATGCTTAAAGCCCTGCAGTGGTTTCTCATTATGCTTAAGACAACCAATACCCAGCCTACAAGGCTCTGAGTGGCCAGGCCCTTGTCATTTTCTTTAGACTCATTTGTATATCCGTGCTCCAGCCATCCTGGCCCCTTATCAATTCCTCAAATGCACCAGGCTTCCTTTAATTTCAAGGTCTCTGCCCATGTTCTTCTACCCCATATCTTTCCTTCATCTGGTTAATGCCTACTCATTTTTTAGATCTCAATACAAATATCACTTCCTTAGGAAAGCCTTCTTGGGTTTCCTATTTTGTGGCTCCATTGTATCTGTACCTTTCCTTTATATCATTTAACAAAATTTGTAAATGTACATTAAACTGAATGATTGGATCATTGGATGAGTCTTCCCTACCAGCCTATGAACTCCATGAGGTTACTATTACCTTCAGCATCTAATACAGAGCTGAGCACCTAATAGACACTCAACAAAGTTTTGTTAACTGGATGAATGCATTGTAGTATCCATGACTGTTCAATTCCATTCACATGCAATGCATAGCACAAGCAAGATGTGGTTAATGTAAAGTGACAAAATGTGGCTGTACCCTCAAGAAAATTTAAAGACTTTTTATTTATGTTTCAACAGAGAGAGAGACAGCGAGAGCGGGGGCAGTGGGAGAGGGAAAAGCAGACCTCCCACCAAGCAGGGAACCCGACGTGGGACTCAGTCCCAGGACTCTGGGATCACGACCCAAGCCGAAGGCAGACGCTCAACGACTGAGCCACCCAGGCGCCCTGCACCATCAAGAAAATTTAGAGATGAAAACAGGCATGTAGTAAAGACAAGGTATGAGAAACACATGAATAATGGAAGTAGCCAGAGAAGGAAGAGATTCATTCCCCAAAGGTGTTGGTAGCAAAATTAAGAAATGTGGTCCAAATCCCCAAATTTTGTCCATGCCTTTCTTCAGTCCCCTAACAGATTTTATTTTATATCCTACTCGACACTTCCAAAAAACAGTTTTCCAAAATATAAAGATCTAATTCTTCAATCTAGTAATCTGTACATTGAGCCAAAATATGCAAACGTGAAATGGAAAAAAAAAATCAAGCCCTTTCCTTTTCAAACTTAAGCCAATATGCTCATTCTTCTACTCAAAGCTGTTTGGAATGTCATCAGAAGATCTGAACACTGGGGGTGCCTGGGTAGCTCAGTCAGTTAAGCATCAGACTCTTGGTTTTGGGTCAGGTCATGATCTCAGGGTCGAGGGATCAAGGCCCGCATTGGGCTCCCCACTCAGTGGGGAGTCTGCTTGAGACTCTCTCTCCATCTTCTCTCAGCCCCTCCCTCTACTCATGCTTGCTCCCTCTCTGTCTCATGAATAAATAAATCTTTAAAAAAAAATTTGAACACTAGCTCCCGTTCTACTCCAAACTTGCTGTGTGTGTCAGTCAGCTCACATTGTCGCAACAACATATTATAGACTGAGTGGCTTACACAACAGAAGTTTATTTTCTCACAGTTCTGGAGGCTGGACACCCAAGATGAGGTTGCCAATGTGGTCAGGTTCTGGTGAGAACCCTCTTCCTGGCTTATAGATGGCGACAGTCAAGGCAAATCTCACTGTTTTTTCCTTTAGTCTTGCACTCACAACACTTTGACACCAGATGTGTGGGGCTTTTCCCCACCCTGACCAATTCTCTGAGCCCAGCTAGGTATCTTACAGTTCAATTCAATTCAGTTCTGACACTAACTAGAGTTAGTGCAGACCCCACAGGATAATGACTCAGTCCCACAAGACTGCCTCCCACTTCAGATGCCAATCATAAGCTCCCCAGGTTACCCACAACTTCTACCTGACTTGGCTAGAAATCAAACTCTCCCATGATCCCCTCCTTGGGTTTGATAATTTGCTAGATTGGTTCACAGAGCCCAGAAAAACAGCTTACTTACCACGGCCAATTTATTTACAAGGGATATTTTAAAGGAAACAAACGAAGAGTCGGGTGGAGAGATACATAGGTGAGGTCTGGAAGGGTCGGAAGACCTTCTGTTCTACCCTCCAGGCATGTGGATGTGCTTGCCAACCCAGAAGCTCTCTGAACCCTAAACTTTTGGGATTTTTATGGAGGCTTCGTACTCTAGGCATCATCAATTATTAACTCAATTTCCATCCCCTCTCCAGAGAATGGAGGTGGGGGTTGAAGAAGAGCTGAAAGTTCCAAGCTTCTAATCATGACTTGGTCTTTCTGGTCACCAGCCCCTGTCCAGGAGCCCACCCAGAGACACTTCATTAGAACAAAAGATGCTCCTATCACCCATGAAATTCCAAGGAATTTTAGGAGCTTTGTGCCAGGAACTGGGGGCAGAGACCAGTATACATATATTTTCTATTATTTCACAGCCTCCTTTTTGCTGTGTCTTCACATGGTAGAGAGAGAGATCAAGCTCTCTGGCATCTCTTCTTATGAGGACATAATCTTACCATATTCGGGCCCCACTCTATGACCTCATTTAACCTTAATTACCTCCTTATAGGCCTTATCGCCAAATACAGTCCCATTAGGGAGTTAGGGTTTCCACATATGAATGTGGCTAGGAGAGACAAAATTCAGTCCATATCACTGTGTGATCTTGATCAACCTTGACCACTCTGGTCTTCATCCAGATCAAGGTTTGGCAATAACAACCCTCAGGCCAAAAATCCAGTTGGCCTTCTCTTTTTGTATATAAAGTTACTGGAACACAGCCATGCCCAATTCTCTACATATTATCTATGGCTTCTTTTGCACTACAACAGCAGAGTTGAGTAGCTGCAGTGGTGATCTCATGGCTGGCAAAGCCTAATATATTGACTATCTGGCCCTATTCGGAGAAGGTTTGCTGGCTCCTGATCTCGGGGAGCCCTTGGGGCTCTTCCAGCTCTAACATTCTAGGATCCCATTCATGACTTCAGCCCCAAACATCTTTTAGTTCAGGTCTTCAAGTTCTGCAAAAGACATTTGTGACCTAATGACTGTTAAAGGAAGTATTAAATGCTTACACTGACAAAGGTGTGTTCATTAAGCTCACATTGTAACTAACCCTCTGCACTGTTACTAAGTAAGCTTAAGTAGACATGGAACAAAGTCTTTGCATGTAGTAAATGCATTTTATATCTCTATAGCCAAATACATTCTGGTGAAATCATTGTTTTAGGGGCTCTGTTGAGTGCCTAATGTAGCAAGAAAAAACAGGGAAAGTAGAAGTGCTCCAGCCTCATTGCTTCCCCTTCTCTGTGCTGGCAAAGCCCCTCTCATCTGCACCACACAATTTAGCACAGAGATGTGTACCACTTTGAATTGCCTGCTAGTTGTGTCATTCACATTACCTTTGTGCCCCAAGCTGGACTGTTAGTACCGTGGGGTCAGGAATCATGCCTTCTGAATCAAAAAAGCATAGAATTAAAGAGCTGGAAGAGACATTAGCAATCACAATCCAACCTTCTCGCTTCACAGATGAATAAACCGAGACCCAAACCAAACAAATGTCTTAGTTCTCTTTAATTGCCATGGTACATATCAAGCACTTTACTCAGAATTTGTTTGACAAGAACTTGAAAAATGATCAGAGGAGGTAATTAAGAAAGGAAGGAGGAAAAGGAAGTGTCCTGGGTCCTGACTTGATGGGCTTTGGCTGAAGTGTTCTAGGAAACAATCTAAAGTCTACCTTGTCACATGTCTCTAACACAGCATTTGCTAGCATGTATTCTATGGAGAACCAATCCCAAGAGATACTGCAAGAAAACGTGGTCCTATAGTCAAACAAGTTTGGAAAAGCCTTATGCTATGTTCCCCTCATGTAGAACCATATGCATATCAGCATAGCAAGGCTCTGAGGCACTGCAGCTAAGCAGTCTAGATGCATAAACATTTGGCAACCAAACATCTTTTTTTCATAGACATCTATCACATTCCAAGAAAAAAGAATGAAATATGGGTTTCTCAGAAATCACTTTGGAAAAAATACTTTATATCTGGCACTAGGCAAATTCTACTTAAAAGTATTTTCCAAAACAATTTTGCACGTTTATCCAAGCATTTCTTCCATTGTGTAACACAAATATGAGGAAAAGAAAAGCTCTGTCTCTTTATAAAACTACCCTACATCAAGCCCCCGCCCCTCGCATCACAGTGAGTTACCTGTCTCTTGAATGCAGCAGGTGCAAACTTCAGATTTCCCAGGAATCGATCCTTGCTCAGGGCTTTCTCTTTGACAGTGGCAGGTGAAGGAAGTGGAAAGGAAGGGGTCATGAAACCAGAATGACGGGAAGCTATTGAAAACAGATTTCCCTAGAGAATTCCTCCTCTCTGGTTTTAGTGGTATTTGTAGAAGAGAAAGAATTATGCAAGTAACTTCTGGTGTGTTACAGTTCTTGAGGTCTCTTTTTAAAATAGTAAACCTTAGAGCTAATTTCTAATTGAATTTGATATAGCATCAGCGATAAGCTTACTGGTCTGGCACAATTAACAGGAATAAATGATTTAGAAAAACCAACCAGTTTTTAAATTTTAACTGACCATTTTAACCCTTTGAGACTGACGCTTCTAATTTTGTCTACTTACCATCTATCATCATTTAGCAATCCAGTGTCCAAAGAATCTAAGTAAAATCATTCCTCTGGCTTATGTTATAAATGGACATCTATTTTCTGTGCTCCCTCAGGAGATCTACATTCTCCCAAGTATGACCTCCCTGCTAGCCTGGACCGGACCTCCCACCTATCATCATCTAACAACCCAGCATACACTGAATCTAAACCAAGTCACTCTGTACATCTCTTCAGTCCCTGCCTTCCAGCCCCTCATTCTATGATCCTTCCAAAGCGATTCTTTTTCTCAGAAAATGAAAATTTCAAATCCACTTAATACCTCAAATCAGGCCCATGCCAGTATTTACCAAAGCTAAACATACACCCTTCCTACGGCAATTGTACCTTTGGATAAATACCTAAGAGAAATGAAAGCATATGTCCATCAAAGGACATGTAAACTAATGCTTATAACCATAATAGCCAAAAGCTGGAAACAACTCAAATGCCCATCAACAGATAAAAAAGAGAAATAAATTATGGTATGACCATACAACAGGACACTAAACAGCAGTCTTTAAAAACATACTACCAGTGCAGGCGACAGCATGGATTATATTCAGCGAGCAAAACCAGACCCAAAAGACTATGCACTGTATGATTGCAATCCAATAAAGTTCAAGATTAATAGTGATAGGAATCAGAATAAAGATTACTTCTGGTAGGGGTAGGCAAAAGGAGAACTAGGAATTGACTGGAAAAAAAGCAAAAAGGAATTTTGTGCAGTGTTAGGAATGTTTCATTTCCTGATTAGAGTGATGGTCATGTGGGTGTGTACATATGTGTACATATCTTTCAGTCTGTATACTTAAACTAGTGTGCTTCACACACTTTATTGTAGGTAAGCTACAGCTCAAAAAAAAAAAAAGTAAAAAGGAGGGAGGGGAACCTCACCAGTATCAGTGAACTAACAGGTGAATGGTTTGCACATGAGTTCTGGCATTCTGCATAGCTGCTGTTTCCAGCTAGTCTTTTTATCAAATATCTGACAGAAGGTTGACTTTGATGATGAGGTTTTGTTGGTTGGTTAGTTTACCTGTCTTTATCATTCAATTTGTCTCACAGTTTCTCATGACCATCGTCTTCAGTTTCCTCCAAGGAACTAGTGCACATTCATGGCATTTTCAAAATACTTACATTTTTTGTCATATATTCTTCAAAATCTGTATTCTGAACTATGGACTCAAAAATCTGTCGACATGTCAGAGAATATTTGCACTGGGAGGGATGTTAGAAATTAGTGATTAGCTTCATTTTACAGATTAAGAACATGAAACCTAGAGAAGTCCAAGGATTTGCTCAAGGTTAAATGGTTAATTAGTGGCAGAAGTGGGTATAGAAATCAGCTCTCCTGAGTCTTACTCTGCTGTTTCTACTCTTATATCATTATAACAATATAAACATCTCATAAAATTAGTTCATCTTCTCAGAAACAGAAGGAAATACCCAAGAAAGACAAAGTCACACAAATTTGGGGCTTATTTAAACCAGTAGACAATTGCCCACTATCTAATGGCAGGTGAACTCTTTCAAGTCAGGCACACTGAATAGACTTTTACTCCCACATATTAAATAGGAATGAAACATTGATGTTCTTCCAAATGAAAAGTAATTTTCTCCCTCTCAGAATGACCACAATTATATCTTTCCAATTAAATATAGAATGCACTCAGTTGGCACCCTGCTAAAAAGCAATTGATTTAATGGAGGAAAGAAAATATCAGTATAATCATGGATGTCAAATCATAAAAGTGACAAACTAATAGAATATGTTTTTGAGAGAAGAGAAGGTCTACTTAGGAACCACATATAATCTGGTCTTCAGGCTTGGTCACAATACTAACAAAGCAGGTTGGTGTTTAAAACACTCCCCAGATAATTCCACTGCTAGCCAAGATTGGGTAGGAAGAACTAGATTTATCTTCCCAGTTAACAAAAACAAAACTAAACTAAACTAAAACAAGTATATGAAATAATGGTTTTCAAGCACAGTACATGAGCAACAAAGAACAGTGATCCTTAAAAGACAGAAAACAAATGAATTCAACCCTACTATTATTCCAGCTTACTGCTTTGAAATAGTTTCCATGACACAATGCAAGGAGGAGGAATCCTGACAGGGCCCAGCAGGCAACCTGAGACAAGGAGACAGACCTGGGAGTGTGAGGAGACCAAGAAAGCTAGAGTTCACAGAACAGAACATTGGAGAGAAGAGAGAAACACTGAGACATAACTCCAGGTATCTGAAAGGGTCTCCCCCACTTTGTAATGATCAGTGCATATGTGTGAAGAAACTACCTGGGAGGCCAGGGAAAGACCACCTGAAAGAATTAAAGATAATAGTGCCCAGTATTCCCACCAACCAGACTGGAAAACCTCAGGATTCATGGGGCAGTGGGTAGAGGACACAGAAGTGACTTGCATCAACAATAGGAAATAATTAGCCCTCAATTAAATGTTGCTCTGGCCCTCAAAATAAACCTTAAAAGCAAGACCAAAAAAAATTCCAACGTTTTCAAGTAACTTAACTGTGTCCATGAACAAAGCTCAAGACTATGAACAGGAATACAAAAATATCCAGCATGTGACAAGGTAAAAATCGCCATGTCTTCTATTCAATCAGAAAATTACCAGACATGCAAAGAACCAAGGAAAAAAATGAGAAAAATCAAGTCAGAATTGACGCAGATGTTAGAATTAGCAGAAAAGACATCAAAACAGTTATTATAACTGTATTCCATGTTAAATAGAGATATGGAAATATAAAAAACCCAAACTGAACTTCTGCGTGAATACAGACTTTGCAGAAAAAAGATTTAGCAAGCTTAAAAACAATGAAATAGAAACCGTCCAAAATGAAACATAAAGATAAAGGTGAATTTTTTTAAGTGGGCACATCAGTGAGCTATGAGAAAGCTTCAAGTGGAGTCCTTCAGTGGGGGGCAAGGTACAGAAAAAAATATTTGAAGAAATAATGGACAAATTTTTCCAAATCTGTCGAAAATACCAACTCACAGATCCAAAATGCTCAATGAATCCTGAATATAGAAAACATGAAGAAAACTATATCAAGATACATTACGATCAAGTTGCTCAAAACTGATAATAAAGAGAAAAATCTTAAAATCAGTCAGAGAAAAAAGACATAACATAGAGGGGAACAAAAATAAAGATGACAGCAGATTTCCCCTCGGAAATGTTATAAGCAAGAAGTCAGTGGAGCAACATCTGAAATATTGAGAGAAGAGGGGCGACTGGGTGGCTCAGTCGGTTAAGCATCCCACTCTTGATTTCGGCTCAGGTCTTGATCTCAGGGTCTTGAGATCGAGTCCCAAGTCCAGCTCCACATTGGGTGTGGAGCCTGTTTAGGATTCTCTTTCTCCCTCTCTCTCTCTGCCCCTCCCCCCACCCATGTGCTCAATAAATATATAAATAAATAAATAATAAATAAAATACTGAGAGAAGAAAACTGTCAACCTAGATTCTATATCCAATAAGAATATGTTTTTTAATCAAAATCAAAATAAACTGGATTTCATTTAAAAAAATTAAAGCTTCTTTTTTTCAAAAGATACTGTGAAGAGAATGAAAGACAAGCCACAGATCAGAAAGAAATTTGCAAAGCAGATATTGGATAAAAAGACTGGTATCCAGAATATATAAAGAACCCTTAAAACTCAACTATAAGGACATAAACAACCCAATTTCTAAAAATGGGCAAAATATTTGAAGAGACACTTCACTAAACAAGATATACAGATGTCAAATAAACACATGAAAATAGGGGCACTGGGTAGCTCAGTTGGTTCAGTGTCTGCCTTGGCTCAGATCATGATCCCAGGGCCCTGGGATCAAGCCCCACATCAGGCTCCCTGCTCATTAGGGAGCCTGTTTCTCCCTCTTCCTGCCATTCCCCCTGCTTGTGCTCTCTCTCTCTCTCTGTCAAATAAATAAATAAAATCTTTATTAAAAAAAGAAAAAGAAAACATCATTATAACATAATGTAACATAATAACATCATGATATTACCTATTGTATGGCTAAAATTTTAAAGGCAGACTATATCAAGTATTCATACGGATATGGAAGAACTGGAACTCTCTTACACTGCTACTGGGGATGTAAAATGGTACAACAACTTAAGAAAACAGTTTGACAACTTCTTAAAATTTAAACGTATACATACCATATGATCCCACCATTCTAGTTCTGTGTACTTACCCAAGAGTAATGAAAGTGCACAGTGTACATGAATGTCCTTAGAAGTTTTATTTGTTATTGCCAAAGACTAGAAACAAGCTGAATTTCCATAGGCAGGTGACTAGATAAGCAAACTGTGGTACATCCATACAATGAAATACTATTCAACAATAAAAAGGAATGAACTATTGATAAACTCTACAATATGAACAAATCTCAAAATAATTACACTGAATGAAAAAAATCCAGGACCCTCTCAAAAAAAACCCACAATGCCCACTGCATGATTCCATTTATGTAGAATTCTAGAAAACACAAAATAATCTATACTGACAGAAAGCAGATCATTGACTTCCTAGAGCAGGAGGGCAGGAAGGTTTGGTTGGGAAAGGTTACAAAGCAGCACAGGGACATTTTAAGGGAGGTGGATATGCTCATTATCTTGACTGCAGTGATGGTTTATTGGTATAATCATACATCAAAATATCATATTATACACTTTTAAAGCATGTAGTTTATTATATATCAATTATATCTAAATAAAGCTTTTTATAATTAATTAATTAAAGACACTTCCATGATGTCACCCTCCATTTCCCAAATGCTGCAGTTGAGATTCACTATTTTGAATAAACATATTTGGTATAAATTCAGGTCAGAAACATTGAGATTTTTTTTTTACTGCTATCTGATTAAACACATCAAAACTAATATCTATTGACACAAGGCACTGAGAGAAAGAGAACCTGTAATCACCTAACTGATTTCTAATGAGCTCCTTTCATTTGGAGCAGAACAATTAACTAAATTTACTGGAGACTTACTGAGTTCACAACTTAATCTATTTCTTTTCTGGCAAAGAACTGGAATGGTGCCCATATGGTCTAACATCCTACTGTAACTTTCTCTCCCACAGGACTCCTTTCATATTCATAGTTTCTCTGGGTAAGAAAATGTTAATTCACCAACCAGGAAATCACCTCACACCACAGGACCACAGAGACCATCTGAGATTAAGGATAGCATCATCGTCTGTGTCTGAGCCAGACTCACCAGGCCTGGCAACCCATGCCTGTTGTATGCACTCAAGGCACATGGCCATATGCCAGAGAAAGTAAAAAAAAAAAAAAAAATCTCTAAATTATCAGCTTTGAGACTAAAAAGATGAATGATGACAAAACTGCTGACATTTCACCTAAAATCATCATCTCCAGTGAAAAAGAAATGAATATCTTGTAGTACATATATCTTTTTGCAGCTCATTGTTTCCCCTCTTTTCTCCCAAAGCGTCTAAGATGAAAGTTCCTTCATTTATACATTTTGCTAGAGTTTGACTACTTAACACTTTTCAGGAAAACAATCCATGAAAACAATTGAAATAATTGTTCTGAGTTCAAATCTCTACAAAATTAACTGCTTTCCTACTTAAGAAAGTAATTGCTAGTAATTTTCAATTTACCAGTGAGTTTCCAAATTCCAAAAGTTTTACTTGGTCAGTCATAGTTTGGAATTGAGAACTTACTGCCCATGAAAACAATGCTCTTATTTATTGATTCATTCAGTAAACTTTTAGAGAGCTGCCTATAATATTGAAGCTCTTGGGGATTCAGAAGGTACAGGACATTGTTCCTGTACACAAAGAGTTTTTATTTTAGTGGAGAAGATACAGATATGAAAAATAAAGAAGTAAATAAAATAATAAATAAGTATATATATTCACATATACATATATATGTAATATAAATTAGTATGTGGTTAGTACTATGAATACCATTTAGATCAGTGTTTCTTAAAATTTGGTCTATCGGCCACTAGCACCCCAATTCCCCAGGACTTGTTTAAAGTGCAGATCCTTGAGCCTTCTCTAGCTCTCCTGAACCTAGATCTCTGCAATTATTTGTATGAACATTAAAGTTTCAGGTCAATTTTATAAGTGGTATGTGCAATGTACTGCAGAAATTTTAAAAAAGGAAAAATCTCTTTCAGCTGCTATGGTCAGGGAAAAGTTTAGAAATTCAGAACTGATAAATAGGATTTCATTATATGGAAACTGAAACTCAAAGCATTCTATGCAGGGATTCTGACTTCCAGAAGGACAAAGTAAGGAACTCCAAAAATCCACTCCTCCCATAAAAGCAATGAAAATACTAGCAAAAATTGTCAAAATCTTTTTTTCCCCCAAACTCTGGAAATTAGCCCAAGCCTTATAACAATCCAAGGAGTATTTATTCCAAAAAAGAATCTGCACAAGAAACAGGGAGCTCTGTGGTGTTTTAATTGTCCTATTCCCATCCCCTTCTCCCAAGCTGTACAAGTAATCTTGAAAACCAACAGCTTTGAATCACAATAACCACAAAAGCCAGCAACCTAGCAACCACTGAAGGGGGCAGAATGGATTTAGGCTTCCCTAAAGCTTCATCCCACTATTTGATCTATCAGGCAGTTCTCAAAAAACCCTCACTTCCAAGGCCTACCTTTATTTGATCTGACTCAGAGTTCATTCAATGAAAACAGCTTTTTCCCCTTGGGGTATTGGTCAAAAACAGTCAGCAGCATTTGTTTTATATTACAACAATACAACTAAGTCAGCAATAACAGTTGGAACAAATGAGAAGATGATCAAAAAACTTAAAAGGAAAAGCTGGGGAATGAGATAGTAGGAGAGGCTGAAAAGGTGTGATCTATTTCTGTTATCTTGAAGGCCATATGCAAGGTTATGCATTTTTCTCACCTCTGGCCAACCATGAAGCTCTGGGCATGCAGGAAGTGAAGGCTAAGGTAGTGTTGTAAACTATCTGCCACAGCACTGAAGACATTCCCCAACACACACCCATACACAGAACACCTCAGCAAAGACTGAGAGATTTATTAGTGGAAGGCATTTAAGGAAATCTCTGTCCAATCATTAGCTGACCACTGAGCAGACACTTCAGTGGCCACACATAACAAAGAATGCAAACTTTACAGAATTAGTTCAGGAAAGACACTAAACAAACAAACAGCAGCAACAACAACAAACAGCAACAAGCCCAAATGAGGGTGAGCAGAGAATGGAATCTGACTTCCAGAATTCCCAAATTATATTATTTTACATGTTCCAATTTTAACAAATAGTTGAGACATGCAAAGAAACAGCCTCATGTTCGCTCATGCAAAGTAAGAGTTGTGCAGGATGGGGGGGGGGGAAGCAGTCAGTAGCAGTTTTCCCTGAGAAAACTGGTTGTTGATCTTACTAAACAGGACTTTAAATTAGCTATTACATAGCAGTTCAAAGAACTAAAGGAACCTAAGTCTGCAGAACTAAAGAAAAGCAAGAGAATGATGTCTCACTAAATAGAGAATATCAATAAAGAGATAGAAATTATTAAAAGAACCAAATAGAAATTCTTGAGTTGAAAAGTATAACTAAAATGAAAAAATTCACTAAGAGGGGCTTAACAACATATTTGAGTCAACAGAAGAAAGAACCAGTGACCTTAAATATAGCTCAGTTGAAATTATCTAGTCTGAGGGACAAAAATTAAAAAGAATAAAGAAAAATGAACAGAGCCTCAGAGATTTGTGGGATACCATCAAACATATCAGTATTCATATACTACAACTCGCAGAAGGGGACAAAAGAGCAGAAAGAATATTTGAAGAAATAATGGCTGAAAACTTTCCAAATTTCATGAGACAATATCAATCCTATCCAAGAAACTCAACAAACTACAAGCAGGATAAATCAGAAACATTCATACCTAGAGACATCATAATCCAACTCTTGAGAGACAAAGTAATTCATGCAGGACAAGACACAGGAAGGGGTTTAGATCAGATATGCACAGACTTCTAGGAGCAATAGAAGAAGATATAGTTTAAAAAATTGGCTGGGATCAGACTACCAAAATAGTCCTGGCTTGAAGTGATAAAGGTCTGAATTAAAATTGCAGCATTGAAAATGAAAAGGAAGGAGTAAGGTAAAACATTATAAAAGCCAAATCAATAGAACTGGAGACCGATGCCATGGTTACGGTGTATGGAAAACATTCAGAAATGACCCCAAGTGTTCATGTCTCAGTCATTTCAAGATGGCAGCTCCACTGGCAAAAGCAGGGAAATCAGGAATTGTTGGTTATAAAAGGAAGGAAAATTACGAAGGGTCTAATTTAAGATATGTGGAGCTTGAAGCCCTGAACATACAAGTAGAAACCACCAGCAAAGGGTCAGAAATGTGGGACTAAGAGAGATGGGAAAGGCTGCACTCCTGGTTTACTCCTCTTGTCCTGGCACCCCATCCAATCTAGCCTCTGTCCCAGACAACAGTGCCCCAGTTTGGACAATATATTTTATGGACACTGAGCGAGAAAGAAAAAAGTTTAGGGAAAAGCTCACAGGACAGAACATTGGGCAATGCCCATGGATGGTTGAGAGGAGGAGGAGTAAAAGCCAGCTGTGGAGACAAGAAAACACAATCAGAGGAATAAGAAAGTGTATTCAGAAAAGGGAAGGAGGAGCACTACTGGGGAAAGAAGGCCAGCTTTGATGTGATCTTCAGAGACCCCAGGAGAGCAGGTTCCATCAACTGATGAACTAATAAATATCCAGGGTTGGGCGCCTGGGTGGCTCAGTTGGTTAAGCGACTGCCTTCGGCTCAGGTCATGATCCAGGAGTCCCTGGATTGAGTCCCACATCAGGCTTCCTGCTCGGCAGAGAGTCTGCTTCTCCCTCTGACCCTCCCCCCTCTCATGTGCTCTCTCTCTCTCTCTCTCTCATTCTCTCTGTCTCAAATAAATAAAAAAAAAAAAGATAATAAATAAATAAATAAATAAATATCCAGGGTTTTGGTTTTGGGTTGTTGTTGTTGTTGTTGTTGTTTTTAACATTGTGATTCAAGAAAGTAACAAGTTAAAAAGTAGATTGTTTTTTAATGCTAAACATGTTTGCTGGCTGCTAGGAGCTAGCAGAGATGAAGTGATAGAGGATAAAAGTAAAAGCCAAGATAATGAAAAGAGCAAAGTCTCATAGGAGGTGAGGACAGAAAGGAGGGAAATAGTAGAGACAGGAATTATAACATCATAGAAATGGTTAACCTTGAAAAGTCAAGGAACTTTTCTTATGAACGGATGAAGGCAGAAAATGTTGGAAGCAATGAAAGGTCGTGGTCACTGATGAAAAGAACAGAAAATGAAGGGGTTATGACTCCCTGAGGACAAAGATGTTCCTCCTTTATCTAGTGGAGCGGTGCCTGACCATTTGGATTCAAATCCCAGCTCTGCCACCAGTTCTGTCATTTCAAGCAAGTTATTTGACCCCTCTGTACTTCCATTTCCTCAACCATAAAATAAGGATAACATCATTGTTGTGAGGTTGAATGTACACAAGCAAAGGGGCTTACGATAGTAATGCTTACTGAGTGCTTACTAATAAGCATTCAATTGTGATTATTTGCATGGTATTGTCTATAGCCATCCTGCCTCACGTGATCCTTGGAGCTCTCTAAATGTCCCAGGAATGAATGAAGTCAAAATCAAGGTAATCTACCGGGAGCTAGGATGTGGAGATGTTACTGAAGAATAAAGATCAAGAAGATGAGAATTCGAGAATTCTACAGAAGGCAAAATCAAAGTTAACAAATGAGGTCCAGGTTAATGCGGAGCCTCCTAAACAGAGCAAGCTAAATGATTAATTCTTCAATATTCCCACATGATGAAATGCCTTCATTATTCCCTTGGCTCCCCAATAAATGTTGGATGAATAAATACATTTATAAATACAAACTACAGAGTAAAACATGACTGACTTGAACGACTGTTGGCATTCAGGATAGTCTCTCTGAGTCTTTTGTTTGCTAACTCACTCTGTTAGATCGCTGCATTAAGAGTCCCAACTTTTCACACCTCCCTGTAACCACACATAGTTTGAGCCAATGGGAAAGCAAAAAATTTTACAGAGCTTGAGAAAAACACTTGCACATTAACTGCCGCTTACATGAGAACAAGCCTGAACTAGCCTGCTGGAGGGATGTGAGAAACACGCCGGAGGACAGACGAACTGTCCCTGTCAAAGTCATCCTAGATCCACCAGCCACCAGCCTACCCACCAGCTGACCACATAGATGCAGGCCAAACCCCAGTCAAAATCAGCAGAACCACCCAGCTGACCCTTTAACTCATAAGATATAACAAATGGTTTTTGTTTTAAACCACAAAGTTTTGGGGTATTAAGCAGCAGTAGCTAACTGCTACATTTCCAAACCCCAAATCTCCACATGGCTACATTAGACTGGCTGCATTGTACCACTTTGGGGGGTTGGGGCACCATTTACATTGGAATCCACGTTGTGCAGTGCAGAGCCCATATGGCCATATGCAGTAGCACTGGGAGAGAACCAAAATAAGTAAACCTTCTCTCTCCTGCTTGCCCTTCACCTCTAATTACGTAGGGAGAAATGAGGAAAAAAGTTAAAAGCAGTTTGAGCTACCAAGACAAACTGCATATTGCAAAAGGAACCATTTCGCTTGGCTGAACATTTCCAAACAAGTTTCAGCTCCTAAGCATTTTAAACACAATAGAAAACAATATAAATAATGTGTGTGTGTGTGTGTGTGTGTGTGTGTGTACATGTACACAGAGAGAGAGAGAGAGATACAGATATGCATTTATATCTATATGGCTCTTAATGAATCATTGCAAGGGACATTTTGAATGTTAAAATGGTGTGAATTTCCACACTCCTTCTATCAGGCTTTCTAGGCACCAGTCCCATCAATCTCTAAACCCTGACACCAGGCAGTTCATTGTTTTTCAAATTTACGACATTTTTCAGTTCATTGTTTTTAAACTGTCACCCTCAGTGGGTAGCTGGCACAACTCATTGCTACTCTCAGCTCCCACTGAGCTCATCGCCCTAGGAGTGATGTGCTAGCAAAATTTTCAGTTGACTGATCTCCAGGATGGTAAATTCTCTCTGTGTGCTTCCTCTAGTGACATCATTACTTTTGTCCTCCACCTTACCCCAACAGAAATCATTAAGGTTGTGATTGTCCATCCCAAACACAGATAATGAAAATTAGGGAAATTGAAAATAAAACCAGTCATTCTACCCAACCTCTTGGTGTGATGGAAGACTAACTTTCTCCCAGACATCCTGATAGTTTTATGTAATTCCGCTGCAGAAATATCCCTAACATTGCAGCATCTATCTGGGCTCTTGAGGGACTATTCTGTATCTGATCCTCAATTTAAGCAGGCTTATTTTGATCTGCTGAATTTTCTCATTTGTTTTCTGAAATGCAAGACTTAAAGGCTTAATTCTCATCTCAGGAAATGGTCTGATTTCTCCCAGGGTTCTAAAAGTAATTACATGGGGTTAGTAAACATGGAAGTCAGTTCCTCCTCCCTGTCCTTGGTTTGGCACTAGTGTCATGTCAGGGTAGATTATGTGTCTGGATGGAAGAATTAGAAACTAAGTCTAGCTGACTCTGTCCCTAACCAGGGGTGCGGCCCTATGCAAGTCATAGTCATATCTGATCCTCACATTCCTCAGATACAAAATATGAGGATTTGGATGACTTCCAAGTCTCCTTTTAGCACTGAAATCTTTTTATGGTAGCTGCAGATTTTTGTGATATTTTCTTTTCCTATAGTAAAGAGTATATGCTTATTTCAACTTTTATGGCATTTCTAATCAGAATATTTCCTTATCTAAATCATATGCCTGTATAAAATTTTCATGAGTATATTTTTATTTCCGCATTCCATCTTGGGGTTGGAAGTATTTGAAAATTAAGTGGGTAATTCAATCATTCAACAAACATTTATTGAGCACTTACTATGTTCCAGAACCTAGGCTTGGGGCTTGAGAAAATACAATGAAAATGATTATAATACCAATGTTTCTAATTATTTCTCTACAAAAACATTGAATGAGAGACGGTCTCAGCCTCAACCCAAGTACACATCTAGTCTAAGAAAATGTTTAATTCAACAGATAACTGTTATACCAGACCCAAGAAGAAGCTAAAACCTTTTGTTAACATGGTATTGTTAATAAATACCCTCCAGGTCATTCTAAAGAGTTAATATGGAAGTGATTTGAGCTCTGAGAACTACTTAAATAAATTAAATTGCCTAGCACAGTGTCTGGCATAGTAGAGAAGTACTATTATAATTTTTGTCTTCCCATCATTCCTTCCTTTCTTCCCATCTTCTTTCCCCTAGGATTAATCTGATTTCTCTCTCACTCTTCCTACCCCAGCTGTACTCAAAGGATGCACCCTTGATGGCAGCAGGATTACCAAGCCTCTTCTCTATCCCCACTTACACTAGACAAAAACAACTGCCTTCTTTGGCTCTAATCCAGCCACATTCCTAACCCTCTGCTCAGTTAATTGCTTATAACAAAATGACCCGGGAAATAGTGATAAGAAAACTGGTATTATCCAGTGTGCTGTATATTAAGAAACTTACAGAGTCTGATATTAACCAATAAGCCCAATAACTCACACTGACAGAAAAAATTCCTCATCTCCCTGACATGTCTTTTCAAGATAGAACCTGTTATAGAACCACAGAACAGATTTTCCTGTTTTTTGTTGCTCCAACTGACATATTCAGAATGCATCTATAATCTCTATCATCCCTCCTCCCTAGGAACTAAGTCTATTAGAATGAAAACCTTAGATAACTTGCATTTTCAGGTGTAATGAAGACTCATTAGTGGTGGTGCATAAGTCATTTGAAAAGATAATTTGCAACACAGAAAACAAAAATAATTCAAATAGCTTTAAAACACAGTGCTTGTGCCATATTCACTTATTCAATGAGATATAATTCTAAGAACAAAAAACAACATTTTATTTAGTAACTAATTGCTAGTAGTAATATTAGTATTATTATTTTTAACCATTTATATATAGTATGATAATGCTATAAAAAAGTATGCTGTTATTAAGAATCAAGATGTTCACTGTAAGAGAAGAGACAGATGTGTAATTTTTGTTTAGGTAAAAACCTTAAAAAGTTAAATTTGAGTTGGAAATTTCAGAATGAACTCATGTGGGGTTTTTAGCACACAGTTCCCAGCTATTGCCTACCAAAAAGTCTTGGAAGCAATAACAGCCCAGTAATGAGCATCCCTACTGACCAGATTTGAGACTCAAATATTGCAAGCCACTAAAAGGAACCAGGACTCCTTGGAGAGAAAGCTGATTGCAGGCCCAGGGCAAGAAATATGCAAGATGAGCTTGGAGAATTTTGCTGCTCTAGAAAGCAAGGAAGCCATCAAAGTTTAAAGGGATTTGTCAAAAGGTCACAGAAATCCCCTTCGGGGGGGCTCCCACTGGCCAGAGATGGGACATTTTGAACATCAAAGAGAATAACAATGGCAATTAGTTGAAATACACTGAATATATAAAAATCCATGATGAAACTGTTTTAAAAGATAAAAAAATTGAAAAAGAGGGCACCTGGGTGGCTCAGTTGGTTAAGCCACTGCCTTCGGCTCAGGTCATGATCCTGGAGTCCCAGGATCGAGTCCCACATCGGGCTCCCTGCTCAGTGGGGAGTCTGCTTCTCCCTCTGACCCTCTTCCCTCTCGTGATATCTCTCATTCTCTCTCTCAAATAAATAAAATCTTTAAAAAAAAAATTGAAAAAGAATGAATTTAGAATTTATCTTGCCTTTCTTTAAAAAACAAAGACTTTATTTCAGAATAACAAAAATACCAAATAACTCCAGCTGATGAAAGAAAGCTCTTCTTTATAGAGGAATTCCAACTAAAAAAAAAAAATGTAGCAAGAGTTACAGCATTAGAAAATCACCATTTCTCAATCCCTCATGGAATCACTGCTCAGGCAACCATCAAAAGTTGCTAAAACCGATTAAGTGAAAGGCCAATGATAACTGGATGTTCAAAAGTTTCCAAAGTAACACCCCACTGATTATTTGAGGGACATAAAGGGGAAATGCAACTTTATGACAGAAGGATCAGAGGACCACTCTGAGAGTCTCTAAAACTGCAAGACATCAAAGCATATGCCTCCTGATGTGATGTAATATGAAGTACCCAACTCCACCTATGAAGCATTTTTGTTGAAAATGTTGAACCCAGAGCACGGCATCGGGCTCCCTGCTCTGTGGGAAGCCTGCTTCTCCCTCTCCCACTCCCCCTGCTTGTGTCCCCTCTCTTGCTGTCTCTCTCTCTCTCTCTGTCAAATAAATAAATAAAAAGAAAATGTTGAATCCGAACTTAATCAAGACTTAACTCTAACTTCCAGTTTATACAAGGAGAAGAACAGGTTAAATGCCATCATTCAAAAGCGATCAGACAAATCAGAATGAGGGGTATTCACTGTAACAACTAACTAGTCTTTCGAAAGGTTAATATCATGAGTAAAAAAAGGGATCAAGGATACTTAAAAATTAAGGATACTTAAAAAGGACTCAAGAGACATATCAAAAGTGTGTACCTTATTTGTACTCTGACTCAAACAAACCAATTGTTAAAATAATAAAGGACTTATGGTAAATTCAAATATGAGCTGAGTATTAAATGATTTTAAGGAAATATTGCTAATTTTGTTGGGCATTGCAGAGTGGTATAGTGGTTATGAAGAAAATGTCCTTATGTTTGAGGATATATAAGTATATTGAAATATTTAGGGGCAAAAATTATCAGATAGTCCAGGATTTGCTTTAAAAGTCTTCAGCCAGAAAAAAGAAGCAAATACAGTAATATGTTAATAATTGTTTAAGATGAATATATGGAGCTTAATTATAATAATTTTCAACCTGTATGTGTTTGAATTTTTTCCATAATAAAAAGCTAAAAGATAAAGGTTCTTCAAATATGATGGAAAACAAAGTACCTTGCCTCCTGGAGACCAATGATAACTATGATTATTTTTACTGTAGGGAAAAGAACGTTGGTTTTCAGAATCTCTCTGCAAACATCGGAAGTCTCCATTTTGTGGTGAATATTTTGGTATTCCCTGTTGTTGTTTTCCCCAAATGGGGTAGTCTATTTCATCTGAAATAGTATGATAATGCTATAAAAAAGTATGCTGTTATTAGGAATCAAGATGTTCACTGTAAGAGAAAAGAGGCCAATGTGTAATTTTTGCCTCATGTGGGTTTTTTCGCACACTTTTCCCAGCTATTGCCTACCAAAAAGGCTTGGAAGCAATAACAGCCCAGTAATGAGCTTCTTCTTCTTCCTCCAAGACCCATACCTACTACTACTTCCTCCATGAAGTGCATTCATTCCTTCATTTAACAAATAACTATTGGGTGACCTCAATGTGCTGGAACCTGTGCTAGACACAGGAGATACTGTGGAAGCAACAAAGATAATTTCTCGACTCTCTCTGAAGCAACACTCTCCGTGCCAGACAAGAAAAGAGGAAATTGCAGTGCACAAGAAGCATCCAAAGAAGGGGGACTGGAGGATACCTACAAAAGAAACCTAAGCCACTCTGGAAGGAGACACTGCATGCTGAGACCTGAGAGGCCAGAAGGACTGAGCCAGGGGTCAGGAGACCAAGAGTCTGTCTGATGGAGCCAGGACATTGGTCTTCGGCCTCAGACTGGAACTTATACCAGCAGCTATCCTGGTTCACAGGCCTTTGGATTCAGACTGAAAATACACCACTGGCACTCCTGGACCTCCAGCTTGCTCCCTGTAGATCATCTCAGCCTCCATGATCATGTGAGCCGATTCCTTATAAGAAGAAGTTATTATTATATATAATAATATGTTATATTATATTTTCTGTTTCTGTTCTGTTTCTCTGGAGAACCCTGACTAATATAAAACTAAAAAAGCCTTACTAGGGCTAGCACACACAAAGTATAGGTTTGGGAATGAGAAGTGTGGAGGGAAAGAGATGAAGGTGGAGAATTAAACAGGAGTTCATCCAGCGAACACTTTATCCTAAAGGTCATGAGAAGCCCTGGGAGGATTTTAAGCATGGTCAGATTTGCATTTTAAAAAGAACGCGTTGGCAGTTGTATGAAGAGTAAATTGGACGGGGCAAGATGGGGATCGGAGAGACCAGTTAGGAGCTTGTTGCTAATATCCCAACCCACAGGCTCTCTCCATAGCACCTTCATCAAGGCATTTTGAAGCTTCTTTATGGACTTTGTTCCTTCCACCTTGAAGCATAGGTATTTATGCAGATGTTTCTTTCTCCTAGAACAAGCTCCTTAAGGTGGGAACCAAGACTCACCTTTATTTACCTCACCTGGCCTAATTATAATAGCACTTACCACTTAGAATGTGCCAAGCATGCTACATACATAATGTCTAATTCTCACAATAGCCGTTCAGGAGAGCTATTATCTCCCATCTACCAATGAGAAAATTGAAATTCAGAAATAAGAGTATTTGCCCAGGCCCACACGGCGGGAAAACAGTTGAGCCCGGATTCCCCGCTCCAGATCTCCCGCCCTTTGCACTGTACTGTGCTCTCCCTGGGCAGCATCTCGCCCCTCATACATGATCGATAAACACACGTACAGCTGAGTTGCAAGATGTCTGAGTCTGCTTTTCATAAACTACAGGTTTTTCTTTTGATGTGTGCTTGCCTATAGATGAGTGAAAAGAGAAGTTACCCGTATTTCAGTGTCTTTAATTTCTGGAGTCCTCTCTAGCAGGGGCCTTCTTATTCTCACAGTGAATGCAAAGGTGCTTCTCAGGGTTTTTCTGTATAACAGGGTAAGTCCTGAGCTGACTTGACCAGTGATGTTGGAAGAAGAAGAGGAAAAGAGTGCTGGAGCCAAAGAGGAGAGCCGAGGCTGGCCATGAGCCTCAACCACAGGCTCTGGTGAAATTGGAGGAAACATTAAAGGCTGGCATCATTCCCCCCTTAATCTATAATGTGAATGAGCCGCAACCCCAGTGGTTTTGAGAAAGAGGAATCAGCAGAATTTTGCAGCTTTAATAGAATGAAGCAGCAACTAAAATTTTCAGGGAAGCCTTCACTTCATTACCTCAGCAGGTGTACCCTCACCTTGCAGCTGCTCTTTGCAGAAAGACGTTTTATGTGTTTTCACATAAGTGAAATTAACATTTTTGCCTCCCTGGTATGAACTTATGGTAGATTAATGCTTTCATAGATTGCAAGTAGTCTTTCCATATCACATTTCTATAACGGTGTTAGGGAACAAAACTAATTGTCGTCTATATTGGAGGCAATTCTATTCACAGCAAGATAAAGTGGATTTCTAAACTGTGATTTCCACTGTGTTCCTTCTATGGATCATGAAAGTGATCCTGATGTGCACAGCAGTCAGGCTACTTACTTATACAGTGACGTCCAGCTTTATGCTGAATCCATCATCCTTCTCTTCCCAAGGGAGGACAGAAGCACAACAGAAGCATAATTCTAAGACCACCATCTAATGGAAGGGGTTAATGAGGAGACATGACTCTAAATATCAGTATGAACATTCAAAGACTCAGAGAAAATAATCCATTCCCTAAGAGGTTTAGACATCACTGTGAATTATCCAATTTTTCACTGTAGAGTTTTATGTGTATGTGAGGCACACGCTCTCTCTCTCTCCCTCTCTCTCTCTCATAGTACTTTTTGGATATATAAATACATATAACTATTTCAGAATGTAAACCACCATCAATAAACATGATCTTGTCTCACCATTTGTAAATTTAGACTCCACTACTCTTAACTTTTAATATATTGGGCAGTGTCTATAAAATCTATAAAAAAAGATTTGCTAAGTGAATTAATAGACTAAAAATATCATGAAAAACAAGATGGAAAGTGTGAATGTTTACACTGTTGTAATTAAAAGGCAAAATCCAGGCAGTAAAGCTTAAGACCATGGACTCTCAAACGGGTTCTCCTGGGTTCAAACTGTGCCTCACTACGGTCCTTATCTGGACAGATTACTTACCCTTACCGTGTTTCTGTCTTCTCACCTGGAAATGGGGATCACAATAGGAATCCATTGCAGATTGTCATGATGGTTAGAGTTAACAACAGACTTAGAAAATTCCTGGCAGACAATAAACACCAGTGGCACCATTTATTATTATTATTATTATTATTATTATTATTATTAAGCATCTTTTTTAAACAAATAAGTGGTGAACTAATCATAGGTCTATCTCTTATCAGATTTCCTTAGACTCTCTAGCCAGCAGAATTGTGTTGTCTCATTCACATTACTAAGTATCTCTGAAAGTAAGAAAACTGCATTCCGGGGCACCTGAGTGGCTCAGTCAGTTTAAGGAACCGACCCTTGACTTTGGCTCAGGTCATCATCTCAGGGTCATGAGATTGAGTCCCACATTGGACTCCATGCTGAGCATGATGCCTGCTTAAGAGTCTCTCTCTCTCTCTCCCAAAAAAAAAAAAAAAAAGAAAAGAAAAAAGAAAACTGCATTCCTTTTAAAAACAGACACACACACACACACACACACACACACATATTCTATAGTTCAAACAATTTTCCCCATGGTTATTTTTTATTGGTGGAATTTTTCTATATTTATAGTAAATCTGGACTGTTTAGCTGGTACCAGGGCCTGTTCCTTTGTGTCCAGTCAAATCCTATTGGATCTTGGGAAATATCACCACCTGCCACATCCCCACTGTGAGGACACGAGATAAAATTCTTCTGTTTTTGGCATGAGTCATTTATGTATATTGGAAATCATACTTATGAATTATTTGTTAAATGTTAAAGGAAAAAGAGACAATAGACCCTAGTCTATTTCAGAAAGAGGTAAAATAGAAAAAAGAATGAAAAAAGTACCATTTTCCTAGTTCAGCTGGATTAAGGAACATCCCTAATTACACAAGATGTGGTTTTCATATGCAACAAGTCAAAGAAACCATACCCATATTTTGTGTCAATCCAAAGCTACCAAATGATTTGTCCTAAAATGTAAATTTTTCTAACTAAATTGATTTTCTTGGATCCAGAGAGCATCATTCATCCAGGTACTATCTAGCAAATATAGGGAGTGCAATAAGTACTTATTGACCTAAATAAATTTTAATAAGCAATAGCACAGCACTAGGCTTATGGGAGGCACTCAAGTATTTCTTTTTTTTTAATGAATGAGCCAGAGGAAGGTAGATGGAAAATGGTTCCAGACAATCTGTCTTCCAGTTTGTAATCAAGATTAAGAAAGGGGCTTGTAGGCGGCTCAGTTGGTTAAGCGTCTGACTCTGTTTTGGCTCAGGTCATGATCTCAGGGTCATGAGATCGAACCCTGCATTGGGCTCCATGCTCAGTGCAGAGTTATTGAACACTACATCAAAAACTAATGATGCACTGTATTATGACTAACATAATAAAAAAAAGAATCTCTCTCTCTCTCCCGCTGCCCCTCCTGCCCCCCCCACTCTCTCTCTTTCTCTCCAAAATAAATAAATAAATCTTTTTTTAAAAAAGATTAAGAAAGAAAGAAAATAAGAGTGCCTGGGTGGCTTAGTCGGTTAAGTGTCCAACTCTTGATCTCAGCTCAGGTCCTGATCTCGGGGTCATGAGTCGAACTCTGTGTTGGGCTCCACGTTGGGCATGGAGCCTACTCAAAAAAAAAAAGAGAAAGAGGAAAAGAAAAGGGGTGCCTGGGTAGCTCAGTCATTAAGCATCTGCCTTCGGCTCAGGTCATGGTCCCAGGGTCCTCGGATCGAGACCCGAGTCAGGTTCCCTGCTCCACAGGAGGCCTGCTTCTCCCTCTCCCACTCCCCCTGCTTGTGTTCCCTCTCTCACTGTGTCTCTCTCTGTCAAATAAATAAATAAAATTAAAAAAAAAGAAAAGAAAGAAAGAAATCTATATGGAGGGCAAAATGGATACTATCTCAAAGTAATACCCATGCATACATATCTAATATATGCATTCACTACACAACCTGAAGCAATCTTAATAATTGTCATTCAAAAATACCAGGAACTTTATAGAAGAAAGATCAGTGACTTATATAGATAATGACACTATTAAGCAAATTGCCTTGGATCTAACCCACCATTTATAATATTCTTAAAAGTACTGGAGGCAGAAATTTTCCCCAATGTATGTAGTTTTGTAAAATTTATGTAGTTTTGGCTTTTGAATCTGAAAAACAGAAAGAAAGTTTTTGAAATACCTACTGAGATCCAAACTCCCTGTATCTCCACTCACCAAATTTACAGCTAAGGCAACCATGTGTCAGCAACATTTCTCATCACTGGACCTAAGAGCTGAGCTCAGTCCTCCACTAACTTTATTAGTCCTAAGATCTTTCAAGACATTTGAAAGCCCCTGAAAATCTCTTCTTCTCAGGCCCTGCTCAGTCCAACCACGATGGCAGATAGGTTCCCAATTAGTTATGTCAAAGATGGAAATGAAGGGGGAATTACTTCTTTCTACCCAGACTACTATACAGATCCTAAGGAAGATGATGACTACAAAGGGGTAATCTATATTATAAGCAAGGGTGTTCTTGTCCATCACAGAAATATGCATGAAATTTCCCCCAAATTTGTATCATATCATTTCTCAACACTGAATATTAAGCTTCACTGGGAATTTTTCATTTAGGATAGTATATTTAGATATTAAAAATGGCACAAAGAGAAGCCAAATACATATTCTGCAATAGCCCCAAGTAAGGTCAGTTCCACTGAGGCATATCATAAAATAAAATAAAGCAAAACATTTAAAAGTCATTGAAAAAATTTTAATAATTCAGAGGAGGTCATATGTACCTTCACGGAGGGGTATAGATGTTATGCCGAGATTTGTCAAGTTGTCAAGGCAAATAAATCAAGCCCAAAGGGAAGAAATTCTTGTCTCCTAAGGCCAACTGAAGTGAGGGTAACTAACCCAGCTTGCCTCTTGCCAAAAATGTTTTCCCCACAGCAATTAATAATTCTGGGTGGAATATTAACATTGCACTTACAGGTTCACCAAGAAAATAAAGAATCCTCAAAGCCAAAAAATCAAGAAAAAGAGGAAACACAGGGAAGCAGAGCCCCCAAAACTGACATTTACTCCAAGGGCATTTGCCAAACCCCAATGTCCCTGAATTTCATTTTCTGGCCTTAAAGTCATATGGGACCATCTAAAGTGAGATGTCTAACAGGAGATCCCCTCCTTCCATAAAGCTGGAACCACAAAAGACTAATACTCAGTGTCAGGCTGCACTAGAAATCAGACAGTCCCAGCCCAGGGAGGCAGCAATAAAATTGTCCTAAAAGTTGCCACTAGAGGGAGGAGAACAAAATTTTCCTTGAGAATTCTCAACATAAGCTTATTCTCTCAGAAGTTTGTAGCCCAAATACATGATAACTTGGTGGACTGAAAAACCTTAAATAGATACTTTGGGATAAAATGGTCCCACGTTGGTAGTGCCCCAGATACCCAGCAGAAACAAATGCAAATCCTCTCTAAAAGAGCCCCCCTTCAACATGGGCTTCAAAAACTCCCATGAAGAGAGTACTAAGAAATATGAATTTAGAGTTGAAAATCCCAAACCACAGAAGGCTTTAAGGCACTCATGAATGAGAGCCAGCAGAAACAACATACTATACAAACTAACCTATAAACTTCAAATATTGGAATAAACATCCAAGTATGTTTATTTTGTTTAAGAAATAAAGAGGAGATTGAACATGTGACTAAGGAAAAAGACTTTGAAAAAAATTTTTAAACAAAACCCTTAGAAATGAAAAAATATATTAATTGAATTTCAAAATGCAATGAACTAATTTACTGTATGATTAGACCCACTGAAAAGAGAATTCATGCAATGGACTATAATGCTGAAGAAATTAGCCAGAATGTAGAAAAGAGAGACAAAGAGATTGAAAATACAAAACAAATGTTAAAAAAAAGCAAAAAGGGTGAGATGAGACGGGAGACCTAAGTCAGTGAAGTAAGTAAGGCAAGAAAAAGAGATAAAATGAATAAGCACTGGAAAGGAAGAAACAGAACTTTATTTGCCTATGATATATCGATATACAAACCACTCCAAAAATATACTGATAGATTTTTTGAATTAATAATAAATCTAAACATGGGCCTGGATGTAAAATCAACTGCCCTTCTAAACCAACAGCAAATAGTTAAAAAGTGTACTTTTTTAAATGATACCACTTATGGCATTTTTAAAAACGTGAAGAACCTAAGAATAAATATAGTAAAGATCTTCATGAAAAAAATTATAAACTTTATTACTAGACATTAATTATAAATAAATAAAGATATATGTCATGTTAATATATAACAAGAATTATTATTATAAAGATGTCAGTTCTTCCCAACTTAATATATAGATTCAAGTCAATTTCAATTAAAAAAAAAAACTCCACACAAAGTCTTATGAGTCTTGACAAGCTAATCCTAAAATATATATGGGAGAGAAAGGGGCCAATAAAGGCTAAGATATGCTTAAAGAAGAAGAACTAGGTGGGAGAAGTTGTTTAATAAGACATATATAAAGTTATATTAACTAATATATAATGACATTTGCATTGAAATAGACAAATATACCCCAGACCAGGAGAACCCAGAAATAGCCCCATGTATTTGGAATGTGATTTACGACAGAGCTGCCATTACAGAGCAGAGGAAGAAAGCTCTGCTTCCAATGGATTATGCTGGACAGTTTTATACATATCTTATCCATTTCCATAAATTATCCATATTAAAAAAGGGGGCAAGGAATCTCACTGCACACACAAAATTCAATTCTATACGGATTAAAAATTTAAATGTAAAAGACAAAACCATAGGAGGTTTAGGTGACAATCTAGAAGACTTAGGATAGGGACAGATTTCTTAAGCAAAGCATAACACAGACACACACACACACACGCATGCATGCGTGCACATATCCAACCATAAAGTAAAAGATGGGTAAATTTGACTACATTAAAATTAAGGACTTCTATTCACCAGAAGACACCATTAAGGGAGTGGAAAGGCAAGGCACAGAGTAGGAAACTGACAGTGACAAAATGCTCATATCCAGAGTATGTAAAGAACTATTGCAAATGAATAAGAAAAATAATCCAATAGAAAAATGAGCAAAGATGTGAACAGAGATTCAATAAGTAGATACCACTCTCCTTAGTAATTAGGAAAATGCACATTAAAACCATAATAAGATATGACTTCTCTCATGCCAGATTTGCAAAACTTTAAAAATCACATGATCGGGGCACCTGACTGGTTCAGTCAGTTAAGCATCTACCTGGGATTGAGCCCCACCTCCAACCTGGGATTGAGCCCCACCTCCAGCTGCTGGCTCAGCAGGGAGTCTGCTAGTCCCTCTGCCTCTGCACCAAACCCCGGTCCTGCTCTCACACTCTCTGTCTCTCTAATAAATAAATAAAATCTTTAGAAAAAAATCACATTATCAAGTGTTGACAAGGGTGTGGAATAACAGAAACAGTCACATCTGCTGCTAAGTGTATAAACGGGAAAATCACGTTGACATTATCTAGTGAGGCTGAAGGTATACATCAGCTCGATAGAGAACATCAACTAGAGAAACTCGTGCCCATGGGAATCAAGTAACATGAGGGAGAAGGTTCAGAGCACCACTGTTTGCCCAGGGGGGAGAATCACAACCAACTAAAATGTCCATCAACAAGTGAAAGGATAAGTAAATCACACTATTTCACAGAACAGAATTCTTTGACACTATGAATTATAGCCACATGCGACGAAGTAGAACGAATCTTAGAAACATGTTGAATGAAAGAAGTCACCAAAGAATATTTATAATATGATTCCATTTACATAAGGGTCAAAAACATGTAAACTAAATAATATATTGTTTGTGGACACACATGTATGTAGTAAAACTATAAAGAAAAACAAGGAAATAATAAACTCAAGATTCAGGACTGTGGTTATACTGCAAGTGGAGAGAAGAGGACTCACAGGGACTTCAAAGGTAATGAGAAAATACAGGTTCTTTCACTGGGTCATGAATTCCTGGGAATTTATTGTATTGTCATTCTTTAGAGTTTAAACATATTTCATATTAACTCTTTTGTATCTCTGTAATATTTAATTTACCAAAAAAAAGACAAGTGACAGAAAAAAATATTTATCACATATGTAGAACAAAGGATTGAAAGTATACAATAAAATGATCTCTCAGCAATTGCTAAGAGAAAAAGAAACACAATAGGAAATGAGCAAAGGATATGAACATGCAGATCACATATTAAGAAATACAAATGGCCAATAAATACATGAGGAGACATTCAACTTCACTAACATAATAATGCAAATGAAACAGAACTGTATTTCATCCATCAGGTTGGAAGGATTTTTTTAATATGATAATATCAGGATTAGTAAGGGTATGGAGAATGAACTGACAAAGTCTTGTGGAGGACGAGTTGATGTTATCTGTCAAAATTTTAAATGTAAATATCTTTCCGCCCAACAATTCCTAATCTAGCAATCTACCTGATAGAAATGCACATACATTTGGCCAAGTTGTATATAAAATGTTCATTGTAGCATTATTTGTAAGAATGGAAAATTGGAAGCAATTTCAATGCCCATCAATAAAGAAATAGCTAAATTAGAACACAACTGCATTTTATCATTTTGAAATGTTTTCAACAGCAAGTAGTAAATAAATAGGGGCTCACTTTGATCACATAACAAAAGTCTAGATAAAACCAGTGCCCGTGTTGGTTCAGCTGCTCCCCATGGTCATCAAGGACCCAGGGCCTTTTCATCCCTCTGCTCTGCCATCCATGTGTGTTCTTTGGATTATTGTTCTCAGCTCATCACTCTCTTCCTCTGCAATAGAAACTTGCAGTGGGCTAGAATGGGCTAATGTTGGACTTGGCCTTGCAACTTGCATTAGCCAATTGATTATAGGCAGAAGTAACTATGTCTGCTAGTTCTAAGCCAAGGTCTTAAGAGATTTTTATGTTTCTACTCACTCTCCTGCATTTCTGCGATCTATCCTGATAAGAACTTCCCTCGAGAGCTGCTGACACAGAAGAATGAGAAAATACATAGAACAGACCCGACCCAAACACATTGGAGCCAAGCCCAGCCAATCTCAGGTGAGCCAGCAGAGCCAGATAGCTCACACACCTATGAGCAAGAAAATAAATGTTTATTGTTGTCATCCTCCGAGATGGTAAGGTTTTTGTTAGACAGCAGAATTGACTGATAAAACTTTGTGCATTGATTTTCCATCCTTATGCCTGTGGCCCTGTGGTCTCATGATGGTTTCAAGTTCCAGAAATCACAATTGTATTCAAAGGCCGAAAGCTGGAGATGTGAGGAGAGCAGTCAGGGTGGAGAAAAGCCTCCTTGTGACACTTTTGGGTTTTCATCAAGGAATAAAGATATTTCCCAGAACCTTGTCTGCCAACTCTCCCTTATGTATCATAAACCAGATAAACATGGTCACTCTAGCTATTAGTAAGGATGGGAAGTAAATTCCAGCTGAGATAACCATGACTGCCTGGAGAAAGAGCCTACCTTCCCTGAGATCAATGGATATATGCCCCCGCCCTGGACAAAAGTCAGGTGCTGCTGGCAAAGCATGTTTAACGGTGGTGTCTACCAATCACATTATAGGATACTGGGCAAAGGTCACACAGAATAGGTAGATGTATGTGTCGTGACATGAAAAAACCTCAAAGATCTATCATTCAGAAAGAATAGCAAATTGCAAAACAATACATATAATATTCCCACTTATGTAAAAAAATAAGAAATATGAGTTTGTTTGGGGTACATTCATATGTATGTAAATACACAGAAAAGGGTCTGGAAAATACATATCAAACTTTCACAGCAGTCACTATTGAGAAGGAGGGAGGAGGGTGTGTTCAAAGGATTTTATTTACCCTATGCACGTACTTCTGTACTGTTTGAATTTCTAACAACACACATTAATTTATGGATTACTTCTTTTAAAATTTACTTTTCATCAAAAAACTCAAAGCTGTGTAAGTGAGAGACTGAATGCTGAAAGAGAATATGAGCTAAAAGAGGGTCTTTTTTTTTGTAATTCAAATGGTAAAAAAGATTTTCCTCTATAATCCAACCATTTTCCGCTCCTAAGAAGAAAACAAAGTCACTCACAGGAGATGCTTTGTTTGCCCATTGCATGTCTCTAAAACACAAATCTCCCCCCTTGCATGTCTTTAAAACACAAATCTCCCCATATCTCTCTAGTTAACAGCAGTTTCATTAAGAATGTTAGGCCAAAGAGAAATATTTTTCCATAAGGACCTAGAATGGTCAAATATAACCAAAGTAGGAGAAATTCCTTAGACTAGTTTTTTTAAAAAAACTGTACAATGTTTCAAAGTCCATTTAGATGTGGAAAGACAAACTTCAACTGAACTATGTGTTTAAATATATTTTTGTTTATGTTTTAATTTTCTTTAAATAAATGCGTTATCAAATTTGGAAGAAAAAAAAAAAGAATGTTAGGCCACCCAGCATGAACCTCCATGCCTCCCAGCCTTTCCTTACTGGCCAACTTGGAGACCAACTTATTGACCTTTTGAATTGTTTGTTGCAAAATGCATTCTCCTACACTCACCCTTGCCAGGACCTAGGGGAGACCTAGACATTTTTGTATCAATTCAACCTGCTTAAAATGCAATTATTCTTCACTTTAAAATCCATGTGTATAAAATCGAAGACATTACAAAATCCAAATACAAAGATCATTGAAAAAGTAGATTATATCTTAAGTTCAAAAATTGTTTTATATCAAGTATTCTAAGCAATCTCTTTAATGTAAGAAAGATTTCTGAATGAACCAACTGAGAAAGAGCAAGGCACTTGTTTCTCTTATAAAAGTTGTTCTATTCATTCTTATGGAAGCTTCTTTATTTTATAAAAAAAAAAATCTTACAAACCTGAAACTATAAAGTACTTTTCAATTCCATTTATTAAGAACTGAACTAAGAACAAAACTGGGGAGCTGAGTTCCAAAAAAATGAGTAAGTGGGGCGCCTGGGATGGCTCAGTTGGTTAAGCGACTGCCTTCGGCTCAGGTCATGATCCTGGAGCCCCGGGATCGAGTCCTGCATGGGGCTCCCTGCTCAGCGAGGAGCCTGCTTCTCCCTCTAACCCTCCCCCTTCTCAGGTACTCTCTCTCTCTCTCTCTCATTCTCGCTCTCAAATAAATAAATAAATCTTAAAAAACAAAAAACAAAAAAAACGAGTAAGTTGCACTTCTTCCCTTCAAAGAGCTTATAATTTGGTAAAAGATACGGAAGCAAAACTAGATGAATTCAATCAAATGAGCAACCAGCTTTAAAAGTTTAGAAATGTAATGAGACAAAGAAAATGGTATTTCCCAGAACTCCTCTCAGGGAAAATAATACACAAGGTTGGAAAAAATACTTGGCTGAGTTGCTCTGGGGAGAGTAAGGGGGCGGGGTGGGAAGAAAGGCCCTGAGTACCGAGAGAGGCTACTTGGGTATCAACCAGTGGTTGCTAAGCGCCCCCTAACCCGCACTGTGGATTTGTTCAGTGGTGTGTGCAATCGGGAAGCGTTGGCCCTGGGGGTCCTGCTGAGCTCAGCCTCTCCTCCCAACAAGTGTGGACAAAGCATAAGGAGAGATGGATGTCATGGTTTAGGTTCTGAAACCATCAGAAGCACTTTTCTCTTAGTCATTGTTGCAAAGAAACTGCAAACAGTCTCATGTTAATGCCAGAGACGCACTGAGGTCTATTTTGTAGACAAGATGCTTTTTTAAAGCATTAAGTTAAATTTGTGAACTTCCACTATACTGTCTCTTGCCTGAGGGGCCGGCATTCCCCTACTGGGCTCCAGACCCGCGTCTATCTTCTGCAGGATTCATCTTACCTTCCCCCAGCAAGCTGCCCTCCTAATCTTAGCAAGTAAAACACCATCAACCACTTTACCCACTCCAGAGACATGGAACCGGCCCTCAAGCCCCCCAGCCTCCCCTCCCCTACAGGGAGTCACTGACCAGTCCTACCTACGGAGCATCTCCCAAATGCAACCCTATAAACTCCATGCTCCGTGTAGCTGCCTTAGTTCGGATCCTCACCGTTGCGCCCTGCCTGTCCACAGACGCTCCCTATGCCTTATCTCTGTTCCAGCCTCATCAGCCTCTAGCTGTCCGTCTTTCTACTGCTGCCAAATGATCTTTCCAAAACGGTCATTTGATTATGTTAGATTAAAATTCTTCGGGGCTCTCGCCCACCAACACAAAGTCCAAACTTTTCTAATACGGTGTACAAAGTGTGGGATGATCCATCACAGCCAGCCTTCCCTGTCTCATCCCCTGTCACTCCCCATACAAATCCTGTCGTGGCCACATTAAATGACTCGTGGATGCTGCACGCCCTTCTCTGGGCCTGACTCTGCGGGAGCACCAGAGACACAACAGTGAACAGGAGGACATGGACTCAGCCTTCAGGCAACCCCGAGCACCCTTGCAGGTGCTTGAAGGTAACACATGCTCTCCAGTCTCTGTACCTGCCCCGAGTCCTGGTTTCTCAGAGGTATGACATTGCTGACCCAGCTGATGGCTAGCTGTGTGACCTTGAGGGAATTACTTCACCTCTCTGGGCCTCATTCCTTCATCTATAATATGAGAGGGTAGCTCAAATGACTTCCAAAATTTCTCCCAGCCTTTGAAAGTTATAAATAATTTCAACTTTCAAAGTTAGATAAGAGAGAGTCCTCAGACACGTCCCAAAAAGTAGTGGTGTTTAAACTATGGTAAGCAGCACTTTTAACACGTCAAAATTGCCAGGTTTTCTTCGGTCATCACAAAAGAAAGGATCCATGTTCCAAGTAAGATATGGCCTCTACCGACTCTTAAGCTCAGACACCCTACCGCAGTGTACCTTTATTTTACTAAAGTACTTTGTAAATTAGAAAGCACTAAAAAACACTTCTGTCATCCTATTAACTGTGAGATATGCTATTTTTCCATGAAGTCGTTATATAAACTCAGTCCCTGAATTTCAAGGGAAAAAAAGGTGACCTCACCTCTAAAAGGTGGTTTTCTCACATCTAGCAACAACAACAACAAAAGCAGGCCTTTGGCACTTTTTTTTACTGGACACTCAGAGCCCAAATTTATACCATGAATTACAAAGAAATCTCCTGGAACAGGATCAGACCATGCCAGTGATATCTTCAGCCCAAAACAAAGCTAGCTTTGATGTATTTTTTAATTAATTTTTTTGATGTAGTGTTCCATGATTCATTGTTTGCATATAATACCCAGTGCTCCATGCAGAACGTGCCCTCTTTAATACCCATCACCAGGCTAACCCATCCCCCAACCACCCTCCCCTCTGGAACCCTCGGTTTGTTTCTCAGAGTCCATCGCTTCTCATGGTTCGCCTCCCCCTCCGATTCCCCCTGCTTCATTTTTCCCTTCCTGCTATCTTTTTTTTTTAAATATATAATGTATTACTTGTTTCAGAGGTACAGGTCTGTGATTCATCAGTCTTACACAATTCACAGCGCTCACCATAGCACATACCCTCCCCAATGTCTATTGCTTTGATGTATTTTTAACCAAGGTTCATAAATTAGCTTTCAGAGAAAAATCTTTATTTTGAGGTAGAACAAATTGTGAAACTCACATATAATTAACCAAATCATGAACAGTTTTTATTTTGATTCTTTCACTGTACTTTTAAAAGAAAAATGTTCTTATCAGAGCACGTTCAAAGTATATTATTATTGTTCTGATGTCATTGTCCTGGTTTTGGTATTGAATTAGGGTTGTATAGAATGTTATTTATACATCTGAGGGAAGTTGGATGATGGGTACATATGACTCTCCATACTATTTTTCCAACTTCCTGTGAGTTTATAATTATTTTGAAATAAAAGTCAGGGTTCACCTCATGAATTAATGAATCTAGTCAGTGATCCCCAATGTGCTACCATCACAAAAAGAGAGACAACTCGGTATCACGCACCTCCTGATAGAAGCAGCACCATCCATGAAGGAGCCTTGCCAAAAGGCAAAGGTGAATGTGATCAAACCTCCATCCATCAACTAACTTACAGGAAATACACAGAGCCAAGGAGTAGGTTAAGAGACATCACACGGGTAAAATCAGCAAGATCCAGACTATGGGAACCTCTACAGAACAAATGATCTCATTTCTTCAACAAATAAATTACAAAGAGAGACACAGAGACGGAAAAAGACACAGAGGGCTGTGTGAGAATCTGTAGATAAAAAGGGGCTTAAATATATATCAACACATCTCAATGTGTGGACCTTATTTTGATCCTGATTTGAACAAACCATAAGACAAACTAAAAAAATAAAATAGCCTTTAAGAGATCATTGGAAATGTTAACACTCACTGGCTACCTTGTATTAAAGAATTATTCGCTTTAAATAAATAAATAAATAAAAGTCCAGAGAGAGAGAGAGAGATAAAGAATACTTGTCTTGAAGTATGTTAACGGCATTTCCTCAAATGTTGAAGTGTTTTTGTACGGAGGGTGCAGTCCCCGATTGCTTTACTTAGACACAGCAATGAACTAAAGTACAGGGGTACCAGGTCACCAGGAGGAAAAGAAAATGGAGAAGGTTAAGAATTAGACACTGATTTAAATTTGTCATTTTCAAGTAAGAGTCCATGGCTCTTCACTTGAAATATTAAACACTGCTTGGCAGTTAGATGCTAGATTGGTTTCTTACGTCAGGCCAGAAAGGGGGTGGGTTCCAGATGCAGAAGTGAAGAATGTCCCACTAGAAAACACTCTGTTCCATTAGCCTGAGATATGGCTGAGGAGACACTTCGATTACTGCTCTTGTTCTTAAGTGTTTATTGTCTGGACAAATTACCCTCCCACCTAAGTTTCCTGCAGTCCTTCTCAGCAGAAAGGTGAGTGTTTGTTAAGGAAGTACTGACTAAATTTTATTTTAGAAGTCTCGGTATTTTAAGTGTGCTTTCCCTTTGCTCAAGAACTTTTCAGCAAAACTTCATTGACATCTACCTTTTCTAGAAATACTTCTCTATATTATATTCAATGCCCTGTGGGCATCGGAGGGTAGAGTTCAAAGTTTAATAAACCTATTCCTCAGGTAAGAGCTGAGATTTTATAAACACACCAAGCCTTCCCTTGGTATACTGAATTGGGGCGATTGCCCTAATCCTTCCATTTAAGGGAGCTGTTCAGCTGTAATAAAGAACTGAAGCTCCCTATGGATGGCAGCGAGAGAGAGAGCGAGAGAGAGAGAGAGAACATGGCTCCTATGGTTGGTTTTTTTTAAATCTCTGAGGAAAAGCTATATATATATATATATATGGGATTATATGGAGTTTGCATATAAACCCGGCTATCAGTCTTTGCTACCCATGCATCCATTCTCAAGTAACCTCCCTCTGGTCTATTTTTCCTTTAATCAGCTCCTGTGTGGAATTCAAGCTGCAGCAGCTTCTCTGCACCCAGGAGTGACTTTCATTCCCTGCCAGCCAAAGCCTGGAATCCCTGGACTATGACCTGTCCTGCTGCCTCTGCAGAGCTTCACCAGGTGGGTGAATGGGGCAGCCACGTTTCCTTTTGCTGCCCATCCCTTTATGCCCTCACATCACCCCTTAAACCGGGTCCAATGAGTCTATTACATTTTGCTGAAAGGATTGTTGGCAACAATGCAGACAATCAGCAATTACATATTAAATATGCAGTTCTTTAAAAGAAGCTTAGCAATGAATTTTCATTCATTCAAGAAATATGTAATGATCATTTATAATATGCCAGATACTCTACTAAGCTTGGGCGTTGTATTGGTCAAGGTGAAACTGTAGATAACAGAAACCATATCAGCAGTTTAAGCAGAGAGTGATTTAAAACAGAATTTAGATGCTCTATATAAAAACAAACGTTGGAAAGTCAGGAGGAGAAGCCTCCATGCTGAGCAAGGCAGCAACGGAAGTTTGCTGCTCAGATCTCTCTGCAAGAAAGAACCTACTCAGTGAAGTCTAGTTAGCCAACATCCTCCAGGGGCCACTTTCAAGGTCTACTGCAGCATCCAGATGAGGCCACAGATTCCTCAGGCTGCTCCCAGCCTCTGACTGAGCTCAGCAGGGGTTCTAGATCATGGTATTCCTACCCAACGCTTGGTTCCTCTGATGAGCAGTGTTTGCTCTGGGACGCCCCATCAGCCTGGCCAAAACTTCCTGAAAGCTATGCTGCAGTCTAAAATTTTTCCTACCCTTTCCTCTCTCCTTCCCTCTAGATCTCAGAATGTCATCATGGTCTAAAGCTCTCCCTGCCCACTCCTACGGCCTCACCCCTGCTTCTTCACAGACATTTCCCCCAGTCAATCTCTTGCATGTCTAATTCCATCCTGAGACATGCTTCCCAGCCAACCTGAATTAACTCACTAAGCCTTCAGGAACAAGTCCCAGAACAATGCAACAAAACTGGTCCACCAAAGAAGCCACAGCTGCCACAATCAGGAAATAGGGAATTGTGTAGCCACCATTTCAATGGCTGGATTTGAGGAACATAGTACCTCTGATGCAGTCTGAGCCACCACATTCTGCTTCTCCACGCCCACAAAGTTTGAGAAAAGACACTGAGGTCTCTACCATAGCTGCCATGAAGGAAGGAAAAAAAAAAAAAAAAAACCATGCTTTCTTAGAAAAAGTAACAGAAATGGCAGAAGTGTGGCCCCTTCTTCATAGTGTTCATATTGGGCATCTCAGGTCACATGGAACTTGATGGCCCCTGGCCATTGTTCAGTATTTATGATGGTCCTCTAGCTGCCAGAAGGTGTTTCTCTAAGGGAATAATTATCTGGAGGATGGCAGAGCTCTGCTCAAAAGCCTAAGGGTTTTTCTATAGGGACCTACCACAGACACTTCCAGGACCTTTGAATGAGTTGGGTCATATGTTTGTCTTCTTATTATTGATTTTAGGATTTCTGTGTATATTGCAGAAATTAAGCCTCTGTCAATCATATAAAATTGCAATTATCTTCTTCCAGGTTGTGGCTTATTTTTTCATGTTATTTCCTGTGCTTTTTAATGAACAGAAGTTATTTTTAATGTAGTTGAACTTATTGGTCTTTTCTGTTATGATACATGCTCTTCATATCGTGTCTTAAAAGCTTTCCAACCCTGAAGGCATGAAGATATTCTCCAATATTTTCTTCTAAAATTTTTAAACTTTCACCTTAAATATGTAAGTCCTCAATCCTTTTAGAACTGATTTTTGTGTGTGGTATGAATAGTAACCCACTTTTTTCTCTTAAAGAGAGCCAATTTTCCTAGCGCTTTCTATTGAGTATTCCATTCTTCACCACTGATCCAAAATATATCATTTCTATTATATCCTTTCCTATGTACATGGGTCTGTTTCTGGAATCTCTTTTCTCTTGTATTGACCTATTTGTCTGCCCATACCCAGTGCCACAGCATCTAAATACTATATGTGGCACAAGAAGTTTTACAGTAGGGTCAGTTCCCCTTGCTCTTTGCTTCTCAATTTAAATTTTAGAGTAAATTTTTGAAGGCTCACAAAAGCTTTTTTAAGGTTTTTTACCTGAATTGTATTGAAACTGTTGATCAGTTTAGGAACAAGTTACATCTTAATGGTATTGAGTCTTTCTGTTCTTGAAAATGATATGACTTTGGGTGCCTGGGTGGCTCAGTTGGTTAAGCACCTGCTTTCAGCTCAGGTCATGATCCCAGGCTCCTGGAGTCAAGCCCTGTGTGGGACTCCCTGCTCTGCAGGGAGTCTGCTTCTCTGTCTCCCTCTGACTTTACCCTCCCATGTTCTCTCTCTCTCAAATAAATAAATAAAATGTGTTTTTAAGATACTTTTTTTTGACACAGAGAGACACAGTGAGAGAGGGAACACAAGCAGGGGCAGTGGGAGAGATAGAAGCAGGCTTCCTACCGAGCAGGGAGTCCAAGGCGGGGCTTGATCCCAGGACCCTGGATCATGACCTGAGCCACAGGCAGATGCTTAACTACTGAGCCACCCTGGCGCCCCGATAAATAAAATATTTTTTAAAAAAGAAAATGATATGACTTCATTTTTATGTCTTTAATAAACTTTTATGATTTTATGACCACAAATGTCCCACATATCTTCAATGAGATATATATCTAGGTACCTTTTACTTTGTCAATTTTATCTTGTTATTATAAACGGAGACGTTAAAACTTGTTTTTTAAATGTTTGCTGTTGATGCACAGATATGCATTTGATTTTTGTATAATTTTATATCCCACAACTTTGTGATTCTGTTATTAATTCTAATGATTGGTATATAGATTCTTGGGGGTTGAACAATCATATAATTTGAAAATAAATACAATTGTCCTATAGCCTTCCAAATTTTCATATTTCTCATTTCTTTTTCTTGGCCTGTTGTACTAAGTAAGATATCTAGTACATTGAATAGAAGTGGTGATGGCATACCTGCTTCTCTTCTAAACAGAATGCTTTTACCAATTCCTCATTCAATGTTGTGCTGTTCTTCCCTTCTTGTCTCAGCCCAGACCCACCCCTTCATACTCTGCTCTGTGATGCCAAGGCGGGGAACCTGCATACCACATTTCCCAGATAGCAGCTTCTTGTTAGATTCCACCAGCAAGAGGTACTCATGGGAGATTGCAAGGCGGATGGAGAGAAGCAACTCCCTGTTTTCTAGGTCTTCCTGACATTCCTCTTACAGCAGCTCCTTGGATCTTTTGATACGCAAGCGCCCAGGGTGCTCCCTTGGTGGGCAAAGCCCTACCTCTGCACCACCGTCTCAACAAACACCAGCTGTATGGGCCCCCAAGAGCCAGAAGATGGCTTCCCTCAAAGGTATTAAGAGATACAAGCCCATAAAATGACTTGAAACTATTCCCTCTTTTTCTTTCCTGGAATAGTCTGGATGCCATTAGTCTTTGACTTGAATGTTCAATAGAACTTGCCAGGGAAGTCATCTGACGTGATGTTTCCTTTAAGTGAAGATATCCAACTACTTCCTTAATTTTTTGAATCCTTATTATAAGATAATTTAGATTTTCTATCTATTCATAAGACTGTTGGGAATTTGTATTTTTCAAAAATATGTCCATTTTTGGCATGCATATGCCTAACATATACATAGGCAAAATGTTATTCATTATATTCTTAAATTTTCTTTTTAATCTCCACATCATCTGTGGTGATGCTCTCTTTTTGTATTTCAAGTAATTTCTACTTGTGCCTTCTTTCCCTTTTTTAATCACTCTTCCCAGAGGTTTGTCACTCTTATTATCTTTACAAAAACACAACTTTTGTCTCTTTTGATAACTTTCTATGGTATCTTCATTTTCTGTTTCATTAATATATGCTCTTATTCTCTTTTTCCTACTACTTTTTGAAGGAGTTCATTTTCCTACTGTTTTTCTAATGTCTTAAGTTGAATGTTTTGTTCTTTAATTTTCAGCCTTTCTTTTTCTAACACATGCATATATGAGTATATTTTCCTCAAGTATATTAGCTTCATCTTACAAATTATTTGCTTTATATATTTAGTGTTTGTTTTTTAAATATAATTTCTTCTTTAATCCATAAAATTTTTAGAAATATGTTTTAAATTTTTTTAATATTGTGGGTACAGTGTTGTTTGTTTGTCCATTGGATCAAGATTGCAAGTAGTGGGGGCACCTGGGTAGCACAGTCAGTTTAAGTGTCTGTCTTCGGCTCAGGTCATGATCCCAGGGTCCTGGGATCTAACCCCACATCAGGCTACCTGCTCATCAGGGAGCATGCTTCTCCCTCTCCTGCTCCCCCTGTTTGTGTTCTCTCTCTCTCTCAAATAAATAAATAAAATCTTAAAAAAAAAAGATGCTGTGTTATTGAAATCTTCTGTATCCCTTCTGGGTTTTTTTTATCTGCTTAATTTATTAATTATTGATATAGGTTAAAATCTCCCACTCAATCATCAGATATATCTGGCAGCTCCACTTCTTTTTTTTTTTACATCTTTGTCGATTTTTGCTTGTTTTATCTGTTTTAGAGTATGTTCTTAGTGTATACCAGATTAGAATTTCATATCTCCACGGTGAATTGAACCGTTATCATTTTGTGGCAACCCTCTTCATCTCTAATAAGATTTTTTTCTTAAAGCCTCTCTTGTCTTACTTAATATTACTACATCATCTTTTCCTGATCCTGTGGACTTGATGATGGTTATCATCTCCCTGGCTGGCCATGTCCCAGCCTCTTTGTTCATAAGGCCCGAATTACTCCAACACCTTTTTGTCCTTGCTACCCCATGATAGCTTCTGAATTATTTGTGGATGTGTTCTCCTTGCAGCCAGCCTTCAAATGATCATCTTTGCCACAATAATAACAACATGGCAGATTTCCTCCTCAAAGCGTCCATTCAATGGTCCTATAAGCAGTTTTATTATAGATGTACCATTATTCCTTTATCTCTGTTGGCCAAATTATCATTGTCTGAAAGCTAGATTGATGAGATTGTATCTGCCCTGAGCAATGAGTTTCTAAAAAGAATCCTATACTAATGGTCAGTTTTCATCAAATAAAGCATGCAAATAACCACTTCAAAATGTTTTAAGTTGGAATAGTATCCTTTCTTCAATTCATTTATCAAGCTCATTATCAACATGAATCTACCAACCTTACTTGAATAAGATGGCTGCCATAACCAATTAAATGAACGTGTTAGAAAATCTTTTTTCCAAAATCTGTTTTGGACATCAAAGTGCTTCTTTTTAATCATTTACCTGTTCATGATGACATGCTGTGGATGTGGAAAGTAGCAGAGATGACACAATAAAGTAGAAGGGGAAAGAATGGGTTTTTTAAAAGATTTATTTATTTGAGAGAGAGAGAGAGCATGAGCTGGGGAGGGGCAGAGGGATGGGGGGAGAGAGAATCTCAAGCAGACTCCCCGCTGAACGGAGAGCCTGAAGTGAGGTTCGATCTCACGACCCAGAGATCATGACCTGAGCCAAAACCAAGCGTCAGATGCTCAACCAACTGAGCCACTCAGGTGCCCCAGGAAAGTATGTTTTGAAACTAGTCTCAGTTCTGTTATTTGGCAGCTACGTGACCTTGGACATGTCCATTAATCTCCCTTGTGCCAAAGTTTTTCATCTATAAAACGGGAATAAGAAGATCTACCACAAATTGTTGGTGTGAGAACTAAATTAAGTATAAAAAAATAGGCACTCAATAAGTAAATGTTCTCTTCCCAATCTAGGAGAAAGATCCTTCCTGAAAGCCATGATAGAGTTGAGCTGATGTCTGTGAAAGGAAAATCCAGAACTTTTTTTTTGAAATATCAGTCTCCCAACAATGGACCAGCTCTACCCTTTGCCTGTCTTTACTGATGAAGTCTAGGCTCTGCCTAAGCAGAACAGAACTGAATTAAATCCAACAAAGTCTTACCATGTCCATAGGACTGAACTATAAACTGAAATTTATATCCCCAGTTTTAAGTAAATTAAAAAAAAACAAACCTTTGCTGGTATTCCTTAGTATTAAATAAACTCCATACATGCCTTTTTGAATTGCTAAAGCTAAAAAATTAATAACTGTTAAAGAGCCTGAAATCTTGGAGGCTTTTTAAGCTAGAATTCCGAAGATATCAGAGAGCAGCACCTGCTGGCCAACTGTGATACTGCAGCCCACTGGGTCATTAAAGTGAAACGGATGGTGTGGCTCCCCCTGAAAACTCCCCGGTCCTAGAAGCAGTCCTGTATTCCTATGGAGGGAGCAATCCTCCCTCCCACCTCTTAGTCACCGCCCCCCCACTCACCAGCCCCTACCAGTTTGCCTCCTAAATGGCTCTCAGGGTCTTCCACATTTCATCCCCACGTTCACCACCTCCATATAGGCCACCATTTTTATTGCCCGAATTCTAAGAACAGCCTCCCCAGCCATTTCCCAGATTCAGTCTTTTCTTCATGTAACAGCCAGGTGATCCTTTTGATACAGCACCATCGTGATCATCTCACCCACTGCCAAGGAGTTTCTTATTAAAGGGGTCAATCTTTTACTACAGAATTAATAGATTCTTCTGTCCACCATGGTGTCCTTCTTCCCTCCCAGCATCATCTCTCTACACATCCTTCCTCCACTCCTTGCTCTAGCCACACTGAATGTCACTCAGTTTCTTTGTCACACACCCTGCACTATATTGTTCTTACCTCCATATCCTCACCCTGCTGTTCTCCAACCACTCACCTAATTTACCCTTCAAGTTCATCTTAGCTGTCATTTCCCTGAGAAGATTTTTCTGACTTCTCTAGAACGGATTTGGTCCTCTTGCTCTAAATTTGTACAGGAAGTGTTATTCTCTTATCAAACCTGTGGTTTAATTGTCTATCACCCCCTCTGGACTCTAAGCTTCGTGAGGATAAGAATACATGACTGATTTGTTCATCTTTGTAACTTCACATGGCACAGTGCGTCCATAGGAACGTAATAAATAATTGTTAAAGTATTGAATTGAGATCTAGTGTCTTTTCATATGTTAAAAAAAAAAGAAGATAGCAGGAGAGGAAGAATGAAGGGGGGGAAATCAGAGGGGGAGATGAACCATGAGAGACAATGGACTCTGAAAAACAAACTGAGGGTTCTAGAGGGGAGGGGGGTGGGGGGATAGGTTAGCCTCGTGATGGGTATTAAAGAGGGCATGTTCTGTGTGGAGCACTGGGTGTTATACGCAAACAATGAATCATGGAACACTACATCAAAACCTAATGATGTACTGTATGGTGATTAACATAACATAATTAAAAAAAAGAAATCTACTGTATTTTCAACTGAACCATTTGAAATTGCCTTTTTAAGGTCAAAACTGTCAAATATTGGCAATTACATATGTTCAACCTACAAATGCTGCCAGTTTGGAAGGAGAGAGGAGATTTAACAAGTGAAATATGTTACCAAATAATCAATAAATGTCTTTTTAAAAATATAAACTTAATTTTCACTGAAATCCATTATCCTGGCCACGTACACAATTAAAAACCCATGAATTCAGGAAGTGGTCTTCAAAAGGAAAACCAAAGACCTGTGCTAGCTCTTAAAAACACAGTAGACTAAAAACCTTAGTGAGTATTTTGGTTAATAAGTAACTTCCCGACCTCATCATGTCAAAGTACTGACCATAACCTGGCCATGCGTATATGGGAGTTATATCTAGAACATTTCCATTCTGCCAAATATCACCACAGTTGTTACTTTATCCATCATTCAACACTTCCCCCGAGTAGACATCACCACCCGTTGTGTCCAGCCCCAGGACTGCTGCCTTCATTTGAAAAGGCAATTCCAAAGAAGCAAGCTGCTAGTTAAATAAATACATCTGTGCTTCCTCTGGAATCCACTCATACTTTCAAATAAACGCATTCAGTGGGATAGAGCAAGAGAGTGGGCTCCAGCACAAAAGGAAATCTGTCGAGCAGATGTTGCTTCTGTGCAGTTGACTATTCCTTAAAAGCTTTGTATAAGACTAACATAAGGCAGGGGGCCAGGGCAGAAGGGTAATGTTCTTTAGCCTGTTTATTGCTTTCTCTACTTTTATATGCAGAGATAGCCTGGTTCAATTTCCAGGTGCAATGGATTCTTCACAAACATTCAGTGATCTGGATACTTTTATGCATTACACAACCCGTATTAAAGATTCCATACAAAATTATTTGTTCTTGCCAAAATACACTAACTTTCTACCTCTGTTTATTACTGTTCTGGCTGAAAATGGTCTTTCTTACTTAACCTCTGTTTCTTGTGTCTTACTGGCTCCAAAATAATTATGTTTTGTGGCATAACTTCTCTGATTTTCTTCTCAGTCAGACGTGATTTGAGGTAGAGAATTTAGAAAAATCTATTTACCTGTGGTTTTGTTTTTATTTGAGGATGACATTTTTAAATGCAATTTTAAATTTAGTAATTTTATTTTTCCTTACTTTAAAAAACTTTTTTCTTGAGACAAGAAAATGGAAAATTAAAATCAACATCCCACTGAATATGAAACTAAAGATCCACAAATATCTTGACTCTCTTCTTGCAGTTACCTTTACTGATGTGAGTAGACAGTCTATGAGATGGGAGAAATTCATCTTGTTTTCGATGTATTGATGTGATATTTCTATTGAAGACTTAAAAACTATAATAGGTACTTTAGAAAGAGGCATGGCTCATGCTATTAATCATAATGTGCAGTTGAAGAATATGGTAGATTTTGATATAAATAATGATTTACTCAACTACTGTAATGCAACTTCAGAGTAGTGGGGAGAGAAGTTGATTTGAGTCAGAAAACCTGGGTCCAAGTCCATAACTCTGTGTTTACCTACTGCTTGGCTTTGGGCAAATCTCTTAAACTCTTTAACCACATGTCCCTCCTCATGGTAGTGTAAGGATTGAGGTGATAGGTGATGCTGTGAGGAGAGGGGATGTAATAAATGTCACATTCTTCATTTTCCTAAATCAGATTAAATCTGACCCTCTCCCTACCATGGACACTGTTGTGGCCTGCCTAACATCCACCCTGGTGTTCTCCCTTCCTGAACTGATTTCTCTCGGATGTCCACCCTTCTCTATCCCAGCCCCTGCCCAGGTGAGTGAATCCTAAGTGGTCCTAATGAACACCTTGCCCATAAATGGACTGGGAATGGTCAAGGAGTGCAATTCTGGCTTAAGACATAGAGGAAGTTGGGAAGCTTCTGTAAAACATCTCCTCCATATTCAAAAGAAACACAGAAAGATACAATGTCTTCTCCATTGGATATAGGCATGTCTAGATGTGAAACCAGGGTAGCAACTGGCAGCCATGAGGTAAAACAGCCAGAAGACATGACCAATGAGCTGAAGATGGCAGAGAAAAAAGATAGGAAGAATCTGGATCATTCTTGATCCATAGAGCTAATAAATTTAGCTACCCTGCTTTAGCACTTCATGTTGTCTACAATAATAAAGTTCCTTATTATTTTGCCAGCTGAATCCAAGTTTTTGTTGTCAGTAGCTAAGAGCATCCTAATTGTCACATACTCCAGTATTAGAAGTTTGACCAGAAGTCCAAAACTAGCTATTTTTAAGAATTCTCTACCTGTTGGGTCAGATAAGAACCCTTGGGCCTTACAAGGCGTCGTAGAACAGGAGTTTGTGGTGGTTGTCACTTCTGTTAATTCCTTCCACAGTCCCTTGAGATCCATTCAAAAATGGCTAACTCTACTGAGCTTCCCTCCCTCTGTAATAAGTTTGGCCAAAAGGATAATCACTGAGGTTCCGAAAGGCCTCAGTCCAAAAAAGGAAGCTAAATAGCCATCCCCAGGTGTTTGGGGCAAAATTTGACTCTCATGATCTTCAGGCCCTGGTGTTAAAACTGTGTATGTTGCATTACATGGTAAGAGGAACTTTACAGATGGAGTTAAAGTAACAGACTTTAAAATAAGGAGATTATCCTGGAATACTGAGTGGGCCCAAATAACCTCATAATCCTTTAAGAATGGAAGAGGAAGGCAGAAATGTTCATCAAAGAGATGAGGTAGAAAGCCAGAGAGATTCAAAGTGTGAGAGGGACTCAACCTGCCATTGCTGGCTTTGAAGATGGAAGTAGGAAACCATGAGCTAAGGAATACAGGCAGGCTCTAAAAGCTAACGGGCCTCAGCTGACAGGCAGGAGAAAGTGAGGACCTCAGTCCTACAACCACAAGGAAATGAATTCTGCCAACAACCTGAATGACAAGGAAACAGATTTTCCCCTAGAGACCCCAGAAAGGAAAGCAGCCCTGCCAACACCTTGATTTTAGCTTTGTGAGGCAGGTGAACCCACCAACTTCTGGCATAGATAATAAATATATATTGTTTTAAGTCACTACGTTGTGATAATAAAACACTAATATACCACATGAGGTTCTGCCACATCCAGCTCCAAAAGGCTCAGGTCTCCCTCACCCTCAGAATCCCCAACCTTCCCCTGCTTTTCACACTTCGGGAAGATCAAACTACACCTATGGTGAGCAAGCCATTCTCCCCCTTTATTCTTAAGCCATAAAACCCCCAGCTACCACTACAGTCACAAACAATCATGGGCCCACTCATGCACAAGTGCACAGATACACACACTCCCTCATTCTCTCTCTGTCTCTCTCTGTCTCTCTGTCTCTCTCTCTCACCTTCCACACCCAAAATGCGGTGACAGGATGGTCTTCCCTCTGCCAGACAAATCTCTTCCCTCCATAACACATCCAAAATTAAAACTATTAACTCTTCACCTGTAAACTAAAAAAGAAACAGAAACATAACCAAAAAAAAAAAAATCAGCTACATTTTTCTGAATTAACCATGGAAATATCATTCTTCGCATTCTGTGAATATTGACATTTAAGGTCCGATTAAATTTTGCTTCTTCATAAGGAAACCAGATAATACTGTCAGGAAATCCCTTCTGTGCAAATAACAATTTATCTCTCTTCAGATTCAGAGAAATAGTTAGAGCCAGTAAGAATGTTAGCTTTAACTGTGAATAAACAAGATAAATTCTTGTATCCAAGGTAGTTTTCACTGTTTTTCGTCTATCCCTTCCTGCTCAAAAACCAACAAAAAATCCATATAAACAACACAACCCTGACTGTCTTCGAGTATTTTCTGATGTTATTTACCACACTTTCACAAGCACGATGGGCGTTATGTTAGCCTGCTAACAGACCACATTCAAATTAAGTTGGCCCATTGGTTGCTTTTTAGTGACCTTTACTGTTTTCACATTTTTCTGCATGTGACTGAGCTAATCATCTTTCTGATAGTAAAAACTCTAGTCACCAGTTGATTTTTGTACGTGTACATGTGTAGGCATATGTATATATTATATATATATGTATGTATGTGTGTATATATAATGGTTATTATATATAATATTGCTTGAGTGTCCATATTAATGTTAATGTATGTACACGCAATATACTTATATTGTTATTTGTGAGTAAATATTATCTGCATATAGCATATACTTTTTTTAGGCATTACTTGTGTTTCCCCAAGCCTGGTCTACATGGTAAAAATGAGATTACATTAACAGTGAGCAGGAGTTCTCTGATTTTTTTCCTTCACAGACTATCATGGCCCATCTAGCTCACCTTATTTTCAGGAGCCAGGGGGGCTGTCCTGTGTGTGCTCAGGAGCTCAGCCCTCTCAGGGACCCTGTAGTAATGGCTGCTACTGAGACTTCCAGGGACTACATGGAACTATATGCCTGACTCCCTATGTGACAACAGAAGCAGAGAGAGATCTGAAGATGCTACTCCGCTGGCTTTGAAGATGGAGGGAGAGACCACAAACCAAGAAATGAAGTTGGTGTCTAGAAGGAAGACAAGGAAATGCATTCTCCCCTAGTGCCTCCAGAAGGAACAGAGCCCTAGTAACACCTTGATTTTAGTCCAGTGAAAGCCATCTGGAACGTCTAACCTTCAGAACAATAAGACAATAAATTTGTGTTATTTTAAACCACTAAATTTATAATCATTTGTTATAGCAGCAATAGGAAACTAATATTCCTTATAACCCAAATTAGTCCCCGCATTCTCAGTATCTTCCCCCGGACCTCCCCCTGCAAAGCTTCAGTTTAGAGACACAGATCACACATATTGCATCTGCTTACATACTGTGTCAGTTAGGATGCCTTTGCCTGCAAGCATTAGAAAACTCAACTCAAAACAGCTTAAACAATGAGGGAGAGATACTATCTTACATAACAAGAAGTCTCAAGGTAAAGTAGCTTCAGTGTCAATTAATTTAACTCACACTGATGTCATCAAAGACCCAAGTTCTTCCTATGTTATTTCTTTGACATCCCTGATGTGTTAGCTTTGTTGCCAAACTAGCTCCTTTCCTGGATATAGGACAGTTGCAATTCCAAACATGACAATACCCAGCAGAAACTAAATCTTTCCCATTAACCCTCTAGAGGATTTTTCTTCATATCTCATTGGCTAAAATTTGGTTACCTAACCCTTCTTAAACCAATCACTGGCAAGGAATACTACCACAGTTCGTGTGATCAGGATTTACCCCTCAACATATGAAGGAGGGAAGAACTCAAGAAAAATTGGGCTGTTGGGGCAAATAAGATGGGAATAGTGGGTATTGTCCAGGCATCGACAGTGTTTACCAGATAGAAGGTATCTCATTCAGTTCTCACAACCATGTGAGGCCCACATGTATAGATGGAAAAGCCAATACGCTGAGCAATTCAGGGACTTGCCTAAGGCCACACAGCTCACATGCATAGAACTGAGATATGATTCCAGGTGGGTCTGAGCTCAGAGCTTCAGAACTGCTGTGAAGCACTACTTGATTTCCATTCTGCGGGAGGGTGCGGTCTGGGCACTGAAATAAACACCTCCTCATCTGAGACTTTCAGTCTAAGAGTGCAGGGAGAGTTGTATGGAAAATAATGCCTCATTTGAAGTTGGATTCAACTCAACATTATGAGAACATTACCACGTGGATTCAGGGGATCACACAAGGGACATGCCTGTCATTAGGGCAACCACAACCTGAAGAAGTTGTATTGCTGTCTGAGAGGCCTCCCTTGAATTTAGAAGTCCATCATAGCAGTTAATGACATAGGTGCCAATGGAATTGTCTTCAAAATAAAACATGTTCGTGTATGTTGCACTATGGAGCCAAGTTGGTAGTGTCCTCTCTTCTTTTCTAGCCAAAGGGAGGTGGGCAAAGCTGGGCCTGGCTGGACACAACATCCTGGAGACTTCCATGAGCTAGAAGACAGTAGAGGTTAGGGTTAAGCACAGAGACCATGGAACTTAACAAGAGTCCAAACCCTGGCTGTTCCATTAGCTGAATGACCCTGGGTGAGTCACCTAGCCTTCTTGTGCCTCATCTGTAAAATGGGGATGGCACCAAAAAGGACAGTACAGGCATATGGGCCCTGTCAGCTAGCTGAAATACATGGCATGGCTTCTCTACCAAGCATGTGTCAAGGTCATAGGAGAAAATAGAGGAATTCCAGTACCAAACAGAATCAGGAAGATAAGGTCCAGGTAAGGAGGTACCACAGGGATAATCAGAGGAAGGCCACATCTCAGGAAGTTCAGATTGTGCCTGAGAGCGTGGTTCATAGTGGCAGGACTGTCATAACCATTTCCAAATCTGCTGGCCTTTCTGTAGTTACACTGAGCAGTCATTATAAATAACCCCTGTAAAGGTAGCAGGACCAAAAGATGTTATCTCCTGATAGCAATTTCATATGTAGTAGAGTTGCAAATATACTTGCCCTATCCTCATAAATCCTCCCAAACATGAAGATTTATTATTTTCTTATTAATTAAGCTCTCTCTTACAAGTTACCTGTTCCCTTTGCAAGCAGAAAGAGAAAACTAGAAATTTTAGTTCGATCCTGTCATCTCAAGCCAATCCCAAGATCTGAAGAGTCCTTAGATGACTCGATGTCTTTGGGATAAATGTTCAGTCTTTCAGATGTCTTTGCTTCTTCTCTTCCCCCAAAATGACGCTCAAGGAAGGGAGGGGGTCTTTGGTTCCTCATGGTGTTCCGTGCTGCAAAATGCCTAGACTGGCCTTATTCCTGGACTGGTAACCTTTGAGGAGCAGCCAGCATCAGGAAGGATGCTGGTGTTTCCTGCAGAAGCCTGTGACTGAGCTGAACTGAATCAGCCTCTTGCAGCTCCACAATGGCCTGGTGGTTCTCCCTGACTGACTCGCTTGAGCTCTGATCCATCCTTCCTCTGGTCACTCTATGTGGCCCAAAAGGGTCACCTTCCTCTTACCATGACAGATCCCAAGGCAGGCCCTGTGGCTCTCATTCAGTTCCCTTCCCTAGCCTCCTTGGGCTGCTGGGAGGCACAAGGACATTACTAGGTCTCCTCCACACTTTATAAATTGGTGCAGGATTTGCCTGGGGGGAGAGAAGAATCCAGTCACCTTCCACAGTTCCATACGTACATTGAAACAAACCCCCTCTCCTTAAAGATCTTATCCAACCTACCCACCCCACCCACCCCAGTGTCTCTGGAGCCTCTCTTTCTTCTCACAACCCCCCCACCCAGAAGGGGTAGATTTTCACTTACTTCCTTTTCCTCTCTTGCTGGGACTTGCTCACAGTCACTTTCTCCTCCTGTTGCTGGATTCCAGGCTCATGGCTAAGTCTTGCTGGATTCTAGGCTCATGGCTAAGTCTTGCCCACAGTCTGTCACTTTCTCCTCCTGTTGCTAGATTCCAGGCTCATGGCTAAGTCTTGCTGGATTCTAGGCTAATGGCTAAGTCTTGCCCACAGTCTGTCACTTTCTCCTCCTGTTGCTGGATTCCAGCCTCAGGGCTAAGTCTCCTGAATTCCAGGAGAGAAAAAGATCATCTTACTAATAACATGAGCTAAATGTGAAGCTTTGTCATAAATATGAAGCTCATGGGCGCCTGGGTGGCTCAGTTGGTTAAGCGACTGCCTTCGGCTCAGGTCATGATCCTGGAGTCCCGGGATCGAGTCCCACATCGGGCTTCCTGCTCGGCAGGGAGTCTGCTTCTCCCTCTGACCCTCTTCCCTTCGTGCTTTCTATCTCTCATTCTCTCTCTCTCTCTCAAATAAATAAATAAAATCTTTAAAAAAAAAAATAAATATGAAGCTCATTACTCTGAGAAGAAAAGATCTCCACCAAATTCTCAGAGAGCCCCTTAAAAAAAAAAAGCAAAGAATGATTTGAGGGTGTCCTTGTATAAAGTCAACACAGATGGCATTTGAATTTGTACATAATTGGGATGCATAAGTATATCTATAGCAACAAGGTGTGCAAAACTTGTGATTCCCCAGACTTTGACCACAGGAGAACAGGATGTGACTGCTATGCTAATGAGCTCATTAATATCATGAATACAATTAACAAATGAGGTTGATTATCACTGGCAAGCATTCATTACAAAGAGATGAGATGCTGTGCTCCAACTACACAAGTAACTATTTTTCTGTGTTTGTCCGGAAGCTCTCTTTTCATCTCTGCTCATTTATTACCACTAAATGGATAAATGCCTGAGAATGTGGGCTCAGCTCATTACTTATATATATTACCTTGATTATAATTTGACCTCATGCACATTTCAGTTAGAAGAACCCTACAAAATATCACTTCTATTTATAACACAGCCTCATCTGCCAACTCTACAGAGAAATAACATCCTAATTGGAAAGAATAAAAGGTTACCTTTGCATGTAAACTGCACATTCATTTAGTCATCGATTTTATTTCTTTCTAATTATCAGTGGCTGTGCATCTCCTGGTAGCTTGGATATAGTTGTTTTCCCTCCTAATAACTCCTGAGAAACAGAAACCCTAATAATCAGCTCAGTAGATTGGAAAGCTGTGGTTTTAATGCACAGCTTATTGGGAACATCAAAAATTAAGAAATATTCAGGAATCAAACTTTGACTTCCCTAAGACAGTTGTTCTAAGGCCAAAGGCCTATTTTTACATGACACTGTCTGTGTCATAGGATACACATCCTCTGTGTGGTTGACAGTCAGATAATACTCTTGCCAGCACACCTGAAATTAAATATACATCTTGTCGCCCACAGCTTTTCTCAATACCATCCACAAAAAGTGAAGTCATGGTTCCCAGCTGTGGGTTTTAACCTCTTTGGAGGAAAGGATGAAGCTGATCCCACTGGGAACCACCCTGGTCACCAGTCCTCAGCACCGACGACAACACGCATAGCCACCTTGCTCTCTCCCCCGGCCCATCCCATCTTGCCTCTTGTTCCCTGAGCCACCCCCTGTATGAGTCTGCTCCGGCTGCCATAACAAAACACCACTGACCGGGTGGTCTAAACAACAGACATTGATTTTCTCCCAATTCTGGAAGCTGGAAGTCCAAGATCAGGGTGCCAGCATGGTTGGATTCTAGTGAGACTCCTCTCCTTAAGTGGTAGATGGCGGCCTTCTCACTGTGTCTTCACGTGGTGGAAAGAGGGCTCTGGTGTCTCCTCCTCTTCTTACAAGGGCACCAGTTCCCACCCTTACCACTTCATTCAACCTGAATCACCTCCTTAAAAGCACTATCTCCAATGCAGTCAAAGGGGGTATTAGGGCTTCAACATATAAACTGGGGGGGTCACAGTTCAGGGCATACTGCTCCCTGGCCCTGGCACACTGATGTGCTTATTCGACATAACACGCTATCTTTTCTCCAAGAAAAGGGTTGAGAAAGATGTGTGGATTTTGGATCTGGATTCTCCAGATGTCCTCTTGCAGAGACCAAAGCAGAAGGGGTATGGAAGGAGTTGTTGAGCCACAGAGTTGGTTATGATTATCTGGGCAAAGAATGGCTCTGATTGTGGAAGGCTGGACACAGGGCTGGCCTGCAGAGTGGACTATCACGTGCAGCATAAGAGCTGAGAAGTACTGGACACACCAATTAAAAATACCTGCCCCGTTGGTCGGCTGGCTGAGATTGAAACTTTATCGTTAGAGATGTATTCCACTGAGTTAAGGAGAAGAGGGTCACTGTAGTTGTCAGCTAATAGAAAATGGAAGGAGAAGAGGCCATTTCTTAACAATTTTTCTTAGATTGTAAGAGCCTCAAGGGAAAGAACAACCTTTTGGTCAGCTTTGAATCTCCACTGCACCTACCATGGAGACTTGCATGAAAGTGAGTGCTCGGTAAGAATGCCCTGATTAACTGACTATTGCCCAAAGGCTGGATTCCTTTCACTTCCGCACGCCAAATGCTGAGCACCCATCCTCTTTATGGCCATCTATGTCACCAAGTGCATTTTTCACTGCCTAAGCCTAGCTGAAGTATGGATGCCGCTTGAGGGCAAGCAATAAAACAGCCCAAACAGTTACGTACTAATATGCACCTCGTCCTAGGCTTCTCCCCACTTTGGGAAGGTGTTAAATAGAACACACACTAGTTTCTGGAAATTATATGGGCCATAGTAAAATCACAACCGATGTGCAATTCACCTTGCAGATACATTTATTCTTTAGCATTCTGATCACTGATTCATTTACTGTATTTTCTGTTGTTGTGATATCAAGCAGCTAAATTTCCTACCTTCTTCGGCTCACAGTATTGGAAGTATTTCTATTACAGAATTGCATCTCTTAACTAGAGGAGTTGTCACTAAAAGAATGGACAAGTAACCAGGGTCAGAAAAAGGTCTTGCCCCAGATGCACAGGCTTGGAGAGTCACCTGATGGAGAGATGGGGCATCAGGGGACAGATGCCAGGCCACAGTCAAGGGGAAGGGGTGCCTGGTGATTTGTACCCCATACAGGCTTGACCAGTGGGCTTTTCCTTAAATATCGATGTATCTGCTTCTTGACCCAACCACAGCATATCTGGTTGTAAGGAAGAAACAGAATCCCCCTCAAATTAACTCAAGAAAAAGGATTCTGTTCAAAAGATGTATCTCTTGTGGAACTGATGGGAAAGCAGGGCAAAAATTAAAACAGACTTCAGAGGACAAAGCTAGAGCTTGTCTGAGACCCTCCGCAGCATGAATTCCCAGACCTTCACACCAGCGTATAGTTAATGTATCTGGACTCTTTTAATTCCCTTTATCTCTGTGACTTATCCCTTGCTACACAAAATGTGGCCCTGAAACTAACAACATTGCATCCCCGGGGAACTTGTTAGAATGCAGAGTCTCAGGCCCCACCCCAGGCCTATTGATTCAAGATCTGCATTTTAACAAGATTTTCAGATGAGAACAGAGAAGGGGGTTGTGACGGGGGGAGAAAAAGAGAGGGGACAATACAACAGGCTGGCTGCTTGGCAGTGGACTGGCCATCCCTGAAGCAAGAGGCCACCCCTGACTAAATTCTGATGGGAGTGGATAAACCAAAGGCCGTGGGCGTAAAGAGAAGTATGGCAGACAAATTGGCTTCACTGCACATTTGAAATGTGTTTCTCAGTTTTGGAGCCTGAGTCCATTTTGAATGTTTAGCTCCCCAAAGAGCCCATGTGGTGGGCTGATTGTTACCATCTTTACACACATCTCCTGAAATTAGGCATCCTTACTGCTCAGGTGACAAGAAATGTCAAGTGTCATTAGCAGAGTGAATGTTTGGCCCTTTATAAGCCCTTTTGTCACACCAGAAAAATGAATTCAATGCACATATAAAACTAAAAAGAAAACAGAGCTCCTTATAATTCTTACCAGTTCAGTGATCCAGTAATGAGCTCCCAAAACCTCTTTTCTTCTCTACACTCTGAATCCCTCCAAAGCAGTATCTTCATAGATACTTTCATCGCAGGTGGTGGTTTCCATACCTGGAGGTACAAAACAGAGCTGTATGTCATTTTCTCCTCAGGGTTTAAACCTAACTTGAGGAGGCAAGCCTATAGGTGGCTAATTAATAGACTTTTTTTTACAATCCTGTGTACCTGGCATTTTTTGATTAAATTTCCAAGCCGATTAAATATGAGACTAAAAAAATTCACAAGCATTGTGTCCTGTCTTGCAGAGCAGAAAACTGGCTTGGGAGGCCCTCACCGCCAGGCAAGTCCCTGGGTTGGGAGACAGGCCAAAAAAGAGAGGAAGGCCGTAGGCACAGGGGTCAGAAGTAGGATACGCACAAGTATTCTCTCTCCCCCCGCCCTTTCCTCTCTCCCTCATACAAGCACCAATCTTTCTGTGCTCTAGTTTTCAGCCCACAAAAATGTATTTCTTACCTACTAACCGCCAGAAATACAGAAACCCCTCCCAAATCAGTCTCAAGATTTCTACTCTGGAAATTTACTGGGTGTTGCCAATCAACACACACTCCACGGGTCCTGCTCCCAGGTGCCAGCTGACCTGAACCCTGCCCTGAGCTCCTGGGGCTCCTGGCCTGAGGACACTTCCTTATTTAAAGAGACATTGGCAATTCACCTTTGCTAAGAATATTCAGAGGCAACCACAAGGTAAAGAGAGATTAGGACCTAACAGAGGCTCTCTCTCCTTGGCGTCATTTTATAAATGCATAAACATAAGGAAACAGAGGGAAAGAGAACTTCAAAGAAAATTTATTAAAGCAGGTGCCGAGAAAAGCAACTTCAGGTAGATGCTTTTCAGACCATGTGGGGTTTTTTTTAAAGATTTATTTATTTATTTTAGAGAGCGAGAGAGCACGAGCAGGGGGAAGGACAGAGGGAGAGGGAGAGAAAGAGAGAGAGAGAGAGAGGCAGACTCCCTGCTGAGTGTGGAGCCTGATGTAGGGCTTGACTGCACAACCCCAAGATCGTGACTCAAGTCGAAATCAATAGTCAGATGCTTAACCGACCAAGCCACCTAGGCACCCCAGACCATGAGGTTCTAATGGGTGTTTCCATCATGTGCCAAGAGGTGGCACCTGATCCCCAGTGGGCTAATCATGAAGTCTCATCCCTCTGTCATGGGAACCGGTCCAGGGGCTACAAATTGAGTTCAATCATGATGCCCAGTGATTCAATCATTGCCTATGTAATGAAGCCTCAATAAAAACAGCAAAGCTTGGTCAAAAGTGGCTCTGGAGACCTCTGACTTTGAAGCTGGTATCTGAAATGAGGGCAGTCTTATAGGGAACTGTTCTTTAACCTCAAATTTAGCTAGCTTCAGGTATATGAGGAGTAGACAGACAAGTTAGGAAATTACTTCAGTGGTGCAAGCAAGAAATTATGAAGATAGAAATAAAGAGAAGTGGACGGGTTCAAGAGATAACAAGTAAAATCAGTAGGACTTAGTGATAGACATTGTCACTTACAATCCAAAAAATGCAACATTTTAAAAACACTGAGTTACCAGTCTTATTATCAGTAGTCAATTTTTAAAATATAAATTATAATGACATATGGTTTTTTAAATCATAATAACCAAATAATACTTTTATGTATCCCTACAGATTAGAGATAAGGAAAAGCAAACAACTCTAATCGTAATTTTCATGTACACTATTTCACATTAATCACATTCAGTCAGAGACTAATGCAAATAACTTTAGGGAAAGTAAGCTATAAACCATACTAGTCGTTAACATAATTTCATGTCATCTATCACAGGACTTGTCACTATCCCATGGTCCTCAGAACTGTGCCTAATTGATTGAGTTGAAAATAGTTGTAAATGGGGCGCCTGGGTGGCTCAGTTGGTAAGCAACTGCCTTCAGCTCAGGTCATGATCCTGGAGTCCTGGGATCGAGTCCCACATCGGGCTCCCTGCTCAGCAGGGAGTCTGCTTCTCCCTCTGACCCTCTTCCCTCTCGTGCTCTCTATCTCTCAAATAAATAAATAAAATCTTTAAAAAAAAAAAAGAAAATAGTTGTAACTTTCTATTTCCCTTCTTCTATAATTGAGATTTAAATCATTGCCATCGTTACACTTTTCATCGATGAGCTCGCCCAAAGGAAAAAACTTGAGGAGAAGTATCATTAAAGAGCAAGCATAAGAGCCGCAGTAGAATGCAGGACACACTGCACAATACCACCTACAAATAAAACTTCCAATAGCAGCTCAGGAGTTTGCCTTGTATGGTGAAGTTTCAAAAACCTGAGGGCATAAGGTCCTTACTTTAAACTGCACAGGTCCTTAGACCACCTAACCAGTGACAATCCTGCAAAAATGAAAGAGCCTGCTGAGCATCAGTTGCCTTGGTACTCAGCAGCAATTTGGCATCATGTGGATCAAGCATCTTAATAATGCATTAAGCTTTCATACTCCATCAAGGTATTCATGCTCTATCCTGGTGGTATGAAATAACCTAACATTGTTTCTATTCCCACCTTAACTAGAAGGACATGAGCCACCAAATCTGACTGAGGTTTATCGAGCATACAGTACAATCCAGACTTTCCAAGGACGGTCCTGGCACCTAAATTATTTGCCCCATTGTCACACCATGTATCTTAATTCGGGGTTCACAACACAGAGCTAGTGGAGTTATGTCTTTGTGATCTGAGCTTCCCTGGCCTACCAGCCTGCAGGTAAAACAAGGGTTGTAAACACAGGATAATATTTCTTTGCCTCATGCATACCCACAACTTTGGGAATTCACAACTCAAAACCACCCCTAAATTATTCTTGGGAATCTCAAAGTGTCCAGCACACTTGTTCCCAAGGAAAATGGACTATACTACAGTAGCTTCCTAATCAGACTCCCCACATTCTCTCTTGCTCCTCACATAGCTACCAGAGAAATCTTTTCAAAGTACAATTCCGATGTCATCCCTCTACTTTATTTCTTCAATAGCTTTAGTTGCTCTTCGGATAAAGACCAAGATCTTGGCCTACAAGGCCCCTGATGGCCAGACCTCATTCTATCTCTGCAGTCAAATCTTGTACCATACTCCTTCTCATCATGTCAGCCCACACCAGTCTCCTTTCAGATCCTCAAATATACCATGCAAACTGCCACCCCAGGGCCTTTGCACATACTTCCCCATCTGCCTAATATGGTCTCGGCCAATTACCTCCCACTCCTACCTCTCACTGTTCCTGAAGACCTCAACTCAATTCTTGTGTGTGTGTGTGCGTGTGTGTGTGTGCGCGCATGCTCAGAGAGGCCTCCATTATTCTCCATAACTAGGTCAATTCCCCCGACTATGTACTCTCACTTCACCATGCAGCTGTCCTCTAGAGCCCTTACATATACAAATTGTTATTATATTTTCATTTGTCCTTATCCCCCAGTGAATTTTAAGCTTGCCATTTTATTTCATCATCTATCATGGAAGTTGATATATAGCTTAATAAATATTTGTTGGATAAATGAGTGTATTGGTTAGGGCAAGACTACACTGCTAAAACAAAAAGATTCAATGATAATTTAAAGATTGAAAAAATAGCTTATTTTTCACCTAAAAATTAGTGGCGAACATTCCATGTCAGTGGGTGGCTCTGCTCCACAGTCATTAAGAGACCCAGGGTGTTGTTTTCATCTGCATACTGAGGTTGAGTTAATGGGTTCTAGCCAGTAAGGAAGGAAAAAGAAAGCTTAGAGATGCATACCTAGGTGCCTAAAGTCCCAGCGCTGTAAGTGGCACACATCACTTCTCACATTCCACATGGCAACACCTAACTGCAAGGAAAGCTGATAAATGTAGGGTATTTTGGCAGCCATGTGCCCAACTACAATTCTGTTATTATAGAAAAAGAGGAGAACAGAATCTATAGACAGTTAAGGGTTCCTACCACATAGTGAGTGAATGAATAAATGAGTGAATGAGTGGGTGCTTTACAATCTTCCCAGCTTTTACATAGCAAGCACCATGTGCCCCTCACTTCCACTGCCAACACCATCAAAGTCCACAATGAGACATTCAATGCCCAACAGCCAGGGTCGGGTGTCTTCTTATGTGGCCAGCGCTGCTGCCACCAGGGCCGCAGAACCCGTTGAAGACAAGCAAGACCAACTGAAGCTGCTCCTCTCCTTTTCCTCACTCTTGTTATTGTGATCCCCCCCCACCCCCAGAATTCAAGCTTGGGTCTATAGTGGCTAAGCTGGAAGGCAAATCAAGTGATGATACTTAACTGTACTCAAAGCCAATCCCTGTACTCAAAGCTAATCCAGCCCTCTAACCCTAGACCATTGTGCTGGCACCAAGTTCCTGAGCAAGAGTCCTTCTGTTCAGGTTGAGTTCTTTCTCAGCAGGCTCATTGGTCCTTTGTGCAAAGACTCCTGGGGAAATTACCCCACAGACATTCTCTCCTGACTACTAAGGCATGATTGAACTAAAGGATTTCACAGAGACAGTTCTCAAATGAAGACCTCAACAATACAGGGTAAAGAAAATGTCTTCAAATTGACTCACTTATAAAACATTATAAGATGATCTAAACTCACAGAGTTGTCAACAAACCAGAAAAGGGTATATATAGTGTCCCCTTTACTACTACTGCATACCAGACACTCCAAAGCTTAATGGCATAAAACAGCCATTTGATAATGTTCGCAGACTTCGTGTGTCAGGGATTTGAACAGAGCACAGCAGGGAAGGCTTGTCTTTGCTCTCTCATAGTTGAGTATTCAACCAGGAGGCATGCTCAACAGCGGAGGGGTAGAATCATCTGGCAGGATTTATACTCACACATCTGGTGACTGATGCTAGTAGTCAGCTGGACTCTCAGCTGGGCTGTTGGTTGGAACACCCACACATGCCACTTGGGGTGGTCTCTCCACGTGGGCTAATTGAGCTTCCTTATAGCGTGGTGGCTGAGTGCCAGTAACAAATGTCCCAATAGAGTAAAGCAGAAATGCATGGCATTTTTGTGATCTGGCTTAGGAAGTATAATAATAATATAAGTATAATAGCATTATTTCCACCATACTCTATATGTCAAAGCAGTCACCAAGGTCCACTGGGGTGCAAGAAGAGGGGACACAGAACCCACCACTTAATGAGAAGAATGTCACAGTCATAATGTAAGAGCATGTGCCATGAGAGAGATCTTCACTGCCGTCTTTGGGAAATAAAACCTGCAACATATGCCTAGTTGCCTCTGATAAAAAGCATTTTTTAAGAAATAAATTCATTAGCAATATTTTTGAGACAGTAAGGATTTCTACATTTTGCTATAATGATTGGGAAGGCAGAGTAATACAGTTAGTGCAGACAAAAATGTTTTACTTCTATTTTTTAAGATTTTATTTATTTATTTGAGAGGGGGAGGAAGAGAGAGAGAACAAGTGGGGGGAGGAGCAGAGGCAGAGGCAGAGGGAGAAGCAGGCTCCCCGCTGAGCAGGGAGCCAGATACGGGGCTTGATCCCAGGACCCTGAGATCATGATCTGAGCCGAAGGCAGTCGCTTAACTGACTGAGCCACCAAGGCATCCCAGAAATACTTTATTTCTATTACAATAAAACCAGAGCCAATTGCCTCAAAGGCTTTGAAGATCAACTGGCCAAGCAGGGGGATTGTCACATATAGTTTACCCAGCACGTGTACCATCTACCTGATGAATGACTTGGGAATTAATTTTACACTCTTACGGGCATGATGAACTCTAGGGGAAAGAAAAGATACCCTCTGCAGCTTATATGTCTTTTGCTGTCTTTATTTCTGTCCCTGAGTAACCCAAATGCCCTGAGGCCTCACCAGCCTGCAAAGTCACAGCAACAACAGTGCCCCCACCTTTGCCATTTTATGGTCTCCACTTACATTCACAGGGTTGTGCAACCATGGCCACCTTCCCAGCCTCCAAGTCTCACCCATTCTGAGAATCTCCAAGTATTGTCACGCTCAGAAAGAAGTCTCTTCACACTCTTCTGCTCCAAATGTTTACCATCAAAGAGTTGCTTGAGGGAGTTGTCTGGACCACCACCAACCCCCGACTGCCAACTGCTAGTGTCCTGCATGAGAATGTCACAGTAGGGACCACAGTCTCACCTGACACTCTGGCACCACCCTGAGCCCTCAAGCGGCCAAGCTGCATCCTGAGGGAATGGCCTCTTCACCAGTGCTGACACACAGACACCAAGGCTCACAACATCCCTCATTGAAGTGACCCCTCCTGTTCTGCTGTCTCCCTCCACTCCCTCCACAGAAATAGCTTTAGTCTCGGAGTCAGACCAACAGACACAGACGGGGATGCCTGTGTCCACAGCAGTCCCAATGCACAGATCCTTAGGGAGCCAGAGCAGTGTTGGATTCTCAGCAAAGATGTGAAGAATGGACTATAAGAGAGAAGGTGGGGGAGGGAAATGTGGCAAAAAATATATATGCACATACATAGGTTATAGTCATTAAAATGACTCCTACTAACCATAAGGTAGTGGGAATGAGTGGTAGAAACTAGATTTGAGAGAAATTTCTGACTGGAAACAAGAAGATGGGGTTGATTCGATACGAGGTGGGAGGGAGGAGTCAGGGTGACTCTAGGACATTCAAATTAGGAGGACTCAAGAAGAGCACAAGAGATAAGAAAATCAGTTTGGACACATAAAGCTCAGGTTCCTATAGGACATCCAGGTGGAGATGGTTAGAGGGTGGACTGGACCATGGGCAAGAGGTCAGGGCTGACGTTATAAGGAGTCGAAAGGTAGTAGAAACCAGAGCAGGTTCATGCATGAGGAAAGTAAGAAGGAAGGGGAAGACGCAGATGTGCTGCACAAGGAGGCTGAGGGGAACGGGTTTCCAAGATGAAGCCCTTGATGTTAATCCCACGTGCCATGTTGTCTTCAGGTATAATTCATTTCTGGGCACATTCCATTCCTCATTAACATTTCTTTTTTCCTTGGATTGTTTTTTTATTATTTCTGTTTTATTAGGCTGATACAAACGCCAAGTACTTCTCGCAATAAATGGCCTCTTTCATCTGTTATATCACCCAAATGAATTCAAGCACTTATAATTAGCAAGGTTTACATAACAGGTATAATTTCTTGCTAATAAAGTCAGGCCATTATCGTTGATTTTTCTTAATGGAAGAATTTTGTTTTTGAAATAAGCAGCAGGCATTAACCAAAGATATCTGGATAGCGATAATATGCAACTCTGATCATAACTTGTTTGCTACTCTCTTGAAACTAATCATAATTCTGGAACAAAATAAAAACATTAGGAGATTAATAAAAGCCATTTTATCAGACAAGGCTCATACTTCTTTAGTGCTATATTTATCACACAAGGGGAAATTACTTTATTACACGGGTAGCAATGCATTTATGACAAGGCACTTGAAAAATAAATCTGATGCTCATTTTCAAATTCCATTTCTAAGTAGTCATAAGCCATGCAGCCATCAGAAATCATTTTTTTAAAAAAACTACCACATGCTTTTAAGTGCTTTGTTCTTAAATAAAAGGACTTGGCAGGTGTATGTATTACAGTTTAGACTACTGATATATGGTGTATGTTAAATCATAAATGAAATTCAATGAGATGGCCATTCCAAATCTAAATAGTTAGGCAAAAGAAAGGGTTCTTTTTAAATTATTCAGTAATTTCACAGAGGCAGATAATTTCAAGGAAGGGGGAGAAATGCCACTTTCGCATTTAGAAGATCAGTGGTAAATCACTGGCCTTGTTAACCTAAGTGTCACTGGCTTACCCCACCAGTCAGTTCAGAACTCCAGGGCTCTGCAAAGTATCCGCTCCCCACTCCAACCCCAGCCCAAACGAGTATTTCCGGGAGGACCTGGACGGAGCAGAGATTGCCCATCAAAATCCAATCTCCCATTTCAAGATATAAAATTGTAACTGGGAAGCAGCTGCCCAGCTAGGGAAAACTGTTTCCCTCTCCTTTGGCAGTTAGGTAGTGTTGAAAGATAAACTAGGGCATATTTTTGAAACTTTTAAGTTTATTTGAGCAAAAATGGATTCCAACAGGGCAGCAGGGAAGTCTCCTGGGTCCCTGAATCACCACATGGAGAACCATCCACTGACCCCCGGACTGCTATGTGAACAAATTATAAACTCCCACTACGTTTGAACCATTATACATTTTGGTGTATATGTTGCAGCAGGTTATCCTAAGATACCAGAGGATGACTCATCTGTGTTTACAAACAAGTAAAATCAGCTAGGCAATCAGCTACTGTGTACCAAAGCATTTTGTTCTTTTCTTTTCTGCTCTACTGGCCCTACCTGAGGCATCCCGGTGTAAGCCAGACAGCACTCCATCTGCTTAGCTTCACCACCCACACTGCCTCGGTCAGGCACACCTGCCACTTCTGATGGGATCACCAGACATGGCCGCCACGGCTGCCCCCAGCACTTCCCGTGTATATTCTGGGCACTGTATATGATCTGGCACCATACTACCACCCTCCCTGAACCCTGCTACCTCTTCAGCTAGAGTCCTTGGAGAAGTATGGAACTTCTCCAAGCTTTGTGGTGAAGTAGATGAGAGTATCCCTCCCCATTTGGGGAGTAAAGTCATTTGGCTTCAAGCAACTGAAAGAAAGAGAAAACCCAATTAGTGGTGGTATAAGCAATAAAAAGCATTTACTTATCTCACTTGACAAGAAGCCTAGAGGTATAGAGTTCTAGATCTGGTGCAGCATTTCCACAATACCATCAAACATCTAATTTCTTTCCATCTAAACTTTGCCGTTCTTGGCTGTCAGCTTTTCATTCTTAGGCATGTCACCCCTGATCACAAGATAACTGCCATGGATCCAAGCAGCACCTCGCGCAACATCAACTGAGCAAAAGTTGGAGAGTTTTCCTCAGAAGCCCAACTGCAGATTGCTTCTTGCAAAGCATCGAACAGAACTCCTCACATATTGGGTCACGTTGGTTCTGAGGAACACTGGGGAAGGAAGACTCAGCCCAAAGCAATAAGATTACCATCAATAACTAAAATCAATCATGATTTTAGCCCCCATAGCGGAGACCCCCCCCAAAAAAGACTCTTTGTTGAAAAAAAAAAAAGAGGGGGTGGAGGGACATCTCATAATTGGCTGCCAGATTCCAATACCACAGTACTGCCTTCTCCTCACAGAAAATGTAGTCCAAGACTCCTCTGTCTTTTACGACCCAGACATAAGTCCATGGTGGACCACCAGAGACAAGACTAAGTGGCTGAAGCCCCTGGGTGGCTCAGTTGGTTAAGCATCTGACTCTTGATTTGGGCTTAGGTCATGATCTCTGTGCTTAAGATTCTCTCTCTCCCTCTCTCTCTGCCCCTGGACTCCCCCTCCCATCCCTCCCCCTCCCCGCTCTCTCCCTAAAAAAAAAAAAAAAAAAAAAGACTAAGTGGCAGACATCTGCTCCCTGTATCACACACACACAAACTTGCTATGACTATGGTTTTGGTTTTGATCACGGGTCAACCTTTATCAAACTTGCCTCTCCCTCTTAATATAAGAGCCTCATCTAGTGGTAATCAAAAAGACTTCCTTGCAGCAATGCCCACCAGTCTGAGAGATGAGCTCACCATACATATGCATATTATATCCCGTAATAGTCATTGTTTGGGCTCAAGCCACAGATTACCAGCCCAAGCCTCCCACTTTTCATTCACCTTGGCAGAGCTGATCTGATGAGACATCAAATCAACAAGCACATGATTTTTCATACATAGACAACCCTGGTCAGAATGTATTAGAAAAAAGTCTTATCCCAGAACTACATATTCCAAAAAGAAAATATGATTGGTGTTCAAGTCACATTAACAACAAACACTAAAAAAAAAAAAACTAATAATGACAACAAATCAATATTAACTGCATTTAATTGTGAGAAAAATAAAAAATTGCCACAGGGAGCACACTACTTGTCAGGAATGGTATGTGTTAATAATCCCAAGAGAAAAATTCATCCACAACTTCACAAAGAGTAACTTTTCCCAGGGGAAATGGAAATTAATCAAAGAAAAGGAAATGCAACAGAATTAAATGATTTTTTTTAGGCTCTTAATATTTTCCTTCTCCCTATTTAAGTGATTCCCAAAATGATGGGCTCTGGTTGATAAAAGATTCCAGAACAATCTGAGATGAGGCTTTCTGATCCTCTATACTCCATACTTAGGGCAGTTCACTGGCCTTTGTGATAAGACAGGCTGTGCCGCTGACACCAGGTTTCTGATAGAGTGAATTTATTAAAACATTATCCACCAAGGTGGTAACGGGTAACATGTCTCCCAGGCGTCAGTTTAGGTCGGTGATTTCTAATCTCCATAAATTTCTCTGGAACTGACTGTAAACTAGTTAAATGGTTGGCTGGTGACAAAAAGATGAGGAAAATAATGAATGCATATAAAGCAGCTCAAAAGATTTGGAGGGATTTGTATCTGCTCTGTAATTAGGTTGGCGCTCGGGAAATTAAAATTCTCATTGGCCTCCTCCTTCCCTGCCTCCCTCATCCCAAGCCTCCTCTTCTTGTCCCCAATAAAAGAGCTCTGGAAGCAAATGGGAATGGCAGTTTGAGGTTCAAAGACACAAAAAGGGAAAGGAAGATGGTTGGAGTGGGGGTGGGGGGATGAAAAGAAAAGGCAAGGGCGCCTGGGTGGCTCAGTCATTAATCGTCTGCTTTCGGCAAAGGTCATGATCCCAGGGTCCTGGGATCGAGTCCCGTATCCCTCTCCCACTCCCCCTGCCTGCGTTCCCTCTCTCGCTGTCTCTCTCTCTCTGTTAAAAAATAAATAAAATCTTTAAAAAAAGAAAAGAAAAAGCAAGTGGGTGAGGGCTCTCCCCGTTCTCTGCATCGGGCAAGGGACTCTCACACAACCGGAAACTGAACCGTCTGGTAGGTTCAAGGACAAAAGTAGTTGCAGAGAATTTATTACCTCACGTTTCTGTAACTACGGCTTGCACACTGGAGCATCACCATCTGTTTATGTTCTTCCTTTAGACCGGGGGTAGGCAACGCACCTGTCTTTGGGCCAGCCTTAAGAATGATTTTTACTTTTTTTAACAGTTACATTTTAAACAGTTCTTTAAATGTCTACATCATGCTCTCAATTTTGCCTCTTGGAAGAATCTCAAAAAGTCCAAATCTAAAGTGTTTACTCTCCAGCCCTTTAAGGAAAAGTTTCCAATCTTTGCTGTAGATGAGACCTCTGGGGGCACCACTGCTCATTACATTCTTATCTCTTGGATCAAGGCCTGGTGGTTGAAGGGATTAAAGAAAGTTTTTTTTTTTTAAGATTTTATTTATTTATTTGTTAGAGAGAGAGCGCGCACACACACACAAGCAGGGGGAGTGGCAGTTAGAGGGAGAAGCAGGCTCACCCCCGAGGAAGAAGCCCAAAGTGGGGCTCGATCCCAGGACACTGGGATCAAGACCCAAGCTGAAGGCAGACGCCTAACAGGCTGAGCCACCCAGGCGCCCCAGATTAAAGAAAGTTCTAAGAGAGGATTCTGAAACAAGGTGTAGACATTTTTTTCATTTGCAATTGAAAAACTGGGGCCTTGAGTGGCTAATTGCTGGCCCACAATCCAACAGCTATTTAGAGGTAGAGCTAAAAGTAGAATCCCCACTGCAAGGAGCCACCCGGATGCAATGAGGCCTGCAGAAAGCACTCTACCACCTTTCCAAGGCTCGCTTTCCAGCAAACTGATCACAGCTGCTGAGGGTGGACCTCGATGAAGAGAGACAAATACATTTAATAGGGAGTTCCCCCAAAAAACTGATCTTATTCCTAGAGAGGGATAGTTTGAGACTCAGTCCTGGGGAAGTGACAAAGCTGACATTGACCCAAACAATTAATCTGTCTACATGGGCCTGTTGGGAAGACACTGAAAAACGTGTTTCCTGTGAGGTTCAAAACTGATCTGTAATGTACTTAATGATAAACTGCGAGAGGACACATTGACAAAATAAAAATAAATATATTCCACTATGTATGCTCAGAATTACATCAGAGGGAAAATAATTTGTTTGGTAGATTTTATGCCCATTTTTAATGTCTCAAGTGATAAAAGAGTTTCTGACTCTTTCCTGGGGAGGTTACTCTCTAAACTAATACTTTCTGTTGTCATTCATGTTTGCCAAGGTGATATCTCTAGGTCTAATGGCTTTATTCGCCACTCAACACAGATGCTGAGTCAAAACCATTCTTATAATACCCAAACTGTATTATAATTTTTGCTGTAGTTTCAAAAGCTTGGGGATATAAAATCTTGATACGTATATATTTTTAAAAATACTGATGCTTTCTTTGGAATTTGGGAGCAAGGAGTCAATGAATTGGGTAAAACTAAACTTTGACCTGCCATCTGGGCAGTTATAATTAGCCTAATGCTATTGCGTAGGTGAATTGCGGCTTTATGTTATCTAGACAGTGTTAGAGAAAAACCCTTCCTTCCTCTCTCCAGAGTGCTCTTTTGAAAGTCTTGCTGCTCTAGTTAGTTCAATACTATTTATTTTCACTTGTGTTCATTACTTTAGTCCTCAGGAGTAATGTTCAATGTTTAGCAACAATAAATTTTATTTCCCACATGTCAGTCTGGTTACAAAGCTGATACAAATCCCTCTAAATCTTTTGTGCTGCCTAGTATGCATGCATTATTTTCCTCATCTTTTTGTCACCAGCCAACCATTTAACTAGTTTACAGTCAGTTCCAAAGTAATTTATGTAGATTAGGAACCAAGAGTAGTCCAAAGCCCTCCAGGCATCTCACCTGGCCTTCGCTGCACTGGATGGGGTTCTCTCTCCATCAAATCAACCCTTCCTACACCCATGTTGAGCTGTGGCATCAGCTTTATTTAACTTCCAACTTCAGAACACAAACTCTGCTCATAATCAACCAACCAACAATTATTTCTACGCACGTAATGCTCTTCTAAGGAGTTGCTCTTGGTAGATAGATGATAGATAGATGATAGATAGATAGATAGATAGATAGATAGATAGATAGATAACAATAGATGACAAAAAGGCAATATTAAACAAGTGATTTTTTTCAGAGTGATTTATTTAAACCTGGTTAAGTATTCCAGTAAGTCTCATCGTTTCAAAAGTGAGTACATAAAGGGTAAAAGGAACAAAATGATCTTCAACTAAATTGCCTCCATTTTAATTTATGTAAGGATTGGCCAAAGACAACTTATGCTAAAATACAGGATGACTCTTTAAGCTATATTAGACATTTTGCAAATATCACTCCAATATAACAAAAGTCCTTTGTCCATATAGGCTATATTAAAAAGAGGCAATGTCATTTTCTCTAGGGTTAAAGCAATCAACAAATATTTACTGAGTGCCACTGTTTACTCTGTTTTGTGTTGAGAGCTATAGAGAATGTCATAATCAGCCCCAAAGAAGTGATGATTGTAGACCCCTTGATACAAAGATGTCAAGATCAAGGAGAAGGCCATATCCAGAAAACATGAAGGAAAAGAGACGCAAATCAATACAACCTCTTTCTCTGTCCTTTTGTCTACATTCCTTTCCCCCATCACCAAGGTAGGAAGCTTAAGCTTGATCCGTTAAGACATGGGTGCCATTAAAGATTTTAGAGCAAGGACAGAATGACGCCATAGAAACCAGAGCAACCAACATTTCTTACAAACAAGGCTTCAGGACACTGTTTACAAAGTTCTGCCCAAATTTTTGAAGGCTCTGATGAAATAATTCACACATACAAAAAAACTCTGCCTTCAGGTGACTGCATCTAGACCATGTTCAGCAGGTTCATGCTTTATTTATGCCTTTTTTTATTACATTATTAAGAAAACAACCTCTGAGAAGCACCAAATTTGTAAATTGTGTCCTTTCAGAAATTTGTTCATGAGCGATTGAGTCGAAACAAAAAACTTAAGGCTGCCCAACCCAAATGAACTAGACAAGGTAACCAAAACCCTCACCAAGCACAAGCAAAAATTCACCCAAACAGAAGTATGTGTTCAGCAGATAAAACCTACAAACAGCACACTAAATTTTCGTACTGAAGCAGTTAGGATCTTCTGGAATGTTATTACATTTGACCATCTAGTCATTGGTTAATATGTCTTTTTTTTCTTTTACTCTATTATTATTTTACCATGTCATCAGGTTAAAAAAATATCTAGGGATCGTGGTTTCCACCATGGATTAGTAATTAATCTGTTCCTCCTGGGGCTGATTTTCCACACCTCTTTTCATAACGTAAGCTTCTTTCAAAATTATTTTAATCTTTTGAGTAACTGTAAATGAACAATAGCCCAACCTTCATTAATAAACACATTACAATTCTCTAACCTGGTTTTCCTGCCTCTTCATTAGGGATAGCTCTGGGGCAGCACCGGGAGGATGTGTACAGTCTTTCTTCGGGTTCTCTGCTTTGATGGTGACTAGAAGCAGGCAAACTCCCTTGGCTACTTTGCATGTTAAAGGTACTTCTGGCAGGTGTCTGGTTGAAGATCTAAAATCTCCTCTCCTGTGTAAGCAAGGGCAAACTCTCTTCAGTGACATGAATTGACAATAAGAAGCATATTTAACAAACTTCAGTAACACTTTGTACCTCTTTTTTTAAGCCATAGAACCTACATTAGAGAAAGTTTGGACCTAGGGTTTTCTCTTGTGTCACTCTGCCCTACGTCCCCTAGTCACCAACAAAGCCTTTTAACGACTGAGCCACCCAGGCGCCCCAGCATAAAGCCTTTTAAGATGTCGCTGCTTCTTCATTCGAGCAAACCAGGGCAGAAATCTCCAAGTCTGGCTTTTTAATTATTTTTTAAATATTTTTCAATTTCTGAATTTGCTTGCATATCACTCACTTATTTTCTATACAGAACAGAAGTGCTTGAATTATGCATAAAACCTTTTAAAAGGCATTTTTCAGATAAGGCACTTTGTATTATTAAGCATTGTAAAATTATTATTGCACATCCCTTTTATTATGTAGCTCATTTTAAATGGGCCAGAATATTTTAATTATCCAAGAAAAGCCATAGTTTATAGCTTAAAATTGAAAATATATCTGCACATTTTTTCCATAAAATATGCATGCATGATTTTCAGCTCCATTTAACTAATGTGTTTTGGAAATATGTTACAATAGTAAATGCAACAAATCTCAGTCAAGGAAAAAAGTAACATAAAAAGTTTGATTAATAGCAACACTTTTTTTTTCATTTTACAGAAGTCCGTATTTTGAAATATGAATCATTTTACATAGATAACCTCTGTGTTTCCATGCCGTTTATCTAAACTGAAGTATATTACAACTCTGGGTGCAGAATTGCAAATTATACCAAAGAAACAACTGTCAAAACAACATAAATTACCCAGAATGCATTTACAAAGAAAAAATTGCCACTGTTAAAGAATTAAAGAGTACTCCAAAAAATCAGATAATGCCCACAGCGTGGATGTATTAAGTTCAGAAATGTAATATATTTGCAATCATATTATTGAAAATTATTTCTTAATTGAACTAGTAATGTGAAGATGAAAGTTGTTAGATCGTTTGGATTGATGATCTTCATAATCAGCTCCTGGTAAGCACATAAAACATGCATGGCCCTGTATGTCAGTCATTTCCTTGATGGTATCACTTTTCTCAGATGTAACTTCACAGTAAAACTCAGCCACATTTAAAAACACATTTAAAATGTGTTTTAAAAATTGTGGATGAAAGCACATTTCTGTAAGGCAAAATTGGTTTGTGGTTTCTACTATAAGAAAGAGAATTACTATGCAGGGTACAGGAAGTCTAATTGTATGGTTTGCATGGTTGGGTAGTAGCTAGTTTTCAGCTCAACCACACACGTCATGAAAAACAATACATTGAATTTACATAGCAATTTCCTCAGTGGAATTCCAAGAACTACATAATCTCATTTAGACTCATAACATCTCTTCTAGGAGCCACAAAGTTGGAAATGTCTCCATTTCAAACAATGGAAAAGGGGACGCTTATAGAAATTGGACAACACTTCGCACCGAATAGATTAGAAACTTTCTAAAGGCAGAACTTCCAACAATTCCCTTGGAGAGATTCCAAGTGCACAGCCCCTCTGACCACGTGTGTGTGACCATGTACAGGCACCACACTTTCCCAGGGGCCAGCATCAGACCACCATTGTTAGACAGAGACGCCTCTATATTAGGAAACCCGGACCTTGGCATTTCAACACCTTCCCTCCTGGCCCACCATCTACTACTAACACCACCCAAGCTGACATCCGTGCCACCTGACTCTGTCCCAGGACTATGGGACTTGACACACATCCCTTGCTTCAGCCCCAGTGGCTCAGGTCTTCCTAGACTTTGGCGTATACAAACTGGATCTTCTTCTCTGCTTATTCCTAAGGATTAGCGTATGTTACAATAGGATTCTCCTTCTCGACTCTGACTTCTGTGCCTCAGTTCTCCTCCCTGGCGTCACCTTCAGAATCAGGGCTGCTGGTCTTCTTTGAACCCTGCCTGAGGCCTGACACTCCCATACATTACTGTAGGACAGGCCCCAGCCAGCCTATCAGCAGGTTGGATCCCTGTGGCCTCAGCACCCACTCTAGGGCGAGCCACTCCTATAGCAATGGACTCTAGGGTACTTCTATGTAACTCTCATGGCCTGAACATGGGGCTACGGAGAACAGAGTCACAGACCAAGACCCCAGGCAGCCTCACCATTCTGTGGCCCCAGGTATACCACCCAGCGACTAGCCAGCAATATGGCAGAGACCTAGTGTTCTTCACAGGAGACACAGGAAAGAAGTGGAAGTTCTGAAAGCAGTGCAACTGTAGCATAATCTTTCTAGGAGATGGGTATTGTATGAGTGTGGTCATCTTGCTCAAAATGCAGCACCATGGCCATATTGCTCCCGCAATAATCTACATAACCACCAAAAAGAAAAATGGCAGCCAGTGGGGCTTTTCTGCTGAGGAACAGACCAGTTTCCTGAGATAATCTGAGTTGTACTGCTGGGCACTTTAAGACAAGCAAGATACTGCCTCTTGGGAAGATAGATTCTGGCCTCCAGAGCCACCTTGACTGTTTGACTTGGCCTTAAAATTGTGTTCCCATAAACTCTGGCATCTTCTCTCTGCCCTGATCTTCCCTGGCCATTTCCTGATAGGGACCCACCTTGCTTCTATAACCTTTCACCACCATTCCAGCCACTGGCTATACCTGTTCTTCATGCAAGTTCCCAGAGAGCCCTGCTCAGGCTGACCCAATTAGTTCCTCATTCATTAGAACACCCACATACAATGTCTTACTTCCCTCCTCTGCAGCTTATCCCCACTGAGCATTTGGTTTAAGTGATTTTCAATCATTACCATTCACTCACACTCTAACTCCCAACCTCTCTAACCAAAAAAAAAAACAAAACAAAACAAAACAAAACAACAACTATATATATGTATATATTTTCACCGAACATCCATTCCTTTATTTTTTTCTTTCTCACATAACCCTAGTTTGTTCAGTATGAAAGAAGGCCTAGCTGAAAATATTCTCCTTCCCAGACCCTCCTATAGCCAGGGTGGCCCTGAAACTCAGTTCTGGCAAAATGCTTTCAAGAGAACATCCCTTTCCAAACAAAAAGACAGACTCAGAGACAAACAGGTTGGGCCCTCCTTCTTTCAGTATGCAATGTGCATATGCAGCCGGAGATGGAAAAGTCACAATCATTAGGCACCAAGCCTGAAGAAAAAGTCCTAGGCTAAGGCTGGTAGAATGGATATAGAGAAGGAGATGGGACTCTGATACACTGTGGGGCTGCTTCTCAGCCATGGGCTGCCCACCTGTAGGCTTCTTATAAGAAAAATAAAATAAAATAAAATAATAAAACAAAATAAGCCTATTTGGCAAAAGTGCTGTGGTCAGATCTTTCAATAACTTGTAGCCAAATGCATTCCTACCTGATACTTGCTCTCCGTTTTTCCCATTAAATTTCGATTACACTGGGCTGTTGTTTTCATACCTGATGGTCAAATCTCAGGGTCTTCCTTTCACACTTCCTAGCTTTTTTAATTTTTAGCTAGACACACATTCCAATATTCGACCTACAAGACTAAAGCCCCTTCATCTTTTTAGTAAAGCATAATGATGATGAAATAAAGTACTACTTAGGCCTGAATACTTCAGTACTACACCCCGACTTAAACCAAGGGAGCATGAAGAAAGAAAAACAGCAGATAATTTCATCTTAGATCTAGGTTTGAGTCCCTTCTTCATTACCCACTAGTTGTAGAGCCAGAAACACGTCACCCAAACCACTCCAGGTTTTAGTTCTTTGTGAATTAAAGACAACGATAATGTCCACCTCATAGGGCTGCTGTTGGTATTCAGTGAAAAAGCATATATATAAATAATGATAAGTATTACTATTGGCCATAATGATTATCTAAGAGAAGAGACTTTTGTCCATATAAAAATGCATTTTTAACTAATTTCTTTTCTGAATGTATTTCCTATAATTTTGGTAATAGCTTTCTAACCATTTCCAAGCAAAAGATAAGATAAAGGCACTAGAAGCTACCTTTCTTGTGGAAGCTCAATTCTAATTACAGGTGGACCTTGAGAGGCCCTAAGAAGGACTCATGTGGTCCTGGACTGGATGCATGGACCATACAGGCCCATATCAGCAAAACCCAAAACAGCAGATACCATCACCACCCTCCATGTATGACCTACAAAACCAAGCCTCCAAAACCAACTAACACTAGAAAATTCGAAATTTTCTAGAGAGGAAATTTTGAATATTCATTAAGGGCATTTTTTTTTTTACTTTACATACTGTGAATTTATCTACTCTCCTCTGTGCCTTAAATAGAAATCATCTTCTAGGTTCTATGAGTGTGTTCCATATTATTATTTTCCAGAAAGTAGAGAAAAAGAAAAAAGTGCTTGCAAAATTTGCCTTCCCTCTCCTCCTTTCATTTGTCCACTTATGAATAATTGGTCATAAATATCCAAGAATTCAAGATACATCTTGTAAACTTACATAGAAAATAGCTAATACCTAAGAGAAAAAGAAAATACCTAAGAAGAAGAAAATACCTAAAACCAAGGACTGGTGGGTTTCCTAAGGATGCTGAAAAGCAGGGCATGTTTCTAAGCACTTTCCACAGCGACAACAGCTCTCCTTAAGTTATCATTGTCATTTCCATAATGCTAGATCCTGTGATTTTTCAAGTGCGTGTGCAGTCTGCAATATGCAGCACCACGCTGATGAGGGCTGCAAACACCTCCTTGTAGAGTTTAGGATTTGTCCCTTCTGTCAAGGTTGGTGATTGTCACTGTCTTCATTTCTGCCTGCGTCTCATGCAGATCTGGACATTAACTTCTGTACCAATTTCTATGAATACTCATTGCAACCTTGTTGATCATCAAGCCTGACAAGGTTAAATTTGAGACCGTGAAAGTCAGCTGAAAACATTCCGGGGATGTACAGTCGGAGAAGTGTCTGGATGTTCCCAAGCCTGTGAGACAAGGGTATTTGCAACCCCCCTCGTGTCCCTGAGGCCTGAATCCAGCCCACGCTCCCAGTCCCCAGCTCTACCCCTAGGACATCTAGCCCTGAGTCAAAGGCTGATCTTGTCACATTTTCTGTTGTTCTCAACACTGAGCCCTGGTGCCGTGTGAGGGAAAACACTTCCTTTAGAATTGGACAGAAGAGGTATTTGCCAACTCGTACGACAACTTACCTTCTCCAAAATATTGTTTCTTCAACTATAACATGTCAACAATACCAAAAACATATGGGCACCTTCTTATGTTTCTAGGGCAGGGGCTCATTTGAGTGGGGAATTTCACTCTGGGGAGAATCTATCACAAAGAAATCATCTGAAATGCATATTCCTAAGTGTCCTTCTCCCCAAACTCTCTCCTAACACACCCATCCTGCAGTTTTTCTCCTGTCTTCCACCTCCAGCTCCCTTTCCCTTATTGCCTAAATCCTCTTCCTTCTCTCAGGAACACGGATTCTTCTTCCTAGAAAGAGAAGAAAAAAAGCAGACGAACGCAGAATTCTCTGTGGCAGGCAGGATGGGTGGGTCACCTCCCTCTCCATGCAACTGAAAAAGAAAATAATCTCCTTTCTTATTGGAGAGAATCCAATCACGGAATACTTAAGGCTTTGAGCATAAAGACATCTGCCTGATTCTCCTCTTCCTTCTTACACTCCACAAATACCAATTAAAGCTCTACTATGTGCTGGGTGCTGTTCTAGTTGCTGGGATATATTTAGCACAGGAGGTAGACAATAAGCAAAATGTGGGAATGACAAGATCAAACTTACCATTTTAAGGGCTCGCCCGGGCTGCAGTGTGTAGAATAAGCCATAGGAGGAAAAGTTACAGGCTACAGCAGAAGTGGTTGAGGAGGGAGGTAGTGCTGGCTTGGACCAGGGCAAAGCAGAAGACATGGCTATGAGAGATGCTCACATTCAGTATGTATTTTTTTAAAAGAGTTTATTCATTTATATTAGAGAGAGAGAGAGAGCATAAGCAGGGTGGAGGGGCAGAGGAAGAAGGAGAAGCAGACTCCCCCACTGAGCAGAGAGCCCCACGTGGGGCTCGATCCCAGGACCCTGAGATCGTGAACTGAGCTGAAGGCAGTCGCTTAACCAACTGAGCCACCCAGGCGCCCCTGTCCATCTTAAGTTTAAGATGACTACTCAATATTCAAGCAAAATGGTCAAGTGGACAGCTGGGAAAGCAAATCTGGAATGCAGGGAATAGGTCAGAACGAGAGATAAAAATTTTAGTCATCAGGACGTAGATGGTATTTAAACAATCTACTCGGATACCAGTCCGTATCAGTCATAATGAGAGCAAACGAAGATGGAAGAGCACCAAGAGCTGAGCCCAGCCTCATTCCAAACTTTGGAGATTCAAGAAGGAAAAAGGAAGCACGAGAAAAGGAGCCTAAGAAGGGAAGAGAGAACTAGAAGACTAAGGTGTTGAGGAGGCCACTACAAGAAGTCTTCTCAGAAGGATGGAGTGTGGGGTGTATCAGTGCTACTAAGGAGCAAGATTCGGTGACCTCAACCAGGGGACTGGGTATGACAGCCTGACTGGAGTCTGCCCAAGAGAGAACAGGAGGTGAGAACGTAGAGGTGGGGAAGACACAACTCTTCAGAGAGGTTTTACTTTCAAAGAAAGCAGAAGCTTGGGCCAACAGTGGAGGGCGACAAAGAGTTCACAGAGACAACCTGGAAAGGAGAAGTACAGGATGACAGTTCCAGTTTTAGTTCAGGCATCCAAGGTAGGAATCACAGGAAAAGCACCGGGTTTGGAGAGAGGCTACATAGAGCGTGGTTTCGGAATGTCATTTTTGAGCTGCAGACACCCACCCTGGGGGTGGACAAACAGCCTAGAGCAAGTGTCCTGCCACTGCTCACCACAGAGCAAACTGTTTCTGTGCATAAAGTAGGATTTCCCATGCCCACAGGCTGCTTGCTTGAGGAATAATCTAACCAATGATATGCGGCAAAAATCTAACATGCCCTGGCTCAAATTACCCCATTGGGTAGGGTTGATGTGTTCGTATCCCTGCTCCCCTGTGACCTGTCTCTCTGGGCTTGAAGCAGGCCACAGTCCTCCATGCACCTGGCTGGATACGTGCCTGCTTTGTCCATCCAATCATAACCGTCATCGTCATAATCACAGCTTACTTTGCACCAGGCTCTGTTCTAAGCATTTTAATCTTTGTGATAACTCAGTGAGTTAGATACAGTTATCCCCATTTTATAGATAACTTGCCCAGGCTCACATAGCAAATAAGCTAGTAAATGGCAAAGCTAGGATTCTAAGCCAGACCGCATGTTCTGATGTTCTGATGCTCCCCAGGTGGGTCCCACATCCTAGAGAGGAAGGGGTGGGGTTGTGGGGAGGGGAAGGGGACAAGTTTTTAGTAGTCCCTTTTGGTGTATGGGTCAAGCCATGTTCACTAACTGAGTTTTAAGTCTTAAGCTGTTTGTTAATTTAATTTTTAAGCTGTTTGTTAATTTCTGACTCCTGTGTATATTTGTCAGTTGGTTCAAAGTTTGACACAGAAAATAGGTTGTAAATTAATGGCTCCCTCAGAAAGCCCAACATTAATCTGGTCCTATTTTACTGATGAAGCATAAAGGATTAAAAATTAGATAACCCCTTTCTTCCAATTTAGTCCTGAAGACACGTATAGCTCTGCCTGAATTGGAACCATGCTGGGGATACTTTGCTCCATCAGGGAGCATTCAGGCCTCCCTTGTCCAAGGACTACCCCTTCCTCAACACTTGGGCCATCACTGTATCAACCTCCCCTTCAGTCTTCTTGGTCCTCCAGTGGCCATAAGGGCTCAAAGTTTTCATACAATCCCAGGTTTTCTCCCATGACCAACAAGACTAGAGGAAGGCAAGGAGTCCTTTGGTTTTTTTGATAGTTCAGTGTCTTTGAGGGGCCAGAGACATAGTTACATATCCTACCCATCATTGGAGCTCCAAGAGCACACAATTGCCCACTTTGATTTTTCACCTCGATTTACTATAGGATCAGAGTCTAAAGCAAAGGTTTTGAACAACTACTTATGCACCTGGGATGCAGTAGTGAGTAAGAGACAAATGTGACTTCTCTTTGGCTGCCCTCTTTTTAGAGCTCATTCAGGCTGTGTTAAACAACTGTGAGGCGTATGAATCTATATTTTCTTTCCCTGAGTCCCAGGAAAGCTGAATGATATTCAGGACTATGCCTGAAAAGATACTTCTGTGTTCAAAAATAGAAAGACCCTTGCAATTCTCCAAAAGGTAATGATTTAGAGTAGGATTTTTAACTGCTCATAGGGCCTACAAATCTTCTGATATTGTTTGCAATTTTCTGCATATGTACATATATATTTTTTTCTCTGGAAAGGGTCTATAACCTCATTAGAATCTCAAAAAGCTCCAGGAACCAAAAAGGTTAAGAAACAACTGCTGTAGAGCAACTTCTAATGAGCAAACTCCTAAGGTAAAATCTGGTAGCAGCGAATCCAGGGGCTCCCGTCTTATCACTGGGACACATCAAGTCCACTGGATGTCCAAAGTGTCATGGGTACCGAACCTACAAGCTCTGCTTCTCCCATTCGTCCCCCTGCACAGCAACTGTGGAAGGTGTTGTCCAGACTTCTCTCCCTCAAACTCTTCTTCCTACTCTTCCATGTAGTGGAAGAAAGAGGTAGACCAGACATCCACACACTGACAATGCAAAAATTATGATTAGATCTATCTAATCAAAAAGAAGTCAGTTTCGGGGCATCTGGGTGGCTCAGTCCATTAAGCATCCAACTCTTGGTTTTGGTTCAGTTCATGATCTCAGGGTCATGAGATCAAGCCCTGTGTCTGGCTCCCGGCTCAGCAGGTTGTCTGCTTGAGATTCTCCCTCTTCCTCCGCCCCTCCCACTCGTGCTCTTGCTCTCACTTTCTCTCTAAAATAAATAAATAAATCTTTTTTTAAAAAAAAGTCAGGCTCCCTTTCATTTCTTTTTTAAGTTTGTTAAATTAAAACTTTATTATAAGGCTCTAGACCAATAACACAAAAATAACAAAGAGGCAATGAAATATTATCAGTCTCTCAATCTGGAGAGTCTTTTTTCAAATATCCAGGAAATCTATGGGACCATATAAAGATTCTTGATACAATGATAAACTCAATGTAGCTACAATGAGTCATTCTTTTGCTAAAATAAGGTCCTTATTGTCATCTCTTGATAAATTAAGAAATAACTCTTCTGCCTTCCTCAACTCCCTTCTATATTTTCTCCCCTTTCTCTGAACTTAAACACCAACCTTGCTACTATTCTGCTGCTTCCTTAAAATTTTTTCCTAATTGACAAACATATATGTTTCCAAAGGGAAGAAGGACAATACTACAATTTGCGACAATTTCACATAAGACGCAGCCTGGGGTTTTCTGTTTACTCTTAGAGAAGTTAAATATCAACTTTCTAAATGAAAGTTTCTAGAAGGATAGCTTGAAATTTATACACAATGGCACACTGAACAACTCACCAGGGAAAATGCTGCAACCCACAACTGTTAGAAACTGCCTATAATTCAAAACTCTCTCAAAGCTGTTTCTTAGCAGGACCTATATCACCTAATACAATCATTTGCCAATCTATCTTTTAAGGTTTTGGTTTCATAAAATTGATTTAAAGTAAATTTGTGACAGGATGACAGAGAATATGGTGTCCCTCTCCAGTGAGATCTAATGTCAGATAGTTCAAGATAGGGGAAGGGGGTGGACAGGGGGCTCGATTTTTTTAACTGACATCAAACTTCCTCTTCAGGAGAAAAATGGCTTTTCTCTGATGGCTTCTTTGGTTATGAAAGGGAACACACACCATAGCATGATCAAGGACAAGACAATGAGAAAGCTGAATTGTTTTAACTTTTGTATGGAAGGAGCTTTGTGTTGCCAGGAGCAAGGAGGGGATGGCAGATCAGAGAGACAGAGGTGAGAGAAGAAAGAAAAAATGTCAGTTGGCAGAAGGCAAGGGAGCTGAACTTTTCAAAACAGGGTCAACTAACATTCGATTTTGAGTGATCTGCTTCAGGGCAACTCCCATTTTTACCATAAAATCTTTATGAACTTTTCTACTTCCATGAGTGGTGTCTGAGGTAAATGAAGGAGAAGACATGGTGGTATATACATTTTGGTTGACTCAGGACACAGACAAGGGAGTAGACACGGGAGTCAAGATGACGTGAATCTGAAAATCCTGAGAAGCAGGAAATTCGACCAATAAATGACTAAGAGGATGAAGTCCTCCTCTGGGAATCCTCAGAGATATCCGAGGGATGCTGTGTCCTTGGGCTTTGCCAGACAAGCAGAAGAAGAAAATTATCCCACTATATGGGATTGACTATAAGGATTACACCTCGGACAATTGTGGGAACTGTTGAGAAATTCTCTGGAGGACTATCGCCTCCTTGTCTGCTGTGGGCCAGAAATTTCTGTAGAGCCTCACGACCAGCAGCTGGAAAGAAAAGCTGGACATGAAAGGGGGAAAGCAAGGACAAACTGGAACCCACAATGGCAAAATGAAGCCCTTATCTCTCTCTCACCACCTGTAACCTCAACAACACAGATGACCTGCAGAAGGAGTTGGCACTCTTCCCCACGGAGCTGTGAACACATCTGGCCTAGCATTTGGAGAACCTGAAGGAGTTGATCCAGCAGGAGCTAAAGGAGCTGTGGGCTTGGCTGTTGCCTTGAGGGAACACTATGACCTAGTAGATTAGTAACAACACAACTGAATTCTGAGAGTGACAGGTACCCCATGCCAAATTTCAATAAACAATGGCTCCCTATGTGCAATAGTGAAAGGACTCACTCCCATTTTCACATGGTTTTCCTGGACCTATGGATCCTAGTGATACAAGAAATAGCACCATACATTGGTCACCAACTTAGAGCATATACCACATCCTGGAGGGCTTTACCATAACCCTACAAGGTGTTGTCACCCAGATGCCATGAAAACTAAATCTTCAAAAGGCTTTTCCAGAATTCTGTTAGGCCAGAGATTTCAGGGTGATGGGGAACATGGTAAGATCAATGAATTCCTTCAGCACAAGTCCATCGCTACACTTCAACTGCTATTAAATGAGTTCCTTGGTCAGGAACAATGCTGTGGGTATACCTTGCTGCAAATCATATTATGTAAGTTCACAGATAGTAGTTTTGGCAAAAGCACTGAGGGCAAGGAAAACAAATCCATACCTAGGATGTCTCTTCCAGTGAGAACAAAGCACTGCTTTTTCCAAGATGGATGTGGTCCAATGCAATCAACCTGCCACGAAGTGGCTGTCTCATCCTTTGAGGAATGATGCCATATCAGGGGTTCAGAGTTGTCCTCTGCTGCTGGCAGGCTGACAAATCAGTCTTCATAAGTAGAAGACCAAGTTGCTGAGTCCATCCATAACCTCCATCCCTGACACTATGGCCACTTTTTTTCAAAAGCCCATTGGGCAAGGAGGGGGTGACTGGGGAAAGACCCTGAATGACATCCACAGACCAGGGCATCATGTCCCTCTGATGATTAAGATCCTCCTCTACTAAGGTTGCTTTTTGATAAATAGTCACACAGGACAAACATCTTCATGCCCTATGCCCATTCAGAAAAATCTATCCACACACTTCCTTGTCACCAATTTTCCAGCTGTGCTTCTTCTTGGGTGGACCCTGTGTAGCTAGGCCACCAGCAGACACTAAGCCAAGGATGGGTGATGGTTGAATGAGGTCAAAGAAATAACCCAGAGACCATAATGGAGACATAGGTTTACTGGGGGAAATTACATAGAGGGAGTCCAGGGGCAGTCAACTAGACAAAGCATCTGCTGCTGGCTTCTACATGCAGCAAATTACGTATAACAACTTAGCCTAGCAACTCTCTGTAGCCTCTCCCTCCTTGCACAGCCAGCATTCCAAGGAGATCTAGGCTTGCCATCCAGACTCTCTTTGTTACAAAGGAGATGCTCCAGGTTGGCCACCTCCAGAGCCCCTGACCTTGAATGCCAAACAACGCATTCTCTTATACATTCTGCTTGATGGAGATATAGGGGAAGGACAGGATCTCTACATTCTCAAGATAGTGATTAGCAGGGACATTCAGGACAAACAAGCCTTCCAGCACATACCATAGAGACCCAATTATTCACTCCACAACACTGGCCATCTGGTCAAACCACTAGTCACTGTCTATGAATTAATATAGAGCCCTATCTTGGGCCATCTCTTCTTCCAGGAAAAATTAATAACTAGATGTATTTCTTGAAGTACTGTACAACAATAGAATCTCCCTTCCCTACTATACTTCAGAGCCGCCTCAGAGTGGGCCAGTAGTGGTGAGCTATCTGCTTTTGGGATGGGCCAGAATATCATGCAGATCTATAAACCAGACGTGAAATTTTTTTCTTCCTCTGTCAACATTAGTCACAGGGAACTCCCCAGGAAGCGGTATATATGATTCAGGAAAGAGGAAACAAGACAGCAAGAATAAGGTCCATAGGAATCTGGGCCACTTGCTCATTCAACTTTCTGTGCATTCAGGACCTGCACAAGCCATGCTGAATGCCAACTTTATGGTTTGGTGGGCCAGCCAACACCAGGTTTATAATAGTCAGCTCATGTTGACTTGGTGGCCCATGGCCAAGTGTTGAGTCTCAGTTAAGGTCCAGTAGCAAGCAATAAGCTATTTCCTCAAAAGAAGAATAGCCAACTACAAAATATGGCAGCACTCTGCTCCAAAATTCTAAAGAAGGGATGCAGTATAATTCACCTGTAGGGGACCGCCAAAGCTCCATACACATCTCAATCTACACAGACACTTCAAGTACCATCAGATCCACTGGGTCACATGGCAAAACACTTTCCACAACAACCTGGACCTGTTGCAGAGCCTTCTCTTTTTCTGGATCATAGTTTGGCCCATTTCTGTAATGACCTGAATATACACATGATATACAATCACTTCTATTTTTTCTCCACAAATTTAGAACTTAAGCAAGAAAAGGGGGCTACTTGTGGTGTGCTCCTCAAATACACGTGGAGACTCTGGCTATCCTTACTGAAATATTTAAGGAGAGGGTAGCACCCTAAGGCTGGCCTTCTTCAGGGAGCCCAGTGACTGATATGTGTGACATATGGGTCCTAAAAATGGAAGAAGGGGCCAAACAGTGATGACTAGAAGAGCACTCCTCTGACACCAGAACAATTTGTTACAAAGTAAAAAATTCAGTTAATCATCTCTTCGGTTTTTTCTGCTGCGCTAAGCACACAGTTTGACTGATGCACCAGTCATTTTGGCCCTAGAGACTGTAAATAACAACCCTAAGTTTCCATGAAAAGGGAGGCCTTCAGTGAAACGGGGGATCATTTTGACTATGTGAACATTATAGTTCCAAACTATTTGTTTCTTATCATATTTACTTTGTATTCTTTCAGGCCAAATTGAACAAAAATGCTAATTTAACCAGTTTGGAAAACAAAGAGGACAGAGATTTCACTTGAAATGGGATCGTTCTTATTCTTGTCATCACCGCCTCGGACATAGACATTTAATATTTAAATGTTATTCCCTGTGAGACCTGGACTTTCAGCATTTTGTGTCTATGACAGAATTCAAATTTCAGATTCTACCTTGTGTGAAAATATCATTTCAAAGTGTGTGCCCCAGGAGAATAATAATAAACCTGAGTGTTGGCATTTTTTTAAAATGAACTTTTTGCAGAGGTCTCTTAAAATATAGCTTATTCTCTCTCCTTCCTAGACACCAGAAGTTAAGCCATGATGCCTTTCATTTTCCCCCAAGTTCAGTCTGAATCTGCTACCAAATCACTTATTGTAAGCAGAATGAGTAATTGCAAAATGAAGTAAGATTATTATGTCTGCATTTAATACATTAATTATAATATATTATAATAGGCTAACCTTGCCCTTTTATTCTAATTTAAAATGTTACATTAATTGTCTCTAATTATAATTTGACTATTAAAACCATGTCTGTTGTTTTCCTTTGTTATTAGTATAATCCTAAAAACACCTGCCGACAATCTACTAAATACTAAGGTTGCAGTGATTAATAGTAGCAAATCCTATGAAATCACTTTTTATCCTCAAGCAGTCTGAATAAATTGGGCCATTAAAATATCTTAGCTTAAATGCTACACTGCTCTAGCATGTTTCATAAGGTTGCATCAATTGTCACTTTGCATCCCATAATTCACTCAGTGTGACAAATGCAGCATGCAGGATTTAACCGTATAGTGTCCTCTACTGACTGTGGTCTGGCAAGGCTTAGTGGGCATGTCCTTCATGTTTATAAAAAACATTTATAAAATTACAGAAACAATAGTTTTAAGATTTTCTTTAAAAAAGAAGGGTGGGGGGACAAACCATAAGAGACTCTTAAAGATAGAGAACAAACTGAGGGTTTGTTGATGGAGGGAAGTGGGTGGGGGATGGACTAGATGGGTGATGGGTATTAAGGTATTAGTTAATCACTGCATGTTGACGAACTAGAATTTAAATAAAAATTTGAAGAAAAAAGATTTTCTTTAAAGATAATTTTCTTGTTTGGATCCTTCCAGACTTTTTGCATAGTGTCTATGGAATCATATTCAAATGACCTCCTGAAAGAGAACTAACTTTAAGGAAATACACATTGTAAGCTCTATATTTTGACACATGCCAGAATGACCATCTAATTTCTGCATTAATTAGAGTCGGCTCTTTTGCAGTGCACTATTTATATGACTAAAAAGCTAATTAACAGAAAGGTAGAAACTTTAAGGAAATCATTATCAGGTTTCTATTGAGCATTTTGTTTTCTAAGTTTGTTATGGTCTCTTTTTATGAATTAATATTTTCTGCCTTGGTTGAATCTATTAACAGATTCAAAAAAAAAATCTGAATTTTACATCAGGAAGCCAGAATTGGCAAGTATTTTAAGGCCTTATACCACTCTGTCATTGGCATATGTGGCAACAAGAGATCCCCCAAATTTAAAGATAAGTCTGAACATGAAATTGCAATCAACCAATAAAATAAAAGTTCAATAACTAAAATAAATTATCAGAAAAGGTAACCCACCTTAACCAGTATCCTGAAACAAATGGCTGAGAAATTTGAGTACACCCAAATTTCAGTCATAATTTCAGAAGCAGGAAACTATTAAAATTACTGTATTATATACCTGAAAATAATATACCACTGCATGTTAACTAAGTGGAATTAAAATAAAAACTTCAAATAAAAAAATAAATAATAACCAAAAAGTTAAAAAATTATTTATACAAAAAATATACCAGAAGCCTATTTGTAGCATGACTAGTTGCATGGTGAAAGAACATGTTAGTGGAAGAGTGAGCCTGATGCTCGGAAAAAGCAAAGGACCAGACCCCAAGCAGATACTTCCTCAGAGCAGAGATGGATGCATCAGGATCTCATAATTCAAAGACACCAGACACCAGAGTCACCCAACCACCTCCCTGGCTCCAATTCCATGCTGGTACCACCTCCAGGGTGTAATTTGGCTTCCCAGGTAAATTTTCAACAGAAACACCGTTAAGCCACAGAGATAACATTCTGGTCCCCTTGGCATTCATTTATTCAACAAATACTAATTGAGCAACTTCTGTGTACCAAACACCCTGCCAAGCCCTGGGCAATATGGTAGTGAACTACTGCCCTGTGGACCTGAAGTCTAGCCAGAGAGCAGACATTAAACAAATTAACATACAAATAAATGTATAATCATACATTTTATTATGTGCTATGAAGAAAAGATAAGAAACAATAACTAGAAGGACTTAATTTGATCAGAAGGTCAGGAAGGCCCTCTGTGCGGAAAAGATGTTTAAGTTGATATTTGGAGCATGCAGTAACCTGGCAAAGGGTTGGGAAGGAACAACACCCACAGAGGGAACAGCAGGTCTGAGGACCTGGAGGCAAGAAGGCCTTGGAGCATGCGAGGATCTCCAGATGAGAAAACACTAGTGTAAATAAGGTGAAGGGGGGTGGAGGGGCATGGTGCCAGAGATAAAGCTGGAGAGGGAGACAGGGCTCAGACCAGGCAGGGCCAAACTCCTTAGAGTTGGGACGTCATTCTGATAGCAGCCAGACACAGAAGGATTTAAAGATTGAGAGGGACATGATCTAAATGATATTCCTTAAAGATCACTCCGGTCATCTTGTGGAGGAAGAGCTAGAGGGGAGTGAGAGTGGAGGGGGAAAAACAAATTGGGAGCTCTTGTGGAAGTCCAGACAAGAGATGGAGACTGTGAGCTGGGATGCAGACAAGTCATTGTCAATTATAAATTACTAAAATGGCATTTCAATTTAACCATCAGTCTCTTCTGATTTTGGCCACAGGGCTTCCATGCTCAACTCTGGCTACAATGCCAAAATACAGAGTCCACACCTGGTTGACAGCTGCCCTCTGGTTCTGCCTCCCCAGACTGGGTCTGGGTGACCAGCTGGCCTCCCTGGATGCCATCCTCATCTCCTCTCACCCCAGATGCAACATTTGAACAGGACAAGTCCTTCTGTAAATGAGCCTTGGGAACAAGGGTGTATAAAGAGCCTGAATTAGCGAGTTTGCCACTTGTTCTTCCTATGGTGAACATTGCCCACCCCACCTCTTTTGCAACTATAACAAGTGACTAGGGTCAACGTTAAGAGCTCAAGAGCTCTATCTCCTTTAGAAAACCTCTGCCCCAACCGGTCGTTCTCAACAAATAATAGCAGTTACTGAGCACTCACCATGTGCCAAACCCTGTTCTAAGCACTTTACTTGAATCCACCCATCTCCATGCATTTAAACATTGGAATGTCCCAGGGCTCAGCCCTCAGCCCTCTACTCTATCTGGACTCACTCCCTAGGTGAGCTCCTCCATTTCCATGGTTTCAAACTCCATCTATATGCCGACAACTCCCAAGTTTCTATCACTTCTCGCTCTTGAACTCCAGATTGTCATACAGCTGTCTCCTCAACATCTCCACTAGGCTAGCTAATTGTTATCCACCTTCCCAAACTGAACTACTAATTCCTCTCCTCCAAAATTAAAACATTTCCCTTAGCATTCCCCACCTAAGTAAATGGCTATCCATTTTTCCTATTGGAAATCTCTTGTGGAGACGGAAGATGAGGTTTCATCAACAGTTTCATTCAAAAATGAAGGAGACCTGCTTCTCATCCTCAAAGAATCTTCAGCCAAGTAGAGGAGTTTAAATACATCACCAATCATTATAATACAAGGAGAAAATAACAGGGCCATAAAAAGTGAGTAAGTAAGCCGTTAAATTGTTGCAGAAACCCTGGCCACATGCTCCCTCTTTGTTTTGGAATTCAATCCAGCTGCTCTCTTCAGCAAATTAAGGATAACTGCTTAAATCAAGTTGTATAGGCTATGTCTTGGGGATAAAATTTTCACATTGTGTATTGGTCAGAAAGGGGTAGTTTATGCTGCAGTAACAAATAAGCCAAAAGTTGCATTAGCAGAATGCTTACTTCTTGCTCATTAATTGACAGGGAGGATCCGCTCATCATAGTCACTCAAAGCGTCCAGGCTAATGTGAGCTCCACCCCAACACATGCTTCCACCATGGTAAGAGGTAGACGTTTGTTGTTGTTGTTTTTTTAAGCATGACCAATTATGTTTCTTAGCATTCCTGCTGAGAAGAAACACCCTTCATTTCTGCTCACATTTTATTTGCCAGAGCAAGTCACATAGCCATGCCGAGTTCATCAGGGTAAGGATGTCTAGTCCTCCCACCTGCATGCCTGTAAGCAGCAATAACTCTGACCACTCTCTGACTCAAATGTGTGAACAACAACAAAAAAAAGTGTCTTTATTTTCTGGGACTGATCTCAACTCCCTCTGGATCCCAATTCCCAGTGATGTGCAAGAATCCTGTTCAGGATTTCCCTACAGTCCTTTGATTACTTTTAACCCCCATTCCCTAAAGACTTTGAACTGTAATGGAAGAAGGTGGATCAAGGCCCTCAGGCCAGTCCTTTGCCTTTTCCTCCCCCAATGCCCCACTCCTCCTGAGCTCTAAGCTCAGGCCTCCAAATTTGAGAGTTTTGTTATTTAAAGGGAAGCTTTGGGGGGCGCCTGGGTGGCTCAGTCTGTTCAGTGGCTGCCTTTGGCTCAGATCATGATCCCAGGGTGCTGGGATCAAGCCCCACGTCAGGCTTCCTGCTCAGTGGGAGCCTGCTTCTTTCTCCCTCTCCTCCCTACTCGTGCTCCCTCTCACTATCTCTGTCACTATCTGTCTCTCTTTCTCTAAAATAAATAAATAAAATCTTTTTAAAAATATAAATAAATAAATAAATAAATAAAGGGAAGATTTGGGAATACAGAAAGGCATGTCCTTTTCAACAAAGCCTGGCTTTCAATAACTGTCTCACTGTAGACTTAACAAATCTACTGTAAGTGGTATGCATTGGACAATGACAAATCAGCCATGTGAAAACGTGAAACTCTTTATTTTTATATCTGCACACACCTTTCTTTGACAAGCTTCCACTCCTGCTTGACAGTAAGAAAACTAAATTTAGTCCAATTCACCAAACTTGGCCCAGTCCAGAAGCATCTTTTGATCCACTTCAGGAATTACTATCTCAGTCAACATCATCCAAATCTCTTCCCAGCTTCCTTCTACCCCTTCCCTTGGACTCTACAGCCTGAGAAAAGGGCAGGATTGCAAACTAGCCCCTGCCCCACTCACTTCTGCAGGTAGGTTCTGGGCACACAGGAAAAGCCAAGCATCCTTGCCACACCACGTGGTGGGGACCCAGATACTCTCCATCCCTCTCAGCAGCACCACTCCGTGGTTTTTCATACCTAGTTGTGGCAAAGCACATCTGTCAGCCTCACATCTTCATGGGAGCTCCTGGAAGAAGGCAGCACTGTTCTAAAATCACCTTTCAAGTCCCATGGGACACTCTCAGGGACCCCCGATGCTGGTGAAGGATGCAGAGAGAGCAGGGCAAGTACCCTCCATAACCCCACAAAAAGGAGAAAGGGGAAGGGACCAGATGCCTAATATAACACTTCATAAACTCTGCCCTCTCTACGAAGTCCCTTCTCCTCTCCAAGATGGCTTTATATTTTCTCCTCTAGGCAAGAAGAAGTTGAACCAGTTCTGTGATCACAGTCATTTTGGCTCAAACATGACAAGCTGTCATTGGGTGTGGACTTGGCTAATGCAAGCGTGGGTAGTCACCAAGAAAGAAAGCTGACCTCGTGGTCCAAAGTTTTAAGTTATTTCCACATGTAAATATTTCATAATTGATGCCTCTACAACCTGATCATTGAATGTCAAGCTTGTAACTTCTCTCTTGTTCCCCAAAATGTGTAGTGCACAAAAGCTTAATTAATATTTTTGGAATACTGAACATAACGATATATAACTGATACTTTGAAAAGGTCCTCACCATCATTCCCTCGTATTTCTTCTGCCTCTTTGGTCCCAGGTCCTTATGTAGAAGGGTCCACTGACACCTTCTGCCCACAAGTCGGGAGTAATACAATCTGGGGGTTAAGGTTCACAGGTGCTGGATTCAGACCAACTGGAGTATAAACTGGCCCTCCAAGGACAATCAATCAAGAATTGAAGAGAAGCCAAGAACTGGGTCAAGTCTAAAGAGTCAGGGTTGAGTTCTATTTCTTATTTTATTAGGAAAGATTATCTATCTTCAGGTCAATCGAAATGAAGATCTTTGAAGTTTTTACACTTTTTATGTTGTTTCCACATACTGAGTAACAGGAATAGAATGCTCTATCACTCTCTCCCTCCCTCTCACTCCCTCTCAAAACACACACACACATACACACAAGTCTTACACGTAGAGAGGGTATTCCCCAGTTATTTTAATGGTCAGTGAGCCAGTATATGTAAAAAGTTTTGTAATCTGTAATAGACTTTGAAAGTGTAAGTTGATTTTTGTAGAAAATGACAATTTTTATTATATCTCTTGAACAGCACTCATGGAGTGTAGGATTCTCCCGTTTTACTTTGCAACAATAAACATGACTGTGGCAACTGGCATCACAAAGACATGGGTTTGAACCTGGCTCCGTCACTTACTAGCTAGAACCTGAGCAAGGTTCTTACACTCACTGAGGCTTAACTATACCATCTGTAAAATGGAGATAATAATACCGCAGAGGTCAGGATTAATGTATATTTAAAGCACTTAATGAATATGTAAAGAGCTCAGTAAAGAGCCCATTATTACTTTTTACTACTTTATTTGATTTTTTTTCCTACTTTTTTTTTTTACTCTTGTTAATGTCCACTTCCTTTCTCTGGGACCCTTACTCAATAGTCCAGGAAAATATACATTCCTAGGAAGCTGGGTGCTCTCCTTGGTGAGCATCCTTCACACAAGTGTTGTAGGAGGTTTAATTGGTAAATATCAAAAACAGGGCCTATCTAAACCTGAAGCATCATCCCTTATCTTGGAGAGCCATTAGAAACTCAGCAAGAAGCAGAGGCGATTCTATCTTGGCAGCTCACAAGGGGTCCCTAGCGCCATGAGCAACCTTTGCTCAAGTATTTAGCAGTTCCCAACCTTATTATACCCACTGCATCATATGTGATGAACTACATACAAGGGCTTTGGCACAGATGAAATATGCTGCAGATTGTATACAATTCCCCCTTCTCCAGCTCTCTCTCATCCTTGAAGGCTCACAGAAATGCCTGAGTCCCATGTCCTTGGATGACCTCATTATACAGATCACTTTGAGTTTCCTCTAATTTCTAGTGAGTAATTCATTTTAAAACTTTGGTAACTATTAATAATTACAAATTACTTGTGACACACCTCACAATGGACATATATCAATTAAGAACAGCTGCTCCTAGTGAGGCTACTGAAATTAGTTAAAAAATATTGATGTGAAGTGATAGCTATTAGAATTTGCAGTAATCCAACCTATCCTATCATGTATATTCAGTTATACGTTAAAATCTCTACATTACTTATGTTTATTCTTCAATGATCCAAAGTGTTTAAAAGGACATCTGTTTTAGAAATAGTTTGCTACATTTTCTTATCTCAAATATTCTTCATGTAGCTGCTCGTGGTCATTTGAATTGACTGCCACTCAGCTTTCATTAAACAGTTTTCAATAATGCAAGACTTATAAAGCATCTTTTGTTGAAACATGTTTCCATTTTTTTCTTTGTGTAGTATAATTAAGATAGAAATATTATATTTGCTCACCAGCCTGTGTACTCCTGTACAGTTCATATTTGTGACTATTTCTATAATAATTAGATGGAGAGTAAATAAAATTAAAGATACTTAATATAAATGTTTACACTCAAGATACACTGCCCATATTAAAGTGTCCGTAGATCTGGTGCTCATCTCAATGGGCAACCAACAGATGGAGTGCTCTTTTTGTCACATTATTTTGGAGCTTATAAATGTGCCTAGTGGGAATTCCATTACTTGCACCAGCTGTACAGGTGACCTCCTTGCCTTCCACTTGCCAGATTCAGAATATATGAGGCAGTTTTAAGCATGATTTTAAAATACAACATATGCAAATATGGCCATGCTTGACATATTTACTTTGGTGCAAAAAAAAAAAATTCTGCTTTAACCCCTGGAATTATGGGACGTATGGTTTTCCATCTTCTGAGTCTTTTTGCAGAAGAGGTATTTAATGACCTTTCAAATCAGGAGAAATTTTAAAGTCTTTTTTTTAAATACATACAGAAGGGAAATACGGCTTCTTTTCTGTGGGAAAACTTTATAAAGAGTTCTTATTTTCTTATCAAAGAGAATTAAATGATTAAAAGAATTTGAGAGACTTCTGGAAGGTATGCTCAACCTGGAAATATCTTCTTTCCCAATGCCTGAAAGTTCTCCCTTAGTGATGCATAATTCAGCAGTCTCTGTCCAGGTCCCCTTTTTATAAAATGCAAAAAGCAGAGCCAAGATTGAAATCAAATTTCATTTGCTACAATGGTCTTGCAACTTTCCCCAACAACAATCTGCTTTCCTAGGAGAATAATCACTAACAAAGTACAGTTGACCCTTGAAAAACACGGAGGTTGGGGTGCCAATGGCCTTGCACACTCAAAAATCCATGTAAAACTTTTGACTCCCCCCAAACTTGACTACTAATAGCCTCCTGTTGATCAGAAGCCTTACTAATAACATAAACCATCAATTAGCACATATTTTGTATGTCATATAAATTATATGCTGTACTTACAATATAGTAAGTACTTACAATAGAGTAAATATAGTAAATACAATAAATATTTACAATAAAGTAAGCTAAAGAAAATGTTATTAAGAAATTATCATATGGTTTCATTCATAGTGGAACATAGGGAATAGTGCAGAGGACCACAGGGGAAGGGAGGGAAAATTGAATGGGAAGAAATCAGAGAGGGAGACAAACCATGAAAGACTCTGGACTCCAGGAAACAAACTGAGGGTTTCAGAGGGGAGGGGGGTGGGGGGATGGGATAACAGGGTGATGGGTATTAGGGAGGGCATGTGTAGTGATGGGCCCTGGGTGTTATATGCAACTAATGAATTGTTGAACACTACATCAAAAATTAATGATGTATCCTATGTCAGCTAATTGAACATAATAAAAAAAGAAATTAAAGAAAAGAAATCAACTCCTTAATTTCTCTTTCTTCTGTCTCGTTGTTGGTGTGTAAGTAATGTATGGTGGTTAACATAACATAATAAAATAAAATTTAAAAAAAAGAAATCATAAGGAAGAGAAAGTACATTTACAACACTGTACTGTATTTTTTTTTTAATCTGCATATAATGGGGCGCCTGGGTGGCTCAATCATTAAGCGTCTGCCTTCAGCTCAGGTCATGATCCTGGGGTCCTGGGATCGAACCCTGCATCAGGGTCCTGGGATCGAGCCCCGCGTCGGGCTCCCTGCTCCGTGGGAAGCCTGCTTCTCCCTCTCCCACTCCCCCTGCTTGTGTTCCCTCTCTCACTGTGTTTCTCTCTGTCAAATAAATAAAATAAATAAATAAATAAAATAAAATCCGCATATAAGTCAACCTGCACAGTTCAAACCCATGTTGTTGAAGGGTCAACTGTAACTGTGAAGGAGTTTTATTTCCAACTGAGAAGAAAAAAATCAGGACATGAAAACATTGAACAAAAAGAGGTGAGGACATAGGGAAAGGGGAAAAGGCACAGGTAAAGAAGCAGGAACAACACCTACTGTCAAAGGAATAACATCTACTTCAGTTTGCCTCAGTTGGCCATGACTTGAGTTTGACTTCAAGTAAGAACTCTGTCTACAATGTCACCTAGCAGTAACCTATTCTACCTTAAAGACGTCCCGTCTGAAATCCCACTTCAGTGTTCCCTGTTTACATAAGGTATTACAATATGGCAGATTGGACTGAATTAGAAATGGAACATCCAGCTATTCTCATATGCTACCTTACTGAGTGCATTGTAAAATAACCTTTCAAAATATTGCAGTAGCTGTGAGCACCTCTAGCACCAGAGTGTAAACCATTTCCCGCTAAAAGAAATATAGCTCCTTGAATAAACGACTCATTCCAAGTCTAGGGCCAAAGATGCATCAAGATGAGTCTGGGGGATGGGGCACTTGGGTGGCTCAGTCTGTTAAGCATGTGCCTTCAGCTCAGGTCATGATCTCAGTGTCCTGGGATCGAGCTCTGTGTCGGGATCCATGCTCAGTGTGGAGTCTGCCTCTCCTTCTCCCTCTGCCTCCTCCACCCCACTTATGCTCTCTCCCTCTCTCTCTCTCTCAAATAAATATATAAAATCTTTAAAAAAAAAAAAAGAGTTTGGGTCATCCTTTTGAAAGGAAGCTTTCGGGCACCTGGGTGGCTCAGTTGGTTAAGCAACTGCCTTCGGCTCAGGTCTTAATCCTGGAGTCCCGGGATCGAGTCCCACATCAGGCTCCCCGCTCAGCGGGGAGTCTGCTTCTCCCTCTGACCCTCTTCCCTCTCATGCTCTCTCTCTCTCATTCTCTCTCTCTCTCAAATAAATAAATAAAATCTTTTAAAAAAAAGGAAGCTTTCAACAATAAATGAATTCACATCAAAGGGAAATAGGACCCCTTAAACAAGGTCCCACTGGCCTAAAGGAAATCAAAAAGAACAATAACTGCAATGGATTGAAACACATCAAGTGCTCTGAACCAGTAAAACACATACAAATGAGTATGGACAAATAAAAAGGAGGAGGAAACCATTCTTGGTTAAGATAAATTGAGCACTGGGCATTGTATATATAAGTGTTAAATCACTAAATTCTACACCTGAAACTAATATTACACTGTACATTAACTAACTGGAACTTAAATAAAAACTTGAGATTAATCAATTAACTAATTAATTTAGCAGACATACAATCAAATGCATTATTTGGTCCTTGCTGAGAGATCCTGTTTCAAATAAACTAACTGTAAGAAGACATGGGGGCAGCTTGAAAATGGACTGGGCACACATGATATTAAGGAATTATTGTTAGTTTTGTTGAGTGCGATAATGGCTTGGTGGTTATATTTAAAAAACAAAACAAAACAAAATAGAACCTACCAAGGAGGCAAACAGAATTATTTTCATATGAAATACCTGATTTCAGGAATTTGCTTTAAAATATTCTAGCAAAAAAAAAGGTGGAGTCAAGGAAATAGATGAAATAAAATCAGCCAACTCTTTATATTTATTGAATCTGGGCAATAGATGCATGGAGGTTGATGTACTATGTACTGTATCTTTTTATTTAGAAGGTATATATTTAAATTTTTAATTTTATTTAAATAATCTTTAAAATGAAATTATTTTAAATTTATTAAATATCAAAATTTAAAATTTTATATAAGGCTTTTTATTCGTTGCATTATACCTACACCTACATGACACCAAAATAATGAATTGGGATAAGAAAGACTTTGTGGTAGCCAGCCTTCAAGATGACTACTACTGGTCCTCGCTCCTGGTATTCACACCCCTGCATAGTCCCCTTCCACATTGTTTCAGGGTTGGTCTGGGAGACTGACAGAAAGCAGTAAGAGTGGTGGTATGCGACTTCTAATGCTAGATAATAAAAGACATTCCTGCTTCTGCTTTACTCTCTTGGATCACTCACTCCGGGGGAAGTCAGAAGCCAAGCAGTTCCATCAAGAGGTTTATGTGGCACAAAACCGAGGCCTTCTGCCAGCAGCCAGTACCACCTGCCAGCTATATGACTGAGCCCTCTTAGAAGCAGATCCTCCAGGCCTAGGTAAGCCTTTGATGACTGGAGTACCGACCAATATCTTGACTACAACCTCATGAGAGACCCCAAGCCAGAACAGCCCAGTTAAGCCACTCTGGATTCGTCAGCATTCAGTCAGAGAAGTAGAGCCAGTAGGCAATATATGGGTTTATGACAAGGAATTGGCTTATGAAATTGTGAGGGCCGGCTTAGCAAGTCAGAAGTCCGGCTTAGCTTGCAATCAGGAAGGAAAGATCACAAGCAGGCTGGAACCCCAGGGATGAAAACCAAAGCTGTTATTCACAGGCAGTCAGGAAGAGAAAATCACAAGCAAGCAAGCAAAGCAAGCAAGGTGGGACTCCATGGACACAGGCAGAAGCTGTTGACCACAGACAGGAGTCTCTCTTTCTCTCTCAACCCTCCAGCTCTCACAAGACACCACTCTAGTCACCTACCCTATCTGGAAACATGTTAGAAAGGAAATTCTGAGGACTATGGTGTCGCCTAGCCAAGCTGACATAGTCCAAATTCCTGACCCACAGAAACTATAAGATAATAAATACCTGTCACTGTTTTAAGCCTTTGGGTTTTAAGTAATTTGTCGCACTGCCATAGAGAACTAATACACTTTTGACTGAACCAATTACCTGGGATCAAGTATAGCAACTAATGAAAAGCTATTGCCTCAGGTCACTTGAGTTTTATTAGATTTGTACTTACTTCAAATAATGACTGTGAGTTTATAATATATGTGTGTAGGTGTGGCTGGGGCGTGCTTATTTATGGATGTGGTTGGGTTTAGATACAGCATTCAGGGACACCTGGGTGACTCAGTCGGTTAAGTGTTCTTCTCAGGTCATGATCCCAGAGTCCTGGGATCGAGTCCTGCATCAGGCTCCTTGCTCGTTGGGGAGCCTGCTTCTCCCTCTGCCTGCCACTCTGCCTACTTGTGATCTCTCTCCCTCTCTCTCTGACAAATAAATAAATAAAATCTTTAAAAAAGATACAGCCTTCATCAGAATCAGACTAGCAGAGTAACAAAGCACAGGAAGACATTTTGATTATCCCTAAAACACCCCACTGGACTTAAAAACTTGCTGGGGAATAAAGTAAAAAGACGTACAAACCTCAGTTAACCCAACCTCGCTGACCTACAAGGTCTCAACCCTGAAATGATCCTCTACCTTAGGTGAGGTATGAAAGGGAACAGATTTTATAGTCAGACACACCTGGGTTCTTGTCCCGACTCCATCTCGTACCAGTTGTGTGACCTTATCCACTTTACAGAACCTTCTTGCTATAAACTGAGTTGTCTTCCACCAAAATTCATATATTGAAGCCCTAACCCGTAGTACCTTAGAACGTGGCTGTGTTTGACAGAACTTTAAAAAGGTGACTAAGTTTAAATGAGGTAATAAGGTGGGACCTAATCCAATACAACCAGTGTCCTTATAAGAGGAGAAAGAGACACCAGGGGGAAGTTGTACTGTGGAAAGTCTGTATTGAGGACACAGCAAGAAGGCGGCCATCTGTGAGCTAAGGAGAAAGGCTTCAAGAGAAAGGAAACCTGCCAATACCCTGATCTTGGACTACCAGTCTCCAGAACAGTGAGAAAATTTATTTCTATTGTTCAAGCCACCCAACCTGTGGTATTTTGTTTTGGCAGCCCTTGGCAAACTAATACACTTCCTGAGCCTCAACTTCTGCATCTATAAAATAAGAATATCTATAGCTCCCAGGGTCTACACTTGCCTTTAGGTGTCAGAGTCTTTGGGGGTTTAAAAACAGACAAGAATGTTTGGTCAAGAAGAATCTTAGATTTGGGGCGCCTGGATGGCTCAGTCGGTTAAGCGTCTGCCTTCTGCTCAGGTCATGATCCTGGGGTGCTGGGATTGAGCCCCACATTGGGCTCCTTGCTCTGCAGGGAGCCCGCTTCTCCTTCTCCTCCCTGCTTGTACTCTCTCACTGTCTCTCCTTCTCTCTCTCAAATAAATAAATAAAATCTTTAAAAAAGAAAAAGAAGAAGAAGAATCTTAGATTTTATTGAAGGAATGAGGATCAGCATTGGAAGTCAGGTCATGTTCCAGTTCACACTTGACTCAGAGATTTTATTAAGCCAGAATGTTACCATATTTTCCCAGTCTTCTCTGAGAAAACATCCCCTGCAAACACCCACATAACAAGGGGTTATTATCTTGTCCATGGGCTGTATTTGCTATGATAGTCCATGATTTAAGAGAACCAACTTGGGTTCTCCATTGTTCTTTGAAGAAGGTGCTTACCTGAGTTTTCATATTAGTGAACCTGGTTCGTATCAGAGAAATGAGAGAAGGAGGAGAAGGTGTTTGTTAGGAAGTAAGAAGGGTTTGCTAAAGAAATTACTTAGAGCCACAGGAAGAGATAATAAATCGCCATTCTGCGAATACCTGGACACACAGCCACAAAAAGCCATTCTGCTGCCATCCTCAGGGGAAACTGGAGAAAGCAAAAAGATAAACTTTCCATCTGTCAAGTTCACTTCCAGTTTTAGTTTCGTATTAAAATTCCACATGATTAGGGGCCCTGGATGGCTCAGTCATTAAGCATCTGCCTTCGGCTCAGGTCATGATCCCGGGGTCCTGGGATCGAGCCCCGAATCAGGCTCCCTGCTCAGCGGGAAGCCTGCTTCTCCCTCTCCCACTCCCCCTACTTGTGTTTCTGTTCTTACTGTGTCTCTCTCTGTCAAATAAATAAATAAAAAATCTTTAAAAAATAAAAAAAATTAAAAATAAAATAAAATTCCTCATGATTAATAACTGCTTAATATTAATAGCTATGTAGCAGCCTCAGAAGGTTATTTTAAGGATTACTACAATGACTTATAAGGCACCAAAATATAGGAGATGCTCAATAATGCTCAGTCCCTTCTCCCCTCAATGCACCAAAGTCAATTCCTTGTACAAATTTTTATATCCTCAGCCTTCTCCTGTATGTGCCAATACACACACACACACATGCACACACCTCCTAACCTGGTGTTTTGAAGAGGACAAATAAAAGAAGCCTCCACAGGGAAATTCTATGAGGTGGGGGATTTTCAAGGGATATGTCATTTCCTCACAAAGGAACACACCAGAAGTTGTCTTCTCTGCTTGGAGACCTAAATGACACTGTCTCTCAGTTCTAATGGCTAGATTTGGCTCAGCTGGGCTGTTCAGCACTCTCCCCTCTGAGGTCCACCCCCTTCAGTCCTGACGTGAGCAAAGCATCCCCAGGCACCCGGCCTGAGCTGCAAGCCCGGGTCCACAACAATATGATTTATCCCTCATGGTCTACTTCACAGTGCCCCTTCAGGAACACAGAAGCCATTAGGCCTGGATTCAAATCATATGGTTCAAACCCAAAATGACTTTAACATTTGTTCCTTTCAGAGACCTGCTTGACAGTCAGTTTATATTGGGCAGGATCTCAGAGTCCATATCTTCTTCCTTTTTTCTCCTGGCAAGGAAAAGATTTGGGAACAATACATATTTGTGCAGCCCAGGAAAAAGAGGGGGAACGGGAATGTATATATGTCACTTAAAAAAAAAAAAAAAACACTTAAATCCAGTGCTCAGTACACAGAGAGATGCCTCCAGAAACTGGAAAGGGATAAACCTGAGCACATTTAATATTAGAATCTGGCGAACAGTTCTAAATGTTCGATCCCAAATCTCTGCCCTAGAATCATTTCTTTCTCTCAGCTCACAGATACCAGGGAGCCAGTGTACCAAAGAAGGTGGATGGATAATTGGGCAGCAGCACAACTCATTTCTCAGTTGGCAACCTTTTAAAGCCTTGTAAATCCTAAACAGCAACTGGCCTTTCCATTCCTCCTTTTCCTCCTTCCGGCTGATGCCTGCAATAGCCTCTGTTCTGATGGGCCTACAAACTCTGTCCACTGCCTGTATCTGGAAAAACACCCAATGCAAACCATCTAAACATAAACAACCAGCCATTTAATAACACAGATTATTTCCGGGTACCCAGGCTTCTGCCTAATGGTAAAATCCTGTTTTCAGCTTGGGCTGCAATAAAGAAAGTTGTTCACCTCGTGAAAGATGGTGAAATAAAACAGTCCTTCCTTTGGTCAGCAAGCATACAAAGAAAGCAGAACCTATAACCCAGCCTCCAGCAGCTCAGCACTGCGGAAAGGCAGAACTGTGGTGCTACACAAACCAAGTAGGAATTCTCAAGCTCATAAGGATTTACAGCAGGCTCTTTGTAGAACCATTTTTGAGGGAGCAAATCTTAGAACACCGAAATGAAAAATTTGGTATTTAAAACATTAATTCTCAATTCTGGCTGTACTACATGAGATTCAATCACCTGGGGAGATGTTTTTAAATATAAATACCTGGGTCCCATCCCCAGAAATTTTGCACTCTCAAAAAAAAACAAAACTTCACCAGGAATTCTGATGTACAGCCGAGATTGGGAACCACTGACCTACAATGGGAAGAAAGCTTATAAACAGAAACCAGAGATCAGAACCCTGGTTTCAGAAAGAAACATCCCAGAGCAGATCCACCTGACAGATGAAAACCAGCAAGATCTGGACAGCAAAGTGAGAGTAACCTGCATTACCTCCATGATCTGCAATAGCTCCATACTGGAAAATTCCATTTTTTTGTATCAAAACTATATATATACATGTTATTATATGTACAGTCATTGTTTAGTAGAGTGTCCAGCTGAGCCAAAACTGGAATGCAAAGTCTAGTTCCTCACTACTCAAAACATAGTCCTTAGACCAGCAGTGCAGGCATCACCTGGGAGCTTGTTAGAAATGGACATTCTCAGGGATGCCTGGGTGGCTCAGTTTAGCATCTGCCTTCGGCTCAGGTCATGATCTCAGGTCCTGGGATCAAGCCCCGCGTTGGGCTCCTTGCTCACTGGGGAGCCTGCTTCTCCTTCTCCTCCCTCTGCCTGCCACTCCCCCTGCTTGTGCTCTCTCTCGCTATCTCTCTGTCTGTGTCAAATAAATAAATAAAATCTTAAAAAAAAAAAAAGAAGACAGAAATGGACATTCTCAGCCCCACCCCACTCCTGCTGCATCAGAACCTGCATTTTAGCAAGCTACTGTCAGGTAATAAATTCACTCATTCAAGTTTGAGAAACAGTGGTCTTGCTGTTTGTGGAAATGACAACTTAGTGATCCCTCCAGAGACTTGTTTTTATGAAGTGATAGGAAGGATGGATGGGAAGTTGCTCTGTTTGTTTTGTTTCTGATTTGGTTTAATTTGCTAAAGAATAAGGGTTTTACAGTCTTCGAAAAGTTAAAAATAGAACTACCCTACAACCCAGCAATTGCACTACTTACTTACCCGAAGGATACAAAAATAATGATTCAAAGGGGCACATGCATCCTGATGTTTATAGCAGCATTATCAACAAGAGCCAAATTATGGAAAGAGCCCAAATGTCCATCGACTGATGAATGGATAAAGACATGGTATATTGGACTATTGGGCTATTACTCAGCCATAAAAAAGAATGAAATCTTGCCATCTGCAACAATGTGAATGGAGCTAAAGAGTATTATGCTAAGCAAAGTAAGTCAGTCAGAAAAAGACAAATATCATATTATTTCACTCATATGTGGAAATTAAGAAACGAAACAGATGAACATAGGGCAGAAAAAGAAAAGAGGCAAACCAGAAAATAGATGCTTTTTTTTTAAGATTTTATTCACTTATTTGACAGAGAGAGACACAGCGAGAGAGGGAACACAAGCAGGGGGAGTGAGAGAGGGAGAAGCAGCCTTCCCTCTGAGCAGGGAGCCCGATATGGGGCTTGATTCCAGGACCCTGGGACCATGACCCGAGCCAAAAGCAGACGCCTAATGACTGAGCCACCCAGGCGCCCCCAGAAATTAGACTCTTAACTATAGAGAACAAACTGAGGGTTGCTGGAGCAGAGGCAGGTGGGTATTAAGGAGGGCACTTATGATGAACACTGGGTGTTCTATGTAAGTGATGAATCACGAAATTTTACACCTGAAACTAATATTACATTGTATGTTAGCTAACTAGAATTTAAATAAAAACTTGAAACAAACAAACAAAAAGAAGGGTTTTAGTGCATGGGTGTTTGAAGAGAAAGGCGGACACAAGGACAAAGGAAGATGTGATGTTCCAAGCCCCAGTAGAAAAATGATGAGGAGGAGGAGGAGGGTGATGATGAAATCAACACGTAAAGGAGGGCTTTTCTTTAAAGGCTCGGTGAGATCCTGGTCACAAAGGGGTGTATTTCCAGAACCCAGATGACAAACCAAGACAGGAAGGAGAAGTCTCCCCAGCGCTGTCCACAGCCCAGCACTGCACTAACACAGCCAGGACTGCTGGATGGACAACACAGGCAGATAGCAGCCTCTGCTCATACACTGGCATTTTCAAGATGTGTATCAACCTGAGAGGCAGTGGTAAGGCTCTTCGTCAAGGCAGCCACAGTACCAGCAGAACGACTAGAATTGTTCCTGCATACATGTGCCTGGCACATAGCAGGCATTCAACAAATATCTGTTGAATGGATGGGTGGATGGATGCAGGACACCACCAGGAGACTTTAGGAATTCTTAGAGGGAGAGAATCTGCAGGGGAACTGAGTACTATGGAAATGGAGATGGCACAAAAAAATCATCAAAGTGTAAAGATGAATTTATGTGCCCTCATTTGTATCCATAGACAGTGCAGTGTGTCATCATGAAGTCCATATCAAAGAATTCCCAGGGGGTGTCACATCAAGAGATCCTTGGAGTAAGTGGACACTCACCTGACCATTACTGCAAAAATCATGGTCCCCCAAACGTGTTATTCTGAAAATTAGTAAAGAAAAAAATAATGAAGCATTTATTCTGCCTGCCTACTCTCCATGTGCAAGCAGCTGAATAGTCAATGAAAGTTCTTAGTAAGAAAATCCCAATGTTGGGAAAATTAGATATCCACAGACAGAAGAATGAAATTAGACCCCTCTCTGACACCACTTACAAAAGTTAACGTGAAATGGATTAAAGACTGAAATTTAAGACCTGAAATCATAAAACCCTTAAAAGAAAACGGGGGGGGGGGGGGCGCCTGGGTAGCTCAGTCACTAAGCGTCTGCCTTTGGCTCGGGTCACAGTTCCAGGGTCCTGGGATCGAGCCCCGCATCGGGCTCCCTGCTCGGCGGGAAGCCTGCTTCTCCCTCTTCCACTCCCCCTGCTTGTGTTCCCTCTCTCGCTGTCTCTCTCTCTCTCTCTGTCAAAAAATAAATAAAATCTTTAAAAAAAATAAAAATTAAAAAAAGAAAGAAAAGAAAAGAAAACAGGCGAAAAGCTCTTTGAAATCAGTCGTGGCAATGATTTTTTGGATATGAGACCATAAGCACAAGCCACAAAAGCAAAACTAAATGGGTGGGACTACACCAAACTAAAAACCTTCTGCACAGCAAAAGAAACCATCAACAAAATGAAAAGGCAACATACAGAATGGGAGACAATATTTGTAAACCATATATCTGATAAGGGATTAATATCCAAAAAATATATAAGGAACTCCTACAACTCAATAGCAAAAAACAATCCAATTTTCAAATGGGCAAAAGAGCTGACATTTTTCAAATGAAGATGTATAAATGGCCAACAAGTATATGAAAAGACGCTCAACATCACTCATCATCAGAGAAATGCAAATCAAAGCCACAATGAGGTATCACGTCACATCTCTTAGAATGACCATACAAAAAGATAAAAGTAACAAATGTGGAGAAAATGGAACCCTTGTACAGTGTTACTGGGAATGTAATTTGGTGCGGCCACTATGGGAAACATTACGGAGGTTCCTCAAAAAATTAAAAATAGAACTACAGTATGATCCAGTAATCCCATTTCTGGGTATTAATCCAAAGGAAAAAAAATCAATATCTCAAAGAGATATCAGTATTCTCATGTTCAGAGCAGCATTATTCATAATAGCCAAAGCATGGAAACAACCTCAGTATCTGTCAATGGGTGAATGAATAAAATGTGATATATAGATATATATATATCACATATATATATATCTATATATCACATATATATATACACACAACGGAATAGTCTTCAGCCTTGGTGGGAAAAAACAGAAATCCTGCCATTTGCAACAACACAGATGAAAAGCGAGGGCATTACGCTAAGTGAAATAAGTCAGATAGAGAAAAACAAATACTGTATGCTTTCCATATATGTGGAATCTAAAAAAAAGAAAAGAAAAAAGAACTCAGAAACAGCAGCTTGGTGGTTGCCAGGGGCAGGTGGAATGGGAGAAAGTGGTCAAAGGGTCAAACTTCCAGTTCCAAGAGGAAAATGTTCTGGAGATGTATAGTGACTATAGTTGACAATACTGTTCTATATAATTGAAACTTGCTATAAGGGTAGATACTAAAATTTCTCAGGGCGCCTGGGTGGCTCAGTTGTTAAGCATCTGCCTTGGGTTCAGGTCATGATCCCAGGGTCCTGGGATCAAGCCCCACATCGGGCTCCCTGCTCAGCGGGAAGCCTGCCTCTCCCTCTCGCACTCCCCCTGCTTGTGTTCCCTCTCTTGCTGTGTCTCTCTCTATCAAATAAATAAATAAAAATCTTTAAAAAAAGAAGTTCTCACCACACACACACACATACACACACACACAAAATGGTAGCTAAGTGAGGTGATGGGTGTGTCTAACCTTATTTTGGTGATCATTTCACAATATATACCTGTATCAAATCTTGTTGTACCCTTTAAACTTACACAATGTTCTACGTCAATTGTATCTCAATTAAGCTGGGAAAAAAGAAAATCTCAGCTAATAGGTAATAAAAATAACAGAATGTCACAATAAAGAATTTAAGCCAGGAGTTCTTAAGCTTGACTGCACTTGGGAATCACTTTGGGAGCTTTAAACATACTGAGGATGCCTAGATCCCACCCCAGAGATCCTGATTTAATTTATCTAGTGAGGGGCCTAGTAATGACATTGGGCAGGGTTAAAATCTCCTCCCATGATTCTAGTGAGCAGCCAAGGTTGAGACTATTGATACAAGCAATTAATATCAATGGCCACTGGAACGATCAGAAAGAAGGCTGTTGTTGGTCTACAATATACAGATCAGGTGGATAACAGCAGAAACCTCTGGTTGATCCTACCACCATAAAACGTGTGATGCAAATGGAAGTACCCAACACCTACTATGAAGGATTCTCATCAAAAAGTGACTCTGAATCTGATCAAGCCTCTTAATTTGACTGTTACTTACAAGAAATATAAGAGACTTATGGGAAATAAAGGACACACTCAGGAAGCAATCAGCAAAACCCAGAATGTGGGAAAGTCTACAAGACAAATAACGCACTTTCTCCAACAAGTAAATTATAAGAAAATAATAAAGGACAGGGAACCTATAGATTAAAAGAGTAATAAAAGACATTATCAGCCAATGCAATATGTGGACCTGATTTGGATTTTTATTGGAATAAGCCAACAGTGAAAAAAACTATGAGACAATCAAAGAAGTCTGAATATTGCTAGATGTTTGGTGATATTAAGACATTTGTGTTGGATACAATAATAGTGGGGGACTTTAACACCCCCCTGACTGAAATGGACAGATCATCTAAGCAAAAGATCAACAAGGAAATAAAGACTTTAAATGACACACTGGACCAAATGGACTTCACAGACATATTCAGAACATTCCATCCCAAAGCAACGGAATACACATTCTTCTCTAGTGCCCATGGAACATTCTCCAGAATTGATCACATCCTAGGTCACAAAGTAGGTCTCAACCGGTACCAAAAGATTGGGATCATTCCCTGCATATTTTCAGACCACAATGCTTTGAAACTAAAACTCAATCACAAGAGGAAAGTCGGAAAGAACTCAAATACATGGAGGCTAAAGAGCATCCTACTAAAGAAGGAATGGGTCAACCAGGAAATTAAAGAAGAATTTAAAAAATTCATGGAAACCAATGAAAATGAAAACACAACTGTCCAAAATCTTTGGGATACAGCAAAGGCAGTCCTGAGAGGAAAGTATATAGCAATACAAGCCTTTCTCAAGAAACAAGAAAGGTCTCAAATACACAACCTAACCCTACACCTAAAGGAGCTGGAGAAAGAACAGCAAATAAAGCCTAAACCCAGCAGGAGAAGAGAAATCATAAAGATCAGAGCAGAAATCAATGAACTAGAAACCAAAAGAACAGTAGAACAGATCAACGAAACGAGGAGCTGGTTCTTTGAAAGAATTAACAAGACTGATAAACCCCTGGCCAGACCGATCAAAAAGAAAAGAGAAATGACCCAAATCAACAAAATCATGAATGAAAGAGGAGAGATCACAACCAACACCAAAGAAATACAAACAATTATAAGAACATATTATGAGCAACTCTATGCCAGCAAATTAGATAACCTGGAAGAAATGGGTGCATTCCTAGAGATGTATCAACTACCAAAACTGAACCAGGAAGAAATAGAAAACCTGAACAGACCTATAACCACTAAGGAAATGGAAGCAGTCATCAAAACTCTCCCAAGAAACAAAAGCCCAGGGCCAGATGGCTTCCCAGGGGAATTCTATCAGACATTTAAAGAAGAATTAATACCTGTTCTCCTGAAACTGTTCCAAAAAATAGAAATGGAAGGAAAACTTCCAAATTCCTTTTATGAGGCCACCATTACCTTGATCCCAAAACCAGACAAAGATCCCATCAAAAAGGAGAATTACAGACCAATATCCTTGATGAACATGGATGCAAAAATTCTCACCAAAATACTAGCCAATAGGATCCAACAGTACACTAAAAGGATTATTCACCACGACCAAGTGAGATTTATCCCTGGGCTGCAAGGCTGGTTCAACATCCGCAAATCAATCAACGTGATACAATACATTAACAAAAGAAAGAACAAGAATCATATGATCCTCTCAATAGATGCAGAAAAAGCATTTGACAAAGTACAGCATCCTTTCTTGATCAAAACTCTTCAGAGTATACGGATAGAGGGTACATACCTCAATATCATAAAAGCTATCTACGAAAAACCTACAGCTAATATCATTCTCAATGGGGAAAAGCTGAGAGCTTTTCCCCTAAGGTCAGGAACGCGGCAGGGATGTCCACTCTCACCATTGCTATTCAACATAGTATTAGAAGTCCTAGCCACAGCAATCAGACAACAAAAAGAAATCAAAGGCATCCAAATCGGCAAAGAGGAAGTCAAACTCTCACTCTTTACAGATGATATGATACTTTATGTGGAAAACCCAAAAGACTCCACCCCAAAACTGCTAGAACTCATACAGGAATTCAGTCAAGTAGCAGGCTATAAAATCAATGCACAGAAATCAGTGGCATTCCTATACACCAACAACAAGATAGAAGAGAGACAAATCAAGGAGTCGATCCCATTCACAATTGCACCCAAAACCATAAGATACCTAGGAATAAATTTAACCAAAGAGGCAAAGGATCTGTACTCAGAAAACTATAAAATACTCAGGAAAGAAATTGAAGAAGACACAAAGAAATGGAAAAACGTTCCATGCTCATGGATTGGGAGAACCAACATTGTGAAGATGTCAATGCTCCCTAGAGCAATCTACACATTCAATGCAATCCCCATCAAAATACCATCCACTTTTTTCAAAGAAATGGAACAAATAATCCTAAAATTTGTATGGAACCAGAAGAGACCCCGAATAGCCAGAGGAATATTGAAAAAGAAAAGCAAAGCTGGCCGCATCACAATTCCGGACTTCCAGATCTATTACAAAGCTGTCATCATCAAGACAGTATGGTACTGGCACAAAAACAGACACATAGATCAATGGAACAGAATCGAGAGCCCAGAAATGGACTCTCAACTCTATGGTCAACTTATCTTTGACAAAGCAGGAAAGAATGTCCAATGGAAAAAAAGACAGTCTCTTCAACAAATGGTATTGGGAACATTGGACAGCCACATGCAGAAGAATGAAACTGGACCATTTCCTTATACCACACACAAAAATAGACTCCAAATGGTTGAAAGACCTAAACGTGAGACAGGAGTCCATCAAAATCCTAAAGGAGAACACAGGTAGCAACCTCTTCGACCTCAGCCGCAGCAACTTCTTCCTAGAAACATCGCCAAAGGCACGGGAAGCCAGGGCAAAAATGAACTATTGGGGTTTCATCAAGATAAAAAGCTTTTGCACAGCAAAAGAAACAGCCACAAAACCAAAAGACAACCGACAGAATGGGAGAAAATATTTGCAAATGACATATCAGATAAAGGGCTAGTATCCAAAATCTATAAAGAACTTATCAAACTCAACACCCAAAGAACAAATAATCCAATCAAGAAATGGGCAGAAGACATGAACAGACATTTTTCCAAAGAAGACATCCAAATGGCCAACAGGCACATGAAAAAGTGCTCAACATCGCTCGGCATCAGGGAAATCCAAATCAAAACCTCAATGAGATACCACCTCACACCCGTCAGAATGGCTAAAATTAACAAGTCAGGGAACGACAGATGTTGGCGGGGATGTGGAGAAAGGGGAACCCTCCTACCCTGTTGGTGGGAATGCAAGCTGGTGCAACCCCTCTGGAAAACAGTATGGAGGTTCCTCAAACAGTTGAAATTAGAGTTACCATTCGATCCAGCAATTGCACTACTGGGTATTTGCCCCAAAGATACAAATGTAGGGACCCGAAGGGGTACGTGCACCCAAAGGTTTATAGCAGCAATGTCCACAATAGCCAAACGGTGGAAAGAGCCAAGATGTCCATCGACAGATGAATGGATAAAGAAGAAGTGGTATATATACACAATGGAATATTATGCAGCCATCAAAAGGAATGAGATCTTGCCATTTGCAACGACATGGATGGAACTGGAGGGTGTTATGCTGAGTGAAATAAGTCAATCAGAGAAAGACATGTATCATATGACCTCACTGATATGAGGAATTCTTAATCTCAGGAACAAACTGAGGGTTGCTGGAGTGGTCGGGGGTGGGAGGGATGGGGTGGCTGGGTGATAGACATTGGGGAGGATATGTGCTACGGTGAGTGCTGTGAATTGTGTAAGACTGTTGAATCACAGATCTGTACTTCTGAAACAAATAATGCAACATATTTTAAGAAAAAAGAAAAAGAAGAAGATAGCAGGAGAGGAAGAATGAAGGGGAGTAAGTCAGAGGGGGAGACGAACCAGGAGAGATGATGGACTCTGAAAAACAAACTGAGGTTTCTAGAGGGGAGGAGGGTAGGGGGATGGGTTAGCCTGGTGATGGGTATTAAAGAGGGCACATTCTGCATGGAGCACTGGGTGTTATGAACAAACAATGAATCATGGAACACTACACCAAAACAAATGATGTAATATATGGTGATTAACATAACAATAAAAAATTTAAAAAAAAAAAGACATTTGTGTTGGGGTGCCTGGGTGGCGCAGTCGGTTAAGCGTCGGACTCTTGGTTTTGGCTCAGGTGCTGATCTCAGGGTTGTGAGATCGAGCCCCATGTCGGGCTCCACGCTCAATGCAGAGTCTGCTTGGGATTCTCTCTCCTTCTCCCTCTGCCCCTCCCACTCCTGCTCTCTCTCTCTCTCTCTCTCTAAAAATAAATAAATAAATCCTTTAAAAAAAGATATTTGCATTAAATTTTTGGGGTAACTTTGTCTATAAAAAGCCAGATAGTTTTAGGCTTTGTGGATCTACAGTCTCTTGCAACTACTCAACTATGTCATTGTAGCCTGAAAACAGCTAGAAACAACACATAACAAATGGCTTGGTTGTATTCCAATAGAAGGTTATTTACAAAAACAGAAAACAAGTTGGATTTTGTCAACCTCTGTTTTAGAGATACATTCAGAAGAGCTTATAGATGAAAGTATATGATGGATGGAATTTGCCTCTAGACCTTCCACTGGAGGAGGGGAATGAGTTAACAGTATAAATGAAACAAGGTTGGTCATGTGTTGATAATTAGCTGAGGATGAGTACATGGGAGTTCATTATACCGGTGGCTCTCAAAGCGTGGTCCCTGGACCATCGGTGTCAGCATCATCTGGAAACTTGTTATAAATGCAAATTTTAAGTCCCACTGACTTACTGAATCAGAAACTTTGGGGGTAGATCCCAGCAATCTGTTTTAACAAGGCCTCGGTGATTCTAATGCACACTAATGTTATTCTCTCTCTCTTTGTAGTCTTCTATATGTTTGAAATTTTGCATAGTAAAAAGTTTTTTCATCTGATTCCCAAAGTGGCCATACCAGATAAGCAGTCCCTTTTAGGAAATATCAATTGCTTTAGATAGAGTATGATACATTGCTGAAGCAGGGGAATTTAAAAATGCAAATGAAACAACCTCTTTTGAAATGCTTACCAGATCTATTACCTAACTCAAAACAACAAACACACACACATTTTTATACAGTCTTGGGCTTTTTTTTAGTATTATTATTAAAACAGTTAACCCACTAAAAGTTTATTTTATATGTACCATCAGCTAAACATTTTCGTCAACTTTTCAGGGAAAAAATAAGTTATTTGATCTGAAAACTTCTTTATTACCAAGAACATATTATGTTTCAGTATACACAGATCTCAAATCATTATATCATAGACCTGAAACTAATGTCATATGTCAATTATATCTTCATTAAAAAGAATATATTTTCCTAATACTCTATTTTGTTTTTATCAGATATTATTTTTCAGATTTTGTGACATTTTAACAATGATTTACAGTGTTTAGTATTATGATGTCTTGAATTAATTTGAATTGAAAATGTGCCAAATTTCTCAACCTCATCACCAACAGATTTTTTCTTAACCTTCTCATTATGCCAGTAAATAGTTTGCTATTGTTTTGGAAATAAGGTATGTGGAGCATTTCTCCATTATTCTTTAAAATTTATGCTAGCTATTATAGAATGAAGATGCTCTCTGTGTGGCAAAACAGTCTGTAATTTGCCATTTTGTTGCACAAATTTACTACCAATTCTCATTCCTCTGTAAGTGAGCCCTTCTTTGCCAGCATCTAAATATATCAATTATTATCTCTAAAACTACTGATGGTGACAAGGAATCTAGAGGAAGCATCCAAAACATAATATGTTGTATCTAATATAGTGTGAACAGAGGTTATGTCCTTTCTATTTCTTGATTTAATTTGCCTAAATACCTTTAGCCTATCAGAACTGAAATATATTGCCAAAAGTTGTTGTCATTTTTATGTTATATAGTCAGTATCTTAAAAAGCCTATTTCTTACAGAATAACTGATCCAGGCATATTGTATCCAACTTGTACAAGATACAGATCCTACCCTAATGATGAAATAAATTATTTTATCAGTTAAGATGATCTGGTTACAAGAAATAGAAACTGTCTGGCGAACTTAAGTAGAAAAAAAAAAAAAAGAATGTGGGAAGAAGATAGGGTAACTCACACAATGGAACAAAATGTGGACCAGGCTCAGGAAGGGCAGAGACTAGAGCAACCCCAGAGAAAAAGAGAAGCAGGACCTACCGGACGAATGGTCAGTTCAGGGGGTCCTGCAGAGATTAAACAGTGCCAGCCATGTGGGGTCTATATCACTCTTCTCACGAATGTAAACGCCGTCCAGCCACCTGGCTTAGGGCAGGAGCCATCATGTCCCTGACTGATAATCCCATCAAAGCAAAACTAGGAGATGCTGTTAAGAAGGAGGATAGCTGATGGGAGGCAGAAATGATACATTTCCACTGGAATTCATTTTAAAACACAGGCAAAATACCACTTCAAGGATGTTAATTATAGGAACTCCTCATTCAAAACGCAAAGGCGAGCATCTCTTGAATTCTGGTCATGTAATTGAACACACACACACACCCAAAAGTATAAATAAAAATTATGATAAGGTACATAAGTTTGAATCATATTCAGCCTAATAATATAAGCGGTGCCTTCATTTATTTGTCTATAAGTATTTAGGGATTAGTCTAGATACAAAGGATCCAGCACTGAAAAAAATGTTTTTAATTCCGGCCCCAGGAAACTTATATTTTTAGTCAGAGAGCGACAAACAAGAGACAAAATAAATAAGTAAATTATGTAGCATCTTAGAAGGTGCTATGGAGAAAAGTAAACAAGAGAAGGTGGATAGGGGATAGGGAGTACCAGGTCAAGCTCGCAAATTTAAAGAGAGTGATGGGGGAAGGCCTCGCGGAGGTGACAATGAGCAAAGACCTGTAGGCAGAGAGGAAGTAAGTCAGGCAGGTATATGGAGGAAAACCTTCCAGGAAGAAGGAGCAGTAGGTGCAAGGCTTTGACGTGGGTGTATATCTGGGGTGGTCAAGGACCATAAAGAGGCCGGTGTGGCAGGAGCCCCTGAAGTGAGCAATGGGAGAGGGGTTGGAAGTGAGGTCAGAGGGTGGTCAGGTCATGACAGGCCTTGTAGGCCACTGTGAAGTCTCTGACTTTTTCTCTAAGTGAGATGGGAAAACCACAGAGAATTTTTTTTTATTTAAATTCAATTAATTAACATACAGTATATTGTTAGTTTCAGAGGAAGAATTTAGTGATTCATCAGTTGCATATAACACTCAGTGCTCATTCCATCACGTGCCCTCCTTCATGCCCATCACCCAGTTACCCCATTCCCCCACCCCCCTCCGCTCCAACAATTCTCAGTTTGTTTCCTAGAGTTAAGCATCTCTTATGGTTTGTCTCCCTCTCTATTTTCATCTTATTTTTTCTTCCTTTCCCCTATGTTCATCTGTTTTGTTTCTTAAGTTCCACATATGAGTGAGATCATATGGTATTTGTCTTTCTCTGACTGACTTATTTCGCTTAGCATAATACCCTCTAGTTCCATCCACGTCATTGCATAATGGCAAGATTTCATTCTTTTTGATGGCTAAGTAATATTCCATTGTGTGTGTGTGTATATATATATATATATATATATATATATATATATATATCTCACATCTTTTTTATCCATTCATTGTTGATGGACATCTGTGTTCCTTCCACATTTTTGCTGTTGTGAACATTGCTGCTATAAGCATTGGGGTGCATGTACCCCTATGAACCACTATGTTTGTATCCTTTGGATAAACACCCAGTAGTGCAATTGCTGGGCTGTAGGGTAGCTCTATTTTTAACTTTTTGAGGAACCTCCATACTGTCTTCCAGAGTGGCTCTACCAGTTTGCATTCCCACCAACAATGTAAGAGGGTTCCCCTTTCTCCATACCCTTGTCAACATCTATTGTTTCCAGAGTTGTTAATTTTAGCCATTCTGACTGCACACCATAAAGAATTAATGCCCCACCTAAGAATTCATCCTTCTCTTGCATCATCTTTCTATTCCAAACTCTATTAAATATCAACACATTCTTTTTGCCTGGCTCTCAAGGCCTATCTGTACATTTCCTAGATGACTAAAGATTTCTGCAACATCTAGGCATTGTTTAACTCCCAGAACATTACTACTTGCTGTGTCAGTATCCAACCAGGAGATAGAAATCACATAGTGATTTTAACAAGCGAACAGAAAATTCAATAATGTGGCATAAGCTAGTAAGAAGTAAACTCTAAAGAATAGAAGAAGCAGTTACTACCCCTAAGGCTGAGATTGAGTACCCAAGGTAGATCTTCCTTCCTCCTAGTGCTGAGATCCATACCTAATTGGAGAGAGCACCGTCCTAGCTCATTGAATAGTTGCTGAGATGCCATTAGTGATGGGACGTGCTGGAAATCCACCCTCCGAATTGCAAGAGAAAGCCATTGACGGAGAGACACCATTCCTTAGAACTGTCTGTAAGCTGCACAAGGGGCTACCAGAGGACAGCTGCTAGATGCTGGATGCTGTTGGCTGCCATGCACTGCAGGAGTCAAGCACTGAAGGAGCCATTCACTAAGGGAGCCAGATGTTGGAGATACCACACACTGTAGGAGCCAAGTGGTAAAGAAAGCCATGCCTTGCACTGCTGGCCTATGAGGTAGAAGTCACACACAGAACAGGACCAAGACAAAACTTTCTGCTCTAGTGTCCTTCTAGCATCCTCTACTGACAAAGCTAACATCGTGCCAACTGGCAAAGGAGAAATATTTCGAGGGCCCAGCTCTACTTTCATAGAGCAGGCAATAATGGATGGACTTGAAGCTGAGAGGCAATAAGTTGATAACCGGCACACCAGCTTTTCTTATTTGGATGCAATATTCACAGCATAAACTGTTGAACTGCAATATTATACTTTTCAAAGTGTTCCTACTTTCTAATGCAAGATACACTCTTACCCCGCCCCCAAAAAATCTGAAACCATGCCTAAGTGTGAAGCTTCACATTCTAAAAAATAAAATATAGTCTTCCTTCTGAAAATTCTACACTTAGAAAATGCCTGAATATCTATTTAGGGCACTGGTGAGTCCCCTTGTTAAATAATGCCCAGTGTAGGCCTGGGTGCATGCTGGTCTATATAATCAAAAATTTAATTGATTTTATTCCACTTTAAGTACTTGCCTCTTAGTATTTGCCTTTGTTTTTCCTGAGATAAGCACCCAATTGTTGTCTTCTACTTGGATGTATTATGAATGAATGGCCCAGTAGATCATGATGGAAAGAGCATGGGCTATCTGTCAGGCAAACTTGGTCTTAAATTCTGACTCCACCACTTTCTGGGTATGCAGCTTTCAGCATATCACTTAATCTCTATGAACTACAGTTTCCTCATCTCTAATTGGGACAATAGCACCCACTTTGCTATTTGAAGGGTTTGAAAAGACTATCTGGAGCACTGGTAGGCTACTTGCCCCAGAGAAGTAACTTTTTTTTTTTTTTCGAGAAATACCTATCTTAAAAGATGGCCTGGATCTGTGAATTTCATTGCTCTTTTATCTGTTAGGAATTTTATTCAACTGCCCATGGTGAAAATTGTAAGCATGCCAAGTTAATTCAAACTTTCATTCCAAAGGCAGCCACAGAAGCATAAAATAAAATTTGTAGAACGTTCCTCTAATTACCATAGAACTTCTAAACAATATTCCAGTGTTGTTGGGGAAAAAAACATTAATTGGCACAGACACCAAAGGTTAATAGAGATTCTCAGAAACATTAGCTGTCCCCCCTTGCTGCCTCTTCCTGACTTTTGTCGTTCTTAATATTGAGAGACCATTTTTTTAAGATTTTATTTATTCATTTATTTATTTGAGAGAGTGAGAATGAGAGAGAGAGAGAGCACATGAAAGGGGGGAGGGTCAGAGGGAGAAGCAGACTCCCCATGAAGCAGCGAGCCCGATGTGGGACTCGCTCCCGGGACTCCAGGATCATGACCTGAGCCAAAGGCAGTCGCTTAACCAACTGAGCCACCCAGGCGCCCCAAGAGACCATTTTTTAAAAGTATAATTTTCTTTCAAGTGTCTTGCTATAATAATCCTATTCTCAACTTCGAAAGTTCAAATAACTACTTATAGGAAAACAAAGCACAGGTTTACATAGAATGCAGCTGTTGATGACACTTCGCCAAACTGAATGAGATGCTACACTAAAGGACTGTGAAAATAAAGCTCCAACATGAGATCTGTACACTTCAGTTAGAAACACCAGAATGACCTCAGACTCAAGGTTCCCATCACAATAAGCAAATTTATAGAACTTTCTTTTTTTTTAAAGATTTTATTTATTTATTTGACAGAGAGAGAGAGTGAGAGAGGGAACACAAGCAGAGGGAGTGGGAGAGGGAGAAGCAGGCTTCCCGCCGAGCAGAGAGCCCGTTGTGGGGCTCGATCCCAGGACCCTGGGATCACGACCTGAGCTGAAGGCAGACGCTTAACGACTGAGCCACCCAGGTGCCCCTCTAGAACTTTCATGTAGTTTAATCTAATCCCAGTTTCCAAAAACTGATATGTACTTTCTTGACCATATGTTCCTTTGGTTCATTTCATATCACTAATGTTTTTCATATTCAAATTACACCTGATGCCAAATATTTTTTTCTACTTTTTAAAGCAAATGTAGCCAGAGAGAAAAGTAGCTCTTCCTTGGCAAGAAGGTTCTGAAGTTTCCTGTAAGCCAATTGAATTCTCAACACAAGATCAGACAAACAAGAATATAATGGAACCCAGGTGTTAGACCAATTACTAACTTAATCATAAATGAAGAAAAGGGAAATATTAATCCTTGATGTAAGTTGTTGTGTTAATACAGAATCCATCATAATGAAGGAATGACCTCACTTGGCTCAGAGGTTAACTGTATGAATGGTACTGTATTGACCGAATGTTAATAAGTTGTGTGTGTGGCAGCAGGTAAGCAGGAGATGACAGAAGGAAGCTATTGTGGTAGCTATGTAATTACAATGGAAGTCGTGTCTTGGGTAATGAACACAATTCACATCACATCTTCTTGGTCACAGCACAATTCTCCAGCTCTGTTTATAGTAATCTGTGGGATTATTTGACAGCAAGATGACATTTTGACTTTGGAACAAATTTTTCTCATAGAAAGCACAATTACCCACTGATATTGTGATATGCAATTAGACACAGTCATGCTGGGCAACTTGGATGTTTTTTTTAACATACAAATAATGGATGTGTTGTTCGTTAGCACACAAGATTCTTCAGTCCTTGTACATGGACTTCTTGGTCTAAATGTCTTGGTCATATGCAATGGATGCATTCTGAAATTTTTTAATTGCCCATTGTTTAAATTAGAAGTTTCAAAATTTTAAATATAGAAAAGCCCTGGCAGCTAAAACTAATATCTGCGATGGATCAGATCTTTATTGTATGCAGAGACTGTGTCTCAAGGAACATTATTTGGGTCATATTCTATCTAAAGCCATTTAACCAAAAAATCCATATAGTAAAGGAATTTTATTATAGTGTAAAATGTAATACGCTGAAAATATGTATGAATTCTTATGAGTCCAGTTGTTTTATTTAAACTCACTGAGGCATCAGTAATGCACCACACTGAGTATGTGAAAGAGAGAAAACCTTTTGTAACCTTTCCAGTTTTGCCAAATTCAGAAAGGGAATTCTTTCCCTGAAGGGTGTGTGTGTATGTGTTGTGTGTGTGTGTGTGTGTGTGTGTGTGTGTGCGCGCATTCATATTTGTCTACGTTTTGCCATCTCCCAATCACCTGCATATAAAATGGCCAAGTTTTTATCCTTTGCTGATTTCCCCCACCATCACTTAGAGTCACCTTCCTCCTTCCTCAAACTGTATTCAGGAGAAATCAGTATGCTTTAACATTAGCACAAACAAAACATAATTAAATGGAAGCAAAGTCTAAAATAACTATTTGTTATATGTCATAACCAAATAGACTAAGCATCCATAATGTGCTTAAAATCATGAAAAATAAGATAAATGTATTTTCCTTCTGTGGTATAAATGATATTTAAAATATACTCAGGAGGGGCACCTGGGTGCCTTAGTCGTTTAAGTGTCTGCTTTTGTCTCAGGTCATGATCTCAGGGTCCTGGGATTGAGCCCCGTATCAGGCTCCCTACTCAGTAGAGAGTCTGCTTCTCCTTCTGCATTTCCTTCTCCCTCTCTCTCTCTCTCAAATAAATAAATAATCTTTTTAAAAAATAAAAATAAAATATACTCAGGAAACACCAGAAACTGTATTGTTCTGTTACAGATTATGAACTGTCATTAGTCAAAAGCAAAAAAAAAAAAAAAAATCACACTAACTTCTTGATGTGATATTATCTGATTGCCAGAGATTAGCAGAAATACAGTAGTACCCCCCTTATCTGTGGGAAATAAATTCCAAGACCCCCAGTGGATGCCTGAAATCACAGATAGTACTGAACCCTCTATGTACTTTTTTTCCTATACATAAATACTTATGGTAAAGTTTAATTTATAAATTAGGCATATATATTAGCATAACTAATAATAAAATACAACAATTATAACAATATACTGTAATAAAAGTCATCAGAGGGAGAAAAACCATGAGAGACTCTTAACTCTAGGAAATAAGCTGACGGTTGCTGGAGGGGAGGTGCATGATGGGATGGGGTAACTGGGTGGTGGGCATTAAGGAGGGCACATGATGTGATGAGCACTGGGTGTTATACACAACTGATAAATCATTGAACACTACATCTGAAACTAATGATGTACTGTAAGTTGGTTAACTGAATTTAAATTTAAAAAAATTTAAAAAGCTATATGAATTGGGTTTCTCTCTCTCAAAATATCTTCTTGTACTATACTAACACTTCTTCTGGTGATGATGTAAGATAGTAAAATGCCTATGTGATGAGATACAGTGAGGTGGATGATGTAGGCATGCAACATAGTGTTAGGCTACTATTCACCTCCAACAATACATCAGAAGGAGCATCATCTGCTTCCAGAATGTGGTTGACCACAGGTAACTGAGACCACAGAAAGCAAAACCACAGGCAAGGGGGGACTACTGTACTAAACTTCTGTAGTGTTCATCTATAACATGGGATGATGTAACTACCTCATGAGGTTTGTTGTGAAGATTTAATGCGATAAAACAGGGATCAGCAAACTATAGAGCATGAGCCAAATCTGGTCAACCACCTGTTTTTTTACATCCCACCACGTAAGAAGTGTTTTTACATTTTTAAATGGTTTTTAGAAAGCAAAAGAATAAAGATATTTCATAACATATGAAAATTATGTGAAATTCAAATTTCTGAGTCCATAAATACAGTGATATTGGAACATAGCTACACTCATTCATTTTTGTATTGTCTGCTTTTGTATTTGTATGGCTACTTTCACACTACTACAGCAGTGCTGAGTAACTCAAGCAGGGCCTGCATATGACCTTCAGCACCTAAACTATTTACTGTCTGGCCCTTAGGAGAAGAAATTTGCTGACCTCTGAAATAAGCATGAAAATCATTTAGTACAATACAAAGCATGTGGCAGGGGCTCAATAAATGATATTCATTTACGTAAGTGCAGCTTTAGCATATTCATATATATTACATGGACTAAAAATTTTTGGTCCCCCAAGTGCTGTTCATGACTACAATATTTAGTATGGAGAGACCCATTGGGCCACACTGGGTCACTAAAAGGCTTTCTCCATCCCTCCCCAGCTCCGCAGGACTTGCTTCCATGCACCTTCTGCTCTGCAGAGAGGGTGGAGGGTCATCTTCTGTGTGCCTCACCCATTGCTTTCAATGCTGGTTTAGAATATTGCTCAAAAACACTCCTTTCCTCCTCCACCATCTCCATGGATGGAGTATACTTTGGGAATTACCAAATGACTTGCTTCGGAATGGAATATGAGCAGACACATCATGATCTATTGGAGTCCTCATTTTCAGAATAGTCATTCTAGACCTCAGTTGCAAGGGAAGCAAAACTCATTAGAATTAGAAACAATCCACTAACAAACAGGCCACCTAAAAAGTTAGTCCCCATTTCAAACTTTCATAGCCACAGGGGTCATTCCTGCCCATCTGATTAAAACCTCAATCTTCCCTTTCAGATGAAACAGTATTTCTGCCTGATTGGACGAAAGGTCTACCCAGCTAGCCCAGATATCTGCAGCCCAAACAGTCACTGAGGTTCCATTTTTGGTCTACATAATATTGAAATGTATGATGCACAAATATTAAGCTTCAGTAAAATTTATTCTTTCTGCCAGCCACATGGAAAAGAAAAGTTCTGGTGCAAACATAAAATGCAGTCAGCTGGTGTTACGGCTCATTTTTGCATGGAATCAGCTTCAGATTTTTATCTAGACTAGATTGTTTCCAAATTCATATGTTTAAAAGTGAGGAAAGAGAGAAATTGGGTTTATAGTCATTTTAGCAGTAAAAGGTCTATGGGCCATATTGACACCATCTTGAGACCCCTAATCTCTCAGCTACTAAGTAATTTGAGGACAAAAAAAATAGATGAATGTGTTACCATTTATTGGCCCACTGAGGATTTGGGCTGGGTAAAATATCTTCCAAGAGGAGGCCCCAAACATCACTCCATGGATTTCCTACTGGGCAGGGTATGCTTCTCACCATCATTCTCTAACTGCATAAAGAATGGAACCATGTCACCAAAGAAGAACAGGGAATCCTACTTAGAAAGGACCTTGCCTCTGAAGATTCGACACCAGTAGAATTCTTGGCTCAATTATGTAATGAAATTATCCAAATGCTTTTCTACTAACACAATCCACTCTGCCCAGACTTCCTTCATTCCTGGTTCATCATTTTAATAATGTTTTTAACTTTCAAAAAATTTCTTGGTTTTAAAAATCTTCTAATGTAAATATTCAAAGCCAATTCAAGTCTTGACCTGCTTCTTTGCCAAGGGCACTTTGATTGCTATTTTCTATTGACAAGAAAGGGTTTATTTCCATGTCTTAGCAGTTAGACAGGCATAAATGAATAAATTAGCATTTGCCTACATTTAAATCTTATAACCTAAACTACTGGACAGCTGACTCCAATTGATTTATTATTGCTCAGCATTATTGTCTGCCAAATGAAGCCAAATGTTAATGTAAAGGACAAGTTACTAACCAAAAAATGATGTGTCGGTGCCCTGGTTTTTGAGTTCCGAACTCTTCCTGTGGCCCATGATTGAGGACTGGGAGATCCTGATTTTCTTCTGCTGCATGCTTTAATATGTCTGTTTGATATGCCCAGTCCATTCTCGGGCCATCTATCTGAGGTCTTGGGCTCCCATAGATTGTGAAGTTGGGTTTTGACTCTAGTTTATCTCATTATCCAAAAGCCAGATATACCCAAATACATTTAGCCAGTACCCAGAAGCCCCAGTGATTGTGGTTTCTGAGAGTGAAACCCATCATCTCTCACATCACACCCTCCACCTATACACAGAATCCCAGCAGCCTACATATTCATGTGCTTTGATAGACATCATCCATCCTCATCCATATATAGACTTATTTTTCTCACTAGATATTCAGAAAATTACACTGCCCAGCACTCTTGCAGTTAGACAGGGCCATATGACTGGTTCTGGCCAATAAAATGCGAGAAGTGATCTGTGTCATTATAGGCTGAGGAGGTGACAAGACACTATATGATTCTTCAGTCTCTCCCCCGTCTGTCTCTTACCCAGCTGGGACAGAGACATTCCAGGTGGTGGAGCTGCTGTCAGGCTGGTCCCTGAGTGACTGTATGGGCAGAGATCCACCACCACCCTACCCCACACTCCGTGCCCCACCCTGCCCACTCAAATTAGATGTGCAGCTTAAGAAGAAAGGAAGCTTTATGGTATAGGCCCCTGAGATTCCAGGCCAATATGTTCTTGCAGCATACCATAGCCTATCCTGACTAACATGGTAGCAGTTGTCTCAATTAAGTGATGTATATCTCAGAGGAATTCCTTTTGCAATGACTCCTATGTCATTGTTGCTTGATTCTCATGGAAAAAGTCACCTTCACTTACTCCCTCCCAGTCAAGACCTGAGGTTGACTTCAAAGGATAAATAGGATTTGGAAAGATGAAGAAAGGGAACAGAGTATCCCACACCAGAGAAATTGGTTGAGTTATTCCAACCATTGCAGAAAATAGTATGATTTAATAAACACATTTCTTTGGTGAAAATGGTAGATGAAAATGAAAGATGCTCAGTGCCAACTCAGCCTTCCCTTAGTGGGTGGGGGCATGAACAATCACAAACTACACGTGGTGGGTGGGTGTGAACATACGTGTCATGAGAAACATCACTTACATTTGCCACTGTCCAGAGAAGGACAAAATCAAGAAAGATAACATAATTTCTGAATTTCCTTAGGGAAAAAATTTACTCAATATAAGATTTTTTAAGTAGAAAAATTGAGATTAAAGTATAGAATTATGAATAGAAAGAAATACAACATTTTTTAGCATTCTAGTATATTCCCAACACTACTGAAATCACCTTAAATGAATTCCTCAGGGGCACCTGAGTGGTTCAGTCGTTAAACATCTGCCTTCGGCTCAGGTCATGATCCCGGGGTCCTGGGATCGAGCCCCGCATCAGGCTCCCTGCTCAGCGGGGAAGCCTGCTTCTCCCTCTCCCACTCCCCCTGCTTGTGTTCCCTCTCTCACTTTGTCTCTCTCTGTCAGATAAATAAATAAAATCTTTTAAAAAAAAATAAATGAATTCCTCCTAACAACATGTGAGGTAGGAGGAATTATCTTTATTTTATAAATTTGTAAAACTGAGACACAGAGTGGTTAAATAAGATCTCACTGTAAGTGGTGGAGCCAGGATTTAAATACAGAAGTCTGGCTCCAAAGTTTATGCTGGTGTGGAGACTGATACATACATACTCTTGAGTTTGATTAATACATATGAACAATCGCATTTCCCTTTGGTAACACCAAAACTCTGGAAATCATCCTCCTTGGGCTTTGGCCAGCCTCTCTCCATCAGGCAAAGTCTTGAGTCTCTCAACTCACTAAAGGCTTCTGTTATTTCTATCATGTGTTCAATATTTTGGAGGAACAGTAAAATGTTTTTTACAATTAATGATCTTTATTTAAGTCTTTTTAAAAAAACTTTTTATTATGAAATTTTCAAACATCCAGTAAAGAAAGGAATAGTACAGTGAACTCCCATATACCCATCATCATCTATCTCCTCACAATCCATTTACCTCCTCAAGTCCCCACTCACATACCCAATTCTGACTTCTGCATCCACCATGCCATTGAAGTTCATCAAGTTATAATAACCTCCTTTGAATCACAATCCAAGGGATGTTTTCCAACTTTCTTTAATTTTTTGAGAACTTTCTCTATGCCAGGTACAATTCTGAGCCCTTTTTATACACTATTCCATTTAATCTTCAAAACAATATTGAGATAGGTACTATTATGATCACCATTTTCAAAATGAGGAAACCGACTGGCAAACCTTCTTCATTTCGAGGAAAGAAAATGAGGCATAGAGAGAGTAAGTAAATTTGACCTGGCTCACACAATTGGTAAGGGGTAGAACCTGGACTGGAAACGAGGTCTGTCTGACTCTGAAGCTCATATTATTTACCGGAGCTCTCTCCTCCCTGGCTCTCAGTACACCACTCTCTCCTAGAGTTACTCATCTCCTCACCCTCTTTTGTCTCCCCCATCTATCTTCTAGTGTCAATGTGCTCTATGGTGTTGCCCTCAATGCTCTTCTCTCTTATACTCACTCCCTCTGAAGGACCTCACTCGTGCCTGATGCTTCAGTTGTTTCCTATATGCCAACGACTTCTGATCTGTGATTCTGGCTTGTATCTCTTGCAAAGTTTCCAATCCCAACATTCTCACTGCCTACTCGGCATCACCTCTTGAATGTCTCACAGGAGCCCTGAACTCAGCATGCCCATTCATCCTATTACCCTCAAAATCTACTTCTCCTGTTGTTGTTGCTGTCACACAACTGTCCACCAAATCCTATATATTCTGTCTCTGAAATCTTTTGCGAATCTGCCCCCTTCTCTCTGTCCTTTTAGTTCAAATCCATACCGTTTTTCCTTGGAGTATGGCAAATACTTAATTATAACCCACCTTGTATCCTTCAGTTCATTCTCCAAAAATTTTTCAGATTGGTTTTTTTTAATACAGATTTTATCACATTACCTTCTTACTTAAAATGCTTCAAAAATTTCCCATAACCTTCCAGATAAAATCCAAATTCCTTATGATGGTCTACAAGACCCTACCTAGCCTAGCCTGGTCCTAAAACACCTGTCAGATTTGTACCTCACCACTACTCATTTGCACTCAATTCTTTAGCCACATTGTTTTTCCCTGAAATTACTCTTAAGTGTTTATAGTCTACTATATTTCCACTTCATCTACATAATGTCTAAATTGTCTTTCTACTCATCCCTTCCTCTGCCCCCTGCCACCATACACCAACACAAGCTTACATATTTTCTACTTAGCTAATTCTAAGTCATCTTTCAAGACCTAGTTCAAGAGTCATCTTCAAGGACCTTCTCTGACCACCCTCTCTCCCCCCCAGTCCAGGTTTGGGGTCCCTCCTTCATGCTTCCACGGCACTCTGGACTTTGGAGGCAGAATCTGTAAGTTATTTACTCAATATCTTTTCCCCTCTTCCTTCTTACTCGCAGAACTCCAATTCTGTTTAGTGTACAATGAGTCCAGTTAAAAATACTCATTTTCCCAGACTCCTTTGGGCCAAGGGAGAGCAAGGGACCTGCTTTGGTCAATGGTATGTCAGTAGAATTCTGTTGGGTGGGGCTTCTAGAAAGCTATGGTTTTCCTAATAAAAACAGATGGACTTAGCTGGCCCAGCCATATCATTTACCCTTTCCTTGTCTTCCTGCCCAGAACATGGTCAGAGCACCCAGAACTAGAACAATCATCTTGTATCTGTGAGGATGAAACCTCAGACACAGAGGATGGAAGAGCAGGAGTTGGACAGAGCCTGGTATTGCTTGACTTCCTTGAGCATTTGGACCAGCCTTAGACTGCATTCCCCTGGACTTCTTGTTATAAGAGAAAAATACACCTCCATTGGGTTAAGCCACTACTGTTGGGTTCCTCTTGTCTGTAATCCAACACAGTTCTGGTTGATAAACTCTCCCTTTTTCTTATCACTTATCACATTTAATTGTTTGTAGTTACCCATTGTCTGAGTCTATCAGCAGATAATAAGATTCATGAAAACATGGCTCTTTTTATCAGACTCTTCTTCTGCCTTATCTCACATCGTCTTGGTCCAGCTTTGGCTTTCATGGCAACCAGCAGATGAAAACTGACAGTGCCTCTCTTCGCTTTCTACGGGGGGGTCCTTTGCCTCTGCTAGACAACTCCAGGAGTCACTTAGCCATTCCGATTCTTACACAAACTTAGAAGTGAAGGGAATTAACACCGTCAAAGGTGATCCGTATTCAAGGGATTGAATATTGCCCACTTTCATATTTCAAGGGGGCAATGTTGAGGGGCCTCCTAGACAGTTCTCAGGGGATCCCAGAGGGACTGAACCCTAGTTACCCACAATGATAAGCCAGCTCAGTAACCCTTAGGTTCTTTCCCTGTTTCATTATTTACAGTTCCCACTTTTGTTTATTTCCCAAACTAAAACTTCCTACCAGCAAGCCCTTCTCACTCAGTCTCTGCTTTTGGAGGGGACATGAACTAAGACAGCTGTGACTTTGTATCTTACCAGCACTTTAGTGTGGTGCCCAGTTCTCAACAAATATTTGTTCACTGATGCATAACTGAATAAATGGACTTCTTTTCCAATTATACCTCTTTGTGAAAACTGCTTTGTATTTCATTAAAACACTATAATCATTTGAAACATTAGGGGTAGAGTTTAATAGCTGCTAACTTCTACATAAAATACTAGCCGCAGAGGAGAGAAAGAAACATAACAGCAGGATCTACCCAGATTTCAACCAGTGAGGTTTCACAACTTATTATGACCAACCAGGTAAGGATCCCTGAATTATGGATATGAAATGTATTGTCCCAAACACAATGACGCTTAAGGTCTAAGCCTTGGCCTATTAATGGTTTGAACATTTAAGCAGACAAAAGTCTTAAAATATTATCAAAATTAAAAGATTTAGTTAGGAAATCAGCAACAGCTACGACACTACAATCATGTTTTCCCAAACAATGTGACCCCAGTCCCAAAATAAATCTTCAAATCTAAAACAGCTATAATAATATGCCAACCGATCATTTTATATTATCATACAATCAGAAGAGAAGTAACTAGTTTTTAGGATAATAAAAAAAATGTTAGCCATGGGCTTTGTTTTTAGATCTATGATTTAATAAAAATTCATGTGTCCCTTTCTATTTATTTTTAAAAAGAGATAAAAACCTACCACATAAAATGCCTCTAGGTCTATGCACAGTGCCTTAGAAGTAAAATATGTATATATATATTATCAAAGGATGGCTATAGCCTCAGCTCATCCAAAGAGCTCCTCCTACTGGATTTTGTTTTTTCAAAATATAAAAGAGAGTCTGAATTCAGAGAGGAGCTTTCGCTGAAGAACCAGAGCATGACAAAATCAAGGAGTAGGAACCAAGAGAGTTAATGCCTCCAAGTCAGAGCTGGGTCTCTGATGCCCTGAGCAAGATGAGCTGGGTCTCTGATGCCCAAAAAGTAACTAGCTTGCCTAAAACTGAACAGTTACCAGGTGCCAGAGCCAAGATATGAACCTTTATCTATCTAACTCAGAAGCCCATGCTCTTTCTACTCCCCACCACCTCCCCCCACCCCCCCACACACACAGTAGGGGGAGAAAAGGGAGAAACAGCATGTACAGACATACATTAAAAACATCCTGGCATGATAAACCTCCATGCTCTCAGAAACCAAAGCCATCCAACCACAGAATGGACTCTCTTATAAGATGAAATTCCATCCCTGGAAATGTTTATGCAAATGTTGACATCTGTCTGCCCACGGAGGAAGACCTAAGGTGAAAGTTCAGCCTACCTGACCTCCAGAGGCCCTTAAATCAAGAGATAGGAATATTCCACAGACCACCTGGGCTTCCACAGTAACACAGGTACTCAGAAGTTACATGTAGCCATAGAATGGAGGGCTGCTTAGGATTGGTTTTGTGTCTGTGATGACATCATCAGTTCTTTAAAGAAAAAAATCAAGTCTCACCCTCTCTGCCATCCTGGGTCAAGGTCATGCATAACCTTTCAGAGACAAATGTAATGACCATTTCTCTTCTCTGTTGTCCTCTTACTGTATTTCCCAGCAGTGGTATACACTTCCTTCCTAAAACACTTTTTTCTTTTGGTTTCCATAACACCAGAGTCCTCCAGCTTTCCACCTACCTTGCTGGCTATTCTTTCTCCATCTCTTTTGCTGGCTCCTCCTTCTCTTCCCAACCTCTGAATTGCTGTGACAATTAGCATGCAGCTCTGGACCATCTTCTCTTGGATCTACACTCTCTCCTAAGGTCAGCTAGTTCAGTCCCTGGTCTTCAAATACCATCCATGTGCAAATAATGCCCACAACTATATCTTCAGCTCTGACAGATCTGATTTTGATGTCCAATAAACATGGGAAACTAACCGCTTTTGAATCAAACTCTAAATTTCCATCCCCTAAAATTCTTCTTTCCCACCTCAGTTGATTGCTCAAGACAAATACCTCTCCCTCAATCCCCACATCTAATCCATCAGTATATTCTATTATTTCTCCCTTCAAAGTATATTTTAGAATCAACCACTTCTCTGCACTTCCACTATTTCCACTTTAGTCCAAAGATCCTGGACTCACCTGAAATAGCCCAAAGTGTCTTCCTGTTCCCACTCTTGCTCCTAGTCATTCTCCTCACAGTGACTAAAACAATTTCTTTTGACTCTTCAACAGTTTCTTCACTACACATAGAATAAAACCCTAACTCCTCACCAGGGCCCTACAAGATCCCACAGAGCCCATTCCTGCCTGCCTCTCCTTCCTTATCGTCCATTCTCCCATCCTATACACTACACTCCAGCTATAAGGGCTCCTTCCAGGGGCGCCTGGGTGGCTTAGTCGTTAAGCGTCTGCCTTTGGCTCAGGTCATGATCCCAGCGTCCTGGGATCGAGCCCCACATTGGGCTCCCTACTCGGCGGGAAGCCTGCTTCTCCCTCTCCCACTCCCCCTGATTGTGTTCCCTCTCTCACTGTCTCTCTCAATTTGTCAAATAAATAAATAAAATTTTTTAATTTAAATTTTAAAATTTTAAATTAAAAAAAAATAAGAGCTCCTTCCAGTGCCTTGAACATGCCAAGTTTGCTGCTGCCTCAGGGCCTTTGCACTTGCTATTTCCAGTGTTTGGGATGCTTTTCTCCCTTACCTTCTTATAATTGACTCCATCTTATTAAATAACACTCCCTCAGAGAAGCCTTTTCTTACCCACACCCCTCACTCTCAACCACATTACCTATTTTATCTTCTTTGTAGACTCTATGTAAATTTGTTTATTGTCTTTATTCCCACTGAAAAGTAAGCTCTAAGAGAGCTAGGAATTCGTCCATCATGTTCACCATATCCCGGTGCCCAGAATGATGTCTAGCACAAAATAAGTGCTCAATAAATATTTGTTGAAAAAACAAATACAAGTATTGGTTTTTATTCAACTGACTCTAGTGATGGTTTTATCCCACAACTAGAGTTACAGGTGATAAAAACTTGTCATAGACAAGTGATTACAGAGTCCTGAATTGCCCAAGTGACTTACTAGTGACGCTGGAAGAGATTGTAGCTAGTAACTCTCAGATTCAATTCCTTTTGTTTTGCATCCTCAATTTCTTAATGTAGGGAATTTTAATGTTTAAATGATGAACTGATCTGTTCCTTTCTGGCACAGCGTTCTTATATGAAACAAAGAGATATCAAGGCAGAAAGCCTGAAAATGGTGCCCATTTAGATCAAGACGTGAATTATCCTATTTGTATTGTCAGATATATGTCTTCTTCCCCTAGGAAACTATCCAGAGTAATGTCATGAGCCACTTCCAATTTCATGTGAAAAACACCCATGTGGACATTCTCTGCAATTCCTAGTGAGTTCATAGTTCCACTGTAAGCACGATTCCTAAAATGTCCACTGTTTTTCGATATTAAAGTAAATCTTATAAGGAGGATACGATTAGGTGTTATCAATATAAAGAGAAAATAATCATTCTTAATCATGACTGCATTAGGTGAAAAAATGACTTCCTTTCATTGGATTTTGGTTTAAACCATTGTACTGAAATTGGCTTCTGAAAAGTTGTCTCAGGTAACTTATTTACAGCCACGATATGGAAAAACACAATTTGCCACCAGTATCCGATTATTTCTACACTGTTCAGTTATTTGTGACCTGAATAAATAAGGCCCGCTGGTTTAATAGGATGAGAAGCCTGCTAAGATATGTAGAAGCAAAGATAAAACCTCTTGTCTATTCTCTCCAAGAAGATAAATTTGTTAGATGGAGGTCATGATAGTCAGAGGTCATATATCGTGATACTTCCCAAAGCAGTTTGTCTGCCCAGGGCCTTTCCATGCAGAGTCCTACTTCGAAGGGACACACAGGGTGAAGTCAGGGGACTGGCTTACAAAAAGTGACTCAGGAGGAAAAATCTATTTTTTGTCATAGGCATCTGAATGCCTCAGAAAAATATATTTCAAGATGGAATTATCTGGATTATATTTCATCATTTTCCCACATTTCCTTTTGCATATCTAATCACAACTGAATATTTCATTTCCAACTCCTCTATTAGTGGTGCAACTATGAATTAATTTCATTTTCCCTGTTGGTAGCCAGCTACATTGTTTGATAAGGCTTTAAAAGATTCTTAGAGAAAGGGTGCCAGAATCAGCTGAAATACCACATCTCTAGAGAAGAAAGTCTACAGATTACTCTGGCTTAGTGAGAACTTCCCAGCCATTGAAATTACTGAAAAACACCGGCAATTCTTCATTCTTCAAACTCCAAATCCTTTGACCAATCCCTGATATAGATATCCACATCCTTCCTTTGCTTTTGTTCATCTAACAAGTGACATGAAGATATGATGCACTGATGAGATGAAATTGAGTGTATGTGTGTGTGTGTGCACTTGCGTGTAAAAAGGAGGACATCTGTTTTCCCACAGTGTGTCAGAGATGTATGATTCTTAATGACTTCTATCAAGGATTTATTCATAATCAAATGTTGACATTTCTCATCCTCCAAGCAACTGAGCCATACTAAATTAATGGAAGAAAAAGGTAATTGTTCACTAGGGGAACAAAACAGAATGCCACATTAAGAAACCGTTGGAAAGACACATGAAAAAGTGCTCAACATCGCTCGGCATCAGGGAAATCCAAATCAAAACCTCAATGAGATATCACCTCACACCAGTCAGAATGGCTATAATTAACAAGTCAGGAAATGACAGATGTTGGCGGGGATGCGGAGAAAGGGGAACCCTCCTACACTGTTGGTGGGAATGCAAGCTGGTGCAACCACTCTGAAAAACAGTGTGGAGGTTCCTCAAACAGTTGAAAATAGAGCTACCATACGATCCAGCAATTGCACTACTGGGTATTTACCACAAAGATACAAATGTAGGGATCCAAAGGGGTACGTGCACCCCAATGTTTATAGCAGCAATGTCCACAATAGCCAAACTGTGGAAAGAGCCAAGATGTCCATCGACAGATGAATGGATAAAGAAGAAGTAGTATATATACACAATGGAATATTATGCAGCCATCAAAAGGAATGAGATCTTGCCATTTGCAACGACGTGGATGGAACTGGAGGGTGTTATGCTGAGCAAAATAAGTCAATCAGAGAAAGACATGTATCATATGACCTCACTGATATGAGGAATTCTTAATCTCAGGAAACAAAAGGAGGGTTGCTGGAGTGGTGGGGGGTGGGAGGGATGGGGTGGCTGGGTGATAGACATTGGGGAAGGTATGTGCTATGGTGAGCGCTGTGAATTGTGCAAGACTGTTGAAACACGGATCTGTACTTCTGAAACAAATAATGCAACATATGTTAAGAAAAAAAAAGAAGAAGAAGATAGCAGGAGGGGAAGAATGAAGGGGAGTAAATCAGAGCGGGGAGACGAACCATGAGAGACGATGGACTCTGAAACACAAACGGAGGGTTCTAGAGGGGAGGGGGTTGAGGGGATGGGTTAGCCTGGTGATGGGTATTAAAGAGGGCACATTCTGCGTGGAGCACTGAGTGTTATGCACAAACAATGAATCATGGAACACTACATCAAAAACTAATGATGTAATGTATGGTGATTAACATAACAATAAAAAATTATTTAAAAAAATAATAATAATAAATAAATGTAAAAAAAAGGAAACCGTTGGAAACTCTGTTATCCGCTAACATCACCCTTCCCTAAAAATTGGAGGAATGAGATCACAGGAATTAAAGTTACATTCCCATCCTAACTAACAGCATTTTTACCTCCTCATCTGAATTGCAAAGTCTTCTACAATAGGGCCTGTGTCATACCTCTGGGTCCTACCCAATGCCCTACAGACAGAAGAAGCTGAATATGTTTTGGGATGATGATGATGAAAATGAACCAATTTCCTTAATTCCTGCTATGAAATATGTTCCTTATATGTAGTCATCAGACCCATGTTTCTCAAAACATTTCCACAAAAGGTACAGCACGTCTTCGCAATATTGAGGGTGTTCTATTAAAGACAGAGGGAGGGGGCACCTGGGTGGCTCAGTTGGTTAAGCGACTGCCTTTGGCTCAGGTCATGATCCCAGGGTCCTGGGATCAAGCCCCACATCGGGCTCCCTGCTCGGCCAGAAGCCTGCTTCTCTCTCTCCCACTCCCCCTGCTTGTGTTCCCTCTCACGCTGTCTCTCTCTCTATCTCTCTCTCTGTCAATTAAATAAATAAATAAAATCTTTAAAAATAAATAAATAAATAAATAAATAAATAAATAAATAAATAAATAAAGACAGAGGGAGAGAAGGCTCATCAGCCAATCAAGATTAAGAAACCTGAGTTGTACAAAGTTAAATGTTTCACTGCCACAGAATTTCTTAAGAAGCTTTAGAACATTTTCCTGTGTTGTGAAACTCTAAAAGACCATTTAGGTTTGCAACATTTCGCAAAAGTTGTTTCATAAGGAAAACTTAAGAAACCTTGAAGGGCACCAGTGTCTTTCAGAAGGAAGTTTCGGAACCACTGCATTAGACAAATGTTAAAGCAATACACCGTTTGCAAGAACAGTGTCCATGGAAATACGTCCTTTCCCACAGTGTTTTTGCTTTGTTTTGTTTTTATCTGTAAACAGATGAAAATAACACCTACCTCACAGGGATTGTCATGAGACTGAAGTGAAATCAAACATATAAGTTGCCAAGCCTTGCACAAAGCAGGTCCACAGTGAATACTCCTTCTCTGTCCACATAGCAGTAGTGTGGCGAAAATAAAATTGTCCTGAATTTAACTAGACCCATACACACTTTTGAGGACTGAACTATGGCACATGACACTCCATTCTCTGGTTTAGGAGTCAAGTCAGGCCAGCCACAGCCGTCTCCCACCCAAGTGGGATTTTTACTTCCTTCACTTGGCAAAACTCCACCGGCCAATGTCTTTGTTAATTAGAACTCTGATCCCTCCCACAATCACACACATACTTGCAGAGACCCGAGCGTTTAAGCCTAAACCAGAAGCACAGTACTTCCAATTGCCAAAATGGGCTAAAAAGTACACTTCTTAGCCAAGGATCGTGGGGCAAAAGAAATAGATCATTTATGGCAATGAGAGTGCTGAACAGCACTAGAACCGTGTTTAGTTTCTGATCTCCTTTAGCTACACTGCATGGTAAGGTCGACTATAACAAATATTTCAATAAAATCTAAGTTGCACAAAGCATTGCAAAAAGGAGGCTTTTCATCAGTGATACATTGGCACCCTCTGCTGGCCAGATTTTCCAACAGCTCAGATTGTACAACACTGCCTTTCCTTTCCTTTCCCTTGTTTTGCTCTTGTCTTCTTTTAAGAACATGCAGTGTTATGCTTTGGTTCCATTTTTTACAAATAAATTAGTAAAAATTATCAGTTGAATTGTCATCAGAATGCACAGAATTGTGTTTCAATCCTCACCTCAAAGAGGTGTTCTGGTCAAAAAAAGAAATTTCCTATTGAGCTATAATAGGAAGCATGTTATTGCTCTTTAAATTGTAAAATATTCAATAAAAGGCATTTTGCATAAGCATCCTGCTAGCAGAGAATATAGGTTCCAATTTTTACTAATTATAGATATCATTTACTGCTCATTTTACATGGCCTATTGTTAGAGTTGCCAGATTTAGCAACTAAAAGTATGTACCATGCACTTGCATGGGATATACTCATACTAAATACTTATACAAAAACAATTACTAAGTCATTGAGTAAAAAAGCATTCACTGTTAATCTGAAATTCAAATTTAACCGGGTTTCCTGTATTTTATCTGGCAAACTTACCCATTTTCACATGTACTCTGAATTTCATAATCAAAATTTTTTCTCTTGTGATAGTGTTTGCCCTACCAAAATAATAAATAAAAGCAAAAACATTTCTTTCTCTGTTTTCTATTTCTTCCCTCACATTTTGGGAGACACCGAATAGGTCTTAATATATCAAAACTTAAAGCCAGATTGAATTAGCTGGGTCAGCCAGGCATGAGATTAAAAATACATCTTTTTCTTTAAAAAAAAAAAGTTATTCAATTAATGAATGGATTGGATGAGAGAAATCCTGAGTTCCTAGGCTTCCTTTATGCAGCAACAAAGATATTATATGAAATATATTAAATTTTGTTTTGTTTTGTTTTTAGAATGGTAAATTTGAAAATAAGGGCACCTGGACGCATCCTGCTTTTAAGGCAGTGACTCTCAAGCCTACATGGTAGAGTTGCCTGTGGAAGTTTTAAAACTCAAGGATCCCCAGTCTCCACCTGAAGGCCAATTAAATCAGAATCCCTGAGGTTGGAATCCCAAGGAACCCAAAGGCTTAAAAGCAGCCCAGGCAATTTGAATATGCAGCTGGGGTGGCCAACCACTGTCCTGAGGCCATCCAGTCCCTTCAGGGAATACTTCTTGCTTTTGATGTGCAGGTGAATCAATACAGATTAATTTAGTAGAATCTGGGCATTTCTAACTAGATTCCAGTTGATGCAGTTACTTCCAGGCAAAGGACCACACTTTGAGGAGCAAGATTTTACGAGAGGCCAGAAAAGAAAGAGCAATTTGTTTCAATATGGAGTCATAAGTCTGTGTGAACTGAAAATGCAGATCACTTACAACCACATTGCTATAATGAAAACTGCCATAGAAACGAAGGAAGGGAGGGACGGTGAAAGAAAAACTTATCTTGGGGTGCCTGGGTGGCTCAGTCAGTTAGTCATCTGCCTTCAGCTCAGGTCATGATCCCAGGGTCCTGGGATCAAGTTGAGTCTGCTTCTCCCTCTGCCTCTGCCCCTCCCCTAGCTTGTGTGCTCTCCCTCGCTCTCACTCTCTCTCTGTCAAATAAATTAAATTAAAAATTAAAAAGAAAAGAAAAAAGAAAAACTTATCTTAATAGTTCGGCAATGGGTTACTGTCTCCTCTCCCGTTATCCTACTGTTTTCTATCATAATGTCCTTCATAGACCAAAAGGAGTTAATATTTGCTCCCTGGCTACTTTTTCAAAAAACAGTACGAGGATTATATTAGATCATTTTATATGCAGCATCTCAAATATGCCATAATTTAAAGCATACACGCTTAGATCATATTAGAATTTAGTTCATAGTTCATTTCCATAGGACCTTTTTTAACCAATTTAAAAATGTCTGTCGGAGCTGAAAGCAGCAATATGCGGATGGTGCAACCATGTGAAGCTGATCAAATCAAGCCTTGAAAGTGTAATTGGTAAATCTCCTCATGTGCTTTTGAAAAATTAATCGAGACAGGTTGGGTGAACCTTTGCTGAGAGTCTCTTTAGGACAAATGACTTGGTTCCCAATGTATTGTCATAAAGGAAAACTCCAGCTGCAAATCCCAAGGTGACCCATTTATCTCGCTTGGATGGAGCATAATGACTTCTTAAGCACTGCAAATAATTCTGCTGGTTTAAAATCAATTTGGTTGAAACAATTAAATGAAACTATTTGATCCTACAGGCTCAAAACCCATCCATTTGACTCAGACATTAATATTTTAATATGGAAACAGCCACCATAATCTTCCAATGCCTTCTAATAATGTTCTGTAGGGATATGTTGTCTTTAAAATCTCTGCTGAATTAGTCATGAGAATCGGTATTAGAATATTTATTCCTCCAGCACTCATAAAGCAATTGAAGCTAATGCCTCTCTAAGGCCTTTTGCATGTGTTCACCAGAGAAGGCAGAGAAGCTACAAGTGGTGCCTCAGTTCCACCAGATGGTCAAGCTCCCCATCGACCACTGTCAAAGGTGCAAGGCCGACTTGGAACACACAGGTGTGGCCAACGATATTTTCAGTTCTCAGTTTAATGACTCAGTCAATGGTTATGTAACACAGGTGACCACTCCCCCTCTTGGAACTCTTCAGTTTTTCTTATAGGACACCGCTCCTTCCGGTCTCTCTGACCACATTTTCTCCATCTCTTTGTTCTCTGACAAAATCTTCAATGCTGGTATTCCCCAATTTCTAATCCGCTGCCCTCTTCCCTTCCCCTTTACTTATCCCCCCTCTCTGTATGGCTTCAACTCTCACCCATAAGGTGATAACTCCATCTGTAACTCCAGGCCTGGCTTCTCCTCCAAGGTCTAGACCCATGCTGTTCAATAGGGGAGCTGCTAGTTACAGGTGGCTAAGAAACGTAATTAAAATTAAATAAAATTTGAACTTCCTCAGTCACACTAGCCACGTTTCAATACTCAATCATGTATGTCTAGCGTACACCACACTGGGCAGTCCAGAGAAAGCACATATCCATCATCACAGAGAGTTCTACTGGACAGTGACAGCTAGATTATAACAGCGAGTAAAGATGTGCCAGGCTCTCTGCCAGGTCTACCACAGGGAAACTAATTTAATCCTCAGATGGAACTTCTGAGGTCCTTACAGTAGTCAACATTATAGAGACAGGAAGTAGAATGTTGGTTGCTGGGGGTGGTCAGGGAAAGGAGATTGGGGAGTTATTGTTTAATGAGTGTAGAGTTTCCATTCTGCAGGACAAAAACAGTCCTGGAGATGGAGGGTGGTGTTTCTGGCACAACAGTACGAAAGTACTGAATACCACTGAACCGTACACTTCAAAATGGTTAAGATGGGGAATTTTGTGTGTATGGCGGCACAATAAGAACAAACAAACAGGACAGATACAGTATGCACTGCAGGAAATGGGTATTTGGGATTCCTCACTATCACAGATAACTTGAGCCAGCACTAAGACTACTGAGAGAGAATCCAATTTAAATGGGAACTTTAGGGTAGACAGTTAAAGAAGGAGGGGCACCTGGGTGGCTCAGTCCATTAAGCTTCTGCCTTCGCATGTCAGGTCTTGATCCCGGGGTCCTGGTATCAAGCAAACCCTGAGCCTGGGTGGGCTCCCTGCTCAGCGGGGAGTCTGATTCTCCCTCTCCCTGTGACCCTCCCCCCACTTGTGCTCTCTCACATGCATGCGCTCTCTCTCTCAAATAAATAAATAAAATCTTAAAAAAAAAAAAAAAGATGTGCCTGGAACTACGGCTTGAAAAGTGAAACTAATTCAATGGAAATAAATTTGTCATATATTTAACAACATCCAGGTTAACACTGCAACTATTTGTTCAAATTTGGAACAAAAACTCATTGGTTATTTGATATAAGTTTGGAAAAAACTATGAAGAATAACAATAAGTGAATAGGGTTTTTGGTGTTTTTAGAGTCCACCTAAGTGAGATCATATGGTATTTGTCTTTGTTGGTCTGATTTATTTCACTTAGCATAATGCCCTCAAGGTGCACCAATGTTGTCGCAAATGGCAAGATTTCCTTCTTTTTTATGGCTGAGTAATATTCATATATGTATGTGTGTGTGTTCCCAATATACACCAATTACACCAATTACATTCCCACCACCAGTGTACAAGGCTTCCCTGTTCTCCACATCCTAACACTTTTTATTTCTTGCTTTTTTGTTAATAGCCATTCTCACAGGTATGAGGTGGACAACTCATTTAGTTTTGATTTGCTTTTCCCTGATGAGTGATATCAAGCATCTTTTCAAGTGATATCAAGATGATAGTGATATCATCTACCTATTGGCCATCTATCCGTCTTCTTTGGAAAAATATCTATCCAAATCTCCTGCCCACTTTTTAATTTTTAATCTGATTGTTTGTCGGTTTTTTGTTGTTGAGTTGTATGAGTTCATTATACATTTTGAATGTTAACCCCGTATATACTTTTTTTCCTCTCACTCAGGTTGCCTTTTTACTTTGATAGTTTCTTTTTAGTTTGATGTACATCATATTTTTGACTCTTGTAAATCTCATAAGTAAAAACATAGTTTCATGGTTTACACGTCTCTTATTATGAGTAAGATCACATAAGGCTTATGTTTTAAGAGGCACCCATTTGTATTTTCTATTCATGTCATTTGCTCATTTTTATGTTGAGTTGGTTTTTTATATAAATATAAAAAATTATAGTCATCATTTTATTATGAATGACAGCGAATCTTTCATGATATATTGTTGAAAATATTATCTTTTATTTAGCTGTATTTTTTGAAGATTTGAAAAATGCCATTAAGGATATCAATATTATTTTTTATGGTTTCATGATTTTTGTGTTGCTTTAGGCTTTCCCATTCGAAGATGATAAAAAATTCTCCCATGTCCTGGTATTTTTATGGCTTTCTTTTCTATTAACATCTTTGATATCTCTGGGATTTGTTTTGGTGTAGAAATGATATAGGGATTTAACTCAATTTTTTTCAGATGTCTCCAGTTTTCCCCAGACCATTTAAGGATATTTTATTCTTTCCCACTGTTTACCTTTTTGATTTGGCACTCAGGTCACATAGCTTCTCCCCTCCCTGGGAACTGGGTGCAAGTTTCCTTGGGGACCAGGTACGTTGCTCAACATTATCCCTTTCTGTAGACCTTCTCCCATCGGCCCTGCTCCATTCTAAAGCCCTCACACAAAGAATCTCCTCTTGTCTGGAAGTCTCCTTCCCCACCCCCTTGACTTCCTACCCACTCCTCCTCACATTTCAGGCCTTTCTCTAAGCCGGGTGCCATGTCACTTTCTCTAAGCTGGGTGCCATGTTACATATCCCCAAATCACCCCATATTTTTTTCCTTTTTGGTATAGCTGTTCCCCACAATGATAGAAGTCCAATCCATGTTGGTCACTTTGGTGACCCTGCCATCTACATTAGTACCTCCTAAACAGTAAATGCTTGATAAAAGTTTACTGAAAGAACGTGATGTTTATTTTTCCCCTCAGATCGATTCTCTTCCTCGTGCAGTGGTTACAGAATGAGGGGCAGCTGTGGTCCCTCCATGAGCCCTGAGTCCAGCCCCTGGACTCTTCTGAGGCTCCTCAGAGCCTCCTACTGAGAAGTGACCATTCCAGCAGCCTGCCTGGCCCCTCCAGACATGTCTGGCTTTGAGCTTACAGATCCAGATATGGAGGGTGCCTATAGCTTTGGCCTTTGCACTAGGCCTCTGTGACTTACTAATTTCCAGAAAAAGAAGCATTATAGCAGGAGAGTTTTCTTGGCTCAGTATGATCTTTTTCCCTCTTATTTTACCACCTTGGATGTGAGGCAATATGAATGCAGTTAGCACTCAGAGTAGCTGCCACTGACCACTTAGGATGTTGCATGTTTATTTTTTTTCCTTTTAACTTAGCATTGGTACCTGTTGAATGAACACTATTGTCCTTATAAAATCCCAGATATTCTACTTGGTGATTTCTGTAGAAACAAATTCTGCTCTTGGGGATTCTAATACTCATGTTGTAAAAGTTAGAAGTAGAAATCGGCAGGGAAGAGAAAGAAGAAAGAGAAATATACAGGTTATTAGCAGACTGCTTGGCACTTGCTTCTCAAATATTTTAAATTCAGAAAAAAGTTTAAAAATTCAAGTGCAACATTATCATCAACATAAATTAACATTTAATTAATTATACACTCGGGGTATTGCTCTGGAGTGAGTTTAATTAAAAAATAACTCGGATTGGCAATGTGTTGGCTGGATATCTCTATCCCCTTGAGAAGAAGAGGTTGAATAGTTGAAATTGCATGGTCTGACTGCTGCAGACTAAGATTATCCTGTTTCATTCTTCAACCTGCCCTTCCTTCTCTCTCCCAAGGGCAGAAATGAACAAAACAATGGTTTCCTAATTGTTTAGCATTCAGTTTCCTGCTTAGCAAAAACCGTGGTTATACCAGTTCTCACATAATTTTTTTTAAAAGAAAGCTTATTGCATTTAGAATTCAGTGCATACTAATCTTTAACTAATTTCCCCCTTAAAAAATAAAAGACTTTATTGTAGAAAATTTTTAAAAGTTACTAAGTACACAGAATGGTATAATGAATATCCTTGGACCCATCGTTCAGGTTTAATTACCAACATTCTGCCATTTTGCTTAATCCATACCTCCGCCGACTCTCCATCTGCCCAAATATTAACCGTACGACTTTGACAATGGATATATCTATGTAGCCCACATCAAAATGAAAATATAGAATGTTTCCACCACCCCAGAAAATTACTTCTGTCTTCCCATCAATTCTTTGTCCTCTCCCCAACCCTGCAGGCAACCACTATTCTGATTTTTTTTCAAAAAATATATTAGTTTTTGCTCGTTCTATAATTTCATGCACACAGAATCATCAACTATGTACTATTTTGTATCTTATGCTTCTTTTAATTAGCAAAATGTCTGTGAGCTCCATTCATCTTATTACATGTATCAGTAATGCATTCTTTTCTATTGCTGAGAAGTACGATGGTGTGAATATACCACAATTTGTTTATTCATTCTCTTGTTGAGACTTGTTTCCTTTTTTTAGGTGTTTTAAATAAGGCTGCTAACGTTCTTGTGCCAATCTTTTTGTAGATTTGTTTTCATTTCTCTTAAATAAAATACTTAGCATGGAATAGGTGGATGTTTAACTTTATATAAATCTGCCAAACCTTTTTCCAAAGTGATTGTACTATTTTACATTCCTACCAGGAGTACATGAGAGTTCTGTTTGCTTCATATCTTAACAAATATTGTCAGCAGCCCATTAAATTTTTGCTTTTCTAGAGGGTGTATAGTGATTCTTCACTGTGGTTTTAATTTCCTTTTTTTTTTGTTGTTTTGGATGACTAATGATATTAGGCATTTTTCACAAATTTTTTGGCCAATTATTTATCTTCCTTTGTGAAGTGTCTGTTCAAATTTTTTCTACTTTTTTTATTTGGTTGTCTTTTTATTATTGAGTTATAGAAAGTCTTTATATTTTCACATGAGAGTCCCCTGTCAGACAAATGAATATTTTCTTCCAGTCTGATGTTTGCCTATTCATTGTCTTAATATTTTTCAGTGAGCAGAAGTCTTTGATTTTGAATGAAGTCTAATTTAGCAATTAGAAACATTTTACGGATTTTACTTCCTATGTCTTTAACCCAGTTTGATTCAATTTGAGTTAATTTTTTATATATAGTGTTAGGTAAAGGTCCAATCATTAGTTTGCATGTGGATATCTAGTTTTCTCAGCACCAAAAGGTCATCTTTTCCCCCATTATATGGTCTTGGCACCCTTGTCAAAAATCATTTGAACATATATGTGAGTTTATTTCTGGGGTCCTTCTTCTATCACATTAGTCTGTAAGACCTCAGTTTGGTTTGTTTGTTTTTTCCAAGATTGATTTGGCTATTCAGGTTCCTTTGAGATTCCATATGAATTTTAATATGGGTTTTTCTACTTCTTGCAAAAACAGTCATTGGGATTTTTTTAGACATTGCACTGAAGCTGTAGATCGCTTTGGGTACTATTGACATCTTCACAGTATTAAGTTTTCCCAATCCATGAGCCTGGGATGTGTTTCCATTTAGTTATGTCTTCTTTAGTATCCTTCAGCAGTGATTTGTTGTTTTCATTGTACAAGTCTTTTACTCACTTAGGTAAGTCCATTCCTGAGTATTTTATTCTTTTTGATACTATTGTAAATGGAATTATTTTTTTAATTTCCTTTTCAGATTGCTCACTCTTAGTGTATAGAAATGCACCTGATTTGTTTGTGTCAACTTCATATCCTACTACTTTGATGAATTTGCTTATTACCTCTAATAGTGTGTGTGTGTGTGTGTGTGTGTGTAATCTTGAGAGATTTTTACATTCAGAATCATATCCGCAAACAAAGATAATTTTATTTCTTCCTTTCCAATTTGGATGCTTTTTATTTCTTTTTCTTGCCTATTGCTCTAGCAAGGACTTCCAGTAATATGTGAATAGAAGTGGGAAAAGTAAGCATCCTTGCCTTGTTCCTGACAATAAGGGAAGAGTGGTCAGTCTTCCACCATTGAGTATGATGGTCACTGTGGGCTTTCCATATAATGGCTTTTATTATGTTGAAGTAGTTTCCTTCTATTCCTCGTTTGTTTTATCCTGAAAGGGTGTTGAATTTTGTCAAATGCTCTTTCTGCCTCAACTGAGATGACCATGTACGTTTTTTTCCCTTTATTTTGTTGATGTGGTGTATTACATTGATCAATTTTCACATGCTAAACTATCCTGGCACTCCAGAAATAAATCCCATTTGGTCATGGTATGTATTCCTTTTAATATGCTGCTGAATTCAGTTTGTCTTTTTCTGAGGATTTTTTCATCAATGTTCATAAGAAATTTTGGTCTGTATTTTTCTTTTCTTGTAATGTCTTTGTCTGGCTTTGGTATCAGGATAATTCTGGCCTCAGAATAAATTGGGGAGTATACTCTCCTCTTAAATTTTTTGGAAAAGTTTGAGAAGAACTGGTATTAGTTCTTCTTTAAATGTCTGGTAGAATTCACTGGTGAAATCATCAGGTCCAGGGCTTTTCTTTGTCTGAAGATTTTTTTTTCACTCCAAAACTATCATTTTTTTTTAGATTATTTATAACCATTTCTTTCAAGACAGTTATTTTAGTGCTTCCCATGATATTAAGAAACAAACCCTCTTTGGGGCACCTGGGTGGCTCAGTCATTAAGCATCTGCCTTCGGCTCAGGTCATGATCCCAGGGTCCTGGGATCAAGCCCCACATCGGGCTTCCTGCTTTGCAGGGAGCCTGCTTCTCCCTCCCCCACTCCCCCTGCCTGTGTTCCCTCTCTCACTGTGTCTCTCTCTGTCAAATAAATAAATAAAATCTTTAAAAAAAAAAAACAAACCTTCTCTGAATTTATATAATATCTTTCATGTACTTAATGCAAATTATAAACAGTAATTTATAAGTTTGTACAATAAAGGTATCTGCAAAAGTGAGGCAGGGGTGTGATGCTCCTTGCTACATGTGGAAAGTTTAGCATCTTTAGTGAAGCAGCCATATTCATTTGAAGGACTAATGGTTGGGCGGAGAGATGGATGCCAATTCAAGTCTCCTTGGGCATCTTCTGCAATACTGTGGCAGATAACGTGGGTCAAATATTCCAGTTTATCTTTGTTCTTGGTCCCAGTCCATTTGAGCTCCTATAACAAAACACCACTTGTAACTAATAGACATTTACTTCTCACAGTTCTGGATGCTGGAAGTCGGAGATCAGGGTGCTGGCATGGCCGGGCAGGTTCTGGTGAAGCCCCTCTTCTGGGAGCTGACTTTTCACTGTGTCCTCACCAGTTAAGGGGTCCTGTCCTTTCTAAAATATTTGCCAGAGAATCAGTCACAAAGTTTTCTTTCCAAGATAATTCTAATCCATGTACGCTTGTAATACCAGAACTTTGGGGAATAGAATTATTATTTTTAATATTTTGCTTTGCTAATTTACAAGAGGCGGAAGTGAAATATATATTATTTGAATTGGACTGTAATGGTTTCTCTTGGTTTTAATTGATCTCTGCTCTAATTATCAACAGAGAAGCAGCTCATGTTTGGTGTCCATGTTGGTCTCCCGCCTACACTTTGCAATCTCTCCCTGCAACAACCAGAGCCGCCCAACCTGGGGGCCTGTGAGGACACATATATCCCAGGCTGCCCAGAATGGTCCATGGGGGACAAATAAAACAGTAAGTCTCCAGTTTGCACTTGTCTTATATTAATAAATAAGAAAGAAGTTAGACCTCTAATATTTACTTGGGAGAACAATTGTACTGTTTATGTGTGAAATGTGCAGTATGCAAGGCTTGAATAAAGAGTGGAAGTTCACTGTACTGTGTGAATTTCTTGAAGGGATCAAGAGAACATCAAGACTCAGATGTCTTTTTTTTTTTTTTCTCGGTTCAAGTTTAATAGAAACAAAAGACAAAACGTGATGCCCTGCTACTGTACATACAGTTGGCCTGCCCCATAACAGCTCAGGCCCTTCTCTCCAGAAAAGAAAGGCTGGCCTCCCCAACCCCTGCAGAAAAGGCCTGTCCTGTCCCCATACCACATCTGCACAGTCTAAAGTCTTATGTTCTAAGCATGACAATAATACAAGAGAGATTTTGTTTTCATGGCCACCCACTGCAGCCCAGCCCTAAAACGACCCGGCGCTCACTTCTGCTTAGAGAAATATTCTTTGCTCTTCTGGACATCAGGCTTGATGGTATCACTGCCAGGTTTCCAGCCAGCTGGGCACACTTCCCCATGCTTGTCAGTAAACTGGAAGGCCTGAACCAGTCGCAGAGTCTCATCCACAGAGCGGCCTACGGGAAGGTCATTTACCGTGATCTGCCTAAGGATACCTTTATCGTCAATGATAAAGAGGCCCCTGAAGGAGATGCCTTCATCAGCCTTTAAGACTCCATAGTCCTGAGCAATGGTACGCTTGGGGTCTGATACCAAGGGAATGTTCATGGGTCCCAGTCCTCCTTGTTTCTTGGGTGTGTTGATCCATGCCAGGTGACAGAAGTGAGAATCCACAGAAGCACCAATCACTTGACAGTTGAGTTTCTTAAATTCTTCTGCCCTGTCACTGAAAGCAATGATCTCCGTGGGGCACACAAAGGTGAAGTCAAGAGGGTAAAAGAAGAACACAGTGTATTTTCCTTTGTAGTCAGATAGGCTGAGATCTTTGAACTGGCCATCTGGCATAACAGTCGTGGCTATGAAGTTGGGGGCAGGATGCCCAATTTTGGCATTTCCCGAAGACATCTTGCTATCAGCGGCTCTGAGAACAAAAAGGCCGAAAACAAGGCAGGAAGAAGACGCCGACTCAGATGTCTTTTGTTCCACTTAAATTAGCTCCATTATGACATAAAACAGGGATCTAATCAGACCTGATTTATAATCTGCAAAAAATTCAAAATTGTTAAAGGCTATGTCATTATTACCATAAGCTTCATAGTTCCGTGCATATTTTATAATCTACATAATATGTCTGCATGTGCTACATATGTATAATTTATGTACATGTATAAATATATTGGATGTTTACTAGAACATTTCATTTTTTTATTTTTTCACTTGTATTTTTGTATTTAAATTCAATTAATTAACGTATAATGTACTATTAGTTCCAGAAGTAGAGGTCAGTGATTCATCAGTCTTATATAATGCCCAGTGCTCATTAAATCACATGCCCTCCTTAATGTCCATCACCCAGTTACCCCATCTCCCCACCGCCTCCACTCCAGCAACCCTCAGTTTGATTCCTATGATTAAAAGTCTCTCATGGTTTCTCTCCCTCTCTGATTTCTTCTTGTTTTATTTTTTCCTCTCTTCCCCTATGATCCTGTTTTGTTTCTTAAATTCCACATATGAGTGAGATCATGTGATAATTGTCTTTCTCTGACTGACTTATGTCGCTTAGCATAATACCCTCTAGTTCCATCTACATCATTGCAAATGGCAAGATTGCATTTTTTGATGGCTGAGTAGTATTCCATTGTATATAACTACCACATCTTCTTTAACCATTCATCTGTTAATGGACATCTGGGCTCTTTCCATAGTTTGGCTATTGTGGAAGGAGAGAACAAAATACTAAAATGGCAACAATGAGCCCAGAGAAATATACACTAAACAAATTAGACAAGACTTGAAACCAAAAAAAATAATAATAATAAATTAAAATTAAAAAAAGAGAGCGAATATAATCAGACAGGTGAACAGAACTGAGCAATACATTGGATCCTGTGTGTATTTTGGTCTGTTAGAAAACTAGATCCCAAAATTGTAGTGAAAGTGAAACTTATATATGTACAAAAATAAATACAATGAAAGGATAGAATGTAACTGTAAAAATGAAAATTAAAAGATTTTTTAAAAGAGTTGATAAAATAAAAAATTGAAAAAGGAAAGAGAAAAAATATTAAAATTGAAAGACTAAAGAATTGTGGGAAAAAAACATGAATTCTATATACTATTTTCCACTAGCGCTGGAGTTTTGCAGTTCTGTGTGATCACTAAACTTGGTCTTAGCCAGATATTCTTGCTGACCTTCTGAGGGAGGGGCCTGTTGCACTGATTCTCAGGTATCTTTGCCCCTGGAGGAACTGCACTGCCCTTGCTGTCCCGGCTAAGTAATCGGCTCGGGTTTGCTCTCGGGAGCTTTGGTTTCCTGCAAGCTCTCCATTCAGCTTTGGAGGATGAGAGTGAAATGGCGGCCTCCCAACCTCCGCCCGGGAGGAGCCGAGAACTCCGAGCCCCGCTCCTCAGTGCGCCCCCAGAGAAAAGCAGTCAATCACTCCCGTCTCCCCAATCTCCGGCCGCACTCCATGCTCACCCAGCCTGTGACCGAGGGTTTCTATCTCTGGCACCCGACCCCGTGTGGAGTCTCCAAACCCAGCAGAGTCCAGCAGTGCGCTCCTGTGCCTCTCCTCCTGGGGGGAGGGTGTGGGGTCTCGCTGAGGCTCTGCCACTTGCTGGGCCCCTGCCCGGAGAGCAGTCACCCGACAGTGCTGCAGTTAGAGGTATACGGCAACTCCGAGCTGAGAGCCCACTCCCAGGCTCCCTGATAGCAGCCGGCTTCCCCACTCTGATGCCTGGGAGCTCTGCCACACCCAGGCACCCCGGTTTTCTGTGACCGGGATCCTGACACCACACTGTCCCCCTAGGATTCCACCCCACTTTGCCACCTGAGCATCTTTCAGGCAGGGACGTTTCTCACCAGTGCAGACTTCTAAAAGTTCTGATTTTTGGGCGCCTGGGTGGCTCAGTCGTTAAGCGTCTGCCTTCGGCTCAGGTCATGGTCTCAGGGTCCTGGGATCGAGTCCCACATCGGGCTCCCTGCTCCGTGGGAAGCCTGCTTCTCCCTCTCCCACTCCCCCTGCTTGTGTTCCTGCTCTCGCTGTCTCTGTCAAATAAATAAATAAAATCTTTAAAAAAAATAAAAAAAATAAAAGTTCTGATTTTTTACTCCACTGCTGTACCACTTGCCGGTAGCTGGCTGACGGAGACTGCCTTTCCCTGCGGTCTTTCTTCCCATATATCACCTCAGATTCCCTTCTCTGCACCTCCTACCTTGCAGAAAATGGTCGCTTTTCTATTTGTAGAGTTGCAGCTCTTCTTTTCTTAGTGCTCTGGTTGAGTTCACAGGTGTTCAGAATGATTTGATAGCTATTTAGCTGAATTCCTGGGACCACACTAAACTAAGGTCTCCTACTCCTCTGCCATCTTGGACTATCTCCCCCTGAAGATTTTTTATGGATTCAATCTCCCTACTAGTTTTAGGTCTAATCAGGTTTTCTATTCTTTCTGGTTTGGTGCTGCATTTCCAGGAATTTGTCCATTTCATCTAGGTGATCCAATATGTATGTGTACATTTGTCCATGGTACTCTCATAATCCTTTTTATTCTTGTAGTTTGGTAGTAATATTCCCACTTTCTGATTTTAGTAATTTGAAGTCTCCCTTTTTTTCTTAGTCCATCTAGCTAAAGGTTTGTCAATTTTGTTGATCTTTTGGTTTTATTAATTTCTCTATTATTTTTCTATTCTCCATTTCACTGGTCTCTGTTCTAATGTTTATGATTTCCTTCCTTCTGCTAGCTTTGGGTTTAGTTTGTTCCTCTTTGTCTGGTTCCTTCCATGGTAAAGTTAGGTTGCTGACTTGAGATTTTTCATGTTTTTTAACATAAATATTTATAGCAATAAATGTTTCATTTAGCACTGCTTTTGCTGTGCCCTATAATTTTTGGTACTTTATGTTTTTGTTTTCATTTGCCTTAAGTATTTTCTAATTTCCCTGTGATTTCTTCTTTGATCCATTGGTTGTGTGTGTTCTTTAATTTCCAGAAATCTGTAAATTTTCATTTGTCCTTCTGTTATCAATTTCTACTTTCATCCCTTTTTGGTCAGAGAAGATACTTTATATAATATCTTTTTAAATATATTGATATATTAGTTTGTAGCCTATAGCCTAACATATAGTCTACCTTGGAAAATATCCCATGTCACTTGAGAAGAACATGTATGCTTTTATTGGTTAGAGTGTTCTGTGTATGTCTGTTAGATCCAGTTGGTTTGTTTTGTGGTTCAAGTCTTCTGTTTACTTGGTTATCTTCTGTCTGGTTGTTCTATCCATTATTGAGAGTGGGGTAGTGAAATTTCCAGCTATTATTGTAGAACCATCTATTTCTCCCCTCAATTCTGTCCCTTTTGCTTCACCTATTTTGGTAGTTTGTTATTAGGTGTGTAAATGTTATATCTTCTCATTCTATTGAAGCTTTTATTAATATACAAAATCCTTCTCTGTCTCTGTCTCTGTCTCTTGTAAACTATCTTGCCTGATGTTAGGATAGCCAACCCTGCTCTCTTTTGGTTACTATTTGCACAGAATATCCTTTTCCATTGTTTTCCTTTTAATCTATTTGTGTTTGCATCTTAACTGAGTCTTTTGTAGACATTTTATAGTTGGGTCATTTTTTTTTAATCCATTCTGCCAATCTTTTGATTGGAGAGTTTAATCCATTTACATTTAAAATAATAACTGAGGGGCGCCTGGGTGGTTCAGTCGGTTGAGCATCCGACTCTTGATTCCAGCTCAGGTCATGATCTCAGGGTCATGCGATTGGGCCCTGCCTCAAGCTCCATGCTCAGCATGGAGGTCTGTTTGAGATTCTCTCTCTCCCTCTCCCTCTTCCTCTCCCCCTGCTCATGTTCTCTAGCTCTAAAATAAATAAAAATAAATAAATAAAATCTGTCAAAATAATAACATAATCACTGGTAAGAGCAAATTTACCTCAGGCATCTTGCTATGTATTTTTCTACATACCTTACACCTTTTTTGTCTCCCATGTACAGCATTACTCTCTTCTTTTGTGTTTACTTGATTTTTTATAGTGAACATTTAAATTCCTTTTTCATGTCCTTTTGTGTATATTCTATAGCTATATTCCTGTGGTTACCATGGGGATTACGTTTAACAGCATAAAGTTTTAACACTCTATTTTGAATTTATACCAGTGTAACTTCAATAAGGTACAAAAATTCTTCTCCTTTAAAACTCTGTCTTTATCCTTTTCAGTTGTTGGTGCCACAGAATTATGTATTTATACATTGTGTGCCCCAAAACATAAACTAATAACTTCTTTAATGTGTTAGTCTCTAAAATTATGTAGAAAAGAAAATGTGGTGTTACAAACCATATTTCTTCAAATATTCTCTCTGCCCCTTTCTCTCTCTTCTCCTTCTGGGACTTCCACAATGCATATGTTGTTCAACTTGATTGTATCCCTCATGTCCCTTAGGCTCTATTCCATTGCCTTCATTCTTTTTTCTTTCTGTCCTTTAGACTCAATAATTTTTTCTTCAAGTTTATTGATTCTTTCTTCTGCCTGCCCAAATCTGCCTTTGAATCCCTCAAGTGGATTTTTGTCATTTGTTATTGTACTTTCCAGGTCTTTTTGGTTTTCTTTGAGTTTTCTATCTCTTTATTGATATTTCCATTTTGTTTGTACATCATTTCTTGGCTTTCTCCACATTTGCCTTTAGTTCTTTGAGCATCTTTAAGGCAGTTGTTTTAAATTCTTTGTCTGTTAAATCCACCATCAGGTTTTTTCAGTGAAAGTTTCTGTTAGTTTATTTTCTCCTTTGAATGGACCACACTTTCTTGTGTATGTTTTGTGTATCCTTTGTATGCCTTGTGATTTTTTTGGGTTAAAAACTGGACATTTGAACGTAATAATGTGGTAACTGAAAATCAGATTCTTCTGCTTCCTCAGGGTTAGCTGTTGTTTTGGGTTTGTTTTTGTTTTTAATTGTTGCAGGCTGTCTCTGGGCCAAAGATCAGCCTGAGGTGTAAACTTGGGTTTTTCTGAGCCTATGCCTTTCCCTGGGCATGCCTGATGACTTTCTAATTCCACCTGTATATGCCATTGTCTTTAGTGGTGTTTTGTTTTTTTTTTTTTCATTTTTTTTAAAGATTTTATTTATTTATTTGAGAGAGAGAGCATGAAAGGGCACAAGCAGGGGGAGTGGCAGATGGAGAGGGAGAAGCAGGCTCCCCACTGAGCAGGGAGCCCAATGCAGGCTTGATCCCAGTACCCCAGGATCATGACCTGAGCTAAAGGCAGACGCTTAACCGACTGAGCCACCTAGGTGCCCCTGCCATTGTTTTTGAATGGCCTAGTCTTCAAGGTCTGGATCCCAAAAGGGGAAAATGAAGGATGACAAAAGTCACCAGCCCTTTAAAGACCCTGAAAGTCACCTCAGCCAGATGGGAAGCAGTTTGCAAAAATGGGAGGGGTTGCAACAATGCCACCACCTCTTTCTCTGAACCTCTGTGTTCAAAAGCAGCAATCAGAGCAGGTCCCAAATATATGGAAGACAGGGTGCTTTTTGCCCACCCTGGCTCCACAATCTGTGTACAAGCTACTCCAGGAACACATATACTGCTGTCTGCCACAGGGCAGAGTGGTGGAAGATGGGTAGCTACTACTATGCTAAGAGCTGAAATTGACCAAAATTAACTGCAATTTACCACCCAAGCCTTTCCCTGAAAATTAGGAGCCTTCAGACTCCAGTTTCAAAATATTTATATAAGATTCTGCCAGTGCAATTTTGTCTAGGTGGGGAAACAGATTTCTGTTGTTTCCTACTCTGCCGTCTCCCCAGAATCCTCAAACCTTGTTTTAATGTTGAATAAATTATCAAGCTTGGGTATCACTTTATAATTTAATCAAATTTTAACTCACAAGAAATAATCCTGCTAACTTCCTTGTCTTTAAATCCTTAATTAGCCACATCTACACACAGGCATCACTGTCTTTCAGTCTGGACGTAGGCCAGGTGTAAGATGCAGCTACCAGTTAAGGGGAATAGATAAGATGACCTGTTTTCTGAATCTAAAACTCAGACATAGGGCCTGACAAAAGATTTGAGAATGATTATATGAAAAATCTTATAAATACATAAAAATTAAATTCAATTACATTATAAATTTAATGCACTGCCTTTACAAAAGAAGAAAAATCTGATTAGGACCGTCCCCAGAAAACTAAGCCATGTAGTCCCCACATATATGTTCAAAGAAGAAGAAGGAGAAGGGAGGCATGGACTATTGAAGGAATCATTCCCAACTTTCATTCTTTGCATATTTTGACCATCATAACATTTCAATAAATGTCCTATAATAAAATCAGTACATTTTTCTTTACATTTAATGTAAATACCAACAGTGGTCACCTATCGACTTCATACAAGGACACACTTCACGGGTTTCATAATCAAATTTTAAAATAATCACATGTAAAAAAAAACAAATCACAGTCTAAAAAAACCACAAATAATAAAAAACACAAGTACAGCATAAAAAAATACAAAAATGTAATTTATTTGCGCTATTTACCAAATGGTTAACTATAAAGTTACAATTTTTGCCTTGGAGTTAAAGGCAGTTTCACTTTTACCACAGTTACTTTTTCTGATCATATGCTAGAATCAGTATCTTCTGTGTTTTATCTGTATTTAATTGATCATTTACATTTTATATATTTGTCCACTTAAGAACCATATTTTCTGCATGATCACAGAAGCTCCATAATATAAAATGTCATTTTCTTCATATATTTGAGTAATACCGATCACGGTTTTGAAAGTCTCTATGAGCGTATCTTGCATAAGTCTTGTTATGTGGGATCCTTCCAAAAGGTTCATGGTCATTGAAACAAGATTCAAAAACTTCATCAACAGCCTTTTGGGCTACTTCTTTGCTGATATTCCTAACAGCCAGGATAGAAAGAATGGCTCTGTCTCGTACACAGTTCTAAGGAGAAAGAAAAGTATGTGGCTTTAACTTAAATGACAATTTAATCATGAAATAATGACATTTTATATAATGTCTGACCACAGTCAGAATTAATTCCCTTTCGAACCCTCTCACACTGTTGGTGGGAACGCAAGCTGGTGCAGCCACTCTGGAAAACAGTATGGAGGTTCCTCAAAAAGTTGAAAGTAGAGCTACCCTATGACCCAGCAATTGCACTACTGGGTATTTACCCCAATGATACAAATGTAGTGATCTGAAGGGGCACCTGCACCCCAATGTTTATAGCAGCAATGTCCACAATAGCCAAACTGTGGAAAGAGCCAAGATGTCCATCAATAGATGAATGGATAAAGAAGATGTGGTATTTATATACAATGGAATTTTACTCAGCCATCAAAAAAAATGAAATCTTGCCATTTGCAACTACATGGATGGAACTAGAGGGTATTATGCTAAGCAAAATAGGTCAATCAGAGAAAGACAATTACTCATGTGGAATTTAAGAAACAAAACAGACAATCATAGGGGAAGGGAGGGGAAAAAAAAACAAGAAATCAGAGAGGGAGACAAACCATAAGAGACTCTTTTTTTTTAATATTTATTTATTTATTTATTTATTTATTTATTTATTTATTTGAAAGAGAGAGAGAGAGAGAAAGAGCAAGGGAGGGAAAATAAAACAAGAAGAAATCAGAGAGGGAGACAAACCGTAAGAGACTTTTTTTTTAATGTTTATTTATTTATTTATTTATTTATTTATTTGAAAGAGAAAGAGAGAGAGAGAGAAAGAGCACAAGCTGGGAAGTGGGGCAGAGGGAAAGGGAGGAGAAACCCCCCCCGCTAAGAAGGAAGACCAATGTGGGGCTTAATCCCAGGACCCTGGGATCATGACCTGAGCCGAAGGCAGAGGCTTAACCAACTGAGCCACCCAGGCGCCCCACTATAAGAGATTCTTAATCATAGGAAACAAACTGAGGGTTGCTGGAGGGGAGGAGGGTGGGGGGATGTGGTAACTGAGTGATGGACATTAAGGAGGATATGTGATGTAATGAGCACTGGATTTCATATAAGACTGATGAAATACTGAACTCTACCTCTGAAACTAATAATACATTATATGTTAATTAATTGAATTTAAATTTAAAATATTAATGGAAAAAAATAATTAATTCCCTTTCATATTATTTTATTCATTTCTGTCATTCTAAAGTAGAAACATAACTCTTAAATTATGAAATATGTTTAGCTTGATCTAAAATTATTTAGGTATAAATAAGATCTCCTCCATTTTTTCATCTTTTCCAATAATATAACCAGATGTCATTCTCTGAAGTTTTAGGCAGTACAACAAACAATAACTCCCAATTTGCAAAAATCAAAAAAAACAAAAAAAATCTATAAATAAGGTTCTAGTTGGATTTTTAATAAAATTTAAATAGATTTAAAATATACTTTATTTCTATGTCTTTGTCTTCCTTTACTTTCAAGGTGACTAATACTAGATAATCTTTCCTTCAAGAGGGGCATCTCCCATGGAGGTAAATGGAAGCTACACATGCATATACATAAAATTTGAAGGTGTCTTAATTTTTCAGGAGAAAAAAAAATCAAACAACCTTTTTTTTTTCCTGAGCGTTCTTTGCATGGGTATTAAATTCTCTACCTAAGAAAATAAATTATCTAATGTTACATAGTAATAGGCTAGAATTTCTCAGTATTCTAAATATGTTAAGAAACATAGGTCCTGCCATTCCAATTCTTGGAGAGCTTTAAATCCATTTATTTCTCCACAAGCCCAAGCTAAAGTTCAAAAGAATGGCATCTAACCTTTTCATAAAAATAACCAAATACTGGTTCTTACAGCTATGCAATCTGTCAATCATTCATCTTCTGTGTGTGTTTCCTGTTTTACTTCACCCTGGTCAGCAAGCCTGAGCTGGAGATGCTCACTAGTATTAGAATATAAACCAGTGGGACGCCTAGGTGGCTCAGTAAGTGGTTAAGCATCTGCCTTCAGCTCAGGTCATGATCCCAGGGTCCTGGGATCGAGCCCCACATCGGGCTCCCTGCTCAGTGGGAAGCCTGCTTCTCCCTCTCCCACTCCCCCTGCTTGTGTTCCCGCTCTCACTGTCTCTCTGTCAAATAAAAAAATAAAATCTTAAAAAAAAAAAAAAAAAGAATATAAACCAGTGCTTCTCGACCTAAATTACACTAAACACTGATTTTAGAAATAAACCCCAGGCATAAAGGAAGAAGAAAGAGAGGATGAACCATATGGAGCTATGCCAGCAATTGCCAGAAAGAGGACATTTCTCCCTTCCAGGGGAAGAAACGATGGTAAAAATTTGTCTCCTGGAGCTACAGGTTTAGGAGGCACATGTATAGACCACAGTTCAGGTTTACTTCTTTCCAAATGTAATTCATTCCTGTTAAAACTGGGTGATTTTTCCATATTTTGCCATCGGTCACTGTCATCGATGTCGGTGTCTCTTGGGTACGTGCCGTACAAACGCAGACACTCCATTCTCTAAGACTGTTCTCCCTCAGCCAGGCTCCCTCTACCTCCCCAAACTTTCCCTCCTGTCGCTAGTTCTGTTCGCTTTCGGTGGCTGCTACCCAAGGGAAAAAGAGGAGAGACTTATCATCATTGGGGCTGTGCTGATTCAAAGCTTTGCTGTCATGTCACACGGCCTTTAAAGGTGCACTACATGGCCATAACCTGTGCTGTGGGGCAGTCTCTGTTCCGAAAGGTATGACTTTTTTGTCTCGGGATTGGGAATACAGGTCCCGGACTGCAGGGATAAAGTCAGACGGGCTGTGATTTTTGCATCCGGTCTTCATCTACCTGCTTCCAAAAGGATCCCAAGAACAAGAAAATAGAGTTCTTTTCACTATTAGAATCTCTCGCTGAGTCACACAGCTTGCCCGTAATTAAAAAGTAGAACTAAACTCCATCTATTTGGCTTCAACAGGATACATTCTGTATTTATTCCCATAGAAGTAGTTCTTTCACATTTCAAATACAAAATGTACTTCTCATTTCTTTATGCATTATTTCCACTCCTAGCACTCTGAAGGGTGAGGGATTTCATATGTTAGTTTTACCTGATGATGTTGTTTCAATCCAAAATGCAACCTGAATATTTCATTTACAAGTGAGCAGTCTCCACTAAGGTTAGCAGCTCGAACCTATCACAAAGACAGAGGCAAAGAGAAGGAAAGTAAGTGCTCCTGCTCTATAAAAAGTTTTGTAAAAGAATTTAAAATTAGCATGTCTTTCTGAAAATAGAGTATCCATCGGACCTTTTTCAAGGATGTTTTAAACTCTGACATAGACTATTTTAAGTTATTCTTACATTAAGAAAAAGAGCAGATATCCATAAGCTGGGCTAGACAATGCAAAATAAACTGGGGGTTGGGGGGAGGGTGAATCATTTAACAAAGGGAACTTTCAAAACTTCACACCGTAACCTTATTGAAAGAACTAATTCCTTTTGAAACCAAAAGTTAGAAAGCTGGACCTCAGAGTTAAAGTCCATATTCTCCACAAGATACAACATTTCTGGAAATTACCAAAAGGGCTGCAAGATAGCATTCTTTCAAAGATCTACAAACTGAATTTCAATGTAAGCTTAAAATTAAACACAACAACATCTAAGACACTTTGAGAATAGGAACCTCCTGCCCTTCGCCCAAAACACTGAAACTCTCTTGGAACCTCCCTTAAACCTGTGTAAATTGATGCCATCCTCCGGGGCCTCAACTGTCCTTTGAAAAATTAAGTTCTTGAAACTTAAGCAAGAACATTCCAAGCACAAGAACATTCCCAACTGGTCATGCTATGAGTATGACAGCCTGAAGTTAGGACATATTTTCTAATTCGCTGTATTTTTAAGGTAAAATGCAGCTTCAATAGATGAAAAAGTCTTTCTACCTTCTACTAGAACTACCCACATGGATGCTACAGCCAACCTGGCCACATTTTTGCTGATGTACTGCAAACAGAATGGCCCACTTCTTGTGTCTTCTACAATAACATGGCCTCCTTCCTCTGAGGAGTTCAAGGCACTTAACATACTTTAGCTAGCTAACAGGCATTAATTCTCATAACAACCAAGAGAGAGACCTATTTAAAAACTCAGGTTTCAGTCTACTCTCCAAATAATATGAGTTATAATTAGATGTAGTGGGGCTGCTTATTAATTTCAAGGGAAAGAGAAAATAATCTAAGTTATAAAGTATACACTTAAACTTATATTAGTTTTTTTTACTTCTCAGCACACTGCACTCTTCAATTAATGAAATGCACGTATTAAATACATATGTCTAAGAGCATAAATATACTGCACTTCTGAGAGCAACCCAAAGTGCTTAACCATAAAAAACTTTTTATGTCGTATTTTTGAGACTAAATGTCTTACTCTAGGGCAAGCAAGGCGCTCCACCTATAGAAGGCAGCACAGCAGAGCCAGTTAAGAACCCTGGTTGCAATCCTGCCTCTGCCACTTACTAACTACGGATTTCAATCAATGCCTCCCTTTCGACACGTAGAACATGCAGATCACAGCATCTACCTGGATGGACTGTTGAGTAGACGCAATAAGAATACACAAAAGGAACAGTGTTGGCACATAGTCCTCAGCCAGGGTTAATTTGCATTAGTTTTTATATTATATAATTTATTCCACAGGGAAAATGGTTATTTGGTTAAATGGTTAAAAATGGTTATTATATACCATATATATATATATACACACACACACACATATATATAAAATATATCTATCATATACTAAAAATGGTTATTTGGTTAAAAATGGTTATTATAAAGTCATTACTATTACTAGGATTTAAAGGTTATAATTAAGACAATTCTAAGAAGATACTTAAAATATCTCTTGTTGTGTCTCAAAGCTGTGTTCAGGAGTTAAAAACAGAAATCTAAGAGTAACATGGAACCATGACAGGAAGAAAAGGAGTATGTTTAAGTAAATTATACTTCAATTAGGTTTTCTTTTTTAAGATTTATTTATTTGAGGTGGGGAGTGAGGGGCAGAGGGAGAGAGAGTCTTAAACATTACACTTCAATTAAATGTTCAAATTCAACTGATGAATCACAGACCTGTACCCCTGAAACAAATAATCCATTATATGTTAATAATAATATAAAAAATTAATCAAGAAAAATAAAAAAATACCCATATATAAATGTTCAAACTCAAGAGTGTTCCAGGGGGAGAAAGTATCTTTTACAATAAAACTCACTTCTGAGCAGGCCAAATGTCTGACGTCAGTGAACCAGTTGACGTGAGCACGACAGTGATCAAACGCATGAACGAGCTCGTGGGTGACGACTCTGTTCATATGGGCCTGATTACGGATGTTGTTCTGGCACAAAACAATCTAGGAGGCACCAAAATAGAAGTTCCATTATGTCTAACATCTACTCTCCTTTTGTAACTCCCACCTTCTCTCTGGCGTGAGATGGCTCACCAGCTTAGAGAGCCTCCACCCACTCTCCTCCCTCAACCCCACACCTCCCCATCCGTCAAGGCCTGGTCCTAGAGTACATGCTCCACTAAGCGTTCCCAGTGACCAACTTCTCCCTCTTCTGTCTGAACTGAAGCACTTAATTAAATAACATCCTCGGTGGGCTTTTGGACTCCACAGCATCATACTAGGAGTGGGCTTTGGAATGAAGCAGATTCAAACTCCAGCCCCACTCCTTACTAACTCGGTGACCTTGGGCAAGTTTCTTAACCTCTCTGTGCCTCAGTTTCCTCAACTCTAAAAAGGAGATAATTAGAGTACCTACCTCATAGAATTGTGAGAATTAAATGAGTATACATGTAAACTGCTTCTTATCAAGTTTCTGAATGAGCAATGAATCAACAATGAATGACCACCACTGTCTCATTCTACTAGAACTGCCAGGGAAAAATCCTCAGAAAGACCTTCAGAAAGAAGTGCAAAAAGCCAACAGCACACTGAGCAGGACCCTATAAGAATAATAAACACATAAGGGATCCTAATAACAACAGTTACCCTGTGCCAGACACCGGGATACGTGCCAGCTGTTTTATATACATTCATCCAACATTCATCTTTCAACTAATATTTCTTGAGACCTACTAGTAGATTTATAATTATTTATAATTTATAATCTATAATTATAATTTCTAATGTATAATCTACGAATGGCGCTAGAAATTAATCGATTATTTACCAAAATCATTAAAGACATGCAATGACAGTTGTCATGAAGAAAAATCCAGGATGTCATGAGTACATACAATGAGAATGCCTGACCTGGTCTCAAGGACTGGGAAAGGCATCTCTGAAGAAGGAATGTTTAAACTGGGATCTCATGGGTGAATAGGAATTAAATTTGAGAGGTGGGGAAGGGAGCATTCCAGACAGAGCAGCCTGTGCAAAGGGGAGCAGCGCTGACAGAACAGAATGTCTGAGAAGCCGAAAGCAGACCTGTACCCATGTAGTAGCACAGAGCTGTAGGTGACAGGCACGAGCTAAGGCTGCGGAGGCCAGCTAGAGCCAAATCGCTCTTTATCCTGAGAACAGTGGGAAGTCACTGAAAGGGAGGAGTGAAACGGGGGTGCTTTTATTTTTATCCTTTTGACTACAGTTGGAAAAACAAGCAGAAGATGACCAAAACTAGATACAGAGAGGCTAGCTGAAGGCTAAAGAGGTATTCTAGGCAAGAGATAATGGTACCTGAGCAGGGATGGTGGGATGCCCCCCCAAAAAAATATTTAGGAGGTAAACTGGATAAAAACCGGTGACGGATATAGAATTATGGGAAGGGAATCAGAGGTACAAGGATGATCTCCACATTTCTGGCTTGGGTAATAGGATAGAGGATGGTACCATTCACTGAGATATGCAAAACTACAACACCAGGTTGGATGGGGACAGGGGATGGTATAAACCATCAATTTGGTCTTGCACAAATCTGTGAGGTCTCAGGTGCCTTTAAGATATCCAAGTGTAGGTGTGAAGTGGGCATTTGGATATACAAATGTGAAGTTCAAAAGAGAGCTCTGACCTAGGAAAATAAATGAGATCCCCTTGGCAGAGTATAGAGGAAGAAAAGAAGGGGATCTAACATCAAGGATTAAGAGACTTCGACATTTAGCACCTGACAGAGGAAGCTGAGCTAGCAAAGAAGCAACCCCAAGAGTGTCACGTACTGGGAACCAGGGGAAGAAAGTGTCTGGCATTACCCACTAGAGCCAAGTGCATGCATACTATATGACCCAGCAATTCTGCTTCTAGGCAAATACCCAGGAGTTATTTTTGCACATGTGCACCAGGAGAAAGGGTGAAAAATATTCACAGCAACATTGTTCACAACAAAGTCAGAAACAATATTAAATACGGTAAACTGCAGTATGGACATACAGTGAAATACTATATAACAGTTCAACTACGTAAATGGGAGATGTGTACAACATGGAAGAATCTCAACAAAATAACTGTTACAGAAGACCATATACTGTAGGATTTCATAAAACTACAAAGTATCACACAGAACTCAAAGTATTCCATGAATAAAACTTAAAAGCCAGGCAACTGAATAACACATTGTTTGACCGTACATATAGATGGTAAAACCATTCAGAAAAGCAGGAAATGATTATCACAAGAGTCAGAATAAGAAAGGGAGAGGAAATGTGATCCAAGAGGGACACAATCTTCTGAAGTCCTGGCAAGTTCCATTTCTCAAATCTGGGTGGCAGTTACACAGGTATTCATTTTATTACTATGACCAAAAGCATGCATACAGGTTTCTTACTCTTCTGTATGAATGAGACACTTCACAATACAAATTATAATTTATAAAAATAAAAGGAGAGAGTGCCCAACTATGCTCAACACTGCTGAGAAGTAAGATAAAAGTTCAAAATGTCCACTCTATTTAACCCCAAGGGGAAAATGAATTCACCAAGACCCATTTTGAGAACTACAAGTATTGTTATTATCAGTTTACAAATGAGGAAATTGAGAATAAGGCAAATAACTTGCCCAAGCCCCACAGCTAATAAGCAGGGGAACTAGATTTGAACTCAACTCCACCGGACTCCAAAACCCAGACCTTTCACTCCTATGCTATGTTTCTTTTTCTCATGATTACTGTGAAATACCTATAAATAACCAAAATACATATAATATTCCCCAGGAGGAAACAACTAAGTATTATTAAACAGGGTTGTATGGTCAGGATGGAAGGTGTTACTTATAAAAACTTCATCGACTCTCATCATACAACCTAATTCTTCTGCGACCTCCAAGATGCTGTCAAAACCCTCCAACTGCTTAAAACTTGTATTGAATGCTTACTATGATAAGTACCTTACACGAGGTATCTCATTTAATTCTCATAACTATATTATAAGATAGACACAATCATTACCCATATTTTCCAGAGGAGAAAACGTACTCCCCTAGCCAAAAATGTTCAAAGGCATATCACTTCTCACCGGGTAAAGGTGAACCCCTTCAGCTCAGCATTCAAGGCCTCCCCCCATACGGCTTACCTTTCTTTCCAATCCTATTTCCTCATATTCTCCACACATTCCTGCCCCCCAGCTACACTAGACAACGTGCCACTCCCCAAATATACCTTGTCCTTTCCCAACACACCACCTTTGCTCATGCTACCCCTTCTTTGGGCAACAGTCTTTGTCTTCTTTGCCCATGAAGAAGCTTTATATGCTCTAGCTCAATCTGTAGGTATCCTGCAATCACATTACAGTCCCCTTGTGGTAACCACACCCACCTAAAATAGTTTAACCTGCTTCAGACTTTATCATTGTCTTATCTCCCCTGTGAAAGCATAAGCTCCTTAAGAGGAAGAACCTTAACTAATTCCTTTTTTGAATCTTATACAAAGTCTACCCAACAGAATGGCCAGCATGCCAAGGTGCTTAGCAAATATCGGGAAAGAGAACCACCTGGACAAAAATGCCTACCTGAGATGTTGACGCATCAAAACCTCCACTGACACTGCCATTACAGTCTTCACAAGAAAAGTGTCTTTCTTTGTTAACAGCACTAAAAAGCAAGCATGCATTAAAGAAACAACATCCAAAAGCAGTGTGCACGCGGTGCAGGGGAAACGGCCCTGGGTAAGGAGTCAGGAGCCCCAGGTCATAAATCCCCTCTCCCACTAACACATGAGAAACTTTGGGAAACTTTCACGGCTAAGTTGTCTCATCTGTGATATAAGGAAATTGTCCCTGCAAAATCTACCCTAGTTCAAATTCCATGACATGATTCCATAAAGTATTTGGTCCACTGATTAAGAACATACTGGAAATATGCTGGAGTTGCTCCCCTCCGGCCAGAAGGTTAACAAGTGGACCCCAGATGTCACCTCCTCTAATCTCCTCCAAATTAAACAACACCTGGAAGGCTCCTACATAACAAGCTGAGGTTTCTTCTCCATGAAGGACAATGCTGAGGCTGGTAGAGTGGAAAAGCCAGGTTTGGTAATTACTTACAAGACTTCACGTGTGGTCTTTATCAAATACCAGAAGTGAATGGTAGAGCCAGAGATTTAGAGTTAGGGCAGAAGATGTATGCAGAGAACAAGACCGGCCTGGAAAGAATACAGCCCGGGCGCCTGGGTGGCTCAGTTGGTTAGGCGGTTGCCTTCGGCTCGGGTCATGATCCTGGAGTCCCTGGATCGAGTCCCGCATCAGGCTCCCTGCTCGACAGGGAGTCTGCTTCTCCCTTGACCCTCCCCGCCTCATGTGCTCTCTCTCTCGTTCTCTCTCTCTCTCAAATAAATAAATAAAATCTTAAAAAAAAAAAAAGAAAGAAAGAATACAGCCCATCCCCACCACCTACCATATGGAAAAGGCTTTGTGGCCTGAAGTGAAAAATAGTTAGTTCCACTATGGGGTTTTTCTGTTTTTAGCAGCCAGAATACAGACCAGCATTTTAAAAAGATTTACTTACCAACCTGAGTGCTTCATGGCATCAAGTAGAAGTTTGACATACGGATCTAAAAAGATATTGATTCAATTAAGTATGTTAATTGGAAAAAATAGAACCAATTAAATTATCCAAAAAGCAGTATATTATCAAAAAGTAACTCACACATCTTAATGAAGTAATACTATCTTAAAATTGGTAAACACAGATATGAAAAGACAAGCTTAAATTAACATAAAAACAAGTCTTTAATGAAATAAAACACTGATACGAATACCAAGATGGGTACTATTGAACATCCTCGATAATGCCAAAAATGATTTTAAAGCCCATTTTTAGTTACAGGATCAAAAACATTGTATTAAAGCACATACCAAAAGAATGAGGGAATTTGGGGCCACATCCATAGAAAGGAACTGCAGCATAGTATCCAGATTAGAAGAAGGTAGTTAAGGAGCCCCATTGGCACCTTTCCTGGTCAGACCACAGGCTAACAGGATCCCATTCTGAGTACCACACTCTAAGCAGGACCTGCCAACTGAAGCTCTTCCATGGGGGAAGGCAACCAGAACAATACAGGACTTTGTATTGTAAGTCCTGTAAGAAGCAAGAAAGGCGTTGTGGCTTTGGAAAGGAGAATAAAAAACTTAACTAGGACCGCAGTGGCTTCAGGTTTTGAAGGAGTGCCACGTGGGAATAGATTCCATCAATATTTCTTCAGAGGGCAGAACAAGGACCAAAGAGTAGAAGGTACAGTACGAGAAAGGATTTTTCCAACAATTAAAGCTGTTAATAAAATAGACCAGTAGCTTCAAAGAACCTCAAAGAATTGGTAACCTGTTCCAGCAGAGGTCTAGAAACTCTCTGGTTGGTGATGGTGCAGAGGTTTTCCTATATAGGGGTGGAAAGGCCTAGAGGACTCCTGGGGGCCCTTCTAAGCATCATGAGCCTCTGATGATTACAGGAAAGTACAACAAACCCAAATGCCTCTAATATCAACTTTTCATATAGGTATCTCGTCTGAGTGTACAAATGGGCAGCATATTATATGACATAAGCAAAAAAATAGAAAAAGAAAAGAAATCAAGGTTTTTTTTTTTTAAGTGTTGAAAGCAAAAATAGGTGAGTAAAGAAAAAGTAATGAGAGGTGAGAAACAGAGGCATAGGTTAACTGCTTTATTAACCTGCCCCCTCTTAAGAGTGTTAACAGTAAAACAATTACTAGTGATAAGTATTTTGTGTGTGTGTATATCAGGTGTCAGGAACCATATTAAGTGCATTATTATTCAAGCAACTAAGAGAGCTTTACAAAGTTGAAGTGGATCCCAAAATCGATAGTCCTCTTACTAAAAAATAATGGTAACAATAGTAAGTTCAAGGAGCACAGTAGTTTGGTACTTCAAACAGGACCTGCAGTATTTAGAATGGATTTGCTTTAAAGACAAAAGGAACAAAGATCTCTGTTGAGGCCCAGTCCTAGGGATAGGATGGTAAAGCTAGAGGTTGATGCTTTAAAACCACTAACACTTCTCCAAGCAGCCCTCCAGGGGAGGGTTGAGGCCTGTTAATTCCTCCTGGGGCTCATGGCCGGCCCTCCATGGTCTTCACATCCCACCTCTGTATCTCCTCCACTGTTTGGCTCTTCCACGGTAAGCAGTTATCCATTACTCAGCTCCTGATACGCTCACACTTTACATTCATAAAACCTATTCCTCACAGCCCTAAGAGAGGTATTTTTACCCCTACCTTTCCCTTTTTGTGTGTGCAGATAAGGATAGAGGGGATCAAAGAGTTAAGTCTTCCACACCTGATAAGGAGAGGGACCAGAATTTGAACCCATGTCTAACTCTGCAGCCCATGGTCTTTCCACTGCGTTCCACTTCAAACCTCTAAAAGGCACAGTCCAGGTCCCTATGCATCCTTATTTCCCCACACCAGAACCTAGGAGGCATTCGACACACATTTCCAAGTGAATACAACCTCCTCCTTCCCATTACCCCTCTTCTCCCCCCTCCCTTGATGCCCTACTATGCAGGTCATCTCAAGAAGGTTGGAAAATCTTTGGGTGGTTGACTTTTGAACTGTAATTGGCAGCTATGAGATAGTAACCTTGCTTTAGGACAAGTAGGTTTAAGACTTTTATTTTCTAAACATATCTGAAGTAAACTTAGAAAGTCCTTGTCAATGTAAAGGAGTTAAGAAATCTCTAGTGCAATGTCCCTGGGACTAGAGAAACTGGTTGTCCCTATTTAACAGCAGTGGTTCTTAACCCTTTGGGGGTCGGGCCTTTTTGAGAATATGATGAAGTTAGGAACGCTCTCCCCAGAAAAATGCATTCAGGTGCATACGCACGATTTCCTGGTCCGTTTCAGAGGTTTCTACACGAGGAAGCCCATCCATGTATGAAGGTTAAGAACTCCTCCCAATGAAGGGCAGTTGCAGAACTGCTTTTGAGCCGCCAGCAGTCATGCCTTAGTTAACGTGGCTCTTTAAAAAAAAACTCTGATGGGGCGCCTGGGTGGCTCAGATGGTTACGCGTCTGCCTTCGGCTCAGGTCATGATCCCAGTGTCCTGGGATCGAGTCCCGCATCGGGCTTCCTGCTCCTTGAGGGCCTACTTCTCCCTCTGCTTCTCTCTCTCTCTCTCTCTCTCTCCCCGTCTCTCATGAATGAATAAATAAAATCTTTAAAAAATTTTTTAAAAATTAAAAAAACTCTGACTCCAAAGTCCTATCCATACTGCTGCATAATTTACATGAGAAATCGGAGGACCTGTCAGACCAGTGAGTGTAACCGAAAAGGGCAAACTCCTATCCGACTCCTCCCTCATTCCACAAGCAAGAGTTTCCCTCCTCTGAAAGGGAAACTGAGGCCCAACACGCGCCGCCCCCTCCCCGCCACCACTCCCGCCCCAGGATGCCGAATCTACCTAGACACTGCGCAGAGGTGCCTGAACCCTGCTCCTGCCACACCTGGGGCTGAACCCAGAGACCCCTGCCCTCCGGGTCTCAGACACCACCCGGCCGACCCCGGCCTCCAGGTCACGGCTCCTACTTGTCTCCAGCGTCTTCAGGAGCATAAGCTGGCACTTCTGGTTGTTGGTGAAGAAGCTGGAAAGGAACCCTTGCCCGGGCTTTCCCTGGGCCAGCCGCTCGGGGAAGACCTGGAACGCGACATGTTGCTGCTGCAGCTGTTCCCCCGCCGCGGGACCGGGCCCGCGCTCGTCCGCAGCTCCTGCCATGCCGCCCGCGGACCTCGCCGCTGTTTCCTCCCGCCTCGGGCGGCCGGGGATGAGATCCGGGAAAGGCAACCGCCCTCCCGCCAACCGGCCTGCCCAGATCCTCCTTCTGCCGGCCGTCCCAGCCCCAGGGAGGGCGACTGCCGCAGAGCGTGGCTGAGAACGTTGGAGCTGCTGGGCCTCCGAGCCCAGCAAGGGACGCTGGGCGGGGCGAGAGGCGCGGGGAGGGGCGGGGCGAGAGATGCGGGGCGGGGCGGGGCGAGAGGCGCGGGAAGGGCCGGGGGGCGGGGCTCTGGATCCCCTGCCCGCTGGAGGAATTAAACCTAGCGGCTGCCTTCGCTGGCGTCTCCAGGGCAGCTGTGGGCTTCGCTGCTGACCTTTGCCGTGGTTGGCCGACCCTCATAAGCGTGGTTCCGCAGCCCGCCTCCTCATGGACACTCCTTCCTCAGTACTGGCCACTAAAGTCCCCTCACACTCTGAAGTCTCAGGCATCCTCCCACTCCCTGCCTTTTCCACCAGCAGGCCAGTTGCAATCTGACCCACCCATCTCCTGACGTCCAAAGCCACATCGAAAGCAGTACTTTTCAGTAACGTTTGAAAGCTGCAATTATAATTACTGGTCATATCAAAATCCTCAAAATGTGGGACCCAACTACTTTTTTTTTTTTTTGCCTCACCTGGACCCAAAGGCCCACCCTACTCTCTTGCCACCCCAAATAACTTTCTGCTAACAAAACACAACCAGTTTACTTTTATCTCCAACCCTTAATTCACTTCCATCTTTAAGCACCTTTCCTCGGTCATGATCCAGGTCCTGATCAAATCTACCTATCCCATAGGGCTTTCCCAGATACCTTAATCAAAATTATTCTCTCCTGATCTCCCAACGTACAAAGTACTTTGCATATGTTACCATTTTCATCACAGCCTGCCAGGTTTTAACTAATTTGTATTTCTCTTTTTCCACTAAATTTTTTTTTAAGATTTTATTTTCTTATTTGAGAGAGAGCACAACCACGGGGAAGGGCAGAGGGAGAGGGAGAAGCAGACTCCCCGCTGAGTGGGGGCTGGATCCCAGGACCCTGGGATCTCAACCTAAGCCAAAGGCAAACGATCAACCAAATGAGTCACCCAGGCGCCCCTCTTTTTCCACTAAATTACTCAGTTCAGCTCACATACTTATCCAGCACCTACTATGATGGACCAAGCATAATGGCAGAGACTGAGGATAAGAGAATTGATGAGGATGAAGAGGAACATATGATTTATGTGAGAAATGTATAGAAATAATATAGTCTCAAGAGACCTGGAGGATTATGAACAGTGCGTTATGTGTCATGGGTGCTTAATAAATATCTAGATTGAATGCAAATCAACACCACAATGAGATATCACCTCACATATGTTAGAATGGCTAGTATCAAAAAGACAAGAAATAACAAGTGTTGGTGAGTATGTGGAGAATAGGGAACCCTTGTGCACTATTGATGGGAATGTAAATTGGTGAAGCAACTATGAAATACAGTATAGAGATTCTTTAAAAAAATTAAAAATAGAACGACCATATGATCCAGTAATTCCACTTCTGGGTATTTATCCAAAGAAAACAAAACACTAACTTGAAAAGATATATGCATCTCATGTTCACTGCAGCATTGTTTACAATAGCCAAGATATGGAAGCAACATAGGTGTCCATCGATGAATGAATGAAGAAATGGTGGTATTAATACACAATGGAATTTTGTTCAGTCATAAAAAAAGAATGAAATCTTGCCATTTGCAGCAACATGGACTTTGTATTGGTCAGGAAGTGGTAAAAGTACTAATTTATAGTGGATCTATTTAGTCAAGGATACATGTTGTAATCACAAGGATAACCATTAAAAGAAGAGCATTAAAGGGCAAAACTAATGCACTAATAGAGGGGGGAAATGAAAAATAAACAAATTGGTTGGGATGCTAGGATTATTCATCATTTGAAATATTACAAAAATACGAACATCTCCTATGTACAGATTGCTAAAATTATAATAGTTTTCTTAAGCCGTTTTTTATTGAGCTCACCTTGGATACATTATTTCTAACCTCCACTACAATCCTACAAAATAAGTAATATTATCACTATTTTGCTGATAAAAAAAAGTGGGTTTAGCAATATTGAATAATTTATCCAGGACCACACAGCTTTCAACCTATTTAGAGAACTAAAACATAAACATATAGAAAACTACACTATTACAGTTATTGTAACGAGTCTGCAATATTCAGGAAAGGCTAGATAGAGAAGATGGAGCCTGACATTGACTATAGCCTGTTGGCACGTGAAATACTATTTGAAATATTATTCAGCTACATGAATAAGAAAATAAATGCAGATTAAAAGCTGTAATTTTCCCCTACCAAATTAGCAAACATTTTTTCCATATTCATCACTGAAGGCAACAAAGAAAGAAAAGTAGGGAAAAAGTATGCCAAAATATGATCAGTAGTTGCCTAGGTATTGGGATATTTTTATTATATTCTGAATTTTCCTAGTGCTCACAATAAGCATGTATTTGTAATCAGAAAAGGAAACTTTTAAAAATTGTGTAAGTTTTGCATCCCTGTATAGTATAAAGACATAGGGTGGAATGGAAAGGTGTTAGGGGAGCGATAAGGAAGTGCAAATACAAAGGATTAAGTTGAAAAGAGAAAAGTAATTACCACAAAGAAATGAGAGTATGGGCAAAGATTTAGCTATCAGGATTTTCATTTCTCCATTGCAGCACTAATTAAGAGCAAAAAGGATAGAAAGTTTCAATGTCCAAGAGATACAATGGAATACATGAAACCATGTTGTTATAGTATCTTTTTAAATCTAATCATAAAAAATAAGTTACAAAACGGCATAAACGTGATTCCATTTTGAAATTTCATCTACTATAAGCATAGAAAGGGTCTAGGAGACTGCTCCAGTGTTCACAGTGGTTATTTCTATGTGGATGAGATTTGGGTGTTTTGTTTTCTTTTGTGCTTCTCTTCGTTTTCTAAAGGAAAAATAGTTGCTTTTTTATTGGAAGTTTTTTAAATATATCACAACAACACATGAAGTTGCATATCATTTTAAAGTGCTTTCCATCTTTCAGCTTTTTAATAACGTTTAATCCATTTATCGAGGACCAATAAAAATTCGGTGAGCTTATAGACTTTCCTCAGCTTTCCAGTCATTTTAAATGTTGGGAAAAAAACAAAACGGTCCCCACAGCCCTGAGCGGAGACAGGTTACACCGCCAGCGGTCGCCAGCGACTGACAGAAATCTACTTCCGGAAGGAGTCAGCCCTCCGAACCAGAAGCGAAGGAGGAAAGGCGCGCAGCATTCTGGGAAAACCTACGGTAGCTGGGTTGGGCGGGGCTAGGGTTGCTGGCTGTTACCAGGGCAACTGGAAGCGATTGGCGGTCATCCGAGGTTTGAAGCCGTTAAGCAGTAGAGGCTGAGATGCTCAGAGGTCATTTGGGATGAGCGACAAGGGCATGAGGGTCTTTCTAAGAGAAGACTGTCCTATTAGGAGGTTTTCCAGTCGTGCCCCGCGGCGGGAACACCTGCCCTGGGGCCGTGGGTCGCGCCCACCTGCTCTTGCTCCTTGCTGTGAAAGTGTCGCCCAGTGGCTCCCGTCACTTCTCTAATTTTCTTCTGCCTTTTAGAAAACGTATATTGCAATGTGTTTTAATAGAAAAGTAAGTTTTTTTCAGTTGAGGAAAATTACCAAAAAAAGGAAAAAGAAAACTCACCAGTCATCCCAACTACCTGGCAGGGACTTAAATTTTTCATTTTATTACCTATCACTTCTTTCCCAGCACAAATATTTTTTACACGGTTGAGTTTATTTGGGGAAAATCATCTCGTATCCGGCTTTGTATCATATATATATTACAATTGTTGTTAAAATCTTAGCAACAAAGAAGGCATTGAAAACCTTAATGTAAATCCGCTTGTAGTGAATTGAAGAGACAGAGATGAATGGACACAGCGCATGAACACAATTCTTTCAAGAAGTTTGGCTGTAAAGGAAAAGAGAAAGGTCAGTAGCCGGAGAAGGGTGGCAAATAAAAAAAAAAGTTGGGGTCTTTCCTGAAGAAGAGGACACTTAGTGATGTTATTAGTACAAGAGGAAAAACTAGTAGTCAGAGGTTAAAGATACTGCCAAGAAAGAGAATAACAGATTGAATAATTCTCTAAAGAAATAGAGGAGATAAGATCCACACATCAAGTACATAAATTAGTTTGGGAGGTGGAACTGGGTAGGAGGATGTCAAGGTGGATTATGGACGTTAGTAATTTTAAAACTATTACAAGTTGGCAAGAGTAATAAAGATATATATGTGTGTGTGTATATATATATATATATGGCCAATAATAGGTATGCTCAGCCACATTAGTAGTAATATAAATGGAATATTAAATACCTATTAAATTTGCAAAGATTAGGGGCGCCTGGGTGGCTCAGTCGTTGGGTGTCTGCCTTCGGCTCAGGTCATGATCCCAGGGACCTGGGATCGAGCCCCACATTGGGCTCCCTGCTCAGCAGGAGGCCTGCTTCTCCCTCTCCCACTCCCCCTGGCCTGTGTTCCCTCTCTTGCTGTCTCTCTCTCTCTGTCAAATGAATAAATGGAATCTTTAACAAAAAATTGCAAATTTTATAAAGCAGATAATATATGTGTTGGGCAAGGGTTCAGCTAAACACACTGCAGGTGGGAAAAGAAACTGGTACTTCTCTCCCCGCGCCCCAGGTACTTTGGAACTACATATCCTTAAAATGTGTATACACTTTGACTAAGGAAGTATACTTCTAGGAAGTTCTCAAAAGGAAATAGTCAAAACTGCACACATATATTAAGCTGGATGGAGTTCATTTCAGCTTGTCCACCAATGAAAGACTGGTGGAATATATTATACCCATACTTCTTAGACATGGATAACATGGCTGCAGATAAGAGAAGTTCACTTATATTAGTTTCAGTAAAAGCATCTTCAGGTTTTATAGGAAGGGAATGTGGAGTTGCAGTCTGATTGACAGGCCTGACACACAATCAGTGGGATGCTTTGAACCATCAAAAATTATTTAGAAGACTAATGATAAGGAAAGATATGTAAAATACATTGTTACAAGAGAAAAGCGAGGTATGAAAGCAGCATTTGTAGGTTCTTAACCACATGATGGGTTTTTTTGTTTTTTAGGCATTCTGCTTTCTGCTTATCTGTATTATACATGATGTATATATTTTTAAAGATTTTATTTATTTATTTGACAGAGAGAGAGAGATAGCGAGAGCAGGAACACAAGCAGGGGGAGTGGGAGAGGGAGAAGCAGGCTTCCCGCCAAGCAGGGAGCCTGATGGGGGGCTCGATCCCAGGACCCTGGGATCATGACCCAAGCTGAAGGCAGATGCTTAACGACTGAGCCACCCAGGCGCCCTTACATGACGTATATATATTTTATAAGGACATATACAATGTTGTTCTTTTAAAAATGTGAATAACTGTATAAGTAAGGCAGGAAGTTGGGGAAGTCCTCTCCTGATCACCTTGAACTTGATTATAACTCTCTGTGAAGTAGGAGATCCAAAGAAATTAGATGTTTTAATAAGTTGTAAGAACTATTTTTTAAATGTATTTTATAGATGCATATTGTTTATCAATGCCCCACCAATCTCACAAAAGTTTGAGTGTGCTAAGAAAGAGATATACGCTATGGTAGGAGAAAATGATCAGAAGAGGCAAAAGGTAATTGGAAAACAAGCAAAATCAAACAAAATAAAGGCAAGAATATGTTAATACCCCCAAAAAATCATGCCAAAAGTTCATTTGTAATTGCTAGAGGGGTGCCACCACAAATTAGTCTCTGATATTCCTAGCAACTACAACAAAAGGAAAACAGTTCTAAGTTTCACATGGTCTATAAGAGTTTTTTTTTAAGTTGCTTAAGAGAAGTATAATTTGGTATAGAAACCTGAGAAAAATTCCCCCCAAGGTTCTAATAAGGGAATAATATGAGATTCATCTATTACTATTTTTTTATTTGTACATATTGTTTTTATAGAATTTAGGAACATCTCAGAAGGGTTATACTCCTCTTTATTAACTCAGTAATTACAAGCTCTCATTAAGTACTGCAAGAAATAGAAACACATGTAAGACAAAGTCCCTGCCCTCATCTATTATGAAAGAATAACTATAATATATAATAGCAAGTTTACAATATATAATGACTAACTAGTAAGAGGAATAATTTGTAATGATGAGTAATAAAATAACTAATATGAATGACTATAAATCGAGGCACTGTTTGAAGCAAAAAGTGAGATGGGATTCCTGCGGTATATAGAAATACTTTCAACCAGTGGGATCATGTTTAACCATTTGTAAAAGGGGATGATACTCCCCTTTACAGAAGAGGAAACAGATTTACAGAGATTCGATTAATTGTCCAGGGTCACATGGCTGGTAAAAGACAGAGCCAGGATTTCAAACCAAATCTGTTCCATGCAAACCACCTTCTTAACTACTATACTTTATGGGAGAGATAGCATTCAAATAGACTTTAAAGGATGGAAAAAGTTATGTCAGGCAGAGTTTGGGGAAAGATATTCTAGGTGGAGAGAATAGCACTAAACAAAATCAAAAAGGTTGGAATGCATAGGGTATGTTTTGGGTAACACACACACACCCCAGGAAAGCGAGATATATGTAGGTAAGCACTAGAAGAATAAGACCAGAAAGGTTGGGACAGATTTTTTTCATTTTTAAGAATTATGGCATAGTTACTACTGGGTATTTACCCCAAAGATACAAATGTAGTGATCCAAAGGGGTACGTGCACCCCGATGTTTATAGCAGCAATGTCCACAATAGCCAAACTGTGGAAAGAGCCAAGATGTCCATCGACAGATGAATGGATAAAGAAGATGTGGTGTATATACATGATGGAATATTATGCAGCCATCAAAAGGAATGAGATCTTGCCATTTGCAACGACATGGTTGGAACTGGAGGGTGTTATGCTGACCGAAATAAGTCAGTCAGAGAAAAACACGTATCATATGACCTCACTGATATGAGGAATTCTTAATCTCAGGAAACAAACTGAGGGTTGCTGGAGTGGGGGGTGGTGGGAGGGATGGGGTGGCTGGGTGATAGACATTGGGGAGGGTATGTGCTATGGTGAGCACTGTGAATTGTGCAAGACCGTTGAATCATAGATCTGTATCTCTGAAAAAAATAATGCAATATATGTTAAGAAAAAAAAGAAGAAGAAGAAGAAGATAGCAGGAGGGGAAGAATGAAAGGGGGAAATTGGAGGGCGAGACGAACCATGAGAGACAATAGACTCTGAAAAACAAACTGAGGGTTCTAGAGGGGAGGAGGGTGGGGGGGATGGGTTAGCCTGGTGATGGGTATTAAAGAGGGCACATTCTGCGTGGAGCACTGGGTGTTATGCACAAACAATGAATCATGGAACACTACATCAAAAACTAATGATGTGATATATGGTGATTAACATAACAATAAAAATTAAAAAAAAAAAGAATTAGGGCATAGTTTACCTGATAAAGGACTCAGACCTCAGGGCCTAATAAAGCAAGAGTTTTAAGCACAGAGACCTCGAACCTGAAAATTCTATGCGAGGGCCCTGGATGGGGAATATGAGGGACACTAGGTGAGGAACAGGTCTAATGACAAATAATAAAATCCTGTTACACATTAACTGTGTAAAATTGGCCAGCTAATGTAAGTTATTTGGACCTCAATTTTTTTATCTCTTAGAAAGGAGACTGTCAGGGGCGCCTGGGTGGCTCAGTCTGTTAAGCTTCTGCCTTCAGCTCAGGTCATGATCCCAGGGTCCCGGGATCGCGTCCCACATCAGGCTCCCTGCTCAGCGGGGAGACTGCTTCTCCCTCTCCCTCTGCCTGCCGCTCCCCCTGCCTGTGCTCTCTCTCTCTCTCTCTCTCTGACAAATAAATAAAACCTTAAAAAAATGTTTAAAAAAAAAAGGAGACTGTCAGACACGATGATCTCTTAATATCTCTTCTCATGCTAACATCATGCGATCACATATGCCAGAGACTGCAAACTCAAATGCCTAAATTAAGGATCAAGAAGGTTTCATAAATTAGTAAATGAATTTGATGTAAGAAAAATAAGGAGTGGTAGAGATTAGAGTGGTAGTTTAGATGTCCCATTGAAAACTACAGCCAATTTTTCCATGAGTGAGGACACAATGTTGCCGATTTTCTAATTTTTTCATGAGAAACCCAAGAACATGATTTTTTAAGAATATTATACAGAACAAACAAAACACCTCTGCTGGCTAGATACAGTCCATGGGTCACTAATTTTCAACCTCAGCTATAGATAAAAGGGTGTAAACAAGAATAATAAGTGTTTGAATGAAGAGAACTAAGTATGAAGAAAGAAGGAATCAAAGAGAATACCAAGATTTCCCCTAGGTAATGAGGAGGAGGTGGAAACATTAAGATAAATATTAAAATCAGTAGAAGGTTTGGAGAGAAGGTGCTTGACTGTGAGTGTTTTTTTTACTTTAAATTTTTTTATTATGTTAATACCATACATTACATCATTAGTTTTTGATGTAGTATTCCATGATTCATTGTTTGTGCATAACACCCAGTGCTCCATGCAGAATGTGCCCTCTTTAATACCCATCACCAGGCTAACCCATCCCCCCACCCCCTCCCCTCTAGAACCCTCAGTTTGTTTTTCAGAGTCCATCGTCTCTCATGGTTCGTCTCCCCCTCCAATTTACTCCCCTTCATTCTTCCCCTCCTGCTATCTTCTTCTTCTTTTGACTGTGAGTTTTTTGAACACAGGACAAACTTCTGTCATAGGTGTCCACAGCACACAAATCAGATTAAGTTGTTAAGTTGTTTTGTTTTGTTTTTTTTAAGATTTTATTTATTTATTTGACAGAGAGAGACAGTGAGAGCAGGAACACAAGCAGGGGGAGTGGGAGAGGGAGAAGCAGGCTTCCCGCTGAGCAGGGAGCCTGATGTGGGACTCGATCCCAGGACCCTGGGATCATGACCTGAGCCGAAGGCAGACGCTTAACGACTGAGCCACCCAGGCGCCCTAAGTTGTTGAGTTTTGACAAACTGAGGGTTGCTGGAGTGGTGTGGGGTGGGAGGGATGGGGCGGCTGGGTGATAGACATTGGGGAGGGTATGTGCTATGGTGAGTGCTGTGAATTGTGTAAGACTGATGAATCACAGATCTGTACCTCTGAAACAAATAATATATTATATGTTAAAAAAAAAAGAAAAGAAGAAGAGGAAGATAGTAGGAAGGGAAAAATGAAGGGGGGAAATCGGAGGGGGAGACGAACCATGAGAGACTATGGACTCTGAGAAATAAACTGAGGGTTTTGGGAGGGGGGATGGATTAGCCTGGTGATGGGTATTAAGGAGGGCACATATTGCATGGAGCACTGGGTGTTATATGCAAACAATGAATCATGGAACACTACATCAAAAACTAATGATGTAATGTATGATGACATAACATAATAAAATAAAATTAATAAAAAAATAAAAAAAGATGTTGAGTTTTGAGAAATCTGTGTAATTTATCAAGGCAAAAGTGTTCAGGAAATGTCAGACAGGAGTTTGGGGAGAGAGGATGAAACAGGAGTTAAAGATGTAAGATTCGGGGCACCTGGGTGGCTCAGTCATTAAGCGCCTGCCTTCGGCTCAGGTCATGATCCCAGCGTCCTGGTATCGAGCCCCGCATTGGGCTCCCTGCTCCACAGGAAGACTACTTCTCCCTCTCCCACTCCCCCTGCTTGTGTTCCCTCTCTCACTGTGTCTCTGTCAAATAAATAAATTTTTTAAAAAAGATGTAAGATTAATTCTCTCAAAGTTTTATTAAACATATATCACAATATGTATTTATTTCTTAAGACTATGCATGCTATGAGGGCAGAAACCACACATGTTTTTTTCACCACTTACCCAGCACCTAGCACAATGCATGGTAGGTGCAGAATGTATGTTGAATAAAGAAATGAATAAATACACCGTGTGCTTCACAGTACACAAGGCACAAGGTTGAATTAGAAAATGTTCTCAAAGAAGTTTATAGGCTAGAAAGTAAGTCAAGTCTTATATATAATTAATCTGAAATTAGTACCATTAAAATAAAGGCACCATGGAATTCAGAAGAGAAAGAATTTTTTAAGACAAGTTACACTGGGCTTGATAATGGATAGTTAAGATTGGATCATGCAGATGTTGGGAGGAACTGGTCAAAAGCATCTAAGTTAAAGGTGCATACTTTTCTTCTGAAAGTAGAGAAGTGTTTGAGACTGCCAAGATAGTGAACAGAGAAACAGTTTGAAGCCAGAACCTTGACAATCACCCAAATGTAAAGAAGGTAAGGAAGAAGAACCAACAAAGTAAACAGGGAAGAAGTCATCAGAAAACTAAGAGAAGCATCAGGAGAGTAAGTTACATAGAAACTAAAAATCCATGTTTCAGGAAAGAGAGGTCAATCAGTCTTGTCAAATACTACAGAGACAGTGGGCCATCAAGAAAGAGGATCTAAGGCCATTAGGTCAGTGATTAAGGAAATCACTGATGACTTTCCACTAAACAATTTCTTTACAGCTGACCAATGAATAAGAGGAGAGGAGCATAAAAGACCACTGGAATTAAGAGACTTTTGATTTGCTGAGGGAGGAAGGGGATGGAGTTAACTTAGGAGCAGGGGGAAAAACTAGAAGAGGAAAGGATTAGGTTGCAAAAAAAGGATAAATTCATAAAGCAAGATTTTAGATTTAGATTTTAGATTTCTTGTCATTTGTCAAGAATTGCCATTATAATTCTAACAAATATTACTCAATAACAAAGATAATATTTTAATTTTCCCTACTTGGTCACCTCATTTCTTTTTACCCTTATGACCCCAAAGTAACTTTTGAAATACTGAAAAATAGTATTAGAACTTTAACTTAGTAATATTTCTTAATGCTTCCTGAAAATCCTCTTTTTATAAGTAAATAGGTATTATAGGACATAACTCCTACACTTTTTGTTACTGCACAACCCTTCAAGAAACCACTCCTCCCCAACTGTAGCTTGTGTGGTTCAAGTGGGGTTGATTCCCAAATCCCCACCCAGCCCCTACTCCTATACTTGATCCCAGATCTGGCCAATGATAACCATCAGTGATATTTTCACTTGCACTATAAGGAAAGACTGTCTTTCTCTGACATTGCAGGAGCTAACCACCATGTAAGCATGGAGCAGATAGGGCACCTTTGCCACCACATGGAGGCTTGTGTAAAATTAAAGCTAAAAAAGCCAACCTGGAAGATAGAAACCAAATCCTGACTTATTATTTAGCCCAGCGGTCCAGATATGCCTCACGACTAGTTTGACCACTGGACTTTTCAGCTAAATGAGCCAATAAACTCTCTTTAATGCTTAAACTTGGGTTTTATGTGGACCTCTGTCATTTACTACTCAAAACAACCTAATATAGGTGTACTTCATTAAGCCAACATTATTTCTGTTTCTTCTATGCCTTTATTTTTTTTTAAGATTTTATTTATTTATTTGATAGAAAGCATGAGCAGGGGGACCGGCAGGCAGAGGGAGAGGGAGAAGCAGGTTCCCCACTGAGCAGGGAGCCCAATATGGGGCTTGGATCCCAGGATGTTGGGATCACGACCTGATCCGAAGGCAGACACTTAACTGACTGAGCCACCCAGGGGCCCCTCTATGCCTTATTTTAAATTTGTTACTCTAGAATGTACTCTGTAATGTATTCCACAGTTCTCACTAAATCCACAAATTTAGTACAATCCCAATCTTAATCCCAGTCGTATTTTAAGAGCTTTTTGTTGTTGTTTGCCTGTTTTGGAACTAGGCAGAATTACTCCAAAGTTCATGGAGAGAAAAAAAAAAACATTAAAATACCAAGAAAAATAGGGGGGAAAGCGCCTGGGTAGCTCAGACGGTTAAATGTCTGCCTTTGGCTCAGGGCGTGATCCGGGGGTCCTGGAATAGAGCCCCACATGGGTCTCCCTGCTCAGCGGGAGTCTGCTTCTCCCTCTCCCTCTGCCTGCTGCTTCCCCTGCTTGTACACTCTCTCTCTGTCAAAAATGAATAAAATCTTTAAAAAAAGAAAAAGAATATAAGGGAATATAATCAGATACCGAAACTATTACAAAGCAAGAATAATAAACATCGGGTGGTAATAGAGTATGATTAAACAGTCATAGAACAGAATCTAAAGCCTGAGTATACATATTTAATATATTTTCCATATTTAATATATGGAGGATCAAGAAATGGTTAATTCAATAAAGTATTTAATATTTTAAGGTCAATGAGCCAAATTTGGGGGGAAAAAATAATCAGATCTCTAACCCAAATGGATTCATGACTTAAACGTGAAAATTGAAGCCAAATTGATTCTCAATATATATTGGTTGGTGTATATTGATACAATCTTTAGCAATATCTGCTAAGTTTTTAAATATGAATACCTTTTGACACAGTTTTTCAATTCTAGGAATTTATCCTATAGAAACAAAATATATGTATAAAGATAAGTATGATAATAGAGCACCGGAATATCAAAAATAGTATACACATGTGGAATAATTAGGTTATGGAATATCTATACCATGCAACCTCAAAGAGGCAATATCACAACCAAGGAGGTGAAAATTGGTTCTTGGAGGGGTGGGGGGTGGGGAGACAAAAAACCCTTATTTTTTACTTATAAAGTACAAATATGCACAAAGTACAAAGATATACAGTTTATATGTGGTATTGAAATTTCATGGAAGGGATGATTAAGAAAAAAAATGTCTAAACAGGCTTCTTGGGCTGATAATGGAAAAAAAGACTGAGAAAAACTGATCTATACAATTCATTACAAGGCAACTGTTAAAAAGAATGAGGTAGATGTATATTGACAAAAGAGGATGCCCAAGATGCATAATGGTTTTTTTTAAGATTTTATTTATTTATTTGAGAGAGAGAGAATGAGAGACAGAGAGCACAAGAGGGAAGAGGGTCAGAGGGAGAAGCAGACTCCCTGCCGAGCAGGGAGCCCGATGCGGAACTCGATCCAGGAACTCCAGGATCATGACCTGAGCCGAAGGCAGTCGCTTAACCAACTGAGCCACCCAGGTGCCCAAGATGCATAATGTTTTTTTAAAAAAAAGTGTAGATAGCCTTGTGTGAAGAGGAGCTTCTTAAACATGACTCCAAAGCCCAATACTATTAAGGTTTAGGCTAAACTACACAAAATTAAAGATTACTGCATGGAAAAAAACCCTACCCACCCTCCCCCTTCCACACACACAAACACACACACACATGCACACATTATAATTAAAGTTGAAACAACAAGCCAAGAGAAAATATTTGCAAAATACATGACAAAACTATATGCCGTTAGTATACAAAGAGCTCTTACATGTCAATGAAAAGGTTTAACACCCTATCAAACACACGTGGTAAATACCACAAACAAGCAAATCACATGTACACACACACCCCCAAATAAGCATATGAAAATATTTTTATTCTTGCTAGTTAAGAAATACAAATAATCCCAACAATGAGATAATGTGTTTTCATTGGATTAGCTAGGTTTACAAAGGTTGGTGTTAGCAGAGATATGACATAGGGCTCTGTCTGAGTATAAATAGATTTAGCCCTTCTGAAGTACAGTTTGGCAACATGTATCAAAACATTAAATATGAATACTTTTGAATCAGCAGTGATATTTCTAGGAATATATCCAAAGGTGATCATCAGATAGACCAGAAAAAAGATGCATGTGTAAGAATGCTCATTATAATATTGGTTAAAAATTGGAACCAACTTAAAATTTTATATGAGTAAGAGTCTAAATGTACTTTTGAATGAAAAGAGCTCGTTACAAAGCATCATGTTCATTGTAATGCTATATACATAAGTTATGTATCAGTACACATAGAAACAATATTTTTTAAAAGTTCATGGAAATTTCTGTGGAATTTCAAGTGAGTTTCAAGCTTATGCAAAAATGAGAGAATAGTATGAACTCCTCTGTACCCCCCTTCTTAGCTTCAACTCATATTCAATCTTATTTCATCTATATTCCCACCCACTCGCTCACTCAACCCAATTTTTGAGGTAAATCCAAAACATTTTATCTGTAAATAGTTTAATATATACCTCTAACAGATAAGGATGATTCTGAAACAATCTCAATGCCATTATCATACCTAAAAAAAAACTCCTAACAATTCATTTATGAAATCAATTATATCCAATCAGTGTTCAAATTTTTTATTCTTATACATTGTTTTACAGTTAGATTGAGGTCCATACATTACAATTCATTCATATATTTCCCAAGCTATAGGTCTTTTTCCCTTCCTTCCTCCCTCCCTCTCTTTATTTCTCTATCTCTCTCTGCCACACCCCTTCACTCTCCCAATTTGCTTGGGTAAGTGATTGGGTTGTTTGAGCTTAGGAGTTTTGAAAGTAGACCTGACCCTAACATTTACAGACCTGGGACAACAGTACAAATAGAGCCCCAAATACCATGCATCTAAATAGTCAAATGCTATCACTCCAGCTAACGGTTTAATATGCTCTGCAGTCCTGTCTTGACAAATAAACCCTCTTAATGACTTGGAAGGCCAAGTTAAAATTCAGAATCCTCAGACTCTTAAAAGTTCCTCACTGGATTGTGTTTGCACAGGAGGACTGGCACATGGCCCACAGGCTGGCCCATTCTCTTTCCACCCCTGCCTGGCTTCATCTCCTTCTCAAGGACACCCCCACCCACATGGCCACCCTCTGCAAACACCCACCACTGGCTGCACAGTCCAAACTTGGGAAGGTAAACCAAAGAACAGGCCCATGCAGGTCCTGAAAGCAGGGCATAGTTGGCATAGACTGGGAAGCTCAAAACATAGTCTGGAAGGGAAGACATTAACTCTAGGTGAGGTGTGTCCCCTGTGAAGTCCACAGACTTCTCACCCCATCTGGAGCAGTACAGCTAGAGGAGGGTCAGAGGAGGGGCCCCTTGCCTGGATCTAAGGACCATACTGCAATAAAGTTCCCCATAGTCTGGGTTTTGCTGATCACATTCCCCAAGATGTTATTAAATATGGTTCTTTGTTCCCTCTATTTCCTGTAAATTGATAAATAAATCAAGGAGCACAATCAGATTCAGGTTCAGTGTTTTTGGCAAGAATAGTTTATTTGTGAGTGTTGTGTACATCCATCAGGAGGCACATAAAATCTGGTCTTTCTTTTTAATTAGAGTATAATTAAGATAAAATGCACAAATCTTAACTGTTCAGTTCAATTAGTTTTAACAATTATGTACACCCATCTAGCTTACTCCCAAAACAAGATAATTTCTATCACCCCAGAAAGTTTTCTCATGAGTCTTTACACTTAGTTCCCCTCCATCCACTGAGCCTGGATAAGGCTGCTATAAACATTCTTGCACACATTGTCTTGCGGGCATTTTCATTCTTCTGGGTGAATACTTAGGAATGAAAATGATTGTTTAAAAGAAACTACCAAACAATTCTTCAAAGTGGTTTACCAGTTTACCTGTCCAGCAACAATGTATGAAAGTTCCAGTTGCTTTTTGTGCTGTTAGCAGCTGTTGACTATCATTACCTAGACACATTAATTAGGGTTTACACAGTGGTGTTATTCTAGCATTTATTCATTTGCTGAAATGCTTCTATAAAGAGAAAATTCCCTTCAAATGCATGTGGTTTCCCTGAAATACATTCATAGAGGAAAGTCAGGATTAATGCTTAATTCTTTATCAATTTTCAAAATAATGAATTCTCTCACATCCATCAAAGACTAACAGTGAGAAGGGTTTTTTTCAGAATTATTATAAACTCATGAATTTAAATATATTTGATGTGCTGAACCCATTTCAATTATTACCTTATGCTCAAATTGTCCTATCTTTAGCCAGTGGGAATCTTTTCAGATTAGCTTTCACACAACGCTCTAAGTATTTGATAACTTCCTTCCCTTCTAAACGACAAGTTGTTTCAGACTCATCTTCAACATTTCCTGCAGCAGACCTGGAATCAGCCATTTCTCCAAGGAATCCTGGTTCTTTTTAATGGGAAATGGTATTTTAGAGGCCACAATCTGGTAGGGTATTTATTGCTAGTGGATATTCATGGTTTCTAGACCTTTACAGTGGGTGGAGCTAAGAAATGTTGTTGTTGTTGTTGTTTGAAGATTTTATTTATTTATTTGAGAAAGAGAGAGAAAGTGCATGCATGAGCTAGGGGCGGCACAGAGGGAAAAGGACAATCAGACTCCCCGTGGAGCAGGGAGCCCGATGCGGGGCTCGATCCCAGGACCCTGGGATCATGACCTGAGCCAAAGGCAGATACTTAACCAACTGAGCCACCCAGGAGCCCAGAAATGTGGTGTTGTTTTAAAGATGTAACACATATGTCCAGATCAAAGTCAGGACTACCCTCATCAGTCTCACATCTGTATCTCCCTTTCCCCATGCTTAAAATCCACAGAATTATTCATTTGCTTTAGAACACCATGTACAAATAACAGTCTCAGAATACAATCTTGGCACTACAACCACAACATGATTACTGAAAACAGTTTTGGGTTTTTGCTGTTGTTGGGGTAGGGGGGACTTTCTGTAAGTCTTTTTGTTATTAGGGGATATTTCAATATGGATGTATAGTCTATTACTGAGTTTTAAAGTCACTTGGAAAGGTTCCACATGTGTAGTTATGCCACCAACTCAATACATAGATTAATTTGTTTAATCTTGATTGCATTTTTAAGGTAGCTTCGCTTTATAACTAATATAAAATATTTACAATGTTCTAAAGTCAAGTCTATAAAACAAGAGCTCTCAGAGAAAAATCTAGCTTCTACCCCTGTCCTGTCTGTGCTATCCTTCCCTCACTATATAAATAACCATTTATTTTTATTATTTATCCTTCCATTTTTTTATATGTATAAGCAATTATAATCTTTTAAAACAAATGATAGCATACTATGCACTCAATTCACTCTTTAAAGTGTACAGTTTAGGGGTGCCTAGGTGGCTCAGTCATTTGAGCAACTGACTCTTAATTTCAGGTCAGGTCATGATCTCAGGGTTGTGATCTCAGGGTCGTGGGATCAAGCCCCACGTCAGTCTCCGTGCTGAGGGCAGAGTCTGCTTGGAACTGTCTGTCTCCCTCTCCCTCTCCCTCCCCACCCACACACTCGCTCGTGCTCGCTCTCTCTAATAAATAAATCTTTTAAAAATATATAGTATACAACTTAATGATTTTTAGTATATTCACAAAATTATGCAACATGACTACAAGTTTAGACCATTTTAATAACCCCAAAACACCCTTCATGCCTTAGTCACCCCCTCTCGACCCCCAATTCTCCCTAGCCCTAGGCGACCACCACTCTACCTTCTGTCTCTATAGTATAAATTTGCCTGTTTTGAATATTTCATATAAATGGAATCATACAATATGTGGTCTTTGAGTCTGTCTTTTTTTATTTACCAAATGTTTTCAGAGTTTGTTCATGTTGTATGTGTATTGGTACTTCGTTACTTTCTATTGCTAAATATATTCCTTTATATGGGTATACCACATGTTATTTATCCATTTATCAGTTGATGGACGTTTGGGTTGTTTCCACTTTTTGGCTATTGTGAATTATGCTGTTATGAACATTTGTGTAGTGTAGACTTATGCTTTCATTTCTCTTGAATGGAATAGCTGGGTCATATGGTATCTCCATGTTTAACATCTAGAGGAACTGTCAAACTGTTTTCCAAAGGAGCTTGCACTATTTTACATCCCGCCTCCCCAGCTTCATGGCTTCCAATTTCTCCACATTCTTGTCACCACTTGTTATTGTCCAACCTTTTTAAAATAGCTGTCTTAGTGGGACTGAAGTGATATCTCATTGTGGGTTTGATTTGCCTTTCCCTAATACTAATGATGTAGAGCATCTTCATGTGCTTATTGGCCGTTTGTATATTTTCTTTGGAGAAATGTCTGTTCAAATCTTTCACCCATATATCGACTGGGTTATTTATCTTTCAGTTGTTATTATAAGAATTTTTTTATATGTTCTGGATACAAGTCCCTTATCAATGTGTGATTATTTGAACATGTTCTCTCCCATTCTGCTTTCTTTTCATTTTATTTTTTTAAAGATTTTATTTATTTGTCAGAGAGAGAGAGAGATACAGAGCACAAGCAGGCAAAGCAGCAGGAAGAGGGAGAGAGAGAAGCAGGCTCCCCGCAGAGCAGGGAGCCCGACGCGGGGCTCGATCCCAGGACCCTGGGATCATGACCTGAGCAGAAGGCAGATGCTTAACTGACTGAGCCACCCAGGCGCCACTAATTTTCATTTTCTTGATGGTGTCCTTTTTTGGTTGAAATCTAATTTACCTTATTCTTTCTTTTGTTGCTATGCTTTTGGCATCATGTCTGAGAAGGCTTTACCTAACCCAAGGCCACAAAGACTTATTCTGATATTTTATTCTAAAACTTTTATAATTTTAGTTCTTACAGTTAGGTCTATGATTCATATTTATGAATTTTATGTATGTAGGAGTCTAACTTCATCCTTTTGCATGTGAATATCCAGTTGTCCTAGCGCTATTTGTTGATAAAACTATTCTATTTTTTTTCCTGATGTAATTGTGTCAGTACCCTTATTGAAAATCGATTGACCTTCAATGTAATAGTTTTTTTCTGGATTCTCAATTTTATTCCATCGATCTATACACCTATTCTTATGCCAGTACCACACTGTCTTGATTACCATAACTTTGCAGGAAGTATGAACTCAGGAAGTATGAGTCCTCCAACTTTGTTCTTCTTTTTCAAGATTATTTAGTTACTCTTATTCCCTTGCATTTCCATATGAATTGTCAATTTCTGAGAGAAAGCCAACTGGGATTTTGACAGGGATTGCATTGAATCTGTAGATCAGTTGGGGAGTATTGTCATCCATCTTAGCAATATTAAATCTTCAATCCATGAGTATTGAATGTCTTTCTGTGTACTTATGTCTTCTTTAATTTCTTTCAACAGTATTTTGTAGTTTTCAGAGTATAAGTTTTATACTTTTATTAAATTTATTTCCAAGTATTCTTTTTGATGCTCTTGTAAAGGGAATTGTTGGGTTTTTTTATTTCAAATTCCTCCTTGCTTTTTTTTTAAAGATTTTATTTATTTATTTGAGAGAGAGACAGAGACAGAGCATGAGCAGAGGGGAGGAGGGAGAGGGAGAAGCAGACTCCCCACCGAGCGGGGAGCCCAATGCAGGGACTCAGGGCTCACTCCCAGGACCCCAGGATCATGATCTGAGCTGAAGGCAGACGCTTAACCAACTGAGCCACCCAGGCGCCCCTCCTCCTTGCTTTTTTAATTTACCAGTAGACCTGAAGTTCACTCCATTGTAGTAAATATACATACTCTTCATTCCTCTTTACAACTGCAATTATTTTCTTAGTTTGTGGTTTAAATTTTTCACAAGTATTATACATTTGTATAATGGACAAGGAGAGTGGCAGTGCATCCAGTGTCAGTCCCTCTTTTCCTTTCTTCCATTCTAATGGAAAAATTTATGTGTTTCGGTGTCTGTGTCCAACTGTATTGTGACACCTCCTCCTTAGCCTTAAGAGGATTAATCTTGATCAGTGTAAGTCAGTTGGGATAACTGCCATTTCCCTTGCCAACTCTGCCAATGAGATGCCAAGGGGAAGTCTGCTGAATGCCTTTTGTGGAAGTTGTTCCTTGCTCTTAGGAAGAATGAAAGATAGGGACAGTTCATTTTCTTTCTCCAGGTCTTGTCAACCCCTGAAGCTGTGGCAGCTTTCATGACTCCAGAGGAAAAGCCTACAAGCTGAGGATGACAGAACAAAAACATGGAAGGAATCTGGGTCCTTGATGAGGTCACTGAGGACATGCCCTATCTCCATTTTATTGTTACATAAGATAGCAAATGTTGAAACGATTTTGAACTGGATTTTCTCTTACTTTCAGCCAAGAGTATCATGACTGATAAAAAGCACATTCCTGACTCAAGAGTAGCCAATCCCTAGGCTGACTAGTTGGACGCAGAAAAGTGTAAGGTTTCACTCAATCACACTGATGGCAAGCATAGAGCTAAGGCCCACACATTTCTGCTTAAATCCACAGCCACTCTTCAGCTCTGGTCTCTCTGAGGCCTAATCCCAGTATGTCTCCTACGTGTAGCGTGCCAGGAAATTTTGTCCCCCTTGCTGCAGTTATCACTTTAGCTTGAGTGTCTCTCTATTTCTTGTAACTGAGTATGACTAGAACAATTTGGAAAAGTTAATACTTTGGAAAATATCCCACTTCCTTAAAAAAAGATATAGACTTTATTACCTTTAGCCTAAAAAGGATAATAGATGCATTATCCTACATTTTACTTTTCTAGCTACCCCTATAACAAACTAAAGAAGGAGCCAAAGAAAATCCATTTGATGGGAAAATGTGGGATCAGGCCTCATAACTCCATAGAAATGTCTGTAGTATTTTATATTTTTCAAGAAGATATTATAGTCATTTGGAATTTTTCAGGTTTTTATTTGTTTTTGCTGAACTATTTGAGACTTAGTGGCAGAAATTTATGGCCCTCTTTTCTAAGACTTCAACATGTATCTCCTAAGAACACTGGCATTCTCAGGGTACCTGGGTGGCTCAGTTAGCCCACTTACCCAAGTAGTCTGACTCTTGATCTCAGTTCAGGTCTTGATCTCAGGGTCATGAGTTCAAGCCCCACATTGTACCCCATGCTGGGTATGGAGCTTACTTTTAAATAAAGGAAAAGAAAAGAAAAAAAAAAAAAACAGAACAATGGCATTCTCTTACCCAAACACAAAGCAATTATAAAAATCAGAAAATTTCATACGTAGACAATGTTATTATCTAATATGCCATCCATACTCAAATTTTGCTAATTTTTGCAGTATTATTCTTTAGAGAAATCTTCTTTCCCATTCCAGAACCACATATTTCATGTAGTTATCATGTCCCTTTTCTTTTTTCTCTTCTTTATTTTTTTGTTTGTTTTTTAATAACATTTTTGTGTGGGTTTTTTTTCCTTTTTTTTTTTTTTTTTTTAAGTAGGCTCCATGCCTAGCGTGGAGCCTGATGCAGGGCTCAAACTCACGACCCTGAGAACAAGACCTGAGCTGAAATCGAATTGGATGCTTAACCGACTGAGGCACCTAGGCGCCCCTGTTCGGTTTTTTTTATAACATCATTATCATATCTCTTTAGTCTCTTTTAATACATTCCTCAGCCTTTCTTTGTCTTTCATGACAGCGACATTTTTGAAGAGTACAGGACCACTGTTTTGTTCCCATCGCTTCCTCAGGAGTCAATTCAGATTATACATTTGGGACAGAAACACTACACAAGCAATCTATGTCCATTATTTCAAGAGACGCCTCAGCTTGCATCATTTGTGATGATGTTTTCAATATTGATCTCTCAGAGGAAGTGGTTTCAGCTAGATTTGTCTTGTTTTTCTGTTTCTATTTAATAAACAACTGTAGACATATACTTTGAGACTATATAAATATCCTGTTCCACAGTCAATTTTCTACAACAAACTTTTAGCACCCACTGGTGATTCTTGTCTAGATTATTACTATGCTAAATGCATAAATGGTGATTTTCTAACTCTTATCATTCCTCCTGTTTATGACATGGCATTCTACCATAAAGAACCTTCCTTCTCATCATTCTCTCCTGCATCCCTCCCATTTTGTCCCCTCTCTCCTGTAGGCAAATTTCATTAGTTTTTGGTTTATTCTTCCAGTGTATATTTTTGTAAAAAATGAGCAGATACATGTATATTATTTCCCCTTATTTCTTACCCAAAATGTAGCATACTACATACTCTTCTGCTCTTTGCTTTTTTTCACTGAGCAATAAACCTGAAAATCACTCCATAAAAGCTGCCTAGCACTTTATTATGTGTATATTACTCTATTATGTGTATTCAGTGTATCTCCTTTGTATATATATTTAGATTATCCCCAACATTTTGCAATTACAGATATACTACCATATATAATCCGCATGTATAGTTTTGTATTGTTGGAGATATTTCTTCAGGATAAATTCCTGCAGAATTTGGTCAAATGGTAAATTCATAGGCAGTTTTCTTAGATATTGCCAAAGTCCCTTCTACAGGGATTATATCATTTTGCCTTCATCCCAGCAGTAGATGAGAATGCCTATTTTTGACTGCCCAACCAACAGAATTCACAGTGTTTTATAAACCACTGGTGATACTCATTTAAAAAAAAAAAAATACAATCATAGGGGCACCTGGGTGGCTCAGTTGGTTAAGCATCTGCCTTCAGCTCAGGTCATGAGCCAGGATCGAGTCCCGCATCGGGCTCCTTCCTCAGGGGGCAGCCTGCTTCTCCCTTTGCCTCTCCCTCTGCTGTTCCCCCTGCTTGTGCTTGCACTCTCTCTGTGTCAAGTGAACAAATAAAATCTTTAATAAAAATAATTGCATCATAACCACAGTATATGTCCTGAAACAACCACAGTATATGTCCTGAAACTGATGCTTTTCCCAAAAGAATTGTAGGTGGAAGTCCATAGAACTATAAGCACCCCTTACATTTATGGTTTTCATTATGTGGATTTTCTATTTGAACTTTGCCGCTCCCCCCCCCCTTTTTTTGGCAGCTATGCTTTGGAACAATGTGTTTGGTGGAACCTGAAAAAAACATGGTGCATGCCTAAAACCTGCTGCTGGTCTGGCTGTCACCCAGCAGCAGGCCACAGAAGAAATATTATGCCCTGAGGATAGCCAAGTCTGTGCCCACACACCTCTGTCTTACCATTGTCTCAAAGACTGGTGTGGTGCTCATCTTCCCTGCAGAGTGTATTTTCGTGTCATTCACGTGTTTTCATCCTACAAGAAAATAATTTTCCGCTTTGGGAAACTTTAGCACAAAGAAACAAGGAAAGGTTAAACTATGAGTGTGAAACTAAACATCAGCAAGAGATGTATACACAAAGAAGACAGCAGATACCAAGATGTTTCTTGGGTCAGACCGAGTGCATGCTGCAAATCGCAAGAGGCTCATGGATGTTGCGTGAATAGAGGGCACATGCCCTTAGCCCTCACTTTGTTCTTACCATCCTCAGAGTCCCAGGCAGGAAAAAGCACATTTGTCAATGGACAAAGATTGTGTAACCAGCCACAACACTGCTCTTTAAAAGAGTCAAGCAGCTCACCAGTGTTTTCCTCTTGCACCTCCTCAAAGCCCACTTGCCTGGCTTGGCTGTCAAGGACAGGTCTCCAAGCCACTGACCTATGGTGGGTAGAAGATTCCAACACTTCATCTGATCACATTTCCCCACTTATGCCATACCCTTACTGTCTTTCCTCTGCTCTTTCTCTTACCGTTCACCCCTCCTTCCCTTCATCCACGAGTACTTCGTGGTCCTCTCCTTGCCCAGCCTGACAGAGGCTGCATGACCTATTGGAAACCGCAAGGGCTTTGGACTAAAAAAGGGTAGTTTTGCCTCTTGGCTCTGTGGTAATGAACTTTCTGACCTCGGACACATTATTATGAGACTTCTAGGTCTCCATTTCCTCGTCTGTAAATGGGGAAAATAAGATCTACTTTGTAAAGTTGTTGTAGGATTAATAACGATGGTTTTAGTGTCTGACACGTTAGTAGCTCAATAAATAATAACTAGTACACAAAAACCCCATGTGAGGAAGGCCAGAAAGGTACCTTCATTCTTTGTTTTCTTGCCATCTTCCAACCTGTGCTTCCTCACTTTATTTTTTATTTTTTTAAAGATTTTTATTTATTTATTTGACACAGTGAGAGAGGGAACCCAAGCAGGGGGAGTGGGAGAGGGAGAAGCAGGCTTGCCGCTGAGCAGGGAGCCGGATGCGGGGCTCGATCCCAGGACCCTGGGATCATGACCTGAGCTGAAGGCAGACGCTTAACGACTGAGCCACCCAGGCATCCTGCTTCCTCACTTTAAAAAGTAAATGATTTTAGAAGTCTTTTCCAATACTAAAATTCTATTTTTAATGGGAAAAAATAGCCATGTACATTAAAGGCCTATTATGTACAAAGAAGGTCACATACAATTTCTTTGCGTCAACCAGATAAATGAAAATTTGCTAAAAAAATAATCTTTAGATTTTCTTTTTCTTCACATATTACTGCCAGTGGTGTCACTGTGTATAGATCAAAGGGAATAGCAAGTGACAACTATTCCTCTGGTCACACTAGTCATGTGTGGTCACTAAGAACTTGAAATGTGACTGGTCCCAGGTTGTGCTATAAGTGTACTCTCCACACCAGGTTTCTAAGACTTAATTTGACAAAAAAAAAAAAAAAATGGACTATATGTCATTGACATTTTTATATTGATTACATGTTGAAATAGTATTTTAGATATATTAGATTATATAAAATATATTATTAAACTTAATTTCACCTTTTTCTTTTACCTTTTTTGATGTGGCTATTGGAATTTCCTACGTGGTTCACATTCTATTTCCATCGGACAGGCAGGACTGCTCTAAACAAATGAGAAGTCTACATAACATTAGTAATCTCCAAAACAGTATTGTCACTAACTTTTAGTAAATTTAATTTACTAAGAAATATGGGGATTTTTTTTCCTGTGCATATTCTCCAGGGAGTAAAATCAACACCCATTCTTAGTGACTTTTACATTTTAATTTTTTGGAGTGATCCTCAAATCACTAGATATCAGTAGCTATCTGGTGAAGACCGACTGTCATACTCAGTAGTGTGGCCTCATTTCAAGGAGCCCATCAGTAAAAGATCAGGCTGAGATGATTCATTCAGCTTTGCTATCTAGGAAATTCATATCATTAAAACTGAATTAGCTCAGTGCAATCCAGCTAAGTGCTCTCCCAGGTTCTGGGATGGCCTTTGGTGGGAGATGATGAGGCTATCCCTAGGAAGCCTCTTTTTGCCCTGCTCCTCTTCTCTGAACATTATCATCTGCAAAGGGTTTTCACCTGGGTCCATAAGATGTGCTTTGGGGCATCCATGAACCGCTTGAAATTGTATTCAGTTTTGTGTGTATAGGAATTGTTCTAGAGAGAAGATCTGTAGCTCTCATCAGGTTCTCAAAGGGGTCTATGACTGCCGAAAAGTAAAGGACCACAGACATAAGAAATTAGTGCCCTACCTGCTGTATTAGCTTCCTAATGCTGCAGTAACAAATGACCATAAACTTAGTGAACTTAAAACTCATGTATTATCTAATAGCTCTGTGGGTCAGAAGTCTGACACAGTCTCACCAACGTGTGGGCAGGGATGCATCCCCTTCTGAGGGCTCTGGAGGCAACTTGTTTCCTTGCTCATTCAGGCTGTTGGAAGAATTCTGTTTCTTGCAGTTGTAGAACTCAGGTCCCCACATCCTTGCTGGCTGCCATCTGAGTGCTGCTCCCCGCTTCTAGAGGCTGCCCACATTCCTTGGCTCATGGCCCCCTTCCTCTGTCTTCAAAGCCAAGGTTTGAGTCCCTCTCAAGCTTCAAGTCTCCCCTGCCTCTTCTTCATTCACATCTCTCTGACTCATTTTCCTGCCTCTCTCTTCCACATTTAGAGGTTCATGTGATTACGATGTGATTACATTAAACCCATCTGGATAATCCAGGATAATCTCCCTATGTTAAGGTTCATAACTTTAATTCCCTCTGCAAAGTCTTTTTTTCACTCTGTGATTTAACATACTCACAGATGTCAGGGATTAGGCGCCACTACCCTACCTACCACACTTTTCCACCCACATTTGTGCATCTTGCTCCATTCTGAGCATAGAGAAAGTGAGGCTGGTGACTAGCCCCTGTGCAAGGTGTCCCTCAGCAAAAAGTGTGGGAGGCATATTTGTCCCCAACAGCTTCCTCAGTCTTCCTTTTGTTACTCATTAGTGAAGTGCCACCCACACCGCCCACTTAAAGGCTCAATGTACTTGGCCCCAACAGCACCCCACTTCTACTCAGGCCAGACTGTGATCTCCATCTGTCTACCTTATGTCGTTTTAAAAAAAAAATAAGTCGCACAGTTACCATCTGGAAGAGGTCTAATAAAATAAGTCACTCTAAATTGCCTAAGTCTGATAGGTAACAACCCATCTCTAATAATATTAGATATATTTGCAAAATTTATTAAAACTTATAGAAAATGTGTTACTACATTTCTGTGAATTGCAAGTAAGCTGTGCCCAAGGCTTATTAAATTCGTCTGCTCACACACGTCTTCTGTTTTCTTATCATCATCAATCAACTCCATTCACTAGGTTTTATCATGAGGACTATCATTCATCCCTCTCCCTTCTAAGAGATTCACCTTTTGTGCCAGACCTTCAGCGCCAGCCAGCTCACAGGTCTCTTAAGAGAATATCGGTCTGCCTATCATTAAACGTACAGACACGCGGGGAAGGAGGTTACACTACAGAGGAAAAGGTTAGGCTTTTTAGGCCTAAACCACCTTCAACTGTCCCCTTTGTAAAGGCAATCTGCCCTAGATATTTCCTCATAGCATCCTTGTCTTTTAGAGAAATAACCAAATGTAAAATGGTTTTTAGAATAATTGTCTTCATCAGTATAGGTGATTTTTTTTTATATTTCGTTTAAAACAAGATGTAGCAGCCAATCTAAAAAGTTATGAAAAAAAAAAGTTCTTCAGATAGTGAACCCTGGCTTGCTTACAAGCTCCCTCTCTGTTCTCTCTCCCTCTCCCTCTGTCTCTCTCTCTCTCTCTCTCAGGTACACAAACGACTATTTCTTCTATGTGTTTGCAATAAAGAAAATTAAAAGAGTAAAATTGTTGCTGATAGACTGTGTCATTTTCAAAACCCAGAGCTTCCAGGTATCCCTTTCATTAAGCCATCTCCATGACTCTGGAGACAAGATGGCGGGGCCTCTTTGTCACAATACCTACTCATCTACTAGAGCTCACCATGGTGGAAAGGGGGACATCACACTTTAACACAGCAGTTTTGATGTGGGGCTTTTTTTTTTTACAAGATCTGAAAAATAAAACATCACTTCTCCCCACACTCTGCCCCCACTCCCTTCATTTTTTATCCTCCGGCAATGTGTAGAATCCTTCCTCCAAACCTTATATCTCAACTCTGATCTGTACCACATCACTCACCCCACACCCTAGTCACCTCCAAAGGTGATTCACAGGGAGGCTAACAAAGCTGCAGCCTCTGGACCCTCACTTGCAGGCCTCTGGGAGTTGCTAGAAGTTGTAGAGGGATCTTGGGGGGGAGGCGAAGCCAGGTTCCAATCAGAAAGGATTTGTGTGTGAAATTCTGGAAAATTGCCTAAAAATATATCAGAAAAAAGTATTCTGAATCTCCAAAGCATCAAGAGTTGGTTGTGATTTATTTTCTCATCCCAAATAGGTATCTAAATGGGCAATTTTTTAGATAATTTTGCATGCTTTTTTCTTAAAGGACCCCCAAATTGTAAACACTTCAGCCCCACAAAACCTGGTTCTGCCTCTGCTCACCTCATCACAGTTCCTAATGGCAACCCCAGGTCTCAACCCACTCTTCATTCTTAACCCCCACCCCATGATCAAGTGGGATTTATTCCAGGGAGGCGAGAATGGTTCAACATCTGTTAATCAATCAATGTGATACACCACATTAACAAAATGAAGGATAAAAATCATATGATCATCCCAGTAGATCCAGAAAAAGCATTTGACAAAATTCAAATAAAAGCTTTATCCATGATAAAAACTCAACCAAGTGGGTATAGAGGTCATGAACTTCAACATAATAAAGGCTATCTGTGCGAAGCCCACAGCTAACATTATACTCAATGGTGAAAAGGTGAAACCTTTACCCCAAGATCAGGAACAAGACAAAGATGCCCCTCTTGCCACTTTTATTCAACATAGTACTGGTAGTCCTAGCTGAGCAATTAGGAAAGAAAAAGAAATAAAAGGCATCCAAATTGGAAAGGAAGAAGTAAAATTAATCTCTATTTGAGGGTGACCTGATATTCTATATAGAAAACCCTAAAGACTCCACCCAAAAAAAACTGTTAGAACTAATAAACAAATTCAATAAAGTTGCAGAATACAAAATCAATATACAAAAATCAGTTGTGTTTCTATACACTAATAACAAACTTGGATGGGGGTTGGGGGTGATCCAAGGTACAAATTTCCAGAAAGAGAAATTAAGAAAAGAGTCCCATTTACAATTGTACCAAAAAGAATAAAATACCTATATATAAATTTAACCAAAAAAAGAAACGTCTGAATGCTGAAAACTATAAGACACCAACGAAAGAAATTGAAGAAGAAACAAATAAATGGAAAGCTATTCCATGCTTATGGATTGGAAGAATATTGTTAAAATGTCTATACTACCCAAAGCAATCTACAGATTCAATGCAATCTCTATCAAAATTCTGATGGCCTTTTTCACAGAATTAGAAAAAAATACTGAAATTTGTATGGAACCACAAAAGACCCTGAATGGCCAAAGCAATCTTGAAAAAGAAGAACAAACCTGAAGGTATCATACTTCCTGGTTTCAAGCCATAGTACAAAGTACCTAGTAATCAAAACAGTATGGTATTGGCAAAAAAGCAGACACATAGATCAATGGGATAGACTAGAGAATCTAGAAAGAAACTCATGTACACAAGGTCAAGTAATTTATGACGAAAGAACCAAGAATATACAATGGGGAAAGGATCTTCAATAAATGGTGTTGGGAAAACTGGACGGTCACATGCCAAAGAATGAAACTGGACCACTTTCTTACACCATAGACAAAAACCAACTCAAAATGGACTTAAAACGAGTGTAAAACCTGAAGCTACAAAACTCCTGAAAAAAAAAAGCATAGAGGGTACGCTCCTTGACATCAGTTTCGGCAATGATTTCTTTTGATTTGACAATAAAAGGAAGGACAGCAAAAGCAAAGTAATCCAAATGGGATCACATCGAACGAAAAACTTCTGCAAAGGAAGCCATCAACAAAATAAAAAGGCATCCCATGGAAGGAGAGAAAATATTTGCAAACCATATATATCTAATAAGGGGTCGATACCCAAAATATATAAAGAGTTCATACGACTGAGCAGCAAAATAATTTTTTATTAAAATATGGGCAAAGAAACTGAATAGACATTTTTCTTTCTTTTTTTTTTAAAGATTTATTTATTTATTTTGAGAGAGTGAGAGAGAGAGAGAGCACATGAGAGGGGGAGGGCCAGAGGGAGAAGCAGGCTCCTCACTGAGCAGGGAGCCTGATGCGGGACTCGATCCCAGGACTCCAGGATCATGACCTGAGCCGAAGGCAGTCGCTCAACGAACTGAGCCACCCAGGCGCCCTGAATAGACATTTTTCCAGGGAAGATATATGAATGGCCAACAGGTACAAGAAAAGATGCTCAACAGCACTCATCATCAGGAAAATGAAATCAAAACCACAATGAGGTATCACCTTACACCTGTTAGAAAGGCTATCATCAAAAACACAAGAACTAACAAGTGTTGAGGATGTTGAGTAAAGGGAACACTTGTGCACTGCTGGTGAGAATGTAAAGTGGTGCATCCACTGTGGAAAACAGTATGGAGGTTCCCCAAAAAATTAAAAATAGAACGACCATGTGATCCAGCAAGTCCACTTGTGGGTATATATCCGAAGGAAACAAAATCACGATCTCAAAGAAATATCTGCACCCCCATGTTCATTGCAGCATTATTCACATTATTGTGAACATTATTCACAAGTCATGGAAACAACCTAAGTATCGTGGATGGATGGATGAATGGATAAAGAAAACACACATGCATGTACACACACACACACACAGTGGAATATTATGTAGCCATAAAAAGAAGAAAATTCTGTTATTTGCAGCACCATGGGTGGACCCTGAGGGCATCATACAAGTGAAATAAGACAGAGAAAGACAAATACCGTGTAATCTCACTTATATGTGGAATCTAAAGAAATACCAAACTCATAAGAACAAAGATCAGATTGGTGGTTGCCAGAGGTGGGGGGATGGGGGTTGGGGGTGATCCAAAGGTACAGATTTCCAGTAATACGATAAATAAGTTCTGGGAATGTAATGTACGGCACGGTTGTAGTTAACAATACTGTGTTGCATATTTGAAAGTGTCTAAGAGAGTAGCTCTTAAAAGTTCTTAACGCAAGACAAAAAAAAGTTGCACTGTGAGAGGAGATGGATGTTAACTAGACTTATTGTGGTCATCATTTCATAGCATCTACATCTATCAAATCATCATGTTACTTTAAACTAATATAAGTTATATGTCAATTGCATTGCAATAAAACTGGAAAAAATTTAAAAAAATAATAAGTAGTACTCAAACCCATTCCTTCCTCAATGTTCCCATTTCTACTGTCTTAGGCATTCATCACTGTTCACTGAATTATTATAGTAGCCTGCTAACAAATTATTTTAAAAACATAAATCTGATCTTGTAACTCTGCTGCTGAAAACCTTCAGTGGCCCTCCAGCTCACCCTCCTTCAGCTCTTACAGCATAACATTCACACTCCTCAGTGTTGTGACCTGCCCACCACATACACTCTTCACCCTCCTCTCTCACCACTCCCACCACCACCATCATCATCAGTCATTCATTCACTCATTCAAGGATTTATGGAGCAACTACTGCGCACCTCACACCATATGCTACAAGCATATTTGCAGTACTGGACGCCCAATGCAATCCCACCTTCTTGGATGAGCTTTTCAACTGCCTGGACCTCCAGGCACCTCCTTCTACCGCCACCCTCACCCCGCCTACCTGTAAAGCTCCCTATTCTGCAAGACACAGATGAGATACTTCCTCCTGTCTTCCAAGCCCTCATGGACTTCCAAGTAGAGGTGGCCATTCTGCATCTCTGTCCTCACAGCATGTGTGCTCTTCCACTGTTAGTGCACACTACATGGCATCTACTTGTTTATCTGCCTTTACCATTACACTTTTAACCCTTTAAGGACAAGACTTATACATACCCAGTTCATCTTCGGTCCCTAACAGCACTAGTATAGAGGCTAATAGTAAAAATTCAATAAAATTTTGCTGACTAATATCTAAAATATTTTCCAGCTTTAAAATTCTGTGATTCTGGCACCGGCTAAAGATCAAAAATTAGTAATTGAGAATATGTCATATGTTCACACCCCATTTCACACAAAATTGTAAATTTGGGTTTTCTGAGGGCAGCAGGCAGCAACCACAGATACCATGCCAGTGCCAGTATTCTACTAGTTTATCTTTGAGCCCTATCTGCCTATGGGTGTTAAGTAAACTACCTGTTATCTCACTTCCTTCCTGATCTGATCTTTATTTCTGTAATCTTAAAGCAGGAAAAGGTTTCCTGTGGTGTCATACCACATCTTGCCACGAGAGGGCAACAGGAAGACCCGATTTGTGTTAAAACCTTCTGGCCACCAGATGGACCCCAAACACCAGTTTAATGGAGGCAAAGATTTAATTTCTATCAGGCGCACTTTAAATCGGATCAGTTTTCCTTTATTCCCTCTTCCTGAAAAGTAAAATCTCACCCACAGGTGACTAGCCCAAAACCTGGAAATTGTCTAGAGCTATAAGTTACTTTGCTTAGCAAGAGGGACCAGAGGAGAAAAGGGAACGACTAAGATTTTTTTTTTTTTTAATGGTTATGAAGAGAGGTCGTCTTCAAACCCAAATAAAAGAACCAGCAATTTGAGGGTGGATTGAGGATTTAGGCGAGTCCAAAGAATTATCATTAATTTTTTTTAGGTGTGTTAATAGTGTTTTAAGAAAATAATATAATTAAAAGCAAAATAAACTAACTAGAAGTCCCCCCAAAATGTCCTGGGAGATAGATGGGTGGTGAATCCTAACCATGATCATCAAAGTATATTCTTGAAAGCCTGGCACTGTCATCATGGCTCAAACAAGAAAATGAAAGTCTTGTGAATGAGGACAGTCCCTGCAGGAGACAGGTTTGCTGGGCCAAGAAAACACTTAAGCCGTGGCCTGCTCCCCGGCCCTCGGTGGATGGGCACGTGGGTACGGGAGTGGCAGATGGAATGCAGAAAGCAAACCCTCTGAACCTGCTCGGAGGAAGCTGCTTTATCTTGAAGGGCAGCAAACTCAGGAGAGGGATTTTTCATATTGGTTCTGGACAGACCTCTGGATTTTATATTCTCCAGGAATGCTTTCAGGCCCTGCCATTAAATATGGGTGGTAGTTATTTACCCCAAGCAGGAAATTTCCATCAAAAATCATGATTCCGGGGCACCTGGTGACTCAGTCGTTAAGCGTCTGCCTTTGGCTCAGGTCATGATCCCAGGGTCCTGGGATCGAGTCCCTCATCGGGCTCCCTGCTCAGCAGAGGGTCTACTCCTCTCTCCTTCTGCCCCTCCCCCACCACAGCTCCTGCTCTCTCGTGCTCACTCTCTCTTGCTCGCTCTCTCTCTTTCTCTCTCAAATAAATAAAATCTTTAAAAAAAAAAAAATCATGATTCACACCCAGACAGTGTGAATGCATTAGGGGCATGTGGTACTTTCATTTAGAAGAACTGAGCGGGAGAGGCTGTCCAGCGAACTTCATCCTTATTTTAATTTTGTAGCCCCCAGAAGAGATCATTCCATGCCCTGCTTTTCTTCTTCATCCACTGGTGCTATTTCTCCTGTGCTAAAAGAAAACTGTTTGGGGGCACCTGGGTGGCTCAGTTGGTTGAGCGTCTGACTCTTGATCTCAACTCAGGGCATAATCTCGGGGTCCTGATATCGAGCCCCACAAAGGACTCCATACTCAGCACAGAATCTGCTTGAGATTCTTTTCCCTCAGCCCCTCCCCATGCCTGTGCTCTCCCTGTCTTTCTCTCTCTCTCCCTCTCTAAAATAAATAAATAAATCTTTAAAAAATGTGTAAGGAGGTTGATTATAGGAGGTATTTTTAACCAAAAAATATGTGGGTGCCCAATCATCCACAAAATGTATGTGACATTCACTGACTCCCCCCATCTAAAGTCAGTCCCCATATTACTCGGTCACAGCACTTGTATATGTCCTCCATAGTACTTGGGACAGTTGGTATTTCATTTGTGGGGTTTTTTTTACTTTTTTTTTTTTTTTTAACCTCTCCACTAGACCTTTAGCTCCATGAGGACAGGACCTGGGTCTATTCTGTTCACTCTCGGCTCTTAGCAAAATGGCACAAAGTAGGCATTTAGTGAAGAGTTAGTTGTTGAATGAAAAAATGAGTGAAGAAAAAGTTTAGTGTCGTCCAAATTCTACCAAACACAAGAGGGGGGGAAATAGAATCTTGGCTGGTTTCTATGTTGACCATCCTTTTAGGAGTGAACAGGACTATTAAGACTATTGCTCTTTTTCAATAGAGTCCAATTATAATTACTGTTCATTTACCTGTGTTCTCCTGGAAGGACTGCTTAAGCCAATTACTAGCATTAAAACACAGAAATGTGACATTTCACTGTTGAGATGGCAATCTATTTAAAATATGTCCTAATTTTACTCTCTTGTTAGAAAATTCTCACAAATCTCTTTATAAAAACCAAGTCCTCTCTTAATTGAGCCTAATCACAGTAGAACCATCAGTATACTTCAGAGCTGGACTGGGGAGTGAGCTGGTCCCGAGCTGGGCTCCAGCTTGGCTGATTACAGCCGTGCGACCTGGACAGAGGTAGCTTTCCAAAGCTTCCTCTTCCCCACATAACAACGCCTCCCTGGGATGGTGCCTGGCCCAGGCTAGGCCCGCAGAACTATTCAATTCCCCTACTTTCCCCACCAGCCCAGAGGAGCCATACTACCCAAGACATCTTGGACCTACTCATCCAGGCATTAGCAACATTCAACTTGAGAAACATGATTATAGACCACGCCACAACTGCCCCAAGTCAAACTTCCTCTCCAGTCTCCGTATTTATTACGCTTCCCCATCAGATGGACCCCACAGGCACGCACACACGCGCTCTCTCTCTCTCTCTCTCTACTTCAGTCCTCCCTACTTAACACAGAACTGCACTGGCTCCCTGCCACCCCCACAGAGTCTCCAAAAACAGCCTTTTACTTTGTTGCTCAATATGGCCAAGTGTTCAAAGGCCGAAGAGGGTAAATGTGTTATACAGGCCAAGGTTTCCCCAGTTCCGTCATCAACAGGCTGCAGTTAAGGGGTACGCATACAGCATCCAGCCACATACTTGGCGGAACAGAGGCAAATTTCTTTAACTTTCAGAAACTCCTACAAATCGATCAGGAAAATCAATTAAGAAAAAGTGAACTACCCAATAGAAAAATGAAGAATAAAACCAGCAAAAGAATGCAAAAGGCCAGTACCCCTGTGAAAATATGCTCAAGCTTACTCATAATTAAGACAAATCAGAACAACCAGACACCATTTTCACCTATCAGATTAACAAAAACTAAAACCAATAATACCCAGTGTTGGCAGAAGTGCGAGAAACAGGCAGGCAGCCGTGTACTCTACTGACGGAAGGATAAACTGGGCAATTAACAATATTGAAAATTTGGATACAAAATTCAACTACATTAAGTCAACTTCTGTTCATCAAAAGTCATCCATTTAAAAAGTGAAAAAACAATCAGGGCACCTGGCTGGCTTAGCCAGTAAAGATTGGGACTCTTGATCTCAGGGTTGTGAGTTCAAGCCCCACGTTGGGTGTGGAGATTACTTAAAAATGGGGTCTTTGAGGGACACCTGGGTGGCTCAGTTGGTTAACAGTCTGCCTTTGGCTCAGGTCATGGTCCCAGGGACCCGGGATTGAGTCCTGCATCAGGCTCCCTGCTCAGTGGGAAGCCTGCTTCTCCCTCTGCCCCTTACCACCTCATGCTCTCTCTCTCTCTCTCTCTCTCTCTCTCTCTCAAATAAATAAAATCTTTTTTTAAATATGGGTTCTTTGAGAGGCACCTGGGTGGCTCAGTCAGTTAAGTGTCCGACTCTTGATTTCAGCTCAGGCCTCAATCTGGTGGGTTCGGGCCCCTGAGTTGGGCTCCATGCTTCGTATGGAGCCTACTAAAAAAAGGGGGGATCTTTGAAAAAAAAAAAAAGTGAAAAGACAATCACATACTGGGAAAAAGATATTATTTGACTCAGACCAGTAAGCACAACGTATAATGAAATTCTGTAAGTCAACAAGGAAAGGACAAACACTCCAACAGAAAAAAAATGGGCAAAAGCAATTTACATAAGAGGAAATATGCATAGCCACAAAATATATGAAAAGATGCCCAATCTTACTAGTAACCAGAGAAATGTAAATGAAAACTGCAAGTTCACGTTTACCAAATATGCAAAAATTAAAAGGTTGGACAATACCAAGTGTTGGTGAGCATGTGGAGTAACTAAAGGCAGGTTTAAGAGCGTAAAACCACTTTGAAGAACAACTTCTAAAATCATCGAAGATTCTCCTACTCCAAGAAACAACCATTCCCTCCTAGGCAAATAAATACCCTAGAGAAGTCCCCACATACTGACAACAGAGAGATATACACAGGAATATTCATAATAGGGGCTCCCAGCTGGCTCAGTCGGTGGAGCATGTGACTCTTGACCTCGGGGTTGTGAGTTTGAGCCCCACATTGGGTGTAGAGATTACTTAAAAATAAATTCCTAAAAAAATGTTCATGGCAGCATTGTTTATAGCAGAAAAAATTGATTCAATCTTAATGTCCACTAACCAGAAAATGGATACATAAGTTGTGGTATATTCATATATATGAAGTTATTTGATACTGAAAAGAAATTAACTCAAAAATGGTATCAAGATGGAAGTATGTCAGAAATATAATACTGAGGAAAAGATGCAAGTCTCAGAAGAATATATACAGCAAAGCACCCTTAATGTACAATGTAAAAATAGTCAAGTCATTGCATGAAAATAATAAATACCAATTCCGAATTCTGGCATCCTTTAGGTGGAATGGGAGGGATGACAAGCAGGGCTGTACAAAGGAGCATTTACCTGTGTTGGCAATCCTGTTTTTTAAGCTCTTTTTCTTTGTGTATGTTTCAAGTAGTACAGAATAAAATTTTTTTAATTTAATGTATATATACTTTCACTTAATTCCACTGCTAGGAATTTATCTTACATATGTATTAGCATATGCGCAAGCTTGCAACAGTATATACAAAGATGCTTTTTGTAGCAGCTTATAAGGGGGGGGAAGGGAAGCCACACAATATGGGAATATCATATACAATATTCAGTGAAACACCAGAGCTAGACAATCATTAAAAAGAATGAGACAGGCCTGTATGTCAAGATATATATTTAAGTGGAAAAAAATTGTAGGACTAGACCATTTGTGGAAAAATATTAGATTAGCTGTACACACACACCCCCATATGTATAACAAAAAATTTCTGGGTCACAAGAAACCATTAACTTCAATCTACTCAGGGGAATAAGAATGGGTAATGAGAGAGGACTTCTACTTTTCATTTTACACCCTTCAGAATGATTTGCATTTCTATTTTTACCATTAGCGTATATTACCTTTATAATGCGAATAAGTAGATAAAGCGGTGGAAAAAATAACAGTATAAGATTAGATGCTGGTTTATTGAGATTTTATTTTAATGACAAAAATCATATGAAATTCTTTTAATCATTTTTATAATGCTTATCTCCTGGGGAATTGATACCACTCAAAGAAATGGCTCCTAACGGTGGCTACTTTGTACAGGACAATAATTAATGCTGCAGTTAGAGTAAATTATTTGTGGCTCTTTCACAGCTTTATGTAACTATCTGCAGAGCATGTCACCAATATTTGCTTTATTTCAAATCAACATTCTAAAGACCATAAACTGGTTGTGTTTTTGTTTTTTGTTTTTTTTTTTTTACGTCAAAGAGTTTGTTTTTCAAGAAACCCATTCAAAGCGGAATAAAGACCCGAAGCACATGAGCAGAGCGGGCCAGCACACCCCAGCCGAGGTGGTTCGCGAGCCCTGGCGATACGGGGCGCTGCTGCTGGGGTCTGACCAGAGACGGCAACCTGGCCTCCTGCCGTGGAGCTGCACTGGTCCTGCTCAGCTGGTCCGCACCCCGCCCCTCCCCCCCCCCCCCCCCCCCCCCCGCCGCCGGAACGCGGGCAGAGCCGGGCTGCTGGCGTCACCGCCAGGGACTACACTTGGCTCACACGAGGAGCACAGCCCCGGGTCCTCAAAGCCTTCTTGGGCTCCAGCCTGGCCTCTGAAGTCAGGAAGTTTGCAGCTAAAAAGGAAGAGAAAGAAGCTGAGTGTAGAGAAAGAGGCTCCGAGTGCTTCTGGGGCAACCCAAAGTCCCATTTCCCAGACTGGCTGGGGGCGGGGCAGGATGGGAGCAGAGCCAAGCGATGGACACTCAGAACGTCCGCACCGCACTGAAGCCAGAACTCTGCTGTTTGTGTCTATTGTATTTTATTTGACTGCCAGGTAAAATTTACTTCCAAAAAGAAGAGGCTAAAAATAAAAGTTTGGAAATTGGAAATCTTTGACCTGCACGATACTGGTAGACAGGTGGTCCTCTAACATAACAACAAAACTTTTGACAACCATTCTTCTATTTCTTCAGCTATAGGTGTGGGGAAGGACCTCATAGTACCTACTCTCCTGAACCTTGCAGGCTGCTGGAAAGAGCAAATGAGGTAATAGTCATCTTCAGCTTAGAGGCCCTTAGGAAAATTTATTATTTCCTTCCTTTATTAATGGAGGGTATATCCGGTTCAAATAATTAGTCATGCAAGCGAGACTGGGTTTGTTCTAGAAGGAAAAGGAGAAGCAGTGGCAGCCTCAGAACAAGAAGGACAAGGATGGGGGGGGAGCTGAAGGGGGGTTAAGAAGAAGAAAAACAACAGCAACAACAGCCCAGTTAAATTTTTAAAGAGAGAATTATCCTCTGTTCAAGTGCCTGCCACTTCAGGGAAATGAGGGAGGGGGCCAGAAGGGAAGGAACTGCGGAGAGGACACTTGCTTTAAGCACTTGCCACGTGCCAAGCACCGCGCCATGTGCAAGATGCTGCCTTTGTTTCCTTCAATCCAAGCAGAATACGATGCAGGTGTTGTCATCCCCATTTTACAGATCAGAAAACTAAGGTTCGGAGAGTAAACAACTTAACCAAGTCCGGGTAGAACCTCTACTCACCCAGGTCGCTGCATATTCCCTCCACAGCCTGGCCACCAGCTTCTCCTCCCCAAGGCCGGTGTTCCCCGTCCCTGTTTCTCTTTCTTCCTTTCTGTTAGCTCCCTTTCAGATCTGTAGTATCTCTTTCATCCTTTGGGTTAGTTCCTCTGTGCTGTTCCTCTGTCCTGATTTCCAGCCCCCTGGACAGTTCCCAGTTGGGATCCTACTGTCCTTACAAACATGGCTCTGAAAGGAGCTCCGCCCCTCCGGATGACACACCCTCTCCACCTGGGGGAACCCTCTTCTCGCTGCCTCCCACGCTCAAAATCGCCATCACTTTGGGTCATTTCTCTCCTCCCCAAATACACAATCACTCGATTATCTCCGTTCCTTCTCCAAAATATCTCCTACCTCTCACTTTCCACTTCTACTTTTTCCCTTAACATCCTAGCACTGTGAACCTTGTGTCTGCCTGGTTTCGGTAGAAGCCTCCAGCTGGTTCCTTCAGTGCTTCCAGATTATTCTGTACACTGCTACCAGACGCCTCCCCCCACCTACCTGCCCTGCACCCTCGTGGGATCCCACACCGCCTTTGTCAAATCAAATCCGCACAGCCCTGCACTCCGGGCTGCACGCATCTGCCCCCGGGGCTTTCCAGCCTCAGGCCCCACTCCTCCACTCTCCAGTTCCTCCGTTTAGCCAAAGGGACTGCTCGCTGCACAACACCCTAACACCGTGCTCCTTTCCGCCCGGCCCCACCTGTGGCCCCCAGATCCCCCACAGGCTGCCCCCCTCCTCCCTCCTGCCCTCTCCCAGCCCTCCCTGGAAGCCTGCACGACTCACTATCTGTACTGTTCAGCGGACAGTCATTGCATACCGCCTGGAACAGGCATTGAAATGGACCAGCGCTATTTCGTCTCTCCCGTCTGTATCTCACCGCCCAAATAGTATAAAGCCCTTGAAGCTAAAGACTAATAGGTCTTGGTTTCTCCCTACAGTGCCTAATACTTAGAGAGTAGATGCTTAATACCTGTGTTGATTTTTTTCCTCCCACATACGTTGGCCTCAAACAAATAGCCAAGGGGCTGGTGAGAATAAAAAGCATCAGTCTTGGAAGCCTGATTTTGGCCACACAGATCTCCTACAAGTCAATTTCATCTTAACCCCTCGGCTCAAGATCGCTCACAGGCATCCTGGGCATCAGCGGCTCGCTGGTCCCCAGAGAGGTCTCTGACAGACCTCGCCAGCCCGGCTCTGCCTGCTCATTGGGTGATCGAATTTCCAGGTCCTTCCCTGGTTTCCAGCTAAAACGACACGTCCCCGGGATGGTGACGGATTGGGGGGGCTCCCCAAACCGGAAGCCCTGGCACCCTCGGGGTGAAGCCCCCTCCAGCGCAGCTCAGGGGCCGGCAGAAGCACCGCGAGGCACCCGGCCCTGGGGAGAGAAAGAAGACACTGCACCTTTAAGTCTGCAGCCAGTGGAGAAAAACAAGCTGTGATTTATATAAGCGGGAAAATCATGTGATTTGCAGGAACGCTCCCTCCTTCCCCAGCCCCCTCCCCGCGTCGCCTCCAGCCCTTCCCAGAGGGGCCCGGCCGCGGGGCTCGGCGGGAGGGAGCGGGCCGGGGCGCCCGGGGCCTCCCTCCCCGGCGCTCCCCTCCCGCGGCGCTGCCCTGGGGCCCCCGACGCCGGGGCTGGCCGGCGTTCGGCCCGGCGCGGCGGGTCACGTTCGGCAGCGCGGGCGGGAGGAGCCCGGGCCCGCTCCCCGCCGCCCGCGCCTCCCCTCCCCGGGCCCGCTCGGCCTGCCGCCCGCCGCCCAAAGTGTGCGTGGAGAAACTGAGGCTTCCCCCCAACTTCTCGCGGAGGGGGCAAAGCCGGGGCCCCCACGGCCTGGCTTCTGTGTCCCAGAACACCCGGCACGTGGCGGGGGAGGGCGATTTAAGAAATAATCTGGTAGGAAAAAAAAATAATAATCTGGTAGGGACGGCAGGATGAAAATCAGCCATTTCTAGAGCGGAGAGGTACTTGAGTTTAGCCCAGAGGACCTAGTTTTCCGGGGGGGGGGGACAACGATGTGGCCTTTTCAGACAGAGCCAAGGAAAATAAATACAAGATTTGGAGGCCCGAAGAAGCAGCACAGATCTTTTAAATATTAGAAGGAGGGTAGCGTAGCTGCAAGGAGCCCACACCCACGCGGAGTTAACTCCCGACAGCTTCTGAAGAAAAGGAAATGTTTAGATCCTCCTGAGATGCACAAACGGGTGAGTGGGCAGGTCTTAAGAGGTCATCTCAGCCATCCCGTCTCTGGAAGACTATACCAAGCCGTTCCAGGAAGTGCTTACAGTGGGAAAGGATTAATGATCACTTCCAAAACCAAGCCCAGGGGAGGTTGGGGCGCTCTCTGGGGGAGAAGAGCTGGGAGGAGACGGAAGATCTCCCTCAGGGCAGCACCCTTTCCATAACCGGGAAGGTGGGCTCTGAAATTGTCCAAGGAAGGCAACCCATAGCTTCTGGAATACCCAATGCCAGGAATTAAACCTTGTCAGAGATAAGGTTCAAATTCCACTTTATTTTCCTCCATTGGTCATCTGCTGGGATGGGGCATAATCCCTGCTGTCACCTGCAGGAAGAACAGCACAGTTCAGGAGGTTGCTAATGAGCCTCTTGCCCTGACCTCCACCATGGCCAGCAGAGCTGGGCGAAATTCAGCCCACCCTCTGCATCCCAGAGCCAGGTGGGCCCTGAGAGGTCATCCTAGCCCTCCTCCAGGCTCCCTTCCTCCCCGCATGGAGGGTCTTTATGCTGAGATCCTTTCCAAAGCAGTGCTTCAGTGCCCTCTGTCACACCAACAGTAAGAAGATCCTTCCCGAAGGGGAGAGCACAAGGTAGGCAAATATTCTCCATTAGTCTTTAAATCCCAAAGAAGAAAAATTTCAGGTAACTTGGGGATTCAGGAGAAGAGCACTCCGTGAGTTCGTTCAGTTATTTAGTGAGTGCCTTCTGTGTGCCTGGCCCCAAGCTGGGCGCTGGAGGCACAGTGGGAGCGACACAGACACTGCCCACCCCCACCCCCCCCCCCCCCGCAGCACCACCAGACCCTGTCTGCTCCCCCACCCCACCTCCCAGGAAGACCTTCCTCTCCTCCACCAGCATATGTATGTCCTCTCCCCAGCCCCCACCCAGCGTGTGTTGCCCCCAGGTCCAGCTGTGTATGTCTCACGCATCAAGAGCTGCTTCTATCAGAAGGCGCTGACTCTCTGGTGATTGGGGGGCGGGTTTAAGAAGTAACCCAAAGGCCTGTCCAGAAAATGAGATCATAGTTGGCAGCCTCCTGGGCCCCTCCCAAAATTTATAATTTAGTTCAGGCCCCACCTCACTCAGTGCCACTTGCTTTCTCTCTCTCCCTTTGCTCTTCTTCTGCTAGGCTGGCTGCCCCCTCACGTAGGTCTGTTCTTCCCTAGGCTTCCAGAGCCCTCCCTGACCAGCCCAGGTGCCTTCTTCCTAAGGCAGCCTTATCTGCTTCCACTGTGGGCCTGAGCCCTCCCGCAGCCCTGCACAGATGCCTAACCCAGGTCTCTCAGAAGTGAGGCTCCCCGTGAGGGCGCTCAGACGTTCACCCTTAACCAGAGGCCTGTTGACCATGACCTCAACCTTCCGACCCTCCTGGACCACACCAGCCCCTGCCTTAGTACAGGCTTTTCCTGAGTTTTCCTGTTTCTGGCTCCCCTCAGCCATTCACAAGCCCAGCCTGATAACATGCAAAGGGAAACCTGGCAATAAGCCTGTGGTGAGCGATCATTTTAGATGAACAAACAGAAATTATGGCTCCAAACTGAAAACACCCTGCAAGCCACAAACTCTGTTACTTTGAAAGAAGCCAGATTAGACCTCTGAGTTTTCTTTAAAATGCACCAAGGAATGCAAGGAGTGAATGGGTGAAATCAGCTCGTCTAGGACCCTCAGGAAATGGTGCCTCCGAAGAAAAAAGGCCTCCCAGCCCCTGCCAAATTCCATTCTGTTTCAAATTAGCCTTCCAGCAAAATGGGGGGGGGGGGGCTATATTAGCTGGTCTCTAAGATTCTCCTCACACTGAGGCTCTACAGTTCCCGAAACAACCTCTTAGAACACTCCACGTTCTCCTGAGTAGAAAATGCATTTGTACTCCAGGCCTAGGTTCCAGCTGAAGCTCAGAATTAGGCTTTCACTGCCGCTTTTTTCAAGCCCGCTTCCTCTTTCTCCTTTCCCTGAAAGGGCCTCTGGTCTTTCCCAAGCTGCCAGAGGAGAAGGGAACACACAGCTACCCCAGAGCAGAGGGGCCCGCCAGAGGGAAAGCTGGCCCGGCCCCAGCACAGGCTCGCCTCAGATTCTGTAGGGACATTCCTCCCTCCCAACAGGCAGGGAACTTCTGGAACTTCTAAAGAGTGTATCCTCTGGCCAGCCCAGGCCCCGTGGCATCCTGCACCCTAGTTTACAAGCTTTTAGTGGCAACTAACACGTTTGGCAAACATTCCTCAAGTGTGAGCCAAGCCAGGCCCTTTTCCCCAGGACCCACTGACAAAGGGTTACTAGGCTGGGACAAAAATGAGGTTCAGCCAGACAAGCCCTGAGCCTTGGTTCTCTGGGCCAAGACTGGAGAGGACCGGAGGGAAATGTCCTCGGTCGGCCTCACTGCCACCACGCAGGCCGGTCCCAAGATCTCCGGGCGCGTCGCTAATTCCAGGCAGGGCTCCACCCCAGGCCACACTCAGCCCAGGACCTGATCAGGAAAACTCCAAGCATTCCCGGCAACATGAAGCTTGCTTTCCATGCCAGGCTTCTCTGGGGTCTCCGGGTGGGAGCAGCCAGACGCTCTCACTGGGCTCCTGCTGTGTCTAGGAGGTCCAGAAAGCATCCATCTCCCAGCTCTTGGCTTTCAGACGATTTTAAAGAGAATGGTGTTTTGAAAGCTCAAGACAGGTTCTGGAGGTGGCTTTGGTTCTAGCTCCATCTCCATCACTCAAAAAAAACAAAAAAACAAAACAACAACAACAACAAAACAGTAGCCTTCCCCATGCATACAGAAATCCCAGAGGCAGTGAGCTGAGCTGAGGGGGCCTCAGAGAGCCCCTGCTTCCTAAATGACTGCGCTGTGCTGGGCCCTGGCTAGATCTTGCCGCTATGTCCCCAAGAAGAGAAGATCCACATCCACACCTTCCTTCTGGCTGGCTACCTGGAATGCCTGACACTCAAGAAAATGACTTGAGCCCCAACCCACTAACTATAGGGACCCCATCGTTGTGTCCCCCCAGCGCAATCCTCCAAGCCTCCTGCCCCTACCACTGTCTCTGTGCCTGGGGTTCACAGAGGGTCTGTGCTTCCTCTGGTGACCTCTGGCTCGGACTCCCTGCTTTTCCCTCTCCCCTGAACCTACATCTCACCTCCTGCAGCCTCCGTCCCTCCCTCCCTCCTGGCACTGCCCCCTTGCTCCCTTCCTAATCCCCCAGCTGCCCCTGGACCCACACACAGGCTGACGGACACAGAAGCAGATGTTCAAAGTTTGGGGTAATGGAGGGGGACCACAGTAAGCACATTTGAATCCACGAATAGACATTACTCTCCTAAAACTTCATCAACCATTCCCCCGCCTTGAACTATTTCCCGCTTTATCGTAAGTCCCAGCGTATCCTATCTTCTCCAGCCTCTCTCTTCTCCGCCAGACCCTTCTATCCAAATTCTGAGGTCCTGTGGATTTCTCCTGCAGAACCATTTGTCTTGCCTTCGGCGTGGTCAGAGGGCCACACTGTTCTCACTGGAGTGGTTTCCCCATCAGGGTCCATCATAACATAAGCCTCAAAAAAGAGGCATCTACCTCCAGGGAGGACGCTCCCCCTCCCCTGAATGATAAAGCACAGCACTCTGTTTCCTATGTAACACTTTCTTTCTATCCACCCGCCACCACCGCCCCCTTACATCTGGTACCCCTGACAGTCAAGAAATCCACCCCAAATCACTCCTGTTCTTTCTCTCCCTGTTTTGTTCTCTTGGTTTTGTTTTTGTTTGTTTTTTTTTTTACTCCTCCATGGGCATGGGGCGCTGCTCACCTGCACCTCTGTTGTCGTTAAAAGTGATGAACCAATGAAAAATAAGTCAGCATAAGGCAGACACACAAGGGCAAATACTGTCAGATTCCACTTACATGATGAACCAAGAGGAGTCAAATTCCCAGGGACAGAAAGTAGATTAGCAGTTGCCAGGGGCTAGGGAGAGGGGAGAATGGGAATGGCTGTGTAGTGGGTATGGAGTTTCAGTTTGGGAAGATGAAAAAGGTTTTGAAGGTGGGTAGTGGTGATGGTCGCACAACGTAAATGTACTTACTGCCCCTGAGCTGCGCGTGGAATGGTAAACTTCAGGTTACATATATTTTACCAAAATGCAAAAGTAATGTCAGCAACATTCACTCTGACCCCAAAAGAGATTTGTAATTAATTCAACAAATGGGGGCTTTTCCCTCTGCTGCCTGGGAGCACCGCTGCTCTGGGAACACCTGTCACAGAGCTCCAGAGCTAAGGGGAGCACCCCCACCTGCTCTCGGACGCAGTGGCCAGTCGTCTCTCCTGTCCGCGCCCACCTGGCTGGAGGCATACGCTCCCTTCTCAAATTGCGGGAAAACAAAAGAACCACAAGGGGGTCACCATTGGAACAGGAGCCTTTGGACCTTGGTTCTAAACCTAGTTCAGTCATTCATTAGCTGTGCACTCTTGGGCAAGTTATTTAATCTATCTCAATATCCTTATAGAGAAAGTGGAGGACACCATAGCCTCCTCTCCCTCACTGCTCCTGAATGAGATAATGGATGTGAAGACACTTCGAGAAGTGTGTGCAAGCTGGTCTCATCATCTCTCATTTCACTTTGTCAGACTAAAAACACCTCAAACATAAGAAGGAAGTTGCTACCTAAAAATAAGGAGGTATACAAATAAACCTAAAATAATACTTTGGTCTTCAGTCGACATTCTGAAATCATCATCCTCATCCAACGCACAACGGAGCAAATCCTTCATGGGCTGCTCTCTGCCACAAAAGCCCCCTTTTGTTTAAATACTTATTTTCTCCCTGATTAGCCTTTATTCAGAGCCGGCCTCCAGCGTTACCCACAGGACGCCCATAGCGCTGCCTGGGTGAAGCATGGAGTGGGGTTCCAAGCAGGAGCACAGACGGGGCGGGGGGGAGAAGAGGTGTATCCCATGAGCACACATGCGAAAATGGCACCTTCTAATAGTGTTCACAACACTCTAATACGTTGACATGACTGTCGAAAAACTGATGGAAAGGTGCCAGCACGAGTAGGGTGGCCACAGGACCACAAACCCCATAAAGAAGGTGGTCCAGAGGTGGCCTCAGTTAGCTGAACTGGCTGTCCCTCAGTCCGACCTCCAGCTGGTTTCCTGGCACAGGATATAAGAGGCGGCTCCCCTTCCTTCCTCCCTTCCTTCCTTCCTTCCTTCCTTTCTAGATTTTATTTTTTTAAGTAATCTCTACACCCAACATGGGGCTCAAACCCACAACCCCGAGATCAAGAGTAGCACAGTCCACCAACTGAGCCAGCCAGGAGCCCCTAGCCCTTCTCTCTTTCCCTCAGGCCTAAGGAGGAAGTTCAAGTCACCCAGGGCCCAGGGAAGGCCACACCTGGCCTTTCCCCTTCCTTTTGCCCCCCCTACCTCATACAACCCCTTCTGGTCCTTCTCTCAGCCTCCCCTTCCCTTTTGAGGAGAGACTCAATGGTCCCTCCCCACCTCCATAAAACATTCTGAAGGGAGAGGTCCCCGGACTCCCGGTCTCTGGCCCCCACCATGCCTCAGGACTGGCTCATGCGCTTCACAGGGACCCAGCTGAGCCCAGATGGAAGTCATCTGCTTAAGGCTTCATACTGATTTCACCAATAATTACGTTATGCTCATCCACACCCATTCCCACATCACCTCCTCCTGAGGCCCCTTCCCACTCACTCAGGCAGTGCCAAGAAGTGAAAATGGAAGCAGGCCTGAAGGAACCCGGGCAGGCAATCTGGGGACACCACCAGAGCCCAAGGCTCAGACCACGTCCAAGTTCAGGCTTCCGACCTCATGCAGGCCAGCCTCCTGTGCAGCTGCTGCAGCCCAGCTGCAGAATCTGTACCGTCAAGGAGCCAATTCTTCCCTTAAAGCACAGGAAGGGGTCTGCAGAGACTTCCGGGGAGGCTGGCTCCCTCTGGAGTGGCCTGTTTCCCTTCCCTCCTCTGGGCCCTCACCCCACAGCCAGCCAGAGGCGTCTGCGGGTCTGCACCCCCAAGAGCCAAGGACCCTGAGGGGCAGAGGGCTGTGGTAAGGCTCTCGGACTGTCACTAGGAATGCTGAAGTGTTCTTCTTTCCCAGTTTGTGGGCTTTTACCTTTTCTTAGTACCCAGGCAGAGCCGACCAGGGGACTTTGATCCCAGGGGCACCTAGTAGAATAAATAGGGTGTCATCACCGACTCCTCTCCACCCTTCCTCCCCAAGGTGGCCTGTTTGAGAGAGAGCTGCTCCACATGACCACACCTTCCTGGGAGCTCAGGAGCAGCCGAGTGGGCGGGGAGAGGGGAGCTGAGCAGTCACTCAGCCTGAGCTCTCTGGGAGGGGGAGGGAACTCAAGAACCCCCCTCCCTTTCCAGAAAGAGCTAGAGTGGTTCCTCATAAGAAACCGTGAAGTGTCAACAACGTGACACTAGCACAGCCTGAGATGTCTAAGCCACCGGCTACCTCAACTCCCCACTGGAGGCTGGGGGTGGCAGGTGTGGGAGTAGTACTGCCCACCCCACCCACCCACCCCCCCCCCGACAACGCAGGCCCTGGCGCACCCCAGCCTTCTCACTCGGGGCTTTGAGGCACCGCCTCTCGGCTTCCCCAGCCTTTGCCCTCACAAAGGCCCCCTCTGTCACAGCCTCCAGGAGAACAGGCCTCCCCCTCCTGCTACCCACTCTCTCCCACTCCCCCCACCACACACATGCACTTCCTCCAGGAGCCGATTCCAAGCTGAGTTAATGTCGGATACTGTCTCCCAACAACATGCTGGAACAAAGGCTGCACATGACTAACCGCGTTGGGGTGCTTGTCAGGGCTTCGGCAAACGTAATTATAGGGAGGGCAGAGCTACTCTTCACAGCCACACCTGGCCATACAGTAAACAGCACTTCTTCCTGTCGAGCTGGGGAGAGTTGAGAGACAGGGAGGCGACAAACCACAATTTGAATCATTTGGAGAGAAGCTATAAATATAATAATGAGTCATTTGTAAAATATAATTTCATCCAAAAGCCTGGAAAAAAAATGGGAAAGAAGTTCTTACGCTATTTCAGGCTAAATTGTTCGAGGGTGTTCTGCCAGAACCTGGGGAGGGGCCCCAGCTGCCCACCAAGAGCGAGGCTGGGCTTCACATCCGGGCCTTCCCGAGCTCTCCTCCTGGCAGGGTGCTGCCTTGGACACCCCCTTTCCCAGTTCTCTCATAATATTCTGGGATGGGAATGCTCGCCATTCAGAGCTCTCTCTCGGAGAGCTGGTAAGAGTCATGGACAAGCAGGGGCGCCTGGGTGGCTCAGATGGTTAAGCATCTGCCTTCAGCTCAGGTCATGATCCCAGGGTCCTGGGATCGAGTCCCACATCGGGCTCCCTGCTCCTTGGGAGCCTGCTTCTCCCTCTGCCTCTCTCTCTCTCTCTCTCTCTCTCTGTCTTTCATGAATAAATAAATTTTAAAAATCTTTAAAAAAAAAAAAAAGAGTCATGGACAAGCAGCCTAGCGTCCAGGCTGTGCAGCTGAGAACAGTTTAGGGCAGGCTCGCTGTTGTTTTGGGTAAACTCTCATCCAGCCTTGGGGCCCTAACAGGCTTTCATGCACAAGGGTGGCTTTTCCAGTGTGGCTCCAAGGTCTCTTCCAGAGTGCCAGGAAGCCTCTGTTCCAGCCCTGATCCCCAGCTGGTCTGGGGGGGAAAGGAAGAGCCTGCACAATCCTCGGTCTGGGGAGAGGGCTGACACTGGTCTGGACCCAGGTCACCACCGCCGTTCAGGGGAGTTGAGAAGAACATGAGCTCTGGAACTAGATTTTCCCTAGGTTCAGCTACAACTGGGCCACTTACTATCTGTGTGACCTCAAGTAATTGACTTCTCTCTAGGCTGTTACCTCACCTCTTAGATGGGTTTAATAACAGTACCTTGGGTTGTTGAGGAGATGAAATGAATATGTAAAACACCTAGAATAGGGCCGGGCATAATGAGCACTCAGTAATGGTAGCTCATAAGATTCTTGTTGTTTCTCACTGAGCATGTGGTGCAACAATGAACCACAGAACAGGGGCGCCATGGCGAACATGGTTGACCCTAAGTGATCGTGGATAAGCCAGGGTCAGGTCCCCTGGCCTGTCCTTCAGCCATTTCATCACATCAGCTTGCTCATTGACCTGAGCAAACTCCATAATCTCTGTGGCCAGAGCAGAGCATCCCCTTTCTCCCTCCTTTCTCGAAGTTTTGCCCCCGACCCGACCTGCAGGCAGCATGAGGGGAGGAGGGTAGCATGCCACCCGATGCTTAGAGCCTGAAGTCAAGGAGCACTTTGAAGCCCCTGAGTGCACACTGAGCTCCAGCACCAGCTTCTCCTGCTCTCTTCCCTCTCCCCCTCCTTTCTTTCCTCTTCTTCTTCTTCTCGCTAGGTCTCCCCTTCTTGGTCTCCTCCCCCGGGGCAGAGCTGGGAGGTGGGGATGAGGTTAGGGTGCTCAAAGCCTCTGTCTCACCCACACTGCTGAATTCTTGTCCCTTGTTGCTGAGAGTGGCCTTGACCACCTCAGGATGTCTTCCTCCCAAGGCGGCCCCTACACCCAGTGAGGCCAGAAGAGGTGGACAGAAATAGTCTCCATGTCAATATTCTGCCTTCTCCTGACCCAGAAACCAGAGCCGCAGAGCCAGCCCAAGCCTGGAGGTAAGAGAGGACATGTGTGCAGCAGGAGACTGCCAGACTGCCCCCCTCTCACCATGAGGGCATGCCTTGGCACTTGCTGTCCCCACCCTCGGGAGTGAACTTCCTCCTCTCTTGCCATTATTTTCTCTATTTTCTCCAATAATTCCTTCATATACCTGTCAGTGTTCACATTCTCCTGAATGCCTTACAAGTTTTCACTTTTCAGTTAGAATTAGGGATCTAAATAAGAGCCACATGTTGTAATTCCAACTGATATGTCTCTTAAGTCCCTTGCAATCTATAGATTCCTCTCCCCGCCCACATAACTGTCAGTCTTTCTCATTCTCTCTCTCTCCTTGCAAGTTTGTTTCTTTGTTTCCTTGTTTGTTTGTTTGTTTGTTTGTTTTTGATGAAAAAAACTGGTGGTTTATCCTACGGAATTTCCCAAATCTGGATTTTTCTTTTTTTTTTTACTAAAACCAAGTGGTGTCACTTAAATGTTTTCCTGTCCCTTATAGACCCTGTAAATCAGTAGTTAGATCTAGAGGCCAGAATCGGGTTTGGTGATTATGACCACTTTTTTTTTCTGCTTTTTTTTCAAGGTTACTTCACACAGGTAGTAAAGTGTGACTCTATTGATGTATGTGATACCTGGTTGTCTCCCTTTTTGTCACATTGTCAGCCATTGTTCATGATTGCCTAGACCCACTATTCTTTAGTGGTTTCAAAATTGTGATATTCTCCTTATACTACTCTTTCTTCCTTTATGAGATGGAACACCTCATTTCTAGTGCTCTTAATTGCCTCATGTAAAGCCAGACTTTGATCCAGTATAATCTTCCTTCTGCTTGAAGGATTTTGTCAATATTTCCTATAGGGCAAGTCTGCTGGTGATGAATTCTTTCACATTTTGCCTGAAATTTCACTTTAATTTCTGAAAGTTATTTTTGTTGGGTATAAAATTCTAGGGTGACCTTTTTTTCTTTCAGTACTTTAAAGCTCTTGCTCCATTGACTCCTGGCTTTCATTATTTTTAAAAGAAGTCTGCTGTCATTTTTTATCTTTGTTCCTTTATACATGGTGTCCTTTTTTCCTCTGGGTGCTTGTAAGATATTCTATTTAGTACTGCTTTTAAGCAGTTTGATTATGATGTGCCTTTATACAGCTCAGTTTCTTGTGCTAGGGGTTCCTTGACCTTCTTGGGTTTATAGTTTTCATCAAATTTGGAATATATTTGGTCATTTTTTAAGTTTTATTTACTTATTTACTTTTAAGTAATCCCTACACCCAATGTGGGGCTCAAACTCACAACCCTGAGATCAGCAGTCACCGTCACATGCTCTTCCAACTGAGCCAGCCAGGCATCCTGGCCATTATTATTATTTTTTTTTAATATATTTTCTGCCCTCCTTCTCTTTCTGAGACTCCAATTACACATATGTTAGGCCCTAGGAGTTTTCTCAGAGATCACTGATGTTCTGTTCTTTTTTTTTTCTTTCTTTCTTTCCTCGGTCGTTTTTTTTCCCCCTGTGTTTCATTTTGGATAGACTCTATAACTATGTCTTTACATTTACTAGTGTCTTTTTCCTCAGGGTCTAATTGATGTTAATCCCATCCAGGGAATTTTTGCGCTTCATATTGTTTTTCATCTCTAGAATTTGATTTGGATTTTTCTTATATCTGCCATGCTTTTACTTAACATGTTTAATCTTTCTTTTACTTTCTTGAACATTATATGTCTTTGTCTACTAATGTCCTTATTCAAACATCTGTGTCATTTTTGGGTCTGCTTCCATTGATTGATCTCTCTTCTTTGTCATAGGTCATATTTTCTTGATTATTTGCATACCTGGTGATTTTGGACTGTATGGCAAACACTGTGAATTTTACCTTGCTAGATGCTGGACATTTTTGTATTTCTAAAAATACTCTTGAGCTTTGTTTTGGGACACAGTTAAGTTACTTGAAACCAGTCTGATACTTTTAAGGCTTGCTTTTAAGTTTTGTTAGTTGGGACCAGCATATTCATTAGTCTAGAGCTAATTTTGCCCCACAACCGAGGTAATCCCCTTCTGAGTACTCTGTCTGATGTCTTGTGATGTATGAGGTTTGCCATTCTGGCTAGTGGAAACAAACTCTTCTTTGCCTTGTGTGAGCTCCAGAGATTATTTCCTATGCTCCCTTTTCATGGTTGTTTCCCTAGACTCCGGTGGTTTCCTCACACACATGCTCTGACCAGTACTCAGCAAAAGACTCAAAGGAACCCTCTGCAGATTTCTGGATATCTCTGTTTCTCTCTCTGTCTCTATTTCTCTCTCTCTCCTCTCCTCTTTCCCTTCTCCATGTCTCACTCTTCTCTGGTATTCTACCCTGAAAACTCTAGCTGCCTTGGCCTCCCTAGACTCCCTGGTCCATCTCCTCAACTCTGAGAGACCGTTGAACTCCACCTGGGTTCCTCCTCTTTGTGCTGCAGCCTGGAAACTCTCTCAAGACTATAGGCTGAAGTGATCACAGGGCTCACCTTGGTTGTTTTCCCTCTCTTGAGGATCATTGTCCTGTGCTAATGCCCAAAACCATTGTTTCACATATTTTGTACAACTTTTTCATTGCTTCAGGTGGTAGGGTAAATTCCATCCCTGTGATTCCATCTTGGCCAGAAACTGAAGTTGGCCTGGTTAACTTCTACTTAAGTTTATATGTTCAGCCCAGGACCCTATTCCCAGATTTCCCTATACCCTACTACCATCATCTCTATCACTCTAAGTTGTATGTCCTTCCTTAGTGAGCTTATAATCCCCTCCCTGTGGGTGTGATTATTGTTCATGAATCTCTCTGTGGGACCACTGTGTTCCTTTCTACTCTGTGAGCTCATTTGGGGTAGGTTTGTGCCTACAAATCTTTGTATCCTCCCTGGTGTCTGGCATACAGTAGGTGCTGATCCAATATTTAGGAGAATGAATAAAGAGAAATCTGCGGTCATTTGGCAATCACCAGCTAGAACTAAACAACAATATGGCCATACCATAACTGCTGTGCCCTGTTAGACCTGCCATAAACAGTGGCCACTAACCCTGACAGCTGTCCTCTGGGCACTTCTCTCTTCCTGAGCTGAACTGGCAGTGTCCAGAACACTCCCAAGAATGTGGTTTTAAATATCCTGACCTTGACAATTCCAAGGTCTTTGATGGTGTGTGGAGTTGAGACACATGAGTCACCCAACATGCCAGAAAAGTATAATTGCTTCACTGAGGCTCTCAGAACACTCCCTTGTCCTGAGGTGTAGTGGAAGGAAGAAAATAAACATGAGAAGCCCAGTAAACACTCTCTCCAATGTTTGACACATTCCTCACCCCCAGAGATGTGTCCAGAACTCTCTGCCTCCATAAGGGGCACTGACAAAGGATCCCAGGCAGTGTCTGGATATGGCCGCCCCAACAGATGCAAAGCAGGATCAAGCAGAATCAAGGAGCAGGAAGCAGGAATTCAGGGCAGATCAGTCTCTGGAGTCACAGTCTACATACTTCCCAAATCCCCCTTGGCTCTGGAAACCCATGCTTTTCAGGTCTGGTAGACAAAGCTCTGCCAAAATCCTGTTCTGTGTGCCCTACACAGTGCTAGATAATGTGAGGATGAAAGAAGTCCTGCTGCCTGTCCGTAAGGAACTTAATATTTCCCTAAACGCAACGTCTCCCAAAGCGGGGTTCTCTCATCACCTGCATATGAATCATCAGGGACATTTATCAATAATGCTTATTCCTGAGCCCAATCCCAGATAAAAGGAGTCATATTTTGGTGGGACGAAGCCCCAAAATTGATACTTGTGATAAAATTCGTATGTACATAAAAAGTGTAAGAATTATGGCTTTAGTGTTTTCTTTCTATGAAGGTTGATTCACTGTGCTTGGGGACCTGAGAGTTGAAAAGTCTCTAGACACTCATCTGGGCTTAGAGTTCCTTTGGCACAACAACTCCCTTGGTAGGCTTCTAGTCTATTTGCTTCTGGTGTATTCTATGAGCTAGTATATAAAACCAGAGATCTTGCTGAGACTAGTTTGGGTCTGGAGTCTGGTATGCAACAGGCCTTAGTGTTCTTCCAGACACTCGGCCTTACATTTAATCTTGAACTGTACCTTAGAACAACTGGGGAGGCACCTTAAGTCTGGTCCTTACCTGTAGGCTAATATCCCACCTACATCTCTGGTGGGATTGATAGTTCCCTTTGTCTTGGAGGTAGTAAAAAGCAAGAGGTGTTGAAGAAAGGGCTAGGGAGCAGGATTAATCCATATCCCAGTCTTATCCCAGGCAATGTATTCCTCCACCCATTTCTTATCGTAACCTACCTTGAGGCAAAGTTTTTGGGATTTTCCAGTCCTGCCAGTTTCCAGAATCTCAGCTACAGCCACAGTAGGCACATGATCCCAAGATATAATAGGAAACGGTATAACTAGCTATATCAGATTACCAATTTATCAACCCAAGATATAGGGGTTCTTACTGCTCTTCATTTTACCTCCTTGGTTGAATCAATTCTGTTTGGGGTGGGGGGGGTACTGCCTCTTGAAATCCCTCCACACGCATGGTACCGATTTCTCTACTAGTTAGGACTCTTTAGGTTGCAATAAACAAAAATCCAACTCAACGGGCTTAAGCAGTAAAGAGAATTTATTGGCTCACATTACTCTAAAGTCCTGAGGAAGAGCTAGCTCTGAGCAAAGCTAGCTCACACATTGTCACCAAGGACTCTGTTTCCCCCCTTTGCCACACAGCCTTTCATGGTGGTTTCATCACCATGTTTCATATAGTGGCCTTCCAGCAGCTCCAGGTTCTCCCACTGGAGTCATAAAATGGCTCCAGCAATTCCAGATTCACATCTTCATACTCGTAACTGCTTTACAAGTCCTGAAACTCATATTCTCCCATTCATTTGAAATGGGTCAAGTGCCCATCCCGGAACCAGCCACTCTGGCCAATGTGTTGATTAGCTAAGGGATAGTTGGGGTTGAGAGTCCATCCTACCCGAATCACTTGGCTGGGAATAAGTGAAATCCTCTAAAGGGAAACTACATCCTGTGGTAGGCATAGGGAATGGCCACTGAGTAGACAACAAATAAGGAGTTTAGAAACCACATGAGGGAAACAGACACCTAAAAGCTATTATCAAAATGAAGTTAGGACTGTAATAGAAAGGGGGATAACACGAACCAGTGGCATAAAAGAAGGTGCACCTAACTCTGCCTGGAGAAATGTAGGAAGGCTTCTCAAAGGAGGAATGGAAGCTTTCCAGATAGATAGGGAGGCAAAGGATGAAAGAGGGCATTCCAGGCAGAGAAAAAAGCATGCACGAGGGCATGGAGGCTGAGGAAGTCAGGCATATTCAGCGCACTCCGAGTCCTGCTGGAGAATAAAGGGGGACGGAGTGGCTGGGATAGAGAGGAATGCCAGCAGATGGGGCTGGACAGGCAGGCAAGTGCTAAGCCCCTTGACCACACTATGGTTTTACACAGTTACCAGGTAGGTGATAGGGACTTGGATTCTAAAGAGATCTGAAGAGAGGAATGACATGAGACTTCTGTTTTAGAACAAGGATTCTGGCCATGGAGTGCAGGATGTGTTGGAGAGGTGCAAGATCCCAGAACGGGTCCTACCCATTTCCCCATCTCAGTGAATGGCACCATCACTCTCCATCCGTGGTAGTCACTGGTGGTGTTCACCTAACATGTCCAATTCCCCTGCTGCCAATCACATGGTAGGACTGCATTTCCCTGCCCCCTTGAAATGGGGGGAGGCCATGAGATTTGCTTTGGCTAAAGAACACTAAGTATTAAATTTTTTTAAGATTTTATTTATTTATTTGACAGAGAGGGTGTGAGCACAAGCAGGGGGAGCGGCAGGCAGAGGGAGAAGCAGGCTCCCCACTGAGCAGGAGCCCAACACGGGCCTCAGTCCCAGGACCCTGAGATCATGACTTGAGTCAAAGGTAGATGCTTAATGACTGAGCCACCCAGGCGCCCCACTGAGTGTTAATTTTAAGGGATCTGCCAATCCCCTTTTGCTGCCTCCAGTGTCTGCGGAAGCTTGTACTGAGACACAGCCTCTGTCACACTGGTCCTTGATAACAAGAAACTCTTCACAATCTGCAGTGGACACACAGCAAGAATGAGAAGTGAACCTTTGTTATATTAAGCTACTGAGATAGGGGATGTGTTTGTTGCTACTCCATAACATAACCCATGCTAACTGATGCACCACCCATTTGCCAAGCCATAAACCTGGGCATCATCACAGACTTCTCCCATGCTCTCATTTCCCACCTCCATGTCCTTCTGAGGCTACCTCTAAATGTCTCTCCAATTCATCCATTTCTCTCCATCCCCACTGCCACTGCCCTGGTCTAGTACCTCATCCTCTCCTGCCTGGTCAACTGCCACCCTCCCCCCAACTGCTCTCTTCCTCTAATCTTATGTGATCCACTTACTTTTTTCCATACTTAAAGTGATCTTACTAAAACTCCCAATTCAATCCCAACACTCTCCTGCTTTAAATCCTTCAGGTCTCCCATTTCCTTTAGAGTAAAGTCAATACTTCTTAATAAGGTTTGCCAGGTTCTGCATGATTTGGCCACTGTTTACCTCCAAACTCTCTCTCTTTCTCTCTCTCTCTCTCTCTCTCTCTCTCGCTTGCTCCTTCACAGTTGAAATGAACCGACCTCCCTTCAGTGTCTTAAATTTGCTCTGTTAATCGTGAGCTTTCACACTTGCTTTTCCCTTTGTCTGAAACCTGTAAGCTTGGCTAATTCCTACCCAGTCCTCAGATTCCAGCTTCGTTGTCACTTCTTCCTGAAAGCTTTCCCTGAGCCTCTGGTACTGAGTTAGATACCCTTCTGTGTACTCCTTTGTGTATCTTGAACTTTTCATAGCACATCATTTATCTGGTATCCCTGGTACTTAATAAAAGGTAAAGAGGTCATCATCATGGTCCTCAAGGAATGGCCATCTGTTCTAGGGGGTGACAGCAGAGGCAAGCAAGGATGAGAGTGCTAAGGGAAGCATCTAGAATGACTCTCAGGTTTCAGGACTGGGTAAGAGAGGGAGGCCAGTGTCACAATAGAGTTCAGATTGTCATGCAGGTGGCAGGAGCTGCAGAAGACAACTTTAGATGCTGCACACTACGTGTCCGTAGCCCACCGCGGATTGGGCTGTGGCTGCAGCAGACAGACCCCCACGCACTGACAGCAACCCTCCTCGGCGGCCCCTGCATCTCTGGCTTTCTGCCACATGAACCTGGTAAGCTCCCTCAGCCAGCATGCAGGGCAGCCCAGAAATACAGGAGGGTAATGTTCCCAGCACAACCCTCCAGAAATGGGGATGGGAGTCCACTGAATAGAAGTCCTAGCCTCCTGTTCTTCTGAGGGACAATTAGATACATTCTACCTGGTTCCTCAGGGTTATGGCTGGCCAGTTAGAGCCCCAGTCGCCCACCCCACAGTGGTGACCAGCTCAGTAACACACTCTTCACAGCTTTTGCTCCTTCCCTGCCTCACTCCCCTTGCTCTCCAGTCATCCCCCAGATAAACTCCTTGAACCCCCCTAATCACTCCCAGATAAACTCCCTGAACCCCCCTGCTATCACTCCCCAGATAAACTCCCTGAACCCACATCCAAACTTCAGCCCCTGCTCCTGTCCCATACAGTAGCCACTGAAGATGTTCTGACAGAGGAAACAAGAGAAGAAGCAGGTTGAAGGGAAGCTGCCAGCACATAACTGCCATGTTCACTGTGGGGCCCCCATGGGGCCACAGGGAGATGACCCCTGCGAAGCATACAGAACCTTTCTGCCTTTATTCCCCACTGATCACCTCTCTCTCTTTGACATGCTTCAGGGATACAGTACTTCCCTGGTTTTCCTCCTACCTTCCTGGCTACTACTCTCAGTTCCCTTTGTAAAATAAAGTTGATGGTGTTGAAGATGCGTGATGGGCATGTAAGCAGGTGTGGTAGTATTTTAAACTTCTGTGTGTTCTACACTTTCCAGAACCACTTTTTAAGAATAACTTTGGGGGGGAGGGGTGCCTGGGTGGCTCTCATGCTCTCTCTCAAATAAATAAATGAAATCTTTAAAAAAAAAAAAAAAGAATAACTTTGGGGGCCCCTGGGTGGCTCAGTTGGTTGAACGTCTGCCTTCGGCTCAGGTCATGATCCCAGGGTCCTTGTATTGAGCCCAGCGTCGGGCTCCCTGCTCAGTGGGAACCTGCTTCTCCCTCTCCCACTCCCCCTGCTTGTGCGCTCTCTCTCTCTGGCAAATAAATAAATAAAATATTTAAAAAAGAAGAAGAAGAAGAACTTTGAAATGGGGTTTCTTTTCAACGGCAAGTTCTCTTCTCCATCTTCCCCAGTTGTTCTCAAATGTGTGCAAACGCCTTAGAAAGCATCACCTGGCGATTTGATGAAAAGCTTGCTCACGTTGCTGTACTTGACCTGGCCCCTGCCCTTTCTCTGACCTTATCTACGTGCCAGGCTACCTTGTGCTGACATGGCTCCTTCTCAGCCTCAAGCACACTCCTAAGTTTGTGGCCTTCCCACTTGCACAGCCGCAGATGACAGACGCCACAATAGGCGGACCTCATTTTGTTGCACTTGGCTTGACTGCACCTGGGTGGCTCAGATGGTGACTGTGTTTTTTACAAATGGAAGGTATGTGGCAACCCTACATCAAGCAAGCCCGTTGGTGTTGTTTTTCCACTTCTTGTCTCTGGGTCCCATTTTGGTTTGTCATGGCGATCTGTGCTCAGTGATCTTTGATGTACTATTGTAATTGTTTGGGGGTGCCACAAACTGTACCCATATTAGATGGCAAACTGAATCAATAGAAGTTGTGTGTGTTCTGACTGCCCCACTGGCTGGCCGTTCCCCAGTCTCAATCCCTCTCCTCCGGCCTCCCTATTCCCTGAGACACAACAATATTGAAATTAGACCAGTGAAAAATCCTGCAATGGCCTCTCAGTGTTCAAGTGAAAGAAAGAGTCACACATCTCTCACTTTAAATCAAAAGCTAGAAATAACTAAGCTTAGTGAGGAAGTCATGTCAAAAGCCAAGACAGGCTGCAAGCTAGCCTTTTGCATCAAACAGCTGAGTTGTGAAGGCAAAGGAAAAATCCCTGAAGGAAATTAAAAGTGCTACTCCAGTGAATATATGAATGGTAGGAAAGTGAAACAGCCTTATTGCTGATATGGAGAAAGCTAGTGGCTTAGATAAAAGATCAAACCAGCCACAACTTTCCCTTAATCCAAAGTGTAATCCAGAGCAAGGGTCTAAATCTCTTCAATTCCATAAAGGCTGAGAGAGGTGAGGAAGCTGCAGAAGAAAAGTTGGAAGCTAGCAGAGGTTGGTTTGTGAGGTTTAAGGAAAGAAGCCATCTCCATAACATAAAAGTACAAGGTGAAGCAGCAAGTGCTGATGGAGAAGTTGCAGCAACTTATCTAGAAGATCTGGCTAAGATCATTAATGAAGGTGGCTACACTAAAGAACAGATTTTCAGTGTAGATGAAACAGCCTTTATAAGAAGATGCTATCTAGCACTTTCATAGCTAGAGAGGAGAAGTCAATGCCCAGCTTCAAAGGACAGACTGACTCCTTGGGGCTAATGAGGTTGATGACTTGAAGTTGAAGCCAGTGCTCACTGACCGTTCTGAAAATCCCAGGGCCCTGAAGAATCATACTGAATCTACTCTGCCTGTGCTCTGTCAATGGAACAACAAGGCCTGGATGACAGCACATCTATTTATAACATGGTTTTTTGACTATTTTAAGCCCACCATTGAGACCTACTTCTCAGAAAAGAAGATTGCTTTCGAAAAATTCCTGCTCATTGACAATGCACCTGGTCACCCAAGAGCTCTGATGGAGATGTTCAATGTGATTAACGTTGTTTTCATGCCTGCTAACACAACATACACTCTGCAGCCCATGGATCAAGGAGTAATTTTTTACTTGCAAGTCTTATTATTTAAGAAATACATTTTGAAAGGCTATAGTTCCCATAAATAGTGACTCCTTTAATGGATCTGAGCCATGTAAATTGAAAATCTTCTGGAAAGGATTCATCATTCTAGATGCCACTAAGAACATTCATGATTCGTGGGAAGAGGCCAAAATATCAACATGAACAGGAGTTTGGGAGAAGTTGACTCCAACTCTCAAGGACGACTTTGAGGGGTTCAAGACTTCAGTGGAGGAAGTCACTGCAGATGAGGTGGAAATAGCAAGAGAACTAGAATAAGAAGTGGAGCCTGAAGATGGGATTCAATTGCTGCAACCTCGATAAACTCCCTTGGATGAGTAGTTGCTTCTTATGGATGAGCAAAGAAAGTGGTTTCTTGAGATGGAATCGACTCCTGGTGAAGATGCTGTGAAGATTGTGGAATAAGATAGTTGAAGAGACTTAGAATATCACACAAACTTAGTTGATCAAGTAAGCAGCAGCAGGGTTGAGAGGATTGACTCAAGTTTTGAAAGAAGTTCTACTGTGGGTAAAATGCTATCAAGCAGCATTACATGCTACGGAGAAATCATTCGTAAAAGGAAGAGTCAAACGATGCAACAACCCTTTTTACTGTCTCATTTTAAGAAATTACCACAGCCATCCTAACCTTCAGAACCCACCACCCTGATCAGTCAGCAGCCATAAACATCAAAGCAAGGCCCTCCACCAGCAAAGAGATTATGACTTGCTCAAAGCTCAGATGATGGTTAGCATTTTGTAGCAATAAAGTATTTTTAATTAAGGTAAATACATTGTTTTTTTAGACATAATGTTATCACACACTTAATAGACTATAGTATAGTGTAAACGCAACTTTAATATGCACTGGAAAACCAAAAAATTCATTTGACTCACTTTATTGTGATATTCCCTTTTTGTAATATTCCTTTTATTATGGTTGTCTGGACCCAAACCAGCACTGTCTCTGATCTCTGTACGCCTGTACATGATCTCTGCCCAAATGCCACCCCTTTAAGCAGTCACTGTAAAATAGTGCAAACACATGCACACACAAGCTCTGTCACACTGACCTGTTTTATTGTCTACATCATGCTTATTGCTGTCTAAAATTATCTGGCTTACTTATTTATTTGAATTTCGTTCACTAGCTCCACACTGTCTAGCACTCCTAGAAGGTGAGTTCCTATTTACTGCTTTATCCCAACTCCTGGCATATTCAAATTGCCCAATAAATATTTGTTGGACAGATAAATAGATGTAAGCCTGCAGAACTCAGGAGAGAAAGCTGGGGGGTGGGTGTGGATTTGGGAGCTGGCATCACAATAGGAACAGTTGAAACCACTTCATGAATCGATTTGCCCAGTGAGAGTGGGCAGAAGTGGGGAAGACCAGAATAGAATACAGGAGATCATCTACAGAGTGAAAAAAGGAAAAGAAGCCTGGGAAGGAAATCAAAAAGACATGGTCAGAGAGGCTGCAGAGAAGTATTGGAGGGAGACCTGTCCTAGAAACCAGGACAGAAGAGAGTTCAAGAGCAGGAGGTAGGAGACGACACGGCAAAGAAGGAATTGGATGAAATGTGCCCAATTTCTGGTCACTGAGAAGTCACCAGTGACCATCCAGTTCCAGTACAATTAGGGGCAATTGGCAACCAATGAAAGTCATTAGCTAAATGCCCTGGCCTCCTGCCATTTGGAGGGACAATTCTGATGTCCCCCGGTGGGTACCCAGCAGGATTGAGCCCCAGTGGAACAAGTTCATAAATGCACCGTTCATTGGCTTGTCTTTCTCTCCTGTTTCATCCTGTTTTGTCGCCCCTGCTCCCTGGGGTCCCCTCCCACATAGCATTCGAGTCCTCTCTCAGTCTCTGCTTTCGGGGAGATCCAAATTAGGAGAGACCAGTTGCATTTCTCCTCTCTCTCTGTTTTTTCAGGGATGGAACGAGACTTTCCCTTACATCTCAGCATCTGGAACCAGCCTGTGTGCCCATGTGTAAACTAATCGTAACCACAAGGACAGGGGATTATTATGACTGCCTTAGACTAGTATTGATCCATCGCCTGGGGCTGGGCATACCATCCATTGAGAATATCCAAACCAGATTCCGGCTCCGGCTCCAAACCATCACAATTCCATGACTAATGAGTGTGGGGGCCCCCTCACAAGAATGGGACTCTTAATCCCTGCACATCCTCTGCCTATATCAACCACAACCATGGACTGCTGGGCATTCAGTTCATGCCTTTGCTCTGCAGGGCATCACGCCGAGTGCTGGGGACCGGAATGCAAAGACCATAAAATAGAATTCCTTACCCGAAGGGCTGTATTATCCAGACATGTTATACATACAGAACGACAAGGCAAAACTATAGAGAATAACACAGTTGATTCCAAATCAGAGAGGGAAGCATTATTAGTCAGGATAGACTAGGTTACGCTGAAAAAACAAATAACCCCTCAGATTTATTTATCCCACACTACGTAGCCCTCGTGGCAGACAGAAGTTTCTAGTCCATGGCATCATGCTCAAGCCAGAACCCAGCCCGATGGAGCAGCTGATATCTGGCTATTGCTGAGCCAGAGGGAAAGAGAGCTCCAAAGGGTTTTGAATTAGCAATTGAATTCTTGGCCCAGGAATGAAATGTATGACTTCCCCATATAACTCATTGGCTAAAACTGGTCACATGGCCCCATCCAACCTCAGAAAGCCAGGAAGTGAGATTCTACCAGAAGATACGCCAGAAGGCAGAGATGCAGAGATATCTGGTGAACAGTGTAAAGACTTCCAGAAAGCATGGAGACGAATGACGTTTGAACTGAGCCTTGAAAAATACTTAAGGCTTCAATAAATGAAGTTAGGATCAAGGGAGAGGACACACCAAATAGAGAGCCTCATAAGAGAAGTCCCGGAGGCCAGAGAGTGCCTGACCGGTGTGAGCACAACCAGGCTTCACGAGAGGGTGACAACTACACCAGAATAGGAATTGGGCAGGAAGACTGAGTTTACTCGGTGAACGGCTCTGAATATCATAAGGATTTTAGCCTCTAATAGATGATTGGCAATAGGGAGCTACCAAAAGGTTTTTAAGCAAGGAGGTAACATGATCTGATTTGCATTTTAGGAAGACAACTTGGTGGCCGAATGGGAAGGAGATGGGAAGGGAGAGAGACCCAAGTCTGGGAGGCGATCGGGAGGCAGTTGTCACAGACAGTCCAGGCAAGGATAAGGCGCAGGAGCCAAGGGTGGGGCCGGGAGGATGCCGAGGAAGAAACAGATGGGAGAAGACACTTCCCATCTAGAAATGATCACTGCCTTTTTTTTTTTTAATGAAAATATTCAAACATATACAGGAGGAGAGAAAATAGTTTTTAACAACCCCCCCCCCCCATCTACCATCATCCAATTTAATTGTTCTATCCGCCTGGCCAATTTTGCTTCACCAGTGTCTCCCCAGCCTCCACCCCACCCCCCCACCCCCCACCCCCGCCTCGCTTCACTCCACTGCATGACTTTAAAGCAAATCCCAATTGCCCTTTTGCTTAATCTGTCATTTCTTCTGTATGTGTTCTAAAAGATAAAGACTTTTTAACCACAAGCACAATACCATTATCCCACCTAAAAAAAAAAAAAAATTACTTAACGTTATCAAATATCCAGCCATTAGCCCAATTTCCTTACTGGTCTCTTATTTTTTTCCCAGTTAGTTTGTTCAAATCAGGATCCACACGTCCCATTTGGTTCTCCCTCTTTCTCCCTCATGTCATTTACTCATTGAAGATTCTGGGTCATCTCTCCTCTGGAATTTCCCCAATTCCGGATTTTGCCAACGGTCTCCCCCTGCCTGCTGACATCTGACATGCTTGTCTTCCTCCTGCATTTCCAGCAAACTGGTGGCTGGATCTGAACCTTCCCTCCTTTGAACAGAAGCAGAGGGAGGAGAAGAGAAGGGGGCAGGGGCACCATTACTGACACAACATCTACCGTTTACCAGGCACTGTGTGGGTTCCGTATAACGATGATCTCATTGAACCTTCACCACAATTCTTTGAGGTGAGTGCTCATGATCACTGTTTTGTCGGCCGAGGAAACTGGGATGGAGGAGGTGTAGCAACCTGCCCAAGCTTACAAAGCCAGAAAAAGAGGGAGGTGGGGTCGGAACCTAGTTCTGTCTGATCCCAAAGCCCCTTCTTTTTCCACTGCTGTGGCAGGGAGAAGGGACGTGGCCCATGAGCGGCCCTGCCAGGAAGGAAAGCCAGCTCTCCTCACTCCTGAGACACCCTCAATATTAACAATAGACATTGCCACTTCCTATGTGGCAGGTACCTTTCATACAGCACGAGGACAGTAAATGATGCATCACGGTCCCCATTTTACAGGTAGGGACACCGAAGTCCCGAAAGGGCACTGCAGTTGGTGCACAGAGCCATGCCTTGCACCGCTGCCCTACGTGGCCTCTCCTCGTGGGTGGCTGCAGTGGCCATGGTGGCCATGGGGGGATGGGGATGGGTGCAGAGATGGGAATGAGCAGGCTGGCTTCCCTGGCTGGTGTCGGGAAAATGAGCTGTCACTGTTGGCCCAGAGTGGGTCTGCTTCTTCCCACCACATTCCCCAATGAAGCGCGGCATATACTCAGCTCACAGCAGTGAGGCCGTGAGGGAGGGCCAGCCCACGCCCAGCCCCACCAATCTTGGTGGCAGGGACTCCCTCCTCGAGCTTTCTCAGGAGGCCACACTCCCTGCTACAACGGGCCAAGAATCCAGGAGGACCGCACTCCCAGGGGCGCAGAGGCAAGCCTCCCCGTGCTAGGAAGGCCTGTGAGCAGCTCTTCTTCCTCAGAGCCGTGGGGACAATCGCAGAGAAAAACCAGGACATTCCCCCCCACCAGGACATTTTGTATGCTTTGCACTTGCTGCTGTGTTTCCTTCATCTAAAAGCTCTAAAATTTCAAATAAAAAGGTACAATGAAAGCAGCAGCAGGATAAATAGCCCCAGTGATCTGAGCCGAAACCCTGGAAGCTTTATTCACATCTTTAGAAAAACTCTGAAGGCTCCTAGTAGCAGCTGCAGTACAAAGCCTCACACTTTAATTCTAAGGCTGCCAGAAATAGGTCTGTCAGGCCTGAAATATCACTGCATTTCATTACTCTTAAATGTGCATTACCATCTCCGCCTCATTACCAGCTGGGGGGTAGTCTCCAGACCAACTCCAGAGAGAACGGGGAAACTGGGAGCTGTGGGGAAGGGGAGAGGCTGAGCTGGGGCAAGAACATGAGGATGGGAGGGGAGACTACAGAGCCTCACGAGGACCGGGGACCAGCGGGAGGCCCACAGACGTGGAGGATTCTGCTATTAACATGTCCCTAACGGGCAGGCACTCGGGAGAGTCTGATGTCACCAGCCGGGGTGCTGGGGCGGTGAAGCCAGGAAGAGACAGGGAAGAGGCAGGACTGCTGGGGTGGCGGGGAGGACAGTCTTTGAGCAGAGAACGGGGCCCGTAGAAGCGGTGGGTAAAGGGCACGGAGGCCTTCATGCCTGGCGGCAGGTAGGAACCAGTCAAAGGCAAATTAGGCCGGCAAGACCTGGGGAGTCTAGAATCACAAGCACAAAGCAGCCAGTGAAAAATCATGGAGGGAGAGGGTGCTGGAGGGTTGCAAGTTTGGCACCCGGAGCAATCTGCATGTTTATAATAAAACTGACACTCAGGGCAGCTCTGAATAATTCAGTAGGCACTGTGATCTCCTTACAGTGCGTGTCCCTGGGGTACAAAGGGAAAGGGGCTGGCTCGCCCAGGCCGGCTGCCTTCGCCTGGCTCCCTGAAAGGGCGTGACAGATGGGTCAGCGCTGGCCACCACCCAGTCACGCTTTGCACGGTGATTGGTTTTCAAAGGAGGACAGGGTTTGTGAATGGAGCCAGCTTGTTGCTTGCTGCCTTCAAATGGACGCTGCTGGGTCGCGTGGCCGGCCTGGGCCCCCTTGTGAATGGAGCATCGCCAGTGGGTGGTGAAAAAGCCAGAGGTGACTCCCCCACCCCTCCCCCTGTCACCGCTGAGGCTGAGGGAGGTGAGGGGAAGAGGGAAAAGTGCCCCTGACCCATCTCTCTGCCGACAGGTTTAACTCTCTATTGGTCCTCGTCTGTGCTAGCCCTCAATCAGTCAGAATCAAATTCAGCTGCATAAAGAAAAAAAAGAGCTGAAACAAGATGGAGTTTATTTTGCCCTCACATAAAGAAGTCTGAAGATAATCAGCACAGACCTAGTTTGTAAGTTCCAATAACATCAGAGACTCGGGCCTCTTGCATTTTGCGGCTCTGCCATCCTTAGTCCTTCTGTGCCACTCCTGGCCCAACACAGCTGCTCACGCTCCAACATCATGTCCACATTCCAGCCATCAGGAAAAAAGAAGATGGGAAGAAGGAACCCAGGGCACTTGCCAGCCATCTTCTGCAATTTCCCAGAAGCGGCCACACGAAAGCTTATACTTAACAGACCATGACTTAGATGGTTACACCTAGCTGCAAGAGAGGCTGGGAAACGTATTGTTTGCTGTATGCGGCCATGTGTTTGTTGGCAGACAATTCTCCACGGTTCTATTCCATTTCTTCATGTCTTACAAGTGAAACACTGACTGTCCTTTGTTCCAGACTATTATTTCCAGGATAGTGAACACCCATAGAAGGTATATAGAGCCTCCCTCCAGAGCAAAGGGCAGGACATGCTGCCCATTAAAAAAGATTTGGTTTCCCCATGTTTGAGTTCCTCTCCTGAAATGCAACCCACGTGTGTTCAGGCATCACCTGGGTCTCTTTGTGAAGCACTGTGGGAACTGAGGCTGCCACTGTTCTGCTGTTGCTGTGAACGATAAAACGTCCTTCATCTCTGGCCCAGCAACCTCAGCTCCTGCCAGCAACGATGACGTGGGCCAATTTGTTAGCTTATAAATAGGAAAAATCACAGATATTCACACTTCTTGACAGTGTCCAGCTAAGAATCAGGGTTTCTGCAGGGATAGTTACTAACAGTTGGCCACAAGTTCCTTCGCAGCTACCTGAACTGTGCACACAGGTGTTTTCAGGTGCCTCTGCCTCTCCCACAACCAGAGGGAGTGGTCTTCAGGTGAACTTCAGCCGCTTCCAGAATCCCAGCGGGTCCTGAAATGCCCAAAGACAGGGGAGCTGCCGCACCTGCTCACCTCCTCAGCTCTGAGTGTTTGCTCAGGGCTCCATGGACTGCCTGGTCCCCACCTAGTCAGTCTCCACATTAGAGGAGGGTGCCGAGACCTCCTCTGGCTTCTGCATCTGGAGTGACTTGGTGACCTTCTCCTCAGTTCCCTGAGCCAAACCTCACCCCTTCTCTTTCCCTACCCCATCTCTTCCAGATCCCCTCCTCCCCACTTCACCACCAAGGTGTCCCAGGTCAGATCCCCCTAGAATAACAACCCTCAGTTGGCCTGTTCAGCAACTGGCCCCCTGCCCTGAGCCGGTCCTCCTCTGGGCAAGGAGGCTGGGGCCAGCCAGGCCATGTGTGCAATACCCAACCTCACCCCCACTCAAGATGCTCAGGGGTGTGTGGTGAAAACAACTCCAGGTCATTCTGCATCCCCCTACCACCAACCCATCCCTCTCCTCTCCATCCTGCAAACTAGAACACCCTCCGAAGTCGCTCTAACTCCTCTTACCCCTTACTCCACTCCACTATCCAGTCACTGAGCCCTGCCTCTCAGTTTCTCTGGTGTCTGTCCCCTCTGCCCCAACTCCACTACCCTGTTTCAGACCCCGTTACCTCTCGCTCAGAGTCCAGGCTCCAAAGAGGCACCCAAGTGACCATTCTAACAAGTAAATGAGCCCATAGCCCTCACCAGCCACTGAACAAAGTTTAAACTCCCAACTGTGGAACCTAAGACCTGATTGTTCTATTTATCCAGCTTGTCTCTCTCCTGCCATCTCCTACACACCCCCATGTTCCAGCCACACTGGGCTACTCTGCAGATCCCTGACAACGCTCCCCGACAATCTTAGATGCACCTGCACCCTCACACCTGCTGTCACTTCTGCTAGCAGTGCCCTTTTCTCCTCTCCCTGCCCCCTTCCTGAGCACCTACCAATTTCTATCCATCTTTCAAGACCCAACTCAAGCATGACCTCAGGAGCTGTCCCAATGTTCCTCCACGATCCAAGCAACCAGGCTCTGCCCCTAAGTGCTGCCCCAAAGTGTGTACGCACAGTATCTCTATAAACGCATGTTCCCGATTATTTGTTCATATTACCTGTCTCTTCCTCCAGACCGTTAAGACCTTAGAGAGCAAGGATCAGAACTGTTCATCTTTGTGACTCAACCAGGCTCAATAAATCCTTGCCAATTGAATAAACGGATTGTCCCTCACTTCACTCATCTCCAATCCCAAGGCTAGCTCAATGGTGAGCTGTGAGCAAGTAACATAGCCCAGAACAGAACCCTTAGCTGCTTCCCTGAGGATTTCAGGCTAGAAGAGGATTTCAGGATGGGGGAAAAGGAGAGTGAGGCTGGGGAGAAATGAATGGGGTCTGGCCCTCATGAAGACCAAGGAATGGGTACCAGGTAATGAGGGGCACAGGGAAGAGTCAGGTCCCAAAAGAAATGCAGACCCGGGTCGGATCACCTGGAGCAGCATGTTCATCTCCTTTCTGGTGTATGCATGGTGGGGGTATGGGAGCAGGGAGGGGAGACCCAGGGCAGGCCTCCGGGTCTAGATTTGTACCAGATGCTCCCAGATCCAGCAAGCAGACCCAGGAGGAATCCCTTAATATCACTCTCAGGAAATCCAGGGCTCAAGGTGTTTCCTAGTCCCCCAGGACAGGAAGCTCAGTCCAGTGCCAGGGACTCTGCCTCCTGCATCATTGCCAAGGAGAGAGACCCTACACGATGAGATCTGGATTACACATTAAGAGGCTTCCAGCCCAAAATGCAAGGAGATATCCCAGATTGGGTCTTGGAGCAGAAAAAGGATATGAGTGAAAAAAAAAGAAATCCAAGTAAAGGATGTTGTCTGCTTAATAGTGTTGCACCAATGTTAATTTCTTCGTTTTGACAAATGTACCATGGTGACATAGATATTAACTTTGGGGGAAGCTGGGTGAAGAGTATACGGGAACTCTTTTTACTACCTTTGCAACTTTCCTGTAAGCCTAAAATTATTCCAAATGAACTAAAACAAAACAAAACACACACAAAGACTTTAAAACCTAAGCTCAAGATTTAAGAGGGAGGAAGAGAAAGAAAGCATGAGTTTCAATGGAAGGTAAAGGAGCAAGAAGGGAGGATACATATTTCATTCTTAGGAATCTGAAGACCTTTACTATAGTCATTCATTCACTCAACAAATATTTATTGAGCATCTACTATTAGCAAGCATTGTTTTCAGAGCCAGGGATACTGCAGTAAACAAAACAGCCAAATCCCCACTGGAGCTTATATTTTAGTGAGTTGAGAGCTTAATATTATCTAATTCCACTCCCCTGTCCAGGCTCCAGCACTCAACTCCTGAGTGGAGAAAGTGGGGCCAGTTCCTGGTCACATCAGGGTGCAGAGAGGGCTTTGCTTGACCTGAGAGGTCAGCAGACCTGAGGTGGCTCCAGAGAGCGCGCTCAGTTGGGCTAACTCCTTCTCGGCATCTAACTAGTCACAGGCTTTCTAGTTCCTAAAATAAGGTAAATAGTAAGAAACCAACCTTGTCCCAGAGATACGTTGAAGCTCAGTAGGCATGAGAGTGTATTTCAAGTGCCTGTATTAATATGATTGTTGTAAATATTTACATTCAGACCAAGAACTGGGTTAGGACCTCTCTTCTGTAGTGACACCAAACCCTCCTCTCTCCGTGGTCAAAGAACCTCAGAATTGGAGCAGAAACCCGAAGCAAACTTTGCGTGCTCACCCCGTGCAGGGCGCCAGACTGGGCGGTCAGCGGGGACCACCAGCTCCACGATCAAGGCCAGGGTCAGGCCCACGCACCCACCCGGCGCTCGGGCAATCCTGCCACAGCCGGTGGGAACTCGGAGCTGCCCCCCGGCCTGAGCCCCCCACCCCCCACGCCGCCCCCCAACCCCGCGGCAGCCCTGGCTCCCGGGGGCAGGCACTGGCGGCCGCGCGCCGCGCTCCGCACCGCGACCCGCGCCTGGGGTGCGGCGGGAGGCACAGAGGCCGGGGCCGCGCCCCTCTGGCCCCGGCCCAGCAGCCTTCGGAGGGAAAGTTGTTGCTCAACCCTGAGGAATGCGGAGCCAAAGCGGCGGCGGGAGGAAGCGGCGGGAGATTACGGCCACAGCCGCCGGGGGACCGCGGCGGGGCGGCGCGCGGCGAACTTCGCCCAGAAGTAAACAGCGGCCCCGGCCCGGACAGCGGCGCCACCCGACGCCCCGGCGGGCCCGCAGCCTGGAGGTGACACCCACGCGGGCGGCCTCCGGTGCGGCGTGGGGCTGCGATGGCCCGGGCCAGGCGCCCGCCCCCGGGCCGTTGGAGGAACGCGGGGCAGAGGCAGGCCCCAGGACCAGGCAAGAACCACCCACTGAAGACTCCAAGGCGGCAGGGAGTTTTGGGTTTTCTGTTCACGATCGGTCTCCCACGCCCAAGAGTGCCTTGTGAACATAGTAGGCGCTCAAGAAACGTTTTGGAGAGAGTGGCCCAACCCCCCACCCCCCAGCCTCCGTTTCGTCCTGCGAACCAGGAAAGGTTGGATCCCCGAGGCCCCTGGCCACTCTGAAATTCTAGGATGCTGAGATTAAATCCCATGTGTACTGCTGTGGTTTTGCTTTTAGTTTTTCAGGGACATTTTTAGTGCTACCCTTTATGATGTGCCAGGAGTGAATTTGACACCAGATGGCTTTTTTTCTTCTTCTTTTTTTTTTTTTTAAATAAGAAAGAAGACAAAGGGAGGGAGAAAAATATTTTCCAACTGGCAGTGCTGACAGCATTTTGGAAGAGAATCCAGGGAGGCAAAGAGGAGCTGTTTCAGCTTGATTTTTTCCTCCTCCCGCACACTCTGCCACCCTGGACTCCACCATAGATGGGGTAGATCATACTGGAGCTTTTTATAGATGAGGCAAAGGGAACATCATCACAGGAAACTCCACCCCCAGTTGGTACTTGCTTTGTCCTCTCTGCCTCTCCCAGAGGACCAGCCCCGGAGCCACAGGGTTATTATGGACTGCAGCTATAGGCGGAAGGCTGACTCTGGGGTTAATTAGAAGACCAGAGAGACACCTGGCAAATCAAAAGTTAGAGCTCCCTGCCTGGGGAGCATTAAGGAAAAATAGCCAACATGGCAGTGCCTTTTCTGGAATGCCTCTTCTCTTGGATCCCAACTCCCTCTCTTCACATGGGGAGGAGAGGAACTGGTCCTCACGCAGAATGGCCTCTAGCTCTGTTCTTAATGTTGTGGCAAGAAGGGAAATTCCTAGAATGAGCCAGTTTGGCAGCATGTACAATGGCATCAACCCAGGATGCTGCAGTCAGATGGCCTGGGTTCGAATCTTGGCTGCACCCGTTACTAGTTGTTTGACAAGGACATGTGACCTTATCTCTGTGCCTTACTTAGTCTCTTCAACTGTGAAGTGGGATAAAGTCCCCACCTACTAGGATTGTTGTGTGGATTTAATGAGATAATACAAGAAAAATGCTAGTGGTCTGCCTCTTCAACAGACCAACATGGTAAGCAATCAGCATTTTTCTTTCCTGTTCAGCTACAGGACCCCCCAAACTAGGACCTTGTGCTGGGTAGGCCCCTGAAGAGCCCACTAGGACAATGTCACCTTTGGGCCAAGGAGTCCTAGTCCAGCTGACTGCTCCCTCCTCCTCCTTCACACCCCCAGAAGGTAGAGGAAGGTAACACCGAATAAGCAGAAATCATGTGTCAGGCTCCACCTGGATGAATTACCCCTCAAGGGGTCTGGAAGGGGGGGGGCTCAGTAAGAAATAGGCCACCCTTAGCCCTAGGGGAAGAAGTGAGCAGTGGGCAGGAAAGGAGGGCTATTGGTGCTAGGTTGGGAGGTTGTGACCAATGCAGTGAGGGGCTTGTGATGGCCACCCATGGTCTATAACCCTAGGGGGTATCCTCGATTTTCTGCTGATAAATTGTTTTCTAATTGTTTCAGAGGCAGTATTCTTGAATCCTTGACCAGCAAGCTCCGTGAGGCCAGGACTTTCTGTTGGATCCATCCCACACGAACTCCCAGCAGAAGCCACACAAACACTCTGGAGATGCTTACTGATCTGGTTGAGCTGTTTTTTATAGTCTGAATGCGTCTCCAGGAGATTCATATGTTGTGATCCTAAACCCCAGTGTGACAGTTTTAGGAGGTTGGGCCTTTGGGGGGTGATTACGTCATGAGCCCTCCTGAATGGGATTAGTGCTTTTATAAAAGAGACCCCATAGAGTTCTCTCACTCCTTCTGCCATGTGAGGGCGCAGCCGGAAGACGGCCATCTCTGAACCAGGAAGCAGGCCCTCACCAGACACTGAAGCTGCCAGCACCTTGATCTTGGACTTCCCAGCCTGCAGAACTGTGAGAAATACATTTCTCACCTAGTCTATGGCATTTTGTTACAGTAGCCCAAATTAAGACATGTTAAAACGGGGGAACAGGTTGGAACTCCAGACTGGATGGGCAAGGGGAGACAGCAAGTAGCTGGGCCCTCAGAGACCAGAGGGTCACCTGCTGGCCCCAAGCGTCTTTCCTTCAACCCACAGGCTCTCCCTTCAGATACTCCATTCAAACTTTTCCAGCCCCTAGAAGGTCAGTGATACCCAAGTTCCCAGCCTGTCCTGCCACAGGGCAGGTCTCCAGCTACTCTGTCACTCCCAGCCCACATGAGCCTCAAAGTCCAGACTTACAGCCACCTCTTCCCTTTCTGGAATGGGCACTGAACTCTCAGCCAGGACAGAGCCAACTGCTGCCCTGAAACATTCGGGAAATCTCTAATGTCTTTATTCACATGGCTGGCTAATTCTCCCTTCGGGTCTCCTCTTCAGAGAGGACGTCCTTGACTACCCTCTATCAAAATTAACCACTCCCCTAAAATTACCTACATTATCTTATCCTGTTTATTTTGTTATTTGCATGCTCATGGTCCCCCCACCACACCTGGGCTAAAAGTTTCATGACAGCAGGGGATCTTGTCTTCTGCTCATCATTATGCTCATCCTCACCCCTGTCACAGTGCCTGGTATACAGCAAGTGTCTACTTAATGAGTGGTGACCTCCTCCCTGAGTTGTTCCCCTTCTCTCTAGCGTCTTCCATCCATTCTCATCTATTAGGTAATTCTTGTGTCCCCAAAAGATGCATCGGCCTCGTTTATTTGAAATCTTATTAACACTACCCTTTTCGCCATCAGCTTCTTTGCCCCTCGGTCACCCCACCAAATACCCAGGGAAGATACTTGGTATTTATGTGATAGTTAGGACCTTTTGGTTGAAAACCACAGAAGACCCACTAAAAGTGACTTCAACAATGAGCAAGTATATCATTCTTCAGAGGCAGAGAGGGTTAATTCCATCTTCAGGAAGGTCAAGGCTCCCCTCAAACTTCCAGACATCTTGTGGCTCTGTCAGGACCTCTGGGCTAGTGGGCTTCCCCTCCATCTCATTGGCCAGGGCTGCCCCACATGCCTGGGCCTAAGCCAGGTGCTGGAAGGAGGCAGAAGCACCCCGACCGGTTGCCTAGACTTAACATTCCTCTCCTGTGGGCTGAGGGGGTCTCCTTCCCTGGGGACAGGGCAGTGTACATTCAGGAACAAAACCAAGGCTTACCAGCACAGAAAAGAAGGTAGGGAGTGCTGTTGAATCCATGAGCTGCCTGCTAGCGTTCCACTCAACTGTTTTCCTGCTTCAGTTAGCCAGAGTCAGTTCCTGTGGCCTGTGACCACAAGATTCTGGCTGATGCAGATCTGGGGCTATGCAGCGACGAGTGACAGGAGAGGCGTTCGTGGCCAGGAGGGTGATGTCAGCGCACGTCCACAACACAGAACAGCCACACTGAAAAAGAGGTGAAATGGCCCTAAGACCCCGGGAAATGCCTGGTGGGTTCTGAAAGTGAGGTTGTTAGAGCTCAGAGCCAGCAGCTGTATATTTCAGGTGACTGGACTACACTGGTGCCCCAACGTGCTGTGACCTGGGGATGGCGCTCACATGGATGTTCAGTTCATAGTAAAGTGGATTAAAGTGACCACCCTCCCTTCTTAAAATTCTCTCCTCCCTTGATGTCCAGGGGACCATGCATCTAGAAGACTGGCCTCTCCCACCCATTGCCTTCCTTCCAGAAGACTTGAGCAAGTGCACCACCATTTCCCCAGCTCACCTCTCCCCCTCCCCAGATACATGCTGCTTCATGGTTCTGTTCTTGAGCAGCTCTCCCTCCTCTGGACCCAAGACTCCACCGTCACTCAGACCTGCCCCATCCCCCAATCTGAGAGTCAGACCTTCCTGCTGGGACCTTAAACTCCTTTCCTTCCTCCTCTTGGAGGCCGGCTCCCACCGAGCCTGCTTTGAAAAACTTGGTTCAGTCCCTGGCACACAATCAACATCTGACTGTGGTTGTCAATCTCATCTTATCTTCTTCTGCCTCATGGTGAATGGCCTGCCTCAAGGCCAGCCACTTTGCTGCCCCTTTCTCTAGTTCTAGAATGTCCCCCACCCCTCTCACGCTCTTCCTGTGAGCTGGGGCTTTCCTCCCCATTGCTCATGACCTCCATCCTTGTTCCACTGATTCTCACTGTCTCACCTCAACTAGACCTCTCTGGGGCCCAGTAATCCTTGTCACCTTTGGGGAGTTTCCAATCAAGTTCCCAGAGCAGCTCTTCTAAGCTCCTGAAGCTCCCCTCCTCCCCCTGCTCACCTTTCTCCTACAGATAACCCACTCCCTCTTTGTCAGCAGGAGCAGGAATAGGAGTGTTGGGCACAGACACCACTATTATCTACCTCAAGAAGACAGCTCGGACTTCTGGTCACAAAATGGTGGAGTAAAGCTCTTTCCATCTCCTTTTTCCCCTCAAAAATCAACCCCCAAATGATATGGAGAATAAAATAGAGAAACCCAAACTCCATCTTTAACCAAACTAGCAGACATTTAAAATCTTGAACTACATCATATGAAAACAGAAAGTGGATGCAAAAGTGGCAAACGACTAAGAAAGTCAGGCCCAAAACGTCCAGAGGCATACACCCATAAAAAGCAAGCTGACGGGGCACCTGGGTGGCTCAGCCAGTTAACTTAGTTAACGCTTCAGCTGAAGCGTCGGCCTTCAGCTCAGGTCATGATCTCAGGGTCCTAGGATCGAGCCCCATGTAGTGTCCTGTGTAGTATCCTGTCGGGCTCTCTGCTCAGCAGGGAGTCTGCTTCTCCCTCCCTCTCTGCCCCTCCCCACCCTAATCATACTCTCTCCCTCTCTCTCTCTCAAATAAATAAATAATCTTAAAAAAAAAGAAGAAGAAGAAGAAGCAGCAAGCTGACTCTTCCCTCAGAACCCCTGAGAAGCTTGGGAATTGGAATTTGCGAGTAAACTAGAAGACAGGGGTCTAAAAACTGAGGGCCTGTTCAAAGATCTATTTAAAGAGCAATTCGATAGTCAGGAAAGTCAGCTGTACCCAACACAATCAAATGACTTATTGTGTCCCCTTCCCCACTCATGCAGGAGACAGGAAGATGGATTCTGGAGACACTGAACTTTCCTGGGGGAGGCAGTGGAGAAGAAGGAGCGAGAACAAAAATGGAGTGAAAGTCAGCATTCTGAATTGGGTTACTCAGCCGGCTTACCACACACTGCTCCCCACTTCCCGTGCTACACCCAGCTCTAAGACTCTGGGCAGGTGGCCTTATAACCTTCAAGCTGGAGACTAGACCAAAGGATCCAATTCTGGAAAAAACCAGACTGTGCCACTGATACTGACAACTGGGATTCCCCAGTGAAAGAGTCCAGCCAGCTGCCTGACTGCCCTACCGTGAGCCCACACTGAGAATTTCCAACTGCGTCCGGTGCCTCCTTCTCAAATATGAATGGACGACCAAGGAAGACCAGACCTCTATGGAAAGTCTACAATGTGATACATACCAAAACAACAGAAAGTGTGAAATTGGAGGAAACAGAAACAATATAAAGAGAACATTTCAAATTAATATCCTCAGAGAGATGACACTGCATGCATCCAGAGAACCAAGAACATGAAACCATTCAAATGGAAAAGAAAAGAAAAAACAAGGAACATGAAAGCCCTCTTGAAAATTAAAAAAAAGAAGAAGAAGTAGAAGAAGGGGCACCTGGGTGGCTCAGTTGGTTGAGCGTCTGCCTTCAGCTCAGGTCATGATCCCACGGTCCTCGGATCAAGCCCCGCATCACATCGGGCTCCCTGCTCAGGGGGAAGCCTGCTTCTCCTTCGGCCTCGGCCTCTGCCCCTCCCCCTGCTTGTGCTCTCACGTGCTCTCTCTGACAAATAAATAAATAAAATCTTTTTAAAAAAAGAAGAAAGAAAAGAAGAGAAGAGAAAAGAAAAGAAAAAGTTCATGACAACATACTTAGTAAATGGATTGGAATGTAACATTGACGAAATCTCCCAGAAAATAGAAAAAAAGAGATGGCCAGTAAGAAAGAAATAATAAGAAAATTAAAGGATCAATCCAAGAGGTCCGGTATCCAAATAATAAGAGTTGCGGACGTTTCAAAGAAATAATAAAGATATTCCCAGAAGTAAAGACATAAATTGTTAAAACAGGTTCTTAAACCTTAGCATGCACAAAAATACCTGAGGGCTTGTTAAAACACAGATTATATATACAAATATACATTAATATATAATATTGCTCAGCGATAGAAAAAGAAGGAAAAAAAGTTTTTTAAAGATTTTATTTATTTACTCATGAGAGACAGAGGGACAGAGAGAGAGAGAGGCAGAGAAGAAGCAGTTTTTTAAAGATTTTATTTATTTATTTGACAGAGAAAGAGTGAGAAAGCACAAGCAGGGCAGAGGGAGAAGCAGACTCGATCCCAGGCCCCTGAGATCATGACCTGAGCCAAAGGCAGACGCTTAACCGACTGAGCCACCCAGGCGTCCCAAAAAGAAGGAAATCTTGCCATCTGCAACAATATAAACGCACCTTGAGGGCATTATGCTAAGTGAAATAAATCAGACAGAGAAAGACAAATACTGTCTGATCTCACTTACATGAAGAATCTAAAATATATTATTTTTTAGATACTAAAATATTAAGCAAATATTAAACATAAAAATATTAAACAAACAAACAAAAAACCAAGCTCATTGACAGAGAACAGACTGGTGTCTGCCAGAGGCTGGGGGTGGAAGTGAGCCAAGTGGGTAAAGGGAGTCAAGAGGTACAAATTTCCAGTTATAAAACAAGTAAGTCTCAGGCACACAATGTATAGTAGGGTGACTACAGTTAATAATATTGTTATCACATATTTGAAAATTGCTAAGAGAGTAGATCTTAAAAGTTCTCATCATAAGAAAATAATGTGCCACTCTGTATGGTGACAGGTGTTAACTAGACTTAGTGTGGTGATCACTTCATAGTATGTACAAATATCAAATCATTATGCTGTACACCTGCAACAAATAGCATGTTGTATGTCAATTATCTCTCTATAAAACAAACAACAAAACACAGGTTGCAGGGGCGCCTGGGTGGCTCAGTCAGTTAAGCGTCTGCCTTCAGCTCAGGTCATGATCCCGGGGTCCTGGGATCGAGCCGCACATCGGGCTCCCTGCTCAGCAGGGAGTCTGCTTCTCCCTCTCCCCTGCTTGTGCTTTCTCTCTCTTTCTCTGTCAAATAAATAAATAAAATCTTTAAAAAACAACAACACAGGTTGCTGGGACCTAAGGAGAGTTTCTATTCATTAGATGTGGGCTGGGGCTCACAATGTGCATCAATACCTATCATGTTCCCACAGGTGATACTGATGCTGCTATCTGGGGACTACACTTTGAAAACCACTGTTAGATTAAAGAGTCCTATCAAGTGCCATGAAAAATGGCCCATGCCAATACATTATGATGTTTTAATACATCAGGGACAAAAGAGAAAAATCCTAAAAGCAGGGGTGGGGGAGGGAGATGAATTCAAAGTCTCAGGAATCAAAATAGCATGAAACCTCTACTGCAAAATTTTCGAAGCTGCAAGGCAAAGGAGCGATGTCTTCAAAATTCTGAAGGAAAATGATTTTCAACCTAAAATTCTATACCCAGCCAAAACTATGAAGCAAAAGTGAGAGTGGGAATGAAACCATTTGGGGTATGCAAAAGTGTCTAAAACGTTATACCTCCCAGGCACTTTCTCAAGAAGCTACTGGAGGATGTGTTTCATCCAAACAAGGAAGTAAACAGAGAAAGATACTGAGTCCTTGAAAGAGGAAAAGGGCAAAGGGAATTCTTAACTACTGGCAATGGGAAGTCCGAGGGTGACAGATACGCTACAGACCTCAACTGGAGAGCAATGCATCCAGAGAAGAACGGAAGGATGCAGCTCCCCAGGACAAATGTCTCCAAGGAAAAACAAAACAGAACTGGTAAGATTATATGACAGGTTTGGCCATATGCAAAATTGTACTGAGAAGGCATTTTACAGAGCTGTTGAAGGGTGTGGGAAGACAGAGCCAGAGATTCAAAGAAAACCAAGCAAAGAAAAAAATGAGGCAATTCACTCCAGGAAAAACAAGAAAGTTGTACAAGAAAGGAAATGTAAACAGAGCATCCAACAAAAAGTTATATTAGAAGAGGAAATGTAACCAGAATACTTGCCTCAAAAGTAAACAGTATTTTCAAAGTCAATAATGAAATCACTGAACATGGATTTAACCATAAATTCTGATCTAAACATCAAGGGGGTGGGGCAGGGGAAGAGGGGAGCAAGAATCAAAATCCTCATCTACCAAAACAAGAAGTCAACAAAGGAGCTGGATGAATCCAGAATGGCAGTGCATAGATTATTTAGAAATAAGGAAGGAAATACCAGAAGAAACAACTAAAACAGTTGAAAGTGGTTGTCCTTAGGGAGTAGGATAAAGATTGGGAAAAAGGCCAGGGGACTTCTGTTTTTGTTACAGCCCCTCAGAACTATCGGATTTTTTAAGCCTTGTGTATGTAGTATCTTGATAAAAATAAATATTGATTTTATAGAGCAACTATAAAAGGAGCTGTGACATTCTCCACTACAGCGCTCCTGTAGGACCCTAGGTGGAGTCCAAGGGGCACCTTCCCGGGTGGCATTATTTATCAGCTCAGCCCTCTTCCTCTCCCAAATGCGTTCTCTCCATCTCCTCCTATTTTGTCAGCCAGCAACTGAGTGGCTGTGTGCCAACCCTCCTTCACTGGCAGTTTCCAGACTGTGCCTCTGGGACTCTGCATGCACTGTGCCTTCTACCTGGAAGGCTATTCATTCTTTCCTTCTCTCCCCACAGCCCGACAGATTAAGGATGGTTTATAGTTCAGGCCTCTAACACTTTGTCTTTAGCCAGCCTCCTCTCCCACCTAATTTGGGCTAAGTGTTCCTCTTTCCCACAGCCCCTCTGCCCCACGGATGCTCTCAGCACTGTGAATGCCCCTCCAGTGTTTGGCTTTCCCACAACACTATGAGCTCTATGAGGGCAGGAATCCTGTCTTACTCACCGTAGCCCCAGGACAGGTTGATGATTATGCAAGTCAATGATTATGCAAATAGTTGAATACATGACTCACATTAAGTAAGGGCTCAATAAATATTTGAATGAGTGATTTAATGATTCACAAAAAAATGCAGACCTCTCCCTCCATCCAAAATATGGCTCCCTTCTACCATCTCCATTCCACCATCTGCTCTCCTTCCTACAAGGTCAAACCTCTTAAGCAGGGTGGCTATGGCTGGTACCTCACCTTCCAATCCACTCACTCACCCCTCAGCCCCAAAAAGAAGCCAAGGCCCCTTGGTGTGACCAGGGTCAGCTCCAGTAGGGCTTTCTAACTATCAGAGTTGGCACCAAAATGCAGTAAGCAATTTAGGGACCATCTGCCCAGCCCAGAGAGAAAGCAATCCCCTTAGTTTCCCTAACCCCAGACCCAAAGTACAGCTCTCAGAGGTCTGGAACCCAGGCTAACCAGAGGGAACAGGGTTAGCTCTTGACTTGGCCTGCCTAACAGGGACAGACAGCGTCCTAAACTAAGAGATTGGCTCTACCCAGTCTTCCCCCCTTCCCTGTCCACTTTGCAGGCCAAGAGCTAAGATTCTAGCCCTCTGAGCTGCCATGCCTTGGCAACTCCCTGCTAGTGTCTTCCATAGGAAAGGTATGTGGCCTGGCCTGGGGTGCCGCGAGAGCTGGAGGTAAGAAGCCTGAGCGCTCAGCATTAGCCAGACACACAGTAGGCGCTGGAGGGTAAAAACCCACCATGCATCACTCCCAGGGTTCCAGAAGCCAAAGCAAATCTGGCCTACGCTAGGTCCAGGGAAAAGGAACCAGCATCTGCAACCCTGGAAAGCCTCGAGGTCGCCAGCCTGGGTCAGGGGCATCCTGCCGCCCCACCCCCACGCGCCACGTGACCTCAAAGGGCCGCCAGGGGTTTGGAATGTGGCGACCCAAGCTGTGCCCCTAGAGGGGCCCGCAGAGCAGCGGTGGAGGGAGGGGCCTCACCCGGGCCGGAATGACTGGAGGGCTGGGGGCGGGGCTCCGGAGGGGCCCCTTCTTTCCTTTCCCACGGCGCCAGTCGTTGGCTTTGGGGGACGGAAAGGGGGGGGAAGCAAGGGATGGAGGAGGTTTGGCTTCGTCTAAGGAACCTGTAAATGCGGCCCAGAAACTCGATCTGCTCCAGTCGCTTCCCTATTTAGGAGAAGGGCTGGAGCGGGGCGATTAGTGGCTGCTGGGGGCGCAGGTCACGTGGCCACCTAGGACTAAGTGACGGGGAAGAGGGGCGAGGCTGTGCACGGGAGGAACCTGGATTGAGGCGGGTGGGAGTCGCAGCACCCACCCCAAATAGCACCATTTGTCCTTATCTTACACTCTCGCACACTGACCGTGGGATGGGGAGGTCTAGGGTCTGCCCTGCTGCAGGTTCATCTACCCAACGAGCCCTTTGAATGCCTGGGCGAACTGTGTCTGTTGGTTTCACCAAGCCTCCATTGGCCTGAGTCTAGTTTCCAAAGCTCCGGGCAGATAGGACTCCCGAGTCCCAGGCTCCGGTGTCTGTGCTGTCGGTTAGGCTCCCAGGCTCCACTCTGGGTCCAGGACTCCCACTTCCTGAGGGGTAGAAAAAGTGCCTACGATGCTGGCATCCTGCCTCCCAGCCTCCCTGGCTCAGTGCCCCAGGAGTACAGCAAGGAGGAAGATGCCTCCTGGGACTGGCTTCCAACAGAGCCTACTATGTGCCAGGCTCAGTGAGAGGCATCAGGAGTGCGGAGAAAAAAAGATAGTACCTGCGCTCAAGTACCTGCCCACTTATAGTGGGGGGGGGGGGGGGCAGTCCAGAACAATCAGAATGAAAATAGGAGCACAGAGAAGCATCTCAGACAGACCTGGGAGGATTTGAGGAAGAAGTGGCAATTGAAATGTATTTGATAGGGGGAGGAGTCAGCCACAGAGAGGAAGCAAGGCATCCAAGCAGAAAGAACTGCATGTGCAAAAGCATGGAGGCAAAGGGTGTCAAAGAATCACAGGTGCTTGGTTTCTCTGGACAGAAGCATGGGTGGGTGTGTGGAAGGTGTAGGAGATGGGGTAGGTAAGCCAACAGGAGCCAGATCTTGGAGACCATCTGTGCCCAGCTAGGCATCTGAGCTCCATCCTGAAAGTTCCACATAGGCAGGATGAGATCTGCATCTTCTAGGAGAGCTAGGATTTGAATTTGGGACCTAGAGAAGGAAAGAGGTTGGTTAGGAGCCTCTTGCCAGCCTCCCTTGAGGTAGCAGCCAGGAATGTAAAGGAGGACAAGGCCTGACTAATAGTACTTGGAAGGGGAAGAGGCCTAGTCTGCAGGACTGATTGGGGGTGGACATGAGGAGGAAGAGTCTTGGGTGACCTCAGGTTTCTAGCTTGGGGAACTGGGCAGATGCAGAAGGAACAGGTCTGGAGGGAAGGCTGATGCTGGTGAGAGTGATATTTCCTAAACACTCCCAGTGTTTCAGGCACTAACTCTTCACATATTATCTCATTTAATTCTCACAATAACCTATAAAGTAGGTACTAGTGTTATCCCCATTTTAATATGAGGAAGGTAGTCAAAAGGTTAAGTAACTGAGCAGTAGAGTTGGGATGATCAGCATGCCTGCACCTTGCAGAATGAATCTCCCCCAATCTGAGGCCCCAGTGAGGTGTCCCAGGCTACTCTATAGAGAAGCTATACCCACTCCCATTAGCTCTTCCCCAGCCCCCAGGATCTGGCACCCCCACCAACTGTTCACTCCCCTGTCCCCTCAACCCGACCCGACCCAACCCACCGCCCCCTCAGGACCTTGCTCTGAGCAGCCAGGACAGGAGTGAGCAAGCCTTGTGACAGGAGGGCACAGGGCTCTGGAACCCTGGCGCTTAGACCCCACCTTCCCAGTTATAATACAAAACGGAACTGAGACTCTGCAGGGACAATCAGAGAAACCAAGAAAATGGATGTGTTCCGTTTGTAAACACTTTTTTTAAATGGAACATTTCAGTGACATCAGAAGGTCACAAAAGGTGTCCCTTGGCCCAACCCTATGTTTATTTTCTGTGGTGAAAGGGGCAGGGTTCTGGAGCAGCATGCACCTCCCTGGGAGGAAGCCCCTCCAGCTCTGTTTCCCTTTCCCAAAGCTTGGCTTAGGAACACCGGGTCCCACTCCAGCAGCTACAACAGACAGACAGGGACAGCCGCTCCTTTGAGCCCCACCCTCACGGCCCCAGGGTTCTGGCACTCGGTGGGAGTGGGGGGGGGTGTGCTTCTGTTTTCCTACTGCCCCTCACCAAGGCTCCAGGTGAGGTAAGGGTGAGGCAAAGGGATGAAGCAGGTAGGTGAGCTTTCTCTCGGGAGAGCTGTCAGGCCCAAAGAGCCCTGGCTTCAACTGTCACCCTAAACCTAATTAAACAGCCTACCCAGTCACACAGCCAGCACCTGGCCCCGGGCCTAGAGGCAGGAGGTTATTGAAGAGGCTGTTTTAGGCAGAAGTGGGAATGTCCACCTACCTCCCGCTTCCACCACCCGCGTAACCGAGAGCTTTCTCAGGTGGAGACCTCTAATCTGGGAGCCGAGCAGGAAGAGGCCCATGGCCTACCTGTGTTTGGGGGTTCCAGGCTCCAGTAACTCTGACACTGCCTTTTAATTTCTGGAGGCACAAAGATTCCCACCAGGTTTCTCGGGGACCTTCCCTCATCTGTCGCCCCCACCCTGAGATCTATTTGCGCCCTTGTGCCTCTCTCTAGTCTTGGAAGGGTTTCTGTCTATTTTCTTATACATAAACCTTGCTTTGACCTCAGAACAATGGGGACTTGAGTGCCATCTCCTGCATCTTTTAGGGACAGCTAGACCCTATACAGAGAAGGCCTCTACAACAGACAGGAGATATAGTTGTTCCAACCGTAAGTCACTACCTGGTAGTGGGTCATGAAATCAATTGGGGGGTCATGGCCAGCACCTTGAAAACATGAAATACAAGATAGAAAACAGAAATATCAGGGGGCGCCTGGGTGGCTCAGTCCATTAAGTCCGACTCTTGGTTTTTTGGCTCAGGTCATGATCTCATGGGTTGTGGGATGGAGCCTGGAGATGGGCTCCGTGCTCAGCGGGGAGTCCGCCTGAAGGGTCTCTCCTCTGCCCCCGCTCCCCACCCCTCACCCACACACACATGCACGCCCTCCCTCTCTCTTTCTCTCCCTTGAATAAATAAATCTCAAAAAAAAAAAAAAGCTTGTACTCAAAAAAGAAAATATCAGAGTGCATGTACATAGCAAGGGTAAATACTGTCCCAGGAAACTTGTTTTAGTTATCTTACAATATAAAATGTGTTTCTTGCTGTGGGGCTCTGAACTCCTGGACAAAAGAGCACTGGTTACGACACAGAGTCAAGACTCACACAGCAAACACATAAGGCTGCCTGCCCTGTGGCAGGCAACACGCTAGGTACAAGAGACACACTAATAAATAATACATAATTCATTAGTCTCAATAATCTCAATCCATCTTCTGGTTGGGAAGCTGATAAGCAAACTGTCAGTTGCAGGGCAAAATGTTAAGTGCTTTAAGAGAGTGTGTAGGAGGCTTTAAAGCCCTAATGTGAGACTGGGTATCTGGGAGGGCTTCCCAGAGGAGGTGATGCAATTAGCGTTCTTAGCAAGAAAAGATAGTGACTAGGTTCTAGTATTTCCTCCATTCTATACATAGGAAAGGAACTATGGTAAAGGTTCAAGAATTCTAGTCTTGAAAGTCTAAAGACAAATTCTAGTCCTGCTTCCTCCTCTTAATAAGCTTATGAGAGACCTTAGGTAAGTCAATTAACCTTTCCAGACCGTTTCCTCATTGACAAAATGGGCATAAAATTGCTCTGTCAGCCTCAAGGAAATGAGATTAAATGAGATAGAGAGGGTATGTGAAAGTATTTTGTAAACTATAAGTGGGGGAGGGACTGTCGCCATGGATGAGGAAACAGAAGCCTAAAAAGGTGGAATGTCCTGCCCACCACTACAGAATTGGGGGTAGCAGGTGTCTCTCAATCCTCAGTTCTCAGCTCCTGCCTGCACTCTTCCTCCTGCCATCCCAACCCAACTACCTTGCAAAGGGGCAGGGGGCAGGGCCCAAAAAGGGGCCCCCACACCCTGACTACTGAAGATTTACCTTTAAGAATTCTATCGGTTTAGTGATCTTTTACTAATGAGGGGAGATAAATACGTAAGAACGCTTCCCTGGGGCGCCTGGGTGGCTCCCGTTGGTGAAGTGTCCCATTAAGTGTTCCACTCTTGATCTTGGCTCAGGTCATGATCTCAGGGTCGTGAGATAGAGCCCCTGTGTCAGGCTCCAAACTCGGCACAGTCTGCTTGTTCCTCTCCCTCTGCTCCTCACCCTGCTCGTGTGTTCCTTCTCTCTCTCACTCTCAAATAATCTTAAAAAAAAGAAAAAAGAACTCCTCCCTTTCCCCTTCCGTTAATGAATTAAGATGTACCCAAACTCAGTTTTAAAGTTACATAAGCACCATTCAGATCTTCTGTAACAGCTTTCATCTTGGAAAAACAGCATTTCCACTAATATGGTGTTATATAAAAAGGTTTTGTGTATGTGTGTGTAGGAACAGAAGAACCAGGCACACATGAGCACTATTAAGGCACACAGGCTGATACACATCACAACCTCACCTGTCCTCATGAAGGAGGGACCGTGAGGGGACAGGTATTTGATGGTACCTGGGGATTTAAGATGTGACCTACTTGTCCTACACCCCCCCAGTGAGGCCTGGTGTAAGTTGGGCAATGGAAACTGCAGAGGGAAGGCCATCAGCTGCTCCCACTTGCCGGGGACCAGAGAAGTCCTGACCCTCTGGAAGACCCTTCCTTGGTAGGTGAGTTCCATTAAATCATTGACTATTAGGTTTGGAAGGAGCTCAGAAGTCACCTGGTACAGTCACCCTACATCACTCCTGCCAGCCTTGAACAACCCATGTCACCTGTGGACAGATGTAGCTCACTGGAAAGGGCCTGATATTGAGCTGAAACTTGCCTTTCTGGAACTCTCACTCGTTGGGAGCAAATGTGTGTATATCCCTCACCTAAAGCCTTGAAAAGTCCAGGAACCATAGCCAGGGGAGGGTGCCTGAGGCCTAAGAGCAAAGGAGGGCAGCACTGAGTCAGCCGAGCAAAAGCTCTTCCCTTAGAGAACTCTATCCATCTAATCTGAAGCTGGGACGACAGGGGAAGGGGGCGGGAAGGAGGTAAGCCCTGAATGGGAATGAGTGAGTGGCTCTGAGCAAAGCCCTGCGACTCAGGTCTCATTAGAACTGTAGGTCAGACAGTCCCGAGGTCAGTTCCAGTTCTGATATTCTGGGGTCCCAAGTCCGCCTCCCACCCACATCCCTTTCAAGATTCACTGGTTGTACTTTTATGTGAAACTGGGGGTCCACGATTCGAGGGCCAAGCAGGAAGTAAGAACACTGCCCCGAACCCTCCCATCCTGGCCGGATCTGGGTTAGGATTCGCGGCTTGCCCTGGTTACCCGAAGGGCGGAACCATTCCACCTTACCCGAGAACCGACGCACAGACGTGAACACACCAGCCCGAGTAGGGAAACGTGAGCTTTGGAGTGTCCTTTTAAGTAGTTGGGAAGGGGGTGTGGCCGAGGAGACTGGGAGGCCTCAGCCGGGCGAGGGGGGAGTGGCCCGGGGGCGTGGCCGTAGCGACTGGAATGTTGTTGGGTCCTCGCACCGCATAGTAAGGAGGGGCCACGCCTCTTTTCTCCGAGAGGGCCAATCGGAGCGCAGGAGCGGTTTCAAGTCTCCCCCGCCAGCCTGCCCGCCCGCCACCCCACCCCCCTCGGGGATTCGCTTTTTCCGTAACAAAATAGCAAAGCTCCGGATGTTCCGCAGCCCCGGCCGCTCACGGGTGGAGGGTCCTGGGGCCTAGGACAGTGCTCTGGAGAGGGAGGCGCTGGCGGGCCGTGGAGCGGCCAGGTCGGGGGCCGCGAGGCGCGCGGGGGTGGGCGCTGCAGCCGCGGGTTGTTTATCCGGAGTACGGAGGGGAGGGGGGAGCCTGGAAACCGCCCCGTGTCCCATTTCCTCCTCTTGTTTTCGCTCCGGATTCTCCATGTTGGACCCAAACTGAGGAGCCCGGAGCTGCTGCCGGGGGATCGGGGCCGGGGGCACCCGGGGGAGCCGCTGCCCGGGCCGCCTGCCTTCCATACAGGCCGCCTCCCTTCCCGGCCCAGGGAGGAAACGAGAGCAGGGATGTGAACAGCTGTGGGAGTCCGAGTCTCGGGAGCCGGAGCCGGAGCGGGCCCCCGCCCAGGCCCCCCAGCCCAGCCCAGCCTGCGCGCCCGCCGGTCCTCCCGCCCAGCCAGCCCGGGCCCGCGGGATTGTTAGATGGAACACGGCTCCATCATCACCCAGGCGCGGAGGGAAGACGCCCTGGTGCTCACCAAGCAAGGTAGGGGCAGCAACTTCCCAAAACTTTGCGTCGCCCCCGCCCGGGTGGGGGGCTAGCACAGCCCGCAACCCGAGTCCGGGTCCCTGACCTCCTGGGGATCAGAGCCGGCGATTCCGACCCGACTCCCTATTCCATCCGCCCCCGCGTCTCTGTCCGCACTCAGACCCCTGATGGGGCTGCGCGGGGCCCGGGCTTCTGGCGCCCGAGGGGGAGGGGCGTCATCGCGCAGCTGTCACCCCGTCCTGCACCCCCTCCCCCCGTACGCAGAGAATGAGGAGTAGCGCTGGAAGCGCGAGTCACCCGCGTCCGTCCCCCTCCCGAGTTGGGAGGTGGGGTCGTCACTTTCCCACACGACTGCGCGCAGCCGCCCCAGGGCCGTGGGGGAGAGGGGTGGGGAGGAGGACGGAAGGGTCCCGAGCTGGAATGGAGCGGGAACTGGAGAGTCCAGCACTTCCCAGTGCCCCCCCAAGCCCGAGGTCGCTTTGCCGCGGGCGGTGACGGTGTCCTGCGGGACTTGGGACCAAGTTCACCGCCCGGAGGCGGGGGCGGCCGCGGTGGGGGAGGGGCCGAGCCTGCGGGACCCGACTGGCCCGCCCGCGGCCCTGCTCTGGGCCCGGGACCTCGGCGCTCTGGCCCGGCTGCCTGCTGCCGCGTTCGCTGAGCCTACGAGCCCGACCCCGAGGCCTGGCCGGAGCCCCTCCCTGCCCCGGTGCGCTTTCCCGGGGCCGCGGCTGCACACACAGAGCCGCGTTTGTTTAGCCGGGGAGCGGTGTCCCTGGTTACATAATTCGCCGGATGGCATCAGACCCGGCGTGTTTCTGAATCGCGCAGCGAAAAAGTGCGAGTTCTCCGTGGGCAGCAGCTCGCGGCCCCCGCCTTCCTGCGGGTCAGGTGGAGACGCTAGGGGGTCGCGGGCCCTCTCTGGGGTGGTCTTGGGGACAGGAGCGGGGTGAGGCCGAGGTCTCTCCGGAGGGCGGGGAAAGGTCGCTGCCCGAGGGTGCAGTTTCTCTTAGTTTGGTCACTCGAAGCCCCGAAACTCTTTTTTCCCCTCCCCCACGTTCCTCCTCGAGCCTTGAGGAATGTGTCTAAAATAGCGGACAGAATTTTCCTCGGGGAGTAAGGACTAGCGTCGTTTTTTTTGTTGTGTTTTTGTCTGTTTGTTGATTTTGGTTTTGGTTTTTTGGGTTTTTTTCTGGAGAACTTCCCCGGACTGGGGCCACTTGGCCCTGCGACTGGGGAGCGCACGCTCTTCGTACCAAATCCCGAGCGTTCCTGCCCTTCCCTCGACCACCCAGAATAGGATGTGCAGGGCCAAGTACTGCAGTTGAACATACTGAGGCCTAGACCTAGGCCAGCTGCGGGTCCTCGGGGTCATCCACATCCCCCTATTTGGAAACATTAGGCAGCAGGTCACTTATTCCTGGGGTTCACAGTCCCAAGTAGCTCCCTCAACTTGCCTAGGTGCAAGCTGAGCTGCTGGTGTCAGCCTTTCCCTAATTGCTGGAGTGGAATGGGGTGGAGGAGCACTGTATGCTTTCTGCATTGCTGGTCCTTCCTTAAATAAGCTTGCCCTGAGGAGGGGGAGAGCTTTGCCTGCTTGGATCCCAGCCCCCAAAAAGCCCCTGCTCCTTGTGCCCTGCGCTCCTGGCTGCATCACTAACAAGGCTGTGTGACCCCAGGGACAACTTTACCTCTGCTGGGCGCCCAGCTGTGCTGAGGCTTTCTGTGTTGAGCACTTCACTCCTGCCTGTTCCCAGTCTCATCCCAGGAAAGGACTCCAGGAGGAAGCCAGAAGTGAAGAGATTTGGGTGTGGAAGGATTCCAGAGGGCTCCCTGTAATGACAAGTGGGAAGAACCATGCTGTGCTTCCCTTCTCTGTCTGGTCCTCCTCTTGCAGGGGCTCTGGAGGGTGTCTTCCTGGTGAGGGGATCACACCAGGAGTGAGAGAGAGCAGGACTGCTGAAGGGGCAGCTTACATATCGGAGCTGGAAGTTTCAGCCACCAGGGCCAGTGGCGGGGAACAGAAGAGATGACAGCAGGAAGCAGAGCAGCTGACTTATTGACAGCATTCAGTTGCTGATGTTGGTTGGATTTTCTTGGGAGTTACGTTTTTTGTTTTCTTTTTTGTGTGTGGTTTGTTCTTCATCTCCCTGGAGGAATCTGAATTCTCAAGGCAGCAGCCATGGGTCTGTCTCTCTCCATGTAATTTGACTGCATTCCGGAGAAGACATAACTATTTTCCTGGGCTGCTCGGGCAACCAGCAAGCCAACTTTCTGAGTCTCTCATTATTTACAAATCCTGCATCCTTTTTTTTTTTTTAAGCGGGGGTGGGGAGTAGATGTTTTAATGATCTCCTTTAGGAGTTCCTTGCTGCCGCCCCCCCACCTCCCCAGCATCCCATCTCTCTACCCTGCCTGCCTCCCTTTGGAAAAAGGGGAAGGGGTGTGATGCAGTTTATTAACAGGTCAATTTCTAGGAGAAAAAAAAGACAAATTGCTGCTCCCAGCTTGGGTGGCTTTTTAGTGAAGTTGTTTGCCATTGTAGGGCTCTTGGGGTTTTTGTTTTTGTTTTTGTTTTTTCCTTTTTAGCATTCAGTTCTTGGAGCCTTAAGGCTGGCTGGGTGTGTTGATGATTCAAAAGTAATTACAGTAAGGGAAGTAGAACAAAGTTACTGAAAGCATTGATGATAAAAGGACCAAAATTGGATCATCTTCCCAGACAGATGGGTGAAATGGCTTCCTGGTACAGCGAGGACAGGGTTGTGTGTAACATCAAAAGTAGAAAAGAAAAGTTAATATCAGTTTGGCCAGAGAATGGCCATTTATTACAGCCCCGTAGGAGAGTGTAGCCCCATTGCTGGGAGGCTGTGCCATGGGCTTTGGAGTTAGATGGGGGAAAGCCAAGGAAACAGGACGAATCCTGTAACCTCCCAGTGTGAGATGAGAGGGTGCAGGCAGCCTCTTTCAGAGCTTATCGTGACCCGCCGGTCCTGTGGGGCAGTCAGGACCTTTTTTGTTTTCCATGAGACCTGACGGCCCCTCGTCTCAGGGAGAGATGACGATGCAGTGAGTGGTCTTCTCGCCTGTGAAACTGCACAGGTGCCGCTAGCTGACCAGCCCTCGGAATTAGGACGATGGCGAGTTTTTCTAGCTCCCACTTTCTCCCCATAAGGGAGACATTCTGCTTTATTCTTTCATGAAAAAGCTCAAACACCTTTCCTTATAGTTGTAGGAAGGCCCTAGCGTAGGACAAGTGTTGTTGGGGCTTTCTTCCTAGTTGGCTCTTTGTGGGCCCAGGGTGCATGTTCATAGCTGGCTCCTCTCCTCTCCCTGCCCAAGCTCAGTCTTGGCCTCTTTGTGGCTCTGAGGCTCCCCCACAAGTCTCCTTTGGCGTTTTCCCTCCATCTTGGAATAGGGTAGGGGCCTGTGTGGTGACTCAGAGGCTGGTTTTGCTCCCTCAGGAAGACCCCAGGAGAGTGCTGCTAACTCAGCAACAAAGTTGGTGAATTTCTACCATCTTGAGGAGGAGGAGGCGAGGCCAAGGAGGCGAGGCCAAGGAGGCGAGGCGGGGAGCTGGTGCTCCTGCTGCCTTTGACTTGCCAGGCTTCCAGCGGAGCAGGGCTTTGGAATGGGGGGGGTGGGGGAAGCCCTGCAGAGCTGGCACAGGTGGTGGCGTCCTGTCTCCTCCTCAGCTATCGGGGTCTTAGAGAAACTGGCACTGGAAAGACTGTTTCATTCTCCACGAGGACCTCCACATCCGTTAACGATCGTGGACTTTGTCGAAACGATGCGACCCCCGTAGAAGTCCCACCTCTAGCCGAGGTGCGCTGCTGCCTTTCCACGGAGAATGAAATTGTAGCAGTGGACGAGAAGGGAAAGGAGAGATGGCATGTAAACGTATGCATGTGTACGTGCAGATGTGTCTCCCTTCCTCTTCTTCCTGACCACTTTTGGGTAATTTAAGCTAGTGTCCTTTAGTGCCATCTTGGGAAGTTTGGTGTTTGGGTGAAATGGGAAGGGATGGAGGGCCTGGCCAGGTGAGGCTGGGCAGCAACTGAAGTGCTCACTGTTACTTCAAATAATTGTTCCAGGAGCAAAGTTAGTTGCTTCAGGCCTGGGTGCACATCCCTACTTTTCCTGTTGGCAGTGAGACATCACAAATCATGTTAGTGCTTGGAGTGACTTCTCTGTAAAATAGGAATGTTGATATTTCCACTTCTATAATGCCTCATACTTAGGAGGTGATTGAGAAATGTTAATGCCCTTATTTTTTTACACTGCTAGACCACCCCTCCTTCGTTCCTCCTCCTTTCCCCCAAGGACACAGTGCGAACAGCGCAGGGTCATGTGGGTTTTATTGTTAAAGACAGGTGGCTGGGGGTCAGAGGGGACACTGATGTGGGGGCTTGGCCCTTCTGGAAGGATCAACCTCTGAGGCCCACAAGCAGGCTTGCTGCACAGACCCCTTCTTTGTGCCAGTGTGACTTGGGATGGGGTTTTATCTGCACTCCTTCGAGCAGCATGCGCCTTGGGGCATTTGCCGCTCCACTGGCGCCTGGGCATCTGGGGGTGGGAGGAGGCCAGGGGGCCGTGCACCTCCTGGGAAGAGTCTCTGAAGTCTAAACCTTCTGAGCAGTTGCCCAGCCTCTCAGAAATGGATGTAATGAATGCTTGAGACAGCCATGTGCCGCTTTCTCGCCCTGGCCACGTTTGCTTTGAGAGTTAATGGACCCAGTGAGAGTCACGTTTCTTTTAGGGAATTCTAGTAACAAGGAGAGAAATAAAAAACTAGGGTTTTGAAGAGAAATAGATGTTCTTAAGCTGTGTCTTTGCTGCTGTGGTTTTGGGGTACAACAGTGAGAAAGCACAGAAGCAGCATTAAATTGCTTTTTATCCTGTCTTGGGCCGGCTTGCTTGTGAAGCACAGAATTAACTCACTTGTCTCGGGGTCATGGGACTGGGTGTGGCCCTGACATGATCCCCTCCCTCTTCTGAAATGGAGACATGGTTGCCAACTGGGATATAGATGAGCTCACTAACATGTAACTCTTAGGAAGGAACTGGTAGAAATCAAAGTGGAGAAATTGACTTAGAACTGGAAGCCTCTCTGGACCAGAGGCCAGCTAGAACAGGGTTTCTTTGTCCAGCAAAGTGCCCAGCCCTTTCAGGTCCATGTGCCTGCACCAGGTCTGTTATTACAGAATGGGTACTCCAGGGAGCACCCAGCCTCCCTCAAGGCAGGAGCTGTGTATGTCCTGTTTTATCGGTCAGCTGTTCTAGGGGTTATCCTTGAACCTCCTGACATTTCCTTTCCCTTTCTAGGTGCACCTAGTCCTCCGCTCTGCCCCCTAAAAGTCAGACTTTGCTCTTACTCTCTTTTTATTCTATACTTTTTTTTTTAATCTCCTGACATATGAATACCTTTTTCATCCTGTAGGATTTGCTCTTCCCCACCCTCACTGTTCTCAAGGAACAAGTGTGGCCCCATTCCCAGTGAGAGCCAGGCAGATTCATGGGAAGGCTGAAATCGCCTAGCACAGGCTTGTGCAAATGACTTCCCAGTGTAGTAGATCCCAGCTCTTCTGTTTCCATAGCAGAATGGGGCCTGTAAGAAGAGACAACAGGCTTGGGTCTTTTGACTCAGTGATAGAGAGAGCAAGTACTCCTACAAAGGAAAACCAGACCCTAGGGTACAAGTCCTCTGGGACATGCAGAAACACTGAGCCAGTGAGATATGGTGGGGAAAGGGACCAAGGGGACATTGGCTGAATCCAGTCCTGGAAGGGTTAGTCAAGGACCACTGGCAACCCTTAGGCATTGGCCCTCAACCAGGGACACACATCAGGATCTCCTGTGACTCTTACTAAAAATATAGACCCCACCTGGGTCCTGCCGAATCAGAGCATGAGCAGGTGGGCCGGGCATGTGTGTGTTCCAAATGCTCCCTATGATTCTGACAAGTGTCCCTGGAGAAGAGCCAGGTAAACACAGCAGTGGCCCCAGCTGCCTGCTTAGCCCTGAGCAGGAAGAGTCCCCTGGAGGGATCCAATTTTGCTGTTTTATTAAAGAGCCTGTGGCTCCTAAAGGGGAGTCCTAAAGTTTTCTGAGTGTGAACGGACGGAGTAACGATTCTCAACCAGTAATGATCACAGACTATAGAGCACTGACCATGGGCCAGATACTGTTCCTAGCTTTTTATATCTAGTATCTCACTTAATCCTCACACTGACCTGTGAGATAGGAATTAATCTCTGCTTCACAGATGAGGAAAACCTCAGCTAAGAGCTGAAGCACCTTGTCCAAGGCTACGTGGCTAGTTAGTGTCAGCCAGGACTCAGACTCCAGAGTCAAGCCCTAAGCATGACCTGCATGGCCTCTCATTTGCATTGTGTGTCCCCACTTTTTTAAGGTAACCTGAAGCCACCTTGTAAGGGACCCTGTAGTGTAGATCTTTTCCCATTAACCTGTGAGAAAACTGAGCCTCAGAGAGGTTGTGCCTTAGGTGAGACCACAAAGCTGTTGGAGAGACTGAAGTGGGGCAAGAGCTGGGTTTCTTGACTTGTACCTCAGTGCTTTCTCAAGTGTACACACTGGTTAGCTGATCCCAGGTGAAGCTGTGGGGTGTGGCAGGAAAGGTGAGTTTCCATGGAGGTAGGACAGACTCCCCGGCCGACTCCTTCCTGTCCTTATGCAGAGGCCAGCCACTAGAGGAAGATGGAACTGGTTGGCCAACCTCAGAGAGAGAGTGTGTGTGTGTGTGTGTGTGAGTGTGACAGAGACAGACTGTGATTGGTTTTTGTGGAGTCCCAGAAAAGGCCAATTCCCAGGCTTGGCCCTGCCACTACCTCTGTGTCCTCTGGAATGAGAAGAAATCTCTGTGGTCTCCTCCAGTGTGAACATTTTGAGATTGAGACGGAGGTTAGGTAATGAAAGTACCTTGTACTTAATGACTAGCAGTTGATACTAGAGCCAGGACATACCCTAAGCTCCTTATAATTCTCACAGCTCTGTGGAATAGGTAATGTTAGTCTTCCCATTTTACAGGTGAAGCGACTGAGGCCCAAGGCCACACACCTTATATGTGGCAGAGCCAGGATTTAAACCCAAGTCTATGATGCTTTGTGTAAGCACTCTATCGTTCACTGGTTGGAGGAGAGGTGATTGAGGGTCCCTTTGTCCTGTGCCTTCACTGCTCTTTCTGCATCTCACTCATGCATATGTCCCCAAAAGCGGGCTTACGTAGCTGGAGGGGAAAGAAGGCACTGGATTCTTCATGGCTTTTCACCAAATCAAGCATTCCAGAAGTCAGCCAGAGAGCCAAAGCGAGGGCCGAAACAGCCACCAAGAAGATGTTTGTGTCCTGCCTGGCAGGTTTCTCTTAGCCTCCCAGCCTCCAGCAGGGGCCTGCTCAGTACCTCCTCCTGGGGAGAGGGAGGCTCAAGGTGGGCAGGTGTGGTTTCTAGTCCCCCACCATGACATCTCTGCCCTCGGTGGCGTGCATGCGGCGAGGCCTCAGGCAGAGGCAAGAACAGGATCCAGCCCTTCGGGTTCTCCTAGATGGTATCTCTTGTCTGTCTCAGCTACCACCATGGGCCATCGATCACTTCCTGACATCCACTGAGAGCCCTCTGGCATGGGTTTGGGGGCTGAGCCTACTGCTGACACTTGTGTGAGGAAACGGCCCCTTCATCCCTAGTCCAGGACCTGTTGCTGCTTCTGGGAGCCCTGCCCCCACCCCAGCATGTTTCTGAAGTATGATTTTGGGGTTTTTTAAAAGATTTATTTATTTATTAGAGAGAGCACGAGCAGGAGGGGCAGAGGAAGAGAATCTCAAGCTGACTCCATGCTGAGCACGGAGCCGGACATGGAGCTTGATCTCAGGACCAGATCACGACCTGAGCTGAAACCAAGAGTCTGTCACTTAACCGACTGCGCCACCCAGGTGCCTTGAAGTAGGATTTTAAAGTATGTTAGAGTGACCTAGGAGGGTGTTTTGGCAATAACTTGTATAAAGGCTGATTGATAGAGGATCTTGATCATGTTTTAGAAGTTGCCAGGAATCCCCTGCTCCCAAAGCAGTCCTTGAGGGAGCATCCCTAAAAATGAGGCCCTGTGTTGAGATCAGTGACCAGATTGCTGAGGGGGCAGGGAAAGGGCAGGAGGCACGTAGTTAGTGACCTGTAACCCCCCTCCGCCACCCTACAGGCTGCATTTAGGACCCAGGACTAAGAAAAGCCCTCCTGTCTTAGAAGAAAGGGAGATGCAAGGAGCCCTCCTGCCCAGGGAAGGGGGACTATTAGGGGACACCGCACAAGTAAAACAGCTTGGATGCTGGCCGCAGGGAGGGGCCCAGTATAGAAGGGGCTGGTGGGAGCTAAGCAGCATGGCTAAAACCACTTTTAAAAATCCACACCGTCAGATTCACAGCTGCTTTTTGGAATTTTGGGAGCTGGTGCTGAGCTGAGTGAGGCCTGTCTGCCTTTGTCACCTGAAGAGAACAGTGTCAGCAGTTGGGCATTGTGGGAACTGGTGTACCCTCCCCATTGTTTCTAGTCTTTTCTGTGTGGGGGATATCTAGGCATCTCTCAGCCTCTTGTTCCCCTGCCGACTCACCTGCTGGTCCGAGGAGCCCTTCCGTCCACCTGGCACTTCAGGGCCTACCCTTAGCCAAGGCCCAGATGCCCCTTGCTGTGGACCTGGGAGGACTCCTCTCTGTGGGGAGCCCCAATCAGACGTGTCTTGGCTGCAGGGCCCAGGCAGCAGGCCAAGAAGGGCCGGAAATGCTCCAAATACTCTCCTTCCTCCAATAGCTCAGGGGAGGGAGGCCCCTCAGAGAGGCCATTTTATAGTGATAGCCAGGCTAAATCCTTTGCTATGGGGGGATGGGAAATGGTGGGGAAGGAAGTACTTCTGAGGGAACCAAGAAAGCATCCTTCTACGTGAATGGGCTTGTTAAAATCCAATTGCCTGAGCGCTTGCCTTCTGCCGCCTCCCAGGCGGATGTGTGAGGAGTTCCTTTGCTGGGACACGAAGCTGTGTTGTTGGCAACAGTGATATCTGAACCTGACCTTCAGAAGAAGGTTAAAAATAGTGTTGTCCTGGCAAAGCCAGTCTCCGTCTTGGGGGGGGGGGCGGGCGGTGTGTGTGTACATGTACGTGTGCGCACGCAGACCTGTACACGCAGGAGCTTCTGAGCAAATAGCGTCCCCATCTGGTGCTTCTTGGGGGCAGCAGTGGTAGACAGAAGGGGAGAGGGCACTGTTCATCTCAAGTGGAACAGCCTCACCTGCTTTCCTGTCATTTGCAGAATATTAGCCAGGGTGTTTGCAAGCTGGAGAACAACTTCCCTAGTGGGTTTGGAAGTAGGTATATAGGGATGCCGTGCTCATGATCAGAGTTCCTTTGGCACCTTTCTCATGGCTCCTCTTCTTGAGCTTCAACCACATGCTGGGGGTGGGAGGGCCCCTGACCTCCTGTTGCTGGCCTCCTACAGTGAGGTCCAGTGTTGCTAACGAGGGGTCATCTCCCCTTCAGTAACTCAAACGAGCACGGCACTTGGCTCTGGAGTTGCCACAGCACATTACTATGCCAACAGCAAGCTTTGTTTATCCCTCCATTCCGGAGTGAGGTCTTGGTGTTGGCCCAGGTAGCGGATGAGGAAACCAAGGCTCCAAGAGGCTGTGTGTCGGAGTCAGTAACTGGCAGAGGCTGGCCCCCAGCCCAGGGGACCCTGGGAACAGAGCGCACCTCCCATGTTCTGCCACCTCTTCACGCCCTGCCTTGGCAGGAAGCCTTGCAGCGATGAACTGGAGGAGTGGCCTGGCTTCCTCGTTCTCAGCCACCTGCTCACTGTCTTCTTAAGCCGAGCTCCCCTCGTTAGGTCTGTGCTGGTCCTCTCTGACACTCGGCCCCAAACCAGATGTTTGGCACAGAGGGAGCAAGGTGCACATCAGCAGCTGGGCAGGAGAGGAGGGGTGCCCACAAAGCGCAGGCAGCAAGAGGGATGCAGGGGGGAGAACAGCTGGTTCTGGGGCTACATGGCACCCATTGGCATCCTGCCCTCCCAGGTTGGGAGATCGTGGGCAACGAAGTCCCCAGGGGCCCGTAAAGCCTCTTGTGCCTGGTGTTCCTGTCCTGGGAGGGGGGGCCAGTGCTCCTCCCCATCCTGCACGGAGGGGTCAGGGGTGGCCTGCACCTAGCTGTCGGGGACACAGTACTGAGTGCTGGCTGAAAGGAGCCCTTTGAAAGGCTCTTTGACACAAGTTTCAGATCCCACTCTGATGAGTGCCCCCCTTCACCCTGAAACCCACTGAACAAAAGCAGGTCTTGGGCCAAAGCTCCTGTCTCCAGCCCCTTCCCTATCCCCTCCCCCATCGTCCTCTTGATTTCCCAGAGGTATCTGTCAGTCACAGCAGGTGCGGGGCTGGGATGGGGGTGAAGCAGACCCTGGAGTGGAGTCCCAGAGCCTTGTACTATTTCACCCCTTGCTCCTTTCATGGTCTGCCGAAGAAGGCGGCTAAGAAGGGGGCTGGGCCCCAAACTAGTCCTTCAGCATTCTAGCCTAGAGAGGAGGAGAACAGACATTCTAAGAGACTGAGAGTGCCCCACTACCTCCCTGGTGCTGTAGGAATAAATGTACTTGATGCCCCTGAGCCCATCGGGGTGGGTAGTGGGTAAGAGCTCTGGCTCTGGGTTCAGGCAGATCAGCTCTAGGCTCAAGTCCTGCCTCTGCTGTCGTCCCGGTGCGACCTCAAGCAGCTAGCTTCGGTTTCCCTTCTGTAAAATGGCGAATTTGTGCCTACAAATGGGTCTGTGGTGAGGATTAAGTGAGGTGATGATGTCAGGTGTTTAACACAGGGCTGGCACAGCCTCGGTTCCCAGTAAGCACGACTGAGGCCCAGAAAGACTGCATGGCTTGCCGCAGGTGCTCAGCTCCTTCAGTGCCCACCTTCCCATCGTCACATAAAGGAGGCTTTTCTGTTTCTCCCTCTTCTGGGCTGTTGCACACCAGTGAAGGCTTCCACAGGTCCTGGCTCTGTGCGAGTGACAGGGCCCTGGAGTTCACAGAGTCACTCCCTTGGCCAGTCAGTCACGGAGCACCTGCTATACACAGGGCCAGAGGCTGGTGAATGTTCTCGGCTGAGGCCGTTGCCCATCAGGAGGCAGCCATGTTGAGGGGAGGCTAAAGAGGCTGTGATGAATTCTCAGAGGCAGTGTTCATAAAGGTAAGGAGGACAGACAGCCTGGAGAAGGGCTGAGGGAAGTAGGGCCCCAGCACAGGGACATGTGGGGGGGGTATTGACCTTGCTGCTGTGGCGCCTGGGGGACCCTCCTCCAGGCGCCACAGCTCTGTGCTCTGTTCGCACCTGCCCCCAGGGTCGAGGCATTTGTGGTCTCTGAGGCCCAGGGGCTGCCTGGTTACATTGTGTTTTTTGAGAAGACCTTTATCCCCTGCTGAGTCCAAACCAAGCTGAGGAGCCCCCACCCCCACCCGGCCGAGCTCTGTGTCTAAGGCTGGAGTGCATCTGCCTGTTGGGCCTCCCGCGGTGGGCACCAGCAAGGCCTCTCTGTGGCCCCAGCCAGCTGCCCCTTTCACCCCCCTGCCTCTCAGGATTACTTAGCCTTCACAGCGTCTGTCACTAAGATGCTGAGTGCATTCTTGACGGCCTCTCTTCAGGAAAGGCCCGGGCTGTGTGGCCTTGTAAGAAAGGCTCCATGCCCGGGTTAAGCCTCTGATTGTGGTTCTGCATGAAGAAACCATAAACCAAAGGAAAAGTGATGGTTCAGCTTTGGTCTTGGAGCTTTGTGTCAGCGTCTGCTTGCGTCCCCCAGCTCGGAATTGAATGTGGGCCATACAGGCAGGTGGAAAAGCTGCCCTTTGCCTCTGATTGCTGCATAGATTTTATTAAGAGTCAGGAAAAGTCCAGGGAGCCTCTCATCCTGCTCTTTAGGTGCTGGGCTCCGCTCTAAGGTTTGTCTCTTTAATACAGGGGCCTTGCCAGGGGGTGAGGGGCCCCCCTCCGCCGTGCATCTTCTTGGTTTATGACAAAAGCCCCAGTCCCTGGAAATCTTGGTTCTTCCACCGGGGCCAAGAGCTCAAGAGCGATACCTGGGTTTGTAGGCTAATTGCTGGGGAGGCCTGGTCCCTTACTGAAAGGTTTCTAATGGTCATCCCAGTGTCAGGGGGTCAGGCCTCACCCAGGGAGGGAGCAAGTTCTGAAGCACAGGGATGGCAGCCCGCACCTGCAGGAAGCCCTCTGCTGCTGTTGAGTCAGAGCTGAGTGGGCTGGCCTGGGCACTGCTGCCTGCCGCTCGGCGGCCATTTCCTCACCCTTGGCCGTGGCGACTAGAGTCTGGTTTTCTCTCCTCCACTCACGGGTACAGGCAGCCTGCACCCAGGTATTAAATGACCCTCTCCCCACTTCTTTGCAAGGGCCTCTGTGCTCTGAGGACCGAGTCCTGCCTTGCTCCTGGGTGGGTCCCACCACATTGCCTCCCCCTTTCCTTCCTAAAGGGAACAACTCAAGGAAAGTCATCCTTGGTGCCACATTCTCTTTGCCTTTTTGACGCCCACAGGGACAGGTGTTTCCAGATTTATTTTCTATTTCCTGCACAGTGGTCCGCCCATGTTGTAAGGTAAAGTGGGCTGGGTTTAAGCCTTGGGCCCCTCCCGCCCGGGCGGAGACCTGTGGCTGGGGCCTGTCCAGCCACAGTGACGCGGCGCCACCTCCTGGCCGAGGTCCCCACCGCTTTTCCCGACACTTGCTCAACAGTTGCCAGAACAGTTTCTGTTAAAAAAAAAAAAAGGCACTGGAACGATATTCTGAAGTCCGTTTCTGGTTGATCCTGTAATGGCCGAAGCTGTTTGTACCAGTGTGGCTTTTCTGGGGCTGCCTTGCCAAGCCTCCGATTCAAATGGCTTTGTATTTCCAAAGCCTGAATTACCAAGGCAGGAATGAGCAGCTACAGTCTAGAAGCCAGGCCATTGGCCTAGAACCCCACACCAGGTGTGTTTCCCAAGGGGTTGGCGTGCCTGTGGCCTACGGGTCAGGCCTCGTGCCCGCGAGGGGAGAGAGGAGGAAGGACCACGGCCAGGGGAGGGAGGGAGAGTGTAGCTTCTTCCTTGGGGCTGCAGCTGTCTTCCTGTCTCTTGTCCCCGGCCTGGCCTCAGCTCTGCTGCCGCAGACCCAGCATCTGGGGATGCTGACCCTGGACAGAACCACAGCTCCACTAACTCGAAGGGGCCTAGGTGTCTCCTTTGTCTAGAACAGCTAGTTCTTCTGTGAAGAAGAGAACCAACCAAGGCTGGTCGGGGGGCAAGGGGGTGGCCTTGGTAACTTTTACTGTCGCGGGGACCTTCGGCATGCTACCGGCGTGGCGGGACCCCTGGATTCTATACCCGGCTCCATCTTTGAGTACCTCTCCCCTGCCGCGAAAGTGAGATCGGCTTCTCTGCACCTCATTTCCCAAACCAGAGAGTGGGGATTCCTGCTGCTTCAGCTGTAGAGAGGTGTTGGAATAAAGCTGCGCCCTCCACTATGGACTGTATTTGATGCTCTGCCAAGCACCTGCTGTGTGCCCTGGTGGGGCTTACAGATTGGAGGGAGGTGGGCAAAGGGTACCTGTGGCCAGAGGGACCCTGTAGCTAATGCATCATCATTCCTTCTGCTCTAGGCCTGGTCTCCAAGTCCTCTCCTAAGAAACCCCGTGGACGGAACATCTTCAAGGCCTTTTTCTGCTGTTTTCGCACCCAGCATGTTGGCCAGTCAAGCTCCTCCACTGAGCTCTCCGCGTACAAGGAGGAAGCCAACACCATTGCTAAGGTAGCTCGGAGAGGGTGGTGTGGCGCCGGCAAGGAGGGGGCTGCTGGTGGGGGCCCCTGCAACTGTGGCATGTGGGCAGGGTAGTCGGCCCTGAAGTCTCAAAGCTCTCTGGCTCAGAGGCCTCTCCTCTGTCTTGCCCACATTGTCCATCTCCTTTCTCCTGGCTTCCATTGTGATATGGGCCATGTGGCTCTCTCTGTAGTTTCTGAGGGCCCCTGCGGTCCAGACCCTTCCAGGTTCCAGGAACTGTGCAAGGCCCTTTGCATGTATTGTCTCATGTGATTATAGCAGCCATGCAGGGAGATTCACAGAATATTCCCACTTACACACCTGGAAACTGAGATCCAGAGGGTCTGTGTAGCCCCCAAAGAGTTAATGGCTAATAAATAGTCAGAGTTTGAGCTCCAAGCTCTGTGGCTTAACTGCTGTGTTTGTTGTGGGTCCTGTACTATGCAAAGCTGTCTTCCAAGTTACTTGATTTCCCAGGAAGCAAGGAATTAAAATTCCACCACACTCTCGATACCCTTCTCCAGCCCTCTCACCTGTCCTGGGGGGGACATTGGGAAATGTGTGGGTGTCCTTGAGCCTCACAACAAGCAGAAGGTATGTCTGGCATTTCAAGGGTGGGGACAGCCCAGACCAAAACCCCATCTGCCCCCAAAGCCGTTGGTTACTTCTTTCGGAAACACCAAGGTCGAGCTCTCCTTTTTCTCTCTCAAAACCAGGCTGAAGACATGTGCGTCAGTACATTATCCAGTAGGGGGAAATCAGTGAATAAAGTGCAACATGACAGTATTACTTAGCAATTGATTTTTACAAAGTTCATGATAACACGGGAAAGTATTGAGTTGCAACATTAAGTTGAAAAGCAGAATGTGAAATTGCATATTATGGGGGAAAAGCTGCTACAACAGGCTTAAAGGACATACACTAAAATGCCAACATTAAGCTTTTCTAAATGCTAGGATTTTCGTTTTTCTTCAGGGTTTCCATTAAGAACACGTTATCACTTTTTACAACCCTAACATTTTTATTACTAGCGAAAGGCCAGGGAAGCCTTCTGACCTTTCTGTACTCCACTACCCCTCACGTTTTAAGACACGCAGTGTGGGTGCACATTGGCATGCGTGATGTTTTAGAGGGGCTCAGCACCCGCTCCCCAAAAAGAGTGTCTAGAAAACACACCACAGTGAGGAGTTCTGATTTGGGTTCTGCCTCTGATTCCGGGTCCCCACATCAGCTACTGGAGTTCCCTGTTCCTCAGTTTGTCCAATAGAGAGGCAGTGACAACTGAGAACAGACACTGCCTTCTCCATCCTTCATCAAACCTGATGTCGAAAGCAGCTCTGGCCTTTCCCCTTTCCTGTCCAGCTCTTAGGAAAAGTCATTTTTGGGGCACCTGCCTGGCTCAATCGGTAGAGCATGAGACTCCTGATCTCAGGGTCATGAGTTCAAGCCCCACGTTGGGCAGAGAGCTTACTTTAAAAAAAAAAAAAAAAGTCACTGTTTTATGTCAGAACCTTCCAGGGGGCTGGGGTTTTGTGGAGAAAATGACCCTCTGGGCCTGAGGCAAAAGCAGTGGGCTTGAGCTGGGATGGCTTTGGCTCGTGGGCACTGACTGCCTCCTTTTCTCCAACAGTCGGATCTGCTCCACTGTCTCCAGTACCAATTTTATCAGGTATGTGACTTGGACCCAGACCTGTGGTCACATCGGGTGACGCCCGTATTCCTCAGCGCCTGGCTGGCGCTGCCTTGGAAAGCCATTTGTCCCAGATATTTGCTGAGGGCCCACTCACTGCAAGGCGTTAGATTTTGGGGGGGATAGCTGACCTCCATCCCACACCAGCCCCAGCCTGCATCTCAACGCCCAGATCACTTCATAGTCCAATGGGAGGCTGGAGCTGAGGAGCCAACTCTCTCTACCTCTTGACCATCAAAGGGCGCCTCTTCTGGGTTGAAGTTGGGGGTCTTCTGTGTCTTGCAATGACCCTGGTCCTTCCCAGAGTTCTGCTGAGGAGAACACTTGGGCTTTCTTGGTGGCAGGCCTCAGCAGTCTGGCTCTGGTTTCAGATCCCAGGGACCTGCCTGCTCCCAGAGGTGACAGAGGAAGATCAAGGAAGGATCTGCGTGGTCATTGACTTGGATGAAACCCTTGTGCATAGCTCCTTTAAGGTAGTTCCATATCTGGAGTTCTTCCTACGCGCATCTCCGGCTGTCTTGTGTACCTAACTGGAGGTGCTCGGGGGCAGCCTGAAGCTGAGGGCGGGCTGGGGGGCCTCTGGCATTTTGTCCACACTGGCGTCACAGGTGCTCAGAGGCCACACTGAAGACTGTGGAGTAGGAATCCCTGCTCCCCCCAGTCACTGCCCACAGTCTTCGTCTGCCCCTAGTCACGTAGCCCAGAGAGCCGCCAGGGCTCTGGGCAGGGCAGGCCTGTGAGAGGGTTTGAATCAGCCTTGCACCTTGCCTCCCTCCATTCTGTCAGGATATCTGTTAACTCAAGAAGGCCCTGAAACAGCTCAGGCAGAATTGGGGGTGGTGGGAAGGAGGGAAAACTCGGAGGGGATGTTGTGCTCCTTAGTGGGGTGGTAGGATGAACTTCCTGGAGTCTCTGAGATCTGTTCCTCCCCAGCCCTCCCAGGGGACAGCGCCCCCAATTCTGCCTGTGGCTGTGGCAGGGACTTCTTGTCTGCTTCCCACCATGCTGACCTCATTAACTTTTCTGCCTTCCAGCCAATCAACAATGCCGACTTCATAGTGCCTGTAGAGATTGAGGGGACCACGCACCAGGTGAGCTGCCTGCCAGGCCACAGCCAGCCCAGAGGCCTCGGGCCCCTCCACCCGCCGATGCGCTCCGTCCATGGGGCCCTCTCCTGCAACTTCAGCCTCTCCTTTATTGGTACCTCTTGCACTCAGGGCTTTCTGATCATAAGAACAGTTCAGCCTCTCATCCTCTCTAGCTGTCATCCTTTTTTGCTTTGCATCCAAGCTGTTTAAAATTAAATATGACTCAATAAGAGTAATAGCTGTCATTTACTGAATACCGCCTCCCGGTCAAGGTGGCCAGCACTGTTAAATGATTGCGTTTTCTCAAATCCTGAAGCCCTGGTGTCTCTGCCTGTTTTCTCTCTTCCCCATGCCCACCCACTCCGTCTAGCTAGTGGATTTCTTCCTCCCCGGCCCCGGCATCCCGTCCTCTGTGAAACTTCTCCACTTCCCCTCCCCTTAGGTCCCTGCCCTGGATTCCGCCCCAGGAAGTGCTCTCAGAGAGCACTTAAATCCAGGTCGGCTCAGCCTCTGGCCCTGCATAACCTGCTCAGTCCAGGATCATGCAGTGTTGATAGCAAAAAAGCATTTACTCCAAATGCTTGCCCAGAAGGCCTGCCAGCAGGCCTGAGAGTCGGGGACCATCGGGAACAAGGCCCTGGTAGCCCTGGAACTGTTCTCTTGGCCTGGTGGAATAGACGAGTTACTTATAGTGAATGTGGGGATTGAGGCTTCCCTGAGGAGTCACCACTATCCTGTGTCCCTTCGAAGCTTTCGTCCCCAACACCACCAGCCCTCCCATCTGAGGTGACATCAGGCCCAGCACAGCCCCTGCTCAGAACCAGGCTTGGCCCTGGACTGCCTAGCAACTGCCCAGCTGCCCTTTCCATCCGGCTGAGGTTATGGAGACGTACAAAACCTGCAGAGGGAAGAGGAAGGCATGTTTTCAAACAGGCAGATACGCACAGTGAACTCCTGATTGACAGGGAAAAAGAAGCCTGCCTCGGGAAAAAGGGCTGAGATTATGGTTGTGGGGGTGGCTACCTGCAGAAGGTGGGTTTTCAGCAGAGAGAGGGGAGGGGATGCCAAGCTTGATGAACAGCCAGGAAGAGGGAGGGACCTGTTAGAGGTTGAGAAGTGGCACCTGCAAGCAAGAGAGCCAAGCTGTGGCTTCTTGGAGCAGAGGGTTTCTGCTGCAGAGCCACTGGGGGTCTGGTGAGTTGGTGGCCAGTTCAGGCCACTGCCAAGGAGGAAGAGGCATGGCAGGCACGTGCTCGTTGAGCAGGGAGTGATGTGGATAACGAGCTTTGAAGGAATGCTTCTCGTAGCATCGAGGCTGGCTGAGAGAGATCCCGGAGGAAGGGAGGCAGTAGGATGCGGAGCGGTGAGGGGCATGTAGCCGACCAACTTTTGAGGCCAAACTGTGCAAGATCGTGAGAGGTGGACTGAGTGTTAGGGGTGACTGGCTGGAGCAGGCACAGCGGTGGGGCACGAGAGCAAGACGTGCAGGGTGTCTGACCCACAGTCACTGAGGGCACGGGTCACTTCTCCCCGGCACATTTCAGAGAAGCCGTGTGAGGGCATGAGGTTTCACAAGTGTCTGCGACCTTGCCTGATGGTGACCTGGACACTGCCCCGCCAGAGCCAAGGACAGGAAGCTCCCACAGAGGCTGTGGCTGGATTCAAGTAATCCAGGATAGGCTGTTTCCGTCTGTGAGGCCTATTCTTGATTACTTGTTTCTGGAGGCAGCTGATGGTTCGCCGCCTGAAACCGAGATGGCTTCTGGGATGTGGCGCACGCGTTTCTTCCTTAGCTGGGTCACGGGTGGGCTGCCAGGCCCACTAAAGCCCCGTGAGGAGGTGATTGCAGAGTCCCGGTCTGGGGGGCAGAAGGTTCCTAGGGTGTAGGGGCCTGACAGAGTAAGGGGCGACCCCGCTGACCCTGCTGTGTGGAGGTGGGGACAGTGACCCCTGCTGCGTGCCTCCCCCTCACAGGGATGCCTCCAACAGGCCTCTCTGCTTTGCCTCAGGTGTATGTGCTCAAGAGGCCTTACGTGGATGAGTTCCTGAGACGAATGGGGGAACTCTTTGAATGTGTGCTCTTCACTGCCAGCCTGGCCAAGGTACCTGAGGGCGGGAGGGGGGTAAGGAAGCAAGAGCATTCGCGGGGCGGGCAGGGGGGGGTGGGGGCAGCAGCTCTTTGCTGGTCTGCGGGCAGCCCCGGGGTGGGGCCAGGACTGCCTCGAGACAAAAGCATCTTCTCTGCTCCTAGTACGCCGACCCAGTGACGGATCTGCTGGACAGGTGTGGTGTGTTCCGGGCCCGCCTGTTCCGGGAGTCCTGCGTGTTCCACCAGGGCTGCTATGTCAAGGACCTCAGCCGCCTGGGAAGGGACCTGAGGAAAACCCTCATTCTGGACAACTCGCCCGCCTCTTACATCTTCCACCCAGAGAATGCGGTGAGGGGTCCAGACACACCCACCCTGCAGGGCTTGGGGAGCCCCTACCCCGCGGGGGGAAGATGGGAGTGGGCCGTGGAATCCCGGGCTTCTCCAGAGGAGCGCACCACCCAGCTGCCCCCGCCAGCCTCCTGGGGCTCTGGCACAAGGGAGGGAAGAATTGGCAGTCAGGAGATTGACACTCCCTTTTCCCCGTCCCAGGTGCCCGTGCAGTCTTGGTTTGATGACATGGCAGACACTGAGCTGCTGAACCTGATCCCGATCTTTGAGGAGCTGAGCGGAGCAGAGGATGTCTACACCAGCCTTGGGCAGCTGCGGGCCCCTTAGCCTTCCCTGCTTCCGAGCAATGGCCCTCCCAGTAGGGGACTTTCCTACACTGTGCCTTTATGATCAGCCTGATGGAGCAGAAGCTGGAGCATCTCACCAAATGGGGCCTGGAAAAGAAGTGATTGGAAAGGGCTTTAGGATAGATGCGAAGTGGGCACATATCAGACCAACGACACCCAGAGCGGCCTGCTCCCTGAGTTGGGTTCCCAAATGTGAGTGTGTGTCTGTCTGTCTGTGTCTGTGTGTCTTGCCCTGAGCTGTGGCCCCAGAATGTAAGTGTTTAGGTGGAGGGAGAAACTGAGAGATCGAGACTCCCCAAGTTAGTCTGCCTCCTCGCCAGTCACCCTGAGAACCCCCGAACTGGTAGGGGTGGAAACTGTCGAAGGCTCTGTTGCCAAACCTATGGCCTTTCCTCGGTGTTACAAGGCTCATGCCAAGGAGAAAGGGCGAATCAGAGGTTGCCTTCAGGTGTCCCAGGCACACCCCTTTCTGAAACCTTGCTCCAGCCAGCTACTGCAGACCGAACGACATTTCTAGAAAGGTGAGAGCTTGTTTCCAGGACCAGCAGCCCCAGCGGCCACCATGTCCATGGTCTGAGGGCTGCCCTTGCCTCCAGTCGAGTGCCTGGCGTGGGCCCCGTCTGTGTCTCCCCACGGCTTGGGCGCCGGGCCTGCCTTCCTCACCACCTAGCCATAGTCTTGAACCTGGGGGGAAGGAGGTCTTCTCCCTGCCCTGGAAGAAGACAGATAACATTTCCGTTCTTTGGACTCTGTTTTAAAATTCTCTTTCTAAACATGGAGTGTTGGGCCTGTTCTGTTTCTGACAAAGCTGCAGTCCCGGGCCTGAGATGAATGTGGGAGGCCCTGGTGGTGCGGGTGGGGGGGGGAGAACCCCCAAACCATGAGTGTGTGTGTCCCCTTGGCTTATAGATGAGCTGAGCATGGGACTGCGTCCCTAAGTCTGCTCTTCAGGGATTCTCTGCTGGTGCTGGTGCGAGCACTTCTGTTCCAAAGTCCAGGAAGGGCGCTCCGAGCCCGGCCCCTCCTGTTTCTTGGGCAGGGCTCGTTCCTGTTGTCTCCCCCAGGGCCTGGCCTGTGCCTCTCATGCCCTGCTCCTGTCTGGTCCTCCCGCGCTGTTGCTTTTCTGCTCCAGGGCCTCAGAGGCGCTCCTGCTTTTCCTGGGCTCAGGGCAGTGGGCGTTCTCATCCTTTCCTCTGCCACCCTAATGCACATGCGTCCTGCCTCCCGTAGCAGGTGTGAGCAAGCCCTTTCCACACCTGCGCTTTGTGTGTCTCTTGCTTTCAGAGTTTCATAGTGAATGCTTTCAAAAATTGCCACAAGATGGAAGTTTCCTGAGGATGGAAAAGGGGAAGTGCTGCTGTAATTGGGAGCACAAGGGCCCCCCAAAAGGGAGCCCCGCCCCAGCATCACTGCCTTAATCATGGCCTCCCCTGGGGCTGGCTGGGGTTCTCTCCTTTTCTCCCTCCCTCCCTCCCTCCCTCCTTCTGGGGCAGGAGGCAGTTCCTCTCCCCATCTCTGCTTTTCCTGGAGGCAGGGGTCACAAAGGATTTGTGAGTCGCTTCAGGTGTGAGGACACCCCCCCCCCACTCAGGACTCATCCCTATTATCCTTTTCAGCGTCCACACCCTGGTCCAGCCCAAGGAATTGGCAGGTGGTGGAGCGGCGGTGTGGTGTTCTGAGACGTAGTGGGCTGACTGGCATCTTTCTCTAGCTTGTGGTACCACCTCCCCTCCTTGTCCCAAGGTTGAATGGCCTTGTCTTTCCCATTGATGTCACAGAAGTGGAACAGAGTCCCCGAAGCACATGTGGTCATTTCCCCCAGTATCATTCCCTGGTGCCCCTGGGGTCCTACAGGCGAAGGAAGAGGGCTCCAGTGCTAGCCAGGAACGAACGGTACCTCCGAGGGGAAATGGGAGCTTCTGATTCTAAGGCCCTGTCTAGGCCTCTATCCTAATACCTTGGAAGGGGCCTCTCTCCCTAGCCCCACCCTAAGGGTTAGCCTCTGGGCCAAATCTGCCACCTGGGCCCAGCCAAGCTTTTCTGACTAAATAAGCAATAAGGCGCTAAGCTGATCCAGTTCTCGGACCCTTTCTGCCCTCCCTTAGGTCTCCCATGTTTTTCCCGGTGAAGGAAGAGCGTGTGCCACCCCCTTTCCTGTTAGGCTCCTCCAAATGCTCCGAGTGTGACTCGTGACCAGGGCCCAGGATATCTCGGTGGGGGGGTGTCACTGCTGCTTCTGCGTGAAACCCCTGCTCTCTAGGCCTTGTTCCCGGCAGAACCCTGCCCTGCCCACCCGCAGGTCCTCAACAGGAATACCCTATTCCCTCTTTCCCCCTTCTCCCGCCTTGGGTGGAGAAGGAACTCAGCCAAATAAACCTAAACAGGGTCCATCTATGTGGACCAGAGCCAGCCTGAAGTGATTATTTGCTGTCTGGTTTCCCGTTTCACAGTGTGTTAGGGGCGAGTGTTGATTGCCAAACTTGCTCCTCAGAGGAATCCGGCCAGACTCCGTTTTGGAGGAGGGCAAGCTTGGGAGGGAAGCAGTTTAGCCCAGGATCTGTTCTGGGGCTTCCCAGCAGCCCTTCCCGTTGGAGGCTGTCCTTAGGAGGCAGTAGGCCACTGTGCCTGGTCAGCCCCAACTCAAGCCATGCCCAGAATCTGCCCACCGGCCAGCTTCAGTTCTTCAAGGTGCCTCTTCAGGGACACAGTGTGTCTCTCTGATTGGGCTTCTAAATCAAAAGCCTGATGTTCGTGTCCCTCTCATAGGGGGAGCTTGGGACACAGGACCAGTCTGGAAACAGTCAAGGGGAGAGTTTCCACTCTGCACATTGTAGAGGGGACGCTCTGTAGGCACGTGGGTCCTTGACTCTAGAGAGGTTGAGTAAATTTGCCTTCAGTTAACCCGGGACCTTCTGTTTAGTTCCCTCCTGCCTCCCAAAGATTTTGACCATTTTGTAAGTATATAAACTCACCTCTGTGAACAGTGGCCCAGAAGCATCTTTATGCTAAAAGCATGGAAAGTCTATAAAGGCAGTCATTCCCTGGGAGATGGGTCCCATTCAGATCTGCTGCCCCTGCCCCTGTTCCTGAGGCCTCATTCAGGATGGCAGACCCCACATAAGGCTGGCCTGAACCCCATGTCCCAGCCAGGCCGAATGTCTGTGGAAGGTAAGCCCCTTTTCACCTTCAGGTCTTCAGTTGGTTACTGTTGTTGTTCCTCGGTTACTTTTTGTAAAATGGGGTTAGTTTTGTCTTTTTTTTTTTTTTTTTCCTTTTTAAATGCCCATAAGTATTTGCATTCAAGCAGAGGAGGGAAGGCAGGGGTGTGCCCTGCTGTCCCTTGCCCTGCTGTAGGGCTTGCCCCCAGAGCAGACCCTCCTCTTTGGGCCCCATGAGCTTTGCTTATAGTTATCCCAAGTTTGACACATTCCATGTCCTGCCACTTTCCCCCTCAAGATGCCATTTGGAGGGCAGGGGATCTGCTTCCCACTGTGACTGGGCTATGGGGACTCTGACGACCTTGCTTCCAGATTCATGGTTTGATAAATTTGTTGTATTCAAAAACTTGAAATGTAGGACGCCATTAAGTGTCTGTTTATATTTTTGGAATATTTGTATTACTTACAATTAATAAAAGCGGGTTTAAAAAAACCCATCCAGAAACGGGAACTGCTCCCTGACCCTGCTGTCATTCATGTGGGCAGTCACCGGGCACACTCTGCCTCCCTTGCCACCCCTCGGGGCACCCAGGCTGGGTGAGCCGCTGCCTCTGGCTGGGAGACCAGCCGCACACTCAGCACCGACTGGGCTTCTGCTCAAGGTTACAGAAGTTGGACTCTTTCTCTGGCCCCCATTTGGAACCAACTCCATTGCCTTCCAGGTGCTTAATAAGCATACACTTGGTGTCCTATTGACTTCTGGGGGACAAACCAGAAACCCCGAGGGACTGGGAGTCTGGGAGTCTTCGTTCTTCTGCATCCCTTCCTGATTCTCCCAAACCAGGATCCCCGGGGCTTAGAGCCCAGCAGGGTTCTTGGCACATAGTAGGCACTCAGATTGTGATTGGACTGCTGTAGGGACCCCAAGGGAAACCCTAAGGAGCAAAACAGGATGACCGAATATAACACACTCCTGGCCCCTCTCCTGGACTTCCCTCCCTCTGAAGAATGCCCAGAAGCTTCTCAGGGAGGCACTTGCCAGTTTAGACATCCCAGGCACTCAGGGGCAGCTCTGGCCCCTGCCTCTTGTCATCAGCATAATGCATCCATATCTACAATATGGCAAATTTCATATCCTTTCACCCTCTTTCCTGCATTATTGATGGGCTGTGCACTTTAAAAAGAAATCAATTAGATCAGGGTGTGGAGCTGGAGTCAAAAGAGAAAAGCCTTTAAAAGTCCGTTCTTCTGGTTTCTGCTGTTTTGAATAGGAGCAGATAAAGCTTCCCCTCTTGGTTTGAATAAGTCAAGCCCAGGGCTAGGTTGGCTGTGATTGGCCAGGACTGGGAAAATGAGGTTAAGATGCAAACACAAGCAAATATAACGCAGCGTCTGCAGCCATTACTAAGCTAAGGCAGCAGGACCTGGCGCCTCCCGCCTTGGGGTGGTTTTCTGACACTGCTGCTCCTTGCCCGGAGACTCAGAAGACGCGGCAGGAGAGGAGAGAAGGCACGGTAAGGTCTGGTGGATGGGGTGCACGCCAGTAGAGCGATCCTGCTGAACAAGGAGGAAGTGAGAGGAGGCAGGACACTGAAATGTCTGTGCCTTTGGCTTCTTGGATGAGGCTTTTAAAGGATTGAACCAGGAGTTTGTAACCAGTTTTGCAAACTTCTTGCTGAGCAGTTAAGGCCCTTTTTAGAAGGCATTGAACAGAAAGCAAAGGTTTCAAATGCTGGGAAATAAGGACACTGCCCCATTCACCTAGCTCAGAAAGGTGGTGTGGGGCAAGGCAGAAGTTAGAACCGGCTTCCTCTGCTTGGGGTCCATTCACAGAGCTCTGTAAGAATTGAGGGCCACTGGCTTTTAGCCTGGGATTTCAAAACCCCCACCCCACCCCAAGGTTTCTGCAGCACCAAATTAATAAATAAGGACTTGGGGAAGAAGGAGGGAGAAACTCAGCTTCGGGGGACTTCGATGTCACGAGTGCAATCACGTTTTCCAGGTGTTCCAGTGAGGCAGGAAGTGCCTTCTTTGAGCATGTCCTTTCCTTGGTTGGGGGGCCTTGGCCCAGTGAGCTCCTTCCCTTTCGATCCCTAAGTCCCTGCTGGGAAATGGGACTGCTTTTGGCCTCTGAGAGTCACAGCCCTCATCAATGCCAGACAGTTTGGTTTTTCCCAGGTTGAAACTTCTCGGTTTTCAAGAAATGAGTTCGTTGGCCCTTGTCCCCTTCCCCTAGTTGGGTCACGGCAGTTGCCTTTAATGAGTGAAATCAAGGGTCTGAGAAAAACCTGAGTATTTCCTGGCATTTCTGAGCAGCACCGGGGAGGGTGGGGCAGCACGAGTTACCAAATTAAATTCTCAAACAGTGGCTGCTCCGCCTTAGTCTTGCTGTAGCAGAACACAAAGGGAGTCTGGCTTTCTCTGTTTTGCCAAACCCATGCTAGATAATGACACAAACTCTCCAAACCTGGCTTCATCCACCAAGGCTCAAGGATGGAATAGCCAAACATGCGCAATACGCCTCCAGATAGCACAACTCCATGCGGCCCTTTCTGGGTGGGTCGTGTTTTGTTTTTTGTTTTGGTTTTTTACTTTATGTAAATCCATCAAGCACGTCCTTTTTCCTTCGCCTCTTGAGGGCATTCATCAGTTACAGGTATTACGGGAACGCAAGTTCCTTGAGAGCAAGAACCAGGCAGGTATTTTGATGCTGCAAAGCCGCTAGGGGAGCATGAATGTGTGGAAGTGCCTGATGCTCCTAGACACGCCTTGAGCACAGATGGTGCCCGATCCACCCGCACTTCTCTTCCCCGCTTACTCCCTCTCCCTACCCTGCCTTGTGGGCGGCCACCAGCAGCTCCTGCAGGTCTGCCCCCAGGCGGGCCCGGCCACCCAGCCTGTCGCTGCCAGCACCCCAACTCGGTCCCACACCCTGCTCGGCCATGTTGCTTTCCCTCTTCCCCGAGGCACAGGCAATATTATTAGAGGACAAAAACAAGACGGGGTGTTTGAGTTTTAGGACAGCTTACTTAAAAGGGAAAAGTCTGGAAGGTAAAAGCCCAAAGAGGAAGTCAAAGAGTTGACCGCACAGCGGACCTGGCAAACGAGGACGCTGGGAAGAGCTGGACGGCATGAATGAGAGAAGGCGGCAGCCCAACTTGGAAATACTGATACAAGCCTTTCTTCCCGTGTGCCACTGAAGGCAGATAAGTTTAGGAAGGGTTACACGACATCAGAGTGACTAAAAGCACAGGTTTTAGGGCCAGATACGGATTTCGCTCTAGCGTGTGACATCAGGCAAATTATTTAACCTCTCCAAACCTTAACTTGCCTACGATGTAAGATGAAAATAGACTCAGTTTATAAGAATTAAATAACAACATAAAGTGAAGCCACACAGGGCTTACCATATTTACCAGTCCTTCAGTAGATAACCGTGGCTATTACCAGGGGAGTGGCAAGGGGGAAGCTGGCCTTCTTTCTGGGTGAGCCCCCCTCCGCCAGGCCAGCCAGGCTTACAGTGGGACCTTGGACAAGTCATTTCCCCCATCGCCGTGAAACAGTGCAGGGTGCCCCACAGGCACGTGGCAGGACGGCTGACAAGATGCTAGGAAATGATTTAGGGGAAAAGCTGGAGGGCTGCCTGCCAAGAAAGGCATCATCATCCGCCCCACTCACTCTGTGATGTTGCAGTCCTGGGAAGACAAGCACCATGTCTCTGAGCAGCGCCTTCAGGGCTGTGGGCAACGACCCTGGGATCATCACCTGGAGAATAGAGGTGAGCTGGGCTGGAGGCACACCTTCCTCCTCACACGGCATCTGGGGGCGGTCTCTGGTCACCCCAGGCACTCCTGCAGTCTCCTGCCTTGGGAAATAGCAAGGGACAGCATCGGAGTCACCTTTTCCTATCCTTGACCCCTCCTGGGCGCTCGAAGCAGGTGGTGGCGGGTGGAGGAAATGCTTTTAGCTCTGGAGAGCCGGGCTCCAAGCAAAACTAAGTTTGCCCTTTATCCTGCCATCTGCTCAGTGAGTCTGCACTTGCAGTAAATGCCCTAGAGAAAGACCGAAGACTCCTGTCAGAAAAACGGAACCTGTCTTTCACAGGGCACGCTGGCTCCTGCCAAGTAGTAGGGGAGGGGAGGTTACTGCGTAGATCAGGGGGCCGTTCATCTCTTCTGCCACCTGGGCTTGAGCCCCTCCAGCTGACCTCGAGCTCCAGCAGTCTAGCTGGGAACAGCCTTGGCCTGGGCAGCTCCACCTGCCAGATGTCAGAACCCCCGTCCCCGCACCTCTCCTCCCTCCTCTGAGCCCAGGGAGGGGCAGCCGCCTAAAACCCAGAGCCCTTAAAGCTTCCTGATTATTTCAAAGTAGGTACTAAAAGTTACCAAAAGTATGGTATATTTAACATCTTCACATTTAACACGCACATCTTACATAGAGCATACACAAGTATGCCTGCAGGTGCCTGTCACTTAGAGTGAGGAAAATCCCTATCTGAGGCCATGTGAATGGCTCTCCTGGGACAAACCATATGTGCAGGGGACACATCAAGCCCCCACCCCAGAATCCAATACAGAGCACTGGCTGTGGAGCCCCGCCCACACACCGCCAGCACTTGACTCTCATAGCCCCATGGCGCACCCATGCTCTGTTTGCAGCCCTTGCCCAGCACTGGGCAGTCAAGGTTGGAGGACGGTGTCAGAGGCACAGGGTGCAGCTGCTCAGAGGTAGGATTTGACCTGACCGCTTATACCCAGCTCTTTTCCCTGCAAAGGGCTGGAGGAGCTCACAAGGCTCCTCACAGTACAGTGAGACCAAGCAGGTGGTAGGGAGGGGGATGGGGTAAAGACAGGGACCCAGATTCAGCCCTGGGGCCATGCAGGCAGAGCTTGGCAGAAGCTAGAGGGGTGGGCCCACTAATCCTGTGGCTAGCCACCATGCCCTATAGAATCAGCAGGGACATCTTCCCTACTTCTCCCCGGCCACCTGTGCCAAATGATGGAGGACAGGGAGGCTGGGGCGTGGGGGGTGGGATGCAGACTATACACAGCCCTTGTCCTTCCAGAAACTGGAGCTGGCGCTGGTACCCCAGAGTGCCCATGGCAACTTCTATGAGGGGGACTGCTACGTCATCCTCTCGGTGAGCACCACCACCCCCAAACCACCCCCCCCACCGGTTCCCATGAGCTTCTCCCTTGAGAGCCGTTCTTGGGTTCCACCGAGATCTGCTGCTGATGCTAATCAGGTTCCTGGTATCCGTCTTGACTCTTCCTCAGTGTTGTACAGAACAGGCCTCCAGTTTGACTAGAAAGGCCATTCTTAGGGGATGGGGCCCTCAGTCTGAACCTCAGCGAGGACCCTGCGAGCAGCACCTCTCCCTCCTGGGGCCCAGCCCCCACATTAGAGTGGTATGGAGGCAGGCCAGGTAAATACAAGGCCATGCCTCAAAGTGCCCATTCTGGTTGAGGGAACAATATCGCACATGAACGATGCCGACCGAGCCAGGTGGATGGACAGATTGGCACTGTGTCAGCCGCGGGAGAGCAGGGAGCGAAGGGGCATAAGGTCAGTCTGTATCTCAACTTGGAAAAGATCCTCACGGGTCTCCATGAAGTTGGAGAACAGTAAGCTGTCAACTCTCCCCAAATGCGGGAGGATTCTGGGCTGCCAGAGCTTGAGCCACATAGCAGGTCTGCACAGGGGCCCAGGAGGGAGGGAGAGAGGCCCAGAGCCTGCCTAGGGCAGCCACGAGCCACCATACGCTGTGTTCTCCCGGCGCCCGGGGGGCCAGCAGCAGAGCAGGATGGGGGTGAGCTGGCCCCTGACCTGATCTCTCTGGACATCCCCCCAGACACGGAGAGTGGGCAGCCTCCTCTCCCAGGACATCCACTTCTGGATCGGGAAGGACTCCTCCCAGGATGAGCAGACCTGCGCAGCCATCTACACCACACAGCTGGATGACTACCTGGGGGGCAGCCCCGTGCAGCACCGAGAGGTCCAGTACCACGAGTCTGACACCTTCCACGGCTACTTCAAGCAGGGCATCATGTGAGTAGTTACACCAGCGCGAGGACAGAAATGGCAGTTTACCAAAGAGGAAACCAAAAGGGCCAATCGGTATATGAAGAATCAGACAAATACAGATCAAATCAAAGCTATGGCTTCCACCTACCAGAGCAGGCAGACCAGAGGGCCGGGCAGAGGCAAGCAGTGGCAAGACTGTGGGGAAAGGGGAGGCCACGTGCCCTGCCCGGGGGGGCGAGGGGGGGCGGGGTGAGAACCAGTCTGGTGGTCAGTGGCTGGAGGACAGTGTGCTGTCACTGAGGCCAATCCCACTCCCAGGTGTATACCTCAGGGGACCTCTCACGCACCCAGCTCCGCAAGGGCTCGCGATCCAGAAAGTTCACAGCAGTGTCAGGAGTGGTGGTGTGAAGCCGTAGGCGCCCCCCCCATAAATGCCTGTCACAGGGAGATGGGACAGGAAGAAGTACACAGCGGGAGACCGTGGAGCAGATACCGGCTGAGCTGTGGACAGCCCTAAAATTAAAACATGGTCCTAGTGACCAGAGTAAGAGACGGACCTGAAATATATAACAGTGCCAATTTCTGTTTTAAAGAAAGTACATGCCCACCAAACAACAGGACACATTTACCCAAATGAAAATAAAAAGGCAGTTGTTCAACGGTCAGAAGGGATGCCTGTGGTGGGCAGAGGAGTTGGGGGACATATGCAGAGAAAAGGGAATGCATAAATACTGAAAACAGGAGAGGGCTCTTGGAAAGGACGGAGATGATAATGTTCCACAAACTGAGGAGTTTAACTCCAAACTTTGTGCTCGAGATTGAAAACAAAAAGAGGGATTCCGAGGAGCTCGAGAGATCCGAGGCTGGTCCAAGGCTAGCTTCTTGCCGGTTGGCAGTCGCACTGACTGAGGACCTGCTGGGCACGGCACGCCCCATGAGTCACCAGGGAGCCCACAGACAAAAGTCCTGCTCCAGGGCGGCTCTCTGCCCGTCCTGCAGGTGCAGGCAGGATGCCTGCGGTGGAGGCGGGGTTGGGGGGAACTCCAGGGCCAAGACAGCGGACTCCCCCAGCCGGTTGGTCTTAACGCCATAGTGTCATGAATGCTTCTGCTGCGGCCGCCCAGCCTGTGCCCCTCTCCTTGTCACACGCTGAGATTCACACAGCAGCTAGAACCCACCAAGCTTGTGCTACAGGGTCCTCACCACGGAGGCACCCGCTGGAACACTAATCCTCTGTTGGTTGGTTCCTAGTCCTCCTCATATGTCAGCTTGAATGTCACTCCTCCCGAGAAGACTGCCCGGACCACTCTGTCAAAAAGGCCTCATGGAGTCTCCTTCTGTCGCCACCGCCCCTGAGGGCAGAGGCCGCGTCTGCCTAACTGACACCGGCCTCCCCAGTCCCTAGCACATAAATAACGGGGGGTTTTCTGGATATCCCTTCAGCTACAGGAAGGGGGGCGTGGCCTCCGGGATGAAGCATGTGGAGACCAACACCTATGACGTGAAGCGGCTGTTACACGTGAAGGGGAAAAGAAACATCAGGGCCACCGAGGTAAGTCCTGCCCACTCTCTGGCCTGGGCCCGGAGCCTCCCCTGCTGGTACCTAAGAATTCCTCCTGAACGACGTCCACTTCTCATCTGCAGGTGGAAATGAGCTGGAACAGTTTTAACCAAGGCGATGTCTTCTTGCTGGACCTTGGGAAGGTCATCATCCAATGGAATGGCCCAGAAAGCAACAGCGGAGAGCGCCTGAAGGTGTGGTTCTTCCCAGTCTGAGCCCCTTCTCCTCTCCCTCAGGCCCGGTCATGGGGCTCACACTCTCTTGGTTGCCTTTTCCGTCTTCCTTCCTCACTGGCTCTTCCGTGAGATATGGAGACAGACAGACCCCCGCATTGGAGCAGAATCTGTTTCAGAGACAGGCCAAGTGCCTGAGTCTGTGACTCAGCCCCGGGGTCTTAAGCCACACAATAACTCCTGTGTCTGGGACCCAGGTCGCTGCCCCCCAAAGCCAGCAAGCGCCAAGGGGTCCCAGAGGGACTGAGTGCTTCCTGGGGCTTCTTTGACAGGCTATGCTTCTGGCAAAGGATATTCGGGACAGGGAACGAGGGGGCCGTGCTGAAATAGGCGTGATTGAGGGAGACGAGGAGGCAGCAAGTCCGGAGCTGATGAAGGTCCTTCAGGACACCCTTGGCCGGCGCTCTATTATCAAGCCTGCCATGCCCGATGAGATCATGGACCAGCAGCAGAAATCAAACATCATGTTGTATCAGTGAGTAACTAAACCTGGCTGCTGGTTGGAAGCTAGGGTAGGGAGTGCTTGGCTCCTCATTTTGGGTACAGGCACCTGGCTTTTTTTTTTTTTTTAAGATTTCATTTATTTATTTGAGAGAGAGAGAGAGAGAGAGCTCATGCACACAGAGAGAGAGGGAGGTGGCTCGATCCCAGGAGCCCCCCTACCCAGAACCTGACCCAGGGAGCCAAAAGCAGACTGAGCCTAATCGACTGAGCATAACTGACTGAGCCACCCAGTTGCCCCCAGGCGTCTGGCTTTCTTTTAACCCTTTTCAAATGCAGTTTTCAGAAGGAGCTCCGTGTTCCCCACTCAAGGAGGCAGCTACCATCTGCTCTTGTCAGCAACTCTTCCTGGTCTCTTGAGGAGACTCTTCCTTTACTTGGCTCTATCCATGCCCAGGGATGTGGAGGAGATCATGTTCCAGAGAGAGATGCACCAAAGTCTCCTCTTGAGAACAGGGTCCATCACATTCCTGTCTGCATTCAAGCCATGCCTGTCATAAGAGGTCAAACTTGACCCAGAAACTTTACACTAAAACAAAACCAGCAAAATATCAAACTGACTACAAGATGCTTTGTGGAAGAGAAGGCACAAACTAACTTCTCCCCTTTTCCAGTGTCTCGGACTCAGCTGGGCAGCTGGTGGTCACAGAGGTAGCGACAAGGCCCCTGGTCCAGGACTTACTGAACCATGACGTGAGTAGAGCTTGGGTAGGCACGGCTTCTGTGGCCAGACCTGGCTTCAGAGATCTTCCTTATGTCCCGATTGGCAGTAACCACCTTTATCCCTGCCTGCTTCAGGACTGCTACATCTTAGACCAAAGTGGAACCAAGATCTACGTGTGGAAAGGAAGAAGAGCCACAAAGACTGAAAAACAGACGGCCATGTCTAAAGCCCTGGTAGGAGCTACAGATGTATAGTATTGTCCACAAAATTCTGTCAGGACCATGTCAGATGTGTTCAGAGAACCAGACGAGGCACTTGGGCTTATGACATCACTGTTACATACACGGACTTCAGTCAGACAGACAACCTGGGGATAAATCCAGGTTTAAGAGACAACTCCTGGGGTTGTTCTGAGGCATCAGTAACATTTGTAAGGCACTTAGGACAGTACCTGGCGCCTACACCTGCTCAGTAAACATGGCTGCTATTATCAAAGGGGACATCACATCACAGTCAACAGCCCTGTCCTCAAGGGGCCTGTGACGTTGTCCAGACCCATGGCAGATGAACCCAGCAGGATGCACTTACGCAGCAATAAATGAGCAAATGCCTATGACACAAACTCAGTGGGGTACATGAGTGTGGTAGGAACACAGTATAGAGGATCTTGCAAAAAAAAATTAATGATCATGACAGGTCAATCCAGAGATATGAAAGTGTTCCCTCAGTCCTTTCCCTGAGGCAGGTAACTTGGTCCCTAGACATAAGTGAGTTAGCATTTGACTCCGACTCCCACAACGGAGCAATTCTGCTGACTGGCTTCAAAGAGGCAAGTCACCAGACAAGCAAAGAACCCAGTGCATTCCCTGACTGACGTGACTTTCGGCATGGGGGGGGGGGTGCTGTCTGCAGAACTTCATCCAGATGAAGGGCTACCCCGGCAGCACCAATGTGGAGACCATCAATGATGGTGCTGAGTCGGCCATGTTCAAGCAGCTGTTCCAGAAGTGGGCAGTGAAGGACCAGACCGTGGGCCTGGGGAAAACGTTTGGTGTTGGCAAAATCGGTAAGGCTGCTCCCCAGCTCCCCTTCCCATTGCTGGGACTCTCTAGAAAGGCAGGAACAGATGCTCTTCACTCACTTGGCTTCTCCCAACCCCTTCTCTGCAGCTAAAGTTCTCCAGGATAAATTTGATGTGACTTTGCTGCATTCCAAGCCGGAGGTCGCTGCCCAGGAAAGAATGGTCGATGATGGCAATGGGGAAGTTGAGGTAAGTCAGTGATTGGCACCTCAGGGCAGGCAGCACCGGCCCTCCTAGCTTTTTTCTGGAGAGGAGGGAGAGGGTGACTCTGGTCTGCTTTGCTTTCGTTTTCATCTCTGGACCTCAGGAGTCAGCTCTCAGAGGTGACCAGAGTCTGCAACGCTTTCCCACAACCCCTCAGGGAAGTGAAAGGCCACTACCCCCGTGTGCTATCAATAACTCACCAGGCAGAAATAGTCAAATCATCTCAGAGCCATGATGGGGATGCACCGGAGCAGGAATGATCTGGTTCTTCTCGGGATTCAAATCATGCAAATGTGATAAGCCCTAACAACTGGGAATGAAGAACCAGAGAAGGAAGGTGTACTTTGGGTGGATGTTCGTGCCTCACCCGCCTGGATTCTCTGAGAAGCATGGCCCAGTTCCCTTCAGGCAACCATCTTTTCAAATAGGAGCCCCATCTCTGGGAACTTGTGTCTCCTTCTGTGTCCAGGTCTGGAGGATTGAAAACCTGGAGCTGGTCCCTGTGGAGCATCAGCGGTACGGCTTCTTTTATGGGGGAGACTGCTATCTGGTTCTCTACACATACGAGGTGAATGGGAAGCCACGCTACATCTTGTATATCTGGCAGGTAGGCCTGACACAGGCTCTTCCTTGGGATCCTGACGCTACCTCTGGCCACTGGGCGGGGACGAGGGGTAGCAAGGATCCATTGCTCGCCCTCCCACCCCTGCAGGGCCGCCACGCCTCCAAGGATGAGCTGGTGGCCTCGGCATACCAGGCCACGGAGATGGATCAGCAGTTTGACGGGGCGCCTGTGCAGGTCCGAGTCACCATGGGGAAGGAGACCCGCCACTTCATGGCCATCTTCAAAGGGAAGCTGGTTATCTTTGAGGTGAGACCCCTCAGAAAAAGTGACACCAGGAGCAGGAATACTCAGATGAATAAGTCAGCAGGGGGCTGCAGTATAGGAGAGGAGGGATGGAGACCAGGGCTAGACACAGGGGTAGACACAGACGAGAAGGGGGTTAATCTCTCTGAACACTCAAGGGAATCCCAGCTGCCCAGGGCTTCAAGTCCAAACCACTGCCTCGTTAACGTCCAAGGTCTTTCATGATCTGACCCGTATTACCCATGCGGGTGTGTTACTCTCAGCGCCCTAACCCACGCTCTCCACTCTGGTGAGGTGGGTCTCCCCATTAGACCTCACGTGTGCCACATCATGCCCTGTCCATCCCCGCTCCTGGGTGTGCCCACTTCTTCCACGAAGCCCTGGCTGAAGCACTACCAGGAATGTATAATGTCCTAGCCTTGTCATTTATTAACCAGGTTGCTAAGCCTCACTTTTCCCATCTGTGCTGTAATAAATACCTACTTGGGGGGTTCCTGGGTGGCTGTCAGTTAAGGGTCCGACTCTTGATTTCAGCTCAGGTCATGATCTCAGGGCTGTGAGATGGAGCCCCACATCAGGCTCCACACTCAGCAGGGAGTCTGCCTGGGATTCTCTCTCTCTCCCTCTCCTGCTGCCCCTCCTTCTGCTCACGAGCATGTGTGCTCTCTCTCTCTCTCTCTCTCAAATAAATAAATCTTTAAAAATAAATACCTACTGGGGCACCTGGGTGGCTCAGTTGGTTGGGCAGCTGCCTTCAGCTTGGGTCATGATCCCGGGGTCCTGGGATCAAGCCCCACATCAGGCTCCCTGCTCAGCAGGAAGCCTGCTTCTCCCTCTCCCTCTGCTGCTCCCCCTGCTTGTGCTCTCGCTCTCTCTCTCAAATAAATGAAATCTAAAAAAAAATTTTTTTAATTAATAAATAAATAAATAAATACCTACTTCACAGTTATTACGAGGATCCATGAAGTAATATGGGTAAGGCACCAGCCATAGAGCCCTAGCATATAATAAGAGTCCCTGAATGAGAGCTAATATTATTGGTACTGCAGTTCCAGCTCACCTGACCTCTCCCAGTTGGCATGGAAGCTCCCCGAGGGCAAAAGCAGTGGTAAATTCATCCGTAATCTCCACAATGGCTAGCCTAGTGCTCTGTTCACATGGTGCCTCTTAGAACCAGATTCTGCTTTTCTCCTTCTCTCTAGGGTGGGACTTCCAGAAAGGGAAATGCTGAGCCCGATCCCCCAGTAAGGCTCTTCCAGATTCAAGGAAATGACAAATCTAACACCAAAGCGGTGGAGGTTCCAGCCTTCGCCTCCTCCCTGAACTCCAGTGATGCCTTTCTGCTACAGACCCAGGCAGAGCACTACCTGTGGTACGGCAAGGTGAGAGAGCTGGGCCCAGGGGTCACACCAGCCCGTTGGAGCCCAACCCTATGCCCATATTCCTGTCAGCAAGGACAAAGGAACTAAAAAACGTAGGCCAGAGCAGTCCTCAAGAAGATGAGCCTCTTCCTAAAGGATCTTCAAAGGAACTGCCACTGTCCCCCACGATTAGAAACTCACTGACAGACTTGCTCACACCCAGGAGATGCTCCATAAACTTCTACACAGAGGGAGGCTGGATAAGTCAACCTTTCCACACCAGTTTGGTGGATTGTAGTAGGACAGGCATTAACATTGAACACAAACACTAAAACTGTGATTTCATCAATTCGGGGTGCATCTACATTAAAAAGCACTAAAATTGTTTTACAAAAGAGAACTGAGCAGGCATCAGGGGAATGCTAGTAAAAACCACAGAGATAGCGCTGTATGCCTAGCAGAAGGGCTAAAAAAAAAAAAATTACAGTATCAAGTGCAGATGAGGTTGCAGGAACTCGCCTGTATTGCTGGTGGGAATGCACCAGACTTTGGAAAACCATTTGACAGTTTCTTATAAAACACACACCTATGATCCAGCAATCCCGTGCCTGGGTATTTATTTACCCACAAGAAAGAAAAAACTACCTTCACACAAATATATCTGGCACCTTTATTCATAATCACCCAAAATTGGAAGAATTCAACTGAAGAATGAAAAGACAGTGGTATATTTATACAGTAGGATACTACTCAGCAGCACAAAGAAAAAAGCTGTTGATCCTCCCAACAAGGGTGAATCTCAAATGTCCTATGCTGAGTGAAGGAAGCCAAACTCAAAGGCTATCTAGTGTATGATTCCATTTATAACATTCTGGAAAAGGCAAACTGTAGTGATGGAGAACAGATTGGTGGTTGCCAGAGGTTAAGGATTTGGGGAGGGTCTGATGACAAAGGGGGAGTAGCCTGAGGGAATTTTTTGCCGGGCTGAGGCAATGTTCTGTATCTTCATTTTGATGGCGGTAACATGATTCTCTGTTGGTCAAGACTCATAGAACTGTACACCAAAAAGTGAATTTTCTTGAATGTAATTTAAAGAATAAATTTAAATGTTTTCTCTTAAAAAAAAAAATCAAAAGGTGGTGCTAACATTCCAACTGAAGCTGAAACGAAGGTGCCTCTGACCAACATCCACGGTGGGCTCAGAGTCCAGTCCTGCTCTTTGCCACCACGCTGTTTTCCTCTCCCCACCCCTCCTTTCCCGGGACTAGAACAAACCTAGCTTCCCATCCTGTGGCACTGTTGCCCGGTAGCTGATCCAAGTACACTCTTAGTGTGACTCCCTGCCCCTGCCCATCGATGTGTCTATGTGCAACTAACGCTTGTGTTCTCCTCACCCCACTCTCAGGGGTCTAGTGGGGATGAGCGGGCGATGGCTAAGGAGCTGGCCAGCCTTCTCTGCGAGGGCACCGAGAACACCGTGGCTGAGGGCCAGGAGCCGGCTGAGTTCTGGGACCTGCTGGGAGGAAAAACTGCCTATGCCAACGACAAAAGGTATGGGAATGCGCTGTCCCCTCCTCGGGGCTCCCCCTGCCGCCCAGGCTTGTGAACTGCACAAACTCTAGGATGCCTTTCAGTTCGAAAAACCTATTTCTTGATGAACTACTGAACACTGCCCCTGAAACCAATACTGAGCTGTATGTCAACTAACTAGAATTTAATTAAAAAAAAAAAACATGATTTCTTAGTAGCTCAGTTCCCCTAAATGGACTGCATTGCAGGCTACAGCAGGAAATCCTAGATGTGCAGCCTCGTCTCTTTGAATGTTCCAATAAGACTGGGCGGTTTGTTGTCACGGAGATCACAGACTTCACCCAGGATGACCTGAACCCAGGTGATGTGATGCTCCTAGATACCTGGGACCAGGTAAGACACAGCCAGAGAACTTGGAACAAGTGACAAAGACACACACACACACACACACCCCGACTTTAGGCTATTTTTCATGTCGCACCTCCCCTGCCAGGATAAACCCAGGGTAGCCCTGGCCCTTTCCTGAGTCCACCAAACATCTGTCAATGGTAACCGAAGGAAGAGCCCACTTTTTGCCAGGGATGGAGAGAACAGAGTGTTGTTTACAACTGACCACCTTGGAAAGTTTCCCACTTTGCCTTGTGAAAATCAGTCCATCTTATCATCATGCACTTCTTTTTCTTAGGAGAGACAGCAACAGGCTTCCACACTCAGAGCAATGGGCCTTTTAGGGAATATAGAGCCACAAAGGGGAGATCTCCAAGGCAAATCCTCCCTGACATCCTGTTTTCCTCAACTCAGCTCAGCAGACGTACTCAGCACTTCCTTCGTGCCCCAGTCACTGTGATAGGGGTAGGGTCACCAAGGTGAAGGGCCACTGCTCTCAGAGTTTACAGGCTGATGGAGGGGCTGGACAGAGAAACATCATTTTGCTGTAATGGAGGTATGGTGCCATGGGAGCACAAATTAGGGGCACTCAACATAGTTTAGGGGTTCAGAGAAGACTTCCTGGAGGAAATGGCTCCCAGGCTGAATCGCAAAGGATGAGTGGGCATTAATCAGGTAGAGAGAGCATCCTGGGCAAAGGAAATAGCACAAGTTAAAAAACAAGGCATGGAATAGTCTAGTAGACAAGGAACTCCCGACAGTATCATCAGACCTTAAGATAGGGTAGCGGACTTCGAGATGAAGCTAAGAAGTAGGTATGGGCCTTACCTACCATGTCAAGTTTTAATTTTATCCTGGAAAGCTACGGAAATTTAATCAGGTGAATGACACAGTCACTGTGCTTTCGACTGATCACCCTGCAAAGTGTGGGAGAGGAGGGACGGGGGAAATGACAGAAGGTGTGCTGGGAGGCCAGTCAGGAGAGCACTGTAGCAGTTGAGTAAGAGGACTAAGGGCCACCTCGGGCTGCACAGAGGCAGTGGGGTCAGATGGAGGGACGGTGACACCTATGACAAATGCATAGGAGGGAAATGGGCTGGCCTTGGTGACTCACTGGGTACAGGGGCATCGAGGATGGCTCCCAGGTTACTGCCCTACATGACTGGATAGATGCCATTGACCAAAAATGGAGACAACGGACGCAAGTCTAGAAAAGAAGAGCTACATTTGGGGGGTTCTGTTTGAGGTTCCTAGAGACAGCCACAGTCGGGGGGAGGGAGAGTGTTCTGCAAGAAGTTGAGTTCAGGAAGCCGAAGTTCAGCGAGAGCTTGGGACTAGACATGTAGATTTAGGAAATACATATGTAATTAAAATCAAAACACCAAGCTGATTCTGGGAAAACCTTTCTCTCTGCTGAGCAAATGAGGCCGGGAAAGTTCTCTGAGGCTGTGGTTCGCTGAGGGGGAAAGGAAAGGCAGTGGGTCTGGTCTAGTCCTTAGTCCTTGATAGAAGCACATTAAGATGCCACCTCTACCACACAGGTGTTCTTGTGGATTGGAGCTGAGGCCAATGCCATAGAGAAGGAGAAAGCCCTTGCGACGGCCCAGGAGTACCTGCACACTCACCCCAGCGGCCGGGATGCGGACACACCGATCCTGATCATCAAACAGGGCTTTGAGCCTCCCATCTTCACAGGCTGGTTCTTGGCGTGGGACCCTCATGTCTGGAGCGTAAGAACAGAGAGAATGGGGGAGACCTCCCTACTGCCCGGGAGCTCAGCGCGAATAGCTTAGTGGGAAGGCGGGGTACTGACTTAAGGGCTGAGTAAATCCAGGACCACATTTCCCCCACGCCCCTCTCCACTCCCCTGCTTTTTACTTTCCTTCTCTTTTCTGCCCACCACAGCACTCAGTCTGGTTAGAGAATTCACAGCTTCTCTGAGGAAGAAGCCGTGTGTGGAAGTAAGCAATGGTTGATAGTTTATCCACACACATCTCCTTTTTTGAGCTTTACAACCACCCTGACAGCTGGGGCAAACGTTTCCATCTTTGTTTGTTTGTTTGTTTTAAGATTTTATTTATTTATTTGAAAGAGAGAATGAGATAGAGAGAGCATGAGAGGGGGAAGGGTCAGAGGGAGAAGCAGACTCCCCGCCAAGCAGGGAGCCTGATGCGGGACTCGATCCCAGGACTTCAGGATCACAATCCGAGCCAAAGACAGTCGCCTAACCAACTGAGCCACCCAGGCGCCCCAAACGTTTCCATATTAAAGAGGAGGAAGCTTAGAGGAGGGGATGTGTCAAAAGACACAGTTAACCACTAGGAAGAAGCCAGGTTTTCTGACTCCTAGTCAATGGCTCTGTCTTCTTCGGTCTTGTGTGGAGGGTTAAGGAACACCAGCAAAGAATGCAGATCATGTTGAAGGACCTTCCAACCTGGCGTGGACCCAGAAGGGGGGATTTTCATTCCTGCTTAGCCCTGCAATGTCTTCTTCTTTTTTTTTTTTTTAAAGATTTTATTTATTTATTCATGAGAGACAGAGGAGGAGAGAGAGAGAGAGGGAGAAGTAGAGGGAGAAGCAGGCTCCCAAGGAGCAGGGAGCCCGATGCGGGACTCGATCCCAGGACCCTGGGATCATGACCTGAGCCGAAGGCAGATGCTTAACCATCTGAGCCACCCAGGTGCCCAGCCCTGCAATGTCTTCTGATTCCCCAGCTTTGTTGCTTTCCTCGAGGGTAGACAAGGCCTGAGATGGCCCTCCCCCCGTAAGCAGCACCTCGTCCTGTCTTCTGTCTCTTTGTTTCAGGCAGGGAAATCCTACGAGCAGTTAAAAGAAGAGCTGGGAGATGCCACTGCTATCACGAGAATCACTGCTGTGAGTTGGGTTTGCTCCTGGAGAAGCAAGTCACACGGGCATTCGGAGCCAGAGAGAAACCGTAAACGCTACAGACACCACATGGGCGAAACCCTATCGCGTCCTTAGTATCACTCTAGTGGGCTCTTTTGATTTAAGATCGTTCTAATCAATGGCAAAGCAGGTCTCAAAGCCAAGTTCCTCATTTTACTGTCTTCCAGAATTTAGAATAGACTTGATGCTTAAAAAAACAAACATATTTTTAAATATAAATATAAGGACTTATGACCTAGGAATAACCTAGAATTATGGACTGAATGTGTTTGTCTTCCAAAATTCGTATGTTGAACCCCTAGCCCCTAATGTGGTGGTAGGAGGAGGTGAGGCCTTGAGGGGGTAATTAGTGCCCTTGAAGGAAGAGCTAGGAGGGCTGGCTCTCTACCGGATGAGGGTACACTGGGTAAATGCCATCCACAAGCTGGGAAGCGAGCTCTCCCCAGACCCAGGATTTCCAGACACCTTGATCTTGGACTTCCTAGACTCCAGAACTCTGAGAAATGAATGTTTGTTGTTTAAGCCAAAAAACAAACAAAAACTACAAAAACTAGGTTTATCATTCAATTCTATCATTCAGGACAGACTAAAATGACTGGCAGGATTTTTCATAAATAATAAGCTGCTAACAGAAATGAGATGCTTACCAGTTTCTGACCGTGCAGACCACAAAAAACTCAGGCCATTACCCCTACTCTAATGGCGAAAAGAAGTGGAGCCTCTGGCCAGGAATCCAACAACTCTTTAGCATCAGGATAAGCGCGTGGTAGCAGGTGTCCATGCCATCTGCAGCTCTATCCTTTGTGCTCTACAAACTCAAGATTCCAAAGCTAATGGCTACATAGTATCTTTAAAATGTATTTAACAACAGTATGACTTCAATTTGAAGTCATTTAAAGGCTGGAAATGTAGAGCCTAAATACAAGGGCCAAAAGAAGATCTGTGATCACAGTATTGAAATGAGATTTAAGCCCAGCGTTAAGCCAAACTGCCTATACAGGATTTACCCTAGACTCACTCAATCAGCTTTCCCAAGAAGTACCCCAAAATCTGAATATTTTAGATTCCCAGATGATTCTGACAGGCAGCCAGCTTTAGGGATCATCGTTCGAAAAGATGATCACAAAGGGTGCAATAATATCAGCCAAAATATTAAATACTATACACACAGAACTTCAACTGCAGAGACCCTGAACAGTCTTTTATCCTGTCCACATTCTTATCTTACCTAGGACGTGAAGAATGCAACCCTCTCCCTGAATTCTGAGCCAAAATATTACACTATAGAAGTTCTGCTGAAAAATCAAAATCAGGAGTTGCCTGAGGATGTGAACCCTGCCAAAAAGGAGGTGAGTGGCTAAAGGAACTATGTCTACTGTGAGTGGAGCTCTCCATGAAGGAAGCACCTGTCTCAGTACATGGCCTAGGACAGCTCTGGCACATTGTAGGCCCCTCAACAGACATCTGAGCTACCCGGTAGCTCAGGACAAAAACCCAGGGCTCCTTTTTTCCCACCCCACCCCCCACATCAGTCCATCAGCTGGCCTCTGTCCACTCCTCCCCGTCTCTCTGCTGTCCAGCCATCACAGACTACTGCCAAGAGTCCCCCAACTGGCTTCCTGCTGCAAATGAAAAAGAATCCAGAATCCTTTCTGTGGCCTCCGCAGCTCTACACAACCTGGCCCGCACCTGCCTCTCTGATGTCCAATCTCACATACTACCGCCCTCTTCACTTACCACCCTCTAGCCAGGGGCTCCTTTCTGTCTCAAATGCGCTTGTCCCCATCTTTGAGCCTTTAGGCCGCCTGAGAAAACTTTCTTCTCTCAGACCATCAGAGCTAGCTCCTCCTCATGGTTCAGGTGCTGGCTGGCCCTCCCTGACTGCCCTAACACTGCTTAAGAGCAAGGACCTTCTCTGTCTTGTTCACTACCACATTCTCTGCTTTTCAGCACCTACAACAGGGCCTGGCAGATGGTATGCCCTCTTGAAGTTTTGGTTGAATGAATTAACACTTTGATGTTGAATGAATTCACTTATTTTCCCCTTGAAGGAGTTGATTTGGGGTGGGTCTCTGGGTTTCCCACAATGTCTTAGCTAACCAACTCTTAAGGATCTGGACTACAACTTGCTCGAAAACAGAAGCCGTATCTTAATAATTTTACTCAGAGAGCAAATATTCAGTAAGCATCAATTTATGCTCTGAACAAGGTCCACGCAATCTTGCATTCGAAAATGTCTGGATAAAAAAATGGCAGATAAGGGCCTGACGCAAGGAAAACCAGCACTCGATTTAGTTCTCCATTCAGCCAAAACTCGTGTCTAGAATTCATCATATATAACCCAATTCTTGTTCTTCCGGCCAAAAATTGGTGCCAGGTGGGACCACGAGAGCAGCAAATCCGGTCAGCTTCTGCTCAGGCCAAAATGGGATTCTACATCCCAAGAATCCTCCAATGAATAATTTAAGTCCATTACAGACTTTCTGAAAAATTCCTTCGCCTTCCCCCTTCAAAGACACTCTCTTGGCTCTACCCTCCCCTCCTCTATTGGCATTCATGGGTGTCATGTCTTCCTCCTAACTACAGACTTTGTTTTCTCTCTTAGAATTACCTCTCTGAACAGGATTTTATTTCTGTGTTTGGCATCACAAGAGGGCAATTTGCTGCTCTGCCTGGCTGGAAGCAGCTCCAAATGAAGAAAGAAAAGGGGCTTTTCTAAGGCAAGAAGCTATATGCCTATTGCAAGACCACAGAAGTGAGCAGATAGTGCCAAGAACAGGAAAGAATTTATCTAGCAATTTTTGCCCAATAGCAAACTACTTAATTTAGGTACAGTATGGTCTGCAAATCACAGCATGTTCTTCATCTTTCTCACCCCTGCATTCCATAGTTGTTATATACCTAAAATGTTAACTACCTACTTTTCAATTTTTGTGGCCTTCCGGCTAAAGTCTCAGCAGAAAGCAGCACCACAACTGCATGAATCCAGAGAAGTAAGAGAAAAAAAATCAACTAAGTTTAAAGTGTTTAATAACGGGGCAAGGACATAAGGTTGTTTTAAATTGTAAGCTCGGTATTTGCAAAATCTACTTAACCCACGAAATCACTGAAGTTATTTCCATATATACCACAAGGGTAAAATCCAAATGCCCAGTTCTGTATGTGCCAGATATTTTTAACTTTTCAAATAAAGGTATCTGTATGAGCAAAGGAGAGTTCTTTTCAGTATTTGGGGCTTGCCTGTTACAGTAATTATTTTGTGATGCTGGGAGAAAAGTCTCCATAGTGGGGTAGTAAAATCTATGACAGACACCCCTTGAGGCTGCACATACTGTCCCAACATGATGGAGGGATACAGCAAGTATGGCTGAGTGATTTCTCTGGATAACTGGACCATTCTAAGTCCTGTTGCTGGCACAAGAATGCCAAAATCTGCCTTACAGCTGTCCGGGAAACCTCAGTCCCCACCCATCTCTACCCCATTATCCAAAAGAGAAACAGGGCCATGTGTTATTAATTTCAGTAACGAGGCCAGAACCAGTGTGCATGCCACAGACAGCAACAAATGAACCACATTTTCCAGACAGCTTGAAGTTGGAGTCAACAACTCCCAAGGAATCCATGTGGCAGAAGTAATGTAACGGTCCAGGATAGGAGCACCATCCAAGGCATCACAAAGTGAAGGCAGAACAAGGGTGCAGGGTCACAGAAGCACTAAGATCAACGGAGTTCGACATTTTAGGGCTACCATGATCGATCTCGGTTGAAGGAAGTAGCAGCCCAACTGCTTACGCCTGTCCTCCCGGATACTCGGCCCCTTCAAGAAGGCCCACCTGCTGTTTTCGACAACTTGACAAGTCAGGCACAAAAAAGCTAAACCCAGCATTACAGAAACAAGGAAAAGATTCTACTCTTCATTATATAGCAATTTTATTTCATAACTTTACCCACCGAGTCTATCATTTCTTTATAAACGCCAATGAAAAACAACTTCTGGGTTTAAAGAGGCTTAGGAAACAACTTTTCGTAATGATGTCCAGAGCTGAGAAGAAACGTTTCTTCTGGGGCCAAGTCTCTGGCACCTATTCAGCTTCTGCTGCCTCTTCGCCTTCCCCACATTCAAACCGCACAAAGTCTACGACAGACACCCCTTGAGGCTGCACATACTGTCCCAATGTGATGGAGGGATCCAGCAAGTATGGCTGGGACAGCATCTTGGTTTCCGCCTCCCCACCAGGCTCATCATCCAAAGAGCCAACAGAGAGAGGGGCCATGCCCACCACATGCTGCCCAAGGCGGCGACCCAGGTCCTCCAGGCCTGCTTTGCGTTCAGATGTCTCGCAGATGACCAGGGCCCCGTACTTCCCCAGCACCAGGTTGTGGAGCGACGGGCTGTGCATCGCTCCATGGACGTAAGAGCCAACGTAGAACCCAGCCGGCACCTTCACCCATGCAGCTCGTTTAAGAGTCATGTTTTCTCCCAGTTTCCCTATAAAAAAGCAAAAACAAGTAACATGCTTCCAGAATATGATGCCTGTGGCAGTACCAAGATATGCATAGAAGTGGCTGAGTCGAAGACAGTCCTCTGCATTTACACTGTGAATATGCTGTAAGATGGAGAGATACCATTTGCCGTTTAAAGAGGAAAACGTATATGGAAGGAGAGGGTAGGGGTGGGAGAAATAAAGAATATCTTTATGGAACACCAACAATGTGCCACACTGGTATTTAAAAACATAGGCTATGGTGTGTCACACAGACCCTGGAGTCAGGTCTCAGTCCTGCCCTTTACTGGCTATATGACCTTAGGCAAGTGACATAAGCCCATTACAAATTTATCAAGCCTTAGTTTCCTCCTCAACAGGGAGATGATGCCACTTAAAATAACCTGAAAGCAGGGTTCTAAGGAGACGTAAATAAAGTAACATGTAAACGCACTTAATTACATTATCTAGCACAAAGCAGCACTCCAATGCTGGTTATCATTACTGTGTTAAATTTAGGCTTAGAAAGCTCAAGCTACCCTCCCCCAAGCTCACACAGCTAATACATGCCAGAGCTGGAAGTAAAACCCACATCTCACTCCAAAGCAATTAAGTGTTTTCTTCCCCTGAAATTACCATCCTTCCCGAAAATCACCATAACTGACACAGACAACTCTTCCTCATCCATTGTAGCAGGAAAAAGTCCACAACTAAAAGCCCCAGAAAACCCCAAACCCCATACCATCAGATAGTTTCAACTTCCTCTCATCAAAAATAAAAATTTTCAGTTTTTTTTTTAAAGATCTACTTATTGAAGAGTGAGAGGGAGTGGGAGCAAGAGGAGGGGGAGGGGTAGAGGGAGAAGCAGGCTCCCCACTGAGCAGGGAGCCCGACCCAGGGCTCGATCCCAGCACCCTGGGATCATGACCTGAGCTGAAGGCAGACACTTAACCCACTGAGCTACCCAACTGCCCACAGAGGTTAATAATCAAAAATAATTCCAGGTTTCCCTGTCTCCTCAGGATGCTACCCTCTCTAACATAATTCCAAATAAGCCAAAAGGTAGGAAAGGGGTTAGGAGACCCCAAAAGGGATCTAGGTAAATATCCCTGCATTAGCCGTAGTTTATATCTAAAAGTCTTAATGGGGGAGAAATCAAAAGAAATCTTAAAACAACTCAAAGCATCTGAACAATAGTTAATTCTCAGAAATTGACAAGGCTGAAACACCCAGTTCTTCCAGAATTTCTCAATAAGTCCCATTCACAGCTGTCTGCCTGGTTTCTCGGCCATGACTCACTAAAACATCATAGATATTTCAAGATAACCTGTTAAAAGCAGAACTGATGCCTTGACTGGAAATGTCAGATGAGCAGTAAATTCCCAGCAAGCTCCAACCCAGCCCTACTCCCCTCCTTCCATCAAGGACATGTGGGAAGAAAGCAAAACTCCCACTAGTTCTGGCACGATGATCCAGATGTGGTTCCTGTGGCCAGTGGTTCTGAAAGAATAAACCTTCACAAATTCAGGATCAGCTTTTTCTAAAAAAGAGATCAAATTCCTACACATGATGCCCCCAAATATTCCTGGATCCCTTTGTAAAGACGATGAGATGACTTTGGATGTAGTATGTCTCCCACCGTGTACAGAGAGGTAGTCAACTGGAAGAAGTCAAAGGCCATCCCTGCCTAAAGACATGCTTTGTTTGGTCAGCCTGCAGAGTGCAGAAAATGATTTTAATTAGCTGCAAACATCTAAAAACTGAAATTTTTACACACAAAGCTAAATTCTTTTGAAGGAATTTAAAAATTCTGACAACGCTGGGACCCCAAGGTAACAACTCGCTAGAGCTTGGTAACAGTTTCCTTCAGCAGTGTGGACTTCTCAGGGAGCCTACTGCTCACTAATGTCGAATGCACAACAGAACCCACTTCTCACATTCATATTATCTGACCCTTGTGGGCACATGAGCTTGCAATTCCTGATCTAGGTGTGGAGGAATATCAAAGATAACAGGAGGTCCAGTTCATAATTTCCAGTTCCCACAATCCTTACAAATACTCACCAATTGCTAAGGCTAGCTGATCCTTGAGACAGCCCTCTCTCTCGGGCCCAGCCGGAAGTTCAGAGAGTTCAGAGGAATTCAAGAAGCCCTAAGTGCACAAAAAAACGAACAAATCAGTTCTGTCCTACTTAAATTACCAAGAGACTAGGCAAAAATCGTGTGTTTCTCAAAAAATGATTTAAGACAACTAAGTATAAATGAATGTTTTTGGGTTTTTTAAAAGATTTATTTATTTGAGAGAGAGAGCGCACAAGAGCGAGCGTGCCTGCACAAGGGAGGGGCAAAGGGAGAAGAAGAGACTTTCAAGCAGACTCCCCACTGAACGCAGAACCCAACACGGGGCTCGATCCCAGGACCTCGACACCACGACCTGAGCTGAAACCAAGAGTCAGACACCTAACCCAATGAGCCACCAAGGCGCCCCTAAAGGAATATTTTCATTAAGCCAAAGATGTTATAAATTGATAACAGTTCCATTTTTATAAGTATTTTATTCTATCACTGCACCACACCCAATTCCATCTCAATCCCATCCTCTGGCCTAACTTCTTTTTTTTTTTTTTAATTATTAACATATAATGTATTATTTGTTTCAGGGGTACAGATCTGTGATTCATCAGTCTTACACAATACACACCAATGTCCATCACCCAGCCACCCCATCCCTCTCATCCCTCCCCACTCCTGCATGGCCTAACTTCTTAAACTGTAGTTTCCAAGAAATCAGGAACAGTATTTTCAAACAATCATAAAACGTTAAAGCTAAAAAACTGGTTGAATAAACCATGGCATAGCCACATAATGGAAAACTATGCAGCTGGGAAAAAGAAAGAACACAAAAGAAAGATCTGTATGAGCTGCTACAGAGTATTTCCAGGTTATATTATTACGTGTAAAAAAAAACAAATTAAAAGAGTAGATATATAGGGGCAACTGCATCGGGCTCCACACTCAGCGGGGAGTCTGCCGGGGATTCTCTCTCTCCTTCTCCCTTTGCCCCTTCCCCCTGCACACGCACACTCTCTAATAATAAATCTTAAAAAAAAAAAAAAAAAAGAGTACATGTATATTATACTATCATTTGTGTAAGAAAGAAGCATTTATATAAGTAGGCTATTTTTGCAAAAAAAGACTTAAAGGATACCCCAAACCAACGAAACTGGTTATCTACAGGAGTAGACAAGAATAAGGTAGAAGGGAGAGAAGGAGTGAGGTGTGTGGGTGGGGGGGTGTGTGTGTGTATTTACAGCTTTAACTTTCAGAATCCTGTTTATGTTTTACATATTCAAAAACAAAATTAGATTAACAAGAATTTGGGGGTAAAACCAAAATTAACTACACAGAAACATAAGACACTAACTGAATTTCAAATGAATAATGTAACTTCACAGAAGGGGGGGAAAAACTAATCCAGTAACTTTCAATACAGTCCTTTGGCCATATAACTTCAATGTAAAGACAAAAAGAACGTCAAAGAAATCTTGAACTCCTTAATAGGTTTGTTATTTGCAGTTGCCGGGTATAGTCACTAAAACAATTTAGTGTGTATTAGAACAATGAGAAAATAAGTAAACACTGGAGTTGCTAAGAGCCAGTGTACTAGCTGTGGGAGAAGGAAGATACATATATAGAACTGGGGAAGGAAAGGAAGAACCTGGGATGCCTGATTAGAACTGAAACACACACACACACACTTCCTGCATCTGTCTGCTGAAAGAGCAGAGCACCAATGACATCTCAGTAGAAATAAGCATACCTAATGTCCACATCTTGGTTTCTAAAAACTATTCCCCCATTAAAAATGATCAGGACTCCTTGGAGAAGTGGCTGATTCCACGGGTGGGGCAAAGAAAGTATGACATAGGCCCAGAATATCTTGTTATGCCAAAAAGTAAGGAAATACTCAAAAATAATCAATACACTGCAAAAGGTCAACAAAGCCAGCTTACACTGGTCAAATCCAGGAATAATTTGAACATCAAACTGAATAATGGATTATAAAATGAGTTATAATTTACTGTATAAAATAAGAATCCATGAGTCAATGTCAGTACTAAGTACTAAACATAAAGAAAAGAGAAGTCTCTTACAGTGGAATGCCAACTAATAAAACACACGTAAAAGAAATCATAAGAGTTAGAAAAGTAACCATTATGCAACTCTCATAGTAATATCTGATCCTGACAAGAGCCATCAATGGATGCTAATACTTTCAGGTAAAAGTTTTTTGGGGAACTGGACACTTACACAGTCTCAAAGAATCTCCCATACAGATTACGTGTTAATTACAAAGAGGAACAGAATAACTTCACAGTGGAGAAACCTGAAAGATACTACCCTAACCAAGAAGAGACCAAAACTAACATCAACAGGGACGAGAGGGTGACTCGTCGGTTGAGCATCCGACTCGATTCCAGCTCAGGTCACGATCCCAGGGTTGTGGGACTGAGCCCCAGGTTGGGCTCCACGCTCAGTGCAGAGTCTGCTTGAGATTCTCTCTCTCCTTCTTCCTCTGCCCCTCCCCTTAGGCACAAGCTCGTTCTCACTCTCCCTCTCTCTAAAATAAAAAGATAGGGTGCCTGGGTGACTCAGATGGTTAAGCATCTGCCTTCGGCTCAGGTCATGATCCCAGGGTCCTGGGATCGAGTCCCGCATCGGGCTCCCTGCTCCTTGGGAGCCTGCTTCTCCCTCTGCTTCTCTCTCTTTCTCTGTCTCTCATGAATAAAGAAATAAAATCTTTAAAAAAATAAAAAGATAAAATTTTCAAAAAATTAACATCATCAGGGGCACCTGGGTGGCTCAGTTGGTTAAGTGTCTGCCTATGGCTCAGGTCATGATCCCGGGGTCCTGGGATTGAGCCCCAAGTTGGGCACCCTGCTCAGTGAGGAGTCTGCTTCTCCCTCTTCCTCTGCCCCTCTCCCTGTTTGTGTGCTCTCTCTCATGCTTCCTCTCTCAAATAAATAAATAAAATCTTAAAAAAAAATAAAAAAAACATCATCAATAATGGGACCAACGATCATTACATGCCTCCTGATGTGATATTCTGAGAAAAATACAAGATAATTTAATATTCATACTAAAAACCCATACTCTATGAAGAAACATCAGACAAACCCAAATTAAAGGACAGTCTACAATACTGTTTTCTACTCTTCAAAAATGTCAATGCGGGGCACCTGACTGGCTGAGTCAGAAGAGTATGTAACTCTTGATCTCGGGTCTGTAGGTTCAAGCCCCACCTTGGGTATGGAGATTATTTAAAAATAAAATCTTGGGGCACCTGGGTGGCTGTCTCCGGTGGGGCACCGGTTGAATGTCTCCCTGCTCAGCAGGGAGTCTGCTTCTCCTTCTCCCTGGGCAGCTCCCCCTGCTTGTGCTCTCTTGCTCTCTCCCCCTCACTCTCTGTCAAATAAATAAATAAAATCTTTTAAAAATAAATAAATAAGGGCGCCTGGGTGGTTCAGTTGGTTAAGCGACTGCCTTCAGCTCAAGTCATGATCCTGGAGTCCCAGGATCGAGTCTCACATCGGGCTCCCTGCTCAGCAGGGAGTCTGCTTCTCCCTCTGATCCTCTTCCCTCTCGTGCTCTCTCTCATTCTCTCTCTCAAATAAATAAATTCTTTAAAAAAAAAAATAAAATAGGGGCGCCTGGGTGGCTCAGTTGGTTAAAACCGCTGCCTTCAGCTCAGGCCATGATCCCAGAGTCCTGGGATCGAGCCCCACATCGGGCTCCCTGCTCATGCAGGAAGAAGCCTGCTTCTCCCTCTGCCTGCCGTTCCCCCTGCTCGTGCTCTCTCCCTCTCTCTCTCTCTCTCTGTGTCAAATAAATAAATAAAATCTTTAAAAATAAATAAATAAAAAATAAAAAATAAAATAAAATAAATAAAAATAAAAATAAATAAAAATAAAATCTTAAAAAAAAGGTCAATGTAATGAAAGACAGAAAGGCTGAGAAAGAAAGGACACTAAACATACATGACAACTAATTGCAACACATGATACTGGACTGGATCCTGGATCAGAAGAAAAAGTGCTAGCTGGCAAAATATGAATATATATCATATATTATAAAAATAAAAATATTATGTAAGTGTTAAAATTCTTGAATGTGATTACTATACTGTGGTTACACAGGAGAATGTAATTTTTAGGAGACAACCTATTCAAGGGAATAAGGGTCCTGATGTCTGCAACATATTTGCAAAAATTTTTTTTAAATAGTGATGAGACACCTAGCTGGCTCAGTTGGTTGAGCATGCAACTCTTGATCTTGGTGTTGTGAGTTCCAGCCCCACGTTGGGTATAGAGGTTACTTAAAAATAAAGTAAAATAAAATAAAATAGTGATGATGACAATGAGTATAAAAAGTAATAAAGCAAATGTGTCAAAATGTTAACAAATGGTGAATCTAGATGAAAGTACAATGTAGCTTACTGCAGAACACTGGCAACTTTTCTTTAAGTTTGAATTTTTTTCAAAATAAAAGTTAAAAAAAATTAAAGACCAAAAGAGAAAAAAAATAAATGAAGCTAAAATGAACCAAAATTTCTTTTACAGATAATGAAAGAGTAAAGTATGTGAATGGCTCAGGGTTACAAATAGAGTTACTAGCAAAGTGAAGATTAGAACTTCTAGGTGTCTATATGTTGGCTAATTGAACATAATAAAAAAATTAAATTAAATTAAAATTTAAAATTAAAAAAAAACTTCTCGGTGTGTCTGGCGGGCTCAGTTGGTAGAGCATGTGACTCTTAATCCTGGGGTTGTGAGTTTGAGCCCCATGTTGGGAGGAAAGAAAAAGGAAGGAAGGAAGGAAGGAAAAAGATTAGAACTTCTAGTTCAAGTTGTTCATCTACTCAATACAATTCTAAAATATAATCTCCACATGGTTTTCCATATAATGACTATTTAATGGCCAGTAATAATTAATATTTACCACAAGATCTCAAAAGAAAGATAAGTAGGAGAAGAAAGTAGTACTAAACACACACACACACACACAAAACTACTGTTAGTAGTTGTTTCGTTTTTGCCTTGATAATAAGGATCAATCAAAGGCAGACTGATATAAATTCCATCCTGGTCCTCCTATGGACAAGAATATGCTTATTCTCCTAAACTGTGCCTTCTCCAGTATCTGTATTTACAAATCCTTTCCTTAAAAAAAAAAAAAAGAAAGAAAGAAAGAAAAGAAAGAAATCCTTCCCTCAGGCCATTCTAGATTTCTGAATACAAAGCTTCACCTGATTGGGGTGCCCAGGTGGCTCAGTCGGTAAGTTTCCAGCTCTTGATTTCAGCTCAGGTCTTTTTTTTTTTTTTTAAAGATTTTATTTATTTATTTGAGAGAGAGAGAGAATGAGAGAGAGAGCATGAGAGGGGCGAGGGTCAGAGGGAGAAGCAGACTCCCCGCCGAGCAGGGAGCCCGATGCAGGACTCGATCCCAGGACTCCAGGATCATGACCTGAGCCAAAGGCAGTTTCTTAAACAACTGAGCCACCCAGGCGCCCTCAGCTCAGGTCTTGTCAAGAAAGGATCGAGGCCCGCACCGAGGTGCCTCCACCCCAGGGAGTCTGGAGCCCTGCATGGGGCTCCACCCTTGGCAGGGAGTGTGCTTGGGATTCTCTCCCTCGCCCCTCCCCCGAACTCGGGTGCACAGTCTCGCTCTCTAGAATGGACAGGTCTTTAAAAAAAAAAAAAAATGGGGCACCTGGGTGGCTCAGATAGCTAAGCGTCTGCCTTCCACTCAGGTCATGATCCCCGGGTCCTGGGATCAAGTCCCACATCAGGCTCCCAGCTCAGCAGGGAGTCTGCTTCTCCCTCTCCCTCTGCCTCTCTCCCTGCTCATGCTCTCTCTCTGTATCTCTCTGTATCAAATGAATAAATTAAAAAAAAAAAACTTGAAAGAAAAGTTTCACGTGATTTGATAGACTCTACCCCAGTGCCATTCGTTCATTCATTCACTCAACAGATTTTATGAGCCCCAACCAAATGCTGGCCCCATTCCTCTTTCACCAGAGACACAGTGATGAAAAGACAAATTCTCTGCCTCACAAAGCTCACATTCTATTGGGGAAGACAAACAACATACAAATAAGTAAAAACATAATAGATATAGAATATTATAACAAAAATTTTTCAATGAAGCAAAATAAAGGGATAGAGCAACAGGAAGGATACTCCTCTCCAAAGAGGTAACATTTACACAGGGACATGAAGTAAGGGAGTGAGACATGAGAATGTCTGAAAAAAACGGAACAGCAAAGACCCTAAGAAAGGGGTGTGTGTGTAAATCCAGCATATTGACAGACAATCCCAAAACTCACTTTACTGTATGTGGAGAGTTGATCCTTTAGGTTCTGACAATGCAACAGGGTCCCCAGGGCAACTTGCTGGACCAACTGCTGAAATTTTAAATTTCTGGAAACAAAATCTGTCTCACAGTTTACCTGGTAGGAACAAATTGATATTGTTGTATAAGCTATTTACAGACAGTCTGCAAAAGTGCCTTAAAATTGAAGACTAAACCAAGGGACTGCAAAACAGGCTGCAGAGTCAACAAAACAGAAATAAGTGACCCTAGAATTTTAAGGCTTCAATCCCTCTCCTAGTTAGAGGCCAGAAACTGAATGCAGTGATTCCTGCTCTGCCAATGAGTTAGCAATGACCCGCATGTTCAAAAGATGGTTCCATAATGTCCCCAAAGGACTCACTACACTTCACCACTTGCCTGTGGCTGCAGGCCATCATCACCTCATTCTCCAGCCTCCTCCAACACCAAACCACTTTTGCTATCAGTATGCTTATCTCCTTTTCTCACTCTAAACTAATCCACACCTGATTCTTCACCAGTTGAGGCCCCTAAACCTCCTCTAAAACAGCTATATGCTATCCATCAACTAATTAATGTAACTCCTAGCTTTAAAATGTAACTGTTCCAGGAAACAATCAGTGGCAAGGTATAAGGCTACAGGACTCACATTTAGAAGTACAGGTTTGCCCCACTATCTGAAAGTAGTGTTCCTATGAAACCTTTTGTAAGCCAAAATGGCATAAAGCAAAAAATCAATTACCATTAATTCATATGGACATGGATGCACAAAATAAGACCTAGAGCACAGATGCTCACAAAGTTCAAAGCTATGGCGGCTTGATGCTGAGTGTAGTTTGTGGGGGGCAGGGGGGTAGTCTGGCGGGGCAACTCTTACTGCTGGGGTGCCCCCTGCCTCTATAAGGACTCAGTACAAAACCAACACTGAATGCTATTTGCCTTTTTTCATAAAAGTGAAAGTACTCTTTGAATTTCTTTTGGTTAACAAAAAACAAAAACAGGTACAAAGGACCTTTTGTAAAAGCAAAGTGTATAACTGGAACTTTCGAAAAGGGGGGGATATCTGTAATCTTTTTGACTTCTAGACATTTAATCGTCAACACACCTGTGTATTTCTATACATAAGTGAACTTACAGTAACTGTGGTCTCACCAGTTCAATTCTAACAACCTTTTGTGGTTCTCAAACACCTCTTCTTGAAGGGTGCAAAGGGTCTACCAAAAAGCTTTCCACCCAAGGGGCAGCTGTTCCTGGTCATCTAGAATTCCAACAACTCACCTCTACTAACACAGTTGTGTTTCCATCCTGAAGCAGCCCAATCAGACCTTCTTTAGTCTTCCTGCCATGGAGTTTGGCAGCTCTGCTCCAGCCTTCCTTCTGGGCCTGTTTGTGGAGCCAGCTCTCTGCCTATAAATTAAAAATAGGGCAGATGACAAAGTCATAGAATTTAGAACTGAACGGAGCTCTAAAATATGTTCAGGTTCCCTAAATCTTTCTGCTCTTCAGTCCTATAATGGAAACTAAAGCAATCTATCGATTACTGGCAGCCTACCACTGAATGCCAAAAATCAGGCATTGTGCCTGGTGCTTTGGATAAATTTAATCTTCACAACAACCCTATGGAGCAGACAGTAGTATTTTTATTATACGGACCAGAACAATGCAACTCTGAAAGATTAAGGTATCCAAGATCACAGGGTTAGAGTGAGGGCACCACAGTTTTGAGTCCTGGTCTGTCTAACTCCCAAAGCCCACACAAGCCCTTTGGGCTCCAAGCAGCAGGAAACAGCATGTGGTGCCTGGAATAAAGTTTGTTAACCATGGGATCCTGAGTTAACGGCTTCCGGAGTCAAAACACAGTCAAAGGGTGAGATTGTCACTTAAGTCAGAATCCTATTTGCAGTTCTGCAGTTATGGGTCCCTGCGCAGCAGGTCTAATTTACTGCGCCCCAGCAGCACCTCCCTGAGAGACTGAGGTCGAGCCCTAGTACCCCGCCCTGCTCCCCTCGCCCTCCTCCCCCACACCTGTTTGAGATCCCCGCCACAAGTCTCCAGAGCTTTCTTGCAGTTTACAAAGGAGTAGCCTGTTTTTCGCCGTAGCTTCATGAGAAGCTCCTTGCTGGAGGCCGAGGAAGAGAGCCGGGGCCCAGTGTGAAATGTGTGCCACGGCTGAGGCGCCTGAAGCAGAAGGGGTCCCGCCTGCAGAGGTAAGAAGAAAGGGATGAGAAGCAGGAAGCAGCCAGGAGCTCCGGGGGCTGCAGAGCACGTCGACAGGGAGGCCACCTTAGGAGACACTGGGTCTCCGAGGCTGGGAGAAGGCAGCCAACGGCGGGGGGCGGGGGGGGGGGGTTGCACCACGCAGAGAAAAGGAGCGGGGAAGGGTGGGATGGCGTCGAACGGGGGACGGAGGAAGGGAAGGCACCGTTCCGAGTGCACAGATCTGCAAGTGAAGGCGGAACGGCGGGGGGAGGACCCAGAACCCTCACCGGGCAGCTCCCGGCCCACGCGGCCAGGTAGAGGCGCAACGACCGCAGCAGCGACATCTCTCTGGCCCCAGAGTACACTGTCGCCGCCGGCGCACCAGTGAGGCCACAGGCCTACGGCGCGGCGGCAGGGCCAAACCTCTCCAACCGCAACGCGCCAAGCGAGGACGGCGCCACCTGCTGGCCGGGGTGGGCACACTCGCTGCTTCTACTTCGCTTTCGGAGACTGTATTTCACAAGGGAATTACCCCCCCCAACCCCCGCCGTAGGTAAAATAACAGAAACCATGAGACATAGTTGTCGCAAAATAACAATTCGAGACATGTGGCAACATTTTATGTTTCTTTATTTCCGTTCATCTTTCATAGTCATCCATTTAGGACTCATGACAAACTTGTGAGGTGGGGGGGGGGGGTCAGAAAATTGGCCAAGGGCACCTGGGGAAGTAGGGGTGGAGTCCTTTCAACAAACCCTGTAAATATTTGTTGAGTGGGCCAAGTATTTACTGAACATCTACTGTATGCCAGGAACTGTGATAGGCTTCAGGGAATTAGAGAAGAGTAAACCACAGCCCTACCCTCCAAGGTAATCTAATGGTGAGAAAATAGGGAACAGACAAGTGACCACGCAAGACAAGGTAAGTCCCATAAGATGAACAAACAGTGAAAGGGTCTCCAGGGAGAAAGAAATCACAACCAAACAGCAGGCTCCATAAAAGCTTTTTTCAGGAAAGAGGCAAAAAGTAATAAAGATTTTGACAGGTAGAAATAGCCCTTCCAGGCAGGGAATCACCAAAAAGAATGAAGAAAACAAGGATTTGGGTGTGGAAATAGGGAACAAAGAGTAGACATTTGGAATTTGTCCAGAGGTTGCAATACATGTAGGAAACCAGTTGAAAATGAAATAGAAGGGTAATTTGGGATCACACAGGATAGACTGAGAACCAAGCCAAGGAGCTTACTCTTGCTGTAAGCATCAGAAGCTCATCAGAGCTGATTTGGGAAGATCAAAAAGAGTTTGATAAGTGGCTTGAAAGGGAGAGAATGGAGGCCAGGAGTCCAGAGGAGGTGATATGTGGCCCAAGGAGTAAAAGAGAGCCCCAAGCAGAGGTAGCGCAGTGGGAAGAGAAAAGAGGTGAAGACAAAACACGTTAGCAAGGAAGGACAGGGCTTGGAAACCTAAGGAAAACTCAAAGGTGAGAAGAACCCAGTACTTAGTGATCACGGTTCCAGCTCCAAAAAGGCAGAAGAAGCTGTAGTCCAAAGGACAGCTCTGCTGCCTATCCCCAGCATCAGGGCAGGCAGGACTTGGCCCAGTTAGAGCCATGGTCCCACCAGACTCTGTCTCCAGAAGCAAGAAGTGTGCAGTCTGAGGTTTCTTCCTTCCTAGGCCCCCAGCAAAAGCATGAGTTCATTGGATGCAGAGATGATCTTCTTTCCCTTTAAAAAAAAATTCCATTCGAATCTGGCAGGGGAAAAAAAAGGCCATTCTGTATAAAAAAAACAGCAGGACTGGAAGGGTTCAGGGACGGTCTCTCTGCAGCCACTGATCTCACTTCCCATTTGCCTCCCCCACCCCTAAAAATCCTGGACACCTTCCTCGTTTTGTCCTCTGAGAACAGGAACTGGGAACTTCCTTTGTGCTCTAACCCAGTGCTATTAGGGCTCTAAGATTCCTAGCAAGCAGGCACCTCTCAGCATCAGCCCAAGAGTACCTGGGGCAACAAAGAGGGAAGGAGGAAAGAGAGAGGCAAGGGAAACCCATACTTTTCTTTCTCGTGTTTATGGCTTTGGAGATACAGCAGTTCCTTTCTTAGGACAAGGGGTTCAGAGGAGCAGAAGGGTAATGTCAAGCAGGTCTTGGTTCCCTGTGCCTGGCCCTATAGATGTTGACATTCTCATCCTCATCCCGCTGGGCCAGCTCCAGTTGGAAATGCTGGGGCAGGAGGTGCTGAAAGAAGCTCTCTGTCCCGTGCTCCTCTCTCATCTTGGAGGCCAGATAGATGGTGCCATGGGGCCCGCACAGGTGTTGGAGAGTGCCCAGCAGCAGTGGGAAGGTGGGCTCCAAGTACACGATATCAGCCCCCAGCACCAGGTCATAGTCTCCAGGGAAGACATGCTGGTCAATCCCCCAGGACAAGGCGCGGACCTGGGCCTGGCCTCCAGCTGGCACATTGGCCTGGACGTTGCCCTGGATCTGCTCTAGGGCCAGGGGCAGGTCAGTGATGGTAACATCCCCCCCTGAGAGAGAGGAAGGAGGAGAAATGCAAGTCAGACCGACCAACCAAGGCGTCTCGGCTCCTACCCAGAAGGTCCAGAGACCACAGGGCCTAGAGGACGGTGTTTTGACAGCCCGGAGTGTGCACTTCGGCTTTTAGTACCCTAACGTCCGTCTCGCCCCCTGCCATGCTCGTTACTCTACATTTTACAACATCAACGTTGTCTCGGAGCTAATCTTCAACCTCTCTGCCCAACACACAACTGTCAGGTGTCAGCAGAAGCCTGGGCAGGACTAAGCTGGAGACAGACTATGTATGTATCCAGCCCCTACTTACCCAAACCCAACTTCATGGGTCTGGAAAGCTTCCCAGAAGACGTGGCCTCAGCGAGCCTTAAAGGACAAGTAGGAGTTAGTTAGGTGGAGCTTTCCAAGCAGAGAACAAAATGTACAAAGGCCTGGGGGCGAGAGCAATGCATATTCAAGGAAGGATGAACCTTAGGGGATGTGGAAGGAAGGAGAAAAGAATCAAGACCTGAAGATAATGATGACATGCTGAAGAGACTCAGGCTTGATCCTGAGGGTGGTATGTTTTATAGGTAGAAGCAGAGAGTGAAGATAATCAGATTAGCACCTCAGAAAGCTGCATTCATGCAAGAAATATATGTACTGAGCCCCTACTAAGTTCTGGCAGCACAGTGGTGAGCAAGATAAAACCTCAGCCTTCCTTTAGTTTTATTAGAGAGGTAGAGACACACTAGGTACTGTAAAACTAATCATGATCATGACGACTGTTACAGACACAGGAAGTATTAAGAATTCATTCATTCATTAATATTTATTATGTGTCTCTATGCCAGGTGCTAAGAATATAGTAGTGAACCACTCAGATAAGAATCCCTCCCCTCATAGGGATTACAGTCTAGTGGCAAAAAACGGGCAACAAACAAATCAAAGAAAATACACTGTACATCAGATACTATGGTGAAGCATTAAGCAGAGAAGGGGGTAAGAATTTCACTTCAGGGATGGGGCAGGGAATGTAATTTTAAATTGAGTCGTTAGGAAAAGCCTCACTCAACAGATTATGTTTGGGCAAAGACCTGAAGGAAATGATGGAGCAAACCATGTGGACCTCTCAGGCTAAATGTACCAAATAAGGGACTAACAAGTGCAAAGACCTTGAGGCAGGAGAGTGTCAGCAGGTCTGAGAAAGAGCAGGAAGACCAGTGGCTGGAGCAGAGTCTGCTGGAGAGGCTCTCTCTCCCTCTCCCTCTGCCCCTCCCCCTGCTCTCTAAAATAAATAAACCAACAAATAAAAATCTTTGAAATAAACAAATGAATAAAAGGATCACTCTGACTGCTGTGATGAGAAAGGACAGCAGAGGGGCAAGGTCAAAAGCAAAGAGACCAGTTAGGAGGCAGCTAGAGTGACCCAGGTGAGACGTGATGCTCATTTGAACCAAGGCATTAGCCACATCTAAGAAGTGCTCAGATCCTGAATGATTCTGAAGGTACAGTCAACAGGATTTGCTGAGAGACTGGACACACAATACTAGAGAGGGAGGATGTTTGACCCGACTAACTAGAAGACCGAATTGCTATTTACTCAGCGGAGAAGGCTGTAGGAGGAGCAGGACTGGGCAGGAAGATCATGAGTTTCTGTCTAAGTGTGAGATGCCCATCAGACAATCACATGAAGATATCGGGTAGGTAGGACGTTCCACAAACAAATCTGGAGATGGAAATGGGAGTTATAGGGTCATGAGCACAGAAAGGGCATTTAAAGCCATGAGGTGATGGGATTGCTGGGGAGTGTAGACAGAAAAGGGAAGGAGTCAAAGGACTACTCCTGAGCTCTGGGGCACTCAAACTTCTAGTTGTCAAGAGGAAAAGGAACCAACAAAGGAGACTGGAAAAGAGTGCCAGTGAGGTGGGCAGAAAGCAGAAGTGTGGTACCCTGGAAATGAAAGGAAGCATGTCAAGGAGGAGGGAGAGTCAAATGCTGCAAAGTCAAGTCAAGTGGGCTCATCACCGACTCCTGTACTTACCAACATGGAGTTGGAAATGAAGCTCACCACCTTGACTGCTGCGACTGGGGGCAGGAATGTGGAATGGACTGAGGGAAGAAGAGTAAGACAGGTACTACAGACAAAGAGGATTAACTCTTTTGAGTTTTGTTGTAATGCAGAACAGAGAAATGGGGTGGTAACTAAAAGAATGTGTAGGACAACAGTTTTTCCTAAGAGAAAATAGAGCGTATTTATAGATGTATATAGGGGTATGTGTGTCTATTCAGAATGTTCCAGAGAAAAGGCAAAACTGATAACGCAGGAGGGACTGGGGATGGGGAGGAGGTTTGCTGCAACAATGTCTTTGAGTAGATGAGAAGGTTCAGGGTCTTGTGACAAATGGAGGGCTTGACCTTAGCTAGGGGCACAGAGTGTTTACCCATGGTAACAGGAGAGAAGGCAACACTTAAAATAGACATGGGCAGTTAGGTGAGTAGACATTGTGATAGGAACATGTGAACATGTTCTATAAGAAAAGAAAAGCAATCAGAAGAGATGGGCAACAAAGTCATCAGTTGAGGGTGAAGACAGGAGGAGGCACGTAGAGGTTTGAAGGGCAAGAAGGTAAGAAACAGATGTTTGGGAGAGCAGAATACGTGGACAAGGGAAGTGTAATAGACTAGCTGGGCAGCAGTTAAGGACTTGCCTAAGGTTAGTAACGACAAAATCAAAAAGAAACCGGTCAGCACGGTTGTATATATACTAGGAGGGCCTAAACTAACCTGGAGGTGGGAATATCAAAGAGGCCTTCCCTTGGAAGTGATGTTTGAGCTGAGCACTAAAGGATGCATATGAATTAACCAGGCGGTCCAAGGATTCCAGGCATAGAGTACAGTCTGTATGAAGACTCCACGGATGGGAACATCAAGACAGACTTGAGGCCCTGAGAGATGGGTAACAGACAGCACAAGGAGCACAAGGGAGGGAGAGGCACAGAAAGAAGCCAGAGAGGGAGGCAGGACCTTGGAGGCCATGCTAAAGGTATTGTTTTGGTCTTGAAAGAACAAGAAGTCATTGAAAGATGGGAGTGAGAGGTAATTACAGCTGCATCTTGAAAAGATCACTCTGCTGGGTAGAGTGGGCAGAGGTCTAGGTGGGGGCAAAGAGTAAAGCAGAAAGACAAGTTGGCCTAAATGAGCAGTGCAGGCAAGCGACCGTGGTGGCATGGACTGGGGAGCCATCAGTGTCGATGGAGAAACGTGACATTCGAGAGATTTTTAGAAGATAAAATCAGTAGGACTTGAGTAATGGCTATGGGGGTGAGAAAAGGGGGCATGTCAAAGGTGATATCTAGGTTTCCCACTGGGTGGATGATGGTTTGATTCACTGAGATGGGGAAGCCTGAAGGAGAAACAGCCTGTGTGCAGGAAGAACACAAGATCTAGTTCCAGCATGCTCACCTTCCCATGGGAAAGCTTGAAGACACTTGTGAAAACCCAAGGAAGAAACAACAGTGGCCTGAACTGGAGATGGTAGGAAGAGGAGCAGACAATTGGGGAAATATTAAGGACCTATGACCCACAGATCTGACTGACTGCCGGGATGTGAGCGGGAGAAGGCAAGGGACAAGATGACAGCCAGATTTCTTACTTGGCAGCTGGAAAGGCGGCAAAGGAGGGGAAGCCAGTCTTTGAGCAAAAGGAAGTAGGTGCTCCCATCCATATTACACACTTTTCTCCCATTTTAGCATAACCGCACACCTCTTCTCCACTCTTCCTTCATGGAAAATTGCTTTTAACACTCCCTTGGTTCTTTGTGAGCCTGCTGTGTTTGCACTGTTCACCTTCTCATCTGACAGTGCTTCTCTCTGAAGTCCCAGGGAGTCAAGGAAGACATAGCCAGAGCATGTCCACTTGCTCTGTGCATACATGGCATAATTCCCCCACCTTCCCCACGAGACCATAAGCTCCTCGGAAACAGGAGAGGTGTCTCACTCACTGTTGTATCCCAGTACCTGGCATGATAGAAGACTCCAAATAGATATTGACTGAATGAATACAAGAATGAATGCCTGCCTCTGGGAAGACTTCCCTGAATGTGACCTAGTTGTGTTCCCAAGAACAAAGACATTGGCATTACTAGGGAGATGACATCATAAGTGTTTTAAATGAATGTTTTGGATGTGAGGTTGTGCCTGCCCATTAGATCATAAATTGAGGAACTGTTTCCTTTGTAATTTTGGATCCTTGACAAAAGTGAAGCAAAATTTTCCTTACTTTTTCCTTTCCCAAGTCTGCGATGCCTAATTCCTACCCCACTTGCCCCACAAAAAACACCCTAACCCTCGAGAATTCATCTTTATTTCTCTCAAGTAGTCAAAACCTTAAAAATCTAATATCTATTCATAATAAAGTTATAAAGCACTCCTCAGGTTTAATACATGCAGATTGCTCCCCCTACAGAATGCCCCCAAAGATGAATTTTGACAAAATACCATGTCGAAAGCAAAGGTGGTTTTAAGTGGCAGCATTATTCATGAAATCACAAAGACCAAAAGGGTAGAAAAAACTCCTACTAAGGCCTGCCCGGTTTTTATTTCCTGCCCCCAAATCAACCACTCTGGGTGTTTTCTCTGGCACACAGAAAGGGGCACACACACGCACACAGTTTGTTAAAAAGAGACTGGTCTGGTCGCAAATCACTCCCCTCTCCCAAGAATCCAGGGAGTGACAATTTCTCCACCACCCAGCCCCCCCGCCCATTCCCGCCACAAAGATCACGCACCCTGCAGCGCGGCCAAGATCCCCACGATGCCCGTCCCTGCGCCTAGTTCGATCACTTTCTTGCCTCGGAAATCCACATTTTGACTTTCAAAATAGTTGCACAGGCTCAGAGCCTACGGAGGAAAAAGAGGGAAGAGAGAGAAAAAGACTGTCGCGGGGATGTTTCCATATGGAAGAGGGAGAGTCCGGGGTCCGGACCTCCCGGGGACTCTCGCCCAGAGCCGCCCACTCCTCACCGCGTCCCACACGCGCGCCGCCACCCCAAGGCGGGACCCGAAGTTCTGTGTGATGCTCAGCACGTGCCCACAGAAACAGAACCGGCTCCTCTCCGAGTAAGAGTCCGCGAAGAGCCCGACTTCCCGCGGGAACACGGATTCGGGCTCTGATTCACGATCTGGGCAGGGGTCCGCCATCTGGCTGAGAGCGCGCGCGGACCCCGCGGCCAGCGCTGGTATCCCGGATCTAGGACCCGGTCGGGGTGGGGGGCCGCGGGTCGTCCCGGCTTCTGCGTGGCACCGAGCCCCGCCTCTCCGAGTTTGCCCTCCTCCCTTCAGTTTGACTTCCTGGAGGTGGGATGAGGAGCTGCCCCTCCCGCTCCGGTCCCCAGCGCACACCCGACGGCGTCACGTCGGACCACGCGGGGGAGACAGGGCCGACAGGTCTGAGACCGGGGGAGACGGGAGAGGAGTGAGGATTTTTCTGTAGGAAGCGGGGTCCTGGACTCCTCTCACCTGCGGGGTGCAGAGGTATCTGCAACTAGGATAGTATCCCAGACCAAGCAGAAGCGGGCTAACGAAAGAGGTAGGGTGCCGGGTTGGCCTTGCCAGGCCAGCTGGAGACCCGCGCCGCGAAAGCCCCCTACCGCTCCGGCAGCCGCCCACCCTCCCTGACCAGGTCCGCGGAGTACACTCCTGGGTCTTTAAGAGGCGGGGTCTGCTCTCAACGCGCCTGATTGCGTCATTATCGTGCGCCTCGGGCCCTGGTCTCCACGTGGTTCAGTAGAGAAACCCGGGACTGGGGGATCATGGCGGGAGCTGAGACTGGGGACGCGGCAGGAGCCGAGGCCCCGCAGCCCCAGAAGCGCTACTATCGGCAACGTGCTCACTCCAACCCCATGGCTGACCACACGCTGCGCTAGTGAGTGAGCAGGGCAGCGGGGGGAAGGGAGCAGGGGGAGGCAAGAGGAGGGCGGAATATTCCAGTCCGAAAGGGCTGTTGTTCTGGACCGTCTGCAGGGTCTCAGACCGACCAGGGAGGCTCGGCAGGGTGACGTCAGCTTTAGAGGTGGGTCGGGGAGATTTAGGGGAGGGCGGAGTTGGAGGGTTGGGAGGGGGCGTGGCGTTCTGCCCGAAGTCTCGGTAGGGGTGCAAGTCTGGGAAGAGAGTAACTTAGACTGGAGTGTTGCGGGCAGAATGTCGTTTCCACCTTTCGGTTTCGTTGATCGGATCTAATAAAAAGACAAACATACACACAAATCCTGCCCACGCCTTAGTCCATCCTCTTCCACAGAGCACATAAACAGTGTAAGGTCCCAGTGCCTTAGGCAGCCAATCTCTGGGGGAAAGGAACTTGTGACCCAGAAAGGAGAGCTGCCTGACCAGAGTCACATCGACTCCTAGAAGTGGAGATGGGCAGGTCAGCAATATGAGCCTCATGATGGGCCTGTGATTCACACTGGGGGTTAAGGGTGGTTTCCACTGTGTTTCCTAGAGACCACAGGGCCCACTGTTACAGAATTTTTGAGAATCGCTCTTCCCATTTACCTCCCACCCTTACCCATCCGCCCACTCACACGTAGTACCACTTCAGCAATGGCTTGACCAACCTTCTCATGTCCCTCATGTCTTCTCTCCAATAGCCCTGTGAAGCCTGAAGAGATGGACTGGTCTGAGCTATACCCAGAGTTCTTCGCTCCACTGACTCAAAATAAGAGCCACGATGACCCAAAGGATAAGAAAGAAAAGAGAGCTCAGGCCCAAGTGGAGTTTGCAGACATAGGCTGTGGCTATGGTGGCCTGTTAGGTAACACTCTGGCCTTTCCTCTAGGGCACAGAGAGGCAATGCCTAGGTTCTGCTACCTCAGCAGGTTTGCTGGGGGCCATTGTTGGCCTTTCCCCTTCGGACCAGACACCAGTGCTGTGACATCAGTGTGGAGAGCCTCCACTTTCTCTGTACTCTGGGTCTGTGGCCTTTGTCCTGGAGAAGGGAGGCTGTTGTCTCAAATTCCTCTTAGAACTTGGGTTGTCTTGTCTGGCCCCACCCCTGGCCTCAGTCCCTACTTGAGGCATTTCACCTGCAAGGTACCGGGTCAGTGAGCTGGTCAGCACAAGCGTCAGAGATTAGTCACTGTAGCCAGTGATCCTGAACTGTCTTTCTGAGGGATTCCACCACTCTCCCTCTCCTCCCCCCTCCCTCACCAAAACTCATTGTTTCTGCTCTACTCTCATGTTTTCACGTTCCTCTTGTATTGTCTATATTGTCCCAGCCCTGCATGCCAGGCCACTTCTCTATTTTTAGATTTTCCCGTAGAGGTAACAGCATGACAGAGAGAGGAAAAACATGGTACTTGGGGGCAGAAAAGCTCGGTTCAAGTTCCAGTTCTGCCTCCTCTTAGCTCTGTGACCTTGGCCATTTCTGACCTCAGTACCCTCATCTTCTCAATTTACCACAGAGCGTAAGGAGGATTAACTGAGACGGTGTGTGAAAACACTGAAAACTCGGAATCACTTAGAAATATACGTGTATCCACAGGCCCTCCCACTTCCAGTCCAGGTGACAGTCTTTGGATCTAAGCCTAACCCTAAGCTTAACCCCCTTCTCCAGCATAGAACCAGCCATCTAGGTATCTCTCCGTCCACACTTGCCATTCCTGATTTTGGGAATTGCAGAGTGATACTTCCTTTCCTTTCTTGACCCCTTTGCACTTCCTGCAAGTATGAGGTTGACGATTCCATTCCTGTTTCTGTGTCCAGTGGAACTGTCACCGTTGTTCCCAGACACACTGATTCTGGGTCTGGAGATCCGGGTGAAAGTCTCAGACTATGTACAAGACCGGATTCGGGCCCTTCGAGCAGCTCCTGGAGGTGGCTTCCAGAACATCGCCTGTCTCCGTAGCAATGCCATGAAACACCTTCCTAACTTCTTCCGCAAGGGCCAGGTGGGGAGGGGCCCCGGTGGGTTAGGCTGGTAGGCACGTGGGGCACTGAAGCCAGGCTCTCAACCTTGTCGATGCATGTCTGTCTCACAGCTGACAAAGATGTTCTTCCTCTTCCCTGACCCACATTTCAAGCGGACGAAGCACAAGTGGCGAATCATCAGTCCCACGCTGCTGGCAGAATATGCCTACGTGCTTAGAGTCGGGGTGAGTCGGGAGTGGGAGGGAGGGGTGAGTGGCCCATTCGGAGACCTTCCACTAAGAATTCAGTGGGGGTGCATTTAGGACTCACACCACCACTCCCATCATTTCCCTGCTCAAATGCATGCGGCCCCCCGTCTCAGGTGATTTTGCCTCTGCAGGGGCTGGTATACACCATAACTGATGTGCTGGAGCTACATGACTGGATGTGCACCCATTTTGAAAGGCACCCCCTGTTTGAGCGTGTGCCCCTGGAGGAACTGGTAAGTAGGGGGCCTGAGGGGAGTGGTGAAGACGCAGGCCTTTTCCAGAGTGGTTCTGTGTTCTCTGAACCCAGCTCATTGCCAGGAGGATGGGATGGGAGTCTCAGGGCCAGGGGCCATCTGAAAGGTGGGCAAGGACTTATTGGACCCTTCCTTTTCTCAGAGTGAAGACCCCATTGTGGGACATCTGGGCACCTCAACCGAGGAAGGCAAGAAAGTCTTACGCAACGGAGGCAAGAATTTCCCAGCCATCTTCCGAAGAATACAGGATCCCACCCTCCAGGCAGTGACCCCCAATCCCATCCCCCTGGGCCACTGACGGCCTTCCTTGCCTTAGCTTGACCCCAGGACCTTCCTAGCCGAGACTGCTGGGGCCAAGAGGCGACAGTCTTTCAAAGAAGTTGGGGAACTGCCCAGGCCAGAAGGCTGGGATTCACAACTGACCTCTCATCTTGCCTGTCTACCACCAACAGAAAGCAAAAGAAGCTAACTGGGAAGGTCAAAAGATCTTGGACCAGAAGGGATGTTTGGAAGGGTGTGGGGTCTTGCTCTTCCTTAGCACTTCCTTCTCCTTCTGGGATCTCCTCAGCTGGAGTGAGGAATGCAATTCTCCACTCTCCATCTAAACTGCTTGCTAGACTCAAATTGCCTGTCCACTTGTGTTTACTTGGCAGTCCTGGGGATAACGTGTATACGTGTGCACATGCCCGTGCTGCTCTTTCTCAGGAAAGGGTAGAGCATGTATCACATGCCTTCTCCCATCCCCCATCCTCTCCCTGCCTGAGACTTGACCTGAGGAATCTGCTGTCTTTATTGTTGCTGTCTCTGGAGAGTGTTGGGACGGGGTGGTGGAGACCCTCTCCTTTTTCATGTTGACCTTCGATTCCAGAACTTCAAAGCTAACTGACTGGCACAGAGCCCAGTGGGGGCAAGGTGGGGGAGTGAGGAGCAGAGAACTAAACTGTGCAAGATTCTGAGGCTAAAAGCAAAAATGGGCTGCTGACTAGAAATCCGCCCCCCCAAAGAGGACTGAGTCAGCTGGAGAGTCGGAGCACTCACATAGCCCTTGCACCATCCAAGAGCGCAGAGAAATCTCTGAACTTTTCTAATTTGCATAAGGTTCCTTTGTTTCTGCTTCTGAAGCCCTAGGTTCCCATGGCTGGAAGGACAGGGTTTGTTGACCTAAAAGACCACCCCCTTCTTCCCAAGGAACAAAGATGAAGGCTCCTGGAGCCATTTTAACCCATTAACTCACCTACCATCTGCCCAGTGTCAGGTACAGGAGGTGGGGAAGATGTGGTAGTGCCAGAAAGTTCTCACCTACGGCAAAGGTGCAGCCCCATAAGCCAAGAATATGGAGAAAGCTACAGCTGTGCCTCTTCCCTTCCCGAAGGAGCTGAGGATGGGGAATTCCTGAGGATGGTCCCAAGAGGGCCTGGCTCCCTGAGGAAGTGGGAATACTAGGGACTGACTCTGTACCTCTGTACCCTAAACCTCACCAAAGAGCCTTTCCCAGGAAGAGATCTTTAGGCAGCTGAACTAGGGCACCAGCCCAGAAGGGGGAAACCAAGGCAGACCTCCCTTCCCAAGAGGATCACTGCAACATGAGACCCAAGAGAACTGCCAGGGAACCCCAGCCCCGCCTACTGTGCTAATCCCCAGCTGGACCACTCAGGAGAGGGGATTGGCTGAGGAGCTTGAAGAGGGGGCGTCGCCACCATCTCACCCAAAGGTTAAATAGGGGTTCAGGCAGCAAGCATGATGCCTGGAGGAAGTGCTCTCCTTCGCCGGTTCCCTGACCCAGACCATGACCCAGACCCTCAAGCTCGCCTCCAGGGTGTTCCATCGTGTCCACTGTGCTCCCAAGCTAGGTGCCTCACTGGGCTCCAGAGGCTCCGACCCCACGCCCCGGAGCTTGGCGGACATCCCAGGCCCCTCCACGCCAGTCTTCCTTGCTGAACTTTTCTGCAAGGGGGGTCTGTCACGGCTACACGATCTGCAGGTAGAAGGGGACGTTCCTGGGAATGGAATGCTGGGGAAACTGCCTTTAACAACAGAAAGGACAGACTAGTGCAGAAAGTAGGAGGCGGGCCAGTGAGAACAGAGGCCCATGAATTAGAAACGTTGGGACTGCGGGCGGTGGTTCGAGCTGCGCGGGAGTCCATCCCCACACCCAGCAGAAGAGTACCCTCAAAAAGCGCCTTCTCGCTGTGCGGAAGTCGGGGCCAGGTAGGTCCAGAACAAGTGCGCGGGAGGCAGAAACGCATAGTACCTTCCCCTCGCATCTGACTTAAAGCTACAGGCGCTCCTCTTCAGTTAACTGGGGGTTCGTTCTGAGATAGTCCACGAGAGGAGACTTCAGGGATTTCTTCGCCTCGGCTCAGCCCAGGTGACCTAAGAGAGGTCCTGAATGTCTGCTTTGTGCAGTTCCTCCGCTTTGCCCATCACTCAGACTTCCTAGGGATGGGAAGTGGGGGAAAGAAAAGGAGGAAGGGTTTGCAGCATCAGGGCTATATACTAGCTGGGAGCCACTGAAGAAACAAGCTCCCTCTTGCAAAGCCCAGCCAACACCCTTGACGGACCAAGCTGGAAGTCCCCGGCCCGGGGACTCCAGTGTCCACTGTACCCATTCTCCCAGGTGCAGGGCGTTTCGCGCTTCGGGCCTGTGTGGTTGGCCAGCTTCGGGAGGGTGCGCACTGTGTACCTGGCGGCCCCAACACTCGTCGAGCAGCTCTTGCGACAAGAGGGGCCCCGGCCGGAGCGCTGCAGCTTCTCACCCTGGGCAGAGCACCGTCGCCGCCGCCAGCGGGCTTGCGGGCTGCTCACGGCGTGAGTCCTCTCTGGCCCCAAAGCCCAAACGCCCAGCTGCGTCCCTTTCCTGTGGCTGGTCTGGAAACAGTCTGTCTCGGGGTGTGGAGGGAGGTTGGCCTTTTCCCCCGACCGTCTGATAAATTGGGCTTCCCACCCCAGCCTGTTTCGTTCAGGCTCAGGTAGAACCGCGCCTGTCCCCCACCCATCTCCCTGTCTTTGGAGTCCGGAATCCTGGAAATCCGCGGAAGGGGCGAAGGTACCAGGACCTAGATGGAATGTGAGATTCCGTGACTCAAGTTACCCAGGAACCCAGCCCCCCTCCCCCGCCCCGGGGCCAGGAAATGAGCAACGAGGAAGGGGGACGGGAAGTCGGAGCAGGCAGGAGCAGGTTTTTGTACCCCAAGGGAGCAGCCGCAATCCTTTTCCTGGCCACCCCAGCCGAACGCGCTCCATCTTCGCCGCCGCCAGCCCCGTCGGGCCGCCTCCACACACCCTCATCCGCCCTGACGCGCCCCCTCTCTGCACGCCCGCAGGGAAGGAGAAGAATGGCAGAGGCTCCGCAGCCTCCTGGCACCGCTGCTCCTCCCGCCTCAAGCGGCCGCCCGCTATGCCGGGACCCTGGACGACGTGGTCCACGACCTTGTGCGGCGACTGCGGCACCAACGGGGACGTGGGGCTGGGCCGCCAACCCTGGTTCGGGACGTGGCAGGAGAGTTTTACAAGTTTGGACTAGAAGGTGAGTCCCAAGACGGGGGCAAACGTGGGAGGCCCCTGCCTGGTCTCCCAGTGCCCTGACAGCGCCCCCTCCCGCCCAGGCATAGCTGCGGTGCTCCTGGGTTCCCGCCTGGGCTGCCTGGAGGCCGAAGTGCCCCCAGACACAGAGACCTTCATCCGCGCGGTGGGATCGGTGTTTGTGTCCACGCTGTTGACCATGGCGATGCCTGGCTGGCTTCACCGCCTCGTGCCCGGACCCTGGGGCCGCCTCTGCCGAGACTGGGACCAGATGTTTGCCTTTGGTAAGGCAAGGAAATGAAGTGGGGATAGGGGAACATAAAGCTGTTCAGGGATGGTGAGGCACCCCTGTACCTTCTCCCCTACACAGCCCAGCAGCACGTGGAGAGGCGAGAGGCTGAGGTAGCTTTGAGGAGCAAGGGAAAGCCTGAGGAGGACATGGGATCTGGGGCACACCTGACCTACTTCCTGTTCCGGGAAGAGTTGCCTGCTCCGTCCATCCTGGGCAATGTGACCGAGCTGCTACTGGCTGGAGTGGACACAGTGAGGTTCTTCTCCATGTTGGGAGCCCCACTTCCAGAGCTTAGCCTCTCCAGTTTCAGGGGCCACTTTGCTGCTGCAGGGGATCCACTATGACCCTTTCGGCCAGCTTGGCTTAACACCTCCTGAGCTCCAGACTGCCTCATATTCTGCCCCCCTTTACTGGGTGTCCACTCTCAACACCTCTGAGGCTCTCAACTGTCCTCTCAGGTATCCAACACACTCTCCTGGGCTCTGTATGAACTCTCTCGGCACCCCGAAGTCCAGAAAGCACTCCACTCTGAGATCACAGCTGCCCTGGGCCCTGGCTCCAGTGCCCACCCCTCAGCTACTGTTCTATCCCAGCTGCCCCTGCTGAAGGCAGTGGTCAAGGAAGTGCTAAGGTGAGGGGACGGAAGAGGAGAAGCTAAAGAAAATGTTGGGAAGGGCTGGGGAAGGAGATGGTAAATGGGAGCAGGGAGAGCGAGCAGAGGAAAATGGTACCTACTCCTGGCCAAGAATGGGTTTGGACGTAGGAGGCTTGGGGACAGACAGCCCCCAGCCTCACCTTGCTGTTTCCCTCTTGTTCTGCAATCCAGACTGTACCCTGTGGTACCTGGAAATTCCCGTGTCCCAGACAAAGATGTTCGTGTGGGTGACTATGTTATCCCCAAAAACGTGAGTAGAGCCTATGGGCCCCTTTTGTTAAGCCATCCCTCACAATCTTGGGCCCCATCCTGTTGTCAAACACTCCATATAAGCCCTTCACCTTCCCTTTGGCCTGAATGCCTCTCTCTGGGATGTAACGGGGGCAGTGGAGAAATCATTCCAAAAGTAGCCCCAGAAAACTTACCCCTCACCAACCAGAGCCCGCCTTTGCTCCAATCCATATATCCTCTTTTCCATGACCCTCCCTGCATTCGTGGGCCCAAACTGACAAGTTTATGTTCTTTCCCCATCAGACGCTGGTCACACTGTGTCATTATGCCACTTCAAGGGACCCTGCCCAGTTCCCAGAGCCAAATTCTTTTCGTCCAGCTCGATGGCTGGGGGAAAGTCCAGCCCCCCACCCATTTGCATCTCTTCCCTTTGGCTTTGGCAAGCGCAGCTGCATGGGGAGACGCCTGGCAGAGCTTGAGCTGCACATGGCTTTGGCTCAGGTTAGTGATCTTGACATACCTTCCCCAGACATGAGAGACCCTAACCCTCTAAAGCCGTGAGCTCTTCTGACAAGCATCGCAAAATATATGGCTTGGTAAACCTAATCCTCTGAAATACAGCAATCCTGTTTTAAGTCTACAGAGTGAGCAAGGGTATCTGGACTATTCCCCCCCCACTCCCCCGCCATAATCCCTTAAGAAATTCCCTACTGACCACAGGTGTCATTTCAATATCGACCTAACACTAATAATACCCTTTACCAATCAAACCCACCATTGTAGACCCCTCCCAAAGTGATAGCTTTCTTCCTCCCTTTCCAGATCTTGACCCACTTTGAGGTGAAGCCTGAGCCAGGTGCTGCCCCAATCCGACCCATGACCCGGACTGTCCTGGTACCCGAGAGGAGCATCAACCTACAGTTTGTGGACAGATAGGCCCATGGAAGGAGGCTATCATCATCACCCTTTCTCTCATTATAGGGATTTATTAGGCACAAGACCAAGAGATATTGTATTTCCCCTGAGACCTGTCTATTTGACCAGACTGGTTAGAAGGACACTAGCAAACTGCTTGAGGCAGCCCTGACCAAGGTGTGAAATATGCCTGGGCCTGACCCATCAGGCCCTGTGAAAACCATAGTCCCTCTGCCTACTCAGCTTTTCTCCTGGTCTTATCATATGCATCCTTCAAGGGCCAGCTTAGATCTTAATAATGTTGGGTGGCCTGAGGAAGGATTCAACCACTGCCCTTTTGGGGCTTCCACAGTGTTCAGGAACTGCTGGGTAAGCACTTATCACCACGTGAGCTCAGTAATTATGCATTTGGTCTGCACCTGGTTGGTCTTTCCTTCTTGCATGTGAGCTCTTTGAGAGGAAGAATGAGACCTTATTCAGTCTTTATATCCCGTAATTGGGTGATGCCATACAGGTTCTCAAATTGAATCTGGACCATGTGGCAGAAGAGATAAGCAGCTTACCAGCCTGTGTCTACCCTTCTTCTTCCTCATCTTGACCCTGGCAAGGTGAGTCTGCCCTCACCTGTTTTATGATGTTTTAAAACTCTCCTTGACTCTCTGGTCACTATTAGGGGTTCGCTTGTCCCACCATTTAGTCCCTGGGCAGACATCTTTTGGCCTATACCTGCTTAAGCCTTCCTTTTATATACTGGAATTTTTTAATATTCATAGTTTTGAAATAAAAGAATGAAATGTTCCATCCTTGGTTTTTGACTTACTTTTCTTCTACAAGTCCTGGAGGCAAGACCCTCACCAAATCCCCTACTTTGATTTCTCCATCCTGGGAGTGACCTCCATAACAATGGGAGGTCTAGCCGCCTGGGAGAGTGGTTTGCATCACAAACCCAACACTGTTCTGTCTGTACTGGGAAGAGCCAGAGTCTGGCTCCCTGTAGGAGATTAAGGGGGTGGTGGTGAAAAGTAACACCAAGAGTTAGCCTTTAAAAATGGGTTGGGGAGCTATAGGGATTTGCAGAGATGGCCAGAGGCAACAGACTCTTTGGTGGAAGTGCTTTTGGAACCTGGACTGCCAGGACCAAGGGATATCTGCCCTCTCTGGAAAAGTTGCTCCAAGGTAATTTCCTTCAGAGAAAGACAGGGATACATGCACAGAAGTGAAGTCAGACAGACAGAATGAAAGCCGAGTGTGGGGGTGGCCGGAAGCCCTGGGGCACTGAGGCAGAAGTGGGGAGGGCAGAAGGAGCCTGTTTCCCTGAGTCAGCATTCTCTGCCCCCCCCCCCCAGAGTCTGGGCACAGTTCTCCCCTTGTGATGTATACGGATTAACTCATCTTCCATACAAATCAATCTCTCAGCGCACTCCCCGCAGCCCCTCCCTAGCCTGGATTACCCTCCCCGTGTCAGGACTTGCCCCCCTGCCTCCTCCTCCTCCACAAGCCTGGCCCCCTGCCCTAGGCAGGGCTCCCTGACCACAGAGGCTGTCTGCCGCTGGGCCTTCCGAGGGCATCTATCTTTGTAAGACGTACAGAGGGGCACAGTACACCCGAGGCCTTGTGCAGAGACCAAGGTTTGTGTGCCCTTACTGCCCCACCTCTCAACTCCTCTATCGTATTCTGTGTCCAACCCCCCCCATCACTAAGCTTAACCTGAACCTAACTGACCTGATTTTTAGCAGATCCGAACTGTGAAGGAGAATAAAGCCCAGCTTCCTCTCACACTCTTTCCCCTGGAATCAGTGATGAGAATTCTGTACACCCACATTCCTCGCTGGGCAAATACAACTGATCTACTTATGGAGGGTGGCAGTTCCCATCACCCTTTTGTGACAAGAATCTCTTTAAGTTGGAAAAAGGGAAGGAGAAGGGACCATACTGATTGCTGGTCCCAACCCCTATACCAAACAAGACCTCCAATGGTACTGAAAGGGAGGGAAACATACTGTCTCGTCTGGCCCAATTTCAGGACCCAGAGTGGAATCAGAGAGGGTGTGTTTGTGTGTGTATGTTCTTTGGTATGTCTAAGCTTCCATGGAGGGCTATCATGAGGGACAGTCCGGGCTTGGCACAAGAAACCCCACCTGTGGTATACCCACCGGTCATATTTGCCAGGATAGGTACTAGTAGTCACTCTGATTTGCTGTCTCCCTTCTGGCCCCCACCAGCTATTTTGTGAATAGCAAATCAGGAAAGTCTGGCCCTTCTGTCTTCCCAGGTGGAGAATATGGAGGGTTGTCTCTCTAGGGAAACGATATCCCACTGGAAAAAAATGGAGCACCTGGCCTCTGTCCCCTCTTTTTGATCTCCTCAGAGGTTAGAAGTGATACACCTCAATACTTCCAGGGACTCAAACCTGAGTCTAGCTTCAGTGAGAACATTCCCAGGCAAGTCTGAGTGCCAGCACCATGGACAGCAGCCAAGACTCCCCCTTTCAGAAAAGGACAAAGGAAGACCATTTCCAGGGCAAGTATTTGTGACCTTTAGTAGAGAAGCATTTCCCCCAAAACATTCCCAGGGAGGAGGCAGAACAGAACCTTCCTGAGAAAAGGACCAATAATAGGAAAGGCGTCTGGATCTGACTTAACAATGTATGAAGTAATTATTTTAATTGCTGATGAATAGTTCACTTAAAAGACACCATCATTCATATAATACACAGCCCCAAGGCCTCAGGAGAAAGGGAGCAGGCCTCAGGTTAACCCACATTTTAACCAGTCCTTCCCAAACCCTTTCTCTATAAACAACAGCCCTCTAAACTGCTGCCTCCAGGCACAATACTTCCCAGTTAATACCACTAGCTGGGGCACAGGTCAGACCTGTAACCCTGAACTACCATAGGAGCAGCTTAAGCCGGGGTTGGAGATTCATAACATTGGGACATTCTGTCTGTCTCACTCCAAATGAGTCCAGATTCATTTCACACCACTTCCCTGGGTGAGCACATTACCTGGGAAGGACTAATAGAACCCACAAAATCCCCAGAGCAAGAAGGATAGCTCCATCCTTCCCCAGCCCCCAGTGTTTAGGGGGTTGGAGGAGCTCTCATTTTTGCAAATAACCACCATCCTTCACATTTGCAATATCTATTTCCCCTCATATTTCCATTTCTATTATGATACTCAACACAAATTTCCAAGGCTCTGTGCAACTCCAGATGAAAAAACACATTCTGGAATTTGTTAACCAGCTACTATTTGAAATAAATGGACCATCAACTAGTCTAGAAATCTTTTCACACCATCACTAATTTTCTTTGCAATGGCATTCAACCTGTCCCTCATTTATCCTCATTCCAACCCTATGAGGTAGACAGGAAAACCACGGCGGAGAGATTTTTTTTTTCTTCTAAATCATACAACTTGCAGGTGGCAGGTCAACCCCTTAGATACCTCTGAGCACTGCCACCTAGCAGCCACTGTGAATTATTCGCCAGCAAGTGGGAGTCACACCTCCAACTCAGAACCCACCGCTGCATTTGGGATTTGCAACCTCTGCAGAGAAACCTCCCCACACCTCCCAACCCTCCAGAAAAGCCCCAGATGAGAAAGGAGTCTCCACGTGCATATAAATGATTCTTTATGCCCTCCCCCCATGCAATGGGGGGTGGAGCAGGGGGAGGTCCCCCCGCCCTCATGCAGGGAACGGGAGGTCAATGTATACTAGTCTTATTGCCAGCTGCCCTGTGGCCATGGGGTGGGGAATGGGGGGTCCACAACCCCTTTCTTCTGGCATTGGTCCCCCTTCACCAAGTCACCATGGTGGAGCTGGGGGGCTGGAGGCCCTAGGAGCTGAGGTAAGGACGGTTCTCTAGAGAAGAAAAGGTGCTCTCCCCACCTGCCCACTGGCTGCCCCAGGATGAGTGTGAGGAGCTATCAGTGGGGGCTGGAATGTCATCCAGGTGTCTCTACCCAGTGGGTAGTAGAGGCCAGACAATGTCTCCAGCTTGAGGCTGCCCACAGAGATCCTCAGTGGTGGGGGCAGTGTGCCCCAAACACCTTGTCCAGGTGGTACCTCCAGCAGCCATGACAGGTTATCTCTGGCCGATGCATCGACTCAAGATCCCTGCTCCTGGAGTTCAGTTTCAGACCGTGGTGACCCTCATGACAACCTCTCGGCCAGAATGGGAACTGGAACGGGCATCTGGTGGCCGCAGCTGTCCAAGGAGGTGCAGGATTGTATAACCACAGCGCTGAGGCAAGAGCGTCCGCATGCGCTGGGCAGCCGGGGGGCGGCTGGTGGCCCCAGAGGGGGGGCCCGTCCGTGAGGTCCTGGGGCCCAGCTTCCCTGCTGTCCCTCCCCCTGCATCTCCTCCTATGTCCTTGGTCTTGTCATAATTCAGGACCTTCCACTGCTGGTTCACTGCCTGCCAGCGCTTGAAGATGCGGTAGACAGAGGAGCCTTCATGGACGATGAGGCCTGAGCAAAAGGGAAAAGAAATCCAAGGTCACCTGCTGCCCAGACCTAGGCCCAGAGGTACTTAAGCAAGTATTTCTCCAGAGTGAGGAGATGGGGTCTGTAAAAGGCCTGAAGAAGCAGGGAAGGGAGAGGCACCAAGATAGCCTTAAAGGCTCCCAATTGTAGAAAATGTGGCTGTGGAGCTGAGGGAATGGGCAGGGAAAGTTAAGTGTGTGAGCTGGAGGAAGACACTGAGCAGGTAAGGGGGAGAGAGGTGCCCTCACCTATGCAGACGACATCCATGAAGCCATACATGCCGTAGCAGATCTGAAAGAGCAGATCCTGCCGTTGCCACTTGGCTGAAGGGCTGAGTGAGGACCAGATGAGCCAGGAGATACTGGCGACGAGGAAGAGTGAGCCCAGAACTATGGCTGCGATCTGGACCTTCTCGATGACCGTCAGGGAGATGGCCTGCCACTGTGTGGGAGAAAGGGCTCCAAAAAGTCACGGAAAGAGAAGGAGGGCGAGGTGATGAGTGGCCCTGAAGACGAAGATGCTCGAGAGCCTTCCTGAAACCCTTCAGGCAGTATTAGCAATCTGTCTCTTCTGTGCCCTGATCAAACATAGTATGAAGCACTTTTCACATTGTTTGAGACCATTTGTCTTATTTTAGGAAGGCAGGATCAGGCAAGTGCTCTGACCAGACCATCTAGGTTTGAATTCCAAATCCTAACTCCATCACTTACTTGCTGTGTAACTTTGGGAAAGTTTTTATATCTCTTTGAGCATCAGTGTCCTCATCTTTAAAATGGAGATAATAATGGCACATAACTAATAGGATTATTATGAAAATTAAATGAGTTACTATACACCAAGAGTGTAACACATAGAAAACACACCATGTTTGCTATCATCATCATCTTCTGCTGCTGTTTTTTTTTTTTTTTTGCTGTCTCAGTGCCTAGAACAGTGCCTGGAATACAGGTGGGACCCAATAAATGTGAATAAATGAAGGGAGGATTTACAGGGTAGGGGTAACTTTGAGGAAAGATGAAACAGATAAATAGGCTCCCTGGAGATTCCCTGATTCTGACTGCTGAAAGGCCCTTGCCCCCGTCTGGAAGTTCTCTCCTTGCACCTCACCTGCAGCGGGTTCTTGGTGCTGATTGCCAGGACCTGGTACTTGAAGTAGCAGAGCTCACAGCTCCAGGAGCCCCTCTCACTGATCCAGCGGATGAGGCAGGGCTGGTGTGTGCAGCGCACTGAGCCGTCGCAGCGGCAGGGGCTCAGGAGCTCCCCCTGGAGGAAGAGTGAGGAGGGTCCCCGTCAGCTGTCACCACCCGACCCCACTCCTCTCCACCCCAAGAGAGGGAAACCTCTCCAGGTCAGTCATTCTCCAACGTTAAAACAACAACAAAAAACACCTCAAGTCTTTCACCCAAAATAGGGCAAGAGGCTAAAGCCACAGCAAAAAAAGAAAAAAGAGCTCAAGGTAAACTTCCCTGACCAAATAAATGAAGGATAAAAAGAAATGGGGGTGGGGGGAATGACTGGGTCTCCTCCTTTCCTAAAATTTGGGGAGGGTGCTCTTTAAGGCTTTCCAAATGGAAAGCTACCCCTTAGGATCTGGAGGGTCGGGAGGGTCAGAGCTTCGGAGCCATGCCTTCCTCCTCCTTCCCATCGCTGTAAAGTATTTCACACGTGTGGTGCAGACTGGGATGGGTTATTGTCCTCAGTTTCCAAGTATCAAAAAGAGGGGAGAGATCCTGGGTGTGGGAACGCAGGGTGTCCCCCTTTAATCAAGGAATAATTCCTCATTACATAGGTACACCCACCTCCCACCCCCAGCACTGTCCCGGGACAACTTTGTCCATAACATTTAAACAAAGAGTACTCTTTGGAATGAGATGGAAAGTTACGGAATGGGAAGTGAAGAAAAGTGCCCCATGGAGAGAAATATTGAGTGAGGCAAGGGCGCCAGCAGGGCCCCTCCCTTCAAAGGGGGAACAGAAGCACTCTGCCCACCTACGAGTGAATAGGCCCCTCAGCCTACAGAGACCCCGGGATGAGAGAAGTGGGGTAGAAAGGCTGTCCCCGTTAGTGGGTGAGAGGGATTTGGAGCCCTCCCAAGAGAAAGCCCCACCCTTTCCCTGGAAACCCCTGACCCCCTCCATCCCAAACGTGCGCTCCCGGACTCTCCAACGAACCCCCCCAGACGCACCCGGTACCCGCTCTGGGTCCTGGGTCCCGCCCTGCCTCCTCAGGCCCCGCCCCCTGTCCGTGGTCGGCCAGGGCGCCCCAGGTGCGCGCGCCCCCACCCCACCCCTCCCCGCCCCGCCCGGTGCCCAGGCCTGACCTGCTCCGGGCCCTGGAAGCAGATTCGGCACTGGGGGGTTCGGAGCCCGCTGTCCAGGCTGCTGCTGAGCGACAGGGCGTCCAGCGCGCCCGGGGGCGGCGGCGGCGGCGCGGGAGGCGGCGGGGGTCCGGCCCGCGGCTCCTTGTCGCCGGCCAGGCCCCGGGCCCGCGGCTCCGACCCGTAGTACTCCTCTTCGTCGCCGTCGCCGTCCCGGGTCGAGCAGCCGGCGAAGGGCGCCCAGCCGCAGCCGCCTCCCCCGCCCCCCCGGGGCTGCGGCTCGGCCCGGGGCCGCCCCCCGCCCGTCAGCACCAGCAGCTTCAGCTCGTTCAGAAACATGCGGAGCCGAGACTTGAGCATCGTCCGGGCGCCGGGGGGGGGGGCGGGAGGCGGCGTGCAAGGGGGGCTCTTGGGCGGCGGGGGGGAAGGGAGAGGACAAGGCCGGGAAGGCGGCGCGCGCTGGAGAGCCGAGCCCGGCTGGGGTCTTCGGGGCCTGAGAGCGCCTTTTACTGCTGCCACAGCCGGGGTTCCGGGGCTTGCGGGGCCGAGAGGGCTGGTGGCCCGGGGGCGGCGGGGCGGGCAGCCATGGCCGGGGCAGGGGGCGGGGAGGGGGACCTCAAGGTGCCGCGCCCCACGGGTCCGGGTCTGGAGCGGGCCGGGCCCCCGGGGTTACGCGCCCCAGTCCTCCTGCGGCGGGGCCGCCCCCCATCGCCGTCCTGCTGGCCCCAGTCCCGCTCAGGTTCCCGGCTCCCGCTCGGCTCGGCCCGTGCGTTCGGCGGTGGCAAATGGCGGCTCCTTCCGGCGGCGGCGGCGGCGGAGACCCCCCCGGAGCGGCGGGCGGGCGGGGCGGGCAGGGCGGGAGCCGGGGAGCCGGTGAGGGATGGAGGGAGGGGCGGGGCGGGGAGCCGGAGAGTAGAAGTGGCCGCGGCTGCGCATCCCCGCCCTGCCCCGCACGAGCAGGTGTCCCCAGAGGCGGGGGCGGGTGTGCGAGCCCGGGGGAGGGGGGAGGGAGGGGAGTGGCCAAGGGAGGGGGGTGTACACACATGGGTAGGAGAGTAGGTGTGTTAATGGGGGTCTGGGGGAGGAGTGGTGAGCAGGTGAGGATGGAAGGTGAGGATGGAAGGTGAGTGGTCAAAGACACAGGTGCACCAGGGAGGGAGAAGCTTGTGCAAGACGGGAGTGTGCAAAGAGCTATGCAAGGGTCTGAGGTGTGAGGAAGGTGAGCAAGAGATGGACTCAAGCAATAAACACTTTTACACAAAAGACCGAAAAGTGTGCACGGTGTGGGACAGTGGAAAAGAGATGAGTGTGTGAGGGAAGCAATCGGATTGTATGAAAAAGTGTGCAATTGTAATGTGAGGGAGGTGAGTGAGCAAGGGAGACAAGAGTGCTAAAGGGATGAGAGTGTCTTTCCTCGTACTCTCCTGCCCCACCACACCACATTGAAGTGAATACCACACACACACCTACACACACGCAGCTCTTTGGTTTTGCTTTTACGGAGGCCTTGACCCTAAGAACCAGCTCTTCCCCCTCATCACATTATTTCTGCCTTATACTTATGTCCTCCGTCTCCAACGCTGAGGAAAAAGGGATGCCAGAGGAGCCCTCTGGGTCAAACACACTGGAAAAAAATTAATTAGTAAAAGAGTAATTAATAGGAGAAGGGAGGGTATGGAACCCAGGGACAGACTGCCAAATGAAGTCTCCTCAAGAAAAGAGATTAAGGAAAGTAATGCTTTTATAAAGTATTCAAATGTTTTGGATGGATGGATGAATGAATCACAAAGGGGGCTGGAACCCAAGGCGACATAGAGGATGACTTTTATTCTAAAGACAGTAAGCTGTGGAAGGTTAAGCCGAAGTGGACCCTGCTGGTGTAGGAAAGAAGTTTGACAAACTCACTTTGCCCCCTGGAAGGTTTATAAAACAACCAGTCCCAGCAAGAGAGCCAATAAAACATTCACCTCAGAAGTCCCTTAGCCAGTTTAGACCTTGAGGTTTTTCTTTCCAGTGTCCCAGGTGCCCTTGCCAGCAAGGGCCCAGAGCTACAACTATCAGAATGCAAGAGGGGGAACCTGTACCTACCTGTATTCCATTTTGCCCTGGAGTGCGGTTTATAGTCACCTCAAGCTTGAGCTCTTACATCCTCCACTAGATGGTTAAGGAGAATAGAAGTTAAGGTGGAAGGAGTGGCGGGTGGCGCCTGGGTAGCACAGTTGGTTAAGCATCTGCCTTCAGTTCAGGTCATGATCCCAGGGTCCCGGGATAGAGTCCTGTGACAGGCTCCCTGCTCTGCAGGGAGTCTGCTTCTCCCTCTGCCCCTCCCCGCTTGTTCTCTCTCTCTCTCTCTCTCAAATAAATAAAATCTTTTTTTAAAAAAGTGGAAGGAGTGGCAAATAGAGTTATAAAATGGTTTCAGATTTTAGACAATTTCTCGCAAATGAGATACTGATCCCTTCCCTCCTTAGTCCCATTCCCCTAAAGGGTTAGGAGATTAAAAAAAGAAGTTGGAGCCAGTAACCAGTAAGACAAGGAAAGTAAAAAAAAAAGACAAAGAAAGTCAGAGAAACCTGTCTGTTGTCTACCTAAGTGTCTGTGAGCAGAGGCTATTTTGAAAAGTCTGTGTTCTGGCCAGGAGCAAGGGCTAAGAAAGCTTGCACTGGGGAAAAGAGGGAAGCAGAATGACCCCAAACAAGGAGTCACAGGATTTGTAGAAGAGCACAAATCACTCTCATGCAATGCCATGGTCCGAGGTGGTGGTGGAGGTAACTTCCCTGCACATGCTCACTCTTGTATCTATCCATCTATATATAATGTGTAAAATATACACACTTATATACACATATACAGACACACATATATCATAGCATCTAAGTGTTGGAAAGAACCTTAAAGTTTAAGTATTCCTGTCTCTTGCTCATTGATAACTTCTCTGCCAGAAAGCATTATTTTAACACTACCAGGAAGGGGTGGAATTTAGAAGAGGGGAGGGCATTACCTTGAGACTCTTCCTGTCGGATTACTGCATTAATCTACCCTCCATCAAGCCTTTAATCCTAGTTTTGCCCTCAAATGGGTATTGTCTACTATTTTATACGACCACACTGTTGGCTACCTCTTTACACACAGCCTCATCACAACTTTAAAGGGCTAGTGACGGAGACACCAAAAAACTCCACATGCACACAGGAAGCAAGCACTCAGTATAAATTTGTTGAATGAGTGAATGAATGAAACAAAGACACAAATGAGAATATGTTTTCCCATGGCAGGGAAGCAGAAAGGCTACAGCACCATCTCTCGACCCCCGTCCCATCCTCCCGATCCCTGACCACCATATGGAGAGTGAGAGACGTGCAGTGTGTAGTGAGACTGGAGAAGCATTCAGGCTCGCCCTGCAGCCCTGAGTTGGGATCTGGGTGGCCCAGGTTGCCATGGCACCGCATTGGACTCCACCCTCTCTCGTCTCCCCCGCCCCCCAAACCTCGCCAGGGTCTGGCAGTCAGTCACGTGCCCCGCCGCGTAACCACACCTCTGCTCCTCAGAGCGAAGTCGAGCGGTCACGTGTGATAGCAACAGATCACGTGGCTGCCATCTCCCGCCTCCGCCCCTCTCCCCTCCCCGCCCCCTTCCCGGTCAAAGCCTCTCCTGGGTACCCCTCTGCGCATGAGTGGCTCGTCACGTGTTCCGAACGTCCGGCTTTCGCCCCGCCCCGCCAGTTTCCGCGCGCCTCTTTGGCAGCTGGTCACATGGTGAGGGTGGGGGTAAGGGGGCCGCTCTAGCTTGCGGCCTGTGTCTATGGTCGGGCCCGTAGAGTCCAGCTGCCCGGGACAGAGCTCGAGTGTATGGCGCCGCAGGATCTGGCTCCGGGGCCCCGATAACGGGCCGCCCCCGCAGCTCCCGGCACGGAGTGAGGTAAGCATAGCCCCTTCCCAGGAATGGGGACCGTTTTCGCCCTCTACGGCTGCCTACGCGGACAAGTTATGGAAGGGTCGCTCGAGGGCGGGAAGTGGGGCAGGGTGTAATTTGTTCCTTTGTGGTTGTAGGGAGGTGTAATTTTGGGCCTGGATGTCGGTTCTTCGATGCAGGGGGTGTGTCGTGTGAGATAGAACCTTGTGCGGGGCGCGATGGTCGGGCCCAAAGGAAAAGGAATTTTTTATTTTAGGGCTTCACGTGGCTGGAGGGGTTGGGGTTAGAGTCATTGTGTTACCTGAGGGGCCAGCCTCATGGAAGATTGGGGAAGGGACGGGATGGTGGTGGTGGTGTCTTTGTGATGTCTTTTGTGGGAGTCACTTTATTGCTGCAGGCTCATACCATCAGAACTCTGGAAGGGATTTTCGGTGGCAGGAGTCTTTGTGATTGTAGGGTCTCCTCTGATCTGAGAATGGCTACTCCTCGATATGAGCCAGTGGCTGAGATCGGTGTTGGTGCCTATGGAACGGTATACAAGGCCCGTGATCCCCACAGTGGCCACTTCGTGGCCCTCAAGAGTGTGAGAGTCCCTAATGGAGGAGGTGCTGGAGGGGGCCTTCCCATCAGCACAGTTCGTGAGGTGGCCTTACTGAGGCGGCTGGAGGCTTTTGAGCATCCCAACGTTGTCCGGTGAGACCTCAGAGGGTTAGGAGTGGGCAGTAAAGGGGAAAAGACAACTTATAGGTGGGGAGTGGTGGTCAGGAGAGAAGTGGGGATCCTGAGGAAATAGGGGAGGCCATGTTGGGAACAAAGGGATTGATCAGTGAGTGACCATTTGCTCTGGCCAGGCTGATGGACGTCTGTGCCACCGCCCGAACTGACCGGGAGACCAAAGTGACCCTGGTGTTTGAGCACGTGGACCAAGACCTGAGGACCTATCTGGACAAGGCACCCCCACCAGGTTTGCCAGTGGAGACCATCAAGGTGAGGAGGGTGGGTAGACACTGAGAAGGTACATTGAGACCTTTGTAGTAGAACCTGTTGTGATTTCAGGTATGGTACCTAGTTTCCAGTTCCTCTGTTCCTCCCCCTTCCAAACCAGGATCTGATGCGCCAGTTTCTAAGAGGCCTAGATTTCCTTCATGCCAACTGCATCGTTCACCGAGACCTGAAGCCAGAGAACATTCTGGTGACCAGTGGTGGGACAGTCAAGCTGGCCGACTTTGGTCTGGCCAGAATCTACAGCTACCAGATGGCACTTACACCTGTGGTCAGTAGAAAGATGAGGGTAGGAGAGTGGTTGACCATAGCAGTTGAGAAGTCATGAGCTTCGTGATTTTAGTCAAGCAGTTGTAGTTCATGGTAACCAGTGGGGTTCTCATCTATTTTTCTTATTCCGGTTAGGTTGTTACACTCTGGTACCGTGCTCCAGAAGTTCTTCTGCAGTCTACATACGCAACACCCGTGGACATGTGGAGCGTTGGCTGTATCTTCGCAGAGATGTTTCGTCGCAAGTATGGGACCCAAGTCTCCTGAACTCTCTTGAGTTTCCCAAATCTCTTAGTCATAAGCCACATCCATTCCCTGCCTGTTCTTTCACTTAAATATTACTGACCATTCTGTTCTTAATCGGAAACTCTGAAATGTCCTGGAATTAGGAATTTCACATCCCTATATTCTCCTCACCCTTTGTTTGGAGCCAGTAGCAATAATTATTCCACTACCGTATCTTTGAAAATGACTGCTGTGTTTTTCTCACTTTAGGCCTCTCTTCTGTGGGAACTCTGAAGCTGACCAGTTAGGCAAAATCTTTGAGTAAGTGACCGGCATGGGGAAAAGAACTTTCTATTCTCAATCTTCTTTCTGCTCAGCCCCAGATGGCAGTTGGCTCTGCCTCTGGAGGTGGGGGCTGGAGAAGGACCCTCTTGACCAGAGCTCTCCTATTCCCCATAGCCTGATCGGGCTGCCCCCAGAGGATGACTGGCCCCGAGACGTGTCTCTCCCCCGAGGAGCCTTTTCCCCCCGAGGGCCCCGTCCAGTGCAGTCAGTGGTACCTGAGATGGAGGAATCTGGAGCACAGCTGCTGCTGGTACTGGGCTTGGGCATGGGCACAGGATGAGGTTGGAGTGGGAATAAAAGCGTATAAAAGGGACGCAAATCGTCACGGTTCCTAAGACTTCGTTGGTGGATGGGCTAGTTTTTACTGTTGCTGTGTGAATAGGCCATCCACAAAGAGGGATGTAGTAAAAGAGCCCGTCCTGGGTATTGTTGGGGGTGAGCAAGTCTTTTTCTTTTTTCTTTTTTTTTGTCTTCATGGTCTTTTGATCTTTGCCTCCCCTTCTTAGGAGATGCTGACTTTTAACCCACACAAGCGAATCTCTGCCTTCCGAGCCCTGCAGCACTCTTATCTACAAAAGGCAGAAGGTAACCCAGAGTGAGCAGTGGAGTGGCCACAACAATACTGAGAGAAGAGAAGCTGTCATTTCCCTTCCTTTGAACACTTGAGTGGAGAGCCCCCCAGTTGAGTAAGGCCATCTTGGCCTTCATCTCTGAGGCTATGGAAACAACTCCTCCCACTTTTTACTGAGAATATTTTGCTGCCTTAATGACACCCCCCACCCCCTTTTGAGGCTTATCCTTCTCCTGCCCCCTTATTTTCGTACACCAAGGGGTATGTCCCTTGTTCTCCCCTTTCCTATCTTGATATCGGGATCTTTTTTATACAGGAAAAACAAAAGAAAACAAAGAAATATGGTCTTTTTTGTTTTGTTTTGTTTCTTCCTTTCTTGGGCTTTGCCATTTGGGGATTGGGAAAAACCACTTGGGGGATGGCACTTTCCTATAGAATCTTAAAAGGTTCTCCCCAGTTCACAGGGTCTGTGTAGGCAAGCGGAGCCCCTCAAAAGAAAAGGCACTTACGTTGTTTCTTTGAATATGGAGTTTAAATGGCTTTTATTTTTATATTCACTGAACTTCCCTACACTGGGTCCTGCTTATTGTAAGAAAGAGTTCTTGGTGGTTTCTTCCCTGGTTCCATCCCTGATTCACCCTTGGAGCCAGGCCAGGATGTGTTGAGGTGGTCTGGCATGTGGAAGGGAAAAGAGGGGAAACAGAGCCAGGAATGACTCCAACCCCCATCCCATTTCATGCACTCCCAGGAGCTTCCTATATCCACTTAGGGAGAGAGGAGGAAGTTGTTCTTTATTCCTTATGATCTTGCTCCCACTAAACATGTCAGGGCATACAGCCTGGCTGTTCAGTCATCTTTGGGGGATGCGGCAAAGGGCCTTTCCTTTTTCTCAAACAAAAAGGGCTACAGACCCTAGGTTTTCCCTAAGGGAGGAAAAAAAGCTTAGGGAGGATAGAGAGCAGGAGAGACATCAGAAGGATCTAAAGTCTTATAGAAAGGCACTGGGGTTAGCTCGAGGATCCTTCTGATTCCGAAATCTCATTGCTAGCCAAACACCAAGAATCTGTAAAAAGCAAAGGGAAAGAGATTATCAGCAATTCTGAATCTCTGGAGCTAAGACAGAGAAAGGGTGTATGTATGAGAGAACTGAAGAATGTTACCTCTGTAAAGCTAAAGAAGAGTCCAACACCCCCCAGGATTTTCAGGGCTTCGTCTGAATGCTTAAGAAACTTTTCTCCACACATCTGGCACGTGGAGCTCCGGCTCTTACAGATCTGAGGATAAAACACATATGTATGTGTTTAGAGAATGCAGAGTTGCTAGGCTGCCCTACCCTGACACCTGTGGTGAAGGGCCCCAGAAATTATTTACTAGTTTCTAATCAGTATCCTACAGACTGAAATCTCACTTGATTAATTCTCCAACCTTTGTATCCATTCCTTCTGCCCTCTCAGCACATGGCCCCAGTGCAAAAGAGAGCTGCTAGAGAGAGACAGTCATTCAAACTCTTAAATCTGCCAATTTGGGCAGTGTCCTGAACCAGCTCTCCTACCCGCCCGCCCCCTGGCCCCACCTCTGCACCAACTCACTGCAGTGCAGAAAGCGAAATCCTGTTGATACAGGGTTGTGAGGTTGAACAAGCCACAACAATCAAAACTTCTTTCCAGTTCATCCCGGGTATTGTTGCTCATGACCCACCAAGAAGCATTAATGACATCTGTCTGGAGAATATAGGCAAGAGGGAAATTATTGGATGCTGCTAACCTTAAGAATGCTCTTATATCCTGATCTTAGTTCAAGTGCCTCGATTTCCCTATTCCAGCAAAGTCAGTCAACATCCCTCAGAAACAAAGGTGTATTAAACAGAAAATGATAAAAATCCACCTCTGGGTTCTTCCGGAAAATACTCATGGAAAATTACCCAGACTTCCCAGAGGAAGCAAATAGCTGAAGAGTCCAGTAGTGGGCTACTAAGAGGTCCAGACTGAGGGGAGGGGGTTAGAGAGTAGAGGAAAAAAAGCAAGTAGTTGAGAGGACATGCACTTACCTGTTTGCTTCGGTTAATAGCCAGACATGAGCAAGAGATTCCAAACTGGAAGATGAAGACCAACCCAAGGATGATCATGTACTGAGAGGAAGAGTTATGGGAAAAAAAAAAAAAGTCCTAGATTCCTTTATGTTGCACCTATAATAACCATCGGCTGTCATCTGTTCGTAGAACTTACATAGCTGTGTCAGTTGAAAACAAAGTCATCAGCTCTTGTTTCATGAAGTATGGTATAGGGCAGGGCCAGGAGACATGTCCCCAAGATCCCCCAAGTCTACCCCTCTCAAACATTCCTAGCCAATTCAGCCCTCCCAAGAGCCCCACTTAAGGTCAGGATACAAAGAATAGCAGTACTTGGTGGTGGTTGACAGCACCCACCAGTCCAGCCACCGCGATGAGAAGAAGGAAGACTCCCACAGCAATGACTCCTCCGATGATGTGGATGCTGGACACCAGACCCAGACCCTTACCCCAAGCAGCCACTCCAATGAGCAACAAGCCTACCAGCTACAGGAAACACAGGAGGTTACATCCCAAAAGAACTCTAGCACAGCCAAAAGCCCTACAGGGAGTCTTGGGACAAAAAAGATCTGAGTTTCTGTGAACTAAGGACAGCAGGTGTATGCACCCACCAGAGGTCAGGATGGTTGGGATGGGAGTGGGGGCAGCAGGGATAGTAGTCTATGAATATAAAAAAGGAAACTTTAGCTTCATCCATTACTTTTATTTTGGGAGAAACAAATTCCCAGGAGGGCGGGATGGGCCTTTATGCCCACAGCCCCCGGTTCATCCGCCCCCACCCCCAGACAAACCCTCTGGTCACCGGAAGTCTCCCCTCTTCCCACGGAAGTCCCCTGGAATTCCCTCTTCGCCGGAAGTTCTCGGGAATCTTCCCGGAACCCCCAGTACACTCCCCCTTCCCACCGGAAGTCCCCTAGAGATTCTCCCCACTCCTCTTTCCGCCCTGAAGCTTCCCGAACCAGCTCCAAAACCTCACCATGTAGACCACGTTGAGAGCGCACAGCGCATTCTTGGAGCAGGCAAAGCCACCGCAAACCATCTCCCCAGCTTTGGGGACCCAAGTGGTCCCAAGGACTTGGGGGGAGGTTCTTGGGGACCGTCTTCTTGGACCCCGACAGCTTCTGTCTCTTTAAATCGAGTCCAGCCAAACCCAGTCCTCTGCGCCTGCACCGTCCCACCCCTGCCTCTGGATTGGCGAAACTCGGGGCTAATCCAGGACGTCGGTGGCCTGAATGCCAATCAGTCTGCATTGCGTCACTGACCCGCCTGTCGGCCCCTCCTTTAGGTTCTTTATTGGCTGAAACTTAAACTGGGGGTAGGGCTTCCATAGATTCTCATAAGGAGCAAAGCCTAAACTTCCCCGGATTGAAAGCGGAGCTTTCTGTGGTCGCCGCTGGAAGGGCTAATCCGAGGGAGGGGACGCAGGAGAAACCCAGCGGAAGAAGGAGAGGTGCGGCTTCGAGGACAGGGTGACAGGGCTCCTCCCCTCGAGGGAGCGCCCTTCCCCGCCCCTTTCCCCTTGTCCCGCAGTGATCTCATGATGACGGTGTTGTTTGTTGTTATTGCATCACACTCGGGAACACCCAAAGGAGCAAAACATCGAGCTTTTTAGCCCGACCACGGAGGCCCCGGGTTGGGCACAGTAACATCCAACAAACCGTTACACATTTGCAGGTGTGTCCACTAGTACATATTTCTTCTTCCATATCCCCTCCTAACTGGGTGTGAATATGCTAGAAATTCAGTGTGAAGAACAGCTGCTTCGAGCGAGGGCATTCCTGTACATGACAAAGCCACCGCGCAGACATGGAGCACGTGCCTGATCCAGGGCTTATAAAAAAAAAAAGTCCAAGGGAGGGGTCTGGAATGTGAAGGAATATTAATAAATATTAGGGGAAGGAGGAGTCTCCACATTTTCACGGGGGTGGGCATAGAGGTTGATCAATATGCTTATTATTGAATAAATGTTTTTCATGGATATGGGAAAAGTCATAATTCCTCTTTCCCCCAAGAGAAACAGTGGTAATGGGAACACAAAAAACCTCCCTGCAACCCCACAGGATGACTTCAGTTAGTATGTACTTAGATTCTATGACTGCTGAAGCAGTAGTCTAACTGACAGACTGCATGGGTTCCAACTTTGCCACTTACTGGCTGCGTAACCTTTGGGTCTCTGTGGCTGTTTCCTCATCTGTAAATAGAGATAAATAACAATACACCTGCTCTTGGGTTGTTGTGAGAACTGAATGAGTTAATATATGCAGAATGCTTAGGACGGTACTTGGCACACAGTCAATGCTCAGTGTTAGTTATTTTCATCAGGCTATAAGTTCCAGTGGGTAATCCCAGCCCCCAATTCCCTTATCTCCAACTATACAAATAGTCACATAGTTATAATCCTCTATCCTTCATAAATTAGTATCAAGAACATATGCAGGAGAGAAGACACTTGGCAGGGCCAGAAAGGTTTGAGTCCCGAAACAAAGTGATTAGATCAAATTAGCCACACACACCCCCCACATACCCCCTGCATCTTCATTCTGTCCTTAAATTCCTCCTCCACCCTCTTCTCTTTCAGGTCTGAAATCAAGGGCAAGACAATGGTATTAAAGATAAGGGGAACTGGTTGGCAGGCATCTTGTTTGGGTGGTATAGTGAAAAAGAGTATCAGAGTTGAAATCAGAAGACCTAGGCTCACAAGGGTGCCTGGCTGGCTCAGTCGGGGGAGCGTACAACACTTGATCTCAGAGTGGTGAATTGGAGCCCCACGTTGGGTGTTGAGATTACTTAAAAATAAAATCTAAAAAAAAAAAAAAAAAAAAAGACCTAGACCCATAGATTTCCATAGATTTTTTTTTTCACCTCTTACTGGCCTCTCTGAACTTTGGCTTCCTTTCCTGCACCCCTTGGGCCTATCATAAAGACCATATATTTGAAAGTGTGTCATAAACTATTGTTCCAGACAATTATTATGAAAGTAATTGAGAGAGCATGGTGGTTTTGTCTGGTTATAGTTGCTGTTCTCCTCCATAACCTGTTCTCCTTATAACTACCTGACCTTTTTAAGCAGGAGGTGGTTACAGTGGGGCAGCTGACCGAAGAAGGGTTCTGGAGCAAGATGTAGGTATATGAGCTCTTTGGATGTGGTGGGTACAGAATGGGTGGCGAGTACAATTGCGAGCTGGAATGCAGGGCTGTTAGGGTGAGAGACCAAGTGTGTATACATTCCTGTCAGAGTTTGAGACTAAGCATAAATCTGTAGCCCACCAAGAGTTTGGGATTGCACCTGGGGCCTGGCTTGGCACATTTTCCTAGCACCAACACCCATCTTAATTAGCCACCTCCCACAGGAGGCCCTAGGATGCTCGTTGAGGTCTCTCCATCCACCTGGCTGAGGACGTACAGCAGGGGCTGGCTGGCAGAGCTCATGGGCCAACGCTAGAGGGGGTGGGAGGTTCCGCAGGTAGTGCTGTCCCAGGCTGTGGGTTTGAAACTCACCAGTCAGGAAGTGAGGCCGACAGACGGAAGGGCGGGCAAGAGTGAGGAGTTCTGTGGCACAGCAGAAGGGGCCTTCTGGTTTTTGAGGACTACGGGGCCATGGGCTTCAAGGCCAGAGGTTGCTGTTAGCCTGGCAAGACAGGTCTGGGCAACATGCATGCCCAGAGGCAGTTGGCTGTCGCTGCAGTGAGAGCAGAAGTCAGGCGACATGAGGTGGCCAAGCAGTCTCTAAGCCGCCTCAGGAAGCTGGCAGAGAGGGTGGGCGATCCTGAACTTCGGGACAGCATCCAAGCCTCACTGGACAGTGTGCGAGGTAAGAGAAGGGTTAGCTCCCAACTTGGGTGTATCGGGGGCCAGTGGAGGCATAGAAGGGCTTGCTGTGCCATACATCACTTCCCAATCAGCCACTTCCTAGTCCTCTAGATGGAGCTGGGACTCGGGGGGAGAATACATTTGGACAGGATGGAAAAAAGATATGGGAGGTGTCGTTCTTCCTCTTTCCCCAACTCTGATCCTTCTCCCAGGGGATCAAAATACAAGTCACTGCTGAGCTGACCTTCTTGGCAATGGAGAAGTGGGTGAGCATGGGGAAGGGAGGCCGTGACAGACCCAGGGTAGCCTTGGACCGTGCCTGGGGAGTCCAGGGCAGGAAGCAGTGTGGGGCAGGAGGTTCTGGGACTGGATAATGTGCTCATTCCCAGGACCCACAAAGGATCAGTGACCTCTTGTTCTCCAGCTGTAGAGAGAAATACACACACGTTGAAATACACCATGCAGAGAATCTCAGGCTCCCAGGCACACACTACCACTCATACTGTAACCAAAGTGTAATGAAGTCCCCAGGACTCTTTTCGGCCCCCTCTCTTCCCCATGCTCCTGTTCCTGTCCTTCCCCCCACCCCCAACACACACACCTTCCGCTTTACCTCCTTAGTGCCATTAGAGCAAGTGATGACAACACAGGGAGGAAATGCTGCCATGGCAACACCATCCGCCACATCCTCCTGCCCACCCCAGCCTTCAGTCTGTGGGGGGGCCCTGGCAGGAACAGCTTCTCTCTATCCACAGGGCCCCACCGCTAAGGAGCTGGTGGAACTGAAAGTCGTCTCCAGCCTAGCCTCCTCTCATTTACCTCTGAGGTGGCAAAGAGCTGACAAAAGCCAGCCATGTTGTTCCTGAAAGGTGTCTGGGAGAAGTACATCCTTCATCATAGCCTGGTCTCCCAGCCGCTCCAGTCTCAGCTGCCTACCTGGGGTGGGGGTGGGGGTTCAAGAGACCATTCTTTCCATCAGAGACACCTGCTACCAGACCCCTCTGATGGTAGAGGCCACCAGATCGTAACTTGGGGAAGGAACATTTGGTTCGGGTTCCTAAGGGGACAGTCTGATCCCCTTCCCATTGCCTTTCTGAGGCTAGTGCCCCTCTCACCTCCCGTCCCCACCCTTTGCCAAGAACGAAGGCTGACACCTTTCCTACAGCCTCAGTGGGTGGAAAGGCAAACCCAGGGGGAGTGGCCCCATGGGGCCTCCTAGGAAGGAACTCCAAGGCCCACCCCTGTAGAAAAAAAAAAGAGGGGGAGGAAAAAGGTTTAGTCAGGGTGGAGGAGCTACACTTAGCTCTGGAGGAGGGAGTGAGGAGGGGTGGAGGCTGAAATTGCCCAGAAGACTCCACTCTTCACAAGTGACTTGTCCCACTCCTTCCCTGAGAGTCAGGATTCTTTTCCCACTGAGCATAAAGGAAGACTGAGGCCACCAAAGGAAGGAAGGAAAATTAAGGCAGAAATAGCAAATCTCCTTCACCCTCTCTTCCAGAACATTCAGAAAAGGCTACTGAAGGGTCCCCTGTCCTGGGAATGGTGTCCTCCTGGGGTGGGGTGGAGAGGGGGCTGCTGACCTCAGGACAGGACTCAAGAGGGATTGGGTACAGGTCTCAGGGAAAACAAAGGGCATCCAGCATCCTGGTACCACCACCCCCTTTCACCCCCTACCAGGCCAAGCACGCTGCCGGCTCCTGCCTCCAAGAGCCGCCCACGACAGCACTTATTATAGTCTCAGCTGCGTCAGGAGGGTGGGACGCCAAATTAGGGGAATGCTGAGACTCCCTGAGTCCAGGGAGGGGTCTCCAAGCCTGCGTGAAGGCCTGCCACCACTCTGGCCTATCCCTGACAGGTCTCAGCCTCCATTCCCCATTGGCCTATCCCCTTCAACCTTCTCCCCAGGATAGAGGACAGTGAGTCTTGAACTCCAGGGTCCCTAGAAGGGTGGTGGACATAGAGCAGACAGACGTTTTCCATTCTCTCTATCTCCTCTTTAACCTTCTAAAAGGGCTCCACGCTGAAAACCTTAGGAGACCGAATGGGAACCCAAAAGAGGCCGGCTTCCGCCTCAACTGAAGGGGTCCTTATATTCAGGGATACTAAATACCCCACATGTGGGTAACCGGATTCGAGGATGGTGCCTCCCTTAACCCCCAGTCCCCTGGCAGGTACCCCCACCCACCATACACACCGATTCTTCTCTCTGCTTATCCCCGCTGATTCTGAGGCACTCTTGGAGCTACGGTTGCTATGGAGACTGGAGGCATTTTGGTATGGGGGGTGTCAATCTGTAGACATAGTCCTTCTCCTTCCACCTCAAGCTGGAGCCTTTGACTCACTTTTTGGCCTGGGCTCCTGGAGCCCTCGAATCTCTCCCCTCCTAAGGCACCCCCCCTCCTTCCTACCCTGCTAAGTTCCATGTTTGTCCCCATCCCCAGGGAACACTTTCCAAGTTCACTTTGGGACAGTTGGGCTTAAGTCGTGGCCCCATCAGTTTATTGCGTGTGGGGGTGGGGTGGGGTGGGCCGGGCGGCTGGGTGATGGGAAAAAGAATGCGTGCAATTACCTGGGGGAGACAAGGGGTCTTGGGAAAGGGATTTCAGGTCTCCCCATTTCCCCACTTCAACTTCCCCAGAATTGGCAGTGACCCCTAAATTCGCTCCGTTTTCCCTGCGGACTGTCCACCCGTGTACTGATTTTTACCCCTGTCCCTAAATGCCACACCCAACAGTCGCGCTCCCTAACCGTGGCGTGCTAGGGGAGGGGGCTAGATTGTTGGAGTAGGTGAGTCCAAGTTCTAGGAAATCCAGCCCAGGATTTGGGAGGGAAATCCAGTCCTGGATTTTGCACCGCCTTCTCAGACAGCCGAGCTGGTGGAGAGAAGGTTGGGGGGGGAGATAGGATGGGGGGGCGGGGGGCCGCCTCCTCCTCAATGTGAGGGGAGCGCCCGGACACAGCGCGCATCCAGACCGAGCCGAGCCCCGGCGAGCCCCCCGGACCCTTCGCCCGGATCTCACGCCCCTTCCTTCCCAGACCCCAGACCCGTGGGTTCCCACCCCCTAAGTCTTCCCTCCTTCCTCCCCCGCCGGCGCCTGTATCTCTACCCCCAGCATCCCCCCGCGCCCCTGCGAATCCCCCGCACGACCAGCCCATTAGCTTCCCACCTTCCTACAGATCCCCTCTCCGACCCCCATCCACGGCCCCTGTCCCCTGAGTCCCCATTCCCCGCCCCTGCCTCCCCCGCACCGGTTCTTCCTCTCCCCCAGCCTCGGGTCCCTCTTTTCTGTCCCCTTTTCCTCCCTCTCCCCTATTTGCCCCCACTACTGTCCTCCCCGCCCTCCTCCGCCCATCTCGGCGCCCCCACCCAGGCAGGGGCGCAAGGTCCGGCGCGCCTCCCTGGAGCAGCACCAAGGTCCCGGGGCTCCAACGGGGTGGGGGCGCAGGGCGGGGAGCATGGGGAGGGGGCGCCCCGTGTGATGGGAGGGGGTCGCAAGCGGAGGCGGCGGAGGCGGCGGCGACAGCGGAGCCGGGCTGGGGGCTCAGCGGGGTCCGGGGGCTGGGGGCAGCGAGCAGGGCGGCCCCATGGCCGGGCCCCCCTGAGGCAGTCCGGGGGAGTCCCCTCCCCTCCCCAGCTCGGGGGTCTCGGGGCCCCATGAGCCGGGGCGCGGGCGCGCTTCAGCGCCGGACAACGACCTACCTCATCTCGCTGACCCTGGTCAAGCTCGAGTCGGTGCCTCCGCCGCCGCCTTCTCCGTCTGCGGCCGCAGCCGGCGCCACCGGGACCAGAGGTGCCGAGACCGGGGATCCTGGCAGCCCCCGAGGCGCGGAGGAGCCCGGCAAGAAGCGGCACGAGCGTCTCTTCCACCGGCAGGATGCGCTGTGGATCAGCACGAGCAGCGCGGGCGCCGGGGGCGCCGAGCCCCCCGCCCTGTCCCCGGCTCCGGCCAGTCCGGCCCGCCCCGTCTCCCCTGCTCCCGGCCGCCGCCTCTCCCTTTGGGCCGCCCCTCCGGGGCCCCAGCTCTCCGGGGGGCTGAGCCCTGATCCTAAGCCCGGGGGCGCCCCCTCCTCCCGGCGCCCCTTGCTCAGCAGCCCGAGCTGGGGAGGCCCGGAACCTGAAGGCCGGGCGGGCGGCGGCGTCCCAGGCTCGTCCTCCCCGCACCCCGGCACCGGCAGTCGGAGGCTCAAGGTGGCGCCTCCTCCGCCGGCTCCTAAGCCTTGCAAGACCGTAACCACGAGTGGCGCCAAAGCCGGCGGGGGCAAGGGCGCCGGTAGCCGCCTGTCATGGCCCGAGAGCGAAGGCAAGCCCAGGGTCAAGGGGTCAAAGAGCAGCGCCGGGACTGGAGCTTCTGCCGCTGCCGCTGCCGCCGCCGCCGCCGCCGCCGGGGGAGGAGGACCGGCAGCCACGACCTCCGGTGGGGTCGGGGCTGGGTCGGGAGCCCGAGGGAAGCTGTCCCCTCGGAAAGGCAAGAGTAAGACCTTGGACAACAGTGACTTGCACCCGGGACCGCCTGCTGGCTCTCCTCCTCCGCTAACCCTCCCAGCAACCCCGGCTCCAGCCGCTGCTGTCACCGCCGCCTCCGCGCAGCCCACTGGGCCTGCACCTCCAATCACTCTGGAGCCTCCAGCTCCAGGGCTGAAACGGGGCCGGGAGGGGGGCCGAGCATCCACTCGAGATCGCAAGATGCTCAAGTTTATCAGCGGCATCTTCACCAAGAGCACAGGGGGGCCTCCTGGCTCCGGGCCCCCTCCTGGACCCCCGGGCCTGTCTTCTGGCAGCGGGTCCAGGGAGCTGCTGGGCGCAGAGCTCCGCGCCTCCCCTAGTGAGTAGGATCAGGGTCTGAGAACAGGGAGGGGAGGGCACGTGGAATGGTCAGTTTGGGGTGGAGGAGAGGTGTGCAGGATTGAACTAGGGAAGCTTCTCTCTTGGGTGGATGGACGAACCAAATTCACTCCTCTGCCAAGGACTGGGGCAAAGCCTAAGAGGTCCTGAAAGGGGGTGGGTAGCTACGTTGTGCCACATGAGAGATGACTTGATTTCAGAGGGACCCAGAAAGCCTCAGAGCTTTCTGGGAAAATAATGCCCTTGCTCAGAGTGACTGTAAGAAATTGCTCCCAGAGAAGCCCCAGACCCCACTTCTAGCCTCAGCTGGACTCTGGGAGCAGGGGAACATAGCTTTGCCTTGCCTAAACAAATATTGAAGGTGAAGGAGATGAGGAAGACTCAGTTTCTCCTGAGCACTTGAGGCAGGTGGCATGAGAGTGACCTTGCAGGCAACTCCTCGCCAGGGATAGGTCTTCTCTGGGCTGAGACCCGGCTGGTGAGGCAGCAGGGAGGGACTCTTGTTTCTTTCCATGCAGTGAAGGTGGAGTGGGCTGTACGGGAGTGCGTGGGGGCTGGAACGTGATGAATACTTGAATGTGAAGTGAGAGGGGGCGGATAGGAGGCTTCACTTCCCCCACTGCCCACCCGGCCCCACAGCGGCGTTGAAACCCCCAGGGGGCTGCCCAGGAGTGACTCAGGGGGACGGAACTGCTGCAAAGGCAATTCTTACCCCCGGAGACTTGGGAGGGGGTGCTGAGAAGGTACTGGTTTTTTTCGGGGGGGGGGTGTTTTTCTTTTTTTCTGGAAGAAAGAGGCTAGGGACTCTTGGTGCGGTTCACACTCCCCGGAGGGGAGGCAGGTTCGGGAGCGGGGGCGGCCCCCGGGGTTTGGCTCTGGAGCGGGTGGGAGCAGATGGCTCCGGATCCCAGAGTTCCCGCCGCAGCTGCGGCGCCCCGGGAACGTCCGGCCGGTGTGAGGCGCGGGGGCTGGACGCGGCGGGCGGAAGGAGCAACCCACCCCCCGCCCCCAGGCCTGAGGCTTCCCTCGGCCAAGGAACGGAGCTCTTCCCCACACTTGTTTCAGCGGGTGCTTGTGGGGAAGGTATGGGAGAGGGAAGCTTAGGCAAGTCCAAGCTCCGTTGCCTGGATTGTGGGAAGCGGTCAGGGCCACCATGCTGTTGACCTTGAAAAGGGGGAGGGATATCCCTCACCTCAGTTTCTCTCTTGTGAAATGGAGATTGAGGAAGACCCATTGCCTCCCATGTCCCAGCCCCTCCTCCCAGGATCTGCCCTGGAATCCCAGTCAGGCCGGTAGGAAGGAGACCCTCTCCCGTTCTTCCAGAGGGAAAAACCGGCCACTGTCAGAACTCTGGTCCCTGGTCTGGGGCAGACTTACGTTTGGGGATGTGCTTTAAAGGAGATGCCAGCTGAAGTATTTTTGTCTAGCTGGTTCCGTTGCTAAGCAACCACTGAGCGGCAGCAACAGCTGTGGGGAGAGCGGCTAGGATGGGAGGACTGAGGACCACTCTCGAACCTAGCCTTTCCACACAGTTCTCCAGCCCAGGCAGAGTCCTGGGGGTTAAGGGAAGCTGCAAAATGAGGAGGGGTGGCTGAGGGGCGGGGGTGCTCCTGGGCCTGGAGCATCCTCTCTTAATGGCTCCTTTCTTATTACAGAGGCTGTGGTCAATAGCCAGGAATGGACTTTGAGCCGCTCCATTCCTGAACTGCGCCTGGTAGGTAACCCAGTCCCCTAGTTTTTATGAAGGCTGAACTCCCACCCCACCGCACTCTCAACTCTCTCCCCTTCACCTCCTCCCTTCCCTCTCTCTGTGGGAATGGGGGATAGTTTCCTAGTACTCCTGAGAGTCTACCACCTTCCTGGGGCTTGATATAGCCTTACAATTTTTTCTCCTCTAGCTTCTTTTTTCCTGTTTGTTCATGGTCCTTGTCCAAGCTTCTCCTCGTTTCTGGCATCTCCCCTTTAGCCCTTCATGTTCTGTTGCCTTGAATTGGGTAAAACTTTCCAACCAGGGTCTAGCGCTGTGACATCACCCCCCCACACACACACAAACACACGCGCGTGCGCGATACTGGGTTGCTGAGAATCTTCAGCCTGGGATCCACTTTGAGCTTGGGATCATTTCTTATCCCACTCACCTGATCTTCCCGAATGCTCTCTCCTGACCAATCATCATCCCCAGTCCCTGCAGGATCCAGCTTGGATGATTTAACACTGCCAATCTCTTTGAGTTCTTGGGAGTGTTCAGACCCAAACATTTGACCTCCTCTTAATTCTCACCATCTCTTCTCCACAACCGTGTTCTCAGGGTGTGCTGGGTGACACCAGGAGTGGAAAGTCATCTCTCATCCATCGATTCTTGACCGGTTCCTACCAAGTGCTGGAGAAGACAGAAAGTGAGTTCTCAGGAGCCATAGTAAGCTAATGTTTTGGGTCAGGAATCCAGAATCAATGACTAGGCAGCTATGGAGACCAGAGGAAAGGATGAAGCCACAATAGCTGAAGCACAGGGAGCGTGGGGAAACTTGGTGACCTGTGACCTCTGACCTACTACCACTTCTACCCTTCCGGACAGGTGAGCAGCACAAGAAAGAGATGTTGGTGGATGGACAGACTCATCTGGTGTTGATCCGAGAGGAAGCTGGGGCACCTGATGCCAAGGTGAGGGGTGAGATGTTGGGGTAGGCAGGCTGGCTGGGGTCAGCACTGGCCAAGGGAGAAAGCTCTAGTTCCCCAGACCTCCCTGGACATAGTGTTCAGAGGAGTAGACTTGTCTGACCCCCCTTTTGCTCCCTCACCCCCCGCAAGTTCTCAGGCTGGGCAGATGCTGTCATCTTGGTCTTCAGCCTGGAGGATGAAAACAGTTTCCAGGCCGTGAGCCGTCTCCATGGGCAGCTGAGCTCCCTTCGGGGGGAAGGACGAGGAGGCCTGGCACTGGCACTGGTGGGTACACAAGGTAAGGAGGGCCTGGGCAAGCACTGCTTTCAGGGGAGTCCTTGAGATGGCTGCTGAGGTATTGCCCAACACAGGTGAGAGCTTCGTAAGGTGTGGAAATGGCCACTTGGATTGCAGGAACCCTCTGGAAGGAGCCTTGTCTCCAAATAAGGGAGTCATTAAACCAAAAAAAATGTCCCAGGGTCTGAGTGGAGAAAAGAGGACCCTACAGGAAGGAAGGGACAGCTATAGGAGCAGTCACCACTCCTCTGAGATGTCACCTACTTTGTGTTCTCACCCTGCCATTTCCTGTCTCCACCATGGCAAACAGAAAATCTCAGGCTCTAGTGTGGACAGAAAGCCTTCTATCTTCCCCTCGCTACAGCTGGGTCAGGCTAACACCTTTCAAAGGGACGTATCTAAAAAAGAGAAAACACAAACGAAATGATGCAGAAAATACAGAGGGCAGAAAAGTCTGAGTTCTCAAAGAAGTGATTCAGAGGCTCTCAGATGCCAGCAGGCCCAGGAAAAGCTTTTCCAGTACCCACCTTGCACTGAGCTGGCTCAGCTTTCTGCCTGGATGCCTATCCTGCAGGAGTCTGCTTCCCCTCACCACTCGCCTCCTGGCTCCTTGCTGCAGAGTGAACAGTCCACCTGTTCCCTGTGGACTTTCAACCTTTTCCGAGGTGAACTCCCACTCTGCTCAGGGTTCGTTGGATTTGCAGGGCAGGGTGACAGGACACTTGGGAGTCTCAGTCATTTGAGACCTTGTTAAGAAGTCCTGCTCACCTCTCAAGTATTCCCTGAAGACACATACACAGAGCTCACCCACCTGCTGCTCCTGCCGCGGGGCTTGTGAGCTTGGTCCCAGCCTTCAAACAAGAAGGGGATATTCTCTCATCGCCTGTCCTTAGTGTGCCCAGCCTGGGACTGGAGCCAAAGGAAAAAGAAATTAGGAAGAGTGGGGAAGCGGCGCCCTTGTCCAATCCTGCCCCTTTCCTGCCCCCTCAGACAGGATTAGTGCCTCCTCCCCTCGAGTGGTGGGCGATGCTCGTGCCAGGGCTCTGTGTGCAGACATGAAGCGCTGCAGCTACTACGAGACATGTGCCACCTACGGGCTCAATGTGGACCGCGTCTTCCAAGAGGGTGAGTACCGTGACTCGCCGAACATGTGGGAAGCAGGGAGCGAAGGGCCTGCAATGTTCTTAGGGCATCCAGGCCTCTCTCTGGGAGTGACAGCAACCTGGCCTGCATGGGAGAGAGGCGGCATCAGGGAGGTTTGGAGAAGGTTTGCTTAGTGACCACGTGGTCTTTCTGGGCTGGATGAGCTGCCAAGACTCCAGGTGGCACGAAGATGATGGTGACAAGGAAGTTGGGGCCTATGTTATCTCCGGGGGATTTCTCAAAATTGGGCGACAAAGGGTGGTCTTGGCCATCTGTCCGTTCATGTACCCTTCCTCTCCCCCTTCCTTCAGTGGCCCAGAAGGTGGTGACCTTACGGAAACAGCAACAGCTTCTGGCTGCCTGTAAGTCCCTGCCCAGCTCCCCGAGCCACTCGGCTGCTTCCACTCCTGTAGCTGGGCAGGTGAGTTGGGGTTTCAGGGTCCACAGAGGGGCTGGTAGGATGCAGAGGAGGGACTGGTGATCCAAGAACAGGTACCGCGTACCAAGGCGGTTGGGGGTGGGGGGCAAATGGAAATGGCAGTGACACCATTTGTAGAAAGCTCATTGGACTGGACATCAAGCAGGTTTGAAACGCTGTTCGGAATGTCCTCGAGCAAGACACCTAAACCTCCCAAGGTTTCAGGAAAGTTGCTTGGCCTAATACTTGCAAAATGGAAAGCATATGACAGTGAGGAGTTTTATTATGAGCGATAATGCAAACAAATGACGATGAGATCAAGGAATGTCTGGAATTCCTCATAACTAAATGTAACTATAGCTTGGTGGGGTGGGGGCGATCTTAACTGTTCTGCTGACTCTTTCATCCATCCCCAGGCTAGCAATGGGGGCCACACTAGCGACTATTCTTCTTCCCTCCCATCCTCACCCAATGTTGGTCACCGGGAGCTCCGAGCTGAGGCAGCTGCTGTGGCTGGATTGAGCACCCCAGGGTCCCTGCACCGGGCCGCAAAGCGCAGGACCAGCCTCTTCGCGGTATTGGACATGATGACTCCCCCATCCTCTGGTTCTCTGTTACCTGCCCATCTTCCCTGGTCCCTAGACCCCGCTGTTGGGCCCCTTTCCATTGCCTTCCCTGTCCTTCCATCAGTGGATCCCTCTATTCCTTCTCTAACTGATGCCAATAACTGTTCCAGAATCGTCGGGGCAGTGATTCTGAGAAGCGGAGTTTGGACAGTCGGGGAGAGACAACAGGGAGTGGGCGAGCCATCCCCATCAAACAGGTGAGTGGTCCAGGGACTGGGGGCAGGCTGGGGGTAGCTAGTCTTGACTGGCTCTTCTCCCACATGTCTCTTTCCATCCTCCAGAGCTTCTTACTGAAGCGAAGTGGCAACTCCTTGAACAAAGAATGGAAGAAGAAATATGTGACCCTGTCCAGTAATGGCTTCCTACTCTACCACCCCAGCATTAATGTGAGTGGCAGAGCTTGGCTGGGCCACCCTGGCTGGCTTTGAACACCCTTCTGCCTCTATCAGTCTGAGCCTCCGACAAACATCAACATCGTTTCCGGGAAGCCCTAGTCCCGTTCTCTTAGGTTCAGCAAACACGTGTTAGGCACCCGCCACGTACCCATGCTGGAGAGCGGAAAGTAAAGACATCCCCCCAGGGAACTTGCAGTCTAGTGGGAGAGGATGGAGGAAGGACCTCCACCTGGTCTGCCATTCGGGGAATGCTTTCTGGAGGAGATAGTACTGGGCCACATCTGGGGAGCCCACCCCCTAGAAGCGCATCCCCACGCAGTCAGCCCTCAGGTTCCCTCTCCAGATCCTCTCTAGCCCATACGCTATTGGCCGCTTCTCAGCACCACCAAGGACCTCGGGCTTCCCACACTCGCAACCCCTGTGCTCCTCCAGGATTACATCCACAGTACCCACGGCAAGGAGATGGACTTGCTACGAACAACAGTCAAAGTCCCTGGCAAGAGGCCCCCGAGAGCCATCTCTGCTTTTGGCCCCTCAGCCAGTATCAATGGGTTGGTCAAGGACATGAGCACTGTGCAGATGGGTGAAGGTCCCGGTGAGTGGAGCTTTGACAGAGAGGGAGAAAAGGGACCAGAGCTGGGGGATGGGGAGGAATAGTAGGGAAGTGGAGGCTGGGACTGGATAAGTGGGAAGGTGGGTGATAACGAGGGACTACACCAGGAGTGGGTCCCAAAGACCAAGGGGCTCACTGAAGCTTTATCTTCTTCCCCTTCCAACAGAGGCCACCACCCCCACCCCCAGCCCCAGCCCCAGCCCCAGTTCCCTGCAGCCACCACCAGACCAGACATCCAAGCACCTGCTGAAGCCAGACCGGAATTTGGCCCGAGCCCTCAGCACCGGTCAGTGAGGACCCACCCTCCATCGACTCTCTTCCAGTTGTGAATGGGATGTGGGTGGGAAAGGAACTTGGGGTAGAAGCTTGGAGGCTGGAATTGGTGTGTGAGTGGACAAACTGAGCATCTGCTGGGTGCCAGGCACCAAGCTCAGTCATACTGTGATTATCATAATGGTTAACACGAGTGGGTTCTAGAGCTAAATCACCTGAACTTAAACCCTGGCTTGCCACTGGGCAAGTCACTTGACCTCTCTGTGCCTCAGTTTCCTCATCTGTAAAGTGGAGATAATAGATTCTACCTCAGAGGTTGCTTTGAGGCTTAAACAAACTGAGAACACTGTCTAGCACATAGTCAGCCATCAGTATTTGGAGTGTTTGAGTATATATATATATATATATATATATATATATATATATATATATATGTACACACAATCTATATATATACAATTACAATTTATAACTTACTGTGTGTATATACAATATATACACAAACATAATGTACAATATACTTACTGTATACACACACACACACAAGTAAATTGTGGTTTTTGTTGTTGTTGTTTTAAGATTTTATTTATTTATTTGACAGAAAGAGAGATAGCAAGAGCAGGAGCACAAGCAGGGGGAGTGGGAGAGGGAGAAGCAGTCTTCCCGCCGAGCAGGGAGCCCGATGTGGGGCTCGATCCCACAACCCTGGGATCATGACCTGAGCCGAAGGCAGATGCTTAACAACTGAGCCACCCAGGCGCCCACACACAAATAAATTGGTAATGGCAATCTTCACAGCAAACTTGTCAGGTCGAGATTATTATCCCCATTCTAGGGATGAAGAAACTGAGGCTCAGAAGATTAAGTGACTTGCTCAAGGTCTCAAGGCCAGTAAGTGGCAGAGCCAGGATCTGAGTGCAGGTCTGACTCTAAACCACTCATCTGCCCACCTTCCCAGGCATGATCAAGGGGGACCTCCTGGAGAGAAGGGGGACAAAAGCTAGTTCAGGGGAGGAGACAGGCTATGGAGAAATCAGGAAATCTGTGGAGGGGGCAACTGAGGCCGCTGTGTCCCCCTCCCTAAGACTGTACCCCATCTGGAGACCTGAGCCCCCTGAGTCGGGAACCCCCTCCTTCTCCCATGGTGAAGAAGCAGAGGAGGAAAAAATTGACAACACCATCCAAGACTGAAGGCTCGGCTGGGCAGGCTGAAGGTGAGGCCCTGGTGGGCAGTTCCATCCCACCCTGGACCCTCACCCCCAACTCCAGATCCCTGGCCTAGCTCCTGCAGGAGGAGGAAAAGTGCCTGAGCTGAGTGCTTGACTATCATTATCACTGTGCACATGACCTAGTGAAAAATGGACGAAGACCCCTCAGCCCTGTCCTTCCTCCCATTCCCCAGACAATGCCTTGTACCCAGTAGTTCCCAGTCCTGCCACTCCCTTACCCAATGACTCCATTGGTCTGTAGCTCCTGCTTCCTCTCTTAATGACCCTCTAGTTTCTGTTCCTGCCCTCAACCCCATTTATCATCCCAGACCCTGCACCCAGAACCCCCTGTGGCCCCCAGTGACTCAGTACCTGACTTCAGTGTCACCCATTGAGTTCTCAGCTCCCGGAGTCTGTGACCACCCAACCCCTGTTCCCTTGATCACCAAGCTCCCCCAACAGCCCTTGACCACAGTGGTCCCCATTCCTGCCCTCAGGGACCTCCCCAGGCCCCTGAAGCTTCTCTGGAACCCCACAACCCCCTTGTCCCAGGCCCGTGACTCAGCTTCTGTCCCCTTTCCCTGTGTTCACTCGGATCCTGACCATCCCTTCCCTTCCCAGAGACCTCGCTCCTCATTGGTCATGATAACTGGTCCCCACGCCCTGCTCTCTGCTGGGTGCTCAGACCCAGGTTCCAGATCTGCCTACTCTCATGGCTCTTGGCTTCCGCTCTACTCTGCTCCGGGGCCACTGACTTTAGTTCTGCTTTCTCTCCCCATCTGTCTGTCCTGCTTTGTCTCTGGCACTCTGTCACTATTTCTCTTCATCTCTCCATCTGCCTCTCTCTTTCTCCTTTCTTGGTCTCTTTCTCTGTTCTGCTCTCCATTCTATCTCTATCTCCTTCGCTTCGGGAAACCAGCCAAGCGCAAAATGTGGAAACTAAAATCCTTTGGTAGTTTAAGAAATATTTATAAAGCAGGTAACAAGCGGGGAGCTGGGAGGGGCGCTCAGCTGGGGTGCAGAGGGGTGGGGGTGCCCCTGCCTTCCCCTGCATGTGCTCGGGCTTCCTGCTCTCCCCCACCTTTCGCTTCCCCAACCCTTCTGCCCCACTCCCAGGGGCTTGGGATGGACATGGAGGGGGGGAAGGGTTTGGGCAAGGTGGCCCCTATTTGAACTCCATCCCTCATGACCCCATCCCATCCCCCCACTCAGAGGAAAACTTCGAATTCCTGATCGTGTCCAGCACTGGTCAGACGTGGCACTTTGAGGCAGCCAGTTTTGAGGAGCGGGATGCCTGGGTCCAGGCCATCGAAAGTCAGATCCTAGCCAGTCTGCAATGCTGTGAGAGCAGCAAGGTCAAGGTAATGGGTCGGCGGGGTGAGGGTTGGGGGTGAGCAGAGGTGAGTGTCTTAAGAGTCTGGAGAAGGGAGTCAATACAAGGGAGAGTCAATACAAACCCCAACCCTCTCTGCAGCTGCGCACAGACAGCCAAAGTGAAGCGGTGGCCATCCAGGCGATCCGGAACGCCAAGGGGAACTCTACCTGCGTGGACTGCGGGGCCCCCAGTGAGCGCAAGGGTGCAGCGGAGGGGTCTGGGAGGGAGTGTGGTTCGCTGGGGTTGGGCGAACGCTGGGGTGCCCATGCTGCCTGCCCGCCGGGCGCTGACCTCTGCACTCCCTCCCCAGACCCCACGTGGGCCAGTTTGAACCTGGGCGCACTCATCTGCATCGAGTGTTCTGGCATTCACCGGAACCTGGGCACACACCTGTCCCGCGTTCGCTCGCTGGACTTGGACGACTGGCCTCGGGAGCTGACCCTGGTGCTGACGGCCATTGGCAACGACATGGCCAACCGCGTGTGGGAGAGCGACACGCGGGGCCGCACCAAACCCACGCGGGACTCTTCGCGGTACGTGTGAGGGAAGGGGGGCGCTTAGGACGTGCGGCTCCCGAGAGGTTTTCCTGAGTAAGGGGCAGAGGTCCTGGGTGAGGGTCCCTAGAGCCCTTCCTGTTCATCCCTGGTCTTGTAGGGAGGAGCGTGAATCATGGATTCGCGCCAAGTACGAGCAGCTGCTGTTCCTGGCGCCGCTGGACACTCCCGAGGAACCGCTGGGCCGCCAGCTGTGGGCCGCGGTGCAGGCCCAGGACGTGGCCGCCGTTCTCCTGCTTCTGGCCCATGCGCGACACGGGCCGCTCGACACCAGCGTAGAGGACCCGCAGCTTCGCTCCCCCCTTCACCTGGCAGCCGAGCTCGCCCACGTTGTCATCACGCAGCTGCTGTTGTGGGTACGTGCGTGGGGCAGGAGGAAAGGGGCCTTGGACGGCTCCAGCCAGGTGCGGGGGAGCCTGCTATCCCCAAAAGGACCCTGGCAGCGGGCCTGGAAATTCTGGAGAGACGGCGTGCGGGTGTCGGCCCTACGGGGTCGCTTGGTGACGCGGGCCGTCTCTGTCTTTCTAGTACGGCGCCGACGTGGCCGCCCGCGACGCACAGGGCCACACGGCGCTGTTCTACGCCCGCCAGGCTGGAAGCCAGCTGTGCGCCGACATCCTTCTCCAGCACGGCTGCCCGGGTGAGGGCGGCAGCACCGCCACCACCCCTAGCGCAGCCACCACCCCCAGCATCACCGCCACGCCCAGCCCCCGCCGCCGGAGCAGCGCCGCCAGCATGGGCCGCGCCGACGCCCCCGTCGCGCTGGTATAGTTGCCCAGCGGGAGAGACACCCCCACTCCCACACGGGCCGGGCACGACCACATCGGGTGGACCGCTGGACAGATGCACCCACTCACCTCTCCAATCCGCACCCCGCCCCACGGGAGCACTTCTTCCCCCCACGAGGGCACCGCCCCCACGCCTCCCAGAAGACACAAACTCACCTCCCTCTCCCCAACGAGGCATGGAGACCCCAGCTCAACACGCCCCCTCTCCACCGTTTCCACGCTCGAATTGCTCTGGGTCTACCAGATGGGTGTCTGCGGAAGCGGACCCCCTGTCGCGGTACTGGCTCCTGGGAGCTTGGATTTGCCCGCTCGCGCCCCCTAGGGGTGGAGGAGGCGGAGACCCAGTCCTGCTTGTGCTCGACAATCCCCAGGCGGGAGCACATACCCAGGCTGGCTCCTGGGGCGACGCCACGCCAGAGGGAGGGGTTAGTACGTGGGAGAGCTAGCCCTGGGACTTGGGGCCAATACCGGGACCCCCACCCCTTCCATGCTAATCTCACTGCCCAGTGAAGGGGGAAGGGCAGCGAGGGGCAGGACCCCTGCTGCCCAAGGGGGTAGGGGGGTCCCCAACCCTTTCCGTGAAAGGGACCATGAGGAGTGGAAATCAGGACGTCCCCCCACACCCACCCATGGTTGGAAGCTAAAGGGCCGGGGGAGCCAAGAGCCTGGGTCCCTCCTCACTACTATCTTGGGAGGGAGAAGAGATGGAGCAGAGCGGGCTAAGGGGATTGGGGAGGGACCTTGTAATTTATTGCTTTGTTCCCCAACAAGGGGGCGGGGGCGGGCAGGGACTTGGGGAGGGCGTTTCATGGTAGGGGAAGCCAGGGGTGGGCAGAGGGTGGGGTGGGGTGGGGGTGCTCTCGGGTTGTGAGTGTCTGTGACCGTGACTGCGTACCTGTGACTGTGCAGCGCCCGTGGTGATCTGGGGTAGGGGGCACCCCTGCAATGGGACCCCTCCCCCACTATTCTTCCTGTCAAGCCCCTCCCTCCCACTGGAGCAGCTCCAGACCCGTCCTTCAACCCCACGATCCCTCCCAGCCAGGGCTAAGAGGATGAGAGGTGGCTGGGAGGGTTTCCAGGCCTCCTTCCCCATCCCCAGGAAGGGGGCGGTGGGGTGGATTTACCTGGCCCAGCCCTGCCTCCTTTAATCAATCCAGCCCTTGGACCGTCTGTGTCAGTGGTTTCCGGTCTTTTTTTTTTTTTTTTCTCCTCAGCTAAAATATTTTGCAAAGGACCAGGTAATTGGGGAGGGGAGAGGGACTGGGGCAGAGGGAAATGCCCCCATCTCCTCTGAGGCAGATGGTGTGAGTCTTCTTCAACAGCAATTAAAGAGGAAGTGATTTTGTCTAGGGGGTGAGCTGCTGGTTTGTTCTTGAAGAGGTGGGTCAGGGAATGGACTTGGTCAAGGTGGGGAACTGGAGGTGGGAGAGGGCCAGCAGAGGGTGCCCCTGCTGGGGCTGGTGGCAGGGCAACCCGGTAGCAGGCCAGATACTTCACCCTGTAGTGAAAGGAACCAGGCAGGTCAGAGCAACAGTGGGGATCCAGGGAGCTGAAAAGTCAATGACTCCCAACATGACCCCTTTTCTGGGAAGGAGCTGGGGCATGGAACTTAGAGGAGAGGGCAGGGGAGGGGGCTGCCTGAGAGGTGGGAAGCTGGGGTAGCTTTGGTTGAGAGCAGGAACTTTGGAGTCAGATCTGATTTTGTAACCGGGCCCTCCACTTCGTGGCTAGGTGGCCTTGGGTAGGTTACCTTGGTGGCATCTGTTCATTGGTAATCTGAACAATATCTGTTCCGAGGGACCTAGTGAGGACTCCAGCACTGGCCATGGAGGACTGCCCTAGGGACCTGGTACCAGAAGTAGAGCTCATTATAGTAGGGACCTGGAGACAAGAGGTGGGAAATCTCGCAGCCACAAAGGCCCCTGGTGTCCGCACACTCCACGCCCAGCTGCTGTAGCAGACATCTGCCCACCTCCATGTCACTAGGCCACTGAGGCCAGCGCTGCCCTCAAGAGCTGCAGTGCTTCCTCGTTCAGCATGAAGCCCATCCTGCTGTTTCTCACGGACAGCAGAAAGCATTTGCCCTGATAGAGGGGCTGGGTGGAGTGGCATTGGCCAGCAGCCAAGGCGGGCTGGGCACAGCCACCACATGTCATTCAGTCAATGGACCTCAGTCTTCTGATGGAGTCTCTGGTAGAGGCTCAGAACCTCTCAGCCCCACAACGACAGACAGCTGCAGGTGTGCCATCAAGCTAACAAGGTGTGGTTGCCGCAGTTGGGGCCAGGTTCTGATCACACGGAGGCCCTCACTCTCTAGGATTCTAGCCTGGGGACCACCCAGCACAGCAGCCCGACACAGGATGCAGGTGCAGTGACAGGTACAGATGCAGGTGTGCCGTCTGGGAAGGCAAATCAAAAGGAAGGGGGGAGGTGCCTGGGGGGCTCAGTCGGTTGAGCGTCCAACTCTTGATTTCGGCTCAGGTCAGGATCTCAGGGTGGTGGGATCAAGGCCTGCTTTGACCTCCTCGGTTGGCGTGGAGCCTGCTTAAGATTCTCTCTCCTCTCTCCCTCTCCTGCTGCCCCTCCACCCCCCGCCCTCTCTTAAAAGGAAAAAAAAAAAAAGGAAGAGAGGGAATTAGCAAAAAAGACTCAACTGGACCACCTGGCCATTCCCTCCTTCAGCTCAGAGACCCTGGACTCCCACAGTCCATCACCACTTGACTTTCTGGTGGCAAAAGTTCACTCCCTTCCTCAGAAGCTTGAGTGTGAGAGAGTTTGTGGAGGAAGCAAGGGCCCCACAGAGCATGAAATTACCACAGGGAACTGCAGGCCAGTGGGGAGTTCCTTTCATTTCCAGCCAGTGAAAAGTGGTCGGGGTGTCAGCAACCCCCACTGAAAATCCCGACACTAAGTAATCCACTGGCTTTTTGTCATTGGCTGCATCTTTGGCCTGGTGAGAAATGTGAAGGGTGTAGTGGATGGGATGACAAAATGCCAAGCCCTCCAGGTCGTGCACAATAGGAGTCTAGAAGGAAACTCCCTGGGGGGCTGAGGGGAGAAGTTGCCCTTTTACATCCATGTCACCTTCCCAGCTCACCTTGGGTGTCCTCACCTGGATTCCTGCCCACCCCTCCTCACCGCCCCACCCCTGTTGCCACACACCCTGCTTCCCTCCTTCTGTTTGCCTTAGCACAGCTGGGGCAGACCAACTTTCTCCACGGGAGTTTCACCAAAAGCCAAAGGAAAGCAAAAAGGAATTTTCTATTGAAAGTACAAGATGATTAAATCTAGTGAGGTTTCCAGAACTCCGTTTTCTGATGATCTTGAGTCCATCCTCATCAAATCAAAGATAATCCTGCCCCAGCCTCTCTTGCTCTCCCATTCTAAAAGATTCCACTGTAGCTTCCGATCAGCGTTTGAGATTCCTTCTAAGACTCTTGCCTCCAAGTACCATCTAGTCTCTTCAGAACTCAGGAGCTGGTTCGTGAGAACTTATTGAGCACTTCCTGTGGGCCAGGTGCTGTGCTAAGAGTATGACACGCAGTAGATTTCCTTCCATACTCCCAACCACCATCGGAGGCCAGTGTGATTATCCACAACTTACCAGTGAGGAAACAGCTTGAAAAGTTAAATAACTCATTCAGAGCCCTGCTGAGTAAAGAGAGGAGTGGGGATCTGAACCCGGCATTTCGACTGCAGCTGCCCTTGGGAAGCATTCCTCCCCGCAAGATAACCCAGATGGATCTGGGGAAGCAGGATTTCGCAAGTCTACCCATTTACATTTCTCCGTAAAACAATGTAAGCATGACATGCAAAATGAGCACCCGGCTACATCCAGAAAGGTCGGTCTCAGACAACTTCCTTCAACAATGATCGAATCTCACTTTGACTTCTGGAGACCCAGGAGTTCAATGGCCTCTGGCTTACCTGTGAGTCGGTGCCATCTTCAGCAGAAAGACTGTACATCTCAGAGATGGAGAGCAAGAGGAGAAAGGGGGAGGTGAGGGGCCGTGTGTGTGCACTTGGCGACAGGGAGGAGGAGAGACCTACGCAGACCCTCCTGCCCTCGGCACAGTAGGAAGCTGGCATAGGTGGGCAGCAGTGCCCTCTCTGGGCCTGGCAGAAATGACGTGGTATGGCAGGTGGGCACGGGGTGCGGGTGTCCAACAGAAGCTGCAGCACGCTGCAGGGGGCGTTCAGCAGGGTCCCCGTGGTGGGGTAACTCCGGGCTGTGCACAACGCTTTCCGGATGTGAAGGAGGAGAGAAGGAATAGAAACAGAGGAGGGAGAGGAGGGACAACAGAACTACAGGGTGTCCGGTCGGGGGGCTTTGTCCCTCTGTCCTGGTCTCTTCTGGTGCATCCCAGTCCCCACCGGTGCCACTTCGGGGGGGCGGGGTGCAGAGCACAGAATGCGATGGGAGAGCGTGCACTCCACCCTGAGGAGAACCCTCACGCCTGCTCGAGCCCCCACCCCACCTGCCCCCTGAGAAGAAGACACAGACTGATGGATTGATGGTCCAGTTATTTATTGAGAAACCTGATTGTTCAAGAACATGGTGGGTGGTTCTGTACCCCACCCACCCTTTTCAGTGGCATCGTGTCAGGGGTGGTGGGCAACTTTGTCCCGTTTCCTCAGAAACGGAGGCGAAGGCACCTCAACTCGGAAGCCCGGATTGTAGGGAACAGTGTGGGCAGGGAAAGGAGCAGGTAATCCCAAGCCAATCGGAGGGAAGGGGGTGGCCCAGAAGAGCAGCTCAGGCAGGGTGTGGGGGGCCTGCTGAACTGCCCCCCTCTTCTTGCTCTCCCTGCCCTCCTTCAAAAGATCTCATCAACTCTCTAGGGAGGGAGGAGAAAGGAACCGACAAGTTAGGGGACCTGTACCGAGCAGCCAGGGAGAAAGGAAGGGGCTGTGGAGAAGCCTGGGAGAGCAAACCCCACAGGCCCGCCAGGTCTTGGGTGGCTCTCAGCAGCAGCGGCGGAGGCGGAGGCGGAGGCGGAGGCGGCGCGCTCACCCCGCCGCCCCTCTACACCCCCCAAGCAGGAGGCGGCAGGAGGCGGCAGGAGGACAGGTCGTCCACAGCTCAGCGTGCCTCCGCTGTTTCGCCTTCAGGGCCCTGGGCGCGGGTTGGGGGAGGAGGCAGGGCCAGTCTGGGCAGGCTCTGGACTCCTTGGCCAGCCGACCGCACTGGTGGTCTCAGAAGTCAAACTCCTCCAGGTCCCCTGTGCCCTCCCCGCCGCGAGAGCCCCACACGCGGCGGTAATTGCTCTCCAGCTCCTTCTGCCGCTGCCGCTCTTTCTGCGCCTCCTCCGCTCCCTGCACCTGCGGGGAGGCCGGCGAGGAGCGGAGGTTAAGCGCGGTGAGCGGGGGTGGCTGCTGGTGAGCCAAGGGCGGCGCTCGGCGCCAGAGGGTCCGGGGACTGGCCCTGGGGGGCAGGGGGCCAGGCACCCGCACTTCGCAAGGGACGCAAGGGAACAGCGGCCCGAAATTCCAGTAGCTCAGAAGGGGACGAGGCTGGGACTGGCCAGGATGGGCCTGGCCATGCTCTCAACTCCACGGTGCGCTACAGCAGGGTGAAGGCTTGGAGAGCCAGGGCCGGGGTGGACTGCCTCTCACCAAGATATTGAAGAAAATCTCCTTGAGGTTTCTCGTGTCCTCGTCAGTCAGCCAACGGGCATCCTCCTCTGTGCCTTCTGCCCCCGGTCGCACGATTTTGATTTCAATTTTCCCTGGAAAGGAGCCACGTGGGCAGTGAGAGGAGAGGCAGGATGGGAGCTTCTGTGCAGGGCCCTCGGCCTCCCAGGTCCCCAGTGAGGTTTCCAGTCCACCTTGACCCAGCCCCTCCACCTCAGGCAGCAGGCCCTGCCAACAGCTCTTAAGTCAGCCAGCCCCAGGGCCCACCTTCCGCCGTGAGCCCCTCCCTCTCCAGCAGCTCTTTCACCAGCCCCTCGATTTGTTTCAGCTGTGGGTTTTCCCGTTTCATCTCGAGGACAGTCAGATCCTGATTGGGGCCTCCGTGACGGAGCTTGGTGACCCGGACCCGGACTCTGTGTTCAGGATCCTCCTCTTAGAGGGGGAGACACACAGGGAGACACAAAGCAGAGCCGTGACTCCAGGTTAGGGGCTGTGGTGGTCACCTCTCCCACTGGTTTGGGCAGTTTTTCATCACAAACACATAGATGAGATGAACCAGGGCTCAGAATAAATTAGTGCCCTCCCCTTCAAGCCTATAAAGCTCCCTCCACCAACTGCAGCCTCCCTTTTCCCTCCCGGACCAGTAATTCTCTGCCTGTCCCCTACAGGAAAAACGACTGTGTTTTCTGAGGCACCTGGGCCAACAAAGAAGTTTTGTTTTAAGAAGCAGGTTGGAAAACTGTGGTTTGGTACTCCACATGCTGGTACTCGAAAGACATTCCAAAGTTCATAGAGATAGTGGGATGGACGGTTTGAAAACAGAACATTCCATTTGGAATGTCTGATCTCATATGACCCTGTGGAAGGGAGATCAGGGGGTGCAAGAAGAAGCAATAACTTCAAGTCTGTCCAGGCAACGGGCTTATGAATGGCTGGGCTTGCCTATTCACACCCCACTGGCTGGGGCCCCTCCCAGCGCAAAGAGCTCATTGTTGATAAGCTGCGTCCTTCACCGCCGTGTGGTCTTCAGCACGCAGGCCCACTCGCAGTCGTTCTGTTACTGTCTCCTGACCACCATGTGCCAGGAAAGTGCCAGGCACTGGGTGCACAGAAGCAAGCCAGAAAACAAGATAGACATGCTCTAGAAGCTGCTTCCCAAAAAGATGAATGAATAGGAGCTAACGAGGCAAAGGGATGGAGACCGTGGGAAGAAGGCAGGTGTGAACACAGCGTTCCAGAAAGAAGGAAGGGAGTAAGCTCCCTCAGAAGGGAAAGAACACGATCCCCTCCAGGGTCCACCAGCTGAGGAACAAAGACAACGGGCTTGACTGCCCCTCCCTGTCTGACAGCTCTTACCTGCTGTTTGGGGGGAGGGGGGAGGCTTTTTGGGGACAACCCTCCTTTTCCTGTGCTTCTTCACCAGCTCTGGACTCTGTTTTTCCTCCAGCCTTTTGATGAGTTTGTTGAGAGTGGACGTCAGGGCCAGCATCGCCCGGTCACGCTCGGACTCCTTCTGTAGCCCGTCTGGGCCCAGCTCCTTCTCTGTCTGGAGTGCCCAAGGCAGGAATGGGGAGTCAAGGGGCTGGGGGTGGTCAGTGGTCCACGCTCTCCAGGAGAGCACTAGCTACGTCCCAGCCCTCTCTCCGCGCCCCCTTCCCTAGGGCTCCCTTTGGGCTCTCAGGCCGGCCCAGCCCCCAGGAGCGGCGGGCTACGGGGGCGCAGGCGGTGAGAGCCCCGCGCACCTCCTGGATGATGTTCTCCAGTTCCCGCTCCATGCCGGCCTTCACCTCCGACCGGAGCCGGTCTCGGTCTGACGGCAGCAGTATCCCTTCCAGTTCCTTCTCAAACTCTCCCAGTAACTGCTGTTCCTCCTCATCTTCGTCTTCTTCCTCCTCCTCCTCCTCTTCTTCCACCTCGTTCTGATGATCCACGTCACTCTTTCCCTTCACCTCTGCTTCCCTGTGAGGGACTTCTGCAGCACCATCTGCAGGCTGCTCTTGGCCTCCGTCTGGCCTCCCCTGGGTGGACGGGGGCCGGAAGAAAGAGGTGGACAGTTGGGGTTTCGGGAGAGGCGCCAGGGCGGCAGACATACAGTGGAGCGCGGTCGTAGTCTCGGGATGGGAAAAAGAAAGGGAGTCAGCTCCACGGGGCTCACTTCAGGCCCAGGTCAGGGGCGGTTGTCTAAGTGCTCCCAGCAGGGAGGCGGGGTCTCCCCGTCCCTTAAGCAGGGCCCATACCTTTTTTGAGCCACCTTTCAGCTCCTCTATCAATCGAATCAAGTCCGCAGGGCTCCGGATGACTTTGACCTGCACATTGTTCTGAAAATCTGAGACGAAAGAGCAGGAGTGAACCAGTTGTGTCCTAAATTCTATTTTGATTTCCTAAGGAGACCAAGGAAGGACGTGGCCCCCGCCTCCAGGAGCCACCCGTCTGGTCAGTGAGATGGGGCCAACATAGTCCCCTGGAGGGCACTGTCCTGAGGTGGGCCCAGAGGTGAGCGAGGGGATGCTAACGAGCTCCTGGCACTGGCACTGCTGGGTCCCGCTTACAACTACTCCAGGTTTTAGGCCCACGGAAGAGATTCTAGGGCCACAGACTCCTCCTCCCTGGATACTGTTCTGCCCTTTCCACAAATACAAACCACTGATTGTCCACTCTGTTCCAGGCACTCTGCTATGAACTACAGACTCATTCTCTTAACCTCACAACCACCCTGTAAGGTAGGGGTATTACCCACTGTTGGGGGCTGAGGAAACAGAGGTGAAGTGAAATCACCCAGGATTACATTACCCACTGTTGGGGGCTGAGGAAACGGAGGTGAAGTGAAATCACCCAAGATTATAAAGTCAGCAAGCAGCAGAACCACTGTGTCCTGCTATCTCCCTAGAAGGGAACTGCTGTCTGCAAACGGTATGACCTCCTGTAGCAATGAATTGGATGCTGGTCTGGCCACCCAACCTCCCCCACCAGTATTTAGCTCCACCCCACCCCCACCCCCACCCCCACCCACCGCAGAATACATTCAACCAGTAAAGGAGACAGGGAGGGTTCGCTCACCATGGGGAGGGCTGGGCGCTGGATCTGCCGCCTCAGGGTTTGGTTCCTGCTCCTGATGAGGAGAAAGGGCAGAGTCCACTGCACTAGGTGTTTATGTCTACCACACTCATAAGGTGGTGGTTGCGGGTGCAGCCTTGCCTCCCTAGACAGGTGTAGGTCACCTCATGATGACCTCAGCTTGCCCAGGGCCAGCCTCATCAGAGAAATGGCCAGGAAGCTGGCTCTCACCTCAGCCTGAGCCTCCTCTGCCCCAGGGGTCTGCTCCTCTGGCTCACGAAGCATCTTCCAGAAATCGGATTCCTTACCGTCATCCTTGGTGGTGCGTGCACCTGAGATACAGAGAACAGGGAGGAATCTGAAGGGAGGGGAGAAATGGAAGGGAGCAAGTAGAATGGGGTACATTCTCCTTCACTACTGCTAAGGCATCAGGACCCAGAGGACTTCCTCCCCACCCCAGTCAGTCCGTCCAGGGCAGTAAGACTGGGGAAGAGAAGAAACGGAGAGAGGTTTCGTGGAGCTGGGGCAACAAGGTCCTACCTGCTCTCTCTGAGGGCACTGCCCCCTGCTGGGCCTCACTCCACATGTGGGGCTCTGGGCCTTGCAGCTCCTCTAGGACTCTATCCCCATACTGCTTGGAGTCTACTGAGAAACAGTGTGTGGGCAGGACAGGCCCCGTGCCTCTGGGCTCTCCATCCCTTCTCTTCCGCCGGCCCCGCGCCATGTCACCTCTTCCTCTCCTGGCCTTCTCATTACTCACCAGCTTGCCTCTGGACGTAGGCCGTGTACTCCTCGGGCTGCAGGGCAGGATGACAGAGAATGGCCTGGGGGGCGGCACTGGGTGGGGGCCGGAGGAGAGGGTGGGGGCAGAGCCGAGGCGTCCGAATGGTCAGCACATAGGAGCAGGACAAGGGCTCATCCACACGGTCGATGTAGTCCCCAGACACACCAGCACCCTCGTCACAGAGGAACTGCCAGGATGGAGAGAGCGGACAAACAGTAATTACCACCAATAAGGAGCTTTTGTTCCAGGAGCGGCCGCCTGTTATGTGGCACTTACTGTGTGTCTGGCTCTGTGCGTGCACTGTGTGGATGACACTTTACACACATTAGCCCCGTTAATTATCACAAAAACCTAGTGAGGGAGGGATGCATATCACAAGTTTGTGGCTCAAAAAACTGAGGTTTGATGCAGGTAAGGGACTCGGTCAGGTGGACCACTGATAAGTGGTAAAAACAGGAATCGAATTCAGGCAGCTTCCCTGCAGGTAACCAGCCAGTTTGTGTTTCACATTCTTGCTTTATATAAATACAGCGTATATATACTTATGTATTTGAGAGATATAGATACAGATATAGATATATAGATACATAGATATATACACACAAACACAGTTGACCCTTGAACAAAGCAGGGCATTAGGGACACTGACCTCCCCTCCACCCCTGGAGTCAAAAATCTGCCCAGAACTTCTGACTCCCCCACGACTTCACTACTAAGAGCAAGAGCCACAAGAGATCACTTTTTACTGTGATATACAAGTTCCTGGAGACAACTGCTCATGACAAGACGATTAGCATCATGGAGTTTGGAGCAGATACCCGCGACACTTGAGCTCATCCCAACAGCAACAGCAGGTGGCTACAAAAGTGTTTCAGTCATACAGAATGTACTACGGTTTTATGCTGTTATGATTTACTACCGCATCCTTATGTTTGTTTACATTTCTCTCTTCCGTGAATGGCACCATATATGGTCTATAAGTCTGTGCATGAGTTTTGATGAATTTTAACTTTTATAATAGATTTGTGTATATTTTACGGTTGCAAATGATAGACTACTACCTACATATATTTCATGCACTCATGACATACCTAACTTAATTTTCTCAATATTTCTAGGCTATGTGGTTCATCTGTGAGTTCCTTCAAATTGTCATAAATCTCCAAAAAATTTTTCAATATATTTACTGAAAAAAATCAGCTTATAAGTACGCCCACACAGTTCAAACCAACTTTAGTCAAGGGTCAACTGTACTTATATGTATTTGAAATATATATATTCCTTTTGTGTGTGTACGCATGTATGTGTATATATATGATTAAAATTTTTCCCTGTAAAGACAATATTAAGAAAGAAAAAAGACCTCAAATCAGTAACTTAACCTTCTACCTTAAATCACTAGAAAAAGAAAAGCAAACTAAGCCCAAAGCAAGCAGAGGGAAGGAAGTAATACAGATTAAAACAAAAATAAGTGAAATAGAGAACAGAAAAACAACAGAGAAAAACCAATGAAACTAAAAGTTGTTTTGAAAAGATCAGTAAGTGACAAAACTTTGGCTAGACCTACCAAGAAAAAAAGAGAAGACTTAAATTAGTATAATCAGGAATGAAAGAGGAGATATTACTGTCGACCTTACAGAAATAAAAAAGGATTATAAAGAAATACTATGAACACCTACATGCCAACAAATCAGATAACTTAGATGAAATGGACAAATTTCTAGAAAGGCACAACTACCAAAACTGACTCAGGAAGAAATAGACAATATGAATAGACCTCATAACAAGTAAAGAGATTGAATTAGTAATCCAGAAACTAACCACATAGAAAATCTTGGGCCAGATGGGTCTACTGGTGAATTCTACCAAATATTTAAAAACCAATAAATACCAATCCTAATCAAACTCTTCCAGAAAAAAGAAGAGGGACTATTCCCCCAACTCATACTACAAAGCCAGTATTATAACCCAGATACCAAATCTAGACAAATATAACATAAGAAAAGGAAACTATAAGCCAGTATCTCTTATGAATGAGGACCCCAAATCGTCAACAAGATACTAGTTAATCAATTTTAGCAACCTATAAAAAGGGTTACACACCAGACCACATGGATTTATCCCAGGAGTGTAAAGTTGGGCTAACATAAAAAAATCAATTAATGTACTTAATACACCCGATCAATAGAATAAAGGACAAAACCCACATGATCATCTCAATGGATGCAGAAAAAGCATTTGATAAAATGTGACACATTGTCATGATTAAAACATTCAACAAACTTGAAATAGAAGAGAATTTCATCAACCTGGTAGAAGGCATCTATGAAAAATCCACAGCTAACATTATATTTAATGGTGAAAAACTGAATGGTTTCCCCCTAAGATCAGGAATGAGACAAGGATGGCGCGCCTGGGTGGCTCAGTTGGTTGAGTGTCTAACTCTTGATTTTTCGGCACAGGTCATGATCTCGGGGTTGTGAGATCAAGCCACGTGTTGGCTCCAAACTGGGCGTGGAGCCTGCTTGAGATTCTCTCTCTTCCCCTCTCCCTCTCCCCCTTCCTCCCTCTCCCAGCTCTCTCTCATGCTCAAGCTCTTTCTCTCTCTCTCAGAAAAAAAAAAAAGGAATAAGAAGGATGTCTGCTTGTGCCACTTCCATTCAACATTTGACTAGGCCAATAAGGCAAGAAAATGAAATAAAAGGCATCAATATTGGAAAGAAAAAAATACATCTCCATTTACAGATGATTTTACATATAGAAAATCCTAGGGGCACCTGGGTGGCTCAGTCGGCTAAGCACCTGACTTGATCTTAGCTCAGGTCTTGATCTCAGGGTCAGGAGTTCAAGCCCCTCATTGGGCTGCATGCTGAATGCAGAGTCTACTAAAAGAAGAAAGGAAGGTGTAGGTAGGTAGGTAGGTAGGTAGGGAAGGAGGAAATCCTAAAGAATCTATTAAACTATTGGAACTAATATACAAGTTCAGTAAGGTTGCAGGATATAGGACTCGATTGTATTTCTATAACTGCAACGAACAATTAAAAGTAAAATAATAGAAAATAACTCCATTTGCAATAGCATCAAGAGTAATTAGGAATAAATGTGGCAAAAGAAGTGCAAAACTTATACTGTGAAAACTACAAAACATTTCTTAAAGAAGTTAAAGACTTAAACAAATGGAAAGATATCCAAGCTCATAGATTAGAAGACTCAATATTAAGTATTAATATTAAGATGGCAATCCTCTCCCAAATTGATCTTTACATTCAATGCAATCTCACCAAAGTTCCAGCTGGTTTAGTTGTGGAAATTAACTGATCCTAGAATTCATATGAAAATTCAAGGGACTCCTAATAGCCAAAATAATCTGGGAAAAGAACAAAGTTGGAGAACTCACACTGATTTTATTTTTTTTATTTTTATTTTTAAAGATTCTATTTATTTGACAGAGAGACACAGCGAGAGAGGGAACACAAGCAAGGGGAGTGGGAGAGGGAGAAGCAGGTTTCCCGCGGAGCAGGGAGCCTGATGCGGGGCTTGATCCCAGGACCCTGGGATCATGACCTGAGCCGAAGGCAGACACTTAAAAACTGAGCCGCCGAGGCACCCCTCACACTGATTTTAAAACTTGGTACAAAACTACAATAATCAAGACAGTGTAGTACTGACATAAAGACAGATATATAGACCAAAGAGAGAATTTAGAGTCCAGAAATTAACCTTTACTTTTATCATCATTTGATGTTTTGAAAGGTAACCAAGATAATTCAGTGGGAATCCTCTTTTCAACAAATAATGGTGGGTCAACTGGATATCTACGTGCAAAAAAAAGGAGTTGGACCCCTACCTCCTACTATATATAAAAATTAACTCAACATGGATCAAAGACCTAAATATAAAACTATAACATTTTCAGGAAGAAATGTAGGTGTAAGTCTTCATGGCCTTAGATAAGCTAATGGTTTATTTGATAGGACATGAAAGGCACAGGCAACAAAAAATAGGTAAATAGGAATTCATCAGAATTAAAAGCTTTTGTGCTGCAAAGGACACCATCAAGAATGTGAAGTGACAACCCAAAGAATGGGAGAAAATATTTGTAAGTCGTGTATCTAATAAAACTTGTATCCAGAATACACAAAGAAAACTTACAACTCAATAATGAAAAGACAAATAATGCAATTTAAAAACAGGAAAAGATCTGAATAGACATCTCTCCAAAGAAGATACACAACTTGCTAATAAAGCACATGAAAAGATGTGCCACATCTTTTACCATCAGGGAAATGCAAATCAAAACCACAATGAAATGCCACTTCATACTCACTAGGATGGCTATAGTTTAAAAGATAAAAGCAAATGTTGATGAGGATGTGGAGAAACCCTCATATACTACTAGTGGGATTGTAAGATGGTGCTACTGCTTTGGGAAAAGTCTGGCAGTTTCTCCAAAAGTTTACTGTATGATCCAGCAGTTCTACTCCTTGGTATTTACCAAGAGAAATGAAAACCTATGTCCACACAAAATCTTGTTCACAAATGTTAAAAGCAGCATTGTTCATAAAACTACAAAGTGTAAATAACCCAAATGTCCACCAAGTGATGAATGGACAAACAGTATGTGGAACAGTACTTGGCAATAACATGTAAGAAAGTAATGGTGAGGGGCGCCTGGGTGGCTCAGTTGGTTGGGCGACTGCCTTCGGCTCAGGTCGTGATCCTGGAGTCCCGGGATCGAGTCCCGCATCGGGCTCCCTGCTCAGCAGGGAGTCTGCTTCTCCATCTGACCCTCTTCCCTCTCATGCTCTCTCTCTCTCATTCTCTCTCTCTCAAATAAATAAATAAAATCTTTAAAAAAAAAAAAAAAAGAAAGTAATGGTGATGCTACCCATGGATGATCCTTGAAAACACAGTAAGTGAAAGAAGCCAGACACAAAGGTCACATATTGTATGATTCCAGTCACATGAAATGTCCAGAAGAGGCAAATCTGTAGAGACAGAAAGATGAGACGTTGTCTAGAGTGGTGGGTGTGGTCCAGGGGACAGTTTGATGGAAAGTAACTGCCAAAGAGTAAGGACTTTCTTTTAGGGTGGGGAAGATGCTCTGAAAGTAATTGTGGTGATGATGGCACAACTCTGAATATACTACACACCACTAAACTGCGCGCTGAATTGCATGGCATGTGAATCATATCTTTATAAAACTCTTACTGAAAAAAAAAATACTACATAACTTCTTACTCAGCTGAAAGAAGAGGTGGCATGATTTAGACAAAATGAAAGAAAATAAAAGAAAGGAGAGAAAAAGAAACAGAACAGATAGAACAAAAGAAAGCATAAAATAAAATGTTAGAAGTAAATCCAAAAAAATATATGAATTTATATATATAAAATAAATGGTTAAAAATTTCTAAAAATACAACAATATGCTGTTTACAAAACACATTTAAGACATAAGAATTTAGAAAGGATAAAAGTAAAAGGATGAAAGAAATACAGTAAACAACTCAGTGAAAGCTGTCACACAGTTCTATTACCACACAAGAGACTGTAAGTAAAAAAATTAAGATAGAGAAGACCAATTCATAATGTTAAAAGTTCAACTTATGAGGAAGATAATTTAAATTGTATGTAAGTCTTTATCTTCTTTATTGTCTGTCTCTCCCAACTACAGCAGGAATTTTTGTCTTTTTTTGTCCACCAAAATATCCCTAGCAACTACAACAGTGCCTGGCACATAGAAGCCCTCAATAAACATTTGTTGAAGAAATGAATGGATTGCCTCAAGATACATAAAGCAACAACAGACAGAATAATGAATAAATTTAAAGAATAAGGAATAACAGACAAGTCAATAATTATAGCAGAAGACAAATGATTGAACAGCACAATTAATAATCATGACCTGAAAGACATACAGAAAACACTGTACCTAACAACAGAGTACACGTTCTTTTCTAGCACAAAGAAACATTCAGAGAAACTGACATATACTGGGCCACTTAACAAGTCTCAACAAATTTCAAGGACTCAAATGGTACAACTACCAGATAATCTATGTAATTATGAGATATATAAGAAAACCAGGGAAACTTGAAGATATTGAATATTTGATAATAATAAGGAATTACTCTTAATTCTTTAGTGTGATATGGTATTGTAGTTATGTTTTTAAAAGAACTTTTTTATTATTTACTTATTTGTCAGAGAGAGAGAAAGCACAAGCAGGGGAGTGGGAGAGGGAGAAGCAGGCTCCTCACTGAGCAGGGAGCCAGATGTGGGACTCGATCCCAGGACCCTGAGATCATGACTCGAGCCGAAGGCAAACACTTAACCGACTGAGCCACCCAGGAGTCCCTAAAAGAGCTTTTTTAGAAAAAAAGATTTATTTATTTGAGAGAGAGAGAGAGAATGAACGTGTGATGGAGGGAGAGGCAGAGTGAGAGGGAGAGACAGAATCTCAAGCAGACTCCATGCTCAGCGGAGATCATGACCTGAGCTGAAACCAAGAGTCAGACGCTTAACCTACTGAGCCACCCAGGGGCCCCTAAAAGAGCTTTAACCTTAGAGGGATAAATACAGAAATGTTTATGGATGAAATGATGTCTGTAATTTCCTTCCAAATAGTCTGGGAGTGGAGGCGGGAGTGGAGGGAGATGGGCAAGAAGATAGATAAAATGAGACTGGACATATTTGTTGAAACTAGATGATCACAGGAGGTCATTGTACAATTATCCCTGATTTTATATATTTCTAACTTTCCAAAATAAAGGTTTTACAAGGACAATCTTAAATACACATAAACTGCACCCAGCATTTATACTTTTAAGACATATTTACACATGAATATATGTATAATGTAATAATCTTTTATAATAACAAAAACTGGATGGAAAACTATTTACTCAGTACAGCAATGGTGACAAAATGATGGGACATTGATCCAGTGGAATAATATGCAGATGTAAAAATGAAAAACAAAGCTCTAGATGTAAGGCCATTGAAAGATCTCTAAGAATTATTGACAAGATATATAAAAACAAGGTGCAACATGTGTTTAATATACTATATGTTGTGTATAAAAAAAAGAGAGAAAAAGAAATAAGATTCTGTAGTCATAACTGCTTGTGAACCACAAAGGAAGGCAAGGAGTGCACGTGAAACACTAAGAGCAAGGTGACCTGTGGGGGGTGGGGCATGAACGGGAACTGCGCAGGTGGGAGATAAGTTTGGGAGGGGGAATTCTCCTTGCACAAAAATTCCTATATTGTCTGGGTTTTCAGTTATGGAAAAGTATTATCCATTTGAAATTTAGATAAAGATACAAATCAAAACCACAATGAGATACCACCTCACACCAGTCAGAATGGCTAAAATTAACAAGTCAGGAAATGACAGAGGTTGGCGAGGGTGCAGAGAAAAGGGAACCCTCCTACACTGTTGGTGGGAATGCAAGCTGATGCAGCCACTCTGGAAAACAGTATGGAGGTTCCTCAAACAGTTGAAAATAGAGCTACCATACAATCCAGCAATTGCACTACTGGGTATTTACCCCAAAGATACAAATGTAGTGATTCGAAGGGGCACCTGCACCCCAATGTTTATAGCAGCAATGTCCACAATAGCCAAAGTACGGAAAGAGCCCAGATGTCCATCAACAGATGAATGGATAAAGATGTGGTACATATATATTATGGAATACTACTCAGCCATCAAAAAATGAAATCTTGCCATTTGCAATGACATGGATGGAACTAGAGGATATTGTGTAAGTGAACTAAGTCAATCAGAGAAAGACAATTATCATATGATCTCACTCATATGTGTAATTTAAGAAATGAAACAGAGGATCATAGGGGAAGAGAGGGAAAAATAAAACAAGATGAAATCAGAAAAGGAGACAAACCATGAGAGACTCTTAATCATAGGAAACAAACTGAGGGTTGCTGGAGGGGAGGGGGGTTGAAAAAAAAAAGAAATTTAGGTAAAGAAATTTAAAATAGCCATAAAAACTTGTAATAACTAAAGAAGTGCTTGGAGAGAAATTTATAAGAAATGTTTATAAAAAAGGAAAAGCTGAAAATGAAGGAGTTAAGCATTCATTTCAAGAAGTTAAAAATGGAACAGTAAAATAAACCCAAGAAAGCAGAAGGAAGAAAAATAAAGAGTAGACATTAATAAAATAGAAAACAAACGCAATACAGAAACTCAATAGAGCCAAAATACTTGGTTCTCTAAAAAGAGTAATACAACTGACCAACCTCTGGTGAGATGACCAGTAACAAAGGAGGGAAAAAACCCCTGAGGAATGAAAAGAGGAACCTAATCACAAATGCTACAGAGATTAAAAAGATAATAATAGAATGGTATCATGAACAACTTTATGACAATAAATTTGAAAAATCAGATGAAATGCATAAATTCCTAAAAAATACACCTTACTATAACTGACACAAAGAAATAGAAAATTTTGAATATTCCTAAAAATAACAAGAAAATCAAGTTGAAAATCTTCCCACAATGAAAATGTAGACCAACATGATTTTCTAGGTTAATTCTAGCAAACGCTCAAGGAATAAAAAAACTGCAATCTTGAGGCACCTGGGTGGCTCAGCCAGTTAAGTCTTGATTTCAGGGTCATGAGTTCAAGCCCCATGCTGGTGTGGAGCCTACTTTAAAAAAAAAATTACAATCTTAAACATTCTTTGGAGTATAGAAAAAGTGAGAACATTTTTTAACTCATCTTTTTTTAAAAAAATTTTTTTAAGATTTTATTTATTTATTTGAGAGAGAGAATGAGATAGAGAGAGAGCATGAGAGGGGAGAGGGTCCGAGGGAGAAGCAGACTCCCTGCTGAGCAGGGAGTCCGATGCGGGACTCGATCCCGGGACTCCAGGATCATGACCTGAGCCGAAGGCAGTCATTTAACCAACTGAGCCACTCAGGCGCCCTTAACTCATCTTTTGAAGAGAGCATAATCATGTTACCAAAACGTGATAAGGACAGTACTAGAAGGAAAAACTACAGGTCAGTCTCTCTCAAGAGATATATAGAGAGTCCTTTAAAAAGCAGCAAACTGAATCCAGCAAGATCTAAATAAAAAGAATAGTCAAGGATAATACATATGACCAAACTGGGTTCATCTCAGGAATGCAAAATTGGTTTAACATAGAAAATCAATAAATCGTTTAATTTCAAATGAAAGTTTGGTTTAATATTAGGGTATTAATTAAGTACATTAGTTTAAATCAGTTTCATATTAGTAAATTCTTTTTTTTTTAAGAGTTTATTTATTTGAGAGAGAGAGAATGAGAGATAGAGAGCATGAGAGGGAAGAGGGTCAGAGGGAGAAGCAGACTCCCTGCTGAGCAGGGAGCCTGATGCGGGACTCGATCCCGGGACTCCAGGATCATGACCCGAACCGAAGGCAGTCGCTTAACCAACTGAGCCACCCAGGCGCCCATATTAGTAAATTCTTGAAAGAATGACCAGTTCTTAGGAATCAGTGAAATGCAAATTAAATTCATCATGAGATACCATTACACATCCAACAAATTAGTGAAGATTTGAAAGTCCGGTAGTATATATTGGCCAGGATATGGGATGTTGGGAAGTCATACTGCAATAAGAGTATAACTAGGAACCAAAACTTGGGAAAATATTCTGCAATGCCAAATAAAGTAGAACAGGGGCTCACCTTCATATCCAATGACCGAGCAATCCTATGCCCAGGCATAGGATTCTCCTTCAAGAGATTCTTGCACAATATATTAGGAGATACTTACAAGAACGTTGTACATAGCAGCAGGTTTTGGTAATAGCAGAAAACTGGGAACAACCCAAACGTCCGCAAAAGGTAATTTGGATGAAAAGATGACAACGAACTATACAAAGGAATACACTGCAGGCCTGTAAGCGAGTGCACAGCAGCTCCAGACCTTGACGGGGCTGAATCTCAAACACAGTACCGAGCAAAAGAAACAAACCCCAGATTTCCTTGTATGCACTCTGCACGTTTTCATACAATATGATACCATTTGTATAAAGTTCAGAAGAAGGCGGCTAAATTAAATGAGATGCATACACAGATGGCAAAACTCTAGAGTAAAGCAAAGGAGTTCTCGCAAAGTTAGGATAGCTGTTAGCTCTGTGGTAAAGGGAGAGAGAGGGATGTGGTGTGTGGGGGCACAGAGGAACTCAAGGTACTGTCAGCATTCTTCCATAACCTAAGGCAATTGGATGGGTATCTCCTTTATTCATCCTTACACAACAGATGCATGTTTTATACCATTTTATATAGTGTGGTATATTTCGCAATATTTTTAAAATGTGATTAGGAAAAAAAATGACAACATTAAAGTACAAGAGGAATAATTTACCATGAAGATATCACAATTCTGAATTTATATGCGTCTATCACAGCCTCAAAATATATGAAGGAAAAATTAACACAATTGCCAAATCCACCATCACAGTGAAAATTTTAATACACCTCTTTCAATTATTGGCCATGTGGACAAAATAAAATTAGTAGAAAACTTGACCAATACAATTAGTCTTGAACTGAATAGAGAAAACACATGCTTTCAAGCACACGCAGACAATTTTTTAAAGTTCACCAGAGAAAGTCGATAATCACCAATGAATCACTGACATAACAGCGAAAAATGAGAAATCAATAGCAATTACATAAAAACAACGTAAATAAAACACAACTGTTTAGCAATATAATAAGCATAAATCTAAAAGAAGTTCCCAAGCAAAGTGCAAGTAACAATGAAAATGGAAACACTGCCTATCAAAACTTGAGGGACGCACCCCACAGGGAGTGAAATGGACAGCTTTCTCCATACATGATTAGGAAAGGAGGAAGTGAGTGAAGCGTCCCGCAATTTCTATTACGGACAAAGGGACAATCTATTATACAAAGGGTTCTTATGAGTTCAGAAGAAAAAGAGCAACAATCCATTAGGAAAATGAGCAAAGATTTTGGATGATTGAAAAAAGAGTAAAAGGGCGCCTGGGTGGCTCAGTTGGTTAAGTGGCTGCCTTCGGCTCAGGTCATGATCCTGGAGTCCCGGGATCAAGTCCCACATCGGGCTCCCTGCTCAGCAGGGAGTCTGCTTCTCCCACTGACCCTCTTCCTTCTCATGCTCTCTATCTCTCATTCTCTCTCTCTCAAATAAATAAATAAAATCTTTAAAAAAAAATGAAAAAAGAGTAAAGGTTGAAACAGAAATGGCTCTTAAATAGGAGTAAGATTATTTACCTTTTCCTAAGATAAATGCAAGTTAAAATCATACTAAGAAGTCACTGTTTATCTGATGCCTATTCAATGACTGGCCAAAATCCACAAGTTAAAAATACTCTGGGCTGGCAGAGCTGTAGGGGAACTGGCATTCCTCTACACTGCTGAAGGGAGAGTAATTTACCTAAGCAGGGTAACTTGGCAGTATGTATCAAAATCACACAAGTCTACTTCCAGGAATATAACCTACATCTACTCTGGAGGTACAAGGTTATTCACTGCAGCACTTTTGTGTTAATAAGAGTTAAAACAACCAAGGGCGCCTGGGTGGCTCAGTCATTAAGCGTCTACCTTCAGGTCAGGTCATGATCCCAGGGTTCTGGGATCGAGCCCTGCATCGGGCTCCCTGCTCAGTGGGAAGCCTGCTTCTCCCTCTCCCACTCCCCCTGCTTGTGTTCCCTCTCTCGCTGTGTCTCTCTGTGTCAAATAAATAAATAAAATCTTAAAAAAAAAAACACAAAGAAACAAAGAGGAAGGGAGGGAGGGAGGAAAAGGAAGCTATTTATATATATATTTGGAAAGAGCTCAAAGATAAATGTTTGTACAAACACTGAAAAAAATCTCTGAGTCAGGGCACCTGGCTGGCTGTCAGTAGAGCCTGCGACTCTTGATCATGGGGTCATGAATTTGAGCCCCAGGTTGGGGGTAGTTTACTTAAAAATAAAATCTCTGAGGAGCACCTGAGTGGCTCAGTTGGTTGAGCGCCCAATTCCTGATTTCAGCCCAGGTCATGATCTCAGGGGTGGATCATGAGATCGCGCCTCATGTCAGCTCTGCGCTGGTTGAGGAACCTGCTTAAGATTCTCTCTCCCAGAAGCACCTGGGTGGCTCAGTTGGTTAAGCAGCTCAGGTCTGATCCCAGGGTTCTGGGATCCAGCTCCGCATTGGGCTCCTTGCTCAGTGGGGAACCTGATTCGCCCTCTCCCTCTGCCTGCTGTTTCCCCCGCTTGTGCCCTCTCTCTCTCACTATCTCTCTCTGTCAAATAAGTAAATAAAATCTTAAAAAAAGATTCTCTCTCCCTCTACTCCCCGACCTCCACCCTATGCAAGTGCTAGCTCTAAAAAAAAAAAAAAAAAAAAAAAAAAAAAATCTGAGCATATAAGTATTTTTATATTTGAGCTATGAGAATGTAGTATCTATTCAAAAAAATTAAATATAGAATTTTTTAAGTGTGGCCACATGCAGAAGAATGAAACTGGACCATTTCCTCACACCATACACAAAAATAGATTCAAAATGGATGAAAGACCTAAATGTGAGACAGGAATCTATCAAAATCCTAGAGGAGAACACAGGCAGCAACCTCTTCGACCTTAGCTGCAGCAACTTCTTGCTAGACATGTCTCCAAAGGCAAGGGAAGCAAGGGCAAAAATGAACTATTGGGACTTCATCAAGATAAAAAGCTTTTGCACAGCAAAGGAAACAGTCAACAAAACCAAAAGACAACAGGCAGAATGGGAGAAGATATTTGCAAATGACATATCAGATAAAGGGCTAGTATCCAAAATCCATAAAGAACTTATCAAACTCAACACCTAAAGAACAAATAATCCAATCAATGGGCAGAAGACATACAAATAGCCAATAGACACATGAAAAAATGCTCAACATCACTCAGAATCAGTGAAATACAAATCAAAACCACAATGAGATACCACCTCACACCAGTCAGAATGGCTAAAATTAACAAGTCAGGAAACGACAGAGGTTGGCGAGGATGTGGAGAAAGGGGAACCCTCCTACACTGTTGGTGGGAATGCAAGCTGATGCAGCCACTCTGGAAAACAGTATGGAGGTTCCTCAAACAGTTGAAAATAGAGCTACCATACAATCCAGCAATTGCACTACTGGGTATTTACCCCAAAGATACAAATGTAGTGATTCGAAGGGGCACCTGCACCCCAATGTTTATAGCAGCAATGTCCACAATAGCCAAAGTATGGAAAGAGCCCAGATGAATGGATAAAGAAGATGTGGGAAATATATATATACTATGGACTACTACTCAGCCATAAAAAAAAAAAATGAAATCTTGCCATTTGCAGTGACGTGGATGGAACTAGAGGGTATTGTGTAAGTGAACTAAGTCAATCAGAGAAAGACAATTATCATATGATCTCACTCATATGTGGAATTTAAGAAATGAAACAGAGGATCATAGGGGAAGAGAGGGAAAAATAAAACAAGATGAAATCAGAGAGGGAGACAAACCATGAGAGACTCTTAATCATAGGAAAGAAACTAAGGGTTGTGGGGGAAGGGGGGGTAACTGGGTGATGGATATTAAGGAGGACACATGATGCAATGAGCACTGGGTATTATATAAGACTGATGAATCACTAACCTCTACGTCTGAAACTAATAAAACATTATATGTTAATTGAATTTAAATTTTAAAAAATACTAAAAAAATTTTTTAAGTGTGAAAAAAATTCAAGAAGTTAGAAAGAGAAGTGAATAAACATAAAGCAGAAGGAAAAGAATAATAAAGATAAAATAATGATGTTAATGAAATAGTAAACAGACAACAGAGTGGATAAAGTCAAATGCGGCTCTTGGACTAATAAATCTCTAGCAAGACAGATCAACAAAAAGAGAAAAGGCAAAGTCAATATTAGGAATTAAAAGGGAACAGATCTATAAAAAGTGATTATTAAAAATAAAACATTATAGGGCGCCTGGGTGGCTCAGTTGGTTAAGCGACTGCCTTCGGCTCAGGTCATGATCCCAGAGTCCCGGGATCGAGTCCCGCATTGGGCTCCCTGCTCGGCGGGGAGCCTGCTTCTCCCTCTGACCCTCCCCCCCTCATGTACTCTCTCTCTCATTCTCGCTCTCTCAAATAAATACATCTTTAAAAAAAAAATAAATAACACATTATTTTAAGGGGCGCCTTGGGTGGCTCAGTCAGCTAAGCGTCTGCCTTCAGCTCGGGTCATGATCCCAGGGTCCTGGAATCGAGCCCCGCATGGGGCTCTCTGCTCAGCGGGGAGCCTGCTTCTCCCTCTCCTTCTGCCCCTCTCCTTGCTTGTGTGCTCTCTCTCTCTCAAATAAATAAATCTTTAAAAAAAAAAACACAGGGCGCCTGGGTGGCTCAGTTATTAAGCATCTGCCTTCGGTCTGGTTGTGATCCCAGGGTCCTGGGATCAGCCCCACATCAGGCTCCCTGCTCAGCGGGAAGCCTGCTTCTCCCTCTCCTATTCCCCCTGCTTGCATTCCCTCTCTTGCTGTGTCTGTCTCTGTCAAATAAATAAATAAAATCTTTAAAAAAATAAAATAAAATAAAAACATTATAATTTTATGCTAATACATTTGAAAATTTAGACAACTAAATAATGGCCTATGAAATTGTAACTTGTTAATGCTTCATGTATTAATATGAAAAACCCTTATCATCATTTAATATACTAAATCAGTAGTAAAAACCATCCCCACAATACACAATATACAGTATTGTGTATTGGGACGAGGTGGTTTTAGAGAGTTCTCCCAAACCTTTAAAGAATAGATTAATTCCTATCTTAGCAAACTGTTCCAGAGAACAAAGAAAGAGAGTTCAAGAAATTTATGAAGCTAATATAACTTGATACCAAGACAAGACTAAAACAATACAAGAAAACTGTAGACCAATTCACTTATGAAAACAGCTGTAAAAATCAATTAAAATATTAGGAAACTGAATATATCAGTGTATTAAGAATATTTCAAGGGGCACCTGGCTGGTTCAGTCAGTAGAGCATGTGACTCTTGATCTCAGGGTTGTCATTTGAGCCCCATGTTGAGTGGAGCGATTACTTAAAAATAAAATCTTTTTTTAAAAAAAAAATCTTAAAAGATTTTATTTATTAATTTGAGAGAGAGAGAGAGAACACGAGAAGGGGGAGGGTCAGAGGGAGAAGCAGACTCCCTGCTGAGCAGGGAGCCCAATGTGGGACTCAATCCCGGGACTCCAGGATCATGACCTGAGCCAAAGGCAGTCGCCTAACCAACTGAGCCACCCAGGCGCCCCTTAAAAATAAAATCTTAAAAAAATACTTTATGACCATGAATTATCCCAGAAATGCAAGGGTAAAAAAAAAAAAATCTTAGAAAATGAATTAGTTGAATTCACCATATTAAAAAAAAAGATGGAAAACCATATAACCATCTTGATACAGAAAAAACATGTTAAAATTCCACACCTACCCATGATGAAAATGTTCCTCAAACTAGGAATAAAATGGATCTTCATTTACCTGATAAAGGGTGTCTACAAAAAGCCTACAAGAAAACATCATGTTCATAGTGTAACTTCAGGAGTACTCCCTTAAAGTCAGAACAAGCCGAAATGCCCACCATAACCACTTCTACTGCACTGCAGGTATAAGAAAAATGAAATATATAAGGATTAGAAAGGAAGAAACCAAAGTGTCCCTATTTTCAGATGACATAAATTATTCACATAGAAAATCCATGAGAACCTGCAAACTATTAGGAATGAGAGTTCAGTAAAGTTGTGAATACAAGATCAATATATAAAATTAATAATGTGACGGTACCCCAGCAACACTCAATCAGAAAATGCAATTTTTAAAAGATGCTATTTATAGGCTCAGTCAGTTGAACGTCTGATTCTTGATTTCAGCTCAGGTCATGATCTCGGGGTCATGGAACTGAACACTGCATCGGGCTCCATGCTCACTGAAAAGTCTGCTGGAGATTCTCTCTCTCTCCTTCTCCCGCTGCCCCTCCCTGCTCAAATGGATAAGTAAATCTTTTAATAAATAAATAAATAAATAAATAAATAAAGCCATTTACAATAGCATCAAAAACTATAAGGTACCTGTATGCTGGAAACATTTGCCTACACACATAAGACACAAATAAAAGCTAACCTTACATGAGATATACAAAAGCTTTCATAGAGAAAATTAAAATATTTCTAAAGTACAAGGCAATAAATAAATAGTATACATTATGTTAATTGTGAATGAAGAGTCAATATCATAAATATCAATTCTCTCCAAATTAATATAAAATTCAATGTAATTCCAATTCAAATCCCCAACAGTTTTTTCACAGAACTTGTCCAGTAATATCTCAGACAGCTTTGAAGAACAAAGGAAAAAAATGCCTATTATCAGATACCAAGACTTACTAAAAATCTATAGTACTTAAAACAATGTGATATTAGCATAAGAATACACACAGACTATTGAAACAAAAGAGAAGCCAAGAAGAAAATGCACATATATATGGCAGCTTGATACATGCCTGGGGTGGCACTACAAATCAGGGGAGAAAGCATGGGCTGTTCAATAAATGATGCTGGGACAGCCGGTTATCCAGATGAAAAATAGGTATATTTGGGTTCCAAGCTTACATGATACATCAAATTAAATTAATTTATTGAATTAAAGTCCAACATACGAGAAGAAAACTTTTATAATTTGAAAAACACAAATGAATAGGATCTTTCCCATTAATAAAAGGTACAAAATGTACAAACTTTAAAGAAAAACACTGAAATTTTTAATCATATTGGAATTTTTAAATTTTTTAAATTAAAAGTACATTGGCGATACTATGAACAAAAGAAAAAGACAAGCACAGATAGAATGTAGATGACCAAGGAATTAAATTTGGAATATATAAAGAATGCCTTCCTAACTCATTCTGTGAGGTTAACACTACCCTGATACCAAACCCAGACAAAGATAGTACAAGAAAACTATAGACCAGGATCCCTTGTAAATACAAATGCAAAATTTCTCATCAAAATACTAGCAAACCAAATTCAGTAGCATATTGAAAGCATTATGCATCATGATTTATGTGGGTTTTATTCCAGGAATGCAAAGATGACTCAATATACAAAAATCAATCTGCATACTACAATACACCACATTAACAGAATGAAGAAAAAAGCTACATGATCTCAATTGGTGTGAACAAAGCATTTGACAAAAGTCAACACCCTTTCCTAATAAAATCACTTCATAAACTGGGAATAGGAGAGAATATCCTCAATATTATAAAGGCAACAAAAGAAAACCCATAGCTAACATCATACTCAATGGTGAAAGATTGAAAGCTTTTCCACCAATAATAGGAACAAGATAAGGATGCCCACTTTATGCCACTATTTAACATAGTGCTAGAAGTTCTAACCAGAGCAGTTAGGCAAGAAAAAGAAATAAAGGCATAGAAATTGGAAAGGAAGAAGTAAAATTGTGTCTATTCATAGTGACATGATATTACACATAGAAAATCCAAAAGAACCCACACACAAAAAAATTGTTACAGCTAATAAGTGAATTCAGCAAAGTTGCAGGATATAAAATCAATCTGCAAATACCAGTTGTATTTCTGTATACTTGTAATGAACAAGCCAAAAAAGGCAATTTTTAAAATTTTTCACTTACAATAGCATCAAAAAATAAAATACTTAGGATAAATTTATCCAAGGAAAGACTTGCACATGGAAAACTACAGAATATTACAGAGAGAAATTACAGAAGACACAAATAAATGGAAAGACATCCTATGTTCATGGATTAGAAAACTTAATATTAAGATGGCAATACTACACAAAGTAATCTACATATTCGATGCAATCACTATCAAAATCCCAATGGTCTTTTTTATAGATAAAGAAAAATACATCTTAAAATTCATATAGAATCTCAAGGGACCTCATATAGCCAGAACAATCACAAAAAAAGAACAAAGTTGGAAGACTCAACACTTCCTAATTTCAAAACTTACTACAAAGCCACAGCAATTGAAACTGTGGTATTGGCATTAGGACAGACAAACAGACCAACGGAACAGAACAGAGCTCAGAAATAAACCCTAACATATTTGCTCATTCGATTTTCCACAAGGGTACTAAGGATAAGGATGGTATTTTCAACAAATGGTGCTGGAAAAACTGGATGTTTACATGCAAACAACGGAAGCTGGATCCTTATCTTACTTTGTATACAAAAATCAACTCAAGGGAGGCCTGGGTGGCTCAGTCAGTTAACTGTCTGGCTTCGGCTCAGGTCATGATCTTGGGGTCCTAGGTTTGAGCCCTGCATGGGGATCTCTGCTCGGCGGCGAGCCTGCTTCTCCCTCTCCCTCTGCCCCACCCCACTTGTGCTCTCTCTCTCAAATAAAGAAATAAAATCTTTTTTAAAAATCAACTCAGAACAATAAAACTATAAAACTCTTAGAAGAAAACATCAGTAAAAATCATGACCTTGGAATAGGCAATGGTTTCTTAAATATGAGGCCAAAAGCACAGGCAGTAAAAGAAAAAAAAATAGGTAAATTAGACTTCATCAGAATTAAAAACCATTCTCCATCAAAGAACACTACTAACAGAGTCCCCCAGACAAATTCTTGCATACTCACAATGAGACCTACATTGCAGCACTGTGTGTAAGAGCATTAGAGTTGAAACCCGACCATTCCTCAGTAGAGGAATAGTAAGTAAACAATAAAACACAACACAGCCATTAAAATCATTGAACTAGGGGTGCCTGGGTGGCTCAGTCGGTTGGGCAGTTGCCTTCAGCTCAGGTTGTGATCCCAGGGTCGAGCCCCGCACTGGGCTCCTTGCTCAGCGAGAGCCTGCTTCTCCCTCTCCCTCTGCCTGCCGCTCTGCCTACTTGTGCTCTCTCTCTGTCTCACTGTCAAATAAATAAATAAAATCTTTAAAATAAATAAATAAACAAAATCATTGAATTAGATCTCCATGTCATGCCACAGAATGGCAAACACTGATTAGTGAAAAAGCAAGTTGATACCACTAATGTATAATTTTAAAATACAAAACAATCTATATTGTCTATGATATGTGTACGACTAATAAAAGTACAAAGCAAGCATGGAGATGGTTGTGGTTGTTTCTGGAGAGGAGGGAGAGGGAAGAAATGAGAGGGTGGGCTTTAACTATATCATTAGCATTTTATTCCTTTCTGATGCAAATATGGCAAAATGTTAACATCTGTTTCCCTTGGCAGTGGATTTATGGGTCTCTATGACATTATTTTCTGTAAGTTTGAAATGTTTCATAATTAGACATTAGAAAGGGAAAAATTTTTAGATCTCTGTGAAATCTTACTTAATACAAGAATTGAGATGGGGATCCAAATTTGTTTAATTCAAGATGGCTAGCCATTCCCAAGCCCCACAGGGACTGCACTTTTACCAAACACCATGCACACTGCTCCTACCCAGGAGGCATTGGGAGACGGAACTTCACTGTGCTTGCCCTGGAGGGGGAGGTTTACTCAATCACGAAGGCAATGAACTTGGGTGGCCTATCAGGATATAAGAACTAAAATACGAGAAACAGCCAAACAGGAATGCCCTCAACTGTCTGCCACTAAAACCTCCAGACTCCCCAACAAATACAGCACCCTTCCATTCCCGTGATGACCCTACATACGCTCAGAGTAACTGCTCCCCATATCCCCTATCCTGGCCCTGCCCACATTCTCTTCCCTGTCTTTCTCCTGTGACTCAATCTCTCCTTTCTGCCAGGTCCACCCAACAGCATTCATACATGCTCCCATCTTAAAACATGAAACAACAAAAACAACAAAGTACCACTGTCCCCAACCTCACAACCCCTCTAACTAGAGCTCACCTTTTCCCTCCCCTTCACTCCAGACTTCTTCAAAGGCTTCCACTTCTTCACCATCCCACTGAAACTGCTGTAGCAAAAATCACCAATGACCTCTGCTTGGGAGACTGGGATGGGGGACTTAGAACTTTTCATCTGGTTCCCATGCCTACAGTCTGAATTCTCATTTCCTTGTGCATGCTTTGCTTTTATTAAAATAATAATTCCCATGATCACCTACAAGCAGTTTTCTCTAATTCTCTTACCTAAAGGTTCAGATGCAACTGCTGCCATGGACCAGTGCCTCCTTGAAATGCGTTGCTGTATCTCCTTTCTGGCCCTTCTCAGGAGAGCCCTCTTCTGCCCATGCTTTCAACGATGGCTTCCTCAACCTTCTGTTCCACTTTTTTTTTTACTATATACTGTTTCTTTGGGAGGATTTTACCCAGACCATGACTGCAGTTATACCCAATATGTTGATGACTCCCAGCCCTCTGGGTTCAATTTGGATCTCTCTCCTGAGCTCCAAACCCACAGACCCAACAGCCTCCTCAGAAATCTCTTCTTGGATGCCTTCAGCCACCAAATCATCATATTCAAAAACCAGAATCATCATTTTCCTTCACCAGACCTACTCCTCTTTCTACTATACCTAACTCAGTAACAGGAACCACCCACCATCTGTCCAGTTGCTCAAGCCAGAAACCCACGAATCTTACTCTATTGACTCTGTCACCTAAGTTTCCCCCAAAATTCACATTTCTTCATTCCCTGGGCCACCTTCTTTTCTCACCTGGATTGCTGCAACCACCTCCTAACTGGCCTCCAATCATCTGCTCCACTCCAGCCAGAGTGAGCCTTCAAAACCAAAATTGGATATGTCGTCATTCTGCTTCAAATATTTCACTGGTTTCCCCCTTATTTCTCAGATTGTCCAAACTCCTCAACACAGCTACAGAGTTTCCTTCCCCTAACATTTGCTCAGCCTCACCTCCCACACTCCCTTCCTGCAATTCTCTCCAGTCACCATGAATAGCTATCGATTGCCCCTTGCCTCCAGGCCTTTGGCACTTACAGTACCATCCAGCTGGAATGCCCTCTTCCCTCTCCCACTCCTGTACCACTGCTGGACTGACTCCTCAACCTTCAACTGTCAGTTCAAAGGTCACGTTCTTCGGGAAGCTTCCTCTTTACCTAGACTTGGCCAGGTCCTTTATTGTGTGGCCCCCTGTGATATCTACTTCACCGGTCAGACTTTATCCTGCTTGTTGTGGCTGTTTATTTAATGTCTGTCTCCTGAGAGCAGGACTAGGTTTCTCAGTCACCATTTTATCCCCAGTTTCTATTACAGTGCTTGGCACAGTGCGTATGTTCAAGAGATGAGAGGGAAATGCAGTCTTTGAACCGAGGGGCTCTTGGCCTACTGAAGCTACAAATAATAATAAAGAAAAAGCGGTGCCTGGGTGGCTGAGTCAGTTAAGTGTCTGACTCCTGATCTCAACTCAAGTCTTGACCTCAGGGTTGTGAGTTCAAGCCCTACATTGGGCTCCACACTGGGTATGGAGCCTACATAATAATAACAATAATATAATAAAGTAAGTGTTATAATAGATTATATCGGTGTGTAAATGCTTGTGGGTTGCTATGGTCTGATTATTTATGTCCCCCTAAATATCTATGCCCAATGTGATGGTATTGGGAATTGGGGTCTTTGGGAGGTTCTTAGGTCATAAGGGAGGAACCTTCACCAACGGAATTAACGCTCTTATAGAAGAGGCTCCACAGAGCTCCCTAGCCCCTTCCACCATGTGAGAATAAACAACAAGTCTATGACCTGGAAGAGGGCCCTCACCCCACCACGCTGGCACCCTGATCTCCAACTTCCAGCTTCCAGAACTGTAAGGAAAAAATTTCTGTTTATAAGCTACTCAGACTGTGGTATTTTGTTCTAGCAACACAAAAAGACTAAGCCATGGATATATGTGGACATGGATATGTGTTTATGAAATGCTGAAGAAACCTAACTAACCATCTGGGTTAGCTAAGAAAGTTCACATGAAATAAATGACATTTGAACTGGCTTATCATTCATTCAACAGAATAATTTCTGGGCACCTGCTTGGTGCCAGGCACTGTTCCAGGCACCAAGGATATAGCAGAAAATAAGACAGACAAAAAATTTAAGAAAGAAAGGTCCCTGCCTTCCTAGAGCTTATTCTAGTTGGGGTGTCGACTGAGAGAGATATTAAACTCAAACATAAGATAATTTCAGGAAAGGATACATGCTTTCAAGAATATAAAACACTGTAGGTGTTTACCAGCATGGAGGCAGAAGGCTGTGTGTGTTGTGTGTGCCTATATTAGGGCTCCCTGTGGAGGTGTCACAGGGATGTATAACCTGAATGAGGGGATGGAGCCAACCACTCGGACATCTGGGGGAAGACAGCTTTAGGCAGAGGGAACAACAAGACCCATTGATTCAGAGAACAGAAAGAAGGCCAGTGGGGCAGAAACACAAAAAGTATTTATATCTCCAGCCCAGACCTCATCCCTGAACTCCAGAATCACAGAGCCAACTACTAACTGGACATCACCACTGGAGGTCTATAGTCATTTTGACCTTCATATGTCTAACACCAACCTTGTTTTCCCCTCCAAACCCATTCCTTCCCATTTTGGTAAATGACAGTTGCATTGTTCCAGCTGCTCAAGCTAAAAGCCCTGGAGTCATACTTGACTCCACCCCATATCCAGTACATCAACAAATCTTATTGGCTCCACCTTCAAAATATATCCAGAATCTGAGGGCTTCCCACCACCTCCCCAGTCACCCCAGTCTTGCTGAAGTATTTGGATCTTAGCCTTTGTGCAAGGTGGAATCACTGAAGGTTTTCCAGGACTGGACAGAGAAGTGACACTTGCCATAGTGGTTTGTTGGAGTCAGCTCACACCAGTTCACAACAGCCAACTGGTAAATGTTCAAGAATGTTGCAAGATGGTTGACATCACAGTGATAGCATGAATCTGGCCACGGTAGGAATGTTTATACCACAGATATTGGCAAATGTTACAAACAAGGCTCCCCCCACCCTACCCCCCACTCTATCCTGGTGATCAGAGTGTTCAACAACTACCAGAACACAATTGCATCTGAAAATCTGTATTACAGAAAGATAATCTGTGTGTGATCAGTTGTGTAATTCTGGTCTCTATAGGTGTTTATGTTTGTGAATACACCTTAGAAGCACCTGAAGAACCTTTCCCACCATACATCTGCCTGCTTGCCTGAATTCAGTTAAGGACCACTAGATCAAGAACACCTGTTAAGAGGCTGTTGGCAGTGATGCAGGAGAGAGATCAAGACACCAAGCATAGGAAAGAAGAGAGTGGTCAGAGAAATCTAGAAGTAGAATGAACAGGCTTTGTCATTTACTCTGAGAGAACTAGATTCCTTTCCTTCACACCACTCCTCAGTTTGTAGTTACAGACTCATTTCTGTGATTCTTTTGTTAACATGTCTTCCTATCTAGACTGAGGTCAGGGGCTGCATGTTTGCCCACCACTGTATGCCCAGAGTGAAGCCCAATGTCTACACCAGTACCACCTCACTGACGGGTCGTTACATGAAGAAAGGAAGAGTCAGAAATGATGCTCAGGTTTCTAGCTTAGGTGATAAAGAGAAGAAACAATGGGAAAAAGAATAGGCATGGCTAGGGGTTCCGAGGGGAGGATTTGGGAAGTGTTGACTTGAAGGGCCTCGGAAACTATCCAGGCAGTGGCGTCCAGCTACCAGCTGGAAACAGGAGTCTTAAACTTAAGAGTTTTGGGTCTGGAAGAGACCTTCTGTAGTCTAACATGCAATCCTGCCCTCCTCCCTTAGAATCTAAATTGTCAACTTCCCTCTCTTGAGACTCACCCGAACCTCGGCCTCCCGTGGCCTCCCATTGAGGTCGCACTTGGACCCATTGCCATAGGTCTGGCTGTGGTAGCGTTTCAGGCGATGCTGCTTGGAGGCCTGGGGAGGACATCAAGAAGGAGGGCGGGGGGGCGGAAGAAAGACAGCAAAGAGGAAGAATGGCACTCTGTCCTAATGGTCACCAAGCCCCAAGCAACATGTCAGCTAATCCTGCCCCTCCCCTTCTGGTCAGGGCTCTGAGTCTACAGCCAGGACCCCATTCTCTCCCAATCCCAGACTCCTGCCACCTTGGCTGTCTCATCATCCCAGTCGAAGGCCGATTGGTAGTAGCCGAGATAGAGGACTTCACCTTTGATCTCTGAATCTACAAGAGAAACCACAATGAAGCACCGTTACTCCCTTCTAAGAGGACCAAGAGGGAAGGGGACTGGGAGGGCAGGTCACCTTCCACGATGTGATGCTGAGGGCTTAGGGAAAATGTAGGCGTGAGTCACCTTCAATGTGGTACTGCTGGATGTGGCGTCCATAACAGAATTCATACGTCCACCAGTCCTTGGTCTGACAATAAAAAAATGAACAATCAAGGGGATAGAGTGCAGATGTCTCTGCTTGGAACCTGAATCTTTCCTGGCTCCAAGAAACATAACCTCTCAACTACTTCTCCTCCCCTTTGCTTGCACACTCAATTTTCCAGATTCTCAGTGAGGAGAAAGGGCTGCTTTCCTTCTGTGACTGGGAGAAATACCTCTAGAGTATGTTTTCCACCTGTGGTCTTTCCACTCCTCCCTTTCTACATATTTTTTTAAAATTCTTCTTTGCCTTTGAGAAAGATAAGAAATCATGGTATCCTTGAAGCACTCAGACCAGGAAAATACAGAATATTCAAATACTAATTGAACTTCTACAACATTCCTTGTGCTAGGCACTGGGGATACAGCCGTGAACAAGATAAATTCTCTGACCTCATGGACTCATATTCCAGACCAAAATTAAATAAACTGATGATTCAGTTGGTAAGATGATTTCAGATCATGAAAAATGCCATGATGAAAATAAAAGAGGGTACTGGGCAGAGAGTGACAGGGGCAGGGGGTGACTCAACCAGGAAGGCTTCTCTAGGAGAGTGTCCCTCCTACCCATGCTGACCCTCTTCAGGCACCTCAATCTTGGTTTACCCATTACTCTGAGACCTTCTATCCTAACCCTCCTTACATTCAGCAAAGTGTCATCAGTGGTTGCAAGATTCTTTGCTTCTTTCCTGTCTGTACAATATGTCTACCCCTCCAATGGTCTGTCTACTCCTCCAATGGTCTTCTTAACTCCTATAGGTCCTCTCGATCCCTCTTCATTCACGGGTACCCTGGTTCCCAGATAGCTAGCCAGCTCCCAAGCCCTCATTCCATCCTCCCCAAGCCCTTTCACCTTCAGCAGGCAAGGAGCATCTTTCATTGGGTTCAACAACTCGGGGATCCCAGGCCCTCGGTAAGCAGGTGCCTCCTCCTCCCTTTCACGCTGGAAGTGAATAGCTCCAGCTGGCAGGCGACATTCATAGCGCTGTTTGTACTTAGAGGAGACAATCACCACGTCGGAAGCTTGGCTCTGGGAAAGAAGGGAGGGTCGGGGGGCAGGGAGGCAAAGAGAGGCTGGGATCAGAGAGAACAACGAGATCCCTCTTCAGATCCTGGGGAAGAGCCCAGTCAAGTCAGAATGAGCCACAAGTCCTCCAGCTGTGTTTGGCGGGTGAGGGGAGAGAGCACTCCCACTTCTCGCGGGGCGGAGTCTGTGTGCTTCTATCAGGAACTGAAGCTGACAGCGGGAAGCCCCACCCCTCCCAGTCCCTCGCCCCAAGGGAATGGGTCTCAGTCAACGAGGTTTAGGAGTCATCGTAAAACCTCTACCTACGTTTCTCGATTCTTCTTAGGCTACCGCTGCAGACTCCACAGCTGCCCTTCTTCCTCCACCTTTTCCCCCTTTTCCCTTGCCCCAGACCCTGGCCCCTCCACGCCTCCTCACCTGCCCTCCCATGACAGGCAATGGCAGGATCTCGATCCCATAACGCATCTCACTCAGCTCCTCTAGGTTCAGGCTGCCGACACCGCCAGTCAGACTTGCGGGTAACAGGAGCCCCAGAAGCAGCAGCCCCAACAGACTGGACAGCAGCGCTTCCGCCGCCATCTTTCGCTCACCTTCTTACCCAGAGCGGCTCCTTCCGCCCTAAACCTGGCAGCGGCCTCACCCCGCCCATGAACGCCGCAAGGTCTCATTGGCTGGGCAGGCTGTCCCTCTCACCTACCCTGTTCCCATTTGTAAACGTGCCTCGAAGCCCACGGGGAGGTGGACCACGACGATAAGCAAAACCACTTGCTGCTCGCGATTGGTCAGAGAGGCCAACCAATTCTCGCCGACATCAGACCCCCTCCCACCCTCACCCGTCGCCAGAGAGGCGCGGTCTAATGCGCCGGCCCTTTGAGGCAATTTTTCTGTCTGCGCCCAACTGTCATGCGCATCTCTTTTTCTCATTTTTTTAAGTCGTGTCTTGCGTTGTAGACTGCCCCCGCCAGGTGGAGGATTGAGGCCGATGGGTGAGTGCCCGCAATACCCATGAAAGCTACTTAATACTTGTTGCAAAACAATTCCTCTTTTCATATATACGTACAACTATAGGGCAATCTGGTAATCTGTGTCAAAACCTTTCTACACGGTCCTGTAGTCCTCCAAAAAAATTATCCTAAAGAAATAACGGGGACTTCCAGTTAAAGACGGGGTGGAGTGAGGGGCAAATTCCCGTATCATCCTCCAGGCCCAGAAAGGGAAAGGAGAAAACAGCAGCAATATTTTAGAAGCTAGAAAACAAATGGAGGAATGGTAACTGTCTTAGCAAACCCAAGAAATTGATTCCTAAACAAAGATAAACAAGAGCATGATTATACTTTTGGAAAAACTCCTCTGGGGAATGTGACCAGTCCAAAAGAGAAATCCCAAAGCTACTCTCATCAGGGTTCTCTTAATGAGATAGACGAAAGAACCCTACAATTAAGCCCTTGGCCTACATGTCCCAGCTCTCACATGGTCTTTCCAGCTTTTTAATGTCCTCACTCTAAAATATAACCAGGCAGCCAAGGATCATTAGACATTTAAGGAAATCCTTTAATATACAAGAAAGAAACCAAAACAGACAAGGAGAAAAAAAAAAACAATTTAGAAGAAACAGAAATTGCAAGGGAGAGGGGTGCCTGGGTGGCTCAGTTGGTTAAGCATCTGCCTTGGCTCAGGTCATGATCTCAGGGTCCTGGGATCAGGCCCCACCTCGGACTCTTGGCTCAGCGGGGAGTCTGCTTCTCCCTCTCACTCTCCCTCTGTGCTCTCTCACTCTCAAATATATAAGTAAAAATCTTAAAGAAAGAAAGAGAGAGAGAGAGAGAAAGAAAGAAAGAAAGAGAAAGAAAGAAAGAAAGAAAGAAAAAAAGAAATTGCAAGGGAGAAAAAACTTAAAAATAAAACAAACAAAAAAAATCCATCATTAATATCCTCAGAGAGATAATATATCCATAAAATAACAATAGGAAGCTATTTTTAGAAGTAAGTACTATTAAGCAAAAAAGAGCTCTTGGAAATCAAAACCATGGTAGAAGAAATAAAATTCAATAGAAAGAATGGAGAGTAAAATTGAAAATCAAATTTGCTCTACTTAAGAAGAAAATCAATAAAAATTAGAGGATCAGTCCAAAAGGTTGAATATCTGAATAATGAGAGTTGAGAAAGAACAAAGAATCAGAAGGGAAGAAACAATTAAAGCAATTATTCAAAAGTATTCCCCTGAAATGAACAACTAAGACTCTAAATTGTAAGGGCACACTATCCAGCAAAACAAATCAGACCCACATCAAGACACGTCATTATAGAATTTCAGAACACTGAGCACAGAGAAATAAGTCTAAAAGCTTCCAGAGAGAAAGAACAAGTTGCATACAAGGATCAAAAATCAGGGCGCCTGGGTGGCTCAGTCGGTTAAGCGACTGTGTTCGGCTCAGGTCATGATCCTGGAGTCCCGGGATCGAGTCCCGCATCGAGCTCCCTGCTCAGCGGGGAGTCTGCTTCTCCCTCTGACTCTGCCCCCTCTCATGTGCTCTCTCTCTCTCTCATTCTCGCTCTCTCAAGTAAATAAATAAAAACCTTAAAAAAAATCAGAACGGGGTACCTGGGCGACTCAGTCGATTAAGCATCTGACTCCAGGTCATGATCTCAGGGTTTGGGGATCAAGCCCCACATTGGGCTCTGCCCTCGGCAGGGAGTCGACTTGTCCCTCTGCCCATGCCCCCTCATGCTCTCTCTCTCAAATAAATAAATAAAATATTTTTAAAAATCAGAACAGCATTAGGCTTACCGATTCATCCACACTGTAAGGTAGAAGACAATGAAAAAATGCCCTAAAGACTTAAGATACTGTAATTGTTGACACAGATTATAAAATAATTATGCTTACTATACTTAAAGAAATAGAAAACTGAAAATACATCAGAAAACAGGACCTATAAAAATGATCTAACATTTAAAAGAGAGTTTGTAGAAATGAAAACAAAGTTTTAAATTAAAAATTGAATGGATAAAGTAACTAAATAGTTTTAAGAAGCAATTATTCTTCATAGAAGAATTCCAGCTAATAAATGCAGAAGGAATAATATACTGTCATTATTTTACAATTCTAATGAATTAATTTAGGCAATAGTCATCAATGACTGTCAGAAACATTATGTAAGAGGCTTATAGGTGAATCAAGCCCATCCCATGTGCATACACTTTTAAAACTTGACATCATGAAAAGAGAAACAACCAAACATTATGTGCTTCTTGATGGGATACAATAGGAAGCACAGAGCATTATCTATGAAGGATTCTTGCCAAAAAACCAAAACTCTAAATATAACTATCAGCTTACAGGAAATATGAGAATTAGGAGAATATGTTAAAACCATCAGGAATGTAATCAGAAATAAAATAGAATCAATGCCCCAGTTTCTTCAATAAATTCATGCAAGGAAAAATGGGGAGAGGGGAGAACTGTTATGGATTAAAAGAGGTTTAAGAAATATCTCAACAAGGGGGCCTGGGTATCTCAGTTGGTTAAGCGTCTGGCTTTTGGTTTTGGCTCAGGTCATGATCTCAGGGTGGTGAGATCAAGACCCATGTTGGGCTCCACGCTCAGTGGGGAGTCTGCTTGAGATTCTCTCCCTCTGCCCTTCTTCCTGACCGTGCATTCTCTGGCTCTCTCTGTCTAGTAAATAAATAAATCTTAAAAGAAAAGAAATATATCAACCAAATACAATGTAGATCTTGTTTGGATCCTGAATCAAATTGTCTATAGAAAGACTTTTATGAATTAATTAGAGAAATTTGGACACTTGTTGGGTATTATATAATAGCAAGGTATCATTGTTAATTTGCTGGATGCAATAATGGTGTTATAATTATGTAAAAAAAATCATCCTTATCTCTTAGAGATACATACTCATGTACTTACCAATGAAATGGTCTAATGTCTAGCATTTCCATTAAAATAATTCTGTGGGAGTCTGGGAGAAATGGTGGGGTAGAAATGAAACAAAATGACCATATTTTATAGTAGTTGAAGCAGGATAAGTACATGGAGATTCATTATACTTTATTTTTTATTGTATTTAAAATTTTTCATTTAAATTTTCTTTTAAAAAACTCAAAAAGCAGGCAACTGGGTGGCTCAGTTGGTTAAGCAGCTGCCTTCGGCTTGGGTCATAATCGCAGGGTCCTGGGATTGAGCCCCACATCAGGCTCAGTGGGGAGCCTGCTTCTTCCTCTGCCTGCCACTCCCCCAGCTTGTGCTTGCTCTCCACCCACCCCCGTGTCAAATAAATAAATAAAATCTTGAAAGAAAGAAAGAAAGAAAGAAAGAAAGAAAGAAAGAAAGAAAGAAAGAAAGAAAGAAAGAAAGAAAGAAAGAAAGAAAGAAAGAAAAGAAAAGAAAAGAAAGAAGAAAGGAGGGAGGGAGGGAAGGAAAGAAGGGAGGGAGGGAAGGAAGGAAGGAAGGAAAGAGAAAGAAAGAAAGAAAGGAAGGAAGAAACAAAGAAACAAACAAAGAAAGAAAGAAAGAGAAAGAAAGAAATAAGAAAGAAAAAGAAAGAAAGAAAGAAAAATTGTAAATAAAAAAGAAAATATTTAAATCAAAAAGCAATTTAGATTTACCTGAAAATAGAATTAATAAACTAGAAAATAGATTGGAAGAAATTATTCAGAATGAAATACAAAGCAACAAAGAGAGAATATGGAAGAGAAAATAAGACATAGAGAATAAAGTGAGAAATATAACTAATTGGAGTTCAAGAAGGAGTAAAAGAGAATAAAGCAAAAATAACTGTTGAGCATTTTCCAGAACTAATGAAAATTACAAATCTACAGATTCAAGAGGCCTAATGAATTTCAAGCAGAATAGATGAAAAGAAGTCTACACACAGACATATCACAGTGAAATTGAGTACACTAAGAAAAACATCAGATCTTAAAAGAATCCAGAATGTGGGTTACCTGGTGTATGCATTTATCGAAACTCATTGACCTACAACATATAAGGCCTGTGCATGTAAATTTTACCACAATAAAAATAAAATTAGATGAAAAGCAACCAGAGAAACAGATTGCCTTCAAAGGAGCAGCAGTAAGATTGAGAACTGACTTTTCAATGGCAATAAAAGCCAGAAGACAATAGATGGTATCTTCAGTGTGATGAAAGAAAATAACTTCCACTGGGAATGTTACAGCCAGTGAAAATGTATTTCAGTAATGAGGGGAAAATACAATATTTTCAAATCAAACAGAAACAAAAACCCAGGAGGGTTTACAATCAATAGGCTCTCATTAAGGAAAATCCTAAAAGATGTACTTCAGGCAAAAGGACAAAGATTCTTTTTTTTTTTTTTAAGATTTTATTTATTTATTTGACACAGAGAGACACAGCAAGAGAGGGAACACAAGCAGGGGGAGTGAGAGAGGGAGAAGCAGGCTCCCCGCTGAGCAGGGAGCCTGATGTAGGGCTTGATCCCAGGACCCTGGGATCATGACCTGAGCCGAAGGCAGACACTTAATGACTGAGCCACCCAGGCACCCCAAAAGGACAAAGATTCTTGATGGAAGATCTGAGATATAAGAAGCAATGAAGTGGAGAATAGGTAAAAATCTTGCATGATCATTGGCAGTAAAGAAAATACTAATGTCTTCTGGGAGTTTAATAACTATTAAGATAGAATGAAAACACATCAAAACAATAACATATACATTGGGAGGTCAATGATTAAAATTAAATTGTTCTAGTTTTTTGTATTGTCCACAAGGAGGAGTACTGATTATCAAACTATGTCTTCCAAGCTTCACATCCACCCTTCTATATATCACAGTGATGCTACAACTACTGTTCTGAAAAAACGTTTTATTTTTTTAAAATAGACTTTATTTTTTACAGCAGTTTTAGGTTCACCAAAAAATTGAGCATGAAGTACAGAGTTCCCATATAACCCTTGTTCTCACACATGCACAGCCTACCCTACTATCAACATCCCACACCAGAGTGGTACACTTGTTACAGTCAATGAACCTACTTGACACATCATTATCACTCAAAATTCACAGTTTACACTAGTGTTCACTCTTGGTGTTATAAATTCTGTGAATTTTGACGAATAATGACATGAATTTACATTAATAGTCTCATGCAGAATAGATTCACTGCCCTGAAAATCCTCTGTGATCACTTTATTCATCCCTCCTTCCCTCCTAACTCCTGGTAAACCCTGATCTTTTTATTGTTTCCACAGTTCTGCCTTTTCCACAATGTCATATCGTTGGAATCACAGTATGTAGCCTTTTCAGATTATGATATGCACTTAAGTTTTCTCCAGGTCTTCTCATGACTTGATAGCTCATTTCTTTTTACCCCTCAGTAATAGTCCATGTCTAGATGTGCCACAGTTTATTTATCCATTCACCTACTGAAGGACACCTTGGTTACTTCCAGGTTCTGGCAGTTATGAATAAAGCTACTATAAACATCCATGTGCAGGCTTTTGTGTGCACATAAGTTTTCAATTCATTTAAGTAAATAAATACCAAGGAGTGTAATTGCTGGATTGTGTGCTAAGAATATGTTTAACTTTGTAAGAATCTACCAAAGTGGCTCTACCATTTTGCATTCCAATCAACAACGAATGAAAGTTCCCATTGCTCTACATTGGCATTCAGTGTTGACAGTGTTCTGGATTTTGGCCATTCTAATAGGTTTGTAGTGGTATCTTATTGCTGTTTTAATTTGCAATTCCCTAATGACATATGTGGAGAATTTTTTCATATGCTTTTTTGCCACCTATATATCTTCTTTGGTGAAGTGTCTGTTCATGTCCTTTTCCCAATTTTTAATCCAGTGTTTGTTTCTTATTGTTGAATTTAAGGGTTCTTTGTATATTTTGAATAACATCCCTTTATCAGACATGTCTTTTGCAAATTTTTTTCCCAGTCTATGACTTGTCTTCTTATTCTCTTGACATTGTCTTTCAAAGAGCAGAAATTTTTAATTTTAATGAATTCCAGCTTATAATGATTTCTTTCATGGATGGTATCTTTGGTGTTGTATCTAAAAAGTTATTGCCATACCCACGGTCACCTGGATTTTCTATGTTATTTTTTAGGAGTCTATAGTTTTGCATTTTACACCTAGATTTATGATCCACTTTGAGTTAATGTTTGTGAAGGGTGTAAGATCTGTGTCTAGATTATTTTTTTCTTTTTTTGCGTGTGGATGTCCAGTGGTTTCAGCATCATTTTTTGAAAATTTTCTCCATCATATTGCCTTTGCTCCTTTGTCAAAGACCAGTTTAGTATATTTATATAGGACTATTTCTGGGCTTTCTAGTCTCTTCCATTGATCTGTTTGTCCATATTTTCACCAATACCACTACATTTTGATTACCGTTGTTTTATAGGAAGTCTTAAGTAGTGTTAATCCTCTGACTTGGTCCTTCTACTCTAATATTGTGCTAGCTATTCTAGTCTTCTACCTCTCCATATAAACTTTAGCATCAGTTTGTCAATATCCACAAAATAACTTGCTGGTATTTGGAATGGGATTGTATTGAATCTATAGATTAAGTTGGGAAGAACTGACATCTTGACAATATCAAGTCTTCTTATCCATGAACATGGACTATCTCTCCATTTATTTAATTTTCATTGATTTCTTTCATCAGAGTTTTACAATTTTCCTCATGAAGATATTATACACATTTTGTTAGGTTTGTACCTAAGTATTTTGGGGAGTGGTAATATAATGGTACTGTGGTTTTAATTTCACATTTCACTTGTTCATTGATGGTATGTAGGCAAGCAATTGACTTTCTTCTTTTTTTATTGTGTTAAAATGCATATAACATGAAATTTACCATCTTAACGATTTTTAAATGTACAGTTTGATGGCATTAAATACATTCACATTGTTGTGCAGCCATCACCACCATCCAGCCCATAAACCCTTTCATCTTGTAAAACTGAAAGTCTATACAGGTTTCCCTGCTATCTGAAAGTAGAGTGTTCTTTTTTTTTTTTTTAAGATTTTATTTATTTATTTGACAGAGAGAGACACAGCGAAAGAGGGAACACAAGCAGGGGGAGTGGGAGAGGGAGAAGCAGGCTTCCCGCTGAGCGGGGAGCCCGATGCGGGGCTCGATGCGGGGCTCGATGCGGGGCTCGATGCGGGGCTCGATGCGGGGCTCGATCCCAGGACCCTGGGATCATGACCCGAGCCGAAGGCAGACGCCTAACGACTAAGCCACCCAGGCGCCCCTGAAAGTAGAGTGTTCTTATAGACCTTTCATAAGCTAAAGCGGTTATGTAAAGCGAAGAAGCAATTACCATTAATTTACGTGGAAAACTTTTCGAGTGTTCCCAGACCCAAAAAAATAACCTACCAAATCATACCAAATCACACATGAAACCTAAAATAACGCTAAAAATATAGCAACAGCAAGAATATGATAAATATACAACCTGTATAAAGTGGAAATAATGCATGTACAGTGTAGTTTTACTTACGAGAATTGGGAAGACAGCAAGCACACTGTAGACTGAGAGGGGATGATCATGGCTAAGTCATTCAGTGGAGGTCAGGGTGGTGGAAGGTACAGGATCCTAGGGTGTGGGAGAGAGAGGAAGAGGTTCATCTATGAATATCTCATTATTGTCTGAATCCATGAGGGCAGGCAGATTACTAACGTCTACACCTTCTTGTCTGTCTGCCTCAAAGTCAAAGGTCGAGGTTTGTCATCTGCTGTGGTTGATATGGCTGATGTGGAAGGCTTAAAATACGACTGTATGCTTGACTGCTTAGCCTCACACATTTTTGTATCATACGATTCTTTGTAGACATTCAAAACATCCTACAAACCTGTCCTAAATCTACATGCCCTTTCAAAATGAAAGGCATATTTTTCCGCATTTTTTGCAGCACTGCCAATCGTAGTGGAAATCTCACACGTGTTTCACTTTCTGTTCCTGGATGATTTCACCTGCAGGCCGTCTGCTATCGCATTCACTTTGGATTGGTATCCTCTCCTGTTACAATTGCATCAGCTTTTCGTCTGTCAACTCTTGGTCAGGGAATGCTGAAAGCTCTTCAATATCACCTTTATTAACTTTCACAATATTGCCATATTTATGGTTGGGTTGAATAGTTAAAATCATTTACCTCTTTGGGACAGTTTCCTCCATATGCCGTGTTTCATTGAGATGGCTGGCCTGTCCAGAGCATCTCCGAGGTTGGCAATGGCCAATTTTATCCTGTAGTCTCCAGATCTCTCATAAAGATGCTTTGGAGTTACCCTCTCTATCAGTGGCACTTACAATAAAATGCATCATATTTTGCATATAGTAAGCTAAGCCTTAACTGTGGCTGTCAGGCCTGGTCACCCAGTAGCAGCAGTGACGTCATATTCAGTGCTAAGAACACAACACAAGTGTTACCACCATACTCAGTAATGCCAGGTGGATGAGCAGCACACCTAGCAACAATCAGAAGACACTCAGGATCGAGGTTGTTTTCTCTCTAGTACATGTCAACAAAAGGACTAATGCGTCCACTCATATACTCAGAAAAACGCCACTTGGGTATTACAATCGTTTTGATGTGAACAAAACACAACAGAAAGTGTATTCTTATCAATGCCTTTAGGTGCCCTAGGATTTTCTGAATGGTACACTAGTAGAGGCCTGAGCACAGCAAGTAAGTGGTATTAATAACAGGCATCAGGGTCAACCTGTCCTTTGCTGCCTTGTGTCCCTTAGCCGGCTTTTCTTCTACTGAAATACATGTCTTGCTCAGCAATTCTTTCCTCTACGCTGCATTTGTCTAGTCAAACATTTGCTTACACAAATAACCGCCTCCTATAATTATTGTCTTCAGTTCTTCCAGGAACTTTTCGGTGGTTTCAGTATCAGCTAAAGCACCATCTTCAGTAAGCTTTAAGCTGGGAAGCTACCCTTGCCTCAAAAACCAATCAAACCACTTATGACTACCTTTAAATTCCACTTCCTTTTTTTTTAAGATTTTATTTATGTATTTGAGAGAGAGAGCACAAGTGGGGGGCCGGGACGGAGGCGGGGTGGGGAGGGAGGGGCAAAGGGAGAGGAAGAAGCAGACTCCCTGCTGAGCAGAGAGCCCAACTCGGGCTAATCTCAAGACCCTGAGATCATGACCTGACCCTAGGTCAGACGCTGAACCAGCTGAGCCACGCAGACTCCCCTAAATTCCACTTCCAAAACACTTTCATCACCATCATCCAGTGCTTTCTGTTTCAGCTTATTAAAAAGACTGATTTATTTCTCCTTAAGTGGAAGATAACTGAACACCACACTTTGTACACCCATCAATCCACTCAAGCAATAGAGTCCATCTTATCCATTACTGGATGCCGACAAAAAGAGACCTTTGCTACTAACAAAATCAATAGTAACTTTGGCAACTTTCAAGATTCTTTCTCTCTGTGTACATAGTATGAATGGTGGATGCAGGTGAGTTCAGCACATGCACAGTGTCTTTATTTTGTGCAACACAATCAAAACTCTTTTTTTTTAAGATTTTATTTTTAAGTAATTTCTACACCCAATGTGGGGCTTGAACTCACAACCCCAAGATCAAGAGTTGCACACTCCACTGGCTGAGCCAGCCAGGCGGTTCCACCACCCTTTTTAAAGGAATCTTTATTTGTTTTTTTAAAGTAGGCTCCATGCCCAACGTGGGGCTTGAACTCAGGACCCTGAGACAAAGAGCTGCAAAGCTCTACGGACTGGGCCAACCAGACACGCCTCAAAACTCTTAATTACATTCTGTTCTATGCTCAGTGTAACACCCTTATGAGCTCTCTTAGGCTTTTTTGATACCTTAGGACACATCTTGCTAACAGATGCACAAAATAAATTGGGGTAAAGCACAGATGCTCACAGACACAGTCCAAAGCTATGGTCGCTTGATGCTGAGATGCCGAGTGTAGGTCCGGGGGAAGAAGCTTGCTGGGGCCACTCTCGCTGCTGGGTTGCACGCTGCCTCTATAACACCTTGCTGCAAAATGAACACTGAACACTGTTTACACTTTTTGCCTTTTCACTTTCAAGAAGTGGGGGATACCTGTACCTATTAAACAACAACTCCCTATTTTCCTCTCCCCACACCCCTGGAAACCGCTGTTATACTTTCTGTCTTTATGATTTGACTATTCTAAGTAACTCATATAAGTGGACTCATATAGTGTTGGTCTTCTTGCGGCTGGCTTATTTCATTTAGCATAAGGTCCTCAAGGTTCATCCATGTTGTAGCATATTTCAGGATTTCTTTTCTTTATAAGGCTAAATAATATTCCACTGTGTGTATATGCCACATTTTGCTTATCCATTTATCCTTCCATGGATACTTGGGTTGCTGCCACATTTTAGCTATTGTGAATAATGCTGCTATAAACGTGAGTGTACAAGTATCTCTTTGAGACTCTGTTTTCAATTCTGTGGGGTGTGTACCCAGAATTGGAATTGCTGGGTCTTATGGTAATTCTATTTTTAATTTTTTTTCTGGAACTGTTAACCAGAGCAGCTGTAGCATTTTACACTCCCACGCAACAGTGCACAAGGGTTCCAATTTCTCCACATCCTCACCAACACTTGTTGTTTTCTGGGAATTTTTTTAAAAGACTTATTTTTTTTTTTAAAGTAGGCTCCAGGCCCAACGTAGGGCTTGAGTTCATGACCCTGAGATCAAGAGTCACACGTTCTACCAACTGAGCCAGCCAGGCACCCTGGGTTTTTTTATAGCAACCAACCTAATGGGTGTACAGTGTTATTTCAGCGTAGTTTGGATTTGCATTTCCCTAATGATCAGTAATCTTGAGCATCTTTTTGTGCACTTATTGCCATCTGTGTATCTTCTTTGGAGAGATGTCTGTTCAAGTCACTTGCCCATTTTTGGATTGGGTTATTTGTTTTTTTGTTGTTGGGTTTAGGAGTTCTCTCTCTGTATAATTGGGATATTAATCCTCTATCAGATATATGATTTGCAAATATTTTCTCCCATTCTGTGGGTGCGTTTTTACTCTGTGAATAGTGTTTTTGATATAGAATTTTTTTTTATTTTCATGAAATTCAACTTCCCTATTTTTTGTTGTTGTTGTTGTGGGCGGCTGGGTGGCTCAGTTGGTTAAGCAACTGCCTTCAGCTCAGGTCATGATCCTGGAGTCCCAGGATTGAGTCCCACATCGGGGGGGGGGGGGTCCCTGCTCAGCAGGGAGTCTGCTTCTCCTTCTGACCCTCCCCATCTCATGCGCTCTTTCTCTCTCATTCTCTCTCTCAAATAAATAAATAAAATCTTTAAAAAAGATACTGATCGCGGAGCGCCTGGGTGGCTCAGTTGGTTAAGCGACTGCCTTCGGCTCAGGTCATGATCCTGGAGTCCCGGGATCGAGTCCCGCATCGGGCTCCCTGCTCAGCAGAGAGTCTGCTTCTCCTTCTCACCCTCCTCCCTCTCATGCTCTCTGTCTCTCATTCTCTCTCTCAAATAAATAAATAAAATCTTTAAAAAAAAAGATACTGATCGCATTGCTTAATATTTTTTTTGTTACCTGAGCCCTTAGTGTCATATCCAAGAAACAATTGCCAAATCTAATGTTATGAAGCTTTCGTCCTATGTTTCCTTCTAAGAGTTCTACTGTTTTAGATTCTACAGTTAGGTTCTTGATCCATTTTGTGTTAATTTTTTTTTAATTTTTTAAAGATTTTATTTATTCATTCATGAGAGACAGAGGGAGAGAGAGAGAGAGAGAAGCAGGCCCTCAAGGAGCAGGGAGCCCGATGCGGGACTCGATCCCAGGACACTGGGATCATGACCTGAGCCGAAGGCAGACGCTTAACCATCTGAGCCACCCAGGCGCCCCTGTGTTAAATTTTTGTATATGGTGTTAGGTAAGAGTCTAACTTCATCCCTTTGCCCATGGATATCCAGTTTCCCCAGCACCATTTGTTGAAAAGACTATCATCTCCCTATTGAATAGTCTTGGCATTCTTGTCAAAAATCATTTGACCATATAAGCAAGGTCTGGGCTTTCTATTCTATTCAGTTGGTCTATATGTTTGTCTTAATGCTAATATCACACTGTTTTGATTATTGTTGCTTTGTAGTAAGTTTTCAAATTGGGAAGTATGAGACTTCCAGTTTTCATTCTTCTTTTTCAAGATTTTTTTTTTGCTACTTGGAGGGGTCCCTTGAGATTCCACATGAATTTTAGGACCGGTTTTTCTATATCTGCAAAAACTGTCATTGGGATTTTGATAGGGATTCCATTGATTCTGTAGATCACTTTGAGTAATATTGATATTTAAAAATATATATTTTATTTATTTATTTGTCAGAGAGACAGAGAAAGAGAGCACAAGCAGGGGGAGTGGCAGGCAGAGGGAGAAGCAGGCTCCCTGCTGAGCAATGAGCCTAATGCAGAACTGAATCCCAGGATCCCGGGATCATGACCTGAGCCGAAGGCAGATGCTTAACCAACTGAGCCACCCAGGCGTCCCTAATATTGACATTTTGACAATATTAATTTTTCCAATCCATGAACATGGATTGTGTTTTCATTTATTTGTCTCCTTTATTTCAACAATGTTTTGTACATTTCATTGTACAAGTCTTTCACCTCCTTGGTTAATTCCTAAGTATTGTATTCTTTATTCTTTTTTATACTATTGTGAATGAAATTGTTTTTGTAATTTCCCTTTCAGATTGTTCATTGTTCATGTATAGAAATGCAACTGATTTTTGTGTGTTGGCTTTGTATCCTGCTACTTTGCTGAATTCATTTATTAGATCTAACAGCTTTTTTTATTGTCTTTTTTATTTTTTTAAAGATTTTATTTATTTATTTGACAGAGAAAGGGAGACAGTGAGAGAGGGAACACAAGCAGTGGCGTGGGAGAGGGAGAAGCAGGCTTCCTGCGGATCAGGGAGTCCGATGCAGGGCTCGATCCCAGGACCCTGGGATCATGACCTGAGCCAAAGGCAGACGCTTAACGACTGAGCCACCCAGGTGCCCCTTTATAGAGTCTTTAGGATTTTCTAAATATAAGATCATATCATCTGCAAACAGAGATAATTTTACTTCTTCCTTTCCAGTGTTTATGCCTTTTACTTCTTTTTCTTACCTAATTGTTCTAGCTAGAACTGCCAGTACCGTGTTCAATAGAAGTGATGAAAGCAGGTATCTTTGTCTTTTTCCTGATCTTAGAGGAAAAGTTTTCAGTCTTTCACCATTAGATATGAAGTTTGCTGTGGTTTTTCATATATGACTTTTATTATGTGGAGGTATTTACCTTCTATCCCTATTTTGTTTAGTGTTTATCATGAAAGGGTATTAAATTTTCAAATTCTTTTTCTGTATCAGTTGAGATGATCATATTTTTTCCCTTTATTTTGTTGATGTGGTATATTACATTGATCAATTTTCATATGTTGAATCCTTACATTCTTGGAATAAATCCCACTTGGTCATGGTGCATAATAATCCTTTTAATATGCTGCTGAATGCTGCTTGCTAGTATTTTGTTGAGGACGATTGTATCATGTTTTTTTTTTAAGATTTTATTTATTTATTTGTCAGAGAGGGAGCACAAGCAGGGGGAGCAGCAGGCAGAGGGAGAAGCAGACTCAATCCCAGGACCCTGGGATCATGACCCGAGCCAAAGGCAGTCGCTTAACAGACTGAGCCACCCAGGCGCCCCTATTGTATCATGTTTATAAGGAATACTGGCCTGTAATTTTCTTTTCCTGTAGTGTCTTTGTCTGACTTTGGTATCAGGGTTAAGAGACCGGAAGTGGAGTGCTGCTGTTTAAAAAAAAAATCAAAACATACGGCATTGACATAGCAATCAGGTGGCAGGAAATGAGAAAATTATACCAGAGGTTCAAAGGATGGCAATCTGTTTATGTTAGTAAACAAGACCGTAAACATTGTTCTGGTAATAAAACAGCAAGAATTCTGGGTATTTCAAATAGAAGGAATTTAATACAGATAATCGTTTACAAAAGTGTCACAAAGGATGGAGTAGCAAAAAGAGGAAGATAAGATTACTCAGTAATTAGCAAATGCCGGAAGTCACTAACTCTGGGGCCAGTGGAGCAGAAGGGGAAATGGTATTGCTAGGAGTCCAGCATTGCTTGGCTGCTGTGGCCCCCTCTGTCGGAACTGCGCTGCTTGAGCAGGACTCGGGATCCCATCGCTACCTCTGCCCTCACTGCATCTCCCTCTACCACTGTCAGAACCTAACAAGAGAGCAGCATATGGATGGGGACGCGAAGAAACAAAGCATGCTTAAGAACTATGACTAGGAAAGGGGTGCCTGGGTGGCTCAGTCGTTAAGCGTCTGCCTTCGGCTCAGGTCATGGTCCCAGGGTCCCAGGGTCCCAGGGTCCTAGGATTGAGCCCTGCATCGGGCTCCCTGCTCAGCGGGAAGCCTGCTTCTCCTTCTCCCACTCCCCCTGACTAGGAATGAACTCTGAATTTGATTACTAGGAGTAAAATGGAACTGACTCAAAGTATATAGGCCAGAAGCTAGGCTTTGTTTGTTTGTTTTGTTTTGTGTGAATGCATCTGTGTGTGTGTGCATGTGCTTTTACAATCTTTTGTAGGTATAATTAGCTTACAACAGACTAAACATATTTAATGTTTACCATTTGAGTTTTAACATATGTGTAAAACCATCACCACAATCAAGGGAATGAACAGATCCATCACTCCCAAAATTCTCCTTTAAATTTTTGAAGCATTGCATTTCAAAGAAACCACAAACTGTCTCTGACAGCTTAAATGTAAAATCACCATAAGGCTTCCAAATTTCTACATATTGGAACTGGGCTCTAAAATTTGTACAGCACCCAGGAGGAACTATTTTCCAAAGCCTACTTGAGATATGATCTTGGAGGATAGGGAAAAGTAAGCCACCCACCCACACCGAAGGGGGGTCCACAGGTCTTGGAGAAAATAGACAACAATGTTCATTCAAATAACAGAACCAGAGTCTAATCAGAGAGACTCTCCACTGAACAGTGGGAACCTTCAGGATATCAGGACCCCTAAGAGCCACTGACTGCAGTTCGTTTTCTGAGTGTGAGCTTCTATTGCAACTATTCCACACCTGCCCTACCACGTATCAGGTGTGGAGGGGAGGAGTGGAGCCACAACTGCAACTAGGAAGAGGCCTTCATTTTGTAAAAAATTTTTATTTATTTATTTATTTCGAGAGAGAGCACATGCGCATGAGCGGGGGTGGGGGAAGGGCAGAGGGAGAGGGAGAGAGAGAATCCTAAGCTGGTTCCATGCCCAGCGCGGAGCCCAACCCCGGGGCTGCATCTCACAACCCCGAGATCATGACCTGAGCTGACATCAAGAGTCGAATGCCCAACCAACTGAGCCACCCAGGCAACCCTAAGGAAGTGGACTTCAAATAACTCTGAGATTTAGGTTTTGAACTTGATGCAAGGACTAGATGGGACCTTGAGTTCTCTCACTTGGCGGTGAGTGTGTTAGACTCGTGTGAGCAAAAACAGAATGACTGTGTGGTGACCAAAAAGGAGGACTCCAGTAGAGGCCATATCGTGTATTCACCAAATTCATTTCATTTTCCTTCTGAACACACATACAGCTAAACTACACTTCCTAGTCCCTGCTGTGGTTAGCTGCAACTGTGTGACTGAGCTTTGTCCAGCTGTGGGTCACGTGATGCGCACTGGTTTCAGACCTGGCCCGAGAAATATTCTGTGTAATCATCCATGTTCTCTCTTGTCATTCATTTGTGAACTCCATGGTTCAGAGTAGAAATCATAATGGAGTTAGAAAACATAATTGATTGATAATAAAAATATTGTGATATCAAAATCTGTAGGATCAATGAAAAGAAAAAAAATCCAAATTTGATCAAGACCTAACTATTGATTTATAGAAAACACAGAGTGGGGAGCCTGGGTGGCTCAGTCAGTTAAGCATCTGCCTTCGGCTCAGGTCATGATCCCAGGGTCCTAGGATCGAGTCCCACATCGGGCTCCCTGCTCAGTGGGAAGCCTGCTTCTCCCTCTCCCACTCCCCCTGCTTGTGTTCCCTCTCTCACTGTGTCTCTCTCTGTCAAATAAATAAATAAAATTAAAAAAAAAACAGTTATGAGATAACCAGGATAATTTGAAAATACTGAATATTTGATAATATTAAAGAATTACTGTATTCTTTTTAACGTGATATGGTATGTGGCTGTGTGTTTAAAGAGGCTCTATGTTTTAGATAAATGTAGAAATACATTTCATATATGGATGAAAAGATACGATGTCTGGGATTTGCCTCACCACAATTCATGAGTGGTGAGTGGTAGTGCAGGGAGATGAGCAAGGGATAAATGAAACGAGTCTAGACATAATTGTTGAAGCTAGGTGACACAGAGAGAGTCATTATAATATTTCTAACTTTATATGTGTTTTGAATTTTCCATAATAAGTCACTTATTTATTTGTTTGTTTGTTTGTTTTTAGGTTTACTTATTTATTTAAGTAATCTCTACACCCAGCAAGGGGCTCGAACTCATGACCCCAAGATCAAGAGCCACACACTCTTCCAACTGAACCAGCCAGGCACCCCAATAAAATATTTTTAAAACAATCTCTAAATAAAATCACCTTTTGCCTAGCAGTTATACTCGTATGGATATATTTACACATGCACACGTGTACAATGTAATAATCTTTTGTAATAACAAAGGATTGGGAGGAAATAATTTTAATCAGGACAGTGATAGTGAAAAAAATGATGAAATGTTCCTAATTGAAATAATATGCAACCACAAAAATGAAGGAGAAAGTTCTATATGTGCTGCCATTGAAAAGTCTCTAAGGGGAATATAATTCCCATTTATTAAAGAGAATAAAAACAAGCTGCCAAACGGTGCATTTAATATCCTATGTTTGCGTGTGAAAAAAGGAAACAGGAAATCAGATTGTCTAGTCTTGTGAACCACAAAGAAAAGCTGGAAGGACACACAAAAAAACCAAGAGCAAGGTTACGTATCGGGATGGGAACGGAGCAAGTGGGAGAGAAGTTTAGGAGGGAGAAATTTCATTTTGCACCTTTTTATACTTCCTGGTTTTGAATCCATGGGGAGGTATTATCCATTTTGCAATTATATAAAGAATTTAAAATAGCCATAAAACACTTATGTTACCTGAAGTAGTACTTGGTGAGAAATTTATAAGAGATGTATTATAAAATAGGAAAAGCCAAAAATGAATGAGCTAAGCCTATTTCAAGAAGTTGAATCCAGTTATAAAATAAAGAAGTCCAATAAATAAATAAATATATAAATAAATAAGCAAGTAAGCGAGCCCTGGGGATATAATGTACAGCAGGGTAAATATAGCTAATAATACTGTATTATATATTTGAAAGGTGCTAAGAGAATAGATCTTAAAATTCCCATCACAAGAAAAAATTTGTAACTCTGTGGTGATAAATGTTATAACTAGACTTGTGGTGATCATTTCACAATATATACAAATATTGAATCATTATATTTTATACCTGAAACTAATATTTTATATGTCAATTATATCTCAATTTAAAAAGTTGAATAAAGAAATCAAATCAAGCTGCCAAAAAAAGTAGAAGGAAGAAAAATAAAGATTAGAGTGGAAATAATTCTAAAATTTGTATGGAACCACAAAAGACCCTGAATAGCCAAAGCACTCTTGAGAAAAAAGAACAAAGCCAGAGGTGTTGTGCTTTCTGCTCTCAAACTATATTGCAAAGCTATAGTAATCAAAACAATATAGAGACCAGAAATAAACTCACACATATATGATCAATTAATTTATGACAAAGGAGCCAAGAATACACAATGGGAATAGGACAGTCTCTTCAATAAATGGTGCTGGGAAAACTGGACAGCAACATACAAAAGAATGAAACTAGGGGCACCTGGGTGGCTCAGTCAGTTGGGCATCCAACTCTTGGCTTCTGCTTAGGTCTTGGTCTCAGGGTCATGGGATTGAGCCCCACATTGGGCTCCACACTCAGCACAGAGTCTCCTTGTCCCTCTCCCTCTGCTCCTCTCCCCCCTCCCCGGCTCTCTCTCTCTCTCTCTCTCTCTCTCTCTCTCTCAAAGAAAGAAAGAAAGAAAATCTTAAAAAAAAGAATGAAACGGCGCCTGGGTGGCTCAGTCGTTAGGCGTCTGCCTTCGGCTCAGGTCATGATCCTAGGGTCCTGGGATCGAGCCCCGCATCGGGCTCCCTGCTCAGCAGGAAGCCTGCTTCTCCCTCTCCCACTCCCCCTCCTTGTGTTCCTGCTCTCACTGTCTCTCTCTGTGAAATAAATAAATAAAATCTTAAAAAAAAAAGAAAGAATGAAACTAGATCATTATCTTACACCATACACAAAAATTAAAATGGATTAAAGACTGGAATATAAAACCTGAAATCATAAAATTTCTAGAAAAAAAGTTTTGGTGTTGAATTTTTGGATCTGACTCCAAAAGCAAAAGCAACAAAAGTAAAAATAGGGACGCCTGGGTGGCTCAGTCCATTAAGAGTCTGCCTTCGGCCCAGCATTGTTGGGCTCCCTGCTCAGTGGGGAGTCTGGTTCTCCCTCTCCCTCTGCTTGCCGCTCCCCTTGCTTGTGCTCTTGCTCTCTCTCTCTGTGTGTGTCAAATAAAGAAAATCCAAAAAAAAAAAGTAAAAGTAAACAAGTGGGACTATATCAAACTAAAAAGCTTCTACACAGCAAAGGAAACTATCAACAAAATGAAAAGGCAACCTACGGAATGGGTGAAAAACATTTCAAATCATGTATCTGTTGACCTTACAAATAAAAGTCATTTTACCAGAAAAAAAAAAGACTTATTCAGGAAATAGCAGAAAATTGGAATTCAGGGGGCGCCTGGGTGGCTCAGTTGGTTGAGCGACTGCCTTGGGCTCAGGTGATCCTGGAGTCCCGGGATCGAGTCCCACATTGGGCTCCCTGCTGAGCAGGGAGTCTGCTTCTCCCTCTGACCCTCCCCCCTCTCATGCTCTCTCTCTCTCAAATAAAATTAAAAAAAGAAAAATAAAATTGCAATTCGGAACAAGAAAGCCATGGCAAAAACTGTATGCTAGTCTAACAAAGGAGAGAAATGTTATTTTATGGAGAAAAACGAGGAAGCTGGGAGAGGTTGCTTTGAACAAAAATCCATTGGAGAAAGGCAAGAGTTCAGGATAATGCTGATTTCTCATTGACTGAGTTGCTGGGGTAGTCAGTTTCTTGTAGGAGATACAATTTACATCTTTTCCTGTTGGGTCCAGTAATTGATGATTCTTTCCTTTTGGCTTCTGTTGGCAGCGCATAATGGAGGTGCTCCAGGTTGACAGGTATGGCACGAGAGCTCCCCCTTCTGGTCTCCCAACTCCATTTTAAAGTTTCCCTTGATTGTCACGTTTCCCCCTTTTGATCATTATCTTTCTCTAAAAGCATCACTGATAAAGAGTCAGGTTTTCCTTTTTTTTTTTAAGATTTTATTTATTCATTTGACAGACAGAGACACAGCGAAAGAGGGAACATAAGCAGGGAGAGTGGGAGAGGGAGAAGCAGGCCTCCCTCTGAGCAGGGAGCCCGGGGAGCCCGATGTGGGGCTCAATGCGGGGCTCAATGCGGGGCTCAATGCGGGGCTCAATGCAGGGCTCGATCCCAGAACCCTGGGATCATGACCTGAGCTGAAGGCAGATGCTTAACGACTGAGCCACCCAGGCGCCCCAAGTCAGGTTTTCTTAATTTAGTGGCCTGTTGCCCCTCAGTGCCAGGAAGGGCCTTTCCTGCCTGCCATGTCCCACGGTGTAGGGAAACTGTACAGATTGGAAACCTACAGAGGTCACATGCAAGTAACAAGCAGGGGTAGGAGGGTGAACTCTTAGGCACTTGCCATCTATAGTGCATATAGATCACAAGCATTGGAAGTCATCCCCTCCTTGGGTACACCATTTGTACAATGGTTTGACAAGCAACAGATACAGAATCAAAAGTAACACGGTTCCAAATCGTATGATGGTTCTAAACCAGGACCCAAGACAGAAAGTAACCAACCGGAAACATTTATTGGCACTTATTCCAACTTCGGGGACAAAAGTTCTCCCTACACAGGCAAACTTGGAGTCCTGCATGCTTCCTGAAAGTCCCTGCTGAAAGTGGCCATGAACACAGAATAGTGAATATTTCGAGAGCACACTGAAAGAATTAACCAAGTGCATTTGGTGAGATACAGTGTAGGTGTAAATATGAAGCGATAACTGATGAACTTTTTTGCAAAACAGCAAACTTCAAAGGTGTTTTAAACAGTATTGTTATCTCAAAAGAATCATTTGGAACCAAATGCATTATCAGATAATACAGTCTGTAAAGTTGTAAATTCAGAAACCATGAATTTGGGTAAAAATCCAGAATCAACTCATGGTCCAGGTGAGAAAAAGAGACTTCTGTGAATCCTGAGCCTTCCAACTGGCCTGGTCCAGATATCTTGGGAAAGCTGTCTCATCAGAAGTGGTCTGCTTCAGTTCTAGGAAATCTTTCCTTTGAGGTCACCAGCTGGTGCACAGGGCCAGTCAGGGTTTGTTTAGATATGTTAACGTATCTTTAGATATGTTACACGAATCAAAGAGCGTATTCCCTGGAGTTTGGTGGCACAATGTTTGGTTAGCAGTACCTGATAGGAGCCTTTCCAGTGAGGTTGAAGAGAGTCTTTTTGGAGGTATCTTTTCCAATGACAGAATCTCTAGGTTGCAAGGCGTGGTGCTCCAGGTCTTTGTCTCCTGGGAGACACTGTAAAAAGAGTGCGCTACCAAAACATGGTTGTTTTTTTTCAAAGCATGGTTATTTTTAATAGGAGCAATTAGGCCCTTACAATATTAAAGTATATCTCTTTTTCTTAAGATTTTATTTATTTACTTGAGTGAGAGCACGAGGAGGGAGGAGAGGGAGAAGCAAGCTCCCCCCCGAGCAGGGAGCCTAATGTGGGGCCCGATCGCAGGACCCCGGGATTGTGACCTGAGCTGAAGGCAGACGCTTAACGAACTGAGCCACCCAGGTGCCCCTAAAGTAGATCTCTTTTTATAAACTGTGGGTCAAAGGAAGCAGAGGCCAAGTGCATTGGTCATCCTGTGACCATATCAAAGGGTGAGAGTCTATAAATTCCAAAGGGGTTATATCTGAGTTTTAGAAGAACCAATGGCGGGGTGCCTGGGTGGCTCAGTTGGTTAGGCGACTGCCTTCGGCTCGGGTCATGATCTCAGGGTCCTGGGATCGAACCCCGCATCGGGCTCCCTGCTCAGCAGGAAGCCTGCTTCTCCCTCTCCCACTCCCCCTGCTTGTGTTCCCTCTCTCGCTGTCTCTCTCTTTGTCAAATAAATAAAATCTTTAAAAAAAAAGAAGAAGAAGAAGAACCAATGGCAATGCTTCCAGCCAAGGTATTTGGAAAGTCTCTACAAATTTTTCCAGTTAGGTCTTAATAGTGTCGTTAGTATGTTCGACTAGCCATGAGAATTGAAGATGGTATGCATAATGAAAGTGTAAACCCAGCCAAGCAGCACAGACTTATCAAAGCACCTGACCAGTAAAATGGATTCCCCAATCACTAGGAAATTCATGAGGGATTCCCCAGGGAGACAGCATCTTTTTCTAACAGAATTTTAGCTACAGAAGAAACTGTGTGGCCTGTCTAAAAGGGAAAACTTCGGTCTCGTGAGAAAACATACAAACTATGACTAAAATATATTTATAAGCATGAGAAGGGGGGAAGCTGTATGAAACCCATTTGCAAAACCTCAAATGGTCTATTGGGTGGTTCAAAGGATCTGGAAGCAGGGTAGAAAACCGGTTTCCCTAGACTGTATTTTGGACAGGTGGGACAAGTGAGGCAGACACGTTTTCTGGCCTTATTAATATTTACCCACCAATACTGGCTCACGAATGCTATCATTTTGTCAGTAAACCAATGGTTTAATGTATGTACAGTGGTAAGTAGTGGGAATTTTAGATTTCTGGTGGGGCTGGATTGTTATTTGATCCAAATCAGAGTTTTCTCTTTTTATCAAGCCAACAATTCTTAGATTCCCAATATTCTTTTTCCTTTTCTGGGGCCAATCGTTGGGCATCTCTGGTCAGTTTTTCCAAGTTATCATTTGGGAGAGCATCCCTTTGGATCATAACAGAGGTTTGGCTATTGGCTTCCTTGAGAACAGCATTTTTGGTAGAAATATCAGCAAAGTGGTTTCCCTTGACCTTCAGGGATTTGAGTCTGGAATGCCCAGGAAATTTCGTAATAGAGCAGCTGCAAAGGCATCTAATAAATTTGGACCTAGGGTCCATTTTTAATTTTACCCCCATTGGAGGTAAGGAGACCTTACTGCTTCTGTAACATGTCCCAAAAAAAGCATACCGACTATAGGTATAAATGTTTGTGACTAAGGCACAAGCCCAAGTCGGGGTATACAACTCAGCCTTTGGAGCCAAAGTAGCCAGAGGTAAAAGTGCTGCCTCAGTGACTTCCAAAGAAGTTTTAATAGCATACCCAGCATGAAGCTTACCATTTTCATCCTTTAAATAAGAACCGGCAGTAAAGGGATGCCTGGGTGGCTCGGTTGGTCGAGCGTCTGCCTTCGGCTCAGGTCATGATCCCGGGGTCCTGGGATTGAGCCCCGCATCGGGCTCCCTGCTCAGCGGGGAGCCTGCTTCCCCCTCTGCCACTCCCCCTGCTTGTGCTCTCTCTGTCTCTCTCTGACAAATAAATTAAAAAAAAATCTTAAAAAGAAGAAGAAGAACCAGCAGTAAACCATGAAAAATCTGCCTTAATGAGATGAGTTTCCTGTAGACTCACAGGGAGTGGAAAGGTGATCTGTCAGCATTATCCTCGGTGAAGGAGGGGAGAACAGCAGGGTTAAGGTCATTGCAGCAAGAAAGAGTTCCGTGAGGAGCTGTTGGCAGGAGGATGTCCTAGGAGGTGAGATGACAGAAGTGCTGGGTGTGAGGAGAATTCGGGAGGGCCTCTACTGCATGAGGCACAAGGATGGTTAAAGGGAACCCTGCAATGATTTCCTCAGAGGCCTTAACAGTGGAAGGAATGTCTCTGAGGCAAGGGAGATGTCCCTGAGCTGCAGCCCAGCTGTTGACTATAATACCCTGTGGGGTGATGACAGTCCCATGTTTTGAGGCGAGTACTCCAAGGGTATGCCCTTCCCTCTCACATACAAAGAAGAAAAGGGAAGTGGATAATTTAGGATGTCTGAGGGCAGGGACTTTGTTAAGCTTTTATGAAAGTCCCAAAATCTATGTCATTCCGGTCTTTCCAAATAATAAGGTCAGGTTTGTCTTTTTTTAGTAAAGCATATAGAGGTTGAGCCATAAGAGAGAAGTTTGGAATTCAATTTCAACAATAACCAGCCCAAGGAAACTTCATAATTGGTGCTTAATTTTCGGTGTGGGGAAGTTCAGGATGTTATGAAGCCTACCTAGATCCAAATGTAGTCCTTGTTGCAAGATTAGCTGCCTTAAGTATCCAACCTGAGTTTGAGGAAACTGTAATTTTTCTTTCGAGCCTTTGTCTCTTGAAGGCCAAAAGTTTTAGCAGGTGGATGCTGTCTTCTGTGAAGAGGTTGGAGAGGGGCAACAGAGAAGCAAATAATCTATATATTGTAGCAAAGTAGAGCCTGCAGAAAACTTTTTTTAAAAACACTTTATTTTAGGGGCACCTGGGTGGCTCAGTCATTAAGCGTCTATCTTTGGCTCAGGTCATGATCCCAGGGTCCTGGGATCGAGCCCCGCATCTGGCTCCCTGCTCAGCGAGAAAGTCTGCTTCTCCCTCTCCCACTCCCCCTGCTTGTGTTCCCTCTCTCGCTGTCTGTCAAATAAATAAAAAAGTGTTTTATTTATTTGTTTGTTTATTATTTATTTATTTGACAGAGAAAGACACAGCCGAAGACAGACGCTTAATGACTGAACCACCCAGGTGCACCAACCTAGTTGGCAATTTTGATTACTACTGTCAAATTCTAGAATTATTTCCCCTTTTGGGAGAAAGATACTCCAGCACAATATTTTTCTAAGAAATCTTGGCCCAATAAATAAATAGGGGTGGAGGAACTAAGGAGAAAAGGGTGGGTATCTCCAAAAAGGAATTCCCTAAAGAAAAGGGAATAGGTTCAGAGACAGGAACCTGTTGAGGCTTATTAGAGACTCCCACTGTTTGAACCGGGTTAGTACTCCAAGGCAGGAGTTGCTTAGCAATGCGGTTGAGCACCAAGAGTATGGCTCCGGTGTCAGTAAGGACAGAAAGAGATTCATTCCCAACCTGCGGAGTGGTTTCTCTAAGCCCATTAAGAGGGAGGATTGGGAAAAGCCCCAGTAGTGCCTCAGAGCCCCATCATTAAGAATTAGGAGGACAGGGGCACCTGGGTGGCTCAGTCGGTGAAGCGGCTGCCTTCGGCTCGGGTCATGATCCCAGGGTCCTGGGATGAGTCCTGCATCAGGCTCCCTGCTTCTCCTCCGTCTGCCATTCCCACCCCTTCCAACACCCCCCTGTGCTCTATGGCTCTCTCTATCTCTCTGTCAAATAAATAAATAAAAGCTTTAAAAAAAAAAAAGAATTGGAAAAGCTGGCTAGAGGGCTAAAGGTACCTGAGTGGTTAAGTTTGTAACAATCTTTTTCCCAATGCCCTGGCTCTTTGCAATAATAAGAGAATATGAGGGTTTTTTTTGTTTAGGGGACTTCATTTGCCAGAGTTGAGAATTAAGAATCTTTTTTTTTAAGATTTTAAGATTTTTTTAAGGTTTTATTTATTTATTTGAGAGAGTGAGAGAGAGCATGAGAGCCGGTTGAGGGACAGAGGGAGAAGCCGACTCCCCGCTGAACAGGGAGCCCGATGCGGGGACTCGATCCCGGGCTCTGAGATCATGACCTGAGCAGAAGGCAGACACTTCACCAACTGAGCCACCCAGGCGCCCGAGAATTAAGAATCTTAAGGAGTCTTTCTTTTAGGTGTCTCATCCAGGATGTGAGTGAGCTGGTTTGCCAAATTAACTAAATCTGGAGTGGACACAGTTTCCCATTCCATCCTGATTCTTTTTAAAAAGAGAAAGCTCCCGGTTCAGTCCACTAATAAACATGGAGTCAAAGGCTATCAGAGTGGATTCAGTATCTAAAGGAAAACCAGAATTTTCTCTGAAAACAATCTGAAATTGATTATAAGAATCATAAACAGGTTCATGAGATTTTTGTGTGCAAGCCTGAATTTTGTTCCAATTAATGGCCTTAGGAAAAACAACTGCAATTGCTCAGTGGAGGTTTTCAGCGAGTGTTCTAGCATTTTGCGCAAAGTTAGGGGCTTGTTTTTCTACATCCTGTTCAGGATGTTCCCATTGGGCAAGTTTCATCCAGTGTGTGGCCTGGCCCTCACCAACAAGCATGTGGACTAACTGATATAAATCTGAGCAACCAGGTTGGTAAGTCTAAATAACTATGCTGAATTCTTCAGCAAACCTATGGGGGTCCTCAGTCACTTTAAGAAACTCCTTAACTATTGCTCACAATTCAGCCTTAGTCCAGGGAACATAAGAAATTGGGGGTTTATTTGGAGCCTCAGAAGAGTTAACTTTATGTAAGTTCCTCTGAACTTATCAGAACCTGACAACTTCAGAGGAACAGGAAGGCGAAGAGGTTCAGGGAAGAGGAGAAAGTTCGGTGAGAGAATTGGAATGGGGAAACAGCCACTAGAGGAGGAGGCGGTGTCGAAGGGAAGGTGGGCGACAGCACCTGGAGGGGGGTCTGGGCACACGGTGCTGCAGGGTGTTTGCAGATAAAGAAAATGGGCAGGGGAAGACCTCAGAAGCCTTTTTGTCTTTCTCCAAGTGTTTGTTTGTCTCAGTTAATCTAGAAATTGTATTTTGCAGAGAGACAATTTTAGATTCCTGATAATTTTTCGAAGCTTCAAAATACCAACCAAAACAGGTGTCCCATTCAGTTTTGACTTTTTTTTTAAGATTTATTTATTTATTTATTTATTTATTTGAGAGAGAGGGAGGACACAGAGGGAGAGGGAGAAGCTGACTTCCCGCTGAGAAGGGAGCCCGATGTGGGACTCGATCCCAGGATCATGACCTGAGTAGAAGGCAGACGCTTAGCCAACAGAGCCACCCAGGTGCCCGCAGTTTTGACCATTTTAGAGCCATGGCTGTCCAATTCTCTTCTGAGAAAAGTAAGTTTAGGGAGATAGAAAGTTCCCCATAATGGCCATTGGTGTTCCTTAATTACTTTTAGTTAAATTGGTCCATTTAGTTAGCAATGTACACGAGGAAACACCAGGGGTTTTTCGTTGGTTTTTTTTTGGGGGGGGGGGTTACGTAATCTCTATGCCAACGTGGGACTCCAACTCATGACCATGAAATCAAGAGTCACATACTCTTCCGACTGAGCCAGCCAGGTGCCCCCAAACACCAGTTTTTAATGTAAAAACGGCCAGGGGTCCAGAAGGGGGAGGTGCCCTCAAAGCATTTTGATGACTGGGATCTCTCATTTCTTAGAGGTTTTTCTGTAGAAAAAAAGAAAAATTCCTAAATAGCCCAGTTCCAATAGGAACAGTCTGGTTCCAAAAAGGTGTCAGACCAATGGCCAATAGAGTACTCTTAGAAAAGACAAAGCTTTAAAACAGATCCTGAATAAAGCCTGGAGAGATCAAAATACAAAAACAGCAGAGCTTGAGATGCAGGAGAGACTCACCCTCAAATTCCAGGGTAGGCAAAAAAGCAGACAGCTCAATTAGCTCTGGGGGCACCTGTTTGCTCACTAGCCTGGGAGTTGTTGGGGTCTTCTCTGGATCCCACTTCTGGTTCACCAAGTAATGTTAAAAATAAAACAGTTATTTTAGCAGTAAAAAATGGGTTTATTCAGCAAGAGCAGAAAATGGCAATTTGGGACATGCAGGCTATGGCAAGAACCATAAGCTGGTCCAGCAAACAAAGGAGAGGAAAGTTACTTTATGGAAAAGAAGGAGGAAGTTTATAAGTAGACAGATTTTATAGGGTCACTTCCCATCATAGAACTGAGGAAACTCAAGAGAAAATCCTCCCTTCCCTCCAGATAAAGTGACAGATAATATATTCCAAATATATATTAAAAAGAGAACCCATGATCAAAACCAAAACCAAAATAAGCATCTCCTCGAACTAGAAATGGAAATATGAGGGCTGGGGGCTGACACCACAGGAGAAAGAAACAAGCAGCCCAGGAACTAGCTCCCTGGAGAATTCACTGGATGTTCTGCTATATGATAGGTGGTTGTAGGAGGTTGTGACTCTGGCTGGGCCCCATCCATTTAAAGCTGCTTGCCTGGAGTGACTGCAAAGAGACTTAGGCTAGCCAGCTCTCTAGGCTACCATGCTGAATTAGACGAGGCCTGCAGTTGGCTGGGGACAGGATCAGCAACATCCCACCCCTCGATCAGATCCCTGTGTGTTCAATATGAACCCTCATTCGGGACTGGGGAGACTGTCACAAAACTGCTCAGTATGGGGAGATGCAGCAGGGAGAGAGGAAAACTTAAAACTCCAACCTGGACTGGCATATGGAGCACCCATTACAACACTCTCCTACTGCATTTAGGCTTGCAGCAGAAGCTGGGGTGCTAAAAACTACATTTCTCTGAACTCTCTGCGGTTAGTGTTCCTTTATCAATCAAATGCCTGCCTAGGAAACATGAATTGAGATAGGCCTTAAATTGGGAGAGAAGGGATGACCCCAAATGGCAGGTGTCCACTTTGTGGGGTGTAAGTTGTAGTAGAGGCCAAAGGGTTCTGCACTTTGTAACTTCCTGTTTTCGGAAGTTTATTGCGGCTGTGACCTCAGTTTTGCTGATAGCAAGAGTTGTATGATTCTGGAAGCTGGGAGGTGTTCACTTCCCTCTTAAAGTCCCCAAATCTTAAAAAAAAAAAAATGCCCCCATATATTTCCAAAATCCTATAGACGGTACTATCACCCATACAAAAACCAACCCCCAAAACCATATTGTATGCCACATTATACCCAGCGAGAACCCCCTAGAGTAGTGTCTGCCACCTACAATGAATCCTAACCAAAACACAAACATGAGAAAGAAACTCACAGAAGACAAACTAGCAAATGAAAACTTCAAAGTTCATCTTGAAAATTAACACCATAGCAGGTAGTCAACAAGCTCAGTAAATAAGATAATTTGCTGTAGAGTAAATGGAAATAATAGAGCAACCCCCCAAAAATTTTTTAAATAAGTATATTTAATATCTTCAAAGATAAGGAAACTAAAGAGGCATGAAAAATAAATGCAGTAAGCACTCATTGACTGGAATTATTTTGAAAGCTAAAAAGGACATCATTGAGACAACTGGAGAAATTTTGATATGGACTGTGTATTAGACAATGGTTTGTATCAATGATAAATACCCTGAGTTCAATAATCATATTGTTTATTTAGAAGAATACCTTTTGTTTCAGGAGATAGACACTTAAGTATTTAGGAGTAGAAAGTCACAATGTCTGCAATTAACTCAAATGGTTCAGCAAAAAGAGTGTGTGCGTGTGTGTGTGTGCACACGCATGCTCGGAGAGAGAAAGAGATAAAATCAGTATCCAGCCGAGGCTAAATATCACCGTCAAAGAAGGAAATGCTGAGATACAAGAACTAGTATAAGTTCTGTTAGAAATTCTAAATTATGGTTATAATTTCATTATTAAAATTTTTTACTTGTCAATTTTTATGAATGTGACAGTAATGTCCTGAAACAATTTTTCAGACCGTAACTGAATTACTCAATAGACACTCACTTTCCATTAAATTAGTGGAGAAGCAAGACTTATTCTTTTTAAATTTTTACTTTGAAATAATATCAAACTTCGAAACTTAGAAAATACATACAGTGTTCCCACATACCTTTTATCCAGCTTCACCAATTTTTGACATTTTGTCACATTTGTTTTATCATTCTCTCTCTCTATATATATATATTTATACATGAATGTGTGTGTATATGTATATATATATGTTATATAGGATGTACAGTTCATATAGAGTGTTGTGAATAGTTATTAAATGAATAAAATACAAATTTTATATTATGTATACCACATGTACCCATATATATACAACACATACACATTGTATCATTTATTTTTTCCAAGCAACTTGAAAGTAGATTACACACATCATGCCACTTTATCCCTTAACACTTCAGGATATGTGTTCTAAGAACAAGGATATTTTCTTAAGTAACCAGTTATCAGCTTCAGGAGATTTAATGCTTACCATTTGTCCTTTTTTTTTCCATTTATCTTTAATGAAGATCAAACTTTAAGGTACCACCCATAATCCAATTTGATCAGGTATCCCCAAAATATCTGTTATGTTTCCCCTCAAGGACAGGGTGCAATCTGGGACCACATGTTGCATTTGGCTGCTTCTTTGGTCTCCTTTTACCTGGAACAGTTCCTCAGCGGTCCTTTATTGCTCATGACATTGACAGTAAAAAAAAAAAAATACTGGCCAGTTTCCTTCATGTACCTAAAATATTTGGGGTTTGTGTGTTTGCTCATATTTAGGATTGAGTTATGTATCCCAGCGAGAAAATTGCAGAGGTGATGCCGTGTCTTTCTCCAGGTAACATATCTGCAGGTACACAGTATCCTTCTGCCCCTCATTGGTAATGGTAAACTCCACCCCCTCACCCTTAGAATCAGCAGTCATTGGTAATTCTTGCCCAATCCAATTTTCACTACGATAGTTGCAAAATTATTATTTCCACTCCATCCCTCTGTTCAAATGTATCAATTGGCATTTTCCTTCCTCCTCCTACATTTGTTATTTATTTATTTATTTATTATCAGTGTGGATTGTGGATTTCTATTTTTTTCAATGGTTTATCACTCATATTCCTATCCTAAATTATTTTGGTGCTCAAACTTTCCCAGATTCATCCAGTGGAAGCCCCTTCAAGCTGCCTCCTATGTCTGTCCTTTGAAATGCTCCTTTTTTTTTTTTTTTTTTTGGTACTTCATTGCTTTCTGACATTGTGTGTTCTTTTTTTTTTTTTTTAAGATTTTTTATTTATTTGACAGAGAGAGATACAGCGAGAGAGAGAACACAAGCAGGGGGAGTGGGAGAGGGAGAAGCAGACTCCCGCTGAGCAGGGAGCCCGATGCGGGGCTCGATCCCAGGACCCCAGGATCATGACCCGAGCCGAAGGCAGACGCTTAACGACTGAGCCACCCAGGGGCCCCTGTGTGTTCATCTTTAATGTTTCCTGCCCCAACCCTGGGATAGAACCAGGAATGCATCCAAGGAGGCTTGTTCCTTTTACTGGAAAAGGATATTAGAAGATCTGGGTCTTTCGTTGATTGTTACTGGGATGTGTCTACTTCTAAGCACACTTGTGTACATAGCTCTGCCATTTCCGAGCATTACTTCTTGTAATATTGACACACTTATTGAGACACCCTTCCTTTCTAAAAGTATCTAATTAAGCAACAACTCCTGGACTTCAACATTTGATCGTTGGTGATAGTGGTAGATTTAAAAAGGTCACCAATTCTTTACAGCCACATTCAGCAAGAAGTGGAGCTTAGGCACTCATTGAATCTGAGAGAGCCAGATGATTTGCTCTGACAAATGAATAACTAAGTATATATTACACATAATATATATTTATATTTATAATAAAATTTTATTATAAAAATATTATATCTTATGATTATATATTTATATATGTATATTATATATATTAAATATATATATAATATATACAGAGAGAAAGAGAAAGAGAATGCTGTGTGAATTACAAGCAAGGCAGATCTGGCAGCTTCCATTCATACCCATTTGCAGCCCTGACATTGCCATGCCCCAGGTTAGCTTATCTGGAGGATAAAAAACCACATGAATCGAGAGGTTTGACCAAGAGCCAATACCAACCTCCCACTGATGGCAACTTGTATTATCCAGCCCCAGCTGAGCTGCCAGATGGCTGCAGTGACATGAGTAACCCAAGGTGACTATCAGAAAAACCACCCAACTGCAACTTTGTGTACTGCTTAAAGGAAATCCTTTCTTTTTTTTTTTTTTTCTTGAGCAGGGGAGGGGCAGAGGGAGAGGAAGAGAGAATCTCAAGCAGTCTCCACACCCAGGCCCAGTATGGAGCCCAATGCAGGGCTCGATCTCCCAACCCTGAGATCATGACCTGAGCCAAAATCAAGAGTCAGACGCTTAACCAACTGAACCACCCAGACACCCCAAAGAAAATCCTTTCTGAATATTTCCAAAAGCAGACTACAGTTGTTGTTCTCACATGTTCTTAAACTTTGTATTCATGTATAATATACATACAGAAAAGTATACAGATTAGAAGTATACAGCTCAGCATATTTTCACAAACTAAACACATTTGTATAATCAGCACTCAGATGTAGAAATATAACTTTAATATCAGGACCCAGATTCCCTTTGACCCCTTCTAGATACTATCCCTCCCCTTGGAGATAATTATGATCCTTACTACAAATATCATACATTAGTTTTGCCTGTATTTAATAAATAGTTATCATACTATTTAATAAATAGTATCATACAGAATGTAATCTGTGTCTGGCTTTTTCTTTCAGCATTATGAGTTATTGTGTATAGTTGCAGACCATTAATTCTCAGTGCTATACAATATTCTGTATTAGTTATTGATTACAATGTAATACATTACCACAAATTTGGGGCCTTGAAACAGCAAACATGCATTCTATCAGAATGACAAAATAATTATTATATCACCAACAAAATTCTGCAAACAGTTCTCTTAAAATCTCTATGGGCCTTCTATGAATCTTACTGAGGTTAACCATTAATTAAATGAAAGCCATAGCCACAAATATTATTGATATAAGCCCTTATCTACTCTGGGCTTCTGCATAGACTGCTGACAGACAATGCTTTCTTAGGAGTCCTATTGTCAGACTGAACCACTCCCTGAGGCACCACCTTAGATCTTTCTTAACAAAGATTTATATTCACATCCTTGGCATCATTTTCAGATTCTGTTTTCTTAAGGTTCCCTAGATATGATCTTTGCCTGGAAGCCATTTTTGGATTTTTTTAAGATTTAATTATTTATTTGACTGAGAGAGACACAGTGAGAGAGGGAACACCAGCAGGGGGAGTGGGAGAGGGAGAAGCCCGCTTCCCGCGGAGCAGGGAGCCCAATGCGGGGCTTGATCCCAGGACCCTGGGATCATGACCTGAGCCCACGGCAGACGCTTGACGACGGAGCCACCCAGGCACCTCCATTTTTGGATTTTAGTATCATTGGTCCTTGGAGGGGCTAGGCATCGTCAAATCCAGCAACCCCCCAGCCCCTTTCTGTTCAACCTGCCTTCCTTTAGCTTATCTCTTGCTTTTCATTTTTACTCTAAGCAGCAAGAAGAAACTAGATGGCACCTTGAATATTCTGCTTAGAAATCTTCTCAGTGAGATCCTCAGTTCATTTGGTGAAGTTTCTACCTCCCACCCCACTGCAGGTGCCAAGATTGCCAAACATAGCAAGACCTCCTTTCCTTCACTTCCCTTACTTTCCCCACTTCCCTGCAACTGTAACATCCTTAAAGACCATCTGGCTTCTAACAAGCTCTTCAGTATTTCTTGATCTTCACTGACACTCCTCAAATTCCCCCCTGCTTCTGCCAAGACCCAGTTCCAAAGCCATTCCCACATTGTCGGGTTTCTGTTATGGCAGCACTCATATCCAGGCTTTGGCCAAGCCCAGAAGCTAAAACATACATGGGGGCCAATTATATATGCTGTTCAGAATCTGCTTGCTTTTGCTTAGCAACTTTGGAAATCATTCAGTATCAGTAGGTATAGTTTAACCCAGTACCCTATTGTCTGACGGAGCCATATCTTTAAAATTTTTAATGGTTAATATTTACAATTTAAGTGATTAACATTTTAAATGTTAAGAGATTTCCCAATTGCTCTCCTAAGTTGTATCAGTTTACACTCACAACAATGTATGCAGAGGCTGTTTCTCCACATACTTGACCATACAATGTGTGAGCAAACACCTTGACCTTCACTAATTTGGTAATCAAAAAACATTGCAGGGGGTGGGAGGTTAGGTGAAATAGGTGAAAAGGATTAAGAAGTATAAAGTTCCAGTTATAAATAACTCACGGGGATAAAAAGTACAACATAGGGAATATATAATCAATAATATTGCAATAATTTTGTTTAAAAAATTTCACTGCTGGGGCACCTGGGTGGTTCAGTCAGTGAAGCATCTGCTTTTGGCTCAGGTCATGATCCCAAGGTCCTGGGACTGAGCCCAGTATCAGGCTCCCTGCTCAGCGGAGAGTCTGCTTCTCTCTCTCACTTTGCTCCTCCCCTGCTCGTGCTCTCTCTCTCTCTCAAATAAATAAAATCTTTAAAAAATTAAAAAATAAAAATAAAAAATTTCACTGTTGTTCTAATTTGCATTTCACTTATTATGAATAAGATCAAGTATACTTGCATATATTTAAAAGTCATTTTCACTTTTTCTGTCAACTGCCTAATCCTGATTTTTGTCCATTTGGGGTAGATGATCATTTTTTCTTATTGATGTTTTACAGCTCTTGAGGAAAATAGACCTTTATCTGTCTTACATGTTGGAAAGATTCTTTTCAGTTTGTCATTTATCTCAAGTTTGTTTATAGAAATTCCTTCACTCGTGGTTTTTATATAGGCAAGTTTATTACTATTCCCTTTATATCTTTTTTTATTATGTTATGTTAATCACCATACATTACATCATTAGTTTTTGATGCAGTGTTCCATGATTCATTGTTTGCGTATAACACCCAGTGCTCCATGCAGAACGTGCCCTCTTTAATACCCATCACCAGGCTAACCCATCCCCCCACCCGCCTCCCCTCTAGAACCCTCAGTTTGTTCCTCAGAGTCCATCGTCTCTCATGGTTCGTCTCCCCCTCCGACCCCCCCTTCATTTTTCCCTTCCTGCTATCTTCTTCTTCTTCTTTTTTAAACATATAATGTATTATTTGTTTCAGAGGTACAGGCTATTCCCTTTATATCTTGCTTAGAGGTCTCTTTCCCCACTCCAAGATTATAAAAAACAAAACAAAACACAAAAACTCCATGATTTCCTTTACTACTTTTCTGGTTTTGTTTTTAATATTAAAATATTTCATAGATCTGGAATTTATTTTGGTGTAAAGAGAGTGAGAATTCCACTTTCCCCTCATCTGATTAGTCAATTCTTTGTATACAATTAATTCAACAATCCATCCTCCCCTCCCCCCCGCGTTTTCATTATGTTCTACATTTCTTATTGTGTCTTGTTTTCCCTATTAGATTTTGATACATCTTTTATTAGAACCATGGAACCACAGGACTTTGGGTAGTGTCCTGAATCCTGCTGTAGGGAAAAGAGTCTATGGGTCTAAGGCTTGCATGCAGAATTACAGCCAACCTAGCCACTTCCTCCAGCATCTGCAACGAGGAGCAGTTAGGGGAAGCAGGCCTTTGTATTACTTCTCGAGTCTTTGTTAGATGATTGGGGTGGAGGTGTTGCGGGGGAGGCGAGAATGGGAGGGAGGGTGTGAACCTGTCTTTGTTAGCCAGGCAAAATCTTTATTTTCCAGGATCTAGTCTGGTTTCTTTTATCTCACCCTAACTGCCCAAACCTTCCTTGGAATGGGGTTGTAGGGCGTCCCCACCCCATCGCCTCCCAGAGCCCTTATTCCCTATCCTTGTCTACAGCCTCGATGAGAGGGAGGATCCGTGCGACTGGGGAATAGATTGGGATGGGGGCAGGCCCTTGAGACGCCAGGTTTGCAGGCGAAGGACTGGGAGGGTCGGGAGAAGGACCTTCTCGAGGCGCCCCCGCAATGTCCTCTGCGCCCACCAGAAGGCGCCCGGGCGCTCGCATTCCCCGCGGTAGCCCGAGCCTCCGCCGCGACGAGCCCGGGAGCCGAGCCGCGCGGCGCCGCGATCTGAAACCCGGCGGCGGCCTGAGCCCTCCCCTCCCGGCAAGTGGGACAGGGTGCCGGGGAGCTCCGGCTTTGCTTCTGGGGCTGGGATGCACGGTTTCTCAACTCCGTTCTCCACCCCCACGCCCCCCCGCGCAGGAAACGCCCAGAACCACCCCGCGCCGTGGTCTACAAAGCCCGGAGCGTCCGAAGGCGGGAGGAGTTGGGCGAGCCCGGGAGGCAGGAGGATCCCCACCACACAGGCTTACGCCCGGCTCCCCCATCAGGCCGCCTCCAGCCGCATGAAGACCCCCAGGCCGGGGCTGAGAGCCTGGAGCAGCCCGGACTGAAATCTTGCGGCGGCCTTAGAGCGTTAGACAGGTCAGTGCCCGGGCGGGATGAGGGGCCGAGCTGGAGGCGGGAGGCGGCGCGCTCGTGGGTCCCCCCGGTCCCCAGCACAGCTTCCCGAGGCCACTCGCGCGGTCACCTCCGCCGGGGGCACCCAACAGCGCGGGCGTGATTCTGCATTTTTCATGACAGGCAAGGTGTGGAGCCGCCCTGTGCAACCCACCGGGGGCCAAGTGATGCTCGAACCGAGGGGTGGGGGACACGCGGGTCAGGGCGGGGGGGGCGGCGGGACTGGGGACGCCCGCTGCCCTAAGAGAGCAGTGCACTCCTACTTATTGGCGGCCGCGAGGAAAGCACCGCATCCAACCGTCTCTTGCATCAACATGCCGGGCCTCGGGCGTGAGAGGAAACCGAGATGCGGGAGAAGGCGAGAAGAAAGGAGGCCGGGAGACCCGAGGCCCGGGCAGTGAAGGGAGGAGGGCCAGGGGAACGATTCGCTGTGCAAATCCCAGCGCGCCGAGATGTGGAGAGCGTCCCGGGGAGCTGGCAGGAGCCTCCAGAACCGCGGGGCTCGAGGGTCCCAGCCCACGCCTCCCCTCCGCACCTTTCTCACCCTCCCACCCCTACCGTCCACCAGGATGAGGCTGGGCCGCCGGGCCCTCTGTGTGCTGGTCCTGCTGCTCGCCTGCGCCTCGCTGGGGCTCCTGTACGTGAGCACCCGGGATGCGCCGGGCCTCCGGGCACCTCTTGCGCTGTGGGCGCCCCTGCAGGCCCCCCCCAGACCAGAACTGCCAGACCTTGCGCCCGAGCGCCGCTATGCACACATCCCGGTCAGGATCAAGGAGCAAGTGGTGGGGTGAGTGCCAGGGGTGGTGGGGGCAGAGCGGCACTCGCTGGGGGTGACTGGGGAGCTTTTGTTTCCTGCACTGCTGAGCTCCGATCTCTGGGTTCTCCTGACTAGCTGGGGAGTGGGGGTGAGGCGGGGGGGGGGGGGGGGGGGCGGGGAGGGAGCTAGTTTCTGAGTCTTGGGCTAGGGGAAAAAAATATCTCTCCTCCCTGAACGTTGTCATGGTAATGTGTAGGGCAGGGTGTGCAGGCAGAGGAGGGCCCTGGAACACTTCCTGATGTCCTGATGACTCCCCATGAAAGGAGTGTCCAGGTGGGGTTCTGAATGGTGGGTAGGCAACTCTGAAATTCTAGCAATTGACCCTGTTCTACACCTCTGTAAAATTCAGATTTAGGAGCTGAGTCATGCCATTGGTGGTCTCTCCTCCTGGGGACTATTTGAAGAGCAGTGTTTAAGGGCACAGACACTGGATGGGCAGGATTGAAAAGCCAAGGTGTGGGGCACTGTGTAAATGTTTTGTGGGGTGAGCCCATGGCTGGGCTCTGATGACCCTTCGTCCTCCCTCCAGGCAGCTGTCTGGGAACAACTGTAGTTGTGAGTCCAGTGGAGGGAGCTTTTACCTCCCCTTCCAGAGGCAGGTTGGAGCCATTGACTTCACCAAGGCCTTTGACCCTGAGGAGCTGAGGGCTGCCTCAGCCTCCAGGGAGCAGGAGTTCCAGGCCTTCCTTTCCAGGTACCATCTTGAAAGAAGGGCTTGTCTTTGCAGGGGGAGGCCCAGAGGGCGGGTGTGACCGGAAGGAGAGCTCCTCCGCCCCTGATTCCTGCACTGTCCTCCCTTGCCAGGAGCCAGTCTGCTGCGGACCAGCTGCTCATAGCCCCTGCCAACTCCCCTCTTCAGTACCCCCTGCAGGGTGTGGAGGTCCAGCCCCTCCGGAGCATCTTGGTGCCAGGTGGGGAGAATGGGCCTAGGAGATGACCTAAGCCACAGTGGGGGTGGCAGAGCTCAAGGTTGGCTGAGGAAGAATGAAGGAAGATTGGAATGGGAAGTGGGGGACTTCTGATGAAAGGGGGACTTGGGATCAGAAGGAGGCTCATGAGGTGGGAGGTGAGGACAGAAGGGCCTCTAGGGTTGTCAGGAATCGCAGAAGCCTGTCACTGGAGAGGTTTGGGGAAACAAATCTCTTCTTTGCTGACTGACCAAAGGTCAGGTGGATAAGTGGGGCAGGCCATAAAGAGCTATTGTTGATGGGAAGGAGTAAAAATCAGTTACTCTAGGCTGCGTGCCCACACGTGCCCTGCTGTGGCCTCAACAAAGGGGGATTGGTGAGAAGGTCCATGCTGTGTGTGGTGAAAGAGAGAAGAGAAAGGGAAGAAGAATTCAAGGCTGTCTGTGATTCTGACTCCCTCTCCTTCCTCCCAGGGCTGAGCCTGCAGGCAGCTTCTGGTCAGGAGCTTTACCAGGTAAGCGGAAATGAGGCTGGGAAGGCCAGATGGATGCTGGAGGGAAGATGCTGGAGGGAGACCCTGGCTGCCAAAGGAGGGATGGAGGAACCAGGGAGGCAAGAGGCAGGTCTGAGGTCTAACCCTGTACTCTCCAACCCCCCTCTCCCAGGTGAACCTGACTGCCTCCTTAGGCACCTGGGATGTGGCAGGGGAAGTGACTGGAGTGACTCTCACTGGAGAGGGGCAGCCAGATCTCACCCTCACCAGCCCAGGGCTGGACCAACTCAACCGGCAGCTTCAACTGGTCACTTATAGCAGCCGAAGCTACCAGGCAAACACAGCAGACACAGGTGGGAGGCCTGGGCAGAGGCAGGGGAAGGCTGGTTGAACAGAGAGCCCAGAAAGGCTGGAGCAGGCAAATGGCAGAGGGTGTGGGAGACACTCGGGCAATGGCCAGAGCTACCCAGTCACACAATGGGCATTTCAGCTAGGCCAGCAGGACCAGGGAGGGAGAGAAGGGGCCTTTGTTCATCTGGGGCCAGAGCAGGCCAAAGGGAAATTCAAGCTTTGGGTGTGTCCCCCCTTCAGGCCAACCGTGGGGGCCCCAGGAAGTGACCTGCCCCAGGAGCCAGAAGACTCGAGCTCTATTCCCAACCCATCACTTACTGGAGGGCAAGGGACTTTATCTCCCAGAGCTCCCATTTCTCCTCTAGCAAAAGAGGCACAACACAACCCTCCTGCTTCTCTCCAAGGCTTGCCACACCAAACCCGCTCCCACTTTGAGGCCCTTGCGCTTGCTGTTCCCTCTGCCTAGAATGCTCTTCCCCCAGATTTTTGCATGGCTGGCTCCTTCTTGTCATTTGGATCTCAGCTCAAATGTCTCCTCTTCACTATCACATTACTTGTTTTATTTTCTCTTCAATGCTTACCAGTATCAGAATTTTATTTACTTAGCCTGGAACAAGACTGACTAGGTTCCTATTTCAGTTTTGTTGCTTAAGAGTTGTATAAATGGAGACAAGTTACTTAACTTCTCTATGCCTTTTCCTGTAGTAGGAATCTACTTAATAGGGCTTGTGAAGATTAAATGAGTTCCTATATTTAAGGTAACTGAAAAAGTACCTGCCCATAGTAAATGCTCAATAAACGTTAGCTTTTCATTAAATCTCTTTTTTAAATTAAATCTTTTATTTTCTTTTCCCACCCATTAGAATGTTAGTGCCATGGAGGTAAAAACTTTGCATTCTTGTCCACCAGGCCCAGAAGGAGTAGGCACTTAAATATCGATTTACTGAAAAGGGACTGTTATCCCAGCCCTAAGGGCCATGACTTGTGTCCTTTCTTCCCAGTCCGGTTCTCCACGGAGGGACATGAGGCTGCTTTTACCATCCGCATAAGACACCCCCCCAACCCTCGGCTGTACCCATCTGGATCTCTACCCCAGGGAGGTGAGGCTGGTGTGCGCTAGGACCTAAATCCAGGTCTGGTGGGGAGAAGTTGGAAGAGGGAGGCCCTGGGAGAAGACGTCTTCCTGCTCCTCACTTCCCACTCTGGTTCTCTTCACCTAACCCTCCCCCTCACTCCCAGCCCAGTACAACATCAGCGCCCTGGTCACCATCGCTACTAAGACCTTCCTCCGTTACAATCGGCTACGGGCACTCATCGCCAGCATCCGCCGCTTCTACCCAACGGTCACCGTGGTCATCGCCGACGACAGCGACAAGCCAGAGAGCATAAGCGGCCCCCACATCGAGCACTATCTCATGCCTTTTGGCAAGGTGCGCAGCCAGCGAGGCTGAACCGCGCGCCACAGGGCGCGCCCTCAGTCTGAAGTCCCAGGACCACCTACGTGTAATTTCAGAATTACCGGGGTGCCTGTTAGGCATGGCAGTTCCTGGAACGTTAAACTCCGTGGGACAGGAATCGTGCCTGTCTTATTCGTACTGCATTCTTAGAATGTGCTGAGCACCTAGGGAGCACTCAATAAATAGGTGAATGAATGAATGAATGAATGGGTGCACGCATGAGTTAAACGCGTTCCAACACCTTCTCCCAGAACACTGACTCAGAACCCCTGGCAGTGGGAAACTGCACTTTTTAACCTAGCTCTGAGGCATTCGTGGGCACTGGACCGTTTAGAGGCGTCAGGAGAGAGGATGAAAGGTGGCAGAGGGGTTGTGTCCTATCTCTACAGACTCACTAACCATGTATACACTACCCCCAGGGCTGGTTCGCAGGCCGGAACTTGGCCGTATCCCAAGTAGCCACCAAGTACGTCCTGTGGGTGGACGATGACTTCGTCTTCACGGCGCGGACGCGGCTGGAGAGGCTGGTGGACGTGCTGGAGCGGACGCCGCTGGACCTGGTAGGGGAGGGCCTGCAGGACGTGGGGTGGGAGAAGGAGGGCCTCCAGCAGGCTGAGGCAGCGGCGGGGGAGACCCGGGCGGGAGCGGACGGCCCTGGGACGGACAGAGGACGATGCGGCGGAGCCTGGGGGACAGTCCGGGTCCTGCAGGGGTGGAGCGGAGGAGGACGGGGCAGGGGAACCGCCCTGGGGAGCGGGCACAGATCTAGCGCCCACCCCCCGACAGTCCCCGTCCCGCCTGGAGCCGTCCTCCCACTCCTCGCAGGTCGGCGGCGCGGTGCGCGAGATCTCCGGCTTCGCCACCACCTACCGGCAAATGCTGAGCGTGGAGCCTGGCGCGCCGGGCCGCGGGAACTGCCTCCGGCAAAGGCGCGGCTTCCACCACGAGCTCGTCGGCTTTCCAGGCTGCGTGGTCACGGACGGCGTGGTCAACTTCTTCCTGGCGCGCACCGACAAGGTGCGCGAGGTCGGTTTCGACCCGCGCCTCAGCCGCGTGGCGCATCTGGGTGAGTGGCGCCCCCTCCCGGTCCGGCCCGGCCCAGCAGGGACCCCGGGGTCGGGGCGGGGTGGGGGGCGCTGGGCGAGGCTCCAAAGGTACCGCTACTCCTACGCCCACCCCCCCACCTCCTCCCGTGGAGCCCACGGCTGGCACCCGGGGCCCTTGGGGGCAGTTCTGCGAAGATTTACCAAGATCTGCGCCTGGCAAGGGACAGAGCTCCCACCCTCCCGGGCCGCACACCATTTAAACCTCCACGCCCAGCACAGCCACTGGGTCCACCTTTAACTTCCCCACCACTGTCCCCGCCCCCTTTACTCCACTCCTAGCCGCTTCCCCTGGTTCAGACCACACTCCTGGAGCAGCCCATTCAGTATCTATTCTTTAGGTGTGTTTTGGGGAGGTGGGGAGGAGGGTAACATCAAAGCACAAGGTAAGTATGTTGACTCTATTTTACAGAAGAGCCCCAAGAATTAATTACTAGCCCAAGGCCTTCAGAAACCGGGTCCTTGCCTGTACACCCTCCACACACCCCAAATCTCAGTTCTCCCTTAAGGGTTGGCCTTCTGTAAGCTTCAGACCTTTCATTGTGTACTCCCTTACCCTCCTCCCCCCTCCTCCCCCAGAATTCTTCCTGGATGGGCTTGGTTCCCTTCGAGTGGGCTCCTGCTCAGACGTCGTTGTGGATCATGCATCTAAGCTGAAGCTGCCTTGGACATCAAGGGATGTGGGGGCAGAGACTTATGCCCGGTACCGTTACCCAGGATCACTGGATGAAAGTCAGGTGGCCAAACATCGCCTACTCTTCTTCAAACACCGGCTGCAGTGCATGACCTCAGAATGATGGCCTCTAAGGGCCTTCAAACTGTCAGGCTGGGCCTGCCTCCTTGTCCCTGCCAGGAATTTCTAGAAAATCCCAGGAATTCCTAGCAAATCCCACCACCCGGTGACCGCTCCACTGACTGTCCCTGATCCCCTTCAGAATCTGATCCCAAATAGGGGCTTGTCCTGGTGACACTCCTCCTTTCTGTGAGTGCCCAGGGTTAGGGACGTGATGGAGCCATAACTCGTCCCACAGCCAGTGCCAAGTCTTCCTCCCCACCTCCTTCTCATGGGGCAGGAAGTGGGGGGGGGTCACTTTCCAAGTGCCAAAGAGCCCATGGGGACTCTAAGAACTTAAAGTGGAAATACTCTCCTCTTATCTCCTTGGGACTGAGGGGGTGGGGAAGCCCCCCCCCCCCGACGTGTGTTCCCAGAGCTGTGCCCCTCTCCCTCATCTCTGGGCCCAGGACTCTGCACAGGCTCCAGCCCCAACCCCCTCCCCCACCCCATGGAGAGAACTGGTGACTCTGGAGCTGGGGTGAGGGCTGGTGAACACACAAGTGAAAGCCATTTTTAGTTGTGTCTGCAATGCTGTGGGCATGGAGAAAGGGGCACCAGGGGTCAGTGTGCGGACACCCAGGCTCATTTCATGAACCCCAGAGGCTCTCAGCTTTATTTTATTAGTTACATGAAGTAAGGGGACTCCAACACACACATATTGCTGGGGCCCTCCACACTCCAGATGACTGGGTCAGACCCACACTGTGCAAGTCTTTGGACCAGTAGGCTCCTGGAAAAGAGAGGGGAACATGTCAGGGACAGCTTAGGTACCGTCCTCCTCACTCAGCATTTGGCAGTCCTCCTCTGAGGGGCACACCACCCCACTTTGAAATCTTAGCTCCTCAGTTCCTCATGCAGAGCTGGGCACAGTCTCCCTGGCTTCGCCTTAAACTGACTCATCATTTCATCCCCCCTCCCTCCTCTAGGTTCCTTCTCAGTCCCCTGCCCAAAACCCTCAGCCTAGATCCTCAGCCACTGACTCACATGTGACCTGCTATAACCCAGCACCTCCTGGATTTCACTCCTGTTGCTACTGCCCCCTCACCAGTCTCTCCAGGGCATGAGCAGCTGCATCCTGGACACTGACAAACAGCTGTTCTGGGGTCACTCTGTCCAGGAGTCCTGCCTGGGTCAATGTCCCCAGCACCGAGGCTGTGTAGAGAGGGGGATCAGGTTCTTAGCTCTTAAATCCACACCATGTCCTTTTCCCTCCCCCAAGTGTCTGGTCATTCCCCAGGCTCCAGGTTCCTCCAGCCTCCACACCTCTCACCATTACACTGAGCCAGGAGAAGGTGGATCCCAGCATCTCGGCATCGGCTGGCCAGCTGTGGAGATGGGGCAGGGGGTCAAATCCGACGTCAGAGGGTATGCATGGGATACTAAGGGGCCTTTCTCTTCAACCTACCCTATCCCTCACCTGTAGCACTTCTCTGGCTCCAGCAGCATCTGCAAAGGCGATACCACTGCAGTCTAGGACCACCACTCTGACAGGCTCAGCAACTAGGATGCGAGAAGGCAGGGGTAGCCGGACGCCCCCGCAGGTCACGCCCAAGTCTCCCTCCTTGTCACCCCATCTCACCTGCAACAGGTGGGCTATCTGTCTTTGGAGCCCCCTGTAAGTAGAGAAGGGCAGTTACCGTCTCCAAGACGCAGGCATGAACGTGCGCCCCTTCAGAACACGCACCGGCCTCTCTAGCCCAGAGAAGCCACACTCCCCTCTGACCAGGTCTCTCACCTTGCATCCTTCTCCAAGCCCCAGGTGCCACTCCAGGCTGCGGCGAAACTGCCCACGGGTCCCAAAGTAGAGCGGTGACGGATAGCTCAGGATGCAGAGCCCCGGGACCTTGAGGAGCTAAGAGGGCAGAGGGTCAGAAAAACACCCGGGTCTAGTCTTCCCTTCCCTCTTCATCTGTAGCCCACCCACCTTGTGGCTTTCTCTGAGTGGCCTGTAGAGCTCCGTCCCCTCGGCAAGTCCAAGTGCCAGGCACTGCACCCTAGGCAGGAAGCTGGGGTCAGATTCCCAGCCTGGCCTGGCTGGAGAGTCACCCCAGGCACCTGTTCTCTCCCCACCGCTCTTCCCAACTCCTCTCATCTCTCTTCCCACCTCTGGGTGCGGCAGACCACAGTCATCATGGAGAAGACCACACCAATGGCCAGGCCCAGGTCCACACTCAGGATCACTACGGCCACCCATGTGACTATCCATACGGCCTGCAGGACAGCGACGGGAGTGAAATGCCAGGCCGTCACTGCCAGGGAAAGAGGTCCAGGGGTGGTGCCGGCCAAGGCAAATGATAGGGAGGGACGGCCCAGGAGGAGGTAGAAAGAATGACAGGAGGAAGGGACAGGACTGACCCGACAGGGGATATACACCAAAGGCAATGACCCCAGACCTTGCACCAGCTGGGGAGGTACACGTATTCAGGCCTGAAGGGGTTCAAACCCCACCCTCTACCTTGTGTCTGAGTAATGGGACTAGAAGGTATGCATGTTGAGGGGGGCAGAGTTGGGGGACTACAGAACTTAGGACCAGGACAATTAGCTCCAATCCAGGGCAGAGGCTGGGGATGCTGGGAAACGGGAGGGGGCAATCTGGGGTAATCCTGCCACTTCTCACGAAGTCCATGCGGCTGATGCGCCATAGCTGTGGAAGTTCCTGCATCTGGAAGAACATCTGGCGCATGCTGGAGATGTTGATGCAGGCCAGGACAGCCTTGGGGGAGAGGAGGCAAGCTGACTGCCCCAATGTCCTGGAATATAGCCACCCCTCCCAGCCACCGCCATACCTCCTCTGTTCCTTACCTTGGGCAGATAATAGAAGAAGGGCCCCAGCCATAGCAGCACTGAGAGAACGACTATGCAGGAGAAGAGGCCTGCCAGCTAGAAAGAAGGGGGGATGGAAGCCGAGAAGCAAGGGGACCTCATCCACCCCTGTGGGACAGCTGGCCACCCTGCCCACTCTGCCTCACCTTCCTTGGAAGTCTCCCTCCTCCCAAATCCCCTTCCATGAAGATATTCCTCAGTCTCCCACTCCCTCCTTGCTATTCTGCCCCTCACACCTACCTTTGCCCTCTCCCAATGAAATGCCTCTCCTTCTCCAGTCTCTTATCTAGATGTAGTTCAACTTCCTTATTTTTGTAGCCCGTGTCCATCTTAAAAGCCACTGTTGGATTACCCTAAAAGCAGGCTCACCACATTCTTAGGGGACCAGCAGAGTAGGAAACCAGAAATATTAGGGGGAGACTTTCATGTGTGATATTTCTTTTCAAAAGAAAATGTCCCCGTTGGCGGGGGAGGGGGGGCGCGGGAATCAGAAGTTTGTCTCTCAAATTTATTTTACAGTTCAGTTTTATTTTTATTTTGAGCTACATGTGGGGCACCGTAAACTTTGTCAGTGCTAAGGTCTTAAAGGAGCTTTGTTATCTTCCGTCTCTCCTATCAGAAACTCCCACCGCCTCACTCTGCCCAACAGACTCCTATCCTCCTCTGTACGGCTACCCTCTGGGGAGCCACCAATCCTCCACCTGTTTCTCCGCCACCACCCCAGCCTAGATATGCACCCCCCTTTCTCCTCACCCAAGGACCTGCTCTTACCTGTGTGTTCCCACCAGCATCCACGAGTAGGCTGGTGGTGGCCAGTGTGGCAGAGTTGGGAAAGCAGGAGAAGACAGAGGAGAGGAAGTTGGAGACCCCGTGGGCCAAGAGCTCCTGGAGGGACGCAGTGAGAGATGACGAGGAGAGAGACAAGGGCATGGGGGGAAGGGGGGATGTCAGATTAGGGGGGTGTCTCCCGAATGTATTGGGGTCCTCCGGCAGAGTCACACCTGGTTGGAGTCAATCGTGTAGCTATACTTGTCTGCATAGATGGAGGCCAGGGAGGCGGACACAGCAAAAGTGACCAGTGCCATGGGCAGCGAGTCGGCCAGAAGCCTGGGCAGTGCAGCCAGGTTGGGGAGGTGGGGCTGGGGGAATCTGGAGAGAGAGGGATCCAGGGTGAGGATGGGTTGGGTCTAAGAAGGATATGGGGAAGACAGAGGAGACAGGGCGGGGCGCGTCAAGAGGAAGTGTTGGGTGGGAGGAGTGGGAGAAGAGCAGTCTGGTGTCTTGATTCCCTTACCCTCCAGGCAGCAGGCCCACTATCTGGACGTTGTATCTTGTGTCCAGGGAAGAGGTGAAGCAGAGCACAGAGGCCAGAAGCACCTGGGAAAGAGCAAATCAGGGCGTGGCAGGAGATGGGCTTCCTGGCTGAGGCTGGAAAAAAGCTTCACAGGAGAGAGGATCCTAAGGCAGCTGTTAGGGGTTTGCAGAGGCCCAGCCCCTGGGGGCGCTGGAATGTGTTTGGGATGGGTGCCTGACAGCGCATTTAGAGTGGAGGGCGGTGGGGATGGGAAAGAGGAATGAGGTCTACCCAAGGTTATGGAAAGAGATGGACCGGAGGAAGGAAGAGGGGCTCCCAGGAGGGATCATAGATATCAGGAAGTATACTGAGCCATTCTAAGTAGGAGAGCTGGGCTATATCTAGGCATAGATGACGTGTGGTTGGAGATGCGAAACACTTATTTAGTTGGGGAGAGAGAGAAATGTAGTGGGCGTGGGAAGGGAGAGACACCGTGAACAGTGAAGGGCCGGGTGAGGGGAGAGATGTGAGTGGAATGTGCTGTGGCGGGCGACACCGCAAGGGAGCGCTGTAAGCAGGAAGAAGGCGTTCTAAGAGGTCTCGAAGAGGCTCCGTGCGAGAAATGGGACCGTGTGGGTGGGGAATTCCGGAGGGTCAAAATGTTCTGGGAGGAGGCCTGGAAGGGACACGGATGCGCAGGACTTCTCATCTGTAAGCTCGCTGCATTCCACGAGGGGGCGGCAGCGGCCAGCTCCTACGGGATGGGCAGGGTCTGTGCGGTGCAGGGGGCCCCCCGGACCCCGGAGCCATCCTCACCATGATGATTTCCCCTGGGATCGGGGTGGGTAGCTTGTCTCGGAATCTCACGTTCAGTTCTTTGACAGGCACGAGCAGCGCCAGGCTGAGTGCCGAGATGGTCAGTTCGGCCAGACTGCTCCGGGGCAGCGCGGTCAGCACGGCGGCCAGCGTCTGCGGGCAGGGGCGGTGAGCGACGGCCCGGTGCCAGGGTCGACTGCCCCCGGCGCGGACCCACCCGGCCGAGGCAAGGCCTCCCGGCTCCCATCAGGGCTTCCACCTCCGCAGCAGCGACCCTCATTCAGCCACGTGGCTCTAACCTTCCCACCGCCCCCGTCACCCTCTAGCCCTCCACTCGCCGTCCTTCCTTCCCTCCTTTTCCGGTTTCCCTCTTCCCAGGACCGCTAGAAGCCGATTCTCCGCTCTTCTCCGCCCCCACCTTGAAGAGAGCGAAGCAGCCAATCTGGCGCGGGAGGGGCAACCCTAAAAGGCTTGGCAGTTGGGACACGAGCACGTGCAGCGCGGCCCCGCTGGTCAGCGCTTTGACCACAGGCTCCGACAGAAAGGTGGACAGGACGCCGAGCTGCAGCGCGAACATGCCCAGCTGCAGGGGAGGAGATGCGCAGTCACTGCGGGAGCGGACCCGCCGGAGTGCAACCCTTCCGCCTACACCCACGCGGGACACTTGTCCCTCCCTCGCTCCTGGTCCAATTCCCCAGGGGCCCCCACGTGGATCCCCCAGGGGCCCCCACGTGGATCCCCCGGGATCCTCTCTCACCATCAGCGCCCCGCTCCCGAAGGCCAAGGCTGCAGCCGCCCCAACCCGCTGAGCGTCCAACTGTTCCCTCTCGATTCCACTCAGGTTACCCCCGAGGGGTTCAGGCACCAGCCGCTCCACGGCCGAGCCCGTCATGAGGCTGAGTACCGCGAAAGTTCCTAGGGCCGGGGTACAAACGCGGAGATCACCAGCTGTGGCGCCTGGGGCCCGGCGACCAACCAGGCTCGGCGCCCTCTGCCGGGCTTCAGTCGTCAGACCCCGCTCCCCCAGACGGCTGCTGCTCAGGTGAAGGCAGTGGGGCGGAGAGCCAGTGCAGCAGCCGGGAACCCGCGGCGAGGGAGGAGAGGAGGGCGGGGCCGCCGGCAAATACTGCCCCCTAGCGGCCTCGCGGCCTCCTCCTGCAGGCGCCCCGCGGACCGCCCGCTCCTTTAGGGGACCGCGCGCTCCTCTGGGGGACCGCGCAGCTCTTTCCCCCTCTTCCAAGTCCCGGAGATGTTCATGTAAACCAAATTTCATGGGGGAAGTAAAGTCCGAGGACACTCCCTTCTCTTTGCTCCCACTCAGCACCCCCCGCCCCCCACCCAACCAGAGCCTGGCCTAGGTCCGAGGTTCCTGTCAGGGTAACGGCAGAGGCGGAAGGGAAGCAGGGGAGGGGAAGAGGGGAATAAGAGCTAAGGAGCTCACAAGAACCGAAGCCTCAAACCCCTGTCCATTTTCACACCACAGAGAAGGAGAGGAGTCACCGGGTCACTCACCGGTGGACACGTGTCTCCCAGTACCCAACAAGGTGTAAATGAGGACGGGGAAGAAGGAAGTGTAGAGTCCGAACACTGGAGGCACAGAGGTCAGGAGGGCAAAAGCCATGCCTGGGGGAGAAGTGGAAGGAAAGATCTTCGGGATGTGTGTTGTGTGTAGGGGAGGGGGTGGCTGGGGGCAGGTGACCAGCCTCCAGAACGCCCCCCTCTCTACCCACACTCTTAGAGGTTGGCATGGAGACGCTAAATCATGCCACATGAGGGAACCGAGAGGTTAACAGGCCTCGGTGGGAGGTCGTGGGGCGGACAAGGTCACAGATCCGTGTCGGCCCAGTCAGGGGGGTGGGAGTGGGGGGCGGGGGGAAGCAGGTGTTGTGCCTCTCTCCAGTTCCATGACCCGGAACGTGTCCACGACTTCTCAAAGGATTGCGCAAATGAGGGCAGCTGGGGGTAGGGTATGCTGCTGATGCGGCTCGGTAGTCCTTACCCAGAACTTGGTCTCAGATCCTGTCTCCGAACCCTCAGCCACACCACCCATCCTCTCGCTCCCGGGTTCCCAGCCCTTGCGCCTTCCAGACGCCCTCCAGAGCTTCGGCCCCAGACAGGCAAGTGTTGGGGCCGCTCACCCTGGGGCACGTGCACGATGCCCACGGTCACTCCGGCCACGGCATCCCCAAGCAGCCAGGCCCGCCAGCGGTAGTGGGGCAGCCAACGCAGCGGGGGCAGCCGCGCCAGCAGCAGGCGCCACGCCCCCGGTCCGGAGCCAGCGCGGGCCCGCCGCCTCCACCGTCTGCACAGGCGCGACAAGCGGGGCTCGGCGAGGAGCTCCGGCTCCTGCTCTGCGTCTCCGAAGAGCTGCTGGAACCGAGCCTCGGTGAGCGGTTCCCTGAACTTGGCGCCCAGAGGGAACTTAAGGTCGGAGGCCTCTCCCAGGCCTGGGCAGGTCCTGGCGCCTGGTAGCCCACTCATTTTGCCCTTGGCCACCTCCAACCCCGCCTAGTCTTAAATACCCCTCCACCCGCTAGCCCTGAGTCCCGCCTCCGTGAAGCAGGGCCCAATCCGGCCCCGGAGGGCGCCCTCTCATGGGGGACCTTCAAGGGCCCGGGGAAAGCAAAGGCTTGGGGAGAGGGCGTCTCTAGTTTGGCGTTTCCTGAGACATCCTTGGCGGGGTCGCTCGCTCTGGAGCCTGCTGGGGTGGGGCGAGGGTGGGGGAAGGGGGAGGGTGTGTGGAAAGGTGTAGGGACAAGAGACAGAGCGCACTCTCAACACCCAACACCCACTTTTTACCACTCCTCAGCCTTTTGACTCTGGCCTCCTGGCTGCGGGCTCTTTCCCCATTGGCCCTTTGGGAGGAGATAGCCGGCTCCTCCAGAGTGACCCATCATTCCCAGAGCCTCTGCGTTCTCCCCAAGAAGATTCGGCGTGCCCCCCAACACACACGCCTCTCCCCCAGACCCAAATCCTCATGGGGTATACAGCTTGTCCTAAGAGATGCAAGAGTTGGCAGAGCAGTCTCACAGCCTGCCAAGATGGGGCTCAGCTTCAGTATGGGACAGGGATAACAGAGAACCACCACCCACACCTCTACTGGGGGAGCTGGGCCTCAATTCCCAGTTCAGGGCTTCAGAGGAAATACTGAACTGATCGCAAATTTTGATTTTTACTTCTTAGAAGCCAAAAAAACTTGAAGTGCCATTTATTACATTCAAGTGCTATTTACAAAGTTGGCACTCCAAAACACATTTGTAGTTAAATTAAGTTCAAAAGGGTCATGCACCCAGCTCATGTACCTCTGTGGTCCCTCAAGAGATACAAAGGTTCTGGGATCCAGAATCCTGCTATTTTCCCCTTCCCCTCCTCCATTTACAAGAATACTTGGCATCCCTCCCCATCACCCTCTGGTCCCCAGTCCCTGACCCCAAAGCCCTGGGGGTGGGGTACAGTGAGGGTGGGTCTCCCCTCTTCAATTCCTCCTATTGTTCCCCAGAAGTCTTATCTGGGCTGTACGTCCTGTCCCCCCCTTAGAGGTCCCTCCCCCCATTGTCGGCCAGAGGGACCTCAGGCCCACAGGGAGGCTCCAGCTCCTCCTAACCATCCCACCCCAGCAGCCTATTGTCTGCTGAGGAAGCCCAGGTACACGTGACCAAGCCCAGGGGACGAATGGACACAGTGGACACACCGATGCCCAAGGACCCAGGACAGGGCATCTGGATATGGATCTCTGCATGTTTGGTTTTCTCCGTCCCAGGGGCTATCCCAGAAGTTGGGAGGAATGAAGACCCCTTTGGGCTGTCCACTCTTGGGTCTGTGGCTTGAAGAAGAATCCCTTCCTGCTCACTACAGATACGCCTTGTGACCTCGCAGACGGCAAAAAGAAGCAGAACCCAGAGCCAAAAAGGGCCACAGGCCCCAGCATCCTCTCCACCTCCCCATTCTCCCTCAGCTGAGCATGGAGGCCTCAGAAGGAAAGGTACTTGGGCGTTTAGTGCTTTAGAATCTGGGTGCTGGGGGGATGGTGGGAAGTCACACTACACTGGGCTTTCCAGTGGGGTCTAAAATGGAGGCCAGATGGGAGAGAAGGCAGGCTGGGAAAGGGGAGGATATATCACGGATCTAGGGTTTTCCAAGTTCCAGGTCTGGACTGCGAGATGCCGCAACTGCAGGTGAGGGACACAGACAGCGACACCCTGTGTCCTCTTGTCACCAGACCATCTGCAGGCCAGTGGATTTCTCCCCATCGCCTCACCCCACTTCCCCTTCCCTCTGCCAGTACAACAGCCTTAGTGATATCACAAAACCTTTAATCTCAGAAAACTGAAAAAAAAAAATCAAAATCAAAACCAATCATTTTTATCTGGCCCCTGCCCCAGCCCTCCCACCCACCTACATATCCTCCTTTTGGGGGGACCTGTGATGCATGCGTAGGGGTGGGAGCTGAAGGAACCTGTGTTCCTTAAGCAGAAAGAAGTCCTTCTGAGTCTAGGAATCCTCCTCTAAGTCAACACCACTCCCAGCCTTGCCACCGCCCCCCCCCCCCCCCCGCCAGACACATGAAGAAGGAATTCCGAGGTGGTGTCAGAAGGATTGCCCTGAAGTTCCTCGGGAAATGGGGTGGCTGGGTCAGCACCACCCCAGGCCTTCACCACTTAGAGCTCATCTTCATCCAGCTTGGCAAGTCTGGCTCGGCAGGGAGGGGTGTTTGGAATTGGTGGAGCTGGGGGAGACTCACGAGGAGCTCGGGGGATGTCACTGAGGGCCTGAAGAAAGACTCAAGTTAGAGGAGAAAAAAAAGTCCCGGAATCCACCCTCACCCCTTTCTTTTCAGTGTATGCCCCTAGCTAAGCCACCTCCTCTTGCTAGACATCTTAGATCATCTAAGATGGTCAGCTTCTCCCAGGGTTAAACTGGAAGGCGGAAGGTAAGAGTAGGAAGTAGGAAGGGGCAGACAAAAGGTGGGTGGTAGAAAAAGGGAATGATACAGGGGAGGAGGATTTAGGGATCCCAGAATAAGAGAGGCCCTCCCCAGTCTGCTCCCATAACAGGGGAACTCCTTTCCTCATACCTGTGTGTCCAGGGGCAGGGGGGCTCTGGCCACCTCCCCTTTGGGCAACAGCAGCAGGGAGGGGAGAGAGCCATTGATGGGTGCATGTGTGCTGACCTGGGCCCGGTCTCCAGGCCGAATTCTCCCAGGACTCCCCACCCCAAGCCCTCCTGGCCGCCCCAGGCTATTGGTCTGGCTCTCTCGTCTCTGATACTCAATGGGTGACTGCAATGCTGGGGCAAAGAGAGGAACGGAAGGAGGGTTACAACAGATTCTTTCCCTAAGGGCTCTGCCCAGATCATCCTCCCACTTTGCCCTCCTCCCACGAACTGTCAGCCATTGTAAATCGCGGGGGAGATGGGGAGAAGCTGGGGTCAAGAGGGCAGGGGTTGGAGACTGGGCAGTGAGGGATTCAGCAGGTCAAAGGGCTGAAAGAGCATGTCAGGGAGGGAAGGGTGAGAGCTTCACCATTGAGAAAGTCTCGCTGGCTTTCCAGGATCTGAGCCACTTGCTTGATCCAGGCCTGACTCACTGCAGGGTCTGCAGTCTGCAGGACATAGCGCTGGATCCCACCCTCTGGCCCTCTGGAGGTCAGTGCAAAGCGGCAAGGGTCACCTTGGAGGTTCCCCTCCAGTCCCAGGCAGCTCACCTGGATTGGCAAATAGGAGAGAGCCCCCAGATTCTTTAGGCCCTCTCTGGTTCCTGTCCCCTCCAACAAATCCAAGAGCCAGACATTCCCTCAGAGGCCTCACCCCATCCCAGCCAGACCCCTCCCTGCACCCTCCTCCCCACCTTGATGCTGCTCTTGTACACATATCCAGCCTGGGAGCCTCCTCGGACTCCTCCTCCCAGGGCCTCACTGAAGATGACAATTTGCTCGAAGAGGAAGACACGTCTCTCTCGACCCCGGGAGGCCAGCAGCCCCCCAGCTTCAGGCTCTGTGACCCAGAATGTGTCCTGGCCCAAGAGCTTCCCCTGAGCAGTGAGTTTGCCCTAGAACCAAAGGGTAGTGATTTTGAGAAAAAAAAGCAAGGAGAGAAAAGGGACATTCTCTGCTCCTCCCTCCTTCCCCTGATGCTCCCAACCAACCATGGGGTCAGTCCCAGGGGAGGGACAGTTCCCCATGAGGACCTCCCGAGTGCTCAGACTGGGGCCAAAGAGCATTGGGCCTCCAATTTCCTGTTCTAGCCCCATACCTCAAACCCCCGAAGTCTCCCCAGGGTCATCATGTCATTGCAGCGCTTGGGTACAAAGCACATGACCTCCACAGCGTGCTGGGTCGCAGGTGAAGAGAGGAGCATTGTCATTGTCGAGAAAGAGCCTCTTCTGACCATGTTTCAACTTTCAACCAGCCTCCCCGTAAAAACCAGACAGCTCAACACCACCCAAGGAGCAGGGGGTGGGGGAGGGGGGAAACCAGGAGACCAAAAAAATAAGAGGTATGTGGTATGTGTCCTAGCAGATTTGGGAGTCCTCACCTCCAGCTCTTCAGTATCCATCCCAGCTCTACTATAATATTTGAGAAAATCCTAAGATGTAGAAAAGAAATGCTCAGGGAGGTCTTGAGGACACCCTCAGAAACTCTCACATCCTCCCCCTGAGGACACAGGTGAGGATGCCCAGGAAGTCTGGGGGGAGCTTCAGGAACCCTGGGGAGATGAATGAGAAAAGGGCTGTCCCAGCCAGCGGAACCCCCAGGGAACAGATGGTCCTGACCTTGAGCAGCAGCTGGTATTTCATGATCCTCTGCACTGGTTTGATGAGGAGGTCGTTGAGCTGTAGGCGGTGCCCTAGCTGCTGCCGGAGTTCCTGAGGACAGGAATGTGGTTATGCAGCCTGGAGAGCCTGATGATTCTGTCCCCCTTCCCCCAAGGTACCTCAGCCACTGACCTCAAAGTAGCTGTCCCCAAATTCTGACACCACGTGCTCTGACTTGGGCTTGTTCTGACAGTACACCACGTACATATGCAGCCGGCGCTCCTAACAGGGGTAAAGGTTAAGGAGCGCAGGACTGGTGAGGAGAGAGAACACCTCTCTCGGGAGCCCGGACCCACTCCCAAGTCCCGCCCCTCCAGGGCCACCCTCTTAAGCCTCACGTGTTTGATGAATAGCTGAGCCAGCCAATCAGGATCCTTCAAGCACCGCCGTAGCTCCTGCAGGAAATAGCTGGAGGGGTTGGCAGGGAAAAGGCAGGTCAAATACCCCCACCCCACACAACTGAGAGCTGTCTACCCTGGTTGTGATCAAGCTGCTCCAAACGTTCCTCAGGCAACAATGGGCCCCTGGCTAGGTTACAGAGAAAACGAGACATACGCCCTTCCCCCTCACTCTCTTGGGGATCCTCCACTCACTCGCGATGCCACTCATAGATTTGCTGGATGTTCCCAAACACAATCCTGTCACGGCCTCGAAGACTCTCTGGGACCCCCTGAGCAGCCATGGTGGCCATGTAACCCTGCAGGAAGATTGGGGCGGGAGCATGAGTGTGGGGGCCCAGCCTTGGTGGGGAAAACCCCCTCCCCCAAGAAGTCCAGCATGTAGGGGGTACCGGAAGGTGGGACAGAGGAGCACTAAGGCATCTCCTAAAATTAGCCTTGAGCAGAGGGAAAGGGCTGGGCTGGGGCTGGGAAGAGAAAAGGGCACTACCTCCACAATCTGCCCCAAGTCGTCCACATACATTTTCTCTGTCTCTACCAGTTCACTCAAGACATACCTGGGAAGAGAGCAGGAGTGCACATCCTTGGTTTAGCCACTTCCTCCCTCCTGGACTAGAAGCCCCTTCATTACCACAGCCAACCTCAGAGGAAATTCCAAGTATTAAATCTAAAATGTGAGGGACAGTTCTCTGGAAGTTGCACAATGGGTGGGGGGGCAGAGGGGAGGGGGTGTGTGGGAACACTTACATACTCCTTTCCAGAGCCTTCCTCTTCTGTTCCTCCTCACTCTCAGGGGCTTGGGACAGAGTCTCCTCCTCAGGTGGCTGGAAGGAAAGAACATCCTAGAGTAAGTAAACAGATGCTTTTGGGGAAGCCATGCAGACCCATTTCTTCATACCTGTGTCTTATCTCCAGGGCCCTCCAACAATGTGGTCAGCAGGGTGAGTTCTGGCAGCTCCTCTCCTGTGGCTAGAGCTGGTTCCAGCATCCAGTTCTGGGAGCCAGAAGTCATGTGTCAGAGGTCATGGACAGTAGCTATGTCACCCCAGTGGCCAATGGCCCCCAACCTGCCCTCTCTCCCAGTGTCCTTCATGGATGTCCTACATGTTTTTGTGGTGCTCCCTGCTCACCTCATATGGTCCAGCCTGGCCACCGTCTGCCTCAGTTTCCACACTGAGACAATGTTTGGAATGATCCAACCATCTTCTCAGGCCACTGACTGGCCCTGGGGGGCCCGGGGAACAGGGGCCAGAGCTGAGGCCAGAGCTGGGGCCAGAGGGGGCAGCCAGACCCGAAGCAGCTGAAGCTGAGATACTCCCCTCACTGCCAGCAATGGAATAGGATTCTAATGGGGAGCAGGGGGAGAAAAGGGGCCATAGATATTATTCCAGCTCTAGTTTCAGGGTCCCTAGGGAGCTCCCAGAGGCCCTTCTTCATGATGCTGAGCCCTCCCCCAGGGCCTACTCTCTTGCCATCCTCATTTGAGTTGGCCAGGATAGAAAATTTCCCCTGGGCACCCTTGGGAGGAAGGACAGTAAACACCTGGGCTCCCAAGACCTGGAACCTCCAGTTATATGTGGAGGCTCCCCCATATCCTGAGTATGCCATAGATATGTAGGGGCAGCCATCTGGGGAGACACTGGAAGCTGGGGGTGGCCATCTGCTCTCCTACAAGCCGCCCCCTTCCAATGGGCACAGACCATTCCCTGAGAAGGTGAGGGGGGAGAGCTAAAAGCCCATCTGCCACCCCCAGACCCTTCCTGCACCAATTGCAGTAATCACTATAAAAAGAAAAGACGTCTGCAGCCCATCTCCCCAACACATACACAAACCCAATTGCGGGGTGGGGGGAGGCAAGTGAGGAGAGCTCATTAGGGTTATCTTTGCCCCGGGCTCAGGAACAGAGGATCCGAGATTTGTCATAAAGCCCCTGGTAGACTGTCATCCTCATTCCTCCATCCCTCTGTCCCTCTTCAGATCTGAAGTAGATTCTCAGCGAAAGGATTTAAGGAAGATCCAGTTCTAGGCCCAGGGGGATTGTGGATGAGTTTTTCTCATACCCAGTTGACTACAGGACAGAGAGAAGAGTTTCCTGCCCCTTCCCCAATTTCCTTAACTTGACTGATTACAAATTTGGAGGCAGATGGGATCTTGGAGATCTACTAAGTCACTTCCCTGGAACACAGGTACAAGTCTCCAGCCTCTAAATCCCTAGGGCCAGGTCAGTCTGATGCCCTGAACCCTCAGCCCGCCCCCCACTCAACGCCGGGCCCTTGCGACCTCGCACTCACCACGACCCCCCCGGGCGAAGCAGCAGCCGCATTTTGCCAGCACTTTTCGGATCACGTGGGGACAGGCACAGCGACCCCCCTTGTGCACCCCCCGCATGACGCCCGGGCCCCCCCGCACCCCCCACCCGGGCCGGCCATGCAGGGGGAATCACGGGGGGCGGGGCGGGGACGGCGCAGGGCGCACACCCCCCCTCCCTCCTACCCCGCTCCAGGCTGGGGGAGGGGGGGAGGGAGGGAACAGGGAGGGGGCGTCCAGGGGTAGGCGGAAGTCTGGTCTGGGGGAGGGCTGGGGGCTCTGCAGAGCCGGCGGCGCGAGGCCGGGCACCCGAGCTGGGCGGGGAGGGTTTCCGGAACCCAGTCGGTGCGGGGCCCAGGGTCCAGATGTCCAGCGGGGCGGGGAGGGATGGTGGGGGAATCTGGGCCGGGATGCGGCAGCCTCTCCAGCTCCGTCTCCGGCCTCTCGGGTTTGGGGTGGTTCTAGGCCTGGGCAGGGAGGAGGCGGGGACCGACTCCCCGAGTCACTGGCGCTGCGCGGGTCCCGGCCGAACGGCGAGCCGAATAACAGGCCCCGCCGCTGTGCCGCCGCGGGGAGGGGCCTCTGCGGCCCAGCTCCGCCCTCTCCCTCCGGTTTCCCCTCTTCAGCCTGTGCCCGGCTCCAGCCCCAATCCCCCTCCCCCAGGCACCACCACGTTCCCACTCCACGTCCCCACCGCCTCCGCCTCTCCTCTCCAGCCTCGGCTCCCCGCCCCGGGTTCCCCTCCCTCCTGCCTCTCGGGCTCCCGACTGCGGAGCGCAGGGGTCGGGGGTAAGCCGGGCGGCGGGGTCTGCCCAGGTCGCCCCTCCGCCTCTGAGGTGGAGAAGGGTGCGGATGGATGAGCCTGGGCCTGTGTGAAGATGTCCTGGGGGCTGGGACTGTCCCTAGCCGCTCAGGGGTAGACAAGCCCCCTCCCTTTCGGGGATGCGTGAATGGGGAGCTTTGTGGGGAACGCAGCCCAGGTGCCGCCCTCTCTCCAGACCCTTCTTTCCTCCAGGCCCCAGGACTCCAGCTGAGGCTAATCACCAATTAAGGCGAAGTCCTGGAGGCAGGGCTGGCGAGGGGCCAGGGGTGGGGCGCGGGGACACTCTGCCTGCGGGGGCTCGGGACCGGCTGATGTGGGGGACGCACAGCGGACTAGAGGGCGAGAAGCGTGGAGGTCTTGGCAATTAAATGGGTCCCATGCAGATTAGATGCAAACCTTTATGCTAATAAGAGCAGCATTATTTGAATTCGCCACTTTGCGCAGGACGGCAAACTGTGCCCCACCCCAGCCCCAGCTTCTTACCGAGCAGCGGAGCCCAGGCGGGGACCTCACGTTCGCGCTCCCCTTTCTGATCCCCCTCGGTACAGTCAGACTCTGTCTCGGTCCCTCCTGGCCCTAGGGGACTTCTCTTCGGGGGCTGTGGAGAAAGACGAGGGGTAAGGAAACCGCCCTCCACGCCCAGCCTTGACCTCCCGCTTCTCCTTGGTCCTCCTGTCAAATCCACATTGTTGTAAAAGGGTCGGTTAGGCTGGGTTGGAGGGAGCGGTTCACCCAGACCAGGGCCCTGGCCCTCTTTTGGATCTCATGGATTCCTGCGACTGCCCTGCAGAATTCCTGTTTGCGGGTAAATTGAGTTGTGGGGTGCAGACCTCCTGGAGCCCCCTAAAGATTCCCGACCCCACCGTGGTCCCCTTTCTTACCCCCTCCTGCCCGGGAAGGGCGCATGCGCGCAGCATGCCCCCCATGACCCCCAGTATCCGGTCAGTGCGGCCAGGGGCGGGGCGGTCAGGGGGCTTCATGCTGGACCCCTACCCTGCTCCAAGTTTCAGGGCCGAGGGGGCACGGAAGCTGGGGGGCTCTAGGCCTGCGCGCGTCCGGGGAGTTGCTGCTGTGGAATCCGCCCCCCTGCCCGGCTCCGCCCCCACTCCCACCCCAGCCAAACTTCTCAAAGGGCTAGGGTTGTTGCTTTCTCTACAACCGAAGTTCAACAACAAACAAACCCCTCTTAATCCCGATTCCGTCGTGGACGCGTCAGGAGCCCACTAAATACGTGCCTTTTCCCCAGGCGCTCTGCAGGCAGAGACTGGGGAGACACACAGGGATTTCCCCGATCACCACCCCCTTCCCCTCCTCAGCAGGTTCCGCTCCCCACCCCACCCCCACCCTGGTCCACAGAACAGAACGGGTGTGGCATAGAGTTGCATATTTTACTTTATTTTTATTAAATTAAAAGCTACAGTCTGGCGGCGATTCCAGAACAGGGTAAGGAGGCTCCTTATAGGGGGCAGAGCGGGAGACAGACTGACAGAGACGGAGACACGCGAGAGAAAGGACAAGGTTAAGGTAGAAGGGGGACTGTTTCTGAAGAACACACAAGGCCGGCTCCTTGGGGGCTCACCTCAGCCCCATGCCCCCTCCCCCACACCGAAGTTCATCAGTGGAGCAGTTTGTGGGGGCAGGGGGCTCAAGAGAACCTCCTTCCCCACCCAGGTCCTTTCTCAGCTTAGTCATTGGAGCACAGCACATACCAGAAAAAGCCAAGGGCAGTGGAGGGGGTAGGGAGATTGGGAGTATGTACAGGGGGAGGAGGGGAGCAGAGCCTGGAAGATCCCTCTGCCAGAAGGGAGTGGCTCACACTGCACTGAAGCACTCGCCTGTAGGGGGGACAGGGGAAGGGACTGCCCCCTCCCTCTCTGAACTCCTTCCCCAGTCAGACTGGTCCCCTATTCGTATGGTGTGGGGGGCAGAGGGAGAGAGGAGAACAGAGGCTTCCGCTGGGTCCTATGGAGAAAGGCAAGGGCTTGGCAAAGGGGATGGCCTTCAGTCATCTGTGATACCCTTGGCTCTCAGCTCTTCTTGCACCCGGGTCAGGTAGGTGGGGTCTGGGTACCCAAACCTGGGAGCAAAGAGAAATGAAGGTCAGGATTAGCTGTTGCAGCTTACTCATATTAGCCTCATGTTCACCCTCATTCTGGGTGCCCCAGTCCAGCCCCTCCCCACCTCCCCTAAGGATATCCAAACCCGAGGTAACTTAGCCCAATTCTGCTTAGTTTTGTAGGTGAAGCTGGGCATACTGGACCAGGTTGGATGTAGAGAAACTGGCATGGAAGAGATGGTTGAATAGGTTGGGGGTGGTCCTCTCCAGTTAGGAGGCTCCCAGCAGGAGAGGGGATTAATGTCATTCCCTCGCTGGAAATGGAGAGAAGGGGAGGGGCCAAGGGAAAGGAAATGAAGAAGGGTCGCACAGCTGGGGTCCCCCTGTGCAGCTGGTCTTGTGGTGGATGTCGTTCCAGGTGATGACATTCGGTCTCCCTGTGGTCATGGACGTGCCGATAGTGAAGGTGAGTCGCTGGTCAAATGCCTTGCGGAACAGGGTCAGCACCTTGTTGCCCTCAGGGCAGTCCGGGAGGTAGGCCACCCGGGTGGTGCCAGGATAGCGAACTCCTGGGTTTGGGTGTTCAGCCTGGGAGGGAGGGGAGGCAGACAGGACAGTGAGCAGCTGGGCGTCTGAAGGCCCACCATGCCACCAGAGGGTCATCCTGGCCGGCTGTCTGTGCACCCCCAGCTAATGCTGACAGGGCAGCAACAGGCTGACAGCCTTTCAAGGAAGGAGAGACTTCCTTGAAAGGTTTGGACAGCAGGAGCCTGTTTTTGGACAAAATCCTTACTATTAAAGAAGTTCTTTCTGCTGCCTGGATCCCTCAAAGTCTCAGTTCAGCGACGAGTGGATTCTCAAAAGTGATGGGAAGTAGCCAGTCCTTACTCACCAGATAACTCAGCAGAAATGTGAAGACTGAGAATAAGCTATCTTTCAGCCTTCCCTTCTCCACCTGAGAACGCTCCCAAGCTTCTTTGCCTGCCTGACCTGTTCCATTTGCCCATTACTCTTCTTCAGAGCTGCGCCGGCCCTCTGCAAACCAGGACTGAGAATTACTCTTGCTTGGTCAAGCAGGAAGAGACCTCTAGGCTCCTGACCGCTCCTGTTTTAACCTTCCACTGTCTCATCAATTGGGAACAAAGTAATACTCAGTGCCCTGTGAGGAGGGTCAGCCCCCTTCCTGCTGCGCCCGCCTGCACCTGAGCCACCATCTCCACAGAATTCACCCCTGCCAAGAATAGGTGTCGACATCCAAGTTCATCAAGGAAATAGTATTCAATTCCTTTCTCTCATACCTGATTTTCATGTGTGCAGAAGAGAAGAGGGGTCGTGGGACAGAAAAGCTGGGCCTGAAGGGGACCTCCTAGCTCCGGGGCACTGAGTGGGAAGGCATACTGGGAGACAGCAAGACTACATCACATCTAACAAATACACTCCCCTCCACCAGTTTTCCTAGGTCAGAGAACACGCTTGGGGAAAACCAAAATGGGGAAAACCAAAGGGCAAAGGCAGGCCATAGGTCTTCTTACCCCCTGGACACCGGGCGGGAAGACGTACTGGATGACGATGGTGCCATACTTCTCATAGCTGGGCAGTAAGAGTGTGGCGTCCTTAGAGACGAGCATCCGCCCATTCTGGGGCTGGTTGCCCACCAGCTGCCCATAGAAGCGGCCACACATGGGACAGGCCTTTTTCACCTGCAGGGCCCGGGTGATGCAGCCCTCGCAGAATGAGTGCCGGCACTTCTCCAATGTCTTGGCGTTCTGGATCTCCCCCAGACAGATGGGGCAGGTGCTCTCCTGTTCTTCGGCCTCCTCCCGAAGGCGGGGAGGAAGGGGAGGGGGGAGGGGAGGGGGAGGAGGAGGGAGCCCCCGAGCCCCTGGGGGCAGAAGCGGGGCTGCTCGCAAAGGGGGAGGGGGGGGCCCTGGACGGTGTAGCTCAGGGTGCTCCCCGCCACCCCCCAAAGCCAGGCAGCCCATAAGCTCGCCCTGCCTCTGAGCTTTCTTCAGCTCTTTCTCAGCCTCTTTTAGCAGCCCCTTGAGAGCCTTCCGGGCCAGGTAGAGCCCATTGGGAGGGGCCGGGGGAGGGCCCTGTGGGGAAAGCTGGAGGACATAGATGTCAGAAGTCTCGCCATCTATGAGGATGGACACACGGTGCTCCTCCCGAAGCCGGGCCAGCCGGGCTGGGGTCTCCTTGCTCAGGAAGTCCCACACAGGCTTGGAGACAGTCACTTTGTTCTTGCAGGTGCCTCCACAGGCTGCCATTCTGGACAGGACGAACGACACTGCCCCCAGGGTGAAAGGGACTCAGGGTGGGGGGTCCCCGTTTGACAAAATCAGTGCCTCCTACTTCAGGTTCCTCTCCAACCCTATATTGCCTCTACTATCTCAAAGTCCAACCCCCAACTCCTCCCCCAAGTTCATTTTCTGTCTCCTCTTATCTTTCAAACCCCAGCACCCACTGAAGAGCAAGAAAGTTTCTCTACTTTTATTATCATCATCTGAGCTAAGCACAGTCTTGGTTCTCTTTATACTCCTCCCAAGATCACAGAAACAATCTCACCCTCCTCCCTCTGGGTGAAAACTGGCTTCTTTAAAGGGGAGGGAGACTTTGTGCTCACTTTGATCCTGAAGAGCTTAGAATTGGCATGCAGGCTCTCTCTCGCTGTCCCTGCTCCCTACTTGTAGGTTGTGTGACCTGGTGGGTGGAAAGGAAAAGGAAGGAAAGTGAGAAACCCCGTACCCCCTTCCCACATGCGCCAACACAGCAGCCCGTGTAACAGAAGACTGGGAACCTGGGTGTAAGTCACTGGGAATGGGATTACTTGGCACATGGAATGGAGGAAACCAATTTAAAGGCGAAGCTGAGTTTCCCTTGGGAGGCAGATACCTGGGAAGCCCATGGACAATGAGAGCAGCAGAAATCCCTCTATTTCCACACTCAGCTGACCAGGACTAGGGGGAAGGGGGAGAGTAGAGAGTAAAGGGTTATGATGACAAATGTTACCACACCCCCCTCACCCCACTCCACCAGCAGCCCAGAAACCACACAAAAACTCCTCTTCCATTTCCTCTCCTCTTCTGCAGAACTGCATCCCCAGCCTCTCCCAAGTTGCTAAAGATGGAACTTCAACATGCTAACTTTCCTCTTTTCTTCCCCAGCTCTGAGGCTCTCAAGAAAGCCTAGGGCACAAATAAGAGAGGTCAGGAAGGGAAAAGCCCACACAGATGGAGGTCTTTCTTGCCATCTCCCTCAGATCACATGGGTAAGAATATTTCCTATGCTCCCCAACTCCTCACCCTGCCCCGTATTCCCAAATAATTCAGTCCCTATCGCTAGGGAGCCTTCTTTGAGAGCTAACCCAGTCCCTTCTGCTGAAGTCTGTTTGGAATGCCAACAAAGTGGCAACAGTCCCTAAATAACAAAGTTCTTACTGTCACCTTTTAAACACTCCCCCCCGCCCCGCCCCGCACTGGAGCAGTAAGCCTGTCAGCAACCCAGTCTGCATTTAGGGAGGGGTGGGGCTCAGCCGAGGCTCAGCTGGAGGAGACTTAGGTTTCCCCTGAGTCTTACCATGTTCAGCTACAGAGCTGTCCCTACAACACCTCCAAATGTAGCTCAAATAGAAAGAGGGGCCATTAGTGTGACCTCAATTCCTTGACTGATCCAAAGGGGAGCGGCTCTCTGTCTGTGCCTCCATCATAGTCCCCTCAAGACCAGATGCACCTCGAGATTCAGAAAGTGAAACCGAAATCCTAGAACCTCAGCTCATTCTGTCTATCCAAGGTGGAACACCCCCCTCTCCATCAGAGGGAACCCAGGACCTAGATGTCCTTAGCTCCAAGTCCTGCTGGCACAGAAAAGGGAGGCGGGGCCATAGCTTATGTTGGGTCTCTGATTCCTCTGGGGCAACCCAGGCCGGACACAGGGCCAGTCCCTCCCACCAGACGGAGGCCAGACAGGGGCAGCGGGGGAAGGGCGAGGGTCCCTGGGGGCACCAACTGAGGCAGCCCCACCCCTCCCCCATGACCTCCTGCAAGATCCAGGACCAATCCCCACGTCCCCCTCTCGCCGGAGCCCCCAGAGCCCCACTACTGGGTGGGGGTGCATGTCGGCCCGATCGCGGTTCCCCAGAACCCCCAAATGGAGGCCAAGGCTGGAGGATGATAGGAAGAGGATCGGCCAGGCGTGGAGGGGGCCCCCGGCGCCGCGCGCTGGTAAGGAGGCAGAGGAGGGGGCGCAGGGGGGGCAGGTAGGGCGCGCGGGGGTTGCGAGCGGGGTCCGGGGGGCGCGCGGTGGGTGTGGGGGGCGCCGGGCTCACCTACCTTCCGTCAGCGCCGCCATTGCCGGTCACATGACTGAGGCTGTTGCTGGGATGACGGTCTGGGCCTTAGCAACAAGGGGGGGGAGACCCCGAGAAGGTGGGGGGGAGTTTGCAGAGGGGGTGCAGACTGGAAGGGTAGGAGGGAGGACGGCACCCGCTTCCCCCGTACAGGTGATAATCACCGTTTCCTTTGACCCCCTTCCATCCACGAGCCCCTGCCCTTCCGCCCCAAAACAAAAATGGAGGCGCCGTCCCAGTCTTTGGAGGGAGGGGGTGGCGTGTGGAACCGAGGGTAGGAGGTTAAATCTCTTAGAGACGCCACCCTTCTCGCTTCCCCCTCCCGGGGGTGGGGGGAGCCCTCTCCCTTTGCTTTTCCAGCCAGCTGCGTGGCAGCTTCTGCAGGCTGGTGACAGATGGGTGGGCGAGGAGTGTCGGCTTAGGTAGGTGGGGAAGGGGGCAATTTTTCTGAGATTCTTATGCTATTGCTAGAAGGGACTTTGAGGAATAATTTGGGATGGGAAGAAGAGTCATAGTAAGAAAAGCACTGGTTCTAAAAAATAAACCCCAAGACTAAACTATTTCAATCCCTTCCCTCCTCGCTTGCCTTTTCCTAGATTGTTACCTTCTGTGACCCCCATAACCTGCTTCCGGATGGGTGTTGGTAAGTGCCTCTGACTTTTGTTTCCACAAACAGGGATACTGAGGCTAGTGCAGAACGGGAAGTGAATACATCTTTTTAAAAACTGCCTTGGGGTGGGGGCTGGGGGTGTCAAGTCTACGGTTCAAATAGAGTTAAAACATCTCAAAGGAAAAACAGCTCCGCTCTGTTCTGCTTCCCACATCAGAGCAATCTCCGCCCCCAGTCCAATTCACTTCCCTGGGGCCACATCAAGCCAGGTTTTTCCACCAGCCAAAAGACCTCCTCGGCCAAACAGTACTGGATCTCCCAGACTGGCAACAACTTCTATTTATCCACCCCTTTCTTCACTCCCTCCCTCTGGGCTGGAGGACTGGTCCCTTTCTTCACTTTCCCAGGACCCTGCTGTACTCTTCCCGCTCTCCAGATAGAGGACATCTTTCCCAGGAAGCCTGGGGAAACACCCAGTTCCTTCTTTTAGCCCCTGCCAGTGTGCTCTGAGAGGCTCACTCACCTTTACAGGAATGAGTGTGTGATCAAGCCCAGAACCCTGGGGGAAGAGGGAGTGCCACATCAGCTGTTCTCCCTGGCCCCCCTATAGCTGAACTCCCACAAAGGCGGAGAGTAAGTTTTCCATTCCCATGCACACCCCTCACAACCTTTTAAAAGTTCACAGCTATCGATCTAGAAACCCACATTCTTAGTTAGGGGCCCAACATCTTAAAGATCAGAATTCTTCATCTGGTTTCCACACCCCTAAGCACAGGGTTCCTCAGAAAGGGGGTGGGGGAAGGCATGTCTATGAAGGAATATGGATTCAATAGTTTATTTCCTATATAGTGACAGTAATGGGAGTAAATACACAAGATCTTTTTTATTAATTAATGAAACAAAAAAGATGAAAAACAGAAGCAACAAAATGAAGACCATACTGCTTATGATACATCAGCCACATGGTCAGAAAACCAATTTCTAAAGAGCGACAGCTGCTGGTGTCATGGAGTTTTATTGCATTCAACAGGGGAAAGGTAGACGGCTGGAATGAAAAAGATCAGCGGGCCCCTGATGGGGAAGATATTATAGGGGCTCTAATCCTTAACTGTGGATTCCTCTTGTTACTTCCTTTGGAGAAGATGGAGGGGAGAGAGGAATTCTCCTTTATGACTGTATGACTTCTTGTAAGACAAATCAGCCCAGCTATATACAGTGCAAAGAACACTTGCACCCCCACAGGCCAGTTATTAGTGCCCATCTTTATGTTAAGAAAAAGCATGGAAGCCATAAAGGGGATCAAGTGGAGAGTAGCAAGAAAGGTTGCCTTAGCCCCAAAGGCATCAGGGGGTGGGGAGGACACTATCTGGGTCATCAGAGTCCTCTACATTCTGAGACTATCCCATGTCATTTCAACTCTTTGGAGGGGGTTGGGTGATTTGAGTTCTGGCTCTGACTCCTCTCTTGGGGTAGAGAGTGAAGATGACAAAGAAGTCCATCTGTCCCTTGGGAGACACAGTAGCAGTATGAGACAGAAAAGAACAGAATAACAAATCCAACTGGAGAAAGGATTTGAGAAGGGACTGAGAAGGAAGTATGCTAGGTGCACACCTCCAAGGAGTAGAGGAGGATCCCACACTTGAGTCCTTCATCCTCTTGAAATGACCAGGATTGACCCAGGTGGAGATATTCCCTTCTGCTGGGAATAAAACCTCAGGAATGGCTAGACATGAAGAGAGGAAATTTAGCACTGGGAATGAACCTTTTACCCTGGCCCATCATCCCAGCCTCCAAAACTGCCCACACCCCCCCACTGAAGGGTTCCAGCCCCAGGAGGGGTGTGAGGTCCTGGTGAAGAGCAATAACAGTCCAATGTCTTCACCCAGGCTTGAACACTTTGGCCATCTCTGGGCTCTTGTACCCAGAAGTACAGGGGTGGAGGTTGGAAGTAGGGTGAGGGAAGAGACTGGAGAGGAATCAATTCTTGACAGACACCTTTTCCAGTTCCCTACATAATTTCAAGCGTCCTCGTGGGTCCCACCTCTGTGAGGTGCCAGCCGGCTCGCCACTCCCCACCCCATTAGTAAGATGGGCCATATCCCATCACATGTGTGCATGCCAGCACCCACAACTGTAGTATCTTGAAAGTCCTCCATCCCAGGGCCTACTGGGAAGGAAGCATGCCACAGTGAGTTCTATAAAGTTATCAGCAAAATACAGACACTCTTAGTTCATCCCACACAGCAAAGTGCATCCAGAGTAGTTGCTTGAGCCAGGTCCATCTGTCCAGTCAGGTCCTGAAGGTGGCAAGTAACCCCCTTCCCCCATCTCGTCCTATGTTCTAGAAACAACAGGACATTTACAAAGATCAAGGCACTTGGGAGTGAGTCAATAGTAACACTCTAATGAAGCAAGCAGAATGGTTGGAGGGGAGGGAGAAAAGGAAGAAAACTGGACAGGGGGAGATAGGACAATGTATTTCTGAGGGTCAGGAAGAGTTTACTCAACAAGATGGAGTTATCTGGATGGAAGGAGCCTGTAGCTGGAATTTAACAAAGGAGGAAAAGAAGTAGTGATCAGCATATCCACAATTCCCCTAAGCCTCTCAGAACCCTGCCACCTTGAAGATAAAGCAGCAGTCAGCATGGAGTCAGGCAGTCTCTTAGGCAAAGATGTTGGTAATGAAATCCAGGAATCGCTTAGCATACTGCTCAGGATGGACAGTAGAGATCTCTGCCCCAGCCTGTGAGAGGAGGTATGGAACACAGTGTCAGGCCACCCCCCCACCCTTCCCCACTCTCCACCCTCCATTCCACTCCACACCACTTCCATCCCCAACCCTCTGTCCTTTTGCCACCCCATTGCTCTGGCACAAATGGCCCCCTGTTCCCAAAGAGTCAAAAGACAGGAAAGGAAAGGCTTTGCGGAACCCTTACCCCATGCTTGACAGTTTTGGCTGCATGAGCTGCTTTCTTCTTGGCATCATACTGTGTCAGGATGTCGATGAGACCCATGAAATACACCTCCTTCTGGGGGGCCCCTGAGGAAAGAAACCAGCAATGAAGAGCAAGTATAGTCCCAATTCCCTCTCCCCAAGAACCAGTCAGATCTGTTTTGAAAAGCTAACCAGCCTCTCTCCCACCACCCTGGTCTCAGTCCCCCAAGGCCAACCCCTCCTCCCCCCCTCCCCGGCCCCCCGCCGCCAACACCCTTAATATTTCCAGGATCTTCCTCACCCTCAGCACTCCGGATGGCGTAGACGTCAATGAAGGACTCAAACTCTCCAGGGCCCAGGGGCCGATGAGAATGGATGTAGCCGCCGATACCCTCAGGGGAGGTGCCATAGGAGCCCACCAGAGCGGGTGGTCCTGTCAGGCCACAGTCCCCATCCCCCTCTGACTCCTCCTCCCGCACAGGCCCCTCCTCCTCTGGGTCAGAGCCCCGAATGATGTCGTGGATGCCCAGCAGAAGGCTGTAGTCCATGATCTTCAGCTGCACTAGGAACTGAGACCCCACTGACAAATCAGATTACCTCAGATCTCCTTCCCCATTCCCAGGTACCACCCCTATACCTCCACTCCTGAGTTTCTGGGGCCCTCCTGGGGAAAGGAAGGATGAAAATTGAGGGTTGGAAGGATACCACTGCCCTTTAGTACATCAATGTCCTGGTATCTGAGGTCATCCTTTTGGCTGATTCTAGCCACCCCCTCCATGCATCACCTCTGAGGGTTTTTCATGTCCCATACCCAACTCCCCTACATGCAGAGATCCCAAAGAATGAAGGGAAGGGGAGCAGTTCCCTCAGACTGGGAATGGGGAGCAACAGGAAACAGCCATTTCCTAAGCACACCGATCATCACCTCCACATCTCTCTTTAGCTTCTCTAGGAATACTTTCTTCTCCTCTTCACCAATATAAACCTTCTGGTTCTTGTTGAGAAAATCCATATCCTTAAGGGTGGGTAGTTCTTTAACCTGAAAGTAATGGGACATCTTAGGAATATATCCCTTCCCCCAAGGTCTCAGAGAACAATGCTCTATCTGGGGCCCTATGTCTAACTCAGTGGCTTTGAGGGGAGAGAGATCCTACAGCCCCTCTCCGACTCCACACTGCCACGCCGCCCCAGAGGCCGTTCTCAGCTCTAGCGGCTTCTCCAAACTCAGTCACTGCAGTGGTACCCCAAATCACATCCCACTACCTCTGCTGACAGTTTTCAGTCAACACCCCTCAAGCTGACTTTTCTTTCTTCTTAAGCAAAAAGAGCTGCTTGACTACAAGAACCCAGAGTGGGAGGTAGAGGGTAAGCATTTCGCTCTTAAAGTTCATCATCTCCATCCTTCACCAAACCTTCCACATGGGATAGCCCAGGCCAGTGAGACAGCAGCTGCTCCCGCTGCCCATTCCAAACATTTAATCCCTGGGTCGGCACCAGCTCACACCTCTCTTCCTTTTGGTGGTTTAAGATAAGAATAAATAGCTGATGACCCCTACCTCTATCCTAAGGAGATCCCTTTGTCTGCCCTCCCTCATCCCTCACCCTATCACCTAATATCAGTATCACCTTTTCCTTATCGCTGGCTTCTCGGGATACTAGGGAGCCCTGTGGAGAGACCCAAAGACCAAGTCAGCAGAAGTGATTAAAAGAATAGTTAGGATCCAGCTCCTAAGATGAGTACTCAAACCCATAGTCTTCTTTCCTTTGAAATGAACCCTCTAAGTGCCCTCCCAGGCCCTTCCCCACTCTCAGGCCATCAGGAACCTCTCCCTCAGCCCTAACTATCCTTTCCTTACCTTGAGGTCATACTTCCTGTGCACAGGAAGACGGTGGCTAAACATGTTACGCATCACAAGCATGTAGCTGTCTTCATTGTCCACGCTGACCCGGTACATCCCCAGGAACTGGGGCAGCAGTGTGTTCCCATGGCACTTCACAATGTACTGAGGTAGGAGGGAGGAAGGAATGGGGAGAAGCTGAGAAGTAAATGCACGAACAGCCCAGGGATGGGAATGCAAATACCACCATTCCAGGGTAGGGGAGACAACTTCAAGTAGAGAGGTTACCCGGTCAAAAGTGGAGGGGGGGGAGGAGGGCACCTGGGTGGCTCAGTCGGTTGAGCATCTGACTCTTGGTTTCCACTCAGGTCATGATCTCAGGGTTGTGAGATCAAGCCCCGTAGAGCGTAGAATCCTCTTGGGATTCTTTCCCTCTTCCTCTCCCTCCCTCTCTGCCCCCCTACAAACACATCTCTGCGTTCTTGTTCTCTCTCTCGCACATCAATAAATTAAAAAAAAAAAAAGTGGTGGGGACTTGTTAAAGAGGCCTGTGATTACCCATGCAGTTTCTGAACCCTCATCTCTGATTTATTCCATTTGTATAATGTCTCTTAATTTTAAAGATTTTATTTATTTGGGGGAGCACAAGCAGAAGGGGGGCACAAAGGGAGAGAGACAAGCAGACTCCTTGCTGAGCTTGGAGCCCGGCTCAATCCCAAGACCCTGAGATCATGACCTGAGCTGAAATCAAGAGTCGGCCACTCAACTGACTGAGCCCCCCAGGTGCCCCTAGACCCTCTTTAAGTACGAGTGGTCACAGAACCAGGATTAGAAATTACATCTGCTTACCAATGAAATGATTTTACCTAGACTAATGTTTCCTGGTGGGCTAGATTCCTGTAGTAAAAATGCTTACATGATGGCTTATAATCTGGATTCTTAAAAAACGATTCCTCTTTTGGGGCACCTGGGTGGCTCAGTCGTTAAGCGTCTGCCTTCGGCTCAGGTCATGATCCCAGGGTCCTGGGATCGAGCCCCACATCGGGCTCCCTGCTCAGAGGGAAGCCTGCTTCTCCCTCTCCCACTCCCCCTGCTTGTGTTCCCTCTCTCGCTGTGTCCCTCTCTGTCAAATAAATAAATAAAATCTAAAAATAAATAAATAAACAAAATTTTAAAAAACAAAACAAAACAAAAAACGATTCCTCTTTCAATGCAACGGTCTCTCTCAGTATTGCCGCCTATTTGTCTTCAGAGCCAGCCTTCTCAGAAAAGTGGTCAATCCACTTCCTCTCATTCATACCTCAAACCCAGTGAAATCAGATTCATACTCTTACTTTTCCTCTGAAATCTACTTCTCCCTTCCTCAAATCCCTCAGTTACCAAATCCAATGGATATTCATTGTAGTTATTGTTGTATTTCAACTAGGGGGCACTTGATACTCCCGACCAGTGTCTCCCTAGAACTCTCTGCACCCTGAGCCACACTATTCCACTCTTCCGATTCTTCTCCCCTGTCTTCTCAAATCCCACGTAGAACAAAGGAGGGCATCAGCAACTCAGTCTCCTTTATGGGCTCTCCCCTCTCCTTGCTTCTTCTCATTTCTTCTCCACACACTTCCCATCAATAATCTAGTCTATATTTCTGGTTTTAATCACCATCTATTCACCTGTGACTCTCAAATCTACACTTCTACTTGCCTGAACTCCATTCCCCAACCACTTATGGGACATCTATATCTGGAGGAACGGTAGAAACCCCATATTCAACATGTGTAAATCAAAACTGCCTTCTTGGGGCACCTGGGTGGCTCAGTCGTTAAGCGTCTGCCTCTGGCTCAGGTCATGATCCCTGGATCCTGGGATCGAGCCCTGCATCGGACTCCCTGCTCTGCGGGAAGCCTGCTTCTCCCTCTCCCACTCCCCCTGCTTGTGTTCCCTCTCTCACTGTCGCTCTGTCAAATAAACATAAATAAAATCTTAAAAAAAAAGAACTGCCTTCTCTCCAAAACCAGTTTCGTTTTCCGCTTCCCAAATGTTCGTGAATGGACACCCAGTTATCCCGAAGCAGGAATCTGGAGGCGCCCTGCCCACAAGTCTCCCACAGGTCTTCTTCTGCATCTTGGCCACTAGGGCTCCTCCAGCCTTGGTCCTTGCTCACCGAGACTGTTCTCATTCCCTCCAACCTGCTCACTCTTCACTCCCAGTAGTCCAGCCCAATCTCGAAAATGCAGTCACGGGGCTATTTCTAAATAACATACCTCTCTCACAGCTCTGTGCCTTTCCAAGTTTTCCTTTGCCTAGAATGCTTTCTTCCACCTTGTCTAAGGAGTCCATACTAGTCTTTCAAGCATCAACTCCTACGATACTCTAACTCTCCTTGAAGCTCCCAGTGCACCCTCTCTCTTTCCCCAGGTAAGTCAGGGTGCTCCTCCTCTGCACCCCCACAGCACTCCATCCATGCCTCTGCTACTGCACACCCTCCACTATGTGCTAATGCTGCTCTCCTACCCACTGCCATTAGACCAAGAGATCCTCCAGAGCCTCTTCCTCACCCACCTCTTTCTCTGCTGCCTAATGGAGGGCCCACTGATAATGGACATTCAGTGTTTGTTGAATAAACCAATCACTTTTTGAGTCTTTCATTTATTCCTTGATTGTTGACCTTGGAGAGAGATTTTTTTCAGTAGGAAGATATTCAGGCCATATTTTTCTCACCAAAATATTCCAGAAACTCCACATTCCAAGTTAATCTGATCAGACAGAATAGCCTCCCTAATCCCACTTAGGACTGGATATGATCATGGCTTCTCCCCTCCAGTTTATCCCCAACTATGCACTTATCCTGATTTTCTCCTCAAAACTGCATTTGTTCCTGACAGTGTATTTGGTGTTAACACTTCACCTAATTCTGGCTCAGTCTATAGTTCATACTTTGCTCTTCAAGTGGCCTTTATGTATCAATCCACAGCAGTTCCAGATTGTAAATACCAAAATAGAAGGATCATGTCTAACTTCTCCTATTTGGTCAGACACAAAGAGGTACGCAGAGGCTTTTTCTGAAATTCCTAGTTTTCAAAAACATGATGTCAAGTGCTTCTTGGGCAGCAAAATGGGTTGTAGGGAGGAGAAGAGATAGGAAGTTTCCATGTACTCTAGCAGCTAAGCTATGAATAGAGAGGAGAGGGCAAGAGTGAAGCTGGAGAGCCGCCTGACCTGGTGGTAGTTGGAGAGGTTGCTATGCATATCAGCAATGTCCTCACTGGATACTTCTTTGATGACCAGAGTTCGATCGTAGGAGATAAGGAAGCGACCGTCGCTGCCTTCACTTTCACTCGGGGGACTTCGGGTGAGGGATACCTAGGAACACAGGCGAGAGGCTCTTTTCCTCTTTGTATGGAGATGCAAGTCGTAGGACAATAGTCAAGTGACTGTGTCTGAAAGTGGATAAAACCCTTGCATGAAAGGTTGAGCAGGGATTCTTCATCTGGACTGAATGAAAGTGAAAGCAAAAATTTTAATGTAGCTACATGTTTCCCCAAGGACAGGGTTAATGGCTTTCATCAGATTTTTGAAGATGCCCATGACCACAAACAGATAAAGAATCAGACTTGCCAAAGCTCCCATTTCTCCCAACATGACTGGCCCAAGGATTCCCTGGTTGTCAGGGAGAAAGGACCCCTCTCACCCAAAAAGGACTCTCACCAGGTAATCTTGGTCGTCAATGCCAAATCGATCACGGAGGTTCCTGAAGACCTGGGGGCAATACTCCTTGAACTTGAAATGACTAGGCAGATTTTCTCTGAAATAGGGGTTTTCAAGGTAAGAAAACAAAGTAACAGTATTACCCTACATTTATATAGAGCTTGACCGTTTATAGAGCACCTTCGCACATTTACCTTATTTGATTCTCATAAAACTCTTGTAAAGTCCGTTAAATGTATATTATTCCCATTTTATAGAAGGGGAGACTGGGGCTCAGGGTGGTTGAGTGACCTGCTTCAAACACAGAGCTGGTAAGTAGCTTAAGTAGAACCAGGATTTAATGCCTGTTTAAACAGCAGCATTTCCAAAATCTCACACAAGTTCGAGACATACTAAAATCAGCAACAGGTGCCACTGTTTGGAATGGCATCTTCTGATACCAGAAGCACCTAGGAAACTCAGATATTTCTTTCAGAGAGTCTCTATCAGAAGCTGATGGTAAGGGCATCTAAATGTATTTACTCTGTGGTATTGCCAGGATAGATGAGAAACAAACTATTACAAATATATAAGGGTATAGAGAACACTGGAAGTTATTTTAATGGTTTCTTTGCACAATACTGAATTTCTGCTCTGGGAAGAGGGTTAGAACACAGAGCTTGTAAATTGCCTTCCAAATCTAAAACCTTCAATTCACTGAATCTTAACTCTTAAAATTATGTATTATTTTCTTCTAGGAAGGTTCACAGGAGAAGAGCAGGGATCTCCACATACCTGTGGAAAAGGTGATTGTTGACCTTGATCTTGGAGCTAGCCTTAAAGTCATCTGGCAGCAGCATCACGGGGGGAGGCACCTGGCTGAGCTCATTGATCTGATAAGCCAAAACAAGAACAGGCAGCCAGTGAGGAGTGGTGTGGAAAGCTACTTCTACACTGTGTCTGGGCAAGAGTCAGAAAAGGGCAACTCAAACCTCGTTCCTTTAAGAACGCTAGTTACACATCTACTTGCCAGAGGTGAGAGAAAGCATCCAACCTCTTTTGCTCCCAACAAGGACTGCAGTAAGCAGCCCCCACACACAGCCCCTCACACTCCACCCCCGGGGAACCGCATGCTCGCACCATTTTATATTAGGCAAACTCTGTGAGCAGCTCAGGGTTATTTTTAAAGCTGTGAGAAGTTCTAAAGAAAAAAAATACCTTCAGCAGACTCAAAACACTCAAGACAAACACTTCTATGCTCCATTAAAAACAAAACAAAAGGCTTTTTTTTTTTTTTTCTGAAGTAGACAAGAGAGTTAAGGGGACTCTGAGGAGTCCACAGCAACAAGAATGAGATGTCCACATCCTGCAGGAGGCATCTCCTTACAAACAGGACCAGGCCTTCCAGACCAACCTGACCCAGGTCTCTCTAGTAGGTCCCCACTGCCTGGGTGTAAAGTAAAAGAAGAGCAGCTGATTTCAGAGGGAATGCATGCAGGCAGGCAGAGGATATGAGCTCATTAGCTGTCTGTTCCTAAAGTCAAGCCAACCCACTACCCAAAGGATGCAAGCAACACCAGCTCTCCTTGGCCCCCAGAATCAGCCATCTGCTAATTCTGGGTGGAAAGGGAGTTCCTGTACAAAGAAATCCCAGGAGATGTGTTTTCTCCTCAGTGTTGTCACAGTACCACTCACCCACCTTTAATAGAGCACTTAACCCTATGACTCTAATGCGTAGTTTATATAAGTTCCCCACCTACACTGTGAGCTCTTCGAGGGCAAGGACCAGTTGTAGCTGTCTTGTGTCTCTCAGGTGCCTAGCTAGGATGTTTGGCACAAGGGGTCCTGAGGTGTTTCTTAACTGAATAAATGGGTGTCTTGCCTACCTTTACTTGATCATTCAACAGAGGTTATGAAGTGCAGTCTAACCTAAATCCCACAGATTGCAGTGAAACTGCTCCTCTCATTCTCAGTAGAAAAGGAGGACAGAACATATTCTTCCAGGAAAAAAAAAAAGCCACTTGAGATTCCCAGCCTAAAATTCAGCTATAGTTCTTCATGCCCCCTCCTCGCCACCTGCTGTCAAGCTGGCTGAATCATCACTAAGACATATGTTCAAGGAATTCTCCATTCTAGACACTTGAAGTAAATGTGGGTTGGCTGCACAGTGGGGTGTTGGAGCTAAAGTATATATACCTAGGGAAACTGAGGCAGCTCTCATGTGTAACTCCCTCAACCCTTACCAAAGAAAAATCCTCCCTGTTCAGCTTCCCAAAGGGATGGATGGGTCACCTGGAAAGTACACATGAGAGGCAGCTCTACCTCCATCAGCTTTGCCTATACCAAGTGCCTTAGCATAGATACTCTGGGAGTGGTCCACAGAACCACAGATACAAATACAGACACCCAACGACATTCTAAACCACAAATTAAGAAGGGGACAAAAAATTGTATTCTTCCTCACCCTCGTCCATCTCTGCAACCCTGCCGTGACTATAACGACTTGAGGAAATTGATTTATAAAGTACTGCCTGTTACATCCAAGGTCACTACATCCCTCCCACTTCAAATCTGAGGGAGGAGGAGCAATAGCTGTGCTTCCTTCACCTGAGTGAAGGAAAATAGATGCACTGGCCTCTGTGGCCTCCTCCTGATTCCCAGGCCATACCCCTCTACCTGTTTCTAAAGTTAACCATCATAGTGTCCCCAGGACCAGAGCTGTGGCGCCATCTCTTTGGTCAAAGATGAGCCCCCCACTTACACCAAACACCATCACTCCAGCCAGCAATGGGGATGCAGTTAAGACCAAAGGCATATACCATACATAAGGCTTAATGGGGCTCAAGGTGGGTAGCTTCTCTGAAATGCTGTACCTCTGGAAGGGAAAGGAAGAGACAAGCAGGATTAGAAAGTCCAGGAAAGCCTGGAGCTTTCCCCCAAAGCCAAGGTTCCAAAATCAAGGACAGCAGCTAGAAAGGAAAGTGAACTATCCCCCTCATTCAGCTGCCTTCCCTGCTCCCCTTCCACACACAAACTCTCACCGGACACCTCACCACCACCCGACCCTGAACAGCCACTCCCCCTAATGTCCTTCCAGCTGAAGCAGGGTCCCGGCCGGTCTCCGTGGCCTGCGGCTGAGGCTGGACCTGGCAGGAAGGAGGCAGCAAGCTGGATTTCAGGTGGAGAAGGAGGAACTAGAGTGGTGGAATAGGGGGCGGAGGGGGAAACAAAGTCTACATTTCAAGAAAGAAACAACAACGTCTAGAGCGAGAAGATACGCCGGGGAACACCTGAGGTTTGGTGGGCAGGGACCAGGACAGCCGCGGGGGGAAAGTGGCCGCGCGAGGGACTCCGGAGGCGGAAGCCTGTAAACAGGGACGCCCGGAGGAGCCAGAGCAGCGGGGTTCGGACAGGGCTTCTGGGGGGGCTCGCGCCGGGTCTCACCGAGTGGGCTACGCCCCACAGGAACACGCCCACCAGCGGGTCGGCCGCCCGGAACACCTTCACCTTCTGCTGCACGAAATGCTTCTTCTTGGTTTTGGAGGCGAAGCCGAAACCCGGGCCCGGGGTCGCTGTCGCCGCCGGTACGGTGGCCGGCGGGACAGAGGAGGACGCCATAGTCTCCCTCTCCCGTGCACCCGACGGAGTGGAAGCCGGAGCCGGCGGCAAACCAGGCTCCCGACCCCGGAAGCGGTGCTCACCTGGGCCGCCGTCACGTGACCGGAGGCTGGCCCGCAGGCGCGCAGCATGGCGGTGCGGGGCTGGCTCCGCCCCCTGGCGCCCGCCCGCCCCAACGCCCGCGCGGTGGGTGGGCTCACCTGGCGCAGGGGCGGGCGCACGGAAGCTGCGTTCCCTGAGGGCTGCGGGCGGTCAGCCGGGCCCGGACCTGCCACCGAGGCGATGGGGAAGCGGCCTGGGATGGCCTCGTTCACTCCCAGGTCGGCGGCTCTTTTGCTGCAAAGTCGCTGCCTTCCGGTTTTGCCCAGTTTCTGGGAGTAACCTCTCGCCTGAGGCTCACCCAAAAGTATTTCTTTACGAAGTAGATCCCTTAAGTGGTTTCGATGGATTAAATGCGCTTTTACGAGAACCACTCAGGCATCATTCTGGAGGGTGACTGGAGTATTCCAAAAGTGTAGGGACGAGGTGGTGAACTAAAACAGTGGCTGTTGGGATGGAAAGAAGGGAATGACATCTAAAGGTAGAGTTTGATGTCAGTTTGGAAAATTCTTAGTGGATGTGGGACTTGAGGGAAAGGGAGACCTTGAGACTGAATCCCAGGCTTCTGGCTAAGGTGAGGAGACATGGTGGTGGTGACATGAAAAGAGGCAGTTTGGTGAAAAGTTCAGTTTGGAATGTGTTTGAGGTACCTGAGGGCAATTGAACATATGAGCCCAGAGCTCAGAACAGTCTGGGCTGGGGATACAGATTGAGTAATTGTTATGGAATCTGGAGAAGTGGATGGCACCTTCCAGAGAAAGCAAGAACCCTGGTATAGACCAGCATTTAAGAGGCTAGTGGGAGAGGACTGAGAGGTAAAAGGAACCAGGAGAGCAGGGTCACAGACCAGGGAGTAGAGTTTCCAGAAGGAAGGAGTGGAGAGCAGTGTCACATGTCATGGAGAGGTGAAGCAAGAGGAGGATGGAGAAGTGCCCATTGTATTTGGCAACCAGTGACCTTCAGAAAGCAGTTTCAGCAGAACAAGAGCCAGTTCAAGGTGGGCTGAGGAATGAATGGGAGATGAAGAAGTGGGGAGGGGAAGCTTGGGACTTTGTCAGGAAATCTGGCTGTAAGAAAACAACATGGGGAGTCACTTATAGAGAAGCACAGTAAAAACACACTTTTCAGGGCACACTTGGCTGGCTCAGTCAGTAGAGCATGTGACTCTTGATCTCAGGATTGTAAGTTTGGGCCCCAAGTTGAGCACAGAGATTACTTAAAAAAGTAAAAGAAACACACTTTTCAGGGAGACCTTACAAGAAGGGGAGAAATCACAAAGAAGATATAAACTGCCCGTGTGCCACACTTTTAGGTATTGTATATATTGGGTCTATGTAAGTATCTCAAGAATGAAGGATCTAGAAGGGACTTGCTTTAGTCCAGAGAAGAGAGATTTGTCAGCTGTTAGGAGGAAGAAAGGAAAGGATCGGTGCAGATATAGGTAAGTGTGTAGGGAAGGAGGGCAGATGAAGAATTTCGTGATCAATTGCCTTAATTGTTTGCCTAACAGAGGAGGTGAGAAGGGAAAAGAGTGTTGACCAGCTGCTCTGGGAGGCAAGCAAGGAAACCCAGTAGGGATACACAGAAGCCATGAGAAGCACCAAAGGGCCAGTTACCTTCCTAGGCTTTCAGTTGCCCCAGTGTTTCAGTCATGCATTTTTTCCATTCATCTCAGAAGCTCCAAGGTATGAGCAGAGAGGACACATAGGGGTACGCTCTAAAATGGGGATAGTGGGTGCCTGGCTGGCTCAGTTGGTAGAGCATGTGCCTCTTGATCTCCAGGTCATGAGTTCATGCCCCACATTGGGCATACAGCTTGCTTACTTACAAAATAAAATAAAATAGGGGTCAGAAGGGTGAATGTGGTAGATGATCTTGGGACAAGAGAACTGAGCTGTTGGCAAAGGAGGAATGGAGTCCCACTGGAGAGGGACAGAATTAACACTGGGACTGAGGTGATGGTCTGGGGGAAAAAATGAAGAGAATGGGATACTATCTTTTGTTAAAAACTACAAACAACCTAGATTGATGTCCTCCAGTAGTGGAATGGTTGAAAAATTACATGATAAGTTAATGAAAAATTGTATCTATATTTTAATGAGGTACTTTTTTTTTTTAAAGATTCATTTATTTTTAGAGAGAGAGTGAGAGAGTATGCAAGCGGGGGACAGGGGCGCAGAGGGAGAGACTCTCTCAAGCAGACTCCATGCTGAGTGCAGCCCAACACAGGCTCAGTCCCACAACCCTGAGATCATGACCTGAGCCAAAATCAAGAATCGGATGCTTAATCAACTGGCACCCCTATTTTATGAGGTAAGTCTATGTATAGTGACACGAAAAAGTCTCCAGGATATATTGTCAAGTGGGGAAAACAAACAAACGTGTGTAAATATATAGAAAAACATCTGGAAGGATATATACCACGCTGTCAAATGCCATTACATGCAAGTAAGGGAGTGGGACCGGGAAGGGATAAAGATTTACAACACCACGGAGTCATCATTGAATTTATTTTATTTTCAAGGTATCTATGTACATCAAGTAAATACACACTGGGGTTTGTGCGGCTTGGTTTGTCTTCCACACTGGCATGCAACATTTTGGCAGATGTGAGTGGGCAGACCAGGTGCCCCTTGTGGTGACCCTGGCTCTCTGGAAAGGGATGCTGGGGTGGGGGGGATGTAGAGTGAAGCTTCTGGTGAAGGCCTTGCGTGCGTGTTCTTATTTATGTAAGTGAATTAGATTCCCCTTACATCTCTCTCCTCATCTGCCCAACACCTTCACGTTTTCTTATGCGTTTTAAAAGAATTATTTGGTGGCAAGATTACCTAAAGCCCACTGGCTTCTCAGCTGCCCTGTTGGCAAATATTAGCTCAAGTCCACAGGTGCACAGGCATCTTCCTTCTTCTCCCATTGGGCCTTTCCCTCTCTGCTCTGAGTTAGGGGCTTGGGGCAGGGGAGCCAAGCTGAACCCCTTTCCCTCAGAGCAGTGGCTTGCAAACTACTCTACAGAACCCTCAGGTTCTGAACTCTTAGGACCATTCAAGAGCTCCTCCACTAACGAAGCATTTTCCACCAAATCAAGAAAATGTAAACTGCCCAGGTTTGCGTCACTTTGGGTTATTTTTTATATCAGGATTCTATATAAGATTTATTTTTAAAAATGTTTGAATATCGCTGCCTTGGATTTACTCTACACCCTTCTGGTAGATTTTTCCCTGCATTTTTCCATAATTGCTAAGAGGGGCCCAACAGGTGAAGGAAGAAGGAACTTTTTCCCTTGAAGGAGTCCCAGGCCAATACGGCCTGCATTTATAAGCTGGCACTCACCCCAAGCTTTCTTTCTTGCCTTAGAAGCTAGGTGATGGTTGCCCTGCTGCTGGGGGATCCTGTTCTTCCATCCTACGTAAGACTGGGTGTCTGGACACCAGACTTTCTTGATTTGGACTTTGTTGATTTTGACCTCCACTCTCCACCCCTGTAGTTACCTAGAAAACCACCTTAGCACCATGTGGAAGGAAAGGATGTCTGAAACCAAAATAACAGTCCTATCAATTACATGGGGCAGTGTTGGGGGGAGAGAACTCCCCCCTCACCCCCCCCCCCGTCTGGAAAATCTGCTCTGCCCATTTCTTCAAAGTGCACTTAAAACCAGATGGGGACATTATCAAAGGAATTCTGTCAAACAAAAAAAATTTTTTATGCATCATGGGGAAAAGTCAGGCTCTAGCCGGAAAGGAAAGCATCTTGAGATAGGTATTTTGCCAATGAACTGGAAGGTCCCAAACCAAAAGGTGGACATGAGAAGAACATGCAGCCCAATATGGGACAGAGAAAAGAATCCAGCTCATTACTGTGGCAAAAAATACTTGGAATTTCCCAGCCTGTTCACCCCCAACCCCACAGAAGCAATTCGCTGACTACACGTGCCTGTAACTATCACCGGACATATGAGCAGCCATTGACAGACTGTTGGGAAGGGTCTGCCTCCTCAGGTTTTCCAAATACTTTAAAGCAACTCTAGGTTCTGTTCATGAGTTCTGGGGCAGAGAATATCAAAAGGAGTTTTGAGGAGAAAGGGAAATGGTCCCTTGAACAATCCATGTCCTCGGTCATCGGGGCAGGGGGTCAGGGGACAGGAAGAGGAAGGCAAAAGGTACAAAAAGGGAGGGTGGTTCAGTTGAGGGGTATATGAAGAAAATTCTACGTGTCAGGTAGCAGTCCTTCCAGGTTACCCTCCCCTGTGCTGTCGGTGAAAAAGGAGGGGGAGAGTCTGTTTCTGTGTCTTCTTCTGACGCTAAGACATTCTTCCACTTAAGGCTTTGTGTGTGTGCGTGCGTGTGTCCGCGCGTGCGTGTGTGCACGTGCGTGTGTGTGTGTGAAGGGTCATGGTCCTCTAGCTCCCATTTTTCCTTTTATCATCTCCATGACTAATACCACTCAGTGTGAGAGACGCGTGTTTGAAAGAAGAAACACTCACCCTCCTCCCTATTGCCCCAAATGAGGAGAGTGAGTATACTATGCTTAGAAATTGCTAAATACATCATTAGATACTTAGAGAGTAAGACAGAGAGGAGAGAGACATAGCAGCAGCTTTTGATATACAGATACAGAGTACAAAGAGGTACAGAGTAAGAGAAGACATCAAACAGTACAGTTGAACAACTAGGGTTGGGAGGGAGGTGTTAGTATCAGAGACCACAGGTTTGCAGCATGCTGAGAGGAGAGGCCTCAGGCCCTCTTAGAAACTGGGGAAGAAAGAGAAAGAGGTTGTGAGGAACCACCTTGCAGCCCAGCCACTCAACAGGAACAGGGTGGCATTTGTACAAACTTCGACTTACAGTCTTGTTCCTTTAATGCCACCAACTGGACCCCACTCCCCCAGGGCCTGCTCCTCTCCCCCAGGCCTTCCTCTTTCTTCCCCATCCCTCCTCCCTTGCTCCTCACGCCCTTCTGCCTCTGTGTGCCTGGCCTACTACCCTGGAAAGCCCCCAGAGAGGGCTTGGCATGGACGCAGCCCAGTGAGCGACTGGCCCTATTCCTCTCATTTCTAGTTCTCCAGAGATCCAAAGGGGACAATAAGACAGGCTCCTAATGTCTAGTTCTGGGCCCTAAAGCCAGTGAGAAGCCTGGTGACACACAAGCACCGGGAAGGTGCCTGAGCTGCTGGAAGAGAGGACCTGGGGACAGAGGTGGAACGAGGGGGCTACGAGGGGGAACACAGCTATTTACTACCTCCACGGAGCAAGGTGGCAGGGGAGTGCTGACGCTGCAGTGTGGAGACAACAAGTCAGACCTCCTGGGGCATTTCCTAAAGCTTACTGGTGACCTACGCAGATAGGAGATGTATGGGACACAGGTACAGGAATGAAGCCAACACCTCCTTTACTGGAGGTATCTTGGTTCAGAAAATACCTATCCATCCAAAATTCTTTTAGGGTGGAGGCAGACAGGGGGTTGAGATGATCTCTCAAGGTCTCCTAATATCCACTACATTCCGGGGGCGGGGTGTGGCTCTAGACGGACATCACCCCTGCTCACTCTTTTTGACATGTGGCAGTGACCCCTAGTGGCCGAAAAGCAGTACTGTGGTTACTGCTTTGGCCAAAAGGAAAGCATCAGCGGGGGAGGAGGGGAGGTCAGTGTCTGGAGCCTGGGGGCCAGGAGGGGCCTATCCCCCAGGCAGGGAAAGCAGGAGCTGAGGGACGACTATATAGTAAAAGTTTTGAGATGATGAAAAAAAGCAGGAGAAACAAAGAGGCTGAGGGCCAGACAGGAGGCAACCGGAGGCTGGTCAGAGGAAGCAGCCTGAAGCTACCTGAAAGTGCAGGTATGCGGCAGTCCATGAGGGAGATTAGCTGGCTGCCGTCTCTTGGTGGAGAGGGAAAAGCTTGGTCTGGTCCTCAGCCTCATAGCCGCAAGGCAGGTCACTCCTAGAAGAACAGACCCAGCATTGTCAGCTCCGAATAGAGGAAAACATCCCTGTCACTTTGCTCTCATAGCATCCCTGTGAGACAACAAAAGGTAGGGACTATTCAGGATTTACAGGAATACAAGGAAAACCAAGGCTGGAGAGATGGAGCTGACTTGCCCAAGATCACAGAGTTCCCAAAGGAAGGAGACAAAGCCAGGTCATCAGATGGCCATGGCACTCCCCCAGCCCCCACGACAGAGTGGAGAGAAGCCACAGGTGGGATTGGAGGAGAGGATGTGCTCTCTGTACCAAGAGGCAGGGGATGAGTGGCTCCTCGGGACAACCCGGTGATGACGAGAATGGTCCTCATTTCCTCCTCCTTTCCCTACAGGCTCCAGAGAACCTCTAAGTAGGGCACGAGGGAAATTTAACCATTTCTTCTGGTCCCACCCAGAGAACTCAAGAGCAATGGGGACGGGTGTACCTGTTGTCATTGATATCTGTGGCATTTCCTGAAGACATCATCATTGAGAATACAGGATTAGGAGAAGAAAAAAGGAGACGGGGTGTTAGAAGCCATCTCCCCAAACCCTCTCTCATCCTGACCCCTTAAGAGAAAAAGGTAAGACTTTGGAGTATAGCTGCCACCTGGGTCTGTGGCTCTGTATTTTCAACTCCCCCAAGCTGCCTGATCATTTTGTTGGAGAAAGTTCTCCCTGACCCCTTCTGAAGGAAAGGAGAAAGGGGAAGACAGGGGAGGGTGGGGACAGGCACGGCAATAGGAGGAATCTACTTCTAAGACTCCAAGACCCTGAAGGGATGGGCAGCGTTCAAGCTGTAGGCACAGGGTCACTTACTTTTCTTCTACTTTTCAACTTGCCCTGGGGATCCCAAAGGCTGGTCACCCATCTTTTTCACTCACCATTGTCCATGTTGGCCTTCTGGTAGGAAGCCAGGGGCCCGCCGGAAGATGTGGCCCCGCTGCTGGTACAGGAGTTTGCAAAGCTGGGTGGAGCAGAGGAGAGAGATGATGCCTCTGGCACCCACCCTCCGATATCTGAGGACCCGTAATCCCCGTGGGGATGGAGCCGTACACCCCTCCTGTCCCCAGAGAACAGAGGACAACAAACAGCACCACAGGCTGAGAGGGCAATGCCCACCTTCTAACCGTAGGTGTGAAGTTGAGAAGGGGTTTGAGATGAAGCTACTTAGGAAAGGAATTAAGTGTCAGCCAGCAGCTGACCCAACCTATGCCTTACAGAGAGCACAGAGCCTTGGGTTGGGACTCCAGCCCACGCCCGGGGCCCACTCACTACATGTCTGAGGTGGAGCTGGGCGCAGCCTGCAGGTACAAGTTCTGGTAGTTCTGGAAGAGGCTGTTGGTGTAACTGATGCACTCAGGGCTCCGGGTGCCATAGGGGTTGGTGGGTGAAGATGCTGGGTAGTGGCCGGGCCGGACGGGTTTGGCTGTGGTAAAGTAAGGAAAATGACCATGAGGAGGCCGTTTCCCTGCAGTTGCCCCGGTCCTGGAAGTCACGGAGCTGGAGCTGAACCGAGCTGCTCATGACATCACTCACTTTTATACATTTTGGGGGGATGGTAGTGGGGTGATGCTGGGGTGGAGGTAGGAGAGAAAGCAATCATCTAGTTGCCTGACCCTTAGGAACGTGCTGATCTCCCCCTGCGGTAATTCCACCTGGGCTGCTGCCACCTACAGCCACTCACCAATCTGAGCAGAATGGCCCCGCTTGCCGGAGCTCTTGTACCGGACGGCCTCCTTGATGCGGTCCACCTCCTGCTGGTACCGGCGCTTGTCCTTCATGGCTCCTTCCTTGGCCTCCTTCAGTGCACCCTCCAGGGCCTTAACTCTCTCAGCCGTAGCCCTAAGTCGTTTTTCCAATTTAGGAAGCTCACAACGCAGATCTGCATTGTCACGTACCAGCTGTGGGGTAAGCCCGAGGGAAGAGGCCAAGGCAAAGCCGGAGACCCAAGAGAGAGCCAGCGGTGGAGCGTGGGGGTGCGGGGCAGGGAGAGAGAATAAAGAGAAATCAAGTCAGGGAAGACGGAGACAGCACTCTTTCCTCGAAAGGCCTCGTTCCCTTGACCTAACTGCTCTTCTGGCCTGTTTTTTCCTTCTCCCGGAGCAAACAGTGGTCAGGCATGAAAAAGTCACATCATTTTCTGAGTAGCAAAACGTGCCAGCTCCACTGTAGCCCAGAACTCTTGGGACAGTGCTCCGTCCCAGTCTTTTCCTGGCCTCGATACCCACCCCCCAATACCTCACCGCTTGTGCCAGACCAACAGCCCCAGGGCAACCGTGGGGATGAGGCACCCCTCACCCAGAGATGGCTTTGTAGGCATGCACAGGGCGGGACAGCAAGAGCGCAGGGGCAGTCTGGAAGGTGGATATGGTTTTGAGGGCAGGTTAGGTGCAGTGGATAGCAGGAGCAGAAGCTGAAACATGGGAGCCCCCCTCACCCCCCACCCACACACATTCACACAGCACCCCACAGGAAGGAAAGAAAATGTTTGAAGGCTCACAAACATTTGTGCTCGTTACCTTCACATTCAAGGATTTCCTGGGTTGTCCTTCCCCCATTTAATTTAAGCTAGAGAGTGGTAGCAACCACCTTGCAGCCAGAGAAGACTTCCTGATCTTTTTATAGGATTGCGCACAATAACGGGGGGGGGGGGGGGGGGGCTCCGGCCTGCAGGAGCCGGCCTTGGAGGATACCAGGTAAGCTGGTACAGCAGGGAGCCCAGGGAGAAAGAGCAGAGCCTGGAAATACATAAGTGCCCCTTCCACTTTGGACAATTTAAAGATTGTAAACAATGGTTGGCTGTGACAAGAGTTCAGCTTAATTAAGACTAGGGCTGAAGGCCTGGCTATTTAATAGTCTGTGAACTGAGAAGTTTCTACATCTCTCTCATTTCCCTTTCTAGTCTTGCGTCTGCAGAGGTAGGACATTGTGAGGAGGCCTCCGTCATCTAGGTGAGTTGTTTTTGGTCTTTGGGACTTTGAGCAGAGAGAGGCAGCGGCTTCAGTGAGGAAAAAGGAAACAGTCTGTGGTTTCCCGACACATCCGACACTGGATAAGCCTGGAGGGCATGATGCCGAGTGTAATAAGCCAGCCACAAAAGGACAAATCCTGCAGGATTCCACTTATAGGAAGTACTTCAAGGAGTCAAAATCATAGAGAACAAAAGAAGAATGGTGGTTGCCAGGGGCTGGGAGGGAGGGGGATGGGAGTTACTGGGTAGTGGGTATAGAGGTGCGGTTTTACAAGATGACAGGGATGGGGAAGGACGGTGGGGGTGTTGCACATTTAATGTGCATTTAATGCATTTAATACCACTGAACTTAAAGATTGTTCTGGTGGCAAATTTTATGTGTATTTTACCACAATAAAAATATTGGGAAAAAACAAGCAATTCTGCATGCATTTGGACAGAGAAGGAAAGTGAACACAGAGAAAGGAACATAGGTCTGCAGAACTGATTACAAATGTTTCTTCCCTGGACTTTGAACTTTTCCGGAATGTTGTTACATTGTTATACTGCTGTATAATAAGCAAAGGGGGAAAGATGATAGTACAGCCCTCTGCGGGCCCAGATAAAATAAATATACCCTGCAGATTATCACTGGGCCACAGTTCTGGGATTTTTTAAAAATTATTTATGTTAAAAAAAAAAAAAGATGTGCCACGTATCTGCTACATATGCTGGGCATTGCAATGAGAAATTTAAGCTCCGGTTTAGTGAGAATATGAGTCTAGATCAAATGTTCAGGTGGGTTTGAAAGCAAGGGAATAAAGTATAGATTAGGGTTTATTTCACGAGTCAGTTAGAAGAGCCAGTTGACACACTGTGGCATGTCTTCAAGGCTCAGATATTTGGCGCTAGCGAGGGTGCTCCTGCTCTGTATGCACCAAACATTTCCTGTCCTGACTCCTTTGGACTGCCCCTTCTAGCTCCCCACCCCATACCTTTGAAACCCAGTCATCCACCTAGGGAGCCGCAGCAGCAAGGAGGGGGACAGAGAGGCAGCAACTTAATACACAGGAGTTTCAACCAGGCCCACCCAGGGGCTGGTTGCGCCATCTGGAGGACATCCTTTAATTACCCTGCATGCCTGCCCCAGGTCTATGCAGATGGAGTTCTCTCCGTGAGAGAAAGCCCAACTTCCCTGGCTTCTCCTTGCCTCTGACCAGTATCCCTCCTGTGTAGTTACAGCCCCGTGCCTCTGAAACCTCTACCAGTTTCAACCTCTCCCTCCAAATCCATAGGCCTGGGGGATTTCACTTTGAGCAGAGGCAGTTGGGAGCTTTGAGAAGGGAGAACAGGCATGGAACAAAGAACAGGGTAAAAGTGGAACCAAACATGGATAAAGAAGGGATTCATAGGAAAAGTAAAGGGAAAAGTAAGGAAAACATGCAAAAGCAGATTTCCTAAACCCAAGGGACCTCGGAGGATTTGGGTCTCCTAGGCACCTAGCCTCGAGAGTTCTCTTCACCCCTTCCCCTACTCTTACCTGTTTGTGAACCTTTGTAAGCTGTTCCAGGTTGTTCTCAAGAAAGGAAATCTTCTGCTTTTGGGAGTGAATCCCCCCACTGTCCTCGGGCTCCATTTCTGCACTCTGATGAAAGACGGGGGGAAAGATGTGGCTGTCCCAGGCCAAAAAGGTCTCACCCACACCAGGTCAAGCCATCTCCACTGGAGGCCACAGGGGTTGGAGAAACCTGTGGGCAGGGGACAGTACAGGGGCTGGGAAGATTCCAAGGATGGCACTCACTTTCTTGACTCGAGTCGTGACGTCTTGAACGAACAGCTTGCGAAGGTTGTGGAGGGTCTGGAGTTCCCGGGCCTGGAAAGAATGATGACACATTGTGGGTAGCCAAATACCAGGTCAATATTTTCACTCCAAAATTATAGGAAGCGTCAGTCTATCTGGGCAGGTGAATCACTCATCCTTTAGGAAAAGATGTGTCCTGATTATGCCACAGACTGACACTGTATAAGGAATGGGGTTATGGAGAAGTCAGGGAAAGAAATGAAGCCCCCACCTCACCCTGTTAACTTGGCACAGAGGGAAACCACTCACAACTGTCTCCTCCAGACCCTTGAGGTCCTGCTTGGACTGTTCATGTCGCTCGTACAGAAATCTGGGGCGAGAAGGAAACACAAGAGTCCCTCAGGACTGTCCTTCCTCCCTCTCTCCTCCCTCTCCATTCCTTTGATCTAGACTTTATTATTACTTATTATACAAGTTTCTCATGTTTGCTATGTAGAAATTAGAAAAGAAAACTAAAGTAAGATGAGTTTCATAAAAAGCCCATAATTCTACTACTGACAGATCAAACCAACATAACATTCTGGTGTCAGTCTTTCCAGACTCTTACTTCTATGCAGGTATATCCCACAAAAATTGTATGGGAATCATACCATTCATATTGTTTTGTAGCCTGCTTTTCACCCTTAACAGAACATCACAGGCATCTTTCCAGGCCAGGGCAGCTAATATTCAATAGAGGTCATTTCTGAACGTCTCTCTCTCTCTCTCTCTCTCCTTTTTTTTTTTTTTTTTGGTCCTTCCCACCCCATCCTATGACTCGTCTGAGGCATTTGCTTCCTGTGGCCACCCTTTCCCCACCTGCATCGTGCCCTGCCTCTGCAGGTGTGCATGAGTAGTGGTCTGGGCCATCACTCACGTCAGCTCCTGGAGTTTGCTGCTCTTCTCATGTTCTTCGTTCTTCAGCTTCTCGTAGTCAGCCTGAAGCTTCTCTAGCTCTAATTGCAGCTTCTGATTCAGGCTGCAGAGGGCAAGGAGGTGTTGGAGAGAACAAAAAGGTTATTAATGAGTGGGAAAGGGAAGACCAGCCCTGCAAAAGTTTTCCTTCTGGTACAAGTGGGTCTGGTCAGGACTGATGGATGCATCTACTTTCGAATTATCGGAGGCAGATGCAGGCCATGGTTTCCACGACAGAGTGAGAAGCCATGGGCTACCCAATCACAAGAGCTCAAGGAGAAGAACTAGTCCTCACTCCCGTGCCTCCTGGAGCTGGGCTACAAAGCTGTGGCATGGTCAGGGGGAGTGGCCCGTGGAAGTGAACAAACCAGACCCTGGGCCAAGAGGGAGCCGTGGAGGCCGGAGCCACCCAGGGGGACTCTTACTTGGAGGCCGGAGCCACCCAGGGGGACTCTTACTCTTTGAGCTCATCGATGGTCTTCTGCTTCTCATTGATCTCATCCCGGAGCCGGGCCAGCTGCCGGTGATGGGCCTCCCTGTGACTCTCCATCTGTACCTCCAGGGCCTTCTGCGAACAGCCCCACCCCACGCTCAAAGCCAGACTCCCAGGCACCAGCTGGGAGAGGGCCAGCGCGGCCGTGCTGGGCCCTGGCTATGCCCCGGCTGTGCCCCCCTGCCCCTTCCCCACTTGCCTTTACATCATCTGCATCCTGTGTGTCTGGCTCCTTGTCCTTCAGGGCCACTTCATGCACAGTTTCTGAGGGAAAGAGGGAAAGGAGCACGGCTTACATCACACCTACCTCCTCCAGAAAGAACTTCACTTTGCGACCAGAGTTGTAGGTAGGGCAGGGGACATGGACCTTCAGGGATATGGGCCCTCAGGGATATTCTTCTGGGTTAGGACAGTGCGATTTGATACGACAGGGAAAGAGATCCACGGAGGGTTTCATGGCTTGTGTACAATAAGCTACAGGCCAAAGCTTCCACAATCTCAGTCTAATGCATGGGAGGAGCATGCTGTTAGGAGGTCTATTTGATGTTTGTGGCTTTTCCTCCCTGCCCGCCTCCAGGATCTCAGATCCCAGGTCATGTGGTTTAGAGGTTGAAGAAGGCCTCACCCTGGGCCTGCAGCTTGGCCAGCTCGTCGCTCAGGGAGTCATAGGACTCTTCCAGGTGCCGCTTCTTTAGTTCCACACTCTGCATATATTCTGTAAGCGAGCGGATCTTGGCCTCATGCTAATGGGGGAAGGGTTAGTGAGCGGAAGAAGAGGGATGGAGTCAAGGACACAGCTGGGTGACACTGACCTCTGCAGCTTTCCTCCCAGGTCCTCCCCGTCTGCTGCACCGGCCTGAAGACACAGGGCCAGGGGCCCTTTCTTTGGAGACCCTTCCTTTAGACCCCATCAGCTCAGAGGGTGGTATCCCCTCTGAACCTTCCCTTCCCTGGCCTGGACCCTCCCCAGCTAGCCCAGGCTCTTCTGTCCTGGACTGTGGTTGACCCTAGGCCCTTGACATGACGGCAGGTGCTGGGAGTCTTATCCCATAGTCACAGAATCGTCCTCCTTCCCACGGCATGCCAAGACTCTCAGGGCCCGGCGCTCACCTGGGAGATGAGGAGCTGGCAGGATGAGAGCTCCCGCCCAGTCACCTCCATCTTGCGATGACATTCAACCTGCAGGTTCTCTAGCTGCCGGCAGCGCTTGACCACAGACTTGACTTCCGACTTGATTTTGCTGATATAGAGTCGGGCCACTGTGAACTCCTCCTCGATGGCTCCGCTGATCTCCACCGGCTGCAGGGTGGGAGAGGGCAGGAAGAGGTGCTTCTCGGCTGCAGGGAAGCTTTTTCCCATTCCCGTGCATTCTGCCCATCCCCGCACACACCCGCACACACACAGACTCGGGTGGCACACGTATCTTCCAAACAACTTTTAGCTGCTATCACCTGGCATTTCATACTAAATCCTTCTCCCTGCACTTAAAGATCCAATTCTGACAGTCACCCTCTTCCATCTTATAAAGCAATGTGATTTGGAGTCACATTGATCTGCTTGATCAGCCCGATGGTCACTGTTACGGATTTGTGTATCTCATTCCCAGCTCTGTGCCTCACCTCTCATGCCAGCTATATGCACATCTCTATGGCCTTTTATTCAGCACCCTCTAGAAGGTGTATTTACAGCTGAGGCTATGCAAATTCTACTTGTTTTCCCGGGTCTAGTTTAAAGGCATGTTTCCTGGCTCTTTGGCCCACCTTCCTCCGTATCCCTGAGGGCCTGGGTGGTGCCCCCCTGCCTCTCCCACCAGTGCCCAGAGCAAGAATGACCTGCTGCCCCCAGCCCCACTCACCAGCTTAATCTCCCCGTTGCCCACGATGACACTGAACTCACTCAGGTCCTTCATCAGCCCATTCAGCACCTCTGCAATTCGCTTCCGCTGGTGTCCACTGACCTCTTGTAGCCGCTGCAACTCAGACTCCAGAGCCAGCATGGTGGCCTGGGGACAGCCCCTCATGTCATCCGCTGCCATCTGCCCACCACCCTCCCTAGCCCGGGCAGAGCCTCTGCCTTGTATATGACCCCGAGGGCTGCTACAGAGAGAACAAAGGCCCTGCCCAAGGGTCTGGGAGAGACAGGGGTCAGGAGGGCGAAGGGTGGTGACAGGGCAGGAGAGGGTCCCCTAGCACACAGCACAGCAGGGCAAAGGTACGAGTGTGATGTGGCCCCTGGGGCACAGAGGTCCCTTGGGACGTGGCGGATGTTCTAGAGGCCAGGGGGTTCCTGGACCCCGGTCAGACACTCACCACCTTCTGAGACAGCTCATCCACCAGAAGCTGGTTTTGCTGGCTCTTCTCCTCCACTTCCTGGGACTTCTGGTCATAGTTCACAGCCAGCTCCTCCAAGGCCTGCAGCACCTCCTTTACCTCCTCCTTAGCAGCATCGTTCTCTGACTGCAGGTGGCTCAGCTCCCGCTGGACCTTCTCGTTGTCTCCTCGAGTGGATACCAGCAGCTTGGAGGAAGAGGCAAGGCACGTGAGGGGGTCTGCTGCCAGCGACCGCCTCTATGTCCCCCTGGTCTGGGGAAGCCGAGAACACTGCCCCAGATGGGGCCTCTCTGGCACCCTAAGCCTGGAGGGCAGAGCTCCAGGAGAGGGACAAGGGTCAAAGCAAGAATCAAGAGGAAGTGGGCTGTAGGTTTCACGGAAGGAAGAAGCACCCAGACTCCAAATCTGTGTTTTACACAAAGCCCCAGTTAAGTCCCCAGACTTCAATAGTTTTGGGCGGGGGGGTGACCAAGCCCGACACAGAAGACTAAGCCCTTCTTCTATCTGGTTGTAAAAGGTCTTTTATGCCTTTTAGGGAACACATCGCTCTCCTCTCATGTCTTGCCCTCCTTCCCATTACCTCTTCCTGGTCCAGCATCTGCTGCTTAAGCTTCTCTATGAGCTGGCTCTGCTGGTTGATCTCATCGTCCTGTTGGAGGCAAGGGGGAAAGATGGAGTGAAGGGAAGCTCCATCGAGTCTGGACTTACGGAGGTGGGGCAGAGGTAGGATCCTGACAAAAATCCAGACAGTTCAGGCTTTGAGTTAGAAACCCCATATCCTAAAAAGAAGTTTTTCCCTCAGTCTCTTGCCTCACTCCTGCCCTCACTTTCAAATTCCTTTCTCCCTGGAAGGTGGTATAACCTTGACAATACACAGCAAAAGCCTTTAGGTTAAAGTGCATGTCCTCTAACCTAGAAATCCCACTTTAGTGCTCCATTCTAATCAAATCTTTCAAAAGCAAAGTCTTGGGCCTCAGAGGCAAAGATAGTGCTTTCAGAATTACTTACAAGAGCAAGAACAAGCTACTAAAAGCAAAGAAGACTAGAAGCCTTAGAAGACTAGAAATAAACAAATGGTTCAATACATTTTGATAAATGGACTGTTAGGCAGCCATTTAAAAAATACTTTTGTAAAGAATTGTTAACAAAGTAGGAAACTGCTCCTTATACAATGTAGAATGAAGAAATCAGATGCAAAGTTACATATACAGTGTATCTCAATTGCATGTTCTACGTATGGAGAAAAGCAGAATGTTCATAGTATTATTTATGAATGGTGCGATGATGGATGACTTACATCTTCTTCAATATGTTTTTATTTCTCTTCTAAATTTCTTTTTTTTTTAAAGATTCTATTTATTTATTTATTTGAGAGAGAGAGAGAGAGAGAGAGGATGAGAGGGGGGAGGGTCAGAGGGAGAAGCAGACTCCACCCTGAGCAGGGAGCCCGATGTGGGACTCAATCCCGGGACTCCAGGATCATGACCTGAGCCGAAGGCAGTCGCCTAACCAACTGAGCCACCCAGGCGCCCCTCTTCTAAATTTCTTAATAGTACAATTTTTTATTAAGTTTAATTTTAATTCCAGTATAGTTAACATACAGTGTTTTATTAGCTTCAGGTGTATGATATTGTGATTCAACAATTCTAAACATTACTCAGGGCTCTCTTCCACAGGTTCAAAAATGAGCATTTGTCCCTTTTTTAAAATAAAAAGAAGAAGGCAGGACAAGCGAATTCCTTAATCCCTCCCTTCTCATCCCACCAACCTCCCCTCTGTGCCCCGGGTGTCCTCACCTTGTCATCGAGCTGCTTATAGAGGCGGCGGATCTCCTCCTCGTATTTCTGCCGCTCCTCAGGCGCAATGCGCACCACAATGGATGAGTTGTCGTTCACAGGGGTCTCCTCACAGAGCTCAGCTCCCAGGGCTGCCTCATCCCCAGCCAGGCGCTCCGTCTCAGGCACATTCTCTCCTGGCCAAGAGGCAGAATAAGGTGAGGGATGGGAGAAGAGAAAGCTGCATCCAGAAGTCCTTCCTCCCTCACTCCTCAACGCCAAGACCTCCAGGCAGGTCTCCATCTCTTTTGCCAAGTGCACGTTCAACATTTTCTGGGGGATGGGATAAGGGCGGTCAGCCCCCTCTCCACTTCCCTCACACCACTCGACTGCACCCCTCCAGAAACACAGCCCTCCTGGGAGGTTGGCCTGCCCTGAAGCCCTGCCCCCGACAGGGCGCCACTGGTCCCCTCAGCCTCCTCCTCCCGCCACCTCTCACGCCCAGTGGAACCCTCTCTAACCATTGCGCCACCGGCTGAGCTCAGCCTCTAGCTTGGCGATCGTCTCCTTCTGAGCCTTTGTCTTCTCCTTCTCCTTCTCATATTTCTTCTTCCACTGCTCAGCAGTCAACTCCAGATTCACTGAGGCAGTGTTCTTAATGGTCTTTGCCCTGGGTGAGGAGAACAGGGAGATGAGACCTCCATGAAGGCTTGCGTGACACGGAGGGGAGAGAGCAACAGGGGCTGGCCCAGGAGTAGGGACCCTGCCACTGACCGCTGCCCGAACATCAGGGTGGACTTGGTCTCTGCATCGTTGTAGCTGGACGGTGAGCAGCAGATGAACATAGTTGTCCGGCAGTTTCCTCCCAGAGAGTCCTGGAGAATCCGTGTCATTTTGCTGTCACGATATGGAACGTAGCTTTTCTGGGGGAGGAGGGAGACCATGAATCAGAAAAATACTCAACAAGGGAATCAGGAAGGAGACTGGTGCTGACTAGGGGTCGCGCACCCCATGCATTGGGTATGATGGGACAGGGCCTAAGGGACACTCACTGTGCCCTCGGCCAGTGCAGAGATCACGTTCCCAAGGGCTGACAGTGACTTGTTGATATTCTTTGCCTCATCCAGCACGGCTCCCTCTGCTCCGGTCTTGCTGACCTACCAGAGCATTAAGGGATGAGTGTGTCATGAGAGCTGCAGGGGGAGAGAGGGCTCTTGTGGCCTCTTCTCTACTCAGGGGGAGTCAGTCCAAGGAGGGGAGGAGACAGGGGAAGAGAACAGACAAGGCCCTTCCTCTGTTACCCTAAGCCCTCTTGCCAAAAGCCACCCCCTCCCGCCCCCATATGATACCATCCCATTTATATGAAATGTCCAGAAAAGGCAAATCCACAGAGACAAAAAGTAGATTAGTGGTTGCCAGGGGCTAGGGGAGGGGGAAATAGGGAGTGACTGCTAACAGGTGATGAAAATGTTCTAGAATTAGTAGTGATGGGTGCACAACCTTCCAAGTATCCTAAAACCCATGGAACTGTATATTTCAAAATGGTGAACTTTGTGGTATGTGAATTATATCTCAATCAAAGAGTTATTTTGATTTTAAAAAGTACCCCCCCAGACCTCCTTCCCTACCCACCCCACCCCCAGGTGCCCAACCTTCTCGCTCCCTGCCAGGTCCACTAGATACAGCTTCCCACTGAGCTTCTGCTCGGTCTCCATGTTCTCCTGCTTGATGTTGATGAGGAAGATGCTGTGGCTTCGAGAACTGTGCTCATTCATGTCTGCAGGACAGAGGGAAGGGCGGTCCCTGTACTGACACCTACAGAGCTGAGGCCCTCAGCCCCCAGCCTCCACTGACCACTGGCCGACCCAGGGAGAAAGGGAACCTGCCAGGACTAGCCCCGCCACTGCGTCTCCCAGGCACCTGGGTCGCACACCCAAGAGGAGCCTCTTCTTCTGGAGGACATAGTCTGCCCTTGCTCACTTCCAGTCCCTCAGTCCCACAGCACACGGACAAGCAGCAAGCTCCCAGACTCAAGAGCCCCTTAGATCCCCACTCACTGGTGACAGCCACATGACGATTTGATTTCCCCTCATCAATCACATCTAAAATCTCCTCTGGGCTGGACACAAAGCGTTCGGTACAACCCTGCAGGGGGCGAATGGACAGTTACCCATAAACGTCAATCTGCAGATTATATTACCTGCACGCTGACCAGACAACCTTTCAAAACTGTCTTTTCCAAGCCCTCAGACTCTCCCCAGCCCCTTGGCACATCTCACTCCTCCAAGACATCTGCCCTCCAATTTCCGGGTCTCTGGTCTTCCCTCCTGCCACACCTCAAATCTCAATGCAGTGACCCCCACCCAGGTGCCCCTGTCCCCACTCTCACCTTGACAAATGGCACCCGATTCTTGTCTTCATGCACAGACAGATTCGTCTTGGTCACTGAATCAAGACAATGCAGGTAAGCAAGGCTAGTACCCCCACCCCCAACTCGCACCCTGTAGCCCACTGAGACAGTAGTCTCTTCTATGTGAATAAAGGAGAGGGGCGCCTGGGTGGCCTAGTCAGTTGAGTCCGCCTCAGGTCATGATCTCACAGTCATGAAATTGAGCCCCGTGTCGGGCTTGGCACTCAGTGCAGAGTCTGCTTGTGCCTCACCCCCTGCTCCTCCCACCCACCCCACCGCACCACCACCACTCATGCGCTCTCTCTAAGTAAGTAAATATATAAATTGAAAAAAAAATTTTTTTAAATGAAAAAAGAGAAAGACTTCCCCATGAAGCTTAAACTTCCAGCACACACTGAAAGCCAGTTTCTCCTCCTCCAGGATTGTAGCCTCAATGTTCCAACTGGCCTCAGGCTGTTACTGTATAGGCCTGGATGTCGAAGCTCCCTCTTCTGACCCTTTTTGCTTTTGGAAATTTTGGTGAATGGGGGCAAGGGACAGGGGTGTGAGAGTGTGTGTCCTCTTCATCTCTTGCCAAAAGCAATGTGAGCTTTCTTTTCCTTGCCCTCCTCACACCCCCACTGCCCAATGGGGTTAAACATCACTCACCGTCCAGAAGGTCGCGAATTTTGTCCAGGTAAATCTCAAAGTAAGAAACCTGGTCAGGGAGAAAGTGAAGAGGGCCTATCTTAAACCTGACCCAGGGATCTCAAGTGAATGTGCCCTGCTCAAATGGTAGTAGCAGGAGAGAAAGAGCAGAAGAGAGTATCTTGACAGAGAAGAACGGTGGTAACCAGAGCAGGAAAATAAGTTGGGGTGCCCAGGTCCTTAGCAGGCTCATTCTAGCTGTTCCCCTCCCAAGCCCCATCTGAGGATGCCCAGCTGTCATGCCATGATCACCTTGATGTGGAACTCAAGATTCTCATCCATGGAGTAGATGTGGTTGAAGATGTCTCTGGCAATTCGAGGAATGATTCCCATCAGCTGGGGGTCATGCAGCTTTCCCTGGGGAGTAAAGGTATTCCAGAATGAGGCTGGGACTCAGAAAGAATGAGACAACTCAAGAGGTATGCAGGTGAACACAAAGGTCACAGTGGATAAAAAGACCATCTTGAGGTTGGAGGCAGTCACTGCCATGTCTACCTCTTACTGGAAAGATGGGAGAATTGAGTGGCCTTTTGGAATATTAGTGCAGCTGCTTTTCCAGATCAAAAGAAGAAAACTGGAGTAGTGGAAAGGATAGAAAACTGTAACAGGCTAGAGGGATTTCACTAAAGTTCCACTATACTCCTGCCCCTCGGTTCATCCTCCAGACCAAGCCAGCTTGATTCTTAGATCTTGCCCCACTGAGATTCCGTGGCCTCTCATTTACACTCCCAGCTCCTCACCCCTCATGGAAGTCCGAACCCTCACCTCCATGGTATGTGTTTTCCCTGAGGATGTCTGTCCATAAGCAAAAATGGTGCCATTGTAGCCAGCAAGGACATCTGGAAGACACAGCAGAGAAAGAGCACTGGTGGAAAGAAGTGGGGTAAGGAATGGGGAACCTGAAAACATACACTCTAAAAATACATCTTACAAAGATAATACAGATTACCTTTGACAATCTGCATGGCACACGCATGATAAACTTGCTCCTGAGTCGTGTTTGGGGGGAACACACGGTCAAAGACATATGGCTTCCCCTAGAATGGGAATAAAACAGGGCAGACATTGGCAGTCAGGATGTGAGGGAGAAGAAATACCGCAGCCCCCTTCCATTAGCCTGAGAAGGCATCTGGTTTTTCAGCCATCTGTATCCACGGATGATCCGGGGGGATGAGGAAGGCTAGAGAAGGAGGAACAAAAGTTAGTACTGACACCAGGAGCTGATCCCATGCACTAGAGAGTGCCATTGGGAAGTGTCACAGCGTGAGACTGTGTGAGGGGATCTCAGGCTTGGCGTGATGATTTAGCATTCCACCACTCCAGCTCCCTCCCTGGGAAACCAAACGGGAAAAGACAGTAGGGCCACAGGCCATGGAGAGTACAAAACAATACATTAACATTAAAAATCTAGGGACGCCTGGGTGCCTCAGTCAGTGAAGCGTCTGCCTTCGGTTCAGGTCATGATCCCAGGGTCCTGGGATGGAGCCCACATCAGGCTCCTTGCTAAGTGGGGAGCCTGCTTCTCCCTCTCCCTGCCATTCCCCCTGCTTGTGCTCTTCCTCTCTCTCTCTGACAAATAAATAAATAAAATCTTTAAACACATTAAAAATCTACCTCTAGGTTTAAAAATATCTTCCTCAATAGATCCATATGTCCTGATATGGAAGGATCTTGCACTAAGCAAAAGATGCCAAGTTAGGGACATATGTTTAGTATGTTCCCTATTACATAAATGAAATATACATATACCAAGCTGCTGAGCTGTTGTACAAACATTAACACAAGCTCTCTCTGTGAAAGAAATACATGAAATCAGAAACATGGGTTTCCTTTTAAGGAATCAACTTTAAGTAAAGAGAAACTGAAACAAATCACTGACCTACAAGTATTTTGTTTCATTTAGGTTATATGTTACAAATCGTGTGAGCTGATAAGATGTTAAAGATACAAAATATTTACAACCTGGGGAGCCAAACAAAGAATATATTCACTATCTATTCATACTAAAGGGAAGATCTCTGGTAAGATTAAATGAGACTATGCTTGTTCTCCATCACAAGTGACAAATTTCTCAGTCGTGTTTTCCTGCCATTCAGTATAAAGAGCCTATGACTTAGGGGCACCTGGGTGGCTCAGTTGGTTTAGCGACTGCCTTCGGCTCAGGTCATGATCCTGGAGTCCCGGGATCGAGTCCCATATCGGGCTCCCTGCTCGGCAGGGAGTCTGCTTCTCCCTCTGACCCTCCCCCTTCTCATGCTCTCTCCCTAATAAATAAATAAAACCTTTTTTTAAAAAAGGAGCCTATGACTTAGTTGTCACATTGTTTTACTGCAGAGCCCATCTTTATCCATCTGAAATGTAAAGCTCTAAGTCTATGTTCACCAGAGTTTGGGAGACATGTTTTAACTAATTAAGGAAAATCATAAAACTTTTATTGGCCAGAACTGGAGACAGTGGCTGTAGGAATATTCACAATATTCCATCTATATATAGAATTGATTATGATACCTCCATATTCTACTCCCATTAAAATGAGTGAGGTTGGTTTACATATATTGACATGTTCAAGCCCAATTGAGTGAAAAAATAAAAACAGTGTGTGTAATGTGATTATATTTTTTTAAAAGCATATGGACAGAACAGCTTTAGAAAAAAGACATAGAAGACTACATGCAGACCTACTAATGGTGGTTATCACCAGAGAGCAGAGTAACAGGCTTGCAACATCTTTTGTGTGTGATATTTAAATGTTTTACAGTAACAACATACTGCTTTTAAATTAAAAATGTAAAATATTATAGGTGATGTTATAGAAAAATATGTAATCACAAGACAAGGTATACACAAAATACTGTTAATCAAAAAATAGTATGCAAAAAATAAATACATAAAATAGTATGCAGTGTAAAAAACAAAAAAGTATGTAAAGGATGATTCCATTTCTGTAAAAAAAAAATGTATTTGTATAGATGTACGCCTTGCTTAGAAAAACATGGTAAGGGGTACCTGGGTGGCTCAGTCGGTTAAGCGTCTGACTTCAGCTCATGTCATTATCTCAGGGTCCTCAAGCCCCATGTGTTGAGCCCCATGTGTTGGGTTTTGCACTCAGCAGGGAAACTGCTTGTCCCCTCTCCCTCTGCCCCTCCCTCTGCTTATGCTCTCTCTGTCTCTCTTTCAAATAAATAAATAAAATCTTTAACAAAAAAACATGTTAATAGTGGTTATCCTTGGACAGTGGAATTTTAGGAGTTTCTCTTCTCTTTTTTTTAGATTGAAAACTTTTCTAAAATTAAGGGCACCTGGCTGGTTTAGTTGGAAGAGCATGCAACTCTTGATTTCGGGGTCGTGAGTTTAAGCCCTACATTGGGTGTAGAGATTACTTAAATAAATAAATAAATAAACATAAAAAAAAGAAACTTCTCTAAAATTAAAATGCATATTTTTTAAAAAAGAAAATTTTAAGTTTTTCAAAGATATTAACATTCTTACTATATAAAGAACTCTCTTAAATTAGTAACAAAAAAGATAAACCTCAAGAGAAAAAAATGGACAAATCTAGGTACTAACAATGGAAAAATACAAATTCAAACTAAAACAGTAATGTCGTTACTCACTTATCGAATTGAAAGACACAAACTTAATTGGAATACCCAGTGTAGATAAGGGTTCAAGGAGGTATAATTTCCTTGAAATAAGCACCTTCATCCTTTTCTAGTAGGACAGTAAGTCCATACAACTTTTATGGGGGCAATTCAGAAATACATAATCAGAAGTCGTGAATTGCACATATCCAATGACTCAGATGTTCTACTTCTAAGAATTTATACCACGAAAATATTTTTGGTAAATATTTAGTTACAAGAATGTTTATTATCACACTGTCTTATAATAACAAGAAATTGAAAACAACTGAAAAGAATAATATTTAGGGGACTGGTTAACATAAGGAATTGATTAAATAATGGCGTGTGTATATTTTTATTCTTTGTTGCTATTTAAAATGATGTCATAATAGAGGCGCCTGGTGGCTCAGTCGGTTATATGTCTGACTCTTGATTTCAGCTCAGGTCTCAATCTCAGGGTCGTGAGATCAAGCCCTGCATTGGGCTCCAAGTAGGCGTGGAGCCTACTTAAAATAAAATAAATAATAAAATAAAATAAAATGATGTCATAATAGAACATCAATAAATCTCAAAAGTGTGTTAGTAAAAGAACTCAAACACAAGGGAGCACATACTGTATTATTCCCTTTGTATGAAATTCAAGAAAGGACAAAACTTAGCTAGTGATAGAAGTCACAATACTGGATGCCTGGGAGCAATACTAACAGGCAGGGGCAAGAAGGAGCTTTCAGGGGTGATAGAAATACTCTAGATTCCTATCTGGGTAGTGGTTACATGGGTGTCAAAATATGTTATAAAATTCATCAAACCGTTTGCATAAGATTTGTGCACTCAGTGTATGTAAAGTATACCTCAATAAGTGCTCTCATAAAATATAACATCATAAAATGATGTTATAATGGCTCTTCAAAATGGCTGGTTGATGCACAACCTCATTATTAATAAGAGAAATGCATATTAAAACTATGAAATACCATTTTAATCTATCACAGTGGCCAAAATAAAATATTTTGACAATGCATTGCATTGGAGAAGGCATATACAGACCAGGGGCAACTCTATATGAGAGGCAGTTTGGAACCAGTTAGTAAATTTTTAAGTGCATATACTTTAAGACCTCAACTTCTAAAAATGTATCCTATAGACATATGCAGTATTTATATATATACAAGGTTATTCAATTGTTTGTAATAGCAACTTATTAGGATAACCCTAAAAGTCCATTAATAGGGACCTGGTTAAATAAATTATGGCGGGGTGCCTGGGTGGCTCAGTCATTAAGCATCTGCCTTCGGCTCAGGTCATGATCCCAGGGTCCTGGGATCGAGCCCCGCATCGAGCTCCCCGGTCCATCGGAAGCCTGCTTCTCCCCCTCCCACTCTCCCTGCTTGTGTTCCCTCTCTCGCTGTGTCTCTCTCTGTCAAATAAACAAAATCTTAAAAAATAAATAAATAAATAAATAAATAAATAAATAAATAAATTATGGCATAACCCTACAACAAACTATACAGTTGTTAAATAGAATGAGATATGGGGCACCTGGGTGGCTCAGTCATTAAGCATCTGCCTTCAGCTCAGGTCATGATCCCAGGGTCCTGGGATCGAGCCCCAATTGGGCTCCCTGCTCAGCAGGAAGCCTGCTTCTCCCTCTCCCACTCCCCCTGCTTGTGTTCCCTCTCTCAGTGTGCCTCTCTCTGTCAAATAAATAAATAAATAATCTTAAAAAAAATAGAATGAGATATATCTTTATGTTAAGGAAGAATCTCCTATACTCATTGTTAAGTTAAAAAAAAAAAAAAAGCTGGGGCACCTGGGTGGCTCAGTCAGTTGAGCGTCTGCCTTCAGCCCAGGTCCTGATCCCAGGGTCTTGCCCCACATTGGGCTCCCTGCTCAGTGGGGAGTCTGCTTCTCCTTCTGACCCTCCCCCCTCCCATGTTCTGTCTCTCTCTCTCTCACTCTCAAATAAATAAAATCTTTAAAAAAAAAAAGCAAGGTACAGAATAGTATGTATACTATGCTACCATTATTCTTAAAAAAAAAAAAGAGTATATGCCAGGCACCTGGCTGGCTCAGTAGGTAGAACTTGCGATTCTTGATCTCGGGATTGTGAGTTCAAGCCCACGTTGGGTATAGAGATTGCTTAAAATAAATAAAAAAATTTTTTTAAAGTATATGCACATATATATGTAATTGCTTATAAACGTATAGTATACTTTTAGAAAGACCCATAAGAAACTGGTAAAAAGGTTGCCTTCTGAAAGGGGAACTGGTGGCTAGAAAAGAGAGGTAGGAAAGAGGCTTACTTTTCATTGAATACATTTTTATATCATTTGAATTTTGTCACATGTGCATGTTAAGATTTATGTAAAAATTAAACATTTTTAAAAATACATAAAATTATGTAAAATATTTAGTAACGGTAAAATAGTCATGGTATTATGTTAGTGAAAGAGCTGAGTTACAAAACAATATATAGTTTATGATACACTTTTATTAAAATTAATATATGTGTATATGCAGCAAAAACTCACTGGAAACAAATACATTAAATTGTTAACAGTGTTTTTCTTGGGTGCTGGGATTTTGAGTGATTTTTAGTTTCTTGTATATGCTTCTCTTTGTTTTTATTTTGTCAACAATTAAAACATATTAGTGTTGTAATCAGACTATATTTAATATTATTTTTTAAAAATCTACTTTGATTTTTTTTAAAGGTTTGAGTGAGTTTATGGGGTATTCATAGGGTTTTTGTGAATTTTTCATCCTTTTTATCTGAACAGTTCATCATTACACTTCATTATAAAGAATAATATCCTGGGGCGCCTGGGTGGCTCAGTCATTGAGCATCTGCCTTTGGCTCGGGTCATGATCCCAGGGTCCTGGGATCGAGCCCCGCATTGGGCTCCCTGCTCCGTGGGAGGCCTGCTTCTCCCTCTCCCACTCCCCCTGCTTGTGTTCCCTCTCTCGCTGTCTCTCTCTCTCTGTCAAATAAATAAATAAATAAAATCTTTTTTTAAAAAAAGAATAATATCCTTATTACATAGAATAAAATCATACAGTGTTAGAAGAAAACAGCTTTAAAGTGGCATTAATGCCTGTCCTCCTCAGTGGTAATATCTTTCTTTTTTAATTTAATTTAATTCATTTATCTTTTGTTGAAACTTGATTCTTGAATTGTAATCTAACTCAGTGTTGCTCCTATCCAGTGGCTAAGAAACAGAAACAAACAAAACATGTCTATCTCAGCCCAGTGACTCTAGCCTCTTCTCCACCAATGTCTGTCTATGCTTCTTGAAGCCAGGAATGCAGCCAAAGGGGATTAAATAGAACTCTCAAGCCAACTTTGCCCCTCCCTTCTTCCCTTCTGGGAACATGGGCACCAACACATTCTCTGCCTTTCCCTCTCCCTCCCTCCTCCTCTCTCTCTCTCTCTCACAAACATTCCCAGTTATAGGATTCCAGAGAAGGCTGTGGATGCATTAAAATGGAGGGCGCTCTCCAAGTGCTGAAGGTAATTGCTACCTGAGGAACCCCTTTTCTGAAGCCTGCACTGGGAAGAAGGAAGAGACCAGAGAGAGTAAAAGGGTGGTGTTCTCAGTACTGTGACGATAAAAGATACCCAAGAACTAAAAATCGGTTCACTTAGTAAACTCGTGAGCATGGAAAGCCACAGACACATTATAATTTCAGAGGTTCTTGAAAGGCCTGCTATTCCCTACTTCCCTACTCTAGACTAGGCCCTTAAAGTCCAAGTCTAGTTTATTATTTTATCTTAAGATTTTTATTTCTGTTAAATTGTAAATTTCTTTGTAATTTTCCATTGATTATACTCAAGATGAAATTTTTTGTCAGATCTTTTGATGAGAATAACTAGACCAGTGGTTTTCTACTTTTTTCTGCCTCTAGACTACTCACATGGGAAACATCACCACTATTTATTTATTTCTCATGACACACAATTACTTTGAGTCGGACTGTCGTACGCTGTGGAAGGTTTCTTTTTCTTTTTTTTTAATGTTTTATTTATTTATTCATGAAAGTCAGAGAGAGAGAGAGAGGCAGAGGCAGAGGTAGAGGCAGAAGCAGGCTCCCTGCCTAGCAGGGAGCCCAATGCGGGACTCGATCCCAGAACCCTGGGATCATGACCTGAGCCGAAGACAGACGCTTAACCATCTGAGCGACCCAGGTGCCCCTGTGGAAGGTTTCTTACCAGAATCTGAGTGTGTATAGTTTGCAAAAGCCACTGATTTTTTTTTTTAAGCCATTTCTGATGCCCCCTCTCAGACATCTGCCCAGACCACTCTACAGACTGGATCACCATGTAGACCAAGAGTTTCTTGAAGGCAGGGATTCTCTGTAAATCCCCAACATCAAGCACAGTCCTTGGCCGACAGGATGTCCTTCATAAATATTTGTCAAAAACACAGATATTGATGGAGGAAGAGAGCAAGAAGATTTTAGAGACCTGGACGTTGGGATGAAACAACTAGTAAGAAGGGGAAAGGTTAACTACTTCCCAGTGTGTCAAAGGCTAGCTTGTGGGGACAGAGCATATATAAAAAATAATAACATCTAACTCTTATCAGTTTATTACGTGCCTGCACTGTTCTAAGCAATGTATATGCATTATCTCATTTAATGCTCACAGCAATCCTAGAAGGTACTATTATTATTCCATTTTATAAATGCGGAGACTGAGGTTCAGAGAGGTAAGGTAGCTTGCCCACAGACACACAGCTGAGAAATGGTAGCACATGGTCTCAAACCCAAGCAATCTGAATCCAGACCCATAGTGCCATAGTCACCCAAGAACTGAAGCGTCTGGATACTGAACATGGCATCAGATCCTCTTCATGGCTTTTCCTTCCCCTTCCCCACATGACCCCCACCCCCATTTGGACATTTCCCCAAATGTTTCCAGACAGAACTGAAGCCCTGCATCACTCCCTTTTTCCAAACTCAACCCCATCTTCAGAAGTATGAGATCCTCCCACCTACCCTCTTCCAGGAACCCCCTCACCATGCCAGCGTTGGAGACTGGAAGAATGGTTTCATTAGCAACATTCAGGGAAATGCTCCACCTTTGAGGAACACTCCCTGAGATCCATTCCCCCCCGCCCCTGCCACAGCAATCTAAGCACCCCTCACAGACTCCTCCAGAGAGCTCCCTTTCAGAATCCCGCAGCCCAGGGCTCCATTCTTCCTAAACCCACCCAAGCCTCCTTGTTGTCTCTTGCTTACATGTCCCATCCCTAAGGGCCCCAGTCTGTCACCATGCTGAGCTCTCACCCACTGAACTCAAACGGGTGCTTTGTGTCTCCCAGCACCTTTTGGTAGTTTTCCATTATGTGAACTGACTAAGCTAATGAGAGGGCCTAAGATCAGGGGTCCCAAGATGACCAACCTTTTCCACCCTCAGTAAAGCACTTGGTAGAGGCTGAACTTCTGAGCACAGGCCTGATTTCCATGGTGACACCCCTGGGGATTGTTGCCATGGTAATGCTGGAGAGACACTGGCCACGGTGAACATTACCTCCCCTCTCCATTTTCTTTTATGAGACTCACCCAAAGCTAAAGGGAGACCTGCTCCCCCTCTTCAGATATCAAAGGAATCCTGGGCCACCCCAAACAATATTGACTCTGATCCAGTAATCTTGCAGGTCCCAACCTAGCTTTTCCAAATGAGGTACTGGATAGTCCTGGATTTTTGCTGCTTAAGAACCTGCTAACCCACTAGGAGATCTCAGGGAGAAAGAATATAATGGACACTGAATGAATGAGGGAGAGGAACAGGGAGAGAGGAACAGAATGTACGGGTCTTCCCTCACTGTCATCCCTCCCATGTCTGGTATAGAGGCAGCGGCCCTGACAGCAGGCACCCGGACACTCTGCCCACCAAGACCAGGGCCGAGAGACACTTAAATGTATCCAGTGAAAAAGTCACACTGGATTCTGAGTGACATAAAGAACAAAACAAGGTACACAGCCCACAGACAGTGACCCAGACACCCTTCTACTATGACTCAGGCCATTAACTTTGGCTAAGCCCCATCCTCCAGATTCCTGGGAGAAGTCAGGGGCATGGCGGAGGGATGAGGCTGAAAGAGCTGTCTTTCCAGCTTATTCTCCTACCCTCTGCCAGGCAGAAAAAGCCCACGAGCATCTGAGACTCTGAAGCCCTGAGGTAGCCGCAGTGCCGCAGAGGCAGAGAGGAGAGCCACCAGAGAAAGGAGCAGGGGCTGGGTTTGGAGAGACTATTGTCTCCCCCTTCCCTCACCTTCCTGAAGCAGCTTCCTCCACCAATTCCTCAGACGCTGGGCCCCAAAGGGAGTGAGAGGAGGAAAGAGGAGAGGGGGTAGGAGATTTCCTTCCCTTGGTGGGACCCTTGAGGGTTGCGTCCAAATCCCTTCTCCTAGAGCCCTCCTCCTTCCAAATGAGCAATGAACAGTCAGGCTGGGAGGCAAGCTCCAAGGACGCTGCCTGAGACAAAATGGCCCCCCATAAGCATCTATCTCAGCTGGAGAGATTAACAGGAAGGGCTGGGGCAAAGGAAGACACACAGTGAGACAAAGGTGCAGCCCTGCAAATATCAGGCAAAACAGGCAAGGGAGGACCAGCTGCGGAACTAAGATAGAATCTGAATTGGCAGGGGGCCCTGGGCCTCTCTGCCTCTCTCCCCCTTCTACAGTGTCTTTCCTGTTTTGCGAATTCGACAGATCAATACAGCCACTCCTTCTCCCAACATCAGCCCATGCCACATGCCTGCCACACTAGGATGGCCCGAGAACCTAAAGGAGTTTGTTCAGACTTACCTGAAAGAACTAAACCAAGGAAGCTAGGCTTCAAAGTAGAAGCTTTTGTGGATGTGCACCCCTAAGACCACCTCCCTCCTATTTCTCAGCCTTCATGTCTCAGGGAAACCTCAAGCTCCAACTCTCACAGCTAATGCCTGTTGTCCAGACTACTTGGAGAGGAGCCCCCAGGACCGATTATTTCAGCCTGGCCACACTGACCAGATTGTAAGGCCTAAGGTCCTTGAGGCCAAGAGAGACAGGGGCCCTCTCGATGTGGTAAACATACACATATGTAAGCACACACACAAGGCAGAAGCCCCTATTTGAGTTCAGTGGGTGAGAGCTCAGCATGGTGACAGACTGGGGCCCCTGGGGATGGGACATGTAAGCAGGCTCTTCCTAAGGCATGTTTACTCAAAGTCCCATTCTCACTGATTCAGAGGGCCCACGCTCCCTCCCCATCTTTCCTTCATTCGTTTAATAAGCATGCCTTGGGCCAAGCACTGTGGACCAAAGATACATAAACAGTGCCCCTGACCTTGAGGACAGCCGTCATATGTGCCCCTCCCTTCTCAGATTGGCTACAGTTTCCTGGCCCAGCACCCCTCAAGCCCTACAGGACTCGATCCCAGATCCTTTCACCCCACAGCCTAACACTCCCTACCAACATGGGAAAGGAGGGGTGGGTGAAGAATTCCCTAGGAATTCCCTTTGGGCCATCACAGATAAAGGTCGAGAAGAGAAATCTGCAGAGGCAGTGTGATATAGAGGAAAAGTCATGAGCTTTGGAGTTAGAGATTTAGGTTCAGATCCATGAATTAACAGGGTGACCTTGAGAAAGTCATTCAACTTCTTTGGGCCTCAATTTCCTCATCTGTAAAATGGAAATATTGGTACCTACTTCAGAGTGTTGTTTTGAGGAGTAAATAATACATGTTGAGTAACAAACCCATAGTAAATATTAGTTCTCCTTCTTAATAAGATCTCCTCCATGGGTAGAGCTGTCATGATGAGGTTGAAACAGCTTGCTACTTTTTACTGGATCATCAAGAGAAAGGATGAATAAGCAAGTACCTATTAAGACCTCAGGATCTGGTTATTTTTATTTGTTAGCGGGAACTGGGGTGTCTGAAATCCTCTTCCTACCGTACCTGGGAGGGAAAGGCAGACATTTCCTTAGGACCCCAGAGCCCCCTTCCCAAATTGGGTGTGGCATCAATGTATTTCTTTCTCAGAAAACCCTTCATCAGCCCTGTGCCCTCCGCCCAAGTCTAGGCTGTAACTACTTCAGGGGCTGATGGAGGGCTCGGTCTTAGAGCCCACTCTCATTCATACCTCCACCCGCAGAGACCCTGGACTGCCCACCTCCCATCTAGCCCATCACCAGTCTACCCCCTCCCTTCCTGGGAGGTGAGGGTAGAGATCTGAGCCAATAACAAAGGGAAGATGAGCTTTCCCTAGGGGAGAGGGAAAACATCAGAAAAACACGGGACTGGCTCTAAGGGGTGGGGACGCTGCAGCGAGCAGCAAAGGGGAGTTGGGTCCCCTGACTGCGAGGAAGTAGCCCCCTCCCACTCTGCGGAGACCTGGCAGCCCGCTTGGCCAGGCCACACCCAGCCATCCTGATGCAGGGGAGGGGAGGGGCTGCGGCGGGGAGGATGGAGGCTGAGCGGCGGGGAGGGGGCGCAGAGTGACAGCCAGGGGCGAGGACGGCGGGGGCGGGGGAGATTAATCTTGCGGACCCCTCCCCGAAATTCCCTCCCGCGGCGACACTCACCCCAATAACGACGCTGTCGTCCCCTTGGAAAATGGGGATGAACTTGTCTCCCCGCAGAATCTCGGCCTGGTTCAGGGGCCGAAATCGGCAGAGCACCTTGATGCTACATTCGTTGTTGGTCTCCGCCATGGTGGTCGCCGGCGACGGGCTGGGCACTTCTCGGGCTGCAGGGGCGGTGTGCGCTCCGGAGGAGGGGTGCTCAGCTGCGGCCGAGGCGGAGGACAGGTGCTCGGTCTCTGGAGCCGAGAAAGCAGGTGGGGCGCCCGGGCGAAGGCTGGAGAGCAGGGCCGGGGCGCGCTTGCTCGCTCCTGCGGCACGGGGATGCGGGCGACCTGGGCGTCTGGTCCTCTCCCGGCGCTCTGCCTCTCCGCCCCTCGCGCTGCAGCGCCGCGCTGCGGGCCTGGGCGGGGCGGCGGCCGCGGGGCGGGCGGGGCTTCCCTCGCGGGGGGCCTCCGGCTGGACGTCCACGCGAGGGGGCACCTTTCGGTTCCCCTCGCCTCCTACCCCACCCCTGACGCTCTTAGGTAACCTCGCCCTCACCCCTTCCCCACCCAAGTCCCTTGCCGCATCCCACCGCCCCACCTCCCCGGCCTGCCTGTCCCTCCCTCGGACTCCACCCCTCTGGAAGGGATAAGGGGGCTGAGGTGGGCCTGTCGCCGGGGTAGGGAAGAGAGTCGACGCCGGTTCCACCCCTTTTATTCCGGGACACCCTCCTCCCCCACCCCCGCCCCGCCCCTGTCACCATCCTCTCCAAACTGAGAGCACCCTTCTCATTCCCCATCCCCAACCCCCTCACACAGATTCCCAACCCACTCAGCTTTCAAGGGCGGCTGCCGGTACCCCTGTGGGGGTGGGTGTCCAGGTTCCATTTTTCAGACAGCAGTGTCAGGGGAGAGGCTAGTCCCTTCCGCTTCTACGTCCAAAGGTGCGCTCTCTCCCCAGTATACACACCAGGTCCCCAATGTGAAGGAAGGCAAACTCTGATTCTGGGCTATCAGAATTCAGAAACGGATAAAATTCTCATTTTTGCCTCATAGGTTGGGGCTGGGATGCAGGTGGGCAGGAGAAGCTTTTGCAAGAGAAAGGGAGTCAGAAAACAGTGAAGGGGAAGTAATGATGGGAATGGGGAAGGCCACAGGGGCTTTGAGAGAGAACCAATAGGGCAGACATCTGCATTTAGGTTTCAGACAGGTTTCAGCGCCTACGTAAGTGTTTCCTGTCCAAGTTACCATTGGACAGAGTCCCAACACCCCAGCCCCTTTCTCCGGGCTTGCTTTGTTTCTCCCCCTTCCCTAACAACAACAACAACAAAAAAGCCAAGCCTTAGAGATTCTTTGTCCTTCCTCCCCTCAGGTCAGACTCCTGCTGCAGCCCCTGGGCAGAACCACCTAGAAGCGGGCCAGATTGATTTTTCTCCACATCACAGGCCTCTGCTGGCCAACAGAGAGTTAGACTGCAGGAGTTGAGGCTCTAGGCCAAGGGAAGGAGCATGGTGATGGAAAAAGGGAGGAGGGGATGGAGGTTCTGCTTAGCAATTGTCTAAGGTCACTTGGACACTATGAGGCAAGAATGAGAGAATGATGGCCTGGCCAGACAAGAAGTAACCACTCAGAACTCAGATGATGGCTTCCGCACATTGGGCCTATACCTCTCGCCTACCTTGAGTCTTAAGGAAACTGAAGGAAATTGGTCCAACATAAGAAACTGGATGGAAAGGCAGTAGGACTCTGTAGAAAGAGGGGTAGAGGGGCGCCTGGGTGGCTCAGTTCTTAAGCATCTGCCTTCAGCTCGGGTCATGATCCCAGGATCCTGGGATCGAGCCCCGCATCGGGCTCCCTGCTCCACGGGAAGCTTGCCTCTCCCTCTCCCACTCCCCCTGCTTGTGTTCCCTCTCTTGCTGTGTCTCTCTCTGTCAAATAAGTTAAATCTTAAAAAAAAAAAAGAAAGAAAGAAAGAAAAGAAAAAGAAAGAAAGAGGGGTAGAGGTTTGGGGAGGAGCCAGGAGAGTATGCATAGAATGACAATGAGTTCCAAACTCCGGAACACAAGCATCTCTCCAGTCACTTGGTCTGGCACTATTTCTAAGTGTTGCAGCATCCTGCAAGCTCAGGAAACATTATGGAAAACATCCCAAACTCAGGCCCCTAGGGGCTCCAGGGTGGCAGCCTTAATGGAGTTTCAAAAAATGTTTGTCTAAAAAAAAGCTTGTCTATGGAGGGTCAGGAAAAAAGTTTACCGGGTATGCCCCCCCCGGAAAAAAAACACCCACACACAATGCGGCAAGTTTTTCATAAAGCTAGATTTATTAAGTTTCAAAGGACTGTTTTTATTCTTGAGAGTATGTCCTTCCTACTTCTAGTAAGAAATGATGGCTATAGTAAACAGTAGGCTTTCTTTTTCTAACGCACTTAGTTGACAAAATTAAAAGGTAGCAGTACTATGTCCATCCTCAGAAAGGGTTGCTGTTGTTCTATTTTTTAAAAGATTTTATTTATTTGAGAGAGAAAGAGAGCATGAGCAAGGGGAGGGGCAGAGGGAGAAGCAGGCAGGGAGCAGGGAGACCCACGTGCGGCTAGATCCCAGGGTCCTGGGATCAAGACCTGAGCTGAAGGCAGGCGCCCCAGGGTTGCTGTTGTTTTAATTTTATTGAACTGTGAAATTCAGAAGTCTGAAAACTATTAGTGAAGTGGTTAAGAGCACAGAGGTTGTTCCGACAGACATACAGCCACCACTTACCTATTTATGAGCTTGAAATAAGATTCCAGATTTGAAAAACAAAAACAGGATGTCCCGTTAAATTTGAATTTCAGATAAAAAACTAATAATGTGTGTGTGTGTGTGTGTGTGTCTTAGTATGTCCCACATATGATATGGGGCATACTTACCCTAAAAAAAACAAAAACAAAAACAAAAACTATTAGTTGTTTACCTGAAATTCAAATTTTTACTAGGTGTCCTGTACTTTATCTGATAGCTCTAACTCGAGATGATTACTTAATGTTTTCATTCCTAATATGACTAAGCCCTTACTAAATTTTACTATTATTGTTTTTGAAGTCCTTTCTGTGCCGCAGCATGACAGGATGTTATTTTTATCTAGTCATTTAATTTCTGGAAGCCCAAACGTATTCATCTGAAAAACAGGAATTATAAAATATTTTTTCATAGACTTGGTGTAAAAATGAAATAAAATAAGTTATGTGAAATAACTCCCAAGGCGCGTTATTGTCGTTCTCCGTCCAAGCCCGAGTGGTCCAAAACTACACATCCCACAATCCCAGGCGGCGTCCCCCCGCCATTACCTCATTCCCTGGCCGTATTCTCGCCAATCCCGGCCTCTCCAGGGGTGTGGTAGCGGGCTGTTCTCGCGATTTTTGCCTTATCCTTCTCTCTCCTGTACGATTCCTGTCGCGAGACTTCCTGCTCCTCCGCCTCCTCCGCCGCTCCCTTTGCCGCCGCCTTAGCCCGGGACCCGGACCCAGCCTCTCCCCTACCCGAACACCGGCCCCGGCTCCACCGAGGCCCCGGTCCCCCAACCCCGCCTCGCCGCCGCCATGGCGGACCCTAAATACGCCGACCTTCCCGGCATTGTGAGTACAGGGCCAACCCCGGCTCCCCAGGACCGCACCCCCGACCTACTAAGGACCCCCAACAGACACTAACCCGTGACCCCTCCCGCCTGCAGCCCTTCCTCCGCCCCAGGGCTCCAGCCTCTGGCTCCCCGGCGGGCCACAGCACCCTCCGAACTCTTCCGACCCGACTTGGCCCGGCCGCGGAATGGCTTAGCAGGCCCCTTTTCCGGCAGTGGCCGGTTTCTCCGCCCAAAAATCGTCTCTGGGTGCTTACCACTTGTGCCCGAGTGTTTCTATCATCCATGTCAGCATCACCCGTGTCCCCCCAAATCTCCCCATAAGGCCCCTCCCCCCACCATCCCCACCCCAAACACATACCAGGCCACTTGGTGATGGCCTTCACCCTGCCAAAGAAAAGGTTACCGTGGCAGAACCCTTCTAGTGCCAGATAGAGAATTCTGCCCTCCGGGACCCCCCCCACACGCCCCCCCGGCACATACCAGCCTCTACCCTCCTTTTGTGCTGCCCTGCCTGCATTCTCAAGGGTGGGGGTCGTGTCACAGGACCTTGGGTACTAAGGTCCTGAGTCACTCTCAACCTTTGTGCCAGGGTAGTGGTGTACAGGGCCTAATTCGAAGATAGCCCTCTCCTACTTTGGACATAATGATTGCCAAGAGCCCGCCCCCATTCATATTCAGGGTCACATCTTTGTCATCACTTACTTTCACCACTTACCGTGAGGTTCCAGTTGTGCCCCCCGTCATCCCCACCCCTCTAAGACGTGGGAACTGACATGCGGTTCAGTGGGCAGGTGGAAGAGAAGGGACAGAATGCTGGCCTCACAGCCTGCCTTCTCTCCTAGCTTATTCAAATGGAGTGGGTCCAGGAGTATTGGTGGATGCTGGGTAATGAGGTGGGGTGGTCACTGCTTCTGTCTGCAGGCCAGGAACGAGCCAGATGTTTATGAAACCAGCGACCTGCCGGAGGATGATCAAGCCGAGTTTGATGCGGTAAGACTATGTGCTGCTTCAGGACTCTTATGGACCCTGACCTCTCTCCCCCAGGCAAACCCTTTCCCTTTTCTGGAAAGCCACAGCAATAAGCGGGTATGCCAACCCAGCCTGGGAGTTATGTAGGTTGCAGGCTTACAGCCACCAGTGAACAATGCCAGGACCGAGAGCCATGTTGGTGGAATCACAACTAACAAGACCTGATCCTTGGGTCTGTTAAATAAAAGTTGAAATATCTCAAAACAGTTTAGTTTGGGACTAGTGATTTAGGTAGGCCCCTGGGTGCTAGTCTACGGTAATGAATCATGAAGTCTGAGCACTTATAAACTACTTGAGGTTAGGGCGCCTGGGTGGCTCAGTTGGTTGGGCGACTGCCTTCGGCTGGGGTCATGATCCCGGAGTCCTGGGATCGAGTCCCACATCGGGCTCCCTGCTCGGCAGGGAATCTGCTTCTCCCTCTGACCCTACCCCCCCTTGTGCTCTCTCTCTCTCTCAAATAAATAAAATCTTTAAAAAATAAAAATAAACTACTTGAGGTTAGGAACTAGGCCTTTGATTTCATAAAATATTTCACTTGATACATGTTCATTAGAATCCTACCAAGAGCTAGATTTTGAAGTGTAGAGGAATAGTCTTTTTCCTGAACACCTAATATCTATTGAGCAAGGAGTGAGAAAATGATGTGATTTTAGAAAGATAAGGGGTCTGGTCAGAGCAAAACAAATTTGAGGAAGAACATAAATATTTTCTAGCAGCATAGGAGAGTCCCTTAGCACTTTCAGATCTAAGAAGAACTCTAAGGAAGAAATTAGCTGTGGACACAATTTAACCATGAGGGGAACCACTTAGCACTGTTTATTGAATGTATTTATTCTATGTTGGTTTTTGTGCAATGTAGAGGAAGAAATGTCCCTGCCTTTAAGGATGCTCCAGACTAATGGTGATGGAGTTAGGATACATATAGGATAGGAAACATGGAATAAACAAAATGGAGTGAATGGAAATCAACATAGTAAAAACTTGTATATAAGTACCAAAGGGAACAAAGGTCTATTAGCATTTTTTTAAGATTCTTTATTTATTTATTTAACAGAGACAGCAAGAGAAGGAATACAAGCAGGGGGAGTGGGAGAGGGAGAAGCAGGCTTCCCGTTGAGCAGGGAGCCCAATGTGGGACTCGATCCCAGGACTCTGGGATCATGACCCGAGCCGAAGGCAGGCGCTTAACGACTGAGCCATCCAGGCGCCCCTCTATTAGCATTTTTTATGAGATGTGGTTTAGGTTCTATTCCAAAGAGAGCTGGGCTAAGGTCACATTGATGAAGCAGGCTCCGTATGTTTGTCTGTAAGTCCTGTGGCTATATCTGTGGGGCTGGTTAGTCCTGGAGAATGCTGGCTGCTGGCTTCTAATGTATGGCTTGGCGTACTCACTTATTCCTTATTTGATTTCCCCCAGGTGGAAGTGGTTCCTACTTTGTGGGAACACCTTCCCTGTCTCCTCTCAGTGGTGTGTTCCTTGTGGCTTCTGTACTTGCTGGCATGTCAGTCTGTCCCCCAAGCTTGAGTATCTGGAGATAACGCTGATGTCATTGCTCCAGGACCTGGGTGTGCACCTGTCACTCCAAGATGTATGTTATTAGGAAGCTGTCTTTGACCTCACAGAGCAGGAGTATAAGCTGAGGACTTCAGTCCTCTAACCCATTTCAGAGACTGTTCAACTCGGGCCTAGGCCTCTGCCTATAAAGTGTCACAGCTTCATGGTGAGATAATAAATGGAAGTTTGTCCATTTGTCACTGACTGTGATATGAATGGGCAGTATCACAGCAATCCCCTTTCCAAAACAAAAATACATTGTAGTTTTCCTTTTGAAAGAACTGAGGTATTTCTTAAGAAGAAGATGACAGGCATGGAAGCACCTGAATGTGCAGCCCTAATGGGCTGTTTCTCCCCACTGAGCCTGAGCAGCCTATTTCAGTAGTACCTAGTGGGGTGGCTGATAGGGAGGGATACCAGAAGTATTCATTTCCTGCAGCATACTGCCCAGGATGATGGTATAGCAGTGCATAGGAGCTGGATGGTAAATACAAGAAGAGTCGAGTTGCCTCCATCACCTAAGGCTCAGCTAAATGACTTCATCACTAGGCAGGAGTGAGTAGGATGGGGAGACCTTCAGTTGCTTCAGGAAGGGGGGGATGTGCTGAGATGTTTACTGATGTCAGCTAATGTCTCTGGCCTCTGGGTGGTCCTGTGGGCCTTAGGAGGGCAGCCTTCGGGAAGTCAGCTGGGTAACAGTTCTGTTACTGCTCTTAATATTGATGTAAATGTGCAACTGGAAGAGAAGTGGGTTGTACTTAGTCCAGAAACCTCATGTCTGTGAGGCCTGGATTCTCACCAGCAGCCTTTCTCTCACCTGCCTTCCCAAGACCTAGCACCAGTGGCAGTGCACATCACCAGTACTGTGGCTGAACCCTGAGGTTTTCAGTCACCTTCTTAACCCCTGACAACAGAATGTTCTGCCTTAGTCTCCAGATTATTTTCAACTTTAATCGGATTCATTTTTAAAATAGATAATATATGCACATAGAACAAAAGTCTCTTCCCACCCCTGCCTGCCACCACTCAGGTCCCTTCCCTGAAGAAAGCCAATATGACCAGCTTCTAATGGAACCTTTTGGGGGATCTCCAGGTTTTTATTTAAAGGAATAATCAAAGTGTGTTGACCCTCACTCTTTTAACCTCCTTCGTCTTATTGCTCCACTGTGGAAAAAATTGAGCTGCTAAAGGAAATAATGTCCTCTAATATCCTTTAAAGATTGTAATTGCTAGTTTAATTTAAACATAAAAGTATTGCAGTTCCCATAGTGGAGAAGATGGGGGAGGAAAGTAGTATAAAAGGTTTTAGTTTTGCTAAAGATGATCCTGATTTTCCTCCTATTTCTTTAAAACGATTTTAACAGGAAGTAAAATATTATAAAATAAATGGGCCAGACAGCTGCACAGGCTAGCCCTTTCCTCTTCAATGTAGGAGAATCTCGTCTCTGTATTTCAGATGCTCCCAGGTTGATTTGGACGATGGGCTTGTTTGGAGACTTTTTTTTTCTTTGAGATTTATTTATTTATTTATTTGACAGAGAGAGAGATGGCGAGAGAGGGAACACAAGCAGGGGGAGTGGGAGAGGGAGAAGCAGGCTTCCCAGGGAGCAGGGAGCTCGATCCCAGGACCCTGGGATCATGACCTGAGCTGAAGGCAGACGCCTAATGACTGAGCCACCCAGGCGCCCCTGGAGACTTTTCTTAAAATGTCTCATCAGGAAAGCTAATTCCTGACTGGAATTTCCTCCCTGCTGGACCCACAGTCTACCTTGGGTCTGTGAGGCATTGTGCTCCTGGCTTTTGAACTGCTGGAACAAGGAGAGTAAATTCAGAAAAATCTCACTAGAAACAGGATATAGTTTCTCCCTTGATGCCTTATCCATCTCCAATGCCATGGGAAAGGGGAAGAAATGACCTATAGCCACAGTTTGACAGGGTCCTGGCAGAGGCTTGTTCTCCAAAGGGAAGATACTGCTGGACACTCCACCAGCCTGAGATGAGAAACAGTACGTTCTCTTCCTTATAGTTTGAGATATCCTAGAGTTTGCTTGATTGTGTTCACTGACTGTTGGCGCTCTGGAACTTACCTGAGTTTTTCCTAATGCTTCCCCCATCCTCCCTCCTCACCACCTTGCCTGGACACTAGTTTGCACAAGTAAGACCATTCGATGCTTCTTCTCTGCATGTTTTTTTTTTCATCTGCCATCTCGCATGCAATGCTCTGTCACTGTACTATTGTTGTAGCTAATCATTTTAAATTCTCTCGAGTCCCTAGCTGGGTCACTAAGGGGCCTGCTGGCCTTGTATTCCAAAATCATTAATCAAGGTTTGGAAGTACAACTCTGATCCATGAATCATTGTCTCTTTCCCTTGTGAGGTCTGCAGAATAAAACTGTCCAGTGGAGGATGGAATAGAAACATGGAGGCTGGGACTGCTTTTGCATATGAGGCATTTAGGGGCTGGAGTTAGAAGGGGTTGGCTTTCTCCTCCTCAGACTGAAATGAAGTTAAGAGAAAAGAAGTAACTGTTAGCCATTCTAGACAAGGGTAGAGAACAAGGGGGACAGTCACAGTCCTCACTTCTTAGCTATGTGTAGACTGTCCCTGGGGAAAACTCATTTTAATGTTCCCTGTGCTAAGCCTTTAGACAAAGGTAAATGGGATGGGAAAGGAGTGTTATATGTAAATTTAAGGTAATAACTTGGGTTATTTGTGCTTTCATGAGTCTTTCTGTTTCTGTACTCCTCCTTTAGAAATGGGTGGATGGTCAGCATTATGTTGATCCATCCTGGACAGTTTTATTCTACAGCATTCTCCAACTTCCTTGTCATCATGGTTCTGAAGTCCCTCTGGCTGCAGTGTTGGCAAAGAGCCTAAACAGGCTCAGAGAGCAGCAGTGGCCTCTTTCCCTGTCTGATCTAGAACCTCAGGTCTTGCCCTCTGAGGCACAGCCATTTAGCCAAACAGCCCTGGGGAGTCAGGGGGTCTACTAGTGAGAGGGACTGGGAGTCATGTACCAGGTAAGCTGGTACCTGAGATCAGGGCACTTAGAATTTTCCAATCAAGGTGGCTGAATGGACTGTTTCCGTGGTGACTGTTAAAACTCTAGGTTATAGGAATTATGCCTAAAAACTCATCATCCCACAGTGCACCCAAAGGACAGACCTGAAGGTGGTATATACAATTTACAAACTAATAGACCACTTTTCCTTTTCTTTGATTTTTCTATCCTCCCCCATTCTGCTTGTTCCTCATGATTTGAACTTGAACTTAAAGCTCATTGTTCTCTCTCCTTGAGTTTCTCCCAAGCTGGTTTTAGCTTGGCGGGGCAAGTAAGAGAAAGGTAGTGTGTGTGTGCCTCCCCTTGTGTGTTTGCATGTGTGCACCTGTGAGTACTTACACTCCCTCTGTGCAGAGACATCCCATGTAGACCACAGGGTCTGGATCTGCCTTGACCGTGAGCTGAACCAGGAGTCCTGGCTTAGCTGGACCCTGGCATGAGACGGGACGGAGAGGTTGAGGCTCAGGTGTGTCTAGCTGAACTCTTTGGGGCAGGAAGCACTTGTCTTTGTCCCACCACACATCTCATACATACATAACCATCTTCAACCTTCCATGATTCTACGTGCCCATCAGTAGAGCTCCTGGAGAGGCAGAGCATACAGCTAGATTTCCCCTCCTGGCAGTTCTTTACCCATCTTGCCTAGAAGGGAGAGCCTTATCTCTGTGGCTGGACTAAAAGAAGGCCTCTTTGAAGTTCTCTCACCTTTCCCCCTTGTCCACCTTCTAACCTCTGTGAATCTTGTGAGCAGAGGGTGGAAGAAACATTTTCTGCACATGGGCTGGTAGCTGTGAATCTTGGTGTCCTCTGGATTCTTTGTGCTCGCACATCCTGGCAGAATTGCTCTGGTTCCCTCGGTGCTGGGGGTGAGTTACCAACTAATCAAGATGGATACAAAAACACTGGCCTATCCGAGGGGCGAGGACGTGCCCTGCCTCTCCTCTGGCAGCAGAGAATGAGAACGGGTACTTCACCATCTCCTGACATATTTTGTTCTGCTTAACCTAAAGTCATATCAAACCACCCATGCGGGCACCCTTATTGTGACCAATTCCACCATCTAGATGTCTCATTCTTCAAGACTAGAGAAACCAAGAGACAGCGAGACTTGAACCATGAAGGCCCCCCTTGAGAGTTATGGACCCTCAGTCAGCTACATGTCCTTAGAGTCCCCATAGCCTCTGCTTCACATTCTGCCTGTCTCCCCCCGCCCCCACTTTGCTGTTCCATGCCACTGGCTTGCAACATCTCACTAGTTCTCAGATAATCTTACATTGCTTCTAATGACAGAGCTTCATGACATTCTCACCGCCAGAGAGGAAAGGGTCCCAAGTTCTTCTTTCTCTTGGGGTATGTAGTGACTCCAGCTGAAATTTCTTGGCCCCCAAATTTTGCTAGGCTCCCCTGGGCCCTATGGTGCAGTGTGTTTGAAGCTATCATATAGTGCATGTGACAATTTGCTAATAACAATTTTGTCTTTTTTTTCCCCTCCCTCACCCCCATTTCCCCACTCCCTTTCCTTTTAACTCTTTTGATTTTCTCACCTCTGGGGAAAACCACAAGGAGCTGGTAAGAAGCCTGACCTTTCATCTGCTTTTTAATGGGGTGTGCTGTGATGGGCAGTTGTTTATCTGTCCTTTTGTCTCTGCTAAATCTTTAATCCCTCTATCCAGCCCCACCCCCAGCCGACGGCCTTTTCCCATCTTATGAATCACTGTAATGACACTGTCCCCAGCCCATGCCCCCAGAATTCTGAGGCACTGATGGAGTGGGTGCCACTGGAGGACAGAAGGGTGCCGGCCATCTGGGTGTCTGGGGCCACATCCTTGGAGAGACTCTGAGGGGATGTCAGTGTTGGGCAGCTCTCCTGACCAAGGAGGTGGTCCTAAGTGGGAATAGTGAGATGAAAGCCCTGTTCATTCCCGTCACTGTCCAGGACCTCTGAGGCCCACATTCTGTATGTTGACCCTTTTCTACTCAATCAACCCCTTCCCTACTTAGGAAAGTATGTAGGAGAGTAGGTTCTCATCAGCATAGTGCCTGGCCCATAATGAGGGCTTAACAGATGGCAGCCATGATTAATTTCCTTCCTTGGTCTATAGACGGTGCTTCCCATTTGTCTCTTTAAGAGGATCTTTTAAAAATGGATTTCTACTTCATTGGCCTTGACTGGGGCAATCACATGGAGGAGTGGCATACTCTTGATTGTAAACTTAGAAGGTGGTTGTCTCTCCTGGTCGGGAGTCCTTCTCAGACAGACACTTTGTAGAGGCCAGACACCACACAGTTATTTGGCATGTGAGTGCTCTGGCCATACATTTCAGAGAAGATTAAAGAGATAATAATTTGGGGCTCAGTTGTCTCTTTGCCCTTGCATATAGGACGTTGAGCCCTTTTGTTTTCCCTTAATCTTTAGCTCTTGCCTCTCTGCTCAGCACTTCCCTGAAGAAGAGGTAAAGGTCAAAGTTGATGTTTTCTCCTTACGCCCTCCCTTCCCTATTTTTAAAGCTGCCACTCAACTGATTCCATCTCTAATAGCAGACCGGAGACGAAGGATGGAGCTTCTGCTGCTCTTCATGATGCCTCTCCATTATCATCCCCTACCACACCCAATACCCACATGCAGGCAGAGACTCTCTGTCCAGTCCTGGCTCACGTTAGAATCAGCTGGGTAGCTTTTCAACTGGCCTACTATCCTGGCCCTACGCCAGAACGATAATGAAATCCCAATCTACAGAGGAGAACCCAGACCTCTTTTCCTCCTTTTTTTTTTTTAATTTTAATTTTTTTTTAATTTACATTTTGTAAGTGACGCAAATGCGCAGGCAGGGTTGAGAACTGTTGTTAAACGAAAGAAGACTCAGTTTGCCTGCCTCCTGTGGAAGTTGGAGCTGTTGTCCCCAAAAGCACAGGACTCCTGGGTCTCCTCCTCCTCCTTCAGGAATGTAGTGAGAGCTGTTGGACTGCTGACCAGGGAAGGAGATGTGTTAGTCCGAAGTGCCCGGTGTTGGTGTAGTTGTTGGAATCTGAACAGCCAGTCAGTATCTAGTAAGGAGGGAACCTCTCCGCTACCGTTTCTAGGGTGAACTCTCTTTATCACTTTCTTTGCCATGCTCCCTGCTAATGGGAGAGCTTCAGTGCTTGAGACAAGAACAGAGGGCTCAGGGAGAAGAGGCGGGTGCTGCAGCTTCTCTTTGAGAAGCTGCTGGGCTACCTCCATGTCAGGACGTAGGCGTGGCCCTCACCCGTGGGTCCTCTTGGCAAGTAGGTAGTACTTCCGTTATTGCTTTTAAGACGTCCCTTAAAAAATAGTACAGTAATCTCTTGCCTCTTCTCTCTATACCCTGAACTCCCCAGCCTCATGGCAGCCTTGGACGTAGGACTGCTGGTCAGGCCCTCTCCCAGCCTTGCTTTTGTATCTCAGAGCTGGTATCTTCCCTTCAGCAGCATACTCACCCTCAGAGTTAGCAGCTGGACTGTCTGCCATCCTTCCTCTTTCCCCCCAGCAAGTATGGGAGGTTAGCTTGAAATGTCCTTCCTCAGCAGCGAGGAAATCTACGTTTGGGAGGGGGAGGTTCAAAGAGGTCAGGTTGGTTTCTTGCCCTGAGTGCATGGTGTGTGCCAGGTAACTGGGAGGGCCCCGGTGGGTGGGGTGGGGGGAGGGGGAGGCTTATGTACAGAGTGGGCGGGGAGGTTATGCTACCTCTGTTCCTTGAATCAGGGTGTTAATATTTATACAACTGACACTCCAAATTTACCAGGAAGCTTCTGTTTCCTAGGTTGAGCCTGGGTCAGCAGCTTGGAATGGAGCTGCCCTTCTCTTCCCTTGGAAATGTAGGGCCCAGTCTCCTCTAGTGGTTTGGGGATTTTATGGGGTCATGGAAGTCTAGGGTGAGAATGAATCTGCCTCTGGCCTGAACTACCTATTCCTGCAGGAGGAGCTGACGAGCACAAGCGTGGAGCACATCATTGTCAATCCCAATGCTGCCTATGACAAGTTCAAAGACAAGAGAGTGGGGACAAAGGGACTTGGTGAGACTGGGCTGGAAACTGGCCGGGGGGGGGGCTATCCTCAGACCGTAGTGACTTGCTTCAGGGAGAGGGTCCTTCATGGAGATCTTTCATGGTAGCCCTGACAGTCACCTGAGACCATGACTGCCCTGGGCCTCGATCAGGCCCTCAATTCCATCTTCTTTTCTTGGCAGATTTCTCAGATCGTATTGGAAAAACCAAGAGAACAGGATATGAATCTGGAGAATATGAGATGGTTTGTTGTGTGTGTGTTGATGGGAATGGTGCAGTGATCCTAGTTAGGAGGGACATCAAGGGATACAGTCAGGCTTCTGAGTTTTTCTCTCCTTGGGGGTCCTGAGAAACCCAGCAGGATACAATTGAGGATGCTTAGTCCCCCTGCTGTTTGCTCTGGAGAGTCTGCAGGCCTCCAGCTACCTCCAGTTTTTCTGTAACAGGGTGTTGTGGATTCCGAGTTGGACAGGAAGCCCTTACAACTTAGGCTCCGGGTTTGGATAAATTCTCGAGAAGCCTCCCTGTACCGAGAGGTGTAACTTCACTGTGTGTACTTGCTCTCTAGCTTGGAGAGGGCCTGGGAGTGAAGGAGACACCCCAGCAAAAGTACCAGCGACTATTGCATGAGGTCCAAGAGCTGACGACTGAAGTTGAGAAAATTAAGGTAACTGTAAACTCCCTTTTCCCCTTTGTGCCCTAACTTACATAGCAGAGGAGGACCTCATAGCAGGAGGAGAAAGGTTCCTGAGGCTCCTGGGTAAGGGAGCTGAAGTTCCTAGGTTTAGGAATATAAATAAATCTACATTCAGTGCTACAGGTGGGTAAGAACCATCCAGTAACTTCCAGCCACAGACATTCTTAAGGGCCTTGATCCTTTTTTCTGGTCTTTTTTTTTTTTTAAGATTTTATTTATTTGAGAGAGAAAGCACACGAGAGAGAGCTAGAGAGAGCATGAACAAGGGAAGGGGCAGAGGGAGAAGCAGACTCCCCACCGAGGAGGGAGCCGGACACGGGGCTCGATCCCAGGACCCTGGGATCATGACCTGAGCTGAAGGCAAATGCTTAACAACTGAGCCACCCAGGCACCCCCTTTTTTCTGGTCTTGATTCCCCCTTGCCCACCCCTCATTGTCTACTTCTTTTCATACCAGACAGCAGTGAAGGAGTCAGCCACTGAAGAGAAGCTGACCCCCGTGGTATTGGCTAAACAGTTGGCAGCCCTGAAGCAGCAGCTGTTTGCTTCCCACCTGGAGAAGCTGCTGGGACCAGATGCAGCCATCAACCTTACTGACCCTGATGGAGCTCTGGCTAAGTGGGTGCCCTGCTTTGTTGGGAAATCATTGCTGACTGGGGCATAGGGAGACTCAGCCAGGTACTGGCCAGGATACTAAGGGGAGAGGTAGCCTAGTTGTTCCTTAATGCTGAGTGTGAGGCAGAAATGAGAGAGTGGCTGGGCTGGCCCACATCCTTCCAGTCATGATCTTATTACTTGGTCTCCTGGCCCAGGCGCCTGCTGCTGCAGCTGGAAGCAACCAAAAACAGCAAGGGAACTGGTTCAGGGGGAAAGACCACCGGCGGGACTCCCATAGATAGTAGCCTTGTCACTTACGAACTACATTCTCGGCCTGAACAGGACAAGTTCTCTCAAGCTGCCAAAGTAAGTACGTATGTAGGTTGGTTGGGGGGCTAGGGTGACGTGGCCCTGAAGACTTTCCTACCTCCCTCCAAGGAATCAGATCTCAGGAGAGGGTGCTGGGAATGCTTCTGATTCCTCTTGATGTCTCGTTCTCCATGTTTCCCTCACCCATCTACTTTCAGTTAAGATTTTAAGAATGTGATTAGGGATATGTTCCAGAGAAAGTAGTCCATTGGCAGAGTGGAGAGGAGGAGTGAGGGGAATGGCAAGCAGACAAGCAGAGAAGAGCAGGATCTTAGTGCCCACTGTAGCAGCAGGGAGGCAGATGGCGAATCTCACTTCCTTCCTCGCCCTAGGTTGCAGAACTTGAGAAGCGCCTAACAGAGCTGGAAGCAACTGTACGCTGTGATCAGGATGCTCAGGTCAGGTGCTCTCCTCTACTTAGTCTGACCCTTGGATCCTGCACCCTCATCCCTAACACCCATAGCGTTCCACAGAACCCTGGGAAAGTGAGAAGGTCTTCAGTTATCAGATCAGCCAGTGGGTTGCCAGCTAGAACCAGAAAGGATGGAAGAAGGTAGTAATCAGGTGGAGATACAAGAACCACTGATTTCTTTCCTCCTTTTCCCCACCAGAATCCCCTTTCAGCAGGTCTACAGGGAGCTTGTCTTATGGTGAGTATAAGAGGAACCAGATTTTTGGATTACAGAGGGGATATTGAGGTTGGGTTTGCTTGGAGAACTCTTTTAGGGTCCATAGCTATATATTAATTATCTCCAGTGGAACACGGGGTGGCCTCTTCCTAGTCTGATCCTTTCCCCTTCGTGAAGCTTGTCCCAACCCCCACCCTCAGGAGACTGTAGAACTGTTGCAAGCAAAGGTGAACGCCCTGGACCTTGCAGTTTTGGACCAAGTGGAGGCTCGGCTACAGGTATTAGGTGGAGGGCAAACTGGATTACAGGTAGCTTGGGACTTTGGAAGCCCTGGGTGCCCTATCAACCTTAAAATCTGTGCTTCCAGAGTGTTCTGGGAAAGGTGAATGAGATTGCCAAGCATAAAGCTTCTGTAGAAGATGCAGATACACAAAGCAAGGTCAGGAAGAGCCCTTCCCCCCATCTTTATACCCTTCCCTGTTCCCTCGTGTTCTCCAAGTCACTCTGGTGGTCTCACCAAAGCCCGAGAGCCTCGAATCCCAGGTGCTGTCTTCGTGACCTCTTACCAGCTGAGATAGGGCAGTGCTTCCCACCTGCCCCACCCTAGCGAGGGGCTCCGTGTGTACTTCACTCGGCCATCCCCTCCGGGCCCTGTCTTGCCCCCCAGGTGCACCAGCTATATGAAACCATACAGCGCTGGAGCCCCGTTGCCTCCACCCTTCCTGAGCTGGTGCAGAGACTTGTCACCATCAAGCAGCTGCATGAGCAAGGTGGGAGGCCAGCTGCCAGGCGAGCTAAGAGGAATGGGAAGGTGGGCAGCTTTTGTTTCCTTCCCTCTTGGGAGTCTAATGTCCCCCATGCCTTTCCTACCTTCCTTTGTAGCCATGCAGTTCGGTCAGCTCCTGACCCACTTGGATACCACACAGCAGATGATTGCTAGCTCCCTCAAGGACAACTCCACCCTCTTGACCCAGGTGTGTGCCCCTTTATTGGTCTGCTGCCTCCCTTCTCTAGCAGGCCGGGTTCTCCAGCTTTGTCTCAATGGATTCTGCCTTGGCCCAGGTCGTAGCGTGATATGGCAGAGGCTTGGCTTGAGTCTCCACTGTTTTTCAGTAGTTGTGGGACCTTCGACAACTAACTTAACCTGTGAACCTCCATCTTACCATTTGGAAGATTATACCTTCCTCAGGGTTATATGGATTAGGTGAAATACTGTGGGTGAATTGTTAAGAGTCCAGTGAACCTCAGTTTTTCCTAGAATACCTACCCTGTTCCTCTCTAGTCTCGGCTTAGCTTTCCCCTCCGTGTCCTCAGCCAGACGTGCTTATATCCAGAGCACGGCACATTGGGAGGAATACGGACTCTGAAATGAACAGCAGGCTCCAACCTCGCTCTGCTGCTTGTTTTCTGACGCTGGGCCAGTGAGCTTCACCTTCAGTCTTAGCAGGGCCCAGCACATGGTCCTTGGTTTCTCTTGGAGGCAGTTTTCAGTGCCGGGGGCAGAATTATGGCTGAGAAACCAACACCACAGGTCCATCAAGATAAATGAAAAAATATATAAAGTGTAATATGTTCTGCCTCTAGAGCAGTTTTCTAAACTTTTGAGCCAGTAAAACGCTCATTTCAGTAAAATCTTACCTGTTCCTCATTATATAAAATAGATCAAAAGAATGGTTCTGGTTGAGTGCTGCCTGCTTGGCAGTCCCTAAACTAGGTCCGTCGTACTCCAAGGGTACTTTGAAAACTGCTACTATGATCTGCCCGCTCTGGGGCCCATAAGCTGTGCTTCCATTCTCTTCTCTTAGAGCAATTCTCAGGTGCTCACCCAAGCAAGCGCCTAGGCCTAGTGAAACATCTCTAACTTTTTAGGTGCAGACTACCATGCGTGAGAACCTGTCCGCGGTTGAGGGGAACTTTGCCAACATTGACGAACGGATGAAGAAGCTGGGAAAGTGAGCACCTTTAGGAGATGGAGAACAGGGGTAATCCCGACCCCTTTGAACTCTGTTAACAGCTTACATAGGGTTTCCCCTTAATTATAACCCTCGCATCCCCATACCATTTGACACTGGGGCAAAGGGGTTCTTCCTGCATGTGGGGTTTACACCCCTCCTCGGAGGAATAGAGAGTGGTAGCTGGGGGACAGTAGATGGTGGTCTCCCCTTAGGCCCTGGGGACGTGGGCCCCACCACATGCCAGTTCCCGTCCAGTACTGCTTTGCCTGGGGCGGGGAAGGATTGGGTCCTGTCCTCCAGCACAGCTCCCGTGGCTGGCTGCAATACTGTACAACTGTTTCTGACCATTAAATGCTGTTGTCCTCTCTGTGGCCCCTGCTGTGTTTCCTGGGGAAGAGGCAGCATTGAGATGGACCCTCACAGCCTAACAGGCGGCCTCAGCCCCTCTCTGCTGCAAGAGGATTTAAACTGTAACCTGCTCTTACCAAAGAATTAAGGAAAAAATGAGTACAGAGTCAGAGCCAGAGTTTCAAAATATTCTCATCTGTTAAATTAAGAGTGTCTCCCATAGAAAAGCAGTGGAGGCCCCACAGGGCAAGTACAAAACAGAATTAAAACTCCCAAGGGTCTTGTCTTTACAAAAGAAAAGGCAGGAGGCAGCCCCTGGACAGCGGGTCGTGCTGGCCGCTCCGGTTGGACCACGTTGCATAATCCTCAGTCGCATCATCACAACGTCTCTGAGCGTTTCGATGGGGGAGAAGGGGCAGTGTAGTGTGTGTGGGAGGAGAGGCCCAGCGGGCTCTCTGTGCCCCCTTACCCCCTTTTAGATCCCAGAGGAAAGTAGAGGGAAGCTGGCTACACCTTGAAATGAGGCTATGTGTTTCAAACCTGGGGACAGGGGTAAAAGGGGATCTGTGCTTTGAGCAACCTGAGCCAGAGGCAGAGGGGTGTTGGAGGGGTGAGGGGGGAATGCATGATGCTTATTGCTTTGTACCTTTCACTGGGTAGGAGGGCAGCAGCCAACAGTAGCTCACAGGTTTGTAAACTGAGCCTGCTGGCTTCAAGAAGGGAGGCAATGAAGTCGAATTAAATATAAAAGAGTCATTTGTGCAAAAATAACTTAAACAAATAAAAGACCTGGGGAAGGGGGTGTTCCCCTTAGCCTGGTGGGGAGAGGGCCATATACCACCCCCCCAGGCCTTTTCAGTGACATGGCTTTGGGGGGGAGGGGGTGAGCTTCCCTACCCCCTGCAATGGCTCAGGATGGGATTGTAGGGGAAGGGCTTGCATTTGTGCTCTGAGTGGGGAGTAGTGCCCCCACCCACTGTCCACAGGTGCAGGTGGCTGGCAGGGGCTCCCAAGGCTCAGCACTCAGCTCTCCCCAATCAGGGTCAGATCCAGCTCCAGGTATGGCTGCTAAGGGGCCAGTTTCCTCCTCTTGTTTTTGGCAGGACGGCCAGGGCGGGCCCGGGGAGGCAGAGGGACAGCCGCCTATACAGGAGGGGAAGTTGAAAGAAGTGATCAAACAGCTAGGTATTGGGAAGTCTTTTTATTTTCTCCCCACTCCCCTAATCCTCTCTCCTGCCTCATCCCTGACAACCCACCCCCCCCGCCCCAACCCTGACACACACTTACGCGGGTTGTAGGGCTGGGGTCCAAGGTAATGTCCTGGCGGGAGCTATTGCTGTTCCGGGTAGGGCTGCAATAAGGGCACGGATGATCAGGAATACTTCCCCAAGCACGAGATGAAGTTGAGAGTTTGGATGGGAAACTTTCTACTTTTGGATCATAAAGGCATAATATCCTTATACATATTTAAATAAGTTTGTGCCTTTTTGAAAGTCAACCCACTCTAGACATTTCTATAAACCATCAAGAAGTGGAGAAAGGCAAGGACTGTGGTAGGCCCAACACTCACTTGTATTTTCTCCTCCGGCCACGACGAGACTTTCTAACTACCCCTGGGGGCACCTGGGAAAACACCGACTGTATGTGTGGGAAAAGTCAAGGAAAGGAACTGTGTTCCCAGCCTTTCCTCAGAGCCCTTCAGCCCAAACCTCCATCACCCTGCACTCACCTTAAGGTCCTCAGAATGGGGTTCAGGAGGGGATGGATCCTTGGGCTCAACACCCCCTTCAGCCAGCTCCCCATTATGCTGCCAGTGGTGGGTCCTTCTTGGGGACCGTTCCATTTGTCCATTGAAGCCACCACGTGCCCCCCACTTGAGGGCCAGTCGGCCAGGCTCCCGCCGGCTGCCAGGCTTTCGGCCCCGGCCTGGCCTGGCCTCACCATTAATGCCCCTAAGTCCCCCTCCTCCCCTCCGGCCCCGTTTCCCTGACCCCCTCCCAGTGAGCAGCTCAGGGACTGGGGGGTCGGGAGAACCGTGGGGTGGGGCTAAGGCACTGAGGGGAGGCCGGGCAGGCTCCGGTTCCAGGGCTGAGGTGGGGCTCTGAGGGGGCAGACAAGGGGCTTCTGGCTGCTCTGGAGGAATCTGCAGGCAAAAAATAAAATCTTAGTCCCAAATATGGTTCCTCTGCTACTGTAACTCAAAAAAATCTACTTCCAGTTTGGGAAAAAATTCTGTCCCTAACACCCCCCACCCCCAACACACACCATCACCTGGAGACTCTGTAGCAGGCAGGCTAGGGGACTAGAAGCCTCTGAGAGGGGTGGAGGAGCTCCCCCCCCAGGGAGGAGCTGCAGCCCCAGCTGGCCAGAGAGAAGAGGGCCAGGAGGCTGCAGCAGGCTGGGGAGGGCTCCAGGGCTGCTGGTCAGCGAAGACAGATCACCTGTGAGGAGTTGGAAGGTCAGAAGTCTCCCTCCGCAAACCAGTTAGGCTGAGTAGACCCTATTTATCTCGTAGGCTTAACCCCAGGGTCAAAGACTCTTCCCCAAGTCATCTAGCCTCTACTCCCAATTTTTACTGCTTCCTTTTTTCCCCTCTTTCACACCAGTTTTCCCTCAGACTCACCCAGCAGGCTGGCACTCAGCAGAGGGCTAAGGAGTTGGGGGGGTCTCCCTGAGTTGGAGGGGGCCTTGCCCAGAGAGGAGGCCCCCGGGTCAGTAGTTGCCGTGGTGACACTGGAGGTAGGTGGTCCAGGTTGGGGGGCACTCAGGACACAGGGCTAAGGAGAAAGAATGGTTATAACACTATGTGTGTGAAATATTTCATAAATGTAGAGTACTTTCACATATACAATCTCACTGAAGCCTCACGTGAAGTAGGCCACGCTTATTAAATACAGACCCAGTTCTTGCAGCCATCCTACCCCCAGCCAAGAACTAAGCCCTCCCCAAAGGCCCTGAGGAAGAGCTCAGGCATGAAACTGAAAGCCTTGGATTCCCAGCTCCCATCCCTGATTCCACCTCTTGTTCTGTCCCACCCACTCACCCCCTATCCTCACCTGGGGGGGTGTCCCCGAGGGGGGATCCAGGCTGGCAGCCAGCAGCGCAGAATTTAAAGCTATGAGGGTGGGGGGGGCTGAAAGTGGGGGGAACAGTAGGGGGGGCAGGTCTCCCAAACCTGAAAATGTCTCCCCACTTGGACCCCCAGCTCCCTCTGCAGATCCCTCCCCATCCCCAGCTGTGGGGCCCAGGGCCAACAGGGGCAGGAAAGAGGCAAGGAGGTTGCTAGGAGGTGCAGAAGGGGGTGGAAGAAGGTCTGAGGGGGGCGGTGGAAGCAGGGAAGCCACCAAAAGCGAAGGCCCTTCAGGCTCGCCTGGGGCCAGGGGAGGGCCAGGTCCTCCCGGTGGGGGTAGCAGGGGCTCAGGGGGAGGTTGTCCCCCTCCCCCAGCCAGCACGCCAAATAAACTGTGGCTGAGCAGTGGAGAAGGTGGGGGCTGCCCCAGACTCAGAGGGAGAGGCAAGGCCCCTAGCATCCCCGGGAAGCCGGCTCCACTCAGCGCCAGACCCTGCTCAGGACTGGGGAAAGGGAAAGCCTCCCCACCAGCCAGGGGAGGCAGAGGGCAGGCTGGGCCCGCCCCCATCCCGAGCCCTTCAGATGGGCTTTGAAGCACAGGGCTGGGGACCAGGGGGGCTTTGGAGGCAGCTGGTGGGGCAGGGGCACCTGCAAAGAAAAAGAGAAATTCAGCCCAAGGGAGAACCTTTCTCCCAGCATCCAGAGAACCCAACCTTCATGCCTCCAACCCGGAAAACCACCGAAGAGCTCTCTAAACTCCCCTAAACGCCCTGGCTGCCTTTTTCCACCGAGAGGAGGAAGGGCTCTTGCACGCTCACGCTCACGTACCTGGCACACTGCTGAGGCCGCCACTGGTGGCCCCCGGGAGGGAGGGCGGAATAGGGCGCCTGGGCTGGGGAGGGCTCCCTGAGGAGAGGGCTGGGGGAGGAGGAAGGTGTGCATCTGACCCCAAAAGGTTAAAGCTTCCATCGGAGTGGGAAGGGCCAGGGGTGGGGAGTCCCAGCAGGGACAGCACAGAAGGGAGAATCGGTTGGGATGGCTCAGGGAGAGGAAAGGGTTGGGGGACGGGAGCAGGGGCCCGAGGACGGCTCCGTCTAGGGGCTTGAGGACCTCCCCCTTCTAGCAATCGCAGTACAGTTGGGGGTCTGCGGGGACGACGCTGAGAGGGCCGGGGTGATGAGGAGTGGGAAGCCGAGGGCGTCTGGGCACGGGGCCTTCGGCCCTGTAAAGTGCTGGGAGGGGGGAGCAGGGGGTGCTGTGCCTTGGCCGCTGCAGAGAGTAGGCTGCTAGCAAGGAAGGGGGGTGCCCCGGGCCCCTCCACCGTGGGGGCCCCTCCTAGGGGTCCCAAGACCAGGGGCAGGTGCATAGTGGCTGAAGACACTGCTGGCTGAGTGGCAGGGCCAGGGGGGCCAGGGGGACCGGGGAGGTTATTGCTTGGGGGCAGAGGAGGGGGTGTTAAGGCATCACTACAGTGGAAGAGAGAAGGGTCTGAAGGTGGTGAGGAGGAGGCATGGGGGGCTGGAGAAGAGCCCAGGTCAGGGGGCACCAGGCTGGAGCGGAGGGCGGCTCCCCAGTTGTAGGAGGGAGCGTTGAGGCTGATAGCGGGTGGAGGGGGTGGGGCTGGAGAGGGGGCGTTGCCCCTTGGGAGGAAACAGGGGCTGCTGCTGCCTCCAGAGGGGACAGGGTCAGGAAGCCTTGGTGGTGGGAAGAGCCCCCCAGGGCCTGCTAGAGGGGGGAAGGCCTGTGGAACTGAGGGTGGTTCTGGGGGAAGGGGGCCAGGTCCCCCATTAAGTGGAGTTGTAGGAGGGACTCGACAGGGAGGGCGGGCAGAGGGGGGCCCTGGGGACACAGTGTGGAACATTTGGGGGCTCGCTCCCTCTCCTGCAATAAATGAGAAATGAAGGGTCAGCCTGTGGCTCCCCTTCCAACAACTTTCTTTTGTCTTCTCCATCCCATCTCCCACAAACTCCCAACCTCCCTGTGCCTTCCTCTCCTCAAGCGCTCCCTACTCCACTCCTGTCCTTGCTCCCTCTCATGGAGCTCCTCCCACCGTCCCTCTTCCAGGCCCGTAAGTTTTCCTCAGTTGTCTATGAAGTAGAGAAGACTCACCAGGAGAAGAGTGTGAGCAGGTGGTCTCCATGCTGCGGTACAGAGTTGCCATGGCAACGGCTTTCCGCCGGTGGTTGCACAGCTTGGTCATGTCCTCCTCTGATGCGGGCCCCACCCCAGCCCCACCCGGGGTCACCGGGGCCAAAGGGTCAAAGTTGAAAACCTGTAAGGCGGGAGTCACGGACAGGGACCCTGAGAGAGTGGCACCTGGGAGAAGCGCTACCACGGTCAGTGACTTGTATTAGGTCTCTTGGCTTATCCCTGTATTCTCTGGCACCCCTCACCACTCTGACCTTGGGGACATTGAGTGGACACTCCAGACCGCACTTGCAGGTCCCATCGCTGAGGAGGTAGCTCCGGGTTTGCTCCAAGGAAGACAGCTCTGTGCCACTTGGGCTGGGAGAGCACAGGGTCAGAGAGCACGGAGTTAGTTGACACTGAATCAGGAGATGTGCCTAAAGGACAGTTCCTTAGTCAAAGACCTTCCTAGGAAGGGCAGAGAGTAAAGAATGTGGAAAGAGAAAGAGGGAGAACAGATTTAAAGGGCCAGAGATACAGAGAGCAAAAAGGCCGAGGAAGGAAGAACAGAGGAGAGCAATAGGATATCAGAGATCTGGGCGCTGAGAGGAGAGGCGGGAGGGAAAACTCAGGCACTGAACGGCCTGGGGATAGAACTCTGGGAACCCTGAGGATCCATACCTGATATAGAGCACAGCACCCTCTCGAACACAGCGCTGCCAGCCGATGGGGACAGATGTGGCCACAGGGCCCCCAGCTCTGTCTGCTCCACTGCTCTCATTGCCCCCATTCATTGTGTGTAATCAGCTCCCACGTGCCTGATAACACAGACATCCATGTGGGCATTAGGAGGATTAAACTGCACTGGGTACCTGAGGGAGTACGCCAGGAAGGCAAAGATTGTGGGGAGACCCAAAAGAACTCAGGGGCATGGAGAAACCCTGAGAGCTGGGAGAGAAAATGAAGAACTCTCTGCCATCCCGCCGTGGCTACCTGAACATCTCTGCAAACATTGTGGGGTCCAGTCTAAAGCCGGGGCCTCCGGCTTAGCCCACACCTGCAACACAGGAGAGAGAAGGGACTGTCGGAAATCTGCCCAACTCAGAAAAGCACCAAACCCCAGGACACTCTCAAGGGAAAGATCCTTAACCCTACAGGTAAGTGCACACACAGATCTCAGGGATCTGCTGGCTGAGTCCACAACCATCCTTTCTATGTACAGGCCCTAGGAACCAGAGGATCAAAGCCTCAACGCCCAGAGACCAAGGAAGCAGAGCCCAATCCCTAGACATAAAGGGGCAAGGCCCCTTTGTCCCATCAGAGACAGAAGACTTCATCCTGGAGTATGGGCAAATTCCCATAATGCCAGGCCACTAGGAAGTTTCCCAGAGAGTCTGGCCCCCTGCTGTTCCCTACCCCCAGGAAGATCATATAAAAAGTACAGATTGCCCCACAGGTCACCAGGCAATTGCCCAACTGCCCGCTGGGGTGGTACCAACAGAACCCCCCCATGCCTGCTCCATTAGATAATCACCGATCTAGTTGATTTGGATCTTCTTAAGAAAGGTTGGAATCATAGCTCTGTCTTCTCCCAGAATCCTGAGAAGCTCCTGATTTCCCCCCAAGCCTCAGGCAAGGGGATTCAGCACCTCCTACCCCACTGGCTTCAAATTGGCTCCGAGAAGGATTCTCCTCTGATATGTGGGGTCGCCCCCCCACCCTCCAAACCTGCAAGTATCCTCTCCAATCTCACCATCGCTCCCACCCCACACTGGCGGCTTCTAAACTTTCCCTCTCATAACAAGGCGCCCTGTCACCCAGCCTGCTTCCCTCAGCCTGGGGAGGAGGGGAAGGCGCACGAAGTAGGAAGGAACTTGGGGAGAGGGCGGGCGGAGGGTGGGCGAAGCACTGAGGGGAAGGAGGTGAAGAAGGCAAAAGTCAAGCAGTGAGAGGGAGAAACGGTGGGGGCAGGTGAGGGCGGGGGAGTGGGGATGGGGCCAGGGAAAGGGGCCGAGAGGACGCGGAGGGGGCAGAGGGTAGGGACTGGAGGGGAGGGGAGGGGGAGGGGCGGGGTGGGGGGGCCGGGCCCTGCACTCACCGCGGCCCATGGTTCGGCCGGCCCCGCCCTGCGCAGTCGCGGCCCAGAGGGTGAGTGGGAGGGAGTGGGAGGAGGGTCGGTGGAGCCCGAGCCTCCGGTACGGCCCCGGCCGGTCCTAGCAGGAAGCGCCGCCGCCGCCGCCGCGGATCACCGAGCGGCCTCCCGCGCATGCGCCATGGGGGCCAGGGGCAGCCCTGGGGATTCCGTTCCCAGAAGGCACCGCGCAGGCTGCTGCCGCCGCCGCCGTCGCTGCCGCCGCCACCGCCGCAGCCGCCGCCGCCGCCGCCGCTGCCCGGACGGGAGAGGGGCGGGGCCGGGCCCCCGCCCAGCGGACAACGACGAGCCAACAGGAGGGGCCGCAGTGCGCATGCGGGAGCGCGCCTACCCCTCCCCCACAACCCCCCATTAATCCCCAAGAGAACAAACACCCCACGCGGCCCCCCCGCCCTCCGCGGAAGGATCTGAGCCTCTTCCCAGGCCACCGGTGGCCAATCCCAGCCCTCCCCGGGGAGGGGCCCCTTCCAAAGCCACAATCTGTTGGGGGAGCCAGGAATGCCAGGTCCGGGAGGGGCCAGCCCCAAAAGATGAAAGTCGCGACTTGCCCTGCCCCGCCCCAAAGGCTTCCCGGGTAGTGTGCTGGGACTTGACCCGCCTCCCCAGGTCAACATGTCACAACACGACCTCAGCCTGTCAAGTCACATGACCTTTGCCTGTCACTGACAACCTGGTCAAGTCTTTGGGCCAGGAGAGACCATCTGGTCTAACCCACCCCCCACCCCCATTTACAGAAGGAAATGGAGGTCTGGAGCAACGGAGCAGGCCTGGCCAAGGACCTGTCACTGTCACACCACCACCTAAATCTGCCTTCCAGCCACAACCGACCTTGTGACCGATTCTCCTTAACTCTGGCTGCCCCCACGAGGGTATGACAGTATATATAACCGGCCGCCACATGGCATCTTTTTTCTACCTAATGGCACAAGAAAAATACTTTGCATTCTAAGTGGTGCTTTTCACTTTTGTTTAAGCTGCCTCCAAGTTCATAGTTCTCTCATTTTATCTTCACAACTCATCTTTTATTTACAAACAAGAACAGTTGAGGCACAGAGAGATTAGGTGGCTGGCCTAGGGATCCCTGTCCCTCAACTGAGGGAGAGTTGAGGCTAGAATCTGGGCTCCTAACAACCCGGTCCACGGCAGTTGTGCGCTCAAGTGCACCCAGTGTCCCAGGCAACGAGGCTCTAATGTCGCCCAAGCACCTAGGAGGCAGGAGGCTTGTGCACGGCTCCTCACAGCAGGGAGTCACAGGACTTGCGCGTCCGGTACAGCGGAAAGGTCGGGTCTTGATCTTTTGGTGAAGAGCACCAGAGCACGGTGGAGGGGGGCAATGATGAGTGGGGAAACAGGGCGAATAGCGTCCACTGGGCAAAGGACATGAATTCTGGCATGCTGAGGGCTCATCAGAAACTTCACCAAGATAAAAGTTTAGGGTGCTTTCCTGCGAGGAGCTGAAAATGACCATCAAAAGTATTCAAGTTCCTCGACCCCTTCTGGGGGAATTAGGGGAGCTACAAGAGAAGATCTTTTTAAGAATACTCGATAAGACGTTAGGCAGTCCTGTGGCTGGATGCAAACTTTCAAGAGATTGGTTTAAAGACCTTGTGCCCATTAATTGGGAGGGAACCGAGTAAAATGGGAGTCCCTTATGGAAAAGGTGCAACGGGGGCTAATGCCAGGTGGGCAGAATAAGAGCTCCTGAGGAAGACAAGCTGCACCGAGGGTTCGCAGGCAGCCTAGGGGCAGCCACGGTTGATAGCCGTTGGGGCCGTTGGGAGCCTGGCGCTGGCGCCCCGCCCTCTCCTCTCCTCTCCGCCACCACCACCCCCCGCACCTCCCACCACCCTGGTAGTCCCCTGCGCGTGCGCGCGGAGACACCGGTTGCCAAACATTGCATCATCCCCGCCCCCCTTTCCTCCCCTCCCCCTCCAGCTCTCCCCTCCGCGCGCGCGCATGACTCACTCACCTCCTCCGCGAAGCCTCGTGACCCAAAGCCACTTCCGGGTCCAACACAACGTCTACCTCCAAGCAGGAGGGAGCGATGGGGGCGGTGCCGCGGGGGCTTCTGAGTGGCGGATGTAAGGGATGAGGCGGGGCCAGAGCTGGCGTGCCGCGTTCTGATTGGTAAGCTTCTGGACCCGCCCCCGAGAGGAGGGCAAGGCCTTATTAAAAGATAAGTGCTCCGAGCTACCGAGGTCAGAGGCTTGAGTCTAAGACACAGAGCGTATCATGTTGAAGATGAGCGGGTGGCAGCCACAGAGCCAAAATCAGAGCCGGAACCTGAGGAGAGAGGCGAGTACTGATCCCTCATCTACTTTTTACCCTCCTATCCTCGGGAACACGGGTTGTCCCCTCAAAGTTACGGCATCTGCTTTTTAGCATGTGGCCCCACCCCTTCCCCGATGAAGTCAGTGACAGTCCGAGGGAGGGATGGGGAGTATCGTTTATTCAGGAGTGGTGCTCACAGCCCTCTCTTCCTTAGGACGATAACGTCACCCCACCCCTGCCCGGAGCATGGGCCTGGCTCTGTGCCGTTGGGCCAGGGGGTCCGGATGCCCTAGGGAGATTTATTCTCTTCCGTTTCTGACCCCAGGCCTCCTCGTTGGGCCTGTGCGGTTGGAGGCGGGGCAGCAGGACACTCCCCCACGCCGAGAAGCCTAGGGGAACATGGCTCACGCCACTGCCTCCGCTTCACCATCAGCGAACGCCACTACCCCTACCCCACCCCCAATCCTGTCTCAGCGTCTCAGGGCCAGAGTGGCCACGTCGGTAGCTGGGGCTCCTGGATCCTCCACGGGACAGCCATTCCACACCCTAACGGAGAAGAGAACCTTAAGGAGACTGACTCAAGACTTTGGGAGGAAGGGTGCTAATGGTTGGGGAGCGGAGATGGGTTTCCCATTCCCCTAGAGGTCCCTGGGCCTCCTGTACAAGAGAGCATCCCGGATCTCTTAAGTGTGGGAAGCCATTTGGGGTCTCCCCAGTGTATGGTCTTTCCCCTGAGATAGGTCCCTGTCTCTTTACCCCTGTCCCGTCTCCAACTAATAATGTGTGTGTGTAACCATTGCATCAGGCCAGCCCCCTGTTTGGCTCTGCAGCCCTCTGGCCTGGGGCACCACTGCTGATGAAAGCAGCGTCCCACCCACTGGAAGGCAAGGAGGGTTCCCCAGGGAGGACAGCCCTGAAGAGAAACATTCTGGGCGATATTGCATCTCCAGTCCCTGGGGATAGGCAGCTGCTGCTCTGCCTCTGGGCTTCCTCCTCCCTTCCCTGTAAGAGACTGGTGAGAACTTACCCATTCATTCCTAACAAATTACTTACCATGCACCTACTATGTGCCATGCGTTTTAGGCCCAGGATACATCCATGAACAAGAAAATCTCTGCTCTCACAGAGTTTACATTTCAGTGGGAAAAGGTGCACGTGAATACAAAAGTGCCATGGAGAAAACCAAAGCATGGAAGGGTAGCGAATGCTCAGGGTGGGGGTTACAGTTTTACCTTGGGTGGCTAGGGATTCTTTCACTGAGGTGACATTTAAATGAGAGATCTAGAAAGAGACAAGGGTGTAAGCCCTGCAGATAGGTGGAAGGAAGAACCTTCCAGGAGAAGGAACAAGAACAGAGGTCCTAAGGTGGGAGCATGGAAACAGGAGGCCAGCTGGTTGGATTTAAGGAGGGGCAGTGGTCAATGAGAAATCCAGGGCAGGAAAGAAGTAGATTGTGTGAGGTCCGCTAAGCCATTTTAAGGAACTTAGCCTTTAATATTTATGACATTGGAAGTCATTGAGGGTTTTGAACAGAATGACAGGACCTGACTTAACTTTTTAAAGGCTCACTCTGGCTGTTTGTTGTGAACAGACTTGAGGAGGGGTGGCAAGAGCAGAAACTGGGTAATCCAACAGAGAGGGTAGTAACTTGATCTAGACTGAAAGCAATGCAACTGGGTTTTTGAAGAATGAGTTTAAAAAATTTAGCTGGTGGTTTGAATTGTGGGGTGTGAGACAGGAATCAAGGACAATACTAAGGCTTTTGGCTTAAGCAAGTAGAGTTGCCATTTACTGAGGTAGGGAAGACCATGGAAGGGGAAGATGAGCAGAATTTGTCTTTGGACATATGAAGTCCGAGATGCCTTTTAGACATGCAAAAGGTGATTCTAGTAAGCAATTAGGTAACACAGTTGGAAGTCCCAGGAGAGATCAAGACTGGAAATGTGCATTTAGAAGATGTCAGTGTGTGAATGGAATTAGGAAAATACCACTTGATCTGTTGCCTTCCCTGTAGTCCAGTCCTTACCCTGGCAGGTTTGAGGTCTACCTTGAATTTAGAGAAAGTGGAGCTGGCCATGACTTTTCGATTATGTAATTGGGACCACAAATGTCAGCAACTAAAAATAAAGGTCAGGCTCTCCTCTGTCCTTGGAAATGGCTGCAGGGACCATTGACTGTCCACACCCTATAAGACAGGAAATGAGGAAAGACCAACAGGAGGCTGGAGATAAAAGGAGCTGCCTGCCTCCCTTCCAAAAATGGCTAACATCTATCTTTGATCCCCACAGTGTTCCAGAAGGAAGTGTATCTTCATACATCACCACACCTGAGAGCAGGTAAACTTCACCATACCTTTCCCAAAACCAGTTCTCACATGCTGCTTAGGGTCCTTGTACTGGTGTCCTAGTAAGTTATGAAAACACCTAGAGAAGACAGTAGAGGAGGGTTTGAATCGGAGCAGACTTTTGCTGACAGGCCACATCCATCTTCCTGGCCTGCCCCTAACTAGGTGACCAAATCACTATTCTTAGAGCATGTCCTAATTGAAAGCTGGATGAGTGAGCTGTCAGCCCCAACAAAGATAATTGGTTGGTCTTACCAGACCTCAGTCCCCATCAAGGTTAGACTCACCCAAAGGCCTGCCCACACAGGAGGAGAAAGGAACACAAGATGGTCTGATAATTGCCCCCTGGAAACTACCAACAGTTCCTCAAGAGAGGCTGAGGACTTTTACCAGGATGCCTTAAGAATGTATATTCTAGACCCATGCTTGTTCAAGTGCCAGGCGAAAGCAGCAGAGGGAAAATTAGTATAGACCAATTGATTCATTTTAAAGGGCCAAACAGTAAATATTTTGGATGCTAAGGTCTCCACTCTTAGCATGAAAGCAGCCATAATCAGTATGTAAATAAATGAATGTAGTTATGTTCCAGTAAAACTTGATCTGCAAACAGGTACCAGGCCAGTGTGCCAACCTATATAGATGATCCGAATGCTTTGTGGAGTTGTTCCGCTCCCACCCCTGACCCCCCATCCTGAGTATGTCCTTTTCCAGAGCCTGATCCAACTGCAGAGATGGCAGCTGAGTCATTGCCTTTTTCCTTTGGGACACTGGCCAGCTGGGAGCTAGAAGCCTGGTATGAGGACCTGCAAGAGGTGCTGTCCTCAGATGAAAATGGGGGTACCTATGTTTCACCCCCTGGAAACAAGGAGGTGAGAATGCTATGCCTAAAGCTGGGGTGGGGTGGGGGTAATTGCCCTTCCCTTCTCAACTAATATCCACCCTACCTTTCCTCATTCCTTTGAAGGAAGAATCAAAATCCTTCACCACTCTTGACCCTGCCTCTCTGAGTTGGCTGACTGAGGAGCCAGGACCAGCAGAGGTCACGAACACCTCCCAGAGCCCTTGCTCTCCAGATTCCAGTCAGAGCTCCCTCGCTCAGGAGGAAGAAGAGGAAGACCACAGAAGACCCAGGAAACGGAAACAGAGTGGCCAGTCCCCAGCTGGGGCTGGAAAGCAACGCATCAAGGAGAAAGAACAAGAGAATGAGAGGAAAGTGGCACAGCTAGCTGAAGAGAATGAACGGCTCAAGCAGGAAATCGAGCGCCTGACCAGGGAAGTAGAGGCGACTCGCCGAGCTCTCATTGACCGAATGGTTAATCTGCACCAAGCATGAACAGTTGGGACCATCGCTTCCCCCTCAGGCCACTACCTACCGTTCACAAAAGTGGCTGCTGACCATCTCCTCCAGTGCCAGTGATGTGACCCTCAACCCCATCTAGTCAGGAGTGGGGGAAGCTTGGGGTAGATGACAGGAAAGGGTCTCAGCATGTATATAGAGATTGTTCATTTATTTATTACTGTCCGTATCCATTAAAGTCACTTTCTATGAGCCAGGTTCTCACTTTCACTTTTTCTTCTTGCCTTTAGGGGTTTCAAGGGGTTTCCCCTCAGCTAGAGCCAACTGTTTCTTCAGATCCAAGAGCTTAGCCACCTCGGCAGCAACCTGGTTCTTGTCTGCCTTTTGCGCCTTCAATTCTCGGACAATGTTGCCCTAAGAGCAGAGCAGGTGGGGGAAGAACAGTAGTGAGACCAGAGAGAGCCTATTTAGGATTCGGCTTTTCCGCTCTCCCCGGGCCCCCGCTGCGTACCTGTTTTGTCACCTCGTCTGTCAGCACTTGTACCTGCCGTGGTGCAGCGGCTGCCACAGCCCCTACAACTGCTGGGGGGGGCGGTGCTCTGGCCTGGAGAAGGACAACAGAGTTAAACCTGCTCTGTAAATATGCCCCCAGCCTCGGGTGTCGCCTCACAGCTCAGGGGACGGTAATGACCTTTCACTCCAAGGGCTCTTGCTGCTAGGACAGGGAAGAACAACTCGAAGGAAGGAAGGAGCAGGACCGGAAGCTGGAGAGAGTACTGAGTGAGAACTACTTAGGGACACCAAGGAGAGGACACTGTGGCTCTTGCTGGGTGACAGCACAGTCCAGCTTTCTCACCTGGTCCCCACCAAAGCGCTGCCTCAAACTTTCAATCTGGTCATTTTCCAGTTTTTGGAATAAGGGACTGACCTGTGAAGAAAGAATTCCATAATCATTCACTGACGAGGCAGAAACTCTGCCAGACTGTGCACAGGGCCACTCTATCCCCAGTCACTGACATTCAGGAACTCTACATGTTTTAGAAGAAACAAATGTACAAATGCCTGCCAATTTCAGTAAAGAATCCAGATAAAGCACTGGCACTGACTCTGAAAGGCCAAAGTATTAATAAGGTCCAAGACTACTTAACTATTTTAAGGATGCTAGGCTGACACAAGGCTATAAAGGTGAACTTACTTTATCCTCTTGTGTCAAAGAGGAAATGGCTATCCTGTATTCTCCCTGCTCACTGCCTGTTGGCATTATGGAGACCAGGGGACTGTGGTGTTTCTTCAAACGTCTACTGTAGACCAGTTAGTTTTACGTGCCAGGTCTTGGGTTCTGGCATGAAGAGTGATGATGGCATATGGGCTAGATGATACTGAGCTTGTGAGCAAATACCAAGGCCTTTCTGTCAGAAACAAGCCTAAGTGCACAGTGGGGAGGAGTGGGGTAGGGGTTCAGAAAACAGCTGTGAGAGTCCTATGTCCAAGTTCTCTGACCTCACCCCAAAGGCTGCATGGCAAGGGCAGGGATGATCAGAGGCCGGCCCGTCCAGCCCTCAGACCTACTGTGCCAATCTGGTGTCCGGCTGGTAAGGTGCACAGGAAGTTGGTGAGCAGGACACTGCAAGCTGGAGGTGGCAGCTGCAACTGGGCCTGGATGGTGGCACTGACCGTGGGCATGTAAGGCTGCAGCATGACGGACAGCAAGGCAGCGATATTCACTGCCAGGCCTGTCACTGTCCCAGCCCGCTGCCTGGGGAAGAAGAGACAGTCAGACTTTCCAGGAGGACACGGCCCACCACCACTTTATTCCTGTAGCCAAACTTACCTGTCAGCCTCACTGCCTTTAATCCGCTTCCAAGGCTCATTCACCTGAATGTACTGGTTGCCATGGCGAGAGATGGTGAGGATACTGCGTAGGGCCTCCCGGATCCTGGGAAGGGAGGGGGTGGGCCAAGGTGTAAAGTCCCAGAGGGACCAGTATGGGGTTCTCAACATGCCAACAGAGATCACTGAGATGAGACCCGGGTGCAAGATTGCTTACCGAACCTTCTCCAGCAGCTGGTGATAGTGCTGGAGTTCCAGGGTGACATGGGCCAGCAGGCGCCGATCATCAGAAGTAAGTACCATCTCGGGCACGTAACCCCCAAAAAACTTAGACACAAACATCCCAGCTCTTGATGTTAGTAAGGAAAGAGAGGGAAGAGAAAAGAGGAATTATTGCCCAGTCTCCTTCTAGAAATTTGACCTGATTCTCCTAATTCTCCTTTCTCTCAGAACTGACACCTCCTGGCTCCCTCAAGCTAGAAGGCAAAGCTTAACAAATTCTTTCTTCTCTCTCTCTCCCCTAAGAATAAGAAACCTGATAAAGTTAGGCAACATCCGTTTCATTTTTTTTTTTTTAAAGATTTTATTTATTTGAGAGAGCGAGAATGAGAGAGAGCACATGAGAGGGGGGAGGGTCAGAGGGAGAGGCAGACTCCCCGCTGAGCAGGGAGCCGGATGCGGGACTCGATCCCGGGACTCCAGGATCATGACCTGAGCCGAAGGCAGTCGCTTAACCAACTGAGCCACCCAGGCGCCCCATCCGTTTCATTTTTAAGAAATCAATATAAAGAACGATCAAGTCAAAATATATGTAACTTGCTACCCAGTACTCTAATAGAGACAATCTGTGAAATGCGGTTGACAACCAAATCTGAAAGGGTGGGGAGCCACAGAGTATACTTCTTCAGACTGCAGAAGAGCTGAGATGGAGATCAATAATGGAGTGTGAGCCTAAAGTAACAAAAACTCCCCAAAGTACAGTAAATGTCTCCTACCCGTACACTAAAATAACCCCTTTCTTCAGCCAAACTTGTCTAATGTAACTTTTTTGCTAGGAGAGAATACATTTCCAATTTTATTTATTTTTTTTTTAAGATTTTATTTATTTGACAGCACAAGCAGAGGGGGAGAGAGAGGGAAAAGCAGGCTCCCTGTTGAGCAAGGAGTCCGATGTGGGACTCGAGCCCAGAACTGTGGGATCATGACCCGGGCCGAAGGCAGCCACTTAACCGACTGAGCCACCCAGGCGTCCCCATTTCCAATTCTATAAAAAACATTAATAAGAAACCAATTTGCAAAAATTCATTTTGTGACCAACTTTGCTAAAAGACACCTGTACAACTGACTTCACCCAAAGCAAACATATCCTACTATGTTCTAGGATCAGATACCAACTGATAGAAATCCACTTTCCACATTGTCCTCCCTATCCCTCACAGCTCCTGCTCATTCCTGCCTTCTTGGCACCCCCATCTCTTCCATCTCCCACCTAGTGGAGCAGAGCTAGTCTCCACCCCGCCCCGCCCCCAGCTCATCTGCTAACCCTGACCACCTGCCCAAGTCCCACCTGTTGATGAAGTTGCCCAGGTTGTTAAGCAATTCAGAATTATTCTTGAGCAACATGTCTGTCCAGGAGAAAGCACTGTCCTGGCCCTCAGGTCGAATGTAGAGCAGATAGAAGCGCCAGATGTCAGCAGGGATCCCTGTGTCCTGGGCCATGTCACCAAACACTCCCACGCCCCGGCTCTTGGAGAATTTCCCATCCTCGTAATTCAGGTACTCTGGACAGAGAAGGAGAATGAGAACCATGTGCTCAAATCACACCTTTTCCTCTCTGACCCACTAACTCTTCCTCTCCCTCAGCCTTAACTATGGGTGTCCAGCAACACTTCTCCTTGAGTAGCGGGCCTACAAAGAATTTGAGGATCTCTTCCTCTCCATTTTAGCCTTTTTTGCCCTTTGCTTCTACCCATTATAAAATTTTAGCTTCAGGCTTTTGCTTTCTTAGGCTCGTGTTCCCTTCTTCTGGGTTGAGTTCTCATGTTCTAATTACTTCCTATTTCATTTCAACTCCTAACTCAAGATCTAGCACCTCTCCAGGATCTTCTTCCAAATACTGCCTCAGCCCTCTTTCCCTAGGAACTTCCCCATCTTCAGTCTTCCAGGGTACCTGTAGCAATGAGGTGGTTGACCAAGGTATAGTTGTCCTCAGCTCCTAAAGCTGAACAAGGAAAAACTAAGCCGTGGAAGGGAACATTGTCTTTGGCCATGAACTGATACAGGTTCACCTACAGAATACAGTTGGGAAACAAAGGTCCTGAGATCTTCTTCAAAGGCCCAAGAAAGATCAGATACCCAACCCTAACCACCCCAACGCACGCACCCTCCCCACAGACAGGCTAACCAAGAACTGCTCACTTGTTCTGGGTTCTTCCACCATCTCTCCCACTGGTCTGTGTAGTTGGCGGTGATGGACAAGTAGCCAATAGTGGCATCAAACCAGACATAGAATACCTGGAGGGCCAGGAGGACGGAGTCAGACTAGGATGAAGGAACACTGGGAGAACCTCACCAACCCAGCCTTCAAATGAAGCAAGACATAATCAAGAGTCTATTCTACTAGCTCAGGGTCTCAACCCAAAGGCAGAATAGTATGACATATGAACAAAGCATAGGGTTTATACCTTGTCCTCAAAGCCTTCTAAGGGTACAGGGGTTCCCCATTTGAGATCTCGGGTTATGCAGCGTGGCTTGAGACCATCCCGAAGCCAAGAACGAATAATGAACCGGGCATTGGGTGTCCAGTCACTGCCAGGCAATGTCTTCCCCAACCATTCCTCCAGTCGTTTTTCCAGCTGAGATGGCAGAGAAAGTCAGAGAGCTGATTTAGGACAGTCTCATACATGGTTCGCATAAGGATAAATATGTACAACCTCTTTGGAATAGTTTGGCAGTATACAATTAAAAGACTCGTGACTGGGGCGCCTGGGTGGCCCAGTCGGTTAAGCATCTGCCTCCAGTTCAGGGCGTGATCCTGGGGTCCCAGGATTGAGCCCCGCTGAGCAGGGGGCCCACTTCTCCCTCTTCCTGCCGCTCCCCCTGACTGTGCTCTGTCAAATAAATAAAACTTTAAAAAAAAAAAATAAAAAGACTCATGACTTTGACATAGCAATTCCACTGCTAGGAATTTCTGCAATAGAAATAGACAAAAATGGGATGCCTGGGTGGCTCAGTCACTTAAGCAACTGCCTCAGCTTTGGGTCCTGGGATCGAGCCCTGCATTGGGAGCCTGCTTCTCCCTCTGCCTTCTGATCCCCCTGCTTGTGCGCTCTCTGACAAATAAAATCTAAAAAAAAAAAAAAAAAAAAAATACACAAAAGTGCACGGATGCGTATATAAGGAAGTACATGCTCATCATAGCAAAAGAATTGCAACCAACTCCCATGGCTGAGCAGAGTTTAAAGAAATATGGTTTATCGATACAATTAAATACTTATAAAGCCGTTAAAGAGTGAGTTAGATCTGTATGTACTGGACATATAAAGATCTCCAAGATACATTTATTAAGTAAAGCAAACCACAAAATAATATATCATATAATCCTATCATTATAAAAATAAGTAATAACATACAGATACACAGAAACTCAAAAAAACTGTGAAGAAATATATGTATCAGTGCTTTATTCTCAGATGGAATTATGCGGAACATCTACTTTTATACCATATTTCTACCTGAAATTTCAGAAACAAGCTTATTTCATTTTTATAAGCAGAAAAACAAAGATAAATCTGTTGGAAGGAATGGTTCATGTGATTTACGCACATAAATACCATAGCTTCTGAAGCCTGACAGTAGCTCTACTGGTGACGCTATGCGGAAACATGCACACAATGCTGGTAGGAAGGCAAAACAAGACAACACCTATTGAGGAAAATTTGGCAATAAACTACATATGCAGGTAATCACTTTTAAGGAATTTATCCTGAAGATACACTTCCAACAGTACAAAAATTCATAAGCACAAGGTTATTTGCTGCAGCATTATTTATAATCACAATTCACTGGAAACTACCTAAATGGTAGTCCTAGGAAACAGGTTGAATAAACTATAGTACCTACACCAAACGGAGTACTATGCAGCTGTTAAAAACTGACCAAATAAGGATATCTATGAACTGATATGGAGTGATTTCCAGAACATACTGTCAGGTGAAAAAAACAAAACGCAAAAGAGTATACACCCAGAATGCTGAATTTGAATGAGAAGAGGAAATAAGAAAACACACACACACACACCTGCTTATCTTGATATATATGTTTACAAAAGTAAACACATTAAGAATAAAACTGAAGACAAAGCTGATTAGCAACAGGAGATGGGAGAACAAGGTGGCATGAACAGGAAAGGGAATGACACTTCTCTGAGTATATACTTTTTTGTATGGTTTTGATTTTTAAAAGCAGATTGATGTTCTCCTTATTCAAAAAATAAAATTAACAAGGACAAGGAGAGGAAAAAAAACTATAGGCAAATGAACCGAACTTATTATTTCAGTAACAAAACCACGGTGAAGGGGGGGAAGAAGCTAAGCTAAAACAATTCTGAACACATTATCTGATTATATAGCCTCAGCTGGCGGAAGGGACAAGGCTGCCAACAAACCCCAAACTCTTTTTAGCAGGGCTTTTTGTAGTGGTATGGGTGAAGCAATTCTGAAATTATTTTTAGGTGTACCATAGGACTGAGCAAATGAGTAAAGGTCAGAAGCCAGGGTACTTACTGTGTTAGAAGGGAGAAACAAACATGAAATAAGGGAAGATGGGGAAGACTCCTGTAGGGATGGACTGGAATTGCAGGTGTCACAGTGTGAACTTCAAATGAATGCCTAACTCTTTTTGCGGGAAGGGCCTAGACGCAAAGACACCCCAGTTGCAATGAGCACACCTCAATCTGGGTCTCTAATACTGTTCTCTACTAAAATGAACCAGGGCTTTGTGGAGAAATGGCTGATTCTGAGGCTGAAACAAATGAACCTACATATCTTGTCATGCCAGAAAATAAGGAAGCACTTAGCAAAAGGTGGAAGATGTCAAAAACACAGAGAAACGATCTTAGAGGCTCCCACTGGCCAAATAAGGGACAATGTGAACATGAAAATAATTCATGACAGGAATGAATTACAAACCACTGAAAACAATAGGAATCCATGAGCCCACACTGATAATGGATACCTAATAACTAATAAATGAGCAAAGGAGAAGGGGCTGGAGTAGGGGTTGGAGAGTTGGAAAAGCTTCATGAAAAGTGGTTCAGGATAAGAATGATTAACTAAGGGGCACCTGGGTGGCTCAGCTGCTTAAGTGTCTGCCTTTGGCTCAGGTCATGATCCCGGGGTCCTGGGATTGAGCCCCGCACTGGGCTCCCTGCTCAGCGGGGAGCCTGCTTCTACCTCTCCCTCTGCCATCCCCCTGCTTGTGCTTGCTCACTCTCTCTCTCTCTCAATAAAAGCTTAAAAAAAGAATGATTAAATGGATGTTAAACCTATAGCACCTTTTAATGATGAGCAAGGTATTTGTATGCTGTAAAAATATACTCCCATAAGCTGCTTATAAGTTATAAGGGAAAAACTGTTAATTGTATAGTAGAGAAAATGAGTAACACCTCAACTAGACAAAATTAACATCACCAATCAGGGGGAAATGGCCATCATGTACCTCTGGAAAGGACACAATACCATTTATGTAGTATTCCAACTAAGGATGCATAACCTGAATTTAATCATGAGGAAACAGCCAACAAATCCAAAATAAGGAATATTCTATTGGGGGGAGGTTGCGGGGTGCAGGGACCGCAGTATTAAACACTGTTAAAAGATAAAAGATAAAGAAAGGCTGAGGAACTGTTTTAGATTAAAGGAAACTAGACAGATAGAAAAACTAAATGCAATACATGACCCTGAGCTAGGCTGTGTACTAAAGGAAAAATAACCCCATAAAAGGTATTATTGCGATAACTGACAAAATTGAAATATGGATAGTAGATCAGACTACAGCAATGTTAAATTTCTTGAAGTTGTTTACTATGGCTATGCAAGAATATCTTTTTTTCCTTAGGAAACACAATTAAGTATTTAAGAGTAAAGAGTATACAAGGGCGCCTGGGTGGCAGTCGGTTAGGCATCCGGCTCAGGTGGTGATCTTGGGATCATGGGATCAAGCCCTGCATCGGGCTCCATGCTCAGCGGAGTCTGCTTAAGACTCTCTTTCCCCTCTCTCTGCCCCTCCCCACTGTGTGCACGCACGCTCCTCTCTCTAAACAAATAAATAAATCTTTAAAAAAAAAGAGATTAAAGAGGCTACGTCTGCACGTGCGTATGTGGAAAGAGCAAGAATATGCTTAAATAAATAGAGCAAAACCTTAACAACTAGTGAACCTTGATAATGGGTACATGAGGTTCTTTGATCTAGGAACTGTTTATTTTTATTTATTTTATTTATTTTCCAACAGAGAGAGACAGCAAGAGAGGAAACACAAGCAGGGGGCAGTGGGAGAGGGAGAAGCAGGCTTCTCGCTGAGCAGGGAGCCCGAAGCGGGACTCAATCTCAGGACCCTGGGATCATGACCCGAGCCAAAGGCAGACGCCCAATGACTGAGGACCCAGGCGCCCGCAACTGTTTATTCTTGCAGCTTTTGGTGAACTTGAAATTATTTCCAAAGTTAAAAAGGAGGCAAATCTACTAATGCAGAAAATCCAGTCAAGACACATCATAAAGTAAAAGAAAGAGAGTAGAGTGCAAAACAGTGTGAATGCCATGATCTAATTTGTATTAGGAAAAAGAAAAAAGATATGAAAACACTTTCATATGCATATGTTATTTCTGAATAGACACAAAGGAAAATGAGCCTCAATACCTCTGGGGAACAGGCCCAGGCCTTGCACTTTGTCCCCTTTAATCTGTTATGCCTTTTTTACAATAAGCCTGTGTATTTTTGGGGGCGCCTGGGTGGCTCAGATGGTAGAGCATCTGCCTTCCGCTCAGGTCATGATCTCCAGGTCCTTAGGATCGAGCCCCACGTCGGGCTCCCTGCTCAGTGGGGAGTCTGCTTCTCCCTCTCCCTCTGCCGCTCCCCACTGCTCCTGCTCTCTCTCTCTCTCTAATGAATAAATAAAATTCTTTAAAAAAAAGCCTCTGTATTTTTAAAAGGGAAATTAAAAACACTTGAGCATGGCTTGGTACAGATCTGTGGCTGAGGCAGAGGGCCCGAAGAGGCCATGCAGACTAGCTTGAGGCAAAGGCCCACTTACCTTAGGCAGGTCCAGGAACAGGTGCCGAGAGGATTTCACCACAGGGCACGACCGGCATACTTTACACTGAGGTTTCTGTGAAGGGAAATTCAAGGGAAAGGGTGACCCACAGTGATGACGTAGGATCAGTACTTGAGGCCAGAGGAAGCTGTGCAGGCAAAGGGAGACGCACGGAGGAATGAGCTCCCCAGTCTGCCATCTTACTGAGCTTCATGCTTACTTGGGCCTTCTGTGAACTTGAAGACTCAGGTCCACAGAGCATAACATTTGTTACTCAAGAGTTTCACGACTCTGTCCTATCACTGCAAAGAATAGGAAAAAGCACTCTGTGAGTGCAGGCTAAGTAAAGAGCACTGTACACAGCTGTGTGAGGGGAGGAAGGAGCCAAGACACACATTTCCTCTCCCTGAGAAAGTTACAATCATGTCAGGGAGAGCGGGTCCCCTGAGAAACAAGTGCAGACCTTTTCAAAGCAAAACATCAAGAAATACTTATGTTCACGGCACCCACTGACTCTAATACTGGCGGGGGATGGCGAGAGAACTCAATAGTCGGGGCGTGGGAGGTGGCCAATGGAAGCTTCCCAATGAGTTCTGATCTGGGCTTTTGAGTCCTTTCTCTTTTGAAGAGGCTCCACGCCCCGCATGGGGCTTGAACTCACTCAGGACTGACCCTGAGATCAAGAGGCGCCAGTTCTACCGACTGAGCCAGCCAGGCGCCCGGGCTTCTGAAGCGGAGCGACGAGATCTCTCTCAGGACCTGTGTCCTGAGCTCTACCAGCCTATCTCCAACCGCCTACCTGACGCCTCCACGTGGGTGTCAGACAGGCACCGCAAGCTGAACAAACCCGGTACCCCTGCACTCCACCAGGGCGCCTGTCCTTCACCCAAGCCTGCCCATGTCTGTAGACGGTGCTGCTGTCTACCCCAGCGGCTCAAGCCAAAAACTTCCAAGTCGTTGTTTTCTTGACGTCCCCTCACCCCGAATTCACCTGTTCAGGTCTATAGAGTTTGCCTCCGAAATCTATTTCAAATTCTTTGCTCCTCCGCATCCCTGCTGTTACTAGCCCAGGCCAACCTATCGTCCCATCTCTGAGCTACCACTCTGGCCTCCACACTGGTCTCCCCACCTTCTCTCTTGCTTCCCTCCCGTCCATTTTGCACAGAGCAGCCTACCATCCAACTGCCACAATGGCTTACCAGGCCCCGGGCATCAGTCACCGCCAACCTCTCTGCCCTCATCTCAGTCCAGCCTCCCTCTCACTGTGCTACAGCTGAGCTGGCCTTCTCCCTCTGCCCAGCCAACTGCTTGCCGCCTTGTGCCTTTGCACTTCCTGCTCCTTCTGCTTGGAACGCTCTCAACCTATCATCACCCGGCCTGCTCCTTCTCATTCTTCAGTTAAACTCTCAGGTCACGTGTCAGCTCCTCTGACAAGCCTTCCCTGATCACCTGGCTAAAATCTTTCCCCAGAAGCCACTGTCCCAGCGTCTCGGCAGTTTATCCTGTATGGATGCTCTTGGCTTCAGGGTTGGTCTCCTCCCCACACCAGAGAAAGATCTGTCTTATTCACTGCTACATCCCCAGCAGTCCCCAATGACTACCCTATCATAAGGACTCAAAACACATGTGTTGTATAAATGAACGAGTAAGTTAGCCAATGAATAAACACAGATAAGAGGAAACGCATTTACGGAATAAAAAAACAACTAATAAACAAAGGCAGATCAGGTGGTCTGAAGCAGGAGCAAAGGTAGGGAAGCAGGCCCTCAACTTGCCTATTTCCTAGCACAATGCTAGGCACGTGGTAAATGCTCTGTAAGTGTCCAATGGACCGAACGATGAGATGGGGTAAAAGCAGCACTGGTGAGAAGCGCCTGGGGGGCTCAGTCGGTGAAACAGCTGCCTTCGGCTCAGGTCATGATCCCAGGGTCCTGCGATGGAGCTCTACCTTGGGCTCCCTGCTCAGCGGGGAGTCTGCTTCTCCCTCTCTCTCCCCCTGCTCTCTTTCTCTCAAATAAATAATTAAAATCTTAAAAGAAAAAAAAAAAAAAGAGGCACTGGGGAAAGGTCCTGAACGCTAAAATAAAAATCCCGAATGGGATCAGCCTGGGAGTCCCTGAACAATAGAGACTGTTTCCTTCCTCCTTCCTCTCCTTCCATGAGATGCTGCTCTCACCTTGAGCTCAGTGGCATTGATGAGCTTGCCGCACTTGTCACACTGGTCACCCCGGGCCTCCTCGTAGCCACAGAAGGGACACACGCCCTCCACAAAGCGGTCAGCCAGGAAGCGGGCACAGCGTTCACACCGCAGCTGCTCCACAGTATCTTGCAGCACAAAACCTCGGCTCAACAACCGCTGGAAGATGTCCTGCGTGATTCTGGCAAGGTGAGTCAGGCACAGGGGAGGGCCAGGTCAGAGGAGGTCAGAGGAGGTGGTGCCCCCTCCCTCCTGTCACTCCACCCAGGCCCCACATCAGTCCCAGTGCCGCAGAAACCAGGCAGAAGGCCCCCCAACGCCATGGCCATCTAGTCATCTTTAGGGAGTCTCACTGGATGACCCAGACCCCTCATACACACTCCCCAACTCCCCCACACAATCTCTTCCCTCAATACTCTAGAATTTATGTTTGTCAAATACAAACTTAACAGTTTTGTACTCTTCGCTAACAAAAATCTCTAAAAGGACAGGACTGTACTCTCTTTTAATATGTCCCAGAATCAGAATTAACCAGTCCAACTGTGAAACTACTTAACAGTATTAAGCTGACAGCCTGCCCATTATACAGTTTTTATTAAGGATGAATAACAGGCAGAGAAAGAATGAGTGTATTTGCTGTACACCCGTATGGGAGTGGGAGGGAATGTCCTTACAACTCCAGAGCAGCCAGGGAAGAGCAGGGTGGTGGCAGAGGGCAGGCTGATACTTCCCATGAGCCTAAGTTCTGTCTCTTCCCTGCCTCACCGCTCCTTCAGCCCCTGGGCAGCCTTCCACATCTACGGAATCCCCATACTTGGGATCCATTTCAGGGCAATATTCAGATCCTAAGTTTGGGGCGGGGGGGGCTGCCTAGACAACACTTTTGGTTCCGTCTCCAGGACATTCTCACTGCCCCCAGCCCCAGCGTTCACCCTCCATTTCTGACTGATTAGAGGAAACCTACTTGGTCTGCTGTGGAGTAGTGGTACGACCAAAAATATCAAACGAGATATTAAACCAGCGGTAGATGTCGGCATGGATGGCGTGGTACTTGTCACAGATCTCCTGGGGCGTCAGGCCCTCCTCCATAGCCTTGGTCTCCGTTGCTGTACCGTACTCATCTGTCCCACACAGATAGAGGGTGTTCCACTGGCGGAGGCGGGAGTACCTGGAGGGGATATGGTGATCGCAGGGGCCCCCCACCAGCCTCCACCCTCAAGGCATTCTGTTCCCTTGCTCGCCCACCGCTCCCTCAGAAGGTCCCTCCCCCAGCAGCCGGCTCCACCTGGCAAAGACGTCGGCACTGAGCACGCAACCAATGAGGTTTCCAAGGTGCGGGACATTGTTGACGTAAGGGAGGGCGCTGGTGATGAGCACATTCCTTTCCCCAGGCACAGGCAGCCTGGTAGGAAAAGAGAAAAACAACAGTCCATGGAGGAGAAGCAAGGCTCAAGAGGGACCAACAGTGCACAGAACACCCAGACACAGACCTGTTCTACTGTCACTCAGGTACATCTGAAGTCTTTCCTCACGTGAAACCACAGGATCATGAACTCCCCTAAAAGCCATGAGACCCCCTACAGTTGAAAGTGCAGGGCCTGCCACAGTGAGCAAGGCCAGGTACTGCTCTTACGGAGCTGCATTCCACACTGACCTCTGTCTCACTTTAGGATCACGACTGATTCTTTTCCACCAGCTCGTTCTCAGACTCCAACTTCCTGGGTATTGACAAAACTCTTCCTGGTTCTGTCCAACCACCACGCCCCCCAGACTCCGAATGCCACCCAAGCACGCTTTCCCAGCACCACCCTCTTCCCTTCTTCCCAGCTGGAAGCATGACCTCCAGTCACTGCTTCAAGTACTCACAGCCTGCCACTCAAGTCCTTCCGTACCCTTGACTCCTCCCCCTCCCTAACCCACGGTGGTACTCTCTCCGTGGTCCCACTCAAGGCCGCAGGCATCAGCTACCACCTTCCTAGCCACGCTCTCCAGCAACTTTCCCAGGCACATGCCTAGTCATGCCACTCAATCTGTGGTCTCAAGTCACTCGAGCCACTCTGCTCTTTTTGTGCTTCGCACCCGACAGCTTGGCTGCACACATCCTTGGCACTGACCCCTCACCAGGGCTCCTTTAATCTTTCCAACCATTCTCAGCCTATAATCGCTCCCATCCTTTACCGTGTCCTTCAACCTTAGCCATCCTGACAGCTCAGATTCCCATGGTTTCTACTGTTAACAAAGACTCAAATGATTCTTCTTCTTAACCTCACTCCTTCCCAGCTGCTAATATAAATTCCAGTTAGAGATTCCAACTACTTCCTGGAACATTTTCCAGCTCATTTCCTTAAAAGAGAGCTCACTGATTTCTCTTGCATTCATTAACTTTGCTCCCTATAACTAAACACCGTAATTTTTTCTGAAACCCAGCTGAGAAATCAGCTCCTTCAGGGAAGACTTCCTTCACGAACAACCAGCCTTCCACCGTCATCCTTGTATCCCGAGCCCCTAAGCACTTTGTAGCACACTGTGTGGCGCTCATGTGTCACTCTGTGACCTGTCTTCATTGGAAGTGTGCTTCCTACCACGGCAAACATAAAGGCGAGTATGCCTGGGGTTCTATCCTCTGGGGGGGTTACATTCTATTACATAACTGGTGTCTGTGATCAGTGTGGTGAGAGGTACAAAGTGCCAAAGGAAAAGATGGAAATTAAAGAGATCAGTGCAAGTGACCTGTCAGACAGATATTGGCACTATCAATAACTTCCATTTAAGAGACCAAACCTCAGGGTGCCTGGGTGGCTGTCACTTAAGCATCATTTTTATTTATTTATCTGACAGAGAGAGAGAGCGAGCGAGAGAGGGAACACAAGCAGGGGGAGTGAGAGAGGGAGAAGCAGGCTTCCCGCCGAGCAAGGAGCCCAATGCGGGGCTCGATCCCAGGACCCTGGGATCATGACCTGAGCCGAAGGCAGACGCCTAACGACTGAGCCACCCAGGTGCACCAAGCATCTGACTCTTGATATCAGCTCAGGTCTCCATCTCAGGGCCATGAGTTTAAGCCCCGTGTTGGACTCCACACTGGTGTGGAGCCTACCTAAAAAAACAAAGCAAAACAAACCAAAACAAAGCCCACTCATCACTGCCTACTCACACAGGATTCTGCTGTGGCCGAAGTGGGGGCAAGCTTTCCAGGCCCTTCTCCCAAGCAGTTACAGCCATGGCGATCTCCTCCTCAGACAGAGTGGCCAACTCCTCCTCCTGTGAAGAGCAGACACAATCCCTCACCAGCTGAGGAGGCCCAGAGACTAAAGAAACTTTCCTTGCTCTCAACAACTGAAAGAGTTACTGGCCATGCTCGAAGTCCCTCTCCAAGCCCCCCCCACCCCCAGGTACTGAGGCTGTATGGGGACCCTGCTGCTCTGTTCCAAACCTCAGGCTCATTGCTGACAGCCCTCCCCTCAAAGGAGCCAGGCTGAGGCTGCTTCTGGAGGTAGGGCCGGAGGGCCAGGACACCCTGCTGCTTCAGCACAGTCTCTGCAGCTCTCTGACATGGCTCCTGAGAACTCAGGGTCTGGAACCAGCTGTGCAGGGCACCCAATTCCTCTGTGGGCATGGGAGAAAAGAGGAAATTAGCAAGACCTGGAATGGGCAAGGCAAGAATGGATCTCCTCCCTTTCTTCATTAAGTTTCTCCAGTTACCTTCCCCAGTTCCCTCAGCCATCTTTATGCTGTAACTGCCCCGTCAAGCTACACTTCAAAGCGGATCCTCAATTTTGTATTGCCCATTCTGTAATTCCTCCACCAAGCTCCTGGGCTGGGGTTGGGGATGAAGTGACATGCACAGTTCTCACCAGGGAGGTAGGCTGGGTCTTGAAGTAATGGGTATAGAGCTCCCCACAAAACAATGTCAGCTAGAGATTCTGTCTCCTTCGTTGAAGAAAAAAAGAAAAAGGTCCACAGGTAAAATACTATGTTTCTTTCCAGTGCAGACAATAATTTCGAACATTTCCTAAACACTTACTACGAGTCAAACACTTCGTTAAGAACTTTAAGTTACCTCGCTTAATCCTCACAATAACCCACTGAGGTGGCTACTAACATTACCCCACCTCAAAAATGAAAAAACTTGAGAATTAAGAGTCTGGTGATTTTTCAAGATTATACTGCTAGCAAGTGGCAGTGTTGGGTTTTGCACTCTGAGTATAGCCTTCCTCTTGGTTCTCATATCATACAATTTTCTCTGATCCCCATTTCAGAGCCCAACTCACCCCAGCCAGGAAAGGACAGCTCCGACGACTCAAGCTTTGGTCAATGTGAGTCAGGGCTCTCCGGACGGGGCCAAGAACATCTTCCCCCTTTTTGCCTTGGACCACTAAGTAGTACAGGGCAGCAGACAAAGCTGGCTAAAATGTGGGGGACACAGGTCAGGATGGCCATACAGAGCAAGGGACTGCCTGCCATCCCCCATGTCTCAGGCCCACCTGCAGCTCCGTAGCTTCCCATTCCAGCCACTGGTTGGTGAGGTCATCCTGCTCCCAGCCAGATAACAGAAAGAAGTATCTGCCCAAGGAGAGAGCAACGGAAGGTGGAATTAGAGGGGCCCATCTGTCTAGCCTATTTCTTACCCCACAGTGAAGTAGTGGTTGCAAATAAAACCACACAGCGGACAGTAAACCCTGATTTTATTCAGCCACCTCCCTGCCTTAAGGACCAATACTGACCGGCAGATTGCACTAGTGGAGAAGAGGTAGTTGCCACTATCCAGTTGCAAGACAGGAACCTTAGGCCGGGTCAGGAATGGGACCACACACACTGATGTGGAAGAGAAAAAGGAGTGGAAAGACAAGAAAAAGAAAAAAAAAAAAAAGTTAACTTAGAAGGACAACTTCACATTGTTCAGGGAAAAAGAGAAGACACTGGAAAGATTTCTGGGTAGGACCGCTGCAAGGGGGTGGGTCCAGAATGCCCTGGACAGACTAGCAGGTGTTCAGCTGAGACCGCCAGTTGGAAGCAACAGATGGGCATTGCAGAGGGGTGGTGGTGGTGGTACTGGGACAGTGCAGCAGCCAAATACTGAAACAACCGAGAGTAACAGGGTGATCTAAGGAACTGGGAGTACAGACAGAACTACTTTTAAGAGGCACCCAAACAGATGGTGGTAGAAGAGGTAAACCGAAAGGAGTGAATGTGCGTCTGTTTTAGGAGAGGAGAGTAGGCTTTCCTAAAAACAACAAAGGGGTGCCTGGAGGTGGCGATGAGTAACTAGAGATAGTATGGGGGTGGGAGGAGCCTGAAGGGTGTGGGGAAAAGCTGGAAAGGAGCTAGAGGTTCACTGGAGTGAGGCGGGATACGGGAAGATGGGGGGGTTAGAGATGAGGGAAGGGGTATACCAAGGGTAGGTAATTAAGGGAAGCAATTAATGAAAGATGTGACGGGGAGAAAAGGGATGGGCTGACCAAGAATAATGGGGGAGGAGGTGGACGGGACTGAGTGATGGAGGGTGGGGGTTTGGGGAAGACAACTGCGGGATGTATGTCGGGCGTGCTTTTCGGCCCCCTCATCCCCCGCCCACCAGCACCAGACCGACTACCTTCGGGGCCTACGGTGCTGATAAGCAGCTCCGCTCTGCCCTGGGCCCTGCCCGCCGCGGCCAGCACGGGCAGGCTCCCCGGGGCGCCCTCGCTCACGAACAGTCTCATTTCGCCGTGGATCCCACGCTGATGCAACCGGAACCGGTCTCCTGCGCGTGGGCTGAGCGTCCGCCACGATGCATGCCGGGAAATGGAGTTCTGAACTATGTCATTCCCTGGGCACCGCTCGCGGAAAGTAGACTATTTCTCCCATCATGCAACATCAGGAAACAGGAAAAGAATATCATCGAGATGGAGAGGCAGCAGAGGCTGTGCTAGAGTGGCACTTTTTTGGTGGCTGGGCTGGAGAAAGCGATTCCGTGTAGAATCCGGCGCACTGCGCTTGAATCCTCTACCGCAGCTGGGCGGCGGTGACGGAAACCAACGCCTTGTCTAGTCTTGCTGAAGTGGCATTGTCATGACAGGGACTACCACCAAAGGCCGACTCTCGATTCGGGTTCACAAGAATAGGAATTATACAGTTGAGAGTTACGATGAACTTACTTTAGTGACACAATGGAAATTAATGTAGATATCCTATTAATAAAAAAGCATGTGACTATTAAATTTTGGTTTAATACCAGTCGGCTGCTAGACAGTGTCAATGAAGGTGAGGGAGCGCGTGTAGCGACAAAGTCAGATTGAAAGGAAGTAAGAAGGCTGAGAGTTTGGCAGTAAGTGTTTATTTACGAGGAGGTACATATCAGTAATTGAGAAAGGAAGGCTTCTTATTCATTTTTGCCTCCCTTTGAGAATAATTAATACCTGGGGCGCCTGGCTGGCTCAGTCAGAAGAGCACAGGACTGTTGATCTTGGGGTCATGAGTTCCAGCCCTATGATGGGTGTAGAGATTACTTAAATAAATAAACTTAAATAAACTTAAAAAGAATAATGACTAATAGTACTTATGAGTTAAGCACTGTTCTAAGTACTTTAACGTATATATTAATTAACTCTCAAAAAAACCCTCTGGGGCATCTGGACCTTTTGAAGCGAGGCCTGGCAGCTTCTGCCCAGGCTTCTTGGAACACTGGTAGCTCTGCAGCCATGTAAGAAGTCTCACTACCTTGAGACTGCCATGCTGTAGAGGTCCCATGTTGACACTCTGGCTGACAGCTCCAGCTGATCCCAGCATTCCAGTCATTCCCATCAAGGTGTCAGGTATGTGAGTGAAGCTCTCCAGACCACACCATCGGCCTGCTGAATATCACTAAGTGAATAGCCAATGCCACTGGGGTAAAAGAATCACCCAGCTGAGCCCTATCCAAATTTCTGTCCCAGAAAATTGTGAGCTATAAGAAAATGGTTATTTAACAAAATGCAAACAAACAATGAGCTTGGTTCTCTCATTCTTGTTTTATAGATGAGGAAACCGAGGCACGGAGAGGTTACTTTGTGCCACACACTATACGAGGCATTGAAGATGCAATTACCAACAAAACAGATATAGGCTTCTGCTTCGGCAGAGCTCACAGACTTCCTCGGAAGTCAAAAAATAAACTAATCTTTAAAGTTTCATGGAAGTCATAATGGGCGATGTAAAACTTGCTGTGGGAGCTCCTAGTTAGGGCCCCAACCCGATTCTAAGTGGTTAAGAGAGGGCTTCTTGTGCAAATGACCTTTCAGCTGAGATCAGAATGATAAGTAAGCGTTAGCCAGTGAAGATTGGTGAGGAAGTGTCTCCGGCAGAGGGGAAAAAATATATGCAAAGGACCAGAGACCTCAGTGCATTTTAGGAATCTGAGGAATTAGTGAGTGGTGAGACTATGGAGTTTGTGGTAGGGAGCATGAAAAGGCTAGGCTCAAGGGAGAAAGTCTCCGTAAACCATACTGTAAATTTTGGACTTGACTCTGAGGACAATGAGAAGCCTTTGAAATGTTAAGTCAGAGACATGGCAAGGCATTTTTGTGCTTTAGGAAGGTCACTCTGGCTGCTGTGCCAGGAATGGACTGGAGGTGAGGAGAACCATAGGCAAGGAGACTAGTTAGGAGGCTATATCATCCAGACTAAGGAAGATGATAGTTGTAGAGATTAAAGGAAGTAGGTAGATTGAAAAGATTTAGTAATCAGCTAAATAGGAGTGGTAATAAAGCAGCAGAAATTAAGGTTGGCTGCCAGTTTCTTTCTTTTTTTTTTTAAGATTTTATTTATTTATTTTGACTGAGAGGGATAGCGAGAAAGGGAACACAAGCAGGGGGAGTAGGAGAGGGAGAAGCAAGCTTCCTGTGGAGCAGGGAGCCCGACGTGGGGCTCGATCCCAGGACCCTGGGACCATGACCCGAGACGAAGGCAGACGCCTAACGAGTGAGCCACCCAGGCACCCCTGGCTGCCAGGTTTCTGGCATGCACAATTGGGTATACCCTGTATGTGCTCCAACAGATGATAGTATTTTCCTATCATAGTGATTATCACACTGTATTTTGTTATGAGAGGGCAGGGGCCATATTTGTCCTCTTAATCAACAATGCCTAGCACACGGTTCCCGCCTGGCACATATGGTAGCAAGCATTCAATAAATATTTATTGAACTTAAATTTAACTGAATAGTGGTACTGGAGGAGAAACAGGTTTGTGGGGGAGGCTGACAAGTTCAGTTTAGAACATATTGTGTTTGGGGCGCCTGGGTGGCTCAGTCGTTAAGCATCTGCCTTCAGCTCAGGTCATGATCCCAAGGTCCTGGGATCGAGCCCCACATCGAGCCCCACATCGGGCTCCCAGATCCGCGGGAAGCCTGCTTCTCCCCCTCTCACTCTCCCAGCTTGTGTTCCCTCTCTCGCTGTGTCTCTTCTGTCAAATAAACAAAATCTTAAAAAAAAAAAAAAAGAACATACTGTGTTTGTGCTACTTTGGGCGTTGTGAAATATCCAAGTGCTTTTCAGTGGACAGTGGATTAAACTGGAGCTCCAGAGAAAGATCTGGACTGGAGATAGGGTACTCAACAGCATATGGAGGCCATTTAAGCTGGGGAGAAAATAAGACTACATAGAGTGTATAGAGTTCAAAGGGCACAAGATCTCTGACAGACCTCTGGGGTTTAAGGAACAAGCAAAGTCCTTATGCAACAGAGAAGGGACTGCTTTAAGAAGGTAAGAACACCAGCAGTGTTTGTAGAAGGAGAGAATAGTCAATTGTGTTGGCTGCTGCTGCTGAAATGTCAAGCAGCATAAGGCCTGCAAAGTACCCCTGTAAAGTCAGGGGTGACCCTAGGGAGGAGGGATCTTGCAGAGGTGAGGGAGTGAGGGGAGAGGAAATGGAGACCCCTATATGTAGGCAACTCTTTCAATAAGTTTGACTGTAAAGAGGAAAAGAGGGGGATAGGGTGGTAACCGAGGAGTATAGTAAAGGGAGATTTGGCTAAAGATGACTGAGACTTGAATATGTTTAAAAGCTAAAGGGAAGGAGGCTATAAAGAAGGAGAGGATAGGGCGCCTGGGTGGCTCAGTTGGTTAAGCGACTGCCTTCGGCTCAGGTCATGATCCTGGAGTCCCGGGATCGAGTCCCGCATCGGGCTCCCTGCTCAGCAGTGAGTCTGCTTCTCCCTCGGACCCTCCCCGCTCTCATGCTCTCTCTCTATCTCATTCTCTCTCTCAAATAAATAAATAAAATCTTTAAAAAAAAAAAAAAAGGAGAGGATAAAGTGCAGGAGAGTTGGCAGAGAAGGCCGAAGAGGAGATGTGAGCACTTAGCAAACACCAGATGGATGAATGAATGATGAATGAACGCGATGAAGTTGGGGACTACTGTGGAGGTGGGAGGGAATAGTTAAGGGGTAGGGTCCTCCACATGTTGAATGAAAGTGGAGCCCACTGAGGAGGAAGATCACTGAGGCCAAGTCCCAGGACTGGGAATTCGCCCTCAGAGCACGTGTCAGGGGAGGAGCGCTGGCTCTTGGATGTCACCGAGGGGGAGGGGCAGTCCCTAGCCTACCTCTCCAAAGCCAGACCCAGAGCCTCCCGTCGTGCAGTGGGGAAACTGAGAGAAGGATAAAACAAGAGTGGTTAGGTAAGGAGGAAGCATCAGTCAGTGTGTGTTTTAAAGCCCTGGAAATAGACAGGGGAATTCAGTTCCCATCTTCCACCAAGGAAAAGCCGTCAGTCCCCCATCCACCCCCATATGCTGTCATAGCACCCTGTAATACTTGTCCAGAGTCCTTGATTCAATTGTAATTAATAGATGTATTGTGTCATTAGTTAAGATCTGTCCTTAAGCTCCACGAGGGCTGTGTCTATCTCCTTCCCCTCTCTTATCCCCAGGGCCTAACACTGTTCCTTTCACACAGGAGGTGCTCAGCCAATCCCTGTTAAGAGCGTGAATGAAGGAACCCGCACACTGACGTAGGACTCTGCCCCAAAGACTATGTACAGAGTATTGTTTCAAGGCCTCTCAGCTCCCCAAACACATCCTGGATTGAGAGGATGGTGGTATTTTCACCTCTTCCTCTAACTTGGAACCCCTTTGTGTTTCTCCCAGACACTTTCTCTTTCTACTTTGGTCTTACTATTTCTCTGGCTCTGGTTTCTCTGTCTCTGTGTTTCTCAGAGTCTGCACAGGAAGCACGCAGCTCTGGGTCTGAGGCTATTGGTAACGGAAACATTGGTGCCTGTATATATTTCATAAAGGTCACAAACTTTATCTGTGTCATTAATTCCTGTCTCTTTGCCTGTGTTCTGTCTCAGACCTGATTCTCTCTCTTCATCCTCCTGTGTCCAGCTCAAAAGTCCTACCACCACCCAAGACCCGCTCCTCCTGCCTGTGGATTTTCTGATGGGCCCCAGAAGGTACTTGGAGGAAAATCACCAGGCCAGCCTCTCTCCCCTGATTTCCTGCCCTGCTGGCCTCATAGCTCTGCTGACCACATCCTCTCTCACCTTACTTATATACTTCCTTACCAGTCACGTCGCCCGGGAGTTCTCAGTCCCCTTAACCTGTAGATGACCCCCACCCAGGCTCTCCACCTTACCCTCTGCTCTCATTCTGAGGTTCCTCTCCTTATGTTTCTCCCTATCTCCCTACGCTGTTCTTAAAACCATGTCTCTCTGCTTGGAAGCAGCCAGTCGCGTCCTTTGCTGGATCTCCAACACCCCTTTTTCCCACAGGTGACGGTACTGACTACAATGCTGTCAGGCCGGTGGTGGTCAAGTACCCGGGGGAGCCTTGGGCTGGGGCCCCAAAGCCCTTCTCAGGGATCCCAGCTCTGTGCCCTCTATGCCTTCACTTACACTGGGACAGATGGCCGGCAAGTGTCCCTGGCCGAAGGGGACAGGTTTCTACTGCTTCGAAAGACCAACTCAGACTGGTGGCTGGCAAGGCGCCTGGGAGCACCCCCCACTTCTCGACCCATCTTTGTCCCAGCTGCCTACATGACAGAGGAATCTATCCCTTCCCAGAGCCCAACCATCAACACCCCCAGCCAATCCCTCTGGACACCTGGTGAGTACTCCCTTCACCTTCCTACCTCCCCTCCCTGGCTTCTAGGAATTATTGGAAGGATCTTTCTCCCTCAAAGCGCCTGCTGACCCCCTTCTCTTATTTCCCTCTGATCAGCCTACTCGTCATCCCCATCACAGTGTCCCCATTGCCTCTCCTCCTACTTTTACACTTTCTAGGTCTCATGTACTTTCCCACAACCTCCCCTGCTCTTGTCTTCCTTGTGAGTCCCCAGGATGAGGGATCCAGCCAAGATCACCTCTCTGAGCGCCTGCCCCCACTCTTCCCGTTTCTCTGTTTCCAGGGCCAAAGTTGTTTCATGGCTCCATGGAGGAGTTGCACCTGTCCCAGGAACCCCCAGGCAGGACCCAGACCACCTCTAAGCAGCCTCCTCCTCTTCCCCCCAAAATGTGTAGAAGCGTCAGTGTTACCAATCTGAGGCCTACCGTCCTGAAACCCTTCCAGGAAAGAACAAGTGGCAGATCCTTCTCTCAGGAAGACTTACTGCCAGAGGCCAGTGCCAACGCGGTGAGTCATAGCCCTTCTGAGCGGAGTAAAGAGTAAATGGTTATTTACTGCTGGGCGCTGTTCTAGGCACAATGGCAAATCAGGTGGACAGAATCTCTGCCCTCAAGGGATTCCCATGGGGGTGACAAACACAGAAACAAGTAACTGTTGGTACTGGTAAGTGCTACCTAGAAGCATAAATGTAGAGAGTGATAGAGATAATCTGGGAAGGCATCTCCCAGGAAATGACATGTAGTTGATCCGAATGAGGAGGAGGGAGAAATAGCCGGGAACCAAACTAGGAAATGAGAAGGAATTCTAGCTGAGGGATAGCAAGTAGCAAGGATCCTGAGGATACAAGGAACCTAGCAGATGACAGAGGGACCGAGAAAAAGCCAAGGAGCTATGTTTTTCTTTCTTCCTCCTGACTCCTGGCCCAGGGCAGGGTTTTTTCCTGTGTCCCATCTTACCGGCTCAGGTCACCAGCAAGTCCCACTTAGAGATGTAACTCCCTTGCTCCTCTTGAAGTCTCAGCTCCTCCCCTCTCTCTTACTTGCTGGTGGATTAAAATGGCCCCTCCTCTTTCATAGTCCCCTAGTAGGGGTCCCTGACCCCTCTCCCTCTCATCCCTTTCACTCTGGAGAATGTGAGGGTAGGGCACTCCCCTCAACCACCCCCCCACCCCCACACACAAAAAGCCGGTTCCCCTTTCCTGAGGCCCTGGGGTAGGGGCGGGGTGGGGGAGGAGGGAAGTTGGCAACAGGAAGTGAGGAGGAGAAAAGCAAAGAAGACTGAGGGAGGGAGTAAAAAAAAAGAAATCCACCCAGCTGGGGACTGGGGTTTCTTCCCCAGTACCTGGGTCACCCCAGCCAGGAGCTGGGGGTGAGAAAACAGTGGGGGAGAGAGGAGGAGGTGGTTAGGTGGAGAGAAGACTGGGGAGGGACACAGGCAGGATAACTACCTTTTTCTTCCCCCTTTCCTGGCAGGCAAGACCCCAGCCCCTCATGTCAGAGCACCCCGTGTACTGCAACCTAGTGGACCTCCGCCGCTGTCCCCGGTCTCCTCCCCCAAGCCCTGCGTGCCCCCCACTGCAGAGGCTGGACTCCTGGGAGCAGCACTTGGACCCTAACTCCGGACGCTGCTTCTACATAAATTCGCTGACTGGCTGCAAGTCCTGGAAGCCCCCGCGCCACACTCGCGTGCGGGAGACGGTGAGACTTTCCCTCCTGCCTCTTCCTGTGTCCCCTCCACCTCCTCCTTTCCCCTACTGAACCCCAAAGTGGCGTGCTTTCTCTCAGGGGCTGCCATCAGAAAATTGTTGAGAAGGGTGTTGAGAGCGGGTTGAGGTGGCATCTGGCCGTAGCTTTACTCCTCACCCACCCCACCCCCCAGAACCCTGGCTCCATGGAGGGGACGCAGACCCCGAATAGGGACAGTGGTGTCCTGCAACCTCAGGCAAAGGGCTCAGAGTCTGATACGGCGACCCTGGAACTGCTGGACCCCCAGGTGAGAGCCCCTCCCTCCTGATCACATGCAGGAAAAGCCATCTTTTTACTACACTCTTTTATGCAAGACGTTCATCTGTAACCCATCACACCCCCTGCCTCTCACCCACATCCGCACCCCTCTTCCCCCTATAGCCGGGACTCCGAAGTTGGTTTCCTCCACCTGTTTCTCTGATCCCCTCCCTCCCAGGGTTCACCCTACCTCGGCCAGCGCACCTCCCAGCTCCACCCCTCAGACCAGCCTTTAGCCTTGCAGCCCTCTCGATCTCTGCCGCAGGTCCTGGACGACCCCCATGTAAGTCACCCACTTCCTTGTGCAGGCCAAGATCCTCACTCCCCCACCCCCCAATTCCTGCTCCTTTAGAAACATCTTCCTCTTTCTGAGTGTTCTCTGGGTATCCTCTCTTACGCAGGCTCCGCCACCCGCCCAACCATAAAGGACCTCACTCCTGGGACACCGCCCCCTCTTGGGAAAGCCGTGGGGGCTGTGGGGGGCGTTGGGTGGCTTACTAATACCCCTCGCTCCACTCCCCAGGAGGTGGAAAAGTCGGGCCTGCTCAACGTGACCAAGATCGCCCTGGGGGGGCGGAAGCTCAGGTGACGGGACCCGGGAATACCGCAGGGGCCTGGGCGGCTGGATTCCCTGGAGCCAAGCGCGGGGAGAGCGCCCTCCCCACGTGGTTCTACCTGACCTCTGCCCTACTACCACTGCCCCCTCCGCCCCTGCAGGAAGAACTGGAACCCCTCTTGGGTGGTATTAGCAGGTAACAGCTTGGTGTTCTACCGGGAGCCACCGCCCGCCGCGCCCTCCTCAATCTGGGTGAGTGTGAGGGAGGGGAGGAGGGGGCGTGCAGGAAAGGGTTGGGGCCCGATTCCTACGGCCTCGGGCCAGCTGTGGGGCGGAGGTGGGAGAGGGGGGAGTAGAGGAAGAAGCACAGCTTCCCGTGTCCTCGGAGTCCCCCAGGTGGGAGGGAGGCAACGAGGGGAACAGGGCCTCAGTTTCTCCCAATTGCCAGGGACCAGCGGGTAGCCGACCTGAAAGCAGCGTGGACCTGCGCGGAGCCGCCCTGGCCCACGGCCGCCACCTGTCCAGCCGCCGCAACGTCCTGCACGTGAGTGCGTCCTGCGCGTACCCAAAGCTCCACCCGACCCGAAGGTGCGCCCCGGGTTTCCCCGCATCGGTCTTCCGCTCAGCCTCCCAGCTTTTTGTGCTCCCTCCCGCTGACTCAAGCAAGCCCTTTCTCCGCTGGTCCCTCAGATCCGCACTGTCCCTGGCCACGAGTTCCTGCTGCAATCAGACCAGGAGACCGAGTTGCGAGCCTGGCACCGCGCGCTGCGGGCGGTCATCGAACGCCTGGTGAGATGGGTGGGAGATGGTGGGGCAGAGTCCGGGGAGAGGCTCTGCCCGGGTGGGACAGAGGGAGTGGGGAAGGAACAGTAGGATTCGGGGGTGGTAGGGGGCAGGGTGGTCTCAGTGTAGGGCCCTGGGGTGGGGCTGGGACGTGGGACCCCAGCAGCCAGCTAGGGCCTCCTTGCGTCGAGCGGGGGGGTGCAGATTTCTCTCTCCTTTCTTCCAACCTCCGACTCGGCCCACCTCGCCCTTCCGGGTCTAGGATCGAGAGAACCCCCTGGAACTGCGTCAGTCAGGTTCAGGGCCGGCAGAGCTGGAGGAGCTGAGCGGCGGGGAGGACGACGAAGAGGAGTCGGAGCCGGTGTCCAAGCCACTGTTGCGGATCAGCTACCGCCGGAGCTCCAGTGAGGGGCGGGCCTCGGGTGGGCGGGCCCGGGGGCGCGTGTCCCGGCTCGGTCGTCTCCTTCCCCGCGGCGGTCTCGCGCCCTCATTCCACCTGCTCCTACAGGTCGGTGTCCCGAAGGAACGGAGCAGAACCGCGTACGGAACAAACTAAAGCGGCTTATCGCCAAGAGACCACCCTTGCAAAGCCTGCAGGAGCGTGGGCTGCTCCGAGGTGAGGTGGGCTGGGCCAGGGGCACCCTTCTCCTCCGTACCTGCTGTAGTATTTCTGCAAGCACTTTTATATTCCTCATCTGGGCATCAGCCCACTTCGTGGATGAGAAAATTTCAGTGAGACTCACAGTAGAATGTCCCAGAACTAGATCAGCGGTCTTCTGCTCCTCTACTGCTTAATTTGGGGGAAGGAAGTGTGCACCTCTTTGCCGGGGGGGGGGGGGGGGGGGGAGCGGATTGGCTCGAAAAGGCAGCCAAAGAGGGCCAGCCCAACTTTGGGATGAAAACCTGTGCTAAGAGCTTCCATGGGTGACGCTCCCACTGGCCTTCCACCTCACTCTGTGCCTCTCCAGACCAGGTGTTCGGCTGCCAGCTGGAATCACTGTGCCAGAGGGAAGGGGACACCGTGCCCAGCTTTGTGCGGCTCTGCATTGCTGCTGTGGATAAGAGAGGTCACTTTTCCAGAGACCCCACAACCTCCCCTTCCAACCAGCCAAGGCCTAGAATTCCCCACCTCCCCACCCTAGTCTTCCTTCTGCCTTATTCCTCTCCACCCTTGCATCTCTCACCAGTCCTCACCTTACACAGGTTACAGCAGGAATCCTTATTTAATTTAGAGCAGGAGGGGCGCCTGGGTGGCTCAGATGGTTAAGCATCTGCCTTCGGCTCAGGTCATGATCCCAGAGTCCTGGAATCGAGTCCCACATCGGGCTCCCTGCTCCTTGGGAGCCTGCTTCTCCCTCTGCCTCTCTCTCTCTCTCTCTGTCTCTCATGAATAAATAAATAAATAAATCTTAAAAAAAAAAATTTAGAGCAGGAATCCTTATTTGCTCCCTGCCTCATCTCCCAGGTCTGGATGTGGATGGCATTTACCGGGTGAGTGGGAATCTGGCGGTGGTCCAAAAACTTCGCTTCCTGGTGGACAGAGGTAAGAAGGCTTGTGGGCATGTGGTGGTACTACGAATTTCATGCCTCGGAACCACAGGCAGTTTCTCAGGGAGCTGGCAGAACGGGGAGGTCTGGCTAGAACTGCATGGCTTAGCTCTTGACCTTTTATCCATGTTGCAGAGCGGGCGGTCACCTCTGATGGGAGGTACGTGTTCCCAGAACAGCCAGGACAAGGTACTTACGTGGAAGGCCCCTGAGACCCTTAAAACATCTGACATCCTCCCTACTCCTTCTGGATCCCTGTGTCCTGCCCCTGGGTGGGTTGTCCCCCTCCCCACCTCTGCTGCCTTGCCCCCCTGTGGATCTCCTAGGTATTTCTGTGGTCTGCCTTAACTGGATCTTCTCCCAAACTCCTGACCTCTCAGTCTCTGGATCTCTCTGGCCCTTCATGAGCCCTGAGCCTCTCTGTACCTCCTTCTCCTCCCAGAAGGCCGATTAGATTTGGACAGTGCTGAGTGGGATGATATTCACGTGGTCACTGGAGCCCTGAAGCTTTTTCTCAGGGAGCTACCCCAGCCTCTGGTGCCCCCATTGCTCCTGCCCCATTTTCGTGCTGCCCTTGGTAAGGGATGAGAACTTTGGGCAATACCCTTGGTATGGGGGTGGGGCGTGAAGGGTAAAGAATAGTCCCTTACACCCTTCTATTCCAAACTGAGCACAGAGATGGGAAACAACTTTCAACTCCTGTGCCAACTCCGGTTATTATTTGTGTGTGTGTGTGAATGTTTAGAAGGCTGACTTAAAAAGAATTCTAAAGCCGCAGTTGGCGGGGGGGGGGGGGGGGGGGGGGGGGCGGCGCTCCTGGCTGGCTCAATCGGTAGAACATTTGACTCTCGATCTCAGGGTTATGACTTTCAGCCTCACGTTGGGTGTAGAGATTACTTAAAAATAAAATCTTTTTTTTTAAAGTTTGTGACAATTAAAGATTTTATTTATGTTTTAACAGAGAGAGAGACAGCGAGAGAGGGAACACAAGCAGGGGGAGTGGGAGAGGGAGAAGCAGGCTTCTCACTGAGCAGGGAGCCCGATGTGGGGCTCGATCCCAGGACCCTGGGATCATAACCTGAGCTGAAGGCAGACACTTAACGACTGAGCCACCCAGGCACCCCTTAAAAATAAAATCTTAAAAAATAATAATAATAATAAAGCTGCAGTTAGGCTCAACGGAAAAGAAAGCTGTGGTAGATTAATGGTGTCTTCCATGGGCGTGGGAAAGAGTAGCAAGTTTACCCACCCTTCCCTAGCACCTTCCAGAGCCTCACCCCCCACCCCGTACCCTTCCCTTCACTTTTTCTCTCTAGCAGTCTCCGAATCAGAGCAGCGCCTCTCTCAAATACGGGAATTAATAGGCTCGATGCCCAAGCCCAACCGTGACACTCTGCGGTACCTCCTGGAACATTTATGCAGGTCAGGACGACTGAACATTTCTGTGTATGCGGAGGGAGGGTGGAATGGGGCATGCAGCGGGGACTGTGTTCAGAACCAGTGGAGGTAGGGGACACCTAGGTTTCTCACCTGTTTAGTGGGCAGATGGAGGAAACAGGCAACATCCGGGCAGGTCATGAAGTGGGGAAATGGGGATCAAGAGATGCCCTGGGATGCTGTGAGAGAAATGAGGGCCATCTCACCGCTCCCTTCCCCTGGCCTCTTTGTCTCCTGTTGGGACCCTGCTCATGGCTTCCGTGGCTGAGCTGGGCCTGGGCAGTGGCTTCTGAGAGAGGATAGCCATTTGAATTAGAGTCGCCTAATCTGTGAAAAAAAGAGGACTCTAGGGGCAGTCTCTGAAGCTGGAAAGAGGCAGGCATCTCCTGGGTTGTATTTTCCAACTTGTACCCTGAAGGTGTCTCTACTGGTCCCATCTTCATGCACCTTGCGGCTCTCTGCTTGGTTGCCTTCAGCCACCAACCACATGGAGGGGTCCCAAAGTGAACTCTTTGCTGTTCATCCCTTTGAAGGGTTTGATTTATTTGAAGTGGGGAAGCTGCTGCATTATAGCCCCTTCTCTCGATCTTTGCCCACAGGGTGATAGCACACTCAGATAAGAACCGCATGACCCCCCACAACCTGGGAATTGTGTTTGGGCCAACCCTGTTTCGGCCAGAGCAGGAGACATCTGACCCAGCTGCCCATGCTCTCTACCCTGGGCAGCTAGTCCAACTCATGCTCACTGACTTCACCAGCCTTTTCCCCTGACTGGGGCAAGGAAGAAGACAAAAACATGTTTCCACTGATCTCTGTTGGCTACCCTTTGGTGGTGGAGGGGATAGTGGATGTTCTGTTTTGAGGACATCCCATTAAATCCTGTGTCTCCCAGATGACTGTCTTTGTGAGTCTGACCTGAGGGGTTGGGATGGGTGGGGGAGCCTCCGAAAAAAGGGAAGTGGGTGGATTAACCTCTACTTCTCTTCTTGTTCCCTGTCATCACCCCCCCCCCCAAGATAGGAAAGTGTAAAGCAGGGCGCTTTCTGATGCAGTTCCTTTATTATCCAGAAACAGTGTCATTATCAAATTCCTCCCCAAAACATATACAGAAGGTATACAGCCCCACCCATACCTCCCATCCCTGGGGCATCCCAAGGGGCTATGGCTCCTCATCCCAACTTCTCTGAGGGAATGGAAACCCCTTAGGAAATGGATCTGTGATTCCTGGGATTCCTCACTCTTCAGGCGCTAGAGTTGAGGAATTGTGTCTCCCCAGGCAGGGATCCCAGTAAGATACTCATGTTGCCCACAGCCATGTTGGGGGGCCCAGAGGGAGGTGGGGTGTGTTCAGAGCTGTCCCCCTGATCATGGGAAGGGGGAGGACTCAGCCCCTGGGCCTCATCCAGAATAGCCACAAAGTCCAGCTGAGTGTTGTCAAGGTCAAGAGAGTCCAGAGGGTTGCACACCTGCCCTTCAGGAGGAGCATACAAGGCAGGACCCCCTCCCAGCCTGCCCACCTCAGGATGACCACAACTGGGGTTGGTGCTCCCTGCCTTGAGGGTCCCATAGCAAGTGGGCAGTGGGGGCAGAAGTCGGGGTGGTGCTGTTGCCCTATGGGGGGCCTTGTTTGCCCCCACTGCAAAATTTTCATGGCAGGTTGGAGGGGCGGGATAGGAGCCCAACTTGTGATTGGGCAAGTTAGGTTCAAAGCCAGGTCCATATGTGGCCATTGGACCCTTGGCAGGGCTTGGGCTAACCTGGGAACCCCCTAGAAACTTGGGACTCTGGTAGAGAGCTTCCTGGACTGGGGGATCTCCCCTGCCCCCACCCTCCCAGAGCAGTTCCTGTTGAGACTGAACATAATTACACACCAGCTGAGCCTTGAGTTGTCCTGTGGAGTGAGTGGGGGAATCAAAATCCAGGCCAGGCCTGGGCTCTGAAGGAAGATAATCAGGGGGTGGCTGGGTATAGGCACCTGACTGGGGATATTGGGGAGGGGGAGGCTGGGGGTAGTGGGAGAACAGAGGCTGTGGACGAGGAGGCCCATCACTGGGGTGAGCATTGAGGCAGGGCGCCAGTCCTGTGGAATCAGAACCCACTGGACACCCCTGTTCTGGCTTGACCTGCACTTGTCCGTAATGTTCAAGACGAGGACACTGACTGTAGACTCCAGCTGGAGCCTTGGGGCCTGGGTACAGCCCGGAGTGGGAAGGGAACTCACCCCATGGTTCAGGGGGGGGTTCAAGATAGGACACCTGCTGGGGACAGGGGTTTGGCCCATAATTGGTGGGTGGACCAGGCCCAAGAGGCAGGGAGCCTGGACCCCTAGCTCCATAAGGTTCAGCCGCTGCCCCTTCGGGTCCCCCATATCCCAAAGTATCAGTGGGTGGGAAGTCCAAATAGGGGTTTAGACCACTGCCTATCATGGAGGTCCCACCTTCTGGCTCCTCCTGCAGTCCTCTGGTATCCATGGCGACATTCTCAGTGATGCTGGGGGGCTGTGGTGAGTAGACAGCGGTTGGGAGTTGGGGATCGAAGTTCCGTCCTCCCCCTGCCATGGTGGGGGGCGTGTGGACACAACCCAAGCTCTTGAACCGCTGGACTCTGGCTGGGGCAGGACGGTCAACAGCCCGGGCCGGGTCACTGGCCCTCCGGGTGACCCCTACGCTGGGGTTGTATCCTGGATACTCAGCTCGGCTTCTCCAGGGAGGTGCAGGAAGGCTCCCCATCCGATCCAGGCTGGGTGCTGCCGTGGGTGGGGTACCACCTCCCCTGGCTGAAGCATATCTTGCCCGGAGCAGGTAGTGCTGGGCAGGGGTGAGGCCGGGCAGAGAGGATGCCCCGTTCTCGGGCGGGGAACCAGGGGGGTAAGGGGAGGCCAGGGAGGAGCGGCGGCTGACGGTATAGGCTGAACTGACGCTGCTGGAGCTGCTGCTGCGGCGGTCAAGAGAAACTGGGGGGCCCAGGCGGCGGGACACAGGGGTGCCTACAAGGGATAAGGAAGAAAAAGCAGGGTGGTCAGGGAGCCCTCTGAATCTCACCCTGCCTCCCCCATGGGACGGCCTTGTCCCAGAATCCTAGGGACAGGCTCCTTGACTCCGATGACTCAGACCCCAGGACGACCCATGCCCTTTCTACGTCTGTGTCACCAGGGATTCAGAACCACCGTGAACAGTTGTATAGGTTGTACACTGCACAGCCCTAGGGAGCAGCATTCACGTCATACTTTGTGTATCACAATTACCTGATGGATGGAAGGAAAGTGTCTGAGGAAGGGGGACCTTTTGCTAACTGTACAAAGGTGCTATAGGGCAACCCTGAGGAGGGAAGTCCTCCTTCCAACTTCAGAGAAGGTCCAGATCTCAGCCCAGCGACTACCTCCACACCCAGGTCTCACCAGTATGGGTCAGGCTGGGCAGTTTGAGGCCCCGGGGCCCCATCGGCCGAAGTTGATGTAGCTGGTCCAGTCTGAGGTTCTCAAGGCGTCGAAGAGTGGACAGACCAGTGCCAGCAATGCAAGGCCCCTCATCCAAGCTGGACAGGTCCTCAGTGCTGCCCCCTGCATTTCCAGTCATTTCCACACCACTATCTGTGTTGGCGGCACTGCCTGCTGGGGAGTGGTCGCTGCTGCAGGACGACTGGGCCCCAGGGCTGGGCTGTGGCTTCTGCAGGGAACATGAGGGCTGAGGGCGGCCCCTCCCCCCCGCCCCCCCAGTTCCCTGAACTTGGTGAGTGGCTCAAGCCTGTGTCTCAGTGACTGCGCGGACCGAGGGGAAGCTTACAGGTGTAGGGAGGGCTGAGCAGGTGAGGGGAGGGGGCAAACTGGAGAGATGTTGATGAGAAGAGCCTAGGATGGAGCACAGACTGCCTGGGTTCAAATTTGCACTTAGTTCGGTGACCTTGGACCATTTGTCTATATGCCTGAGTTTCGTCATCTGAAAATGTGGAGAGGAAGTTCCTTTTCCACGAAGCTGTTGTGAGGAGTACATGAAATTATAATCCTACTAATGTGAATTTTACATGTAAACTATACATAAATTAGAATAATATACTAAGCCCCATATAAGAGTTTGTTGAACCAATTCAGTAATGAATTATACGAAAATCTCTTGATTTGGGGTAACCCAAGGAGCACCACTGGGGTAAGAGACTGGAGGACTTCCACAGAAGGGTGATTTACAGAGGAGGACATGGAAGAGTTGGGAGCGGACTGGAAGGATGTGGGCAGGGCAGGCCGGGGCATGGAGGCAGGAGTCGCCTGGGCCAGCTCACCACGGCCCCCTCCGGCACGGTCAGTCTGCTCTCCTCCCTGATGGGGCCTCCATCCCGCTCCCTCTTGGGCTCCACTGTGGACAGAGACGGTGCCCTGGGCAGGGGGCCGTCTCCTCGGTGCCGCTTGGTTACATGGGCATCAGGACCATGCACTGTCTTGACGTGTTTCCGGAGCGAGCTGGGATCTGTGTAGCGTTTGGTGCAGCCAGGGAGCTTACAAACATACGGCTTCTGTTGGGTGGAAAGTGAAGACATCAGGCAAAGGAATCAAAGCAGGAGAGTGCGGAAGGCATGGGAAGAAGAGGTGGCATCAGTTGGGGACGAGGGGGTCAGGGAGGAATGCACAGCACCCAGGGAATTAAGGAGGGGGGGTCCTTGGAGTAAAAAATGAGAGGGTCAAGGGAAAGATTAGGAAAACTGACAGCCCAGGTCTGTGAGGCTTCATAAAGCCAGGGGTTGAAGGGACCATGGGTCCCCTCCAGGCCGAATGGGTCTATTTAGGTTGGCCCTTTGGCTGGTTAGAGGTAGCGGGTGGGGTGGTTATGTGGAAGTTCTTGGTTTCAGAAAGACCTTATCCAGGTGAATGAGGTGGGGGACGGGGACTCACCTCTGTGGAGCGGGTGCTGGGCTAAGGGATTTCTTATGGGGGAATCTGCCCAGTAACTGGCTTCTCAAGTGGGGAGGGTCCCTTAGGTGGGGCATTCACCTCATTGGAGTGGGTCCGATTCTGGTGCTTGGCTCGGTCACTGGCATTGCTGAAGGCTTTACTGCAGCCCTCGTGCTCACACATGTATGGCTTCTCACCCGTGTGTGACCGCAGGTGCGTCTTCAGATTTTCGAGGCGTGAGTATGACTTCCGGCACCCCTCAAACTAGGAGATATTGGGGTCAAAAGATAGCTCTCAGACAGAAGGACATGGAGATTAGAAGAATTGTAAATCTCAAAGGGGACATACATCCGAGACTATAACTCAAGATGCGAGGGCAATTCCCAAAATTCAGGGATGAAGGCAGGCAAGCGCTCGGCAAACTGGAAGCCGGAGGGGATGCGGCAGCGAGCATCTCCCCGTCAAGCCAGAGCAGATCCCCCTGCATGGGAATCTTAGACTGGCTTAGGATGGGGTCATTCTGGGAGTGTCTTATGTCCTTGACACCGAGCTTCTCCATTAGGCAGAGTAGCAGGCACAGTGCCTCGGGCCCAGGGTACTTTTGGGGGCCCACAGAAATGTCTTAATTTCTTAAAGCAAAGGGAAAATGGCTTTTAGGTCCAAGAAAATGTTCTAATACACAACATCAATATGTTCATCTTTATACTAACCCAGTCCTAAGATACAGTTTTTAAATATTTGTTTATGGCGGCAAAGTGCCTAGGCTCCAAGAAAGTCATATGAGCTCTTGGTGGGGAGCCCCAATTTAGGGAAGGACCCTGAGCTTGGGAAGTGGGTGCCTCACCGTGCACTTGTGTGGCTTCTCCCCCGTGTGTCTGCGCATGTGCACCACCAGCATGTACTGGGCTTTGAAGGGCCTCAGCTCCCTGGAGCAGCCCCCCCAATGGCACACGAACTCCTTCCGCTCCCCATGGATGTGCTCACTGTTGATGTGCTGAAGGAGGAGATACAGAGGCTCTCTGAGGTTCCCTTCTGCCCCCAAGTCCCAAAACAGACCTTCCCTGGAACCTCCCCACCCCACCATATTCCTCCAAGGCTCCACCTCATGGGGGAAGAAGTTGCAGAAAGAACATCATAGCCCACACCTCTGTTCTCCCACATTTCTAAAACAAAGCTATAGCTCCTGAGTTTCTGCCGACCCAACTGGCCACTCAACCTCTGACCTCGGTATCCTGGGACCTCCTGCCCTTAGCCTAACTCCACAGTGTCCCACCAGAATGTCCTACAAGATCCAGCCAGCATTCCTGTTACCCCCTGGGGCTCACGTGCACCAGCTGCTCCTGGGAGTCAAATTCCTGGCTACAGCCATCCCAGCGGCAGTCAGTCTCATAAACAGACTCAGGCTCAGGCTTCTCCTCTCTCTCCAGGTCCTCCCGCCCATCCAACATCCCCAGCAGGGGATCCTAGGGCAGAGGAGGCAATCCTAGGGTCACTGGGGTGACAGCTTTTGTTTATTTAGCTCAGGTTTCAGAGTTAAAGTCGCCCCCCCCCTTACCTGTGTGCCTGTGGAGTTGGGGCTGGACATATCACCCTCCAAGGGCTCCTCTGGGCACTTGCTAACCAGCAGGTCCAGCTCAGACTTCAGCTTCCCCAAGGGAAGAGGTGAGGGTGATGAAGGTAGAAGTGGGCAGAAGGAAGAGGGAGCCCAGCCAGGTCTTCCTGCCCTGAGTACCCCCACCCAAGCAGCTGGAACCCCTGGGTTTGGAAGAGACTTCCTCCTCAGACTGCACTGGGATGGGCAAAAGGCAGGATCTCATTTGGAAGAGTCTGATTCAGCCTCAAGGAGTGAACCCCAGCAACCATACCCCTTTATGTTTCTGCTACTGAGAACTTTTCGATCCCCTGTCCTTCCTTCACCTTTCCCCATAGAGTCCACCACCCACCCTCCCTGAGCTGAGGGAAATTGGGCAGCAATATGAGGACTCTCACCTGGCAAGCTGGGAGGGGTCCCCGGGACTGAGGATGCGGCATCATCCCACCTGGAGTGGGGTCATGGGGACCACAGGGCTGGACCCCGAAGGAAGGCGAGGTCCCTTTTTGGTGATTCATCTGGGGTGGGAATCCCAGAGAGGGGCTGAGGAGGGGGAGGAGGAGGAGGAGAGGCAGTTACTTAGGACTATCATCTGAAAGAATTTCAGGAGTCCTTGGGCTATTTTGGAGTGTTTCTGAAAAACGGTATGGGATGGGGTTGAGGCAGGCCCAGGGAAGCACCGAAGAGGGCTTCAACACCTTTGAAATGATAAGGATTCAAACAGGGTTGGGTGCTTTGGAAAGCTTGAGGCTTTTAATGGGGTTTGGCAGGGTCTTTAGGGGCCTCTTAGCCCAAGGCTTTCTGCACCTCATGGTGCCGATGGAGAGGTGACCATAGGAGCCCCCAGGAGATGCACAGCGTGAGTTGATGAAGGCCACAAGGGAGCTGGGTGAGGTGCGGATAACTGTCTGTAGATCCAGGCTGGCGTCTGACAGAGGCGAGATGGAGAGTGCCCGCTTCTTGGTCAACTTGACTGAACCTCGGGGAGGAGGGAAGAGTGGGGCTGGGGCAGGAAACAGGGGAGACAGCTACGGTAAATGGGGGCATGTCTCCCTCCACCCAACCCATGGGTCCTGACTCTCAACAAAACAATGACACTTGACTCTGCTTTGCCCTACTGACCCCATCTGTGACCTTCTGATCATGCTCTGACCCCTTGCTCCTATCTCCAAGCATTTCCTCTTCTAAGTTAGATCCCCTGCCTTCCCCCTGCAACTTTCTCTTTTTAGAGCAAGTCCCAGAGGGGCAAAAAGGGAAGAGATGTTGCCTGAGGCCTCACCCTCGGTGCAGCTGTTGGTCTCTCTAGCTGGCCCATAACTGTGGGGGCCAGACATGAGGTTGGCCTGGTGACAGAAGGGCAGACCAGGCAGTCCTAGGAAAGAGAGATAGCGAGAATGGGGAATGGGAATGGGGGAACACATAAGGCCTCACCTTGAAACCCCGGGAGAGGCTTGATCCCATATCCCAAGCCTATACGACATAGAGCCTCGAATCTTCTTGTGGACTAGAGACTGGCATGGGGTAGGAGATAGAAGAGGGATCCCTGGGGCTGACTGAGAGAGCTGCCAGGCCTCAAGGCCTGGAGATTGGTATTTGCACTGACCTTCTGTCCCCATGCTGGGGGCCTGACTGGGGAGGGGCCGGAGACAGCAGGGCTCGCCATAGCTACTGACTGGCGGTGGGGTCATCGAGTTGAACATGGTGTCTCAGAGGAGAGTGTGGGGACACTGCAGGAGGGGAAGGGAGATGTGCAAGTTATAAAGGCAGGAGGGAAATAAGGAAGGTCAGATAACTAATTCAGTTATAGAACCTCTAAGACATCTGCCACGGGAAATCAAAGTGAAATGAGCATCACTCAGCCAGGGGGGTAAGGAAAGGAGTCCCAGAGAGGCAGAGGCTGTCTTGAGGATCTTTGTGGGAACTGAGTGGGATCTTTGCCTGGGTGGTCTAAGCTCTGGTGTGTGTGTGTGTGTGTGTGTGTGTGTGTGTGTGTGTAGGAGGGAGTGTTATGGACTAATTGCGTCTGTATAAGCCTCAAGTGATTTTATGCCATGGTCCTCTATTTCTTCTTGCTCTGACCGTGGGCCAGCTTTGAGGGGTGGGATGGGGGAACTCATGCTGAGCCCCTTTGCCTTCATTTGTTCCTGCCCAGCGACAGGCCCGCTACAATCTCTCCAGTATGCAGCAGAGGGAGCTCTCGCCACAGCCCAGACGGAGAGGCTGGTGGGGCCAGGAGGGAGCACAGACGTGGGGCCAGGAGGGAGCACAGACGATATGCCTTTTTCTAAGGCAGAAAACTGTGTATAGAAGGGGATAAGGTTTCTGAGCAGAGCCTCCCGGGTCTGTTGAGTACAAAGAGTGGAAACTGGTGTTATCCTGGGGTAGTTTGAATCTGGGTGCCCACCTCACTTGGTCTCTTTTAGGGGAGCAGGAAAGGACTGTAAGAGAAGGCTTTGAGAGAATGAAAAAACAAAGTCATTATCCACTAGAGAAGAGCTGTGAGGGAGAGGGTTCTGCCATCCGCTTTTCTCCTCAAACTCCAGTTTTTGATCCACCCCGGGTTTTCCGGTCTCCCGGGACTGAGGGTGGGGTGGGGCGGGGTAGGGTGGAGAACGACCGGGAGCGGGCCGGCCGGCGCGGTGGGTGATCCCGGGATGCTGGGATTTTGGGTGAGGGCGGGGTAAAATGGGGAGAGGAACCCGGACCCCATGACCCAGCCCAAGCCCCGTAGCCTGGATTGTACCCTTCCTAACTCCTCCTTTCCCAGCGGAGAGCTGGATCCCGCATCCAAGACCTCCCAACTCGACCTTGGCACTTTGTGGGTGGGGGGGGCACAGCTGGCTGGCAGCTGGATGGGGGGACACTTCTCCCGCCTCCTTCCTCTATGACTCACCCAGGAGAAGGAGGCAGGGGCTCGCAAACGACCCCCCAAACACTAAAGAGACTCCCCCAAACGTGCCTACTCAGTCATCCTCTTGTGCCACTGTCCAGCCGCAGGGGAGTCCTGATGGAAATGGGGCGACATCCCACCTCGCCCACGCGTGCCACAGCCCACCCACGTCTCCCCTTCACACCAGTGACAGGAAAATTTCGCCAACTTTTCCAGCTTCGGTTAAGTTTTTCTGGAGTGTGGATGAGAGCGCAGGATGGGGCAGGGAGCTCTAGGGTTGCCCTGCTGAAGCCCTGAATCATCTTCTGTGTCTCCCTATTTTCCAGAGTCCCCCTCGCACCCCCGCTCCCCAACTCCCAGGAGTAGGCCCCGCCCCCCTTCTCCCGGTCCCGCCTTCCCCGCCCCCGTGCCTCCTCGGCCCACCCAAGTCGCCGCCGCAGGCTCTGGCTGCAGACAGCTCCGCTTCCCCCGCCCGCCCCGGGAGCCCAGTCGAGCGAGCCGCGGTGGAGGGAGGGCGGGGGGGGGGGTGTAGTTGAGAGGCGGGACACATTCTTCCCTCCTCCCCTCAGCTCATCCAGAAAGCTGGCAGTGGCGCCCGGGGGGCGGGGGGCACTGTTGGAGCGTGGGGGGTCCCCGTGGCGGGGTGGAAAAGAAAGAAGAATACAGAAACTACAGGGACAGAAAGTGATTGGGTAAATAAAATAAGGTGTATATGGGCGGAGGGAGGGGTCAGGACACCTTGGGTTCCTGATTATCACAGTTGGCTTCCCAAGGGTTAACCCCTCCAGACCCCCGGGAACCCCTTAGTGACGTCAAGGGCGGGGTCTGTACCGCCTGGTTGGGGATGCCGAGTAGATAATTGAGGGGGGGTGTCTCCGGACCCCGCCCCCAAAGGAAAAACCACCCCAATTCCGGCCCTTACAACTCCCCGGGGAAATTGCCCCACCTTCTCCTTCCACTGGACAGTAAAGACCTATCCTATGAAGACCCCAGTTCTCCAGCCCCCAAAACCTTAAGTCCCCAATCACTATGGGATCCCCTTTCCCTAATCCTGTCCCCAAAGCTAGCTGCCCAGGGCGGATTGTTTCGGGGTCACCGGGCCTGAAAGAGGCTTCAGAGCGGGGAGCAAGGGCAGGCAGGGTGGTCTGAGCCAGAGGAGGGGCCTCGGCCCCCAGCTCCCGTTGGGGAGGGGGTTCCAACGGGGATACATAGGCAGGCCGTGGCCAGTGGTCCCGCCCAGTCCCAGTAGGGGTCTCCCTGCGGCTGGCCCAGCTGTCCTGGTGGTCCCGAGGTCAGAAGGTCAAGACAAGGTCTCCTCGGCTCCTCCTAAGCCCCCTGACTACAGCCCTTGGGGACTCAGGAGTCCCTATTCCTTGAGAAGTCTTTCCAGGGCCTAAACGAGACTCTGGGCCCTCCCGCCCCCTTCCTAAAACAGAAGGCACTCCTTTTCCCCAGAACGAATGCACCAGCAAGCACATCTGTCACAAGACAGGTCAGGGGTTCAAGCCTAGCTGTCCCCCACCGGTTTTGTCGCCTCACACACACCCGTCTCCACCCCACCTAGGGCTCTCTCCTTAACTGTTCCCTCTTCCAGAAACACTGACGTCTTCCTGCCGGCGCTCAGGACACACCTGGAGTTCCCTCTCTACCACGCAGACCTCCAGCTAGCCGGCCCTCCAGCCTCTTCATCCCAACCTCATGAAAGTGAGATGTTTCTAATATATGGGAGAGGCGGAGACAGACAAAGAGATCCACGGTTGCCTGAGACAGAGACACAGAGACTGTCAGAGGAAAAAAAAAAAAAGACAGAGAAAGGGAGATACAAACGAAAAAATTCTTCAAACTTTCTGTATCTCACCCCAGGCTCTCCCACCCCCTTTTTGCCTCTGTGCCCCAGGTCTCCCTCTTGGCTGGGCAGAGTCCCTCGCAAGCAGGGCATCCCCTCGGGCCCCCTCCCCCACTGCTCCCAGGTGGTCCCCCGCCTGCCCCCCTTCTCACCTCCTCCTGGGCGCAGGGCTTGGGATGCGCGGTCCAGGGCTGGAGTCTGGGCTGGGGGGTGTGCGGTGGGGAGGGGGGGGCGGACAGGGCCACGGCAGCGCAGCCTCAGTGCCACCCCCACCCCCCCTAACCTGGCCGCCAGCCCTCCCGCCGGCCCAGCCCGCCGGGCCGCGAGCCGGGACCACCCGCGAGAAGCGCAAACTTTTTTTTTCCCTTTTGCAAAAACTTTTTCTCGCTCAAGCAGCTGGCGCGCCGCCGCTCTTCCCGCTCGCCTCTCACCTCCCTTCTACTTCCCTCCCTCTTGCCGTTCTGGAGGATGAGGCGGGGTAGCTGAAAGCAAGAGAGGGGGTGCCGGGCTTATTGCACCCCCAGGACCCCCAGGATCCTCCCCCTCCCTTGAGGGACCCTATACTGCCTCTCCCCCCCCCCCGCTGAACACGCTGCTGGTGGTGGGCAATAAATCCCGGCATGGATCCTTGGATCGGCTGCCCACGAAGAGCCCTCCCCCACTCCCCACCCCCCGAGCCAGAAAAAACTAAGAAATGTACTGGGAGTTGGGGGGGGGGGCGACGAAAAAGTTCATCCGAGAAAGATAATATTGGAGGTAGCGTCGTCAACTTTGGTTGGTGCTAACTGAGCATTCCGCCATCCTGTAGTTTATCTGCTGGCCTCACTCTTTCAGTGGAACATGAAGGGGTCAGGACAGATTGGGGGTTTGGTGCAAACAGGACGGGACACAGTTGGCTTAGAAGTGAAGGGTCTATAGAGCATAAAAGAGACGGGCAGTGGCTGAGGCTCTGGGTGCAGAGTATGCGGTTCACAAGGTTACTAAGGTACCCTGGGACGCGACCGAAACACTGTTCCGCAGAGAACCCCCGCTCTCCTTCATCTCCAAGTTCTGGAGACTGCGGGCACCTCCGTACCTCTGGGCTGCCCGCTTTCTGCAATTCCAGGCTGTCTGCTCCCTCTGCTGGCCTTTCTGCAACATGACACTCTCTCGGCGTCTGGAAGCGGAGAAGACAGGGGAGCTGAAGGTGTAGGAGGCTTGACAGGTCCCCCCTCCAAAGCCCAGTTAGGAGCCCAGGGAGAGGGTTGTATGAGCCCAAAGAAGTGGAAAGGTACACTAGAAGAGGCTGCTAGTGCAGAACAGTAGTGTCTGAGAGGGGAGTGTCTTGTCCCTTCGGATTCGTGTTGCTATAGTGACAGGATGCAGGGGAAGGGGCAGCTATTTTAGTCTGTCTGACCTTTCCTTATGAGAAAGGGGAGAAAACGTGGTGAGGAAAAGGAGCCCCTTCCTTTCCCGTCACCCCTCAGACAGGCCTCCCACATCCTAGTTCTGCTTCCAAGAACCACCTCCTCAGGCCTGGAGAGTTAGTAGGTTAACTGCTCAGACTGAGGGTCAAGGGGAAAAGGTGAAACTAGAAAGAGGTCTGAGGCCCTACAAATATAGGTAGTGACTCTGGGGGAACAGATAAGGAGTCCTATTTCACCCTCCCTCCCCCATATGACTTTGGCCCAGACACCAGTTATACCCAGAGGGTCAGGCAAGACCAGTCAGTGGTCCTTTCTTTCGGAGAAGCTCTTTTAGAGCACACTGTTTTTTCCTCCTCACCCCGGTCTCTAGATTAGTGATTCTCCAACATTTTGACTTCAAGACCCCTTTACACTCTTTTTTTTTAAGATTTTATTTATTTATTTGAGAGAGAGTGAGAGAGCATAAGCAGGGGGAGGAGCAGAGGGAGAAGCAGACTCCCCACTGAGCAGGGAGCCCAATGGGATGCAGGGCTCCATCCCAGGACCCTGGGATCATGACCTGAGCCGAAGGCAGATGCTTAACTGACTGAGCCACCCAGGAGCCCCTCTTTTTTTTTAAACAGGCTCCCCGCCCAATGTGGGGCTTGAGCTCACAACCCTGAGATTAAGAGTCATATGCATGCTCTACCCACTGAGCCACCCCGTCACCCCGCGTTTATACTCTTAAAATTTATTGAATTTTTGTTTATGTGGTTCCTGTTAATTTACTATATTAGAAGTTAAAACTGAAGAATTTTGTAACACAAGAATACACAGGCACATATCCCATTAACAAGGATGTCGGAAAAATGATGTAATCACATGCCACATAGCCTCTGGAAAACTCCACTGTATACTTTTGAGATAATGAAAATAAAAAAGGCAAATACCATCTTAGTATTATTATGAAAATAGTTTTGATCCTGTGAACACTCCTGAAATGGTCTCAGGGACCTCCCAGGGGTCCCCAGACCTCACCTTGAAAACTCTCCCTGTGGACTATCGCCCCAGCCCTTCTTTATAACTCATACTTGTTGATTTTCCCCCTCATTTCTTAGGAAAGGATAAACATTTGTCTCCCCGGTGGGTCCTGTCCCCCACACTGGGAAAAACTAGGGAACTTCCTAGGCTCAGTACCCTCTCCCGGCTCCCATTTCTGGGGCTCTCCTAACCACCTCCTCTTAGCCCCTTGCCCATCTCCTTCTTGACCCTCCCTGAAAGCTCTTCCACAGTTCCCACCCTGGGCCAGCCTGGTTCCCCTGTCCCAAGCCTGCTTCCCTCACTTGAGGACTTCCTCTTCTTGCGAGAGACTAAGTAATTTTTCTCTGCCTTCTCCTTCCCTCCCTCCACCCCTCCCTCACCTCTGCCACCTTCTCAGGGGGCTTAGGTCGGAAATCAAGCTTTCTGGGGAGACTCCTTTAGAGAACACACTTTCCCCATCTCCCCACACATCAACCAGCCTGGAATAGGCAAGAGTCTGGACCGACAAGTGCCCCTTTGGGTCCCCTAAGGGTCACCCCGGTCATCTTGCCACCCCGCCCATTAGGTGGGGGTGTGGATCAGGCAATGTCTCCCACCACAGATGCCCTTTGCCTGGGAACCCCCAACTGATCTCTTTACTCCAAATCCCCAGGTCCTCTCGCTAGCTGCAGCCACAGGCCTCCACCACCATATCGGGCACATCTGTCTTGACCACATTGCCATCCCGGTCCAGGTAGAGGAGAGACAGAGGCCTTCGGGCCGTAGGGACACAGCAGGAAGTACCCAAGGGCCAAGGGTTGTTGGCCTTGAGGAGGCTGAATACAGCTGAATGGAAGGAGGCAGCAATGCCGGGGCTGCCAGCCAGGTGGGGGGGGCACTGTCCGCTGCAGTAATTTAGCTGGTACCCCTCGGGCTGCAGGATCCAGTCCCGCCATCCCAGTTCCTGAAAGTCCACATAATGGTCTCGCCGGCAACATAAGGGGGTCTCAGGCTCACAGGTGGGGGTCCTCCTCCTGGCCCGACTGGCTCCAGGCTCACTGGGCCGGATCTTAAGCTCCAGGAAGGGCCGCTGGTCTCCCGCTGTGTCCAGGAGCTGCCGAGGCTTTTGGGCAGAGGTGGTGTTGCCTTCTAGGAGTCTGCAGTTCAGCTGGAGTTTCAGGACAGGGGACTCCTCACCCCTCAAGCCACTAGAGGGCAGAGTGAGGGCGTGCCAGCCCGGGGCTGTTGTCTGGTGCTCTGCCAGGAGGGTGTGCGACCCTTGGTGCCCGCTACCTGGGCTCCATCGGAAGATCCTCAAGTAAAGAGTGCCAGGAAGGGTGGGGAACACGTGCAGCCAGAGGCGAGCGTGGTACAGGTGGTGGGACTGGGCTGTGGACAGGTGGAAGGTGAGCATGGAGCTGCAGGCTGAGGTGGAGGGACCTGCCAGAGAGATGGAGAAGGGATGGAGGAATGTGAGCAGGGATGGAGCTCCCCTCTGAGACCCCTGCAAGCCCCGCCCACTGCTCTCCCTAGCCCCTTTAGAAGACGCGGGGACTGCCTTGTGTCCTCCGTCCTCCGCAACCCGTCCCTGCCTCTTCTGTCCTCCCTCCTCCCACACCCTGCTCCGTCTGCCTTTTCTGTCAGTGTCCCCTTCCGCCTCCCTCTCCGTCTGCTCTCTGCCTGCCTCTCTCTTACCCACCTGTGATGGTAGCAAAGCTGATGACCTCCTCCCCATTTGCTGGAGCCACACTTCCTGGCTGCAGTCTCCGGAGGGCTCTGGCCAGCGCCGCCTGGGGTGGAGGGTGAGTTATTCTGGGACGACTGGTCAGATGCAGCCCCTCCAAGATCTGCTGCTTGGCTAGCTCCAGGACCAGAGCTCGTTCTGCCTGGGGCGCCGGCGTGGGGCCTCCGCAGGATGTACATGCAGACCCTGCCCCCTGTGCCCACACCAGTGCCCACAGCAGCACCAGCTGGGGCTGGACATCAGGGAGCCCCATGCTCCTGGTGAATGGCCCTGGGTTGGGTCGGGAGCCTCAGATGGCAGTTGCTCCTTCTGTTGATCTGATTGCGTGGAAGCCAATGAGGGCACAGCAGCAGACCGCCGTGCCACACCTACCCTCGACCAAGGGTAGAGCCACCTGTCTTCTATTGCCCGGGACTCAGGAAGGCAGTATGCGGATGGTCCAATGGGTGGCTGTGTTTAGCGCAGTCTGCCAGTTTGACCCTCACAGCTCATGGCTGGTTACCGACTGGGGCCTCTTTAGAGCCGAAACCTGGGGCTCCCCCACTTAGTGGTCAGCCAGCAGACCTACCCTCTGAGCCCCGGGATTGGCCGGCTGTGCTGCCCATCAGGGCCCTGAGGGGGGTGGAGGTCCCCCCCCCTCCCCGGGAGCTCGGGTTTCACCATCTGGCCTGGTCACTGAGTTTGAGGTAGGTGTAAGGGGGGGGGGCAATGTGGACATGCATGATGCAAGAAAGAGAATGATTTCACATGCTCAGTCCCCAAGGTCTGGGGCTCAGGGGAGGGACTCATAGGCGCAAGGTGGGGAGGGCAGTTTCCTCCCATACCTCTAGTCCTTCCAGCTTACCCAGACACCTCTGCTGCAGCAGTTCTTATGAGGCAGCTGTTGAGTTCCACTGGTTATTTCTCCAGGGTCTCTGGGCAGGAAGGAGAACTCTGGTCTCTCTCTCCCTAGAAATAAGGCTGGGACGGGGGGGGGGGTGGTGGCGCGGAGAGGAATGGCGTCCTCCTGCCCAGGCCAAGGTGGCAGTGCCATGGGGCACGGAAGTCACCTCCTGACCCTGCCTATGCTGGCTGCCCAGAGTCCAGTTGGACTGGAGCACAACGTGGAGGGGGCTGGAGCATGGTGGGGGTGGGAGGCATGTTACTGCGATGTCTGGGGAAACCCAGAGAGGTAGGGGTGGCGGTGATGCAATCTTACAGCAGGGCAGAGTCCATCAAGGCTGGCAGAAGGGCATGGGACTTGGGAGGGCCCATACCCAGCTGCTGGCTCTCTTTAAGGGGACTGTGAGAGTTACCTAAATTCGGGGCATCCTAGAAGTGGTGCGAGGCCTCTGTGAAAGGGGGCAGGAAATGGGAGGTCTAAGGACCTTGAAGAGCAAAGCAAGATGAGTGCAGTGACCTTGGTTCCCATCCCAGCCCTCCTTACCACACTTCCTTGCTGACTAAATGGGAGAGCCATGGCCCCTCCACCTCGAACTTATAAGGGTAGACTTCATGTTAGCCTTTCTCCTTATGCCCCAGTTGCTTCAAGAAGCTAGAAGGAAGTGAGTGTGATTTGGAAATGTGCCCCGGCTCTGTTTTATTAACCTCCCACCTATGTAGCCAGCGGGGACTGTCAAGAGGCTACTGGGTCTGGCACCAGGGGGAGAAAGTGGTGCTTTGGGGGCTGGACCTCAGTACCCCCAGTGTCCACCATGTGGCAGTGTAGTGCCACTGGACGGCAGGGGGCTTAGGGCCGACCAGCTTCCCAGGGAATGGGTTCCTCTGAGGAGTGGGGAGAGGCAGAGCGCTTTCCAACCTCTCACTCTGGGGACCCCGCCTCTCCTACAGAAAACACAGAAGCCGGTCCCCGTGCTCTCCCCTCTCGCCACTACCAGAGAGCAGAAGCTGTCTTCAGGCCCCATATCCCTGCTACCTTTGGTTTTAGACTTTGTCGCATTGCCACGTGCCAATGGAGCCTGATGATGGGTGCCAGGCTCTTCCTAGAAACTCAGGGCACTGTGTGGCGGTGGGGGGGTAGAGAAGGGACAAGGAGACTTTTAGACCCTTCTGTCCTTCCTACGTTTCTCCCTGGGCGGAAACATATTCAAGCCCCTCTGTCCAGTTCTCTCCCCCTACTCTGAGCAACCTCTCTCTCTGTTGGTTGAGGCTGGTGAGTGACAGCCCTCTACCCCTGGGGTCTGGAACATCGAACTGCAAAGAAGTTTCTGCCCATGGTGGTGTCTCAGAGGGTTTACCCGTCGAGGCCAGGAGACAGAGTCAAGAGAAGCAGCACCAAGCGGCTGCAGGAGTCGCTGACCCCTCTTCTCCCCTACCCTCTATCAGGTGTCCCCAATTTTCAGCTCTTCCTACCCTCTTGCTGCTGTGCCTGGCCTGGCCCTACCTCCTCACTGACACTTACGTCAGAACCCAGCTATAAATATGTTCCTAGCATCTTAGTCACTTTCCCCAAGAAGTGCTCCCAGGTTATAAATACCCCAGCCATCTGCCTCACAGGCCCGCCCTACCACCAACCTGGTTGGGTGCTGGGGGGAAGGGACAGGCTTGGGGGCGGGTAAGAAAGGAGAAGAAGCCCAAGTGATTATCTTGCCCGCATGAGAAAAGCCTGACACAGTCTAGAGTTAGGGGCCAAGAGGATCTGGAAGCAAAGGTTTGGAAGAAGACAGACCCTCTCTTTCCCCTTTTAACAAAAGGCAGAGCCAAAAAGAAAGGGAGTTAATACCGAGTCTGTATTTATTTGAAAATTTGTTGTTTTGTTCATCATGGATTTTTTTTGCATTCATTTTGCTGTTTTAAAAACATTGCATTGGCTTCGCACTGACCAGCTTTCCAGGGAATGGGCTGCTTTATTAACCTCAATGGATGAATTTCTTGGCAACCCTTTACAATTCTGCCCCCAAAGTGACTGCCTTACTTCACCTCACCTTAGTCTTGGCCCTGGGGACTGAAGCTGGAGTTGGAGGGAGAGAGGTCAGATCTAGGGGAGGGTGGCTTATAGGGAGGGGAGACACTGTGGAAGGGGAAGGAAGGGGCACATAAGACTTCCTTAGATGTTCTCCTTAGATGAAGATCTCCTCAAGGCAAAAGTGGCATGACTTCTGTGGGTTGCTCAGGAAGCCCCACAGCTCAGATCTGCAGGTCTCCTAAGGAGATCCCTTTCAGACTTTCTCCTCTGGGGTTCCTCTTCCAGGGACCTCAGACCCTGGGAGGAGGGGGTTATACGTTGAGCAAACACAGACATCACGTTACCCAAAGGACACGTGAGTTTTGCGCAAACTCGGCCTTGGGCTGCAGACAATATCGACCCCACGGTTCAGGGCTGTCTAACCAAAGGGAGGGGATGATGGGAAAAGAAGGGCAAAGGTCTAGAGAGGACACAGTCTCAGAGAAAATGCCTCCCCTCCTCATTCCATTCCTTCTTTCCCTTCTCCCTGTCCCATGCAAGTGGCCCTTGGCCAGTTCCAGCTTCCAGGCAGGTCTCCTGGATGGAGCCCTGGGGGTCAGTGAGGGAAGGCCGCCAGCTCTGAGCCATGCCTCTGCTTCCCCCTACATGTGTGCTCCCAGGATGTCAGCCTACTTGCTGACTGAGCAATGATCTGTCTCATCTCTTGGAGTGAGTATGGAGGGAGGAGAAGAACAGATAAAACCTAAGTCTTTATTAGCTCTGAGACCAGCAAAGATGGTTCTGGGGCGGGGGGGAGGAGGAGGCCTAAGAAAGAAGAGGAGGAAGCCTAGGAAAGGAAGAGGCACGAAGTATGGGATAGACACAGTAGCTCAGCCCCGAGGAGCCTGTGTGAGAGAGAGCAGAAGTGGGCCAGGCAGGTAGACTCTGTGTCATCCTCGGTGTCAGCCAGGGTCCTGGCAAGAGACAAAAGAACCATTCAGTTGTCTGTGTTTGCATCACCAAGAAGACTTAATGAAGACCTTATTTATGGAGCTGTAGGCAGGGTTAAGGGAACCAAGGAGGGATGTTGAGGTCCCCAGGGACTAGCAAGAGTGGAAAGCCCTCACAACCCCTAGTGCAGAAGCAGTGATGTCAGAACCTAGGAAGAACTGGGACCAGGGGGGAGCCAGATAGGAGCTGTAGGGACAGACCACAGTCACACAGACACATGGCACCTAGGCAGAGGGAACAGGAATAAGAAATACCCTGACCTCTGTCTCCTCCTATCCTTTGATCTCCTGCCTGTGTCAGCCCTTAGCCAAATTCAGCAGGAAGCCAGGGGCCAAAGGAGCTCAGGTGGGTCAGCCCTTAAGGGGGGAGAACAGGGCACAGAAGGACAAAGAATGGATGAGGGTGTGCCAAGAGAACCTTAGCCGCCCACCAGCGCAAATAAGAAAGGGGCTCAACATACAGACAAGAGTAACTTTGGACAGCCGTGATCTAATCTCCAGTGAATCCAAGGAAGGGGCTCTCTGGTAATCCAGAAAATCAAAGGAAGGGGCTGGGTCAACTCAACCTGGAGGGACGGCCATCAAGTGGGAAGAGTGGGGAAGTACAGTGGGTTATGGGATGGATTAAGGGTGGGCTATGGGTGGCTTTGCCTGGGAACTAGATGGCACTGCTCATGGCTGCAGGTGGATCAGAGTCCCTGGGTGGCAGTTGAGCCTGTGAGGCTTGCTGGATAGACTATGCCCTAGGAGAGAGACTGGTGGTCGTGAAGATGGTACAGTGACTCTCCTTAGATGAAGATCTCCTCAAGTCACAGTTGGGATAATTTCCATAGGTTGCTCAGGAAGGAGCCCTCCTTCTGGACAGAGACAGTAATGGAGTCATTCCCTCCTTCTGGACAGAGGCAGTAATGGAGTCATTCCCTCCTCTCAAGGAAGGGTACCACTGTGAGGGCATGTTTGCCTACCCCGCGTTGGGCTGCCCATCCACACATGGACTAACTACACCCACAGGCCTCGACCACCATGTCAGGTATGTCAGTCTTGACAATGTTGCTGTCCCTGTCGTAGTAGAGCAGAGAGAGGGGGCGCCGGGCCGTGGGCACACAGCATGAGCCCCCTCCCGCGGTACCTGCAGCTGTGTTGGCCTTGAGAAGGTTGAGCACCGCAGTGTGGAAGGAGGCAGCAAGGCCAGGCATGCCTGCCACATGGATTGGGCACTGCCCTGTGCAGAAGTTCATTGCATAGCCCTCAGGCTGGATGATCCAGTCATGCCAGCCAATCTCACGGAAGTCCACAAAGAACTCTTGTCGACAGCACATCCTGGACCCACCCTGGCAGTTGATGCCTCGCCGGTGAACCCGGTGCTTGCCCCCAACTTTCACCTTGGCTGCCACAAAAGGCCTATGGGCAGCCCCACCCAGTATGATCGAGTTCTGGGCTCCTTGGCCTTCAGGTACCAGTTCCAGGGTCAGGTGCCCTTGGCTGCAGGCAGCCTGAGCTTCAGGCCCCAGGAAGAGCTGGTGCCAGCCACTCTTGGCCACCTCCAGCAGGTGCTGAGTGGCCAAGGTGAGGTTGGTGTCATGTGAGCCTAGCACAAGGATCCTCAGCTTCAAAGTCCAGGTGGTATTGGGAGGGATCTGTACAAAGAACATGAGGCTGGCCTGCTGGATCTCCATGCCACTAGCAGTTCTATCAGAGGAGAAGTGGAAATCAAGACGAGTCTGGTTGATGTTGGAGAGGCCTGTGGACACAAGAAGCCCCAGTCACCATGGCCTTCTGAGTATGAATTCTACCAACTACCTCGTTATTCTCGGCATACTTGAACTCTCGGCAGCACTCGGCACTGTTGGCCACCCGTTCTTTCTTGAAAATCTTTTCTTTCTTGGCTTCTATGACACAACTCTTATGATTCTTCCTTGATTTTCTTTGCTGGGTTTTCTTTCTCCCACCATCCATTCAATGCAAGAGTTCTCCAAAGTTTGTCTTTGACCTTCATTTCCTTTTATTCTACACTGAAGGGAGTTCTTACACACACTCATGGTCAGCCAACACAATTTTTATGGTGGTGATTCCCAAATCTGGAGGTCTAGTCCAGACCATTTTGCACCTCTGGACTGGATGTATAGATTTGGGAATCAACAAGGTTCAGGTTTAAATTTCTAACTGCTTAATTTTGTCACATGAATGTCCTGCTGGCACATTAAAATCAATTTTTTCCCAAGTGGAAATCATTCTTTTCCTTCCTATTTACCCCCTCTTTCCATTCTTAAAATTGGGGGCACCACTACCCTCCTTATCACCTCTAGAAACCCTATGAGTATCCCTTCATTCCCCAAATCCAGTCTCTCACCCCAATGATTCTGTCTATGTATGTCTCCCTGTCACTATTACTCTTGTCCTATTTTCTCTCTTCATCCCTGCCCTGCCCCTACTGAAATACCTTAATTGGGTTTCTATTCCTTCCACTCCCCTACAACTGCTCTGGTCAGGATCCCCGACCCTTTCCATATTTCCCAATCCAATGGTTTCGTCTCTTTACATCATCTTACTTGACCCTTAAGCAGTGTTTGACACACTTAATCACTCCCTCCTTCTTGAAATACTTCTTTCTCTTGGCTTTGGTGACTCTGGCCACTTTATCTTGGCCTCTTGCTGACAGCTCCTCTTCCTCTGTCTGACCTCTTTATGTTGAAGGTCCTGAGCTCCCTTCTTTTCTCTCTATATATTCTTTTCCAGAAGGATCTCACCAATTCCCACGGCTTTCTATTCCATCTGTATGCTGATGACTCCCAAATACATATCCCTGGCCCTGACCTCTCCCTGATCCTCAGGCTTGTATTTCCAGCTGCTGATCTGATAATCTATTTGGATATCTAGTGATATCTCAAACTTTTCAGGTTCAAAGATAACTTCTAGATTTATCCCCCACAACCCAAACCTATTCCTTCTCCAACCTAATTCCCTATAAATGCATTGCTTAAGCCAAAACCTTGATTACCCCCACCCTCTACTTTAAAATTATCTGCAAGATTTGGGGCGCCTGGGTGGCTCAGTTGGTTAAGCATCTGACTTTTGATTTCAGCTCAGGTTATCACCTCAGGGTCGTGAGATGGAGCCCTACATTGGGCTCCGTGCTCAGCGTGGAGTCTGCTTGAGATTCCTCCTCTCCCTCTGCCTCTGCCCCTCCCCTCCACTTGTGTGCACTTTCTCAAAATAAATAAATCAAATCTTAAGAAAATAAAATTATCTGCAAGATCTGCCAACCCTACCTCCAATTCATAAAATAATTTCACTTATCCCCATCTCCTCTACTATATATTCGTTCAACCCACAGTCATCTTTTTCTCGAATTATAGCAATAGCTTCCCAAGTGGTCCACTCCTGTCCCCCAAACCATTCTCTATATATCAGCCAGAGTGCATTTTATTACATAAATCTGATCAGCTTAATCACTTCAACTTAAGATCCTTCAGAGGCTTCCCATTGCTATTTGAATAAAATCTAAACCCCTTAACATAGAAAACTTGTATGATTAGGTATTCTGCCACTTAACGACTATATTTTACGTATACTGGCTCTTTTCTGTTCCTTGAACTCACTAAACGTGGACTCACCTCATGGCCTTTGCACTTGTACTTCCCCCTGTCTGAAATGTCTTTCCAAGATCTTTGATTGACTGGCTTCTTTTTGGCATTCATCTCAAACATCTCCTTCTTGTAGAGGTTTCTCTGACTAACCTATCTAAAGCAGCCTTCAAGTCTACCTCCATCTAATACCTCGTCCTGCTTAACTGTCTTTATAGCTACTATCACTCTCCGTAGTCATCTTGTTTTTTCATTCATTTGTTTACTATGTACTTCTCCTCCCCTCCTCTCCTCTCCCCTGCCCCTCCATCTAGAATGTAAACTCCATGAACGTAGATTATGCCTGTATAGTCTACCACTCTCTCTAGTACCTAGTACATAATAAGCTCAATAAACAATTGTTGAATGAACATAAAGTTCAACTAGGCTTCATGTGAATTGGAAAGTCAGGAATAAGGCTGCTCTTGACAGCTCTCAAAGTCAACATGACGTCTCTCATTTTTGGTCTCTCTAAGTAAGTCTATTCCATTCTTCTTTCTGCGGATCTACTTCTTCCGCTTCTTTGTCAGTTTCCTTAGGTCCTAAAATGGTGGCCCCAGCTCCTGATTCTACAGAATCTTTTATCGGCTCCTCCGAACTAAAGTGATACGATCTTCCAGTGTTCCAATTCCCAAATCTTAGATGAAAAGCCTGATTGGCACAACTAATCTTGCTATGTCACTAAGCACCCCACCATTAGAATCTCTCTCTCTCTCTCTCTCTCTCTCTTAAAGATTTACTTATTTATTTTAGAGAGAGAGAGAGAGAGAGAGAGAGAGAAGGAGAGAGACAGGGTACAAGCAGGAGGGGCAGAGGGAGAGGGAGAGAAACTCCCAAGCAGACTCCATGCTGAGCATGGAACCAGATGCAGGGCTTGATCTCATGACCCTGAGATTACAACCTTAGCCAAAACCAAGAGTCAGACGCTTAACCAACTGTGCCACCCTGGCGCCCCTAACACTAGAACCTCTTAAGTTACCTTAGTTATGGCAGACAGACACATAACCAGCAGGGGCTGTGGTATACTATTACATTGTTGGCCCCCAGTGAACAACACCTCCCGATATTCATGGTTCTGTGCAGTCACTTTCCGTATTGTCCAGGCATGGCTGTGTGGCTTGACTTGGCCAATGAGACACAGGCATGCAGAGTGCAAGCAGAAACTTGATAAGTACTTACACAATGATGCTTTGCCCTTTTGGAAGATAGCCAGCATGCTTTATTTTAAAGAAACTTGGGCTGGGCGCCTGGGTGGCTCAGATGGTTGAGCGTCTGCCTTTGGCTCAGGTCATGGTCCTGGAGTCCTGGGATCGAGTCCCGCATCGGGCTCCCTGCTCCTTGGGAGCCTGCTTCTCCCTCTGCCTCTCTCTCGCTCTCTCTCTCTCTGTGTCTCTCATGAATAAATGAATAAAATCTTTAAAAAAAAAATAAAGAAACTTGGGCTAGGCTATTGAATGATGAGAAGCCATGTGGAGAGCTCAGACTTTGAGGATCAGAGACCATCTTGGATGGTCCAGCCCCTAAGCTCCTGACTGAATGCAGTTGCCTCCGTGCCCTCAGCTACTCCTCAGATGGAGATAAAGAACTGTCCAGGTAAGTCTAGTCAAAGCACAAAAATCACCAATTTTCTTGTTTTAAGCCTCTATGTTTGTGCTGATTAGTTATATTAATAGGTAACTGAAACAGAAATTAGTAACAGAGGTAAGGTGCTCTGTAACAAAGACCTAAAACATGTATCCTTGGCCTTGGGACTGGGTGGCAGGCAGAGGTTGGAAGAATGGTGAGGCGACTGTTAGTGAAGGTATGAAGAGCAGTGAGGAAATTGCTCTCGGAAGCTGGAGAAAGGGGAACCTGTGTTATGTATTGGCTATCATCTGTGGTAACTTGGAAGCTAGAAATGGTATCTAACAAAGTTGTGAATTTAGCTAAAGATATTTCCAGGCAGAATGCTGAAAGTGCCAGTTGGCTTATTTTAGCTGCCTATGATAAGGCATTTCAGGAGTGAGATGAACTAAAAAAGGAACTGTTCAATTTTCAAGCAGAATTTAGAGAAAATAGGGATGCCTGGGTGGCTCAGTCAGTTAAGTGTCTGCCTTTGGCTCGGGTCGTGATCCCAGGGTCCTGGGATCAAGTCCCACCTTGGGCTCCCTGCTCAGCGGGAGGCCTGCTTCTCCCATGCTTCTCTCGCTCTCTCTGTTCCTCATGAATAAAATAAAAATAAAATCTTAAAAAAAAGAATTTAGAGAAAATATTTCCAACAGGACCTGCTAGATTGAACGATAAAATATTTTTTCATTCCTCACCTTTGTCTGGCAAAAGATTCTTTTTTTTTTTAAGATTTTATTTATTTATTCGAGAGAGAGAGAATGAGAGATAGAGAACACGAGAGGGAAGAGGGTCAGAGGGAGAAGCAGACTCCCTGCTGAGCAAGGAGCCGATGTGGGACTCTATCCCGGGACTCCAGGATCATGACCTGAGCCGAAGGCAGTTGCTTAACCAACTGAGCCACCCAGGCGCCCCCGACAAAAGATTCTTAAAGTAAGAAATGGTCTTGGGGCAAAAATCAAATCCAGGGGATTGCCAGTAAAATAGGCCTCAGAGTTAAGACCAAAACATTTAATAAAGGGTCAACTGTAAGACCCTCTGTTAAGATCTAACACCTTTGTTAAAATCTAAAAAAATTAAAAAAAAAATCTAAAAAAATTTAAGATGATGTTCTATAGATCCTCTCAACGAGACAAAAGGACTTCTAAGAATCTTAGGAATATCGACCCATAACACCCTGACTTGCAACCTAAAGATGGGTCTGTCTTGATAAAGTTGAGTGCCTTTTTGTCTAATTGAATAGACTGTGATTTGTTATTTAGATGGCCCACAGGGTTTTACAGAGAATTTTAGTTGTGAAAGCAGCACCAGTTTGGACTAAAAGGGACAGAGATGATTCAAAATGAAAAGAAGTCTCTGGGCCCCCAACTTCTTTGGGCAGGAAGAAGGCTGAGAAAACTGCTCAGCCACAGACACAGGTCATTTCCTATTTAAAAGGAAAGACATCTCAGAGGGTGGAGCCAAGGGCTGAGACAGTAGATCTAGAAGGCAAGAAGAGCACTGGTGGGCTCTCCTTAGGAGGTGAGAAGAATCCTGCCAGGGAGCAGGACTGAGCCCTAACCAAGGGGATTCTGGATTTGGGGTAGACTGAGATATGTGCCTGGCTGGATATCAGAACTTTCATGGATCAGTGACTGTTCCGTGTCCAACACTCCCCTGTCTCCCATGTTGAACAGGTGTATCTATTATGGTGATCCTCTCCCTGTGTCAGCATTGTTATGTGCAGTGTGTGGGAGGCAGATAACTTGTAGTTTTAGGTCACAGGCAGTGGTGTGCTGGTAAATGTTTAACAACTGGATTCCAGAGGGAAATAAATCCCAATTTGTAGTGTTTGCCAATTTCTGTGGTATAAATTCTCCCACCACGGCCAATTTCAAACTATTGATGTGACATCACTGGATGCGGAGTTGGGAGATGTTCATAATTTGTTCTCAAGAGCCAGTAGGAGCCAGTTCCAGGACATCACTGAACACCCCCACCTCAGTTTCCCCAGAGTCCCAAGCTCTCTCTTCCTACCTCCAGCAAGAACCAGACTCAGGTCTTGCTTTCACTATTGTGTGGTTGGATGATAGCTTAAATTGGAATAAAAACTTCAAGCTAACATGTTAAATGCAAAAGGTAGAATCCAGGTATCAGTCATTCTCACTTCTAAATGTCACCTCAGATCAGGCCCCCTCCAGCTGAATATTGTACTCATTCACTGATGAGCAAATATGTGGAAAGCGTATAGACTTTGAAGTCAGAGAGAACGGTGTTTGAATTCTGCCCCCTGCAAGCTGTATGACCTTGGCCACGTAAATGATCTTCTTTGAGTGTCAGTTTCTGCTTTCATACCATGGGAATAATAAACTCTACTTTATGGGGTGGTTGTGAAGATCAAATGAGATGAGGCAGGCATACTAAATGCGGGTGGCCATCATGATTGCCACAATGTTGCCACGAACTGGTGTCAGGGATACAAAAGTGAAAAAACAAAAACAAAAACGAAACAAAAACCCAGAATCTTGGTTTTCAAAGGAGTCATGGTTCATGGTCATCTGTCTACCTTGTGCTCATCCACTCCAAGCTGCTTTTCAACTCCAAATGCAGTTTACTCCTTCAGACTTTTATTCACATTTTCCCCTCCGTTTAGAATGTTGTTTACCATTCTCTACCCCTTGAAGCCAAACTTATTCTACAACGCCAGTCCATTTGCAGTCTTCTGAAAGACTTCCCTATCTCACTAGGACCCAAAGAATAACCCCTGGCCTAGCAAGCTCTGTGCCCTCCTCTCGCATTATTTCATTCTGCCTTATCTTCTAATTAATGTATTTCCAGAAGCGGCAACTACATCCCTCATGGGTAGGAACTGAGTCTTTGATTTCTTGCTCTTCCCTACCTTAACCTTCTAAGAACATTACCTGTATTTGTTCATTTAATTCTCTCAACTATCCTCTCATTATCCCCACTTTACAAATGAGAAAACCATTAACAACCCAGGTCACACAGTAATAAATAGCAGAGCAAGGATTTGAACCCAGGCTTCTCTGGCTGCAGTTTGTGTTCTTAATCATAGGCAGGGGTGCCTGGATGGCTCAGTTGGTTAAGCGTCGGACTCTTGATTTTGTCTCAGGTCATGATCTCAGGGTCATGAGATGGAGCCCTCCATCGGGCTCTGCGCTGGGCATAGAGCCTGCTTAAGGTTCTCTCTCTCCCTCTGCTTCCTTCTCTGCACGCCCCCCAAGTATATACTCTGCTCTCTCTCAAATAAATAAATAAATAAATAAATCTTTAGTCATAGGCAGAAACCCCTTTTGAATTAAAATAGGGTCTCATACGTCACTGGAGATTCTACACTGTGGTCAAACTAACTTACAGCATGGTTTGGTTGTTTAATGCAACCGATGCTTACTAAGCATCGAGTATGTTCGTGAGAAGCAGAGTATTGTAGTGGTCAAGGTCGTGGGTTCCAGAGCTAGGCTGTCTGGCTCTGCCACTTACTAGTCACGTGACCTTGAGAAGTTACTCAACTTTTTTTTTTTTAAAGTAAGCTTTTTGCCCAACATGGGGTTTGAACTCATGACCCCGAAATCAAGAGTTGCATGCTCTGGGGCGCCTGGGTGGCTCAGTCGTGAAGCGTCTGCCTTCAGCTTAGGTCATGATCCCAGGGTCCTGGGTTAGAGCCCCGCTTTGGGCTCCCTGCTCCGCGGGAAGCCTGCTTCTCTCTCTCCCACTCCCCCTGCTGGTGTTCCCTCTCTTGCTTTGTCTCTCTCTGTCAAATAAATAAATAAAATCTTAAAAAAAAAAGAAAGAAAGAAAGAAAAAGAGTTTCATGTTCTACCGACTGAGGCAGCCAGGTGCCCCAATTAACCTCTTTGTGCCTCAGTTTCAGTATCTTTTTTTTTTTTAAGATTTATTTATTTATTTTGAGAGAGAGTGTGCACCTGAGGGTGGGGAGGCAGAGGGAGAGAATCCCCAAGCAGACTCCCCACCGAGCTCGAACCTCTGGGTTTAATCTCATGACCCTGAAATCATGACCTGAGCCAAAATCAAGAGTTGGATGCTTAACTGACTGAGCTACCCAGGCACCCCACAGTTTCAGTTTCTTTAAAATGAGATAACAATAGTATTTGCCTCACTGGATTGTTGCGAGGATCTTAAGGAGTTATTGTATGTAAAAAACTTAGAATAATGTAAATATGATTAAGTGTTAGTTATTTCTACTATACACTAGTTTCTGGTGATAACATGAGGACTAAATGACAGTTCCTGACCTCAAGGGGTCGACATTTATGGGAAGACAGACTTCACAGAAAACTTGGAAATAGGCAATTCCACACAGAGTTCAGGTTCAGGGTAGGGGTAGGGGAGCCACCAGAGAGGGAGCCCCTCACCCTCAGGTCAGGGTGGGTTTTTTGAGGATGGAAGTCCTGGGTCTTGAAGGGGGAGGGGAGTAGGTGCTGACCAGGGGAAAGGGGCCAGGAATGGGAAGGATCTTCCAGACCCAAGGAAGAGCTTGCAAGAAGCTCAGAGGCCAAAGAGATCACTTTATGTTCTGTTTCTAGGGTCCTGTCTCCAAATTCTTGACTGTCTCTCCAGCTATTCACTAAATTCTCCAACTCCTTTTTCCTCTCTGGAAGTAACTCTTCCTTCTCCTCCATCTTCTATCCTTTGTCTACTTTTCTGAGTCCCATTTTGACCCTGTTCTGATGTGAGGACCCAAGGTATTAAGATGAGGGAGCAAGGGTAGGCTGGAGGAGTATTGTAGTCCTGGTGTTTTACTTTTTCCCTTTTTACTCAGATGAGGCATCTGGCTGTTGGGGGAGACAGGGGCCAGAGAACGGACAGACACCCTAGCTCCCAGCCTCAGGGTCCAGGCCCAGGAAGTGGATGAGCTCACGCCACAGCCTGTGGAAGTTTGTGGGAGCCAGAGGACATGCAGGCAGGCAGTCTCAAAAGAAGTGAAATCTACCCGCTTCCCAGCTGCCCACTGGTCAAGTTTAAATAAGAGGGAGCAGGGGGTGGGGTGAGGTGTGGGAGCCTGGGATTAGGAGATTACAGGCCATGGCAAGCAAGAGTTGGGAGGGTTTGGGGGAGGGAGTCAGGGCTTAGGCTGGGGAGGAGACTTTTCCATCCTTGGGGGACGATCTATAGAACAGGACCCCACCTGTGTCAGCAAAGCTGATGATCTCATATTCTTGTTCCCCGTCAGCCTCTGGAAGCGTCCCCTGCGGGGGCCCACGGAAGCGCTGCATCGCAGTCCTCAGAGCAGCCCTGGACACAGGCCGGTTCAGTGTTGGGCGCTGGCTGAGGCGCAGTTTGTCCAAGATGCTTCTCTTGGCCAGGTCAAGAAGCAGCTCCCGCTGACGATCCAGGTCCATGGCGGGTCCTCCACATGCCAGACACTGGCTGTCAGCTCTGGGAATGGCCACCGGGGCTGGAGCCAGGAACAGGAAGGCCAGCAGTAATGAGGAGATCATTGCTGGGGGAGGCCCTCTTTCAGTGATACGGTTGAGACAGAGCTGTAAAACTGGGGCTCAGGATCTCAGCAGCTGCGGCCTCACCTCCAACCTGGCCGCCAGGGGCCCTGGAAGGGGAGTGTGTCCAGCTGGCATGGCTCCTTGTTGCAGGGGATAAAGTCGCCAAACATCTGACTTGAGAGATGAAGCCAGTTACAGGTAGAACTTGGCAGAAGCCTCCAACACATAGTCAGTTAAAGTACAGAGTGGGGGATGTGAGAGGAGGTTGTTTAGTTTGGGGAAAGATATGTCCCTGGGCCAGTGCTGGGAGACAGTGGGTTACCCGTGGAAGCTGCCAGACCTGGGGACAAAGGTTAGAGATGAAATTCCTCTTCAGATCAAAGGCCTTGCTGGGAAGCCTGGAGGAAAAGGGAGAGATGAGAGGTTTTAAGACAGGGCATTAAAGAGTGACTCTCAAACAAGAGGGGTCCTTGGCAGGACACTTTGTGTCATTGTCATGCAGATAACAAGAGTTTCATTTTCCTTTGCCAGGTACTTCTCAAAGCCCCACTGCCCCCTTTCTCCCTTCCTGAGGCTCATAATGCAGACTCCTTTGTTAGCCACCGCTCCCCCCTCTATCCCCACCCTACTGGGCTCAAAACTAGCCAGTATGAAGGCTAAGGAAAAGGAGGGGAAGTGTTCTAGCCAGGTCTTCTGTATCCTCAGGGGAAAGTCTGAAGGTGGGAAAGGGGCTTGAGAGCTAGCTTTGCTCACCCTTTGGGGACTCTTCTATTTAGGAAAGGGGATTTTGAGATTTCTCAGAATCCCTGGTTCTCCAAAGGTCCTCACCAGTGGCTCTTCAGGGAAGGGCCTGTGCTCCCACAGTAGGGATTTACCTGGCAGGAATGGTGGGTGGAGTTAGGAGGATGGGTTTTTATTTTAATTATTTATTTATTTATTTTTAAGATTTTATTTATTTGTGTGTGGGGGGGAAGAGAACACAAGCAGGGGGGAGAGGCAGGCAGAGGGAGAAGCAGGCTCCCCGCTGAGCAAGGAGCCTGATGTGGGACTCCATCCCAGGACCCTGGGATCATGACCTGAGCCAAAGGTGGGCGCTTAACCAATTGAGCCACCCAGGCGTCCCAGGAGGATAGGTTTTTTAAACCAGACGACCTTGGTCAAAATTCTCTCTCTTCCTTTTATTAGCTGTGTGACTCTAGGCAAGTTACTTGAACTTTCTTGCTTTCATTTCTTCATTGGTGAAATGGGAAACATGATTACCCATGATTCCAAAATCCAAAAGACCCCCATAATACACTTTTTTTTTTTTGTAACTCATATGGTGAACTGAACAGAGGGGAGGTTATCTATGATCTTTTAAAAAAATGTACTGAGACTATTTATACATTTTTACTCCAGAAATATCAATTATTTGATTATGGGATACCCCTGGGGGTATTATATAATATACAGTATGTGTATCATTTTACCTTTCTAAAACTTGAAATTTTCTGAATTCTGAAACATGTCTGGCCCTATGGACTTTGAATATGGGATTATAGATCTGTAATGATTATTTCAGAGTTTTGAGATTTAAATAATTTTGTAAAGCACTTACAGTGGCTGGCACATAGCAAGTTCTTAACAAAAATTTATTATTTCTGCTATGCAGGTTTGTCTGTGGGCCAAATATTTCCACCAATATTTGCCCTTCTGGGCTCTTCTTTCCTAGATGCCATGCCCCTAATCTCTGTCTGCAGTACAGTCACTTAGCCAGTCATCTCTGTTGCTTACCTTATATTCCTAGCATTGCACACAGTGCCTGATCTATTATATGTGTTTAAAGGTGTGGGAATTTTGCCCCTGTTCTACTGAAAATTAACCAAACATCCACCGTACATGTTTAAGGCACACAGCACATAACTTCTCTGTAGCTTACTCCATCTCCCTTACCTCTAACAACCAATTGCTCCTTGTTTCCACAGCACACTGAACATATCTCTATCTATAGCACTTACATTGTACTGTAATTATTTTTTTGCCTACTGCAGTTCTTGCGGCATATTAAATATTTAATAGCCAAATTCTACCAATGTAAGACTACAGTTCTTTGAGGGAGTTGGTCAGTAAATGATCCAAGTCCATCTGACCAATAACTTAAATTGATTCTGCCTAGAACGGACAGAATGGGGGAGGTTGCAAACTCAAATGACTCTTAAGGAAAAGAACTGTATCTTGGAAGGGGGTGGTAAGTGATTTTAATAAGATGGACTTAAAACTTTTTATAGAATTGAATTTTTACATCTGGAAAAAATGGACATCCACCTACTACGTGATCTTTGTCCATTTATACTACAAATATTTATTGCAGGAGTTACTGTCCTAAGTGAAAGGCTATTTTGAAAGTGCTCTGTAGACTCAAATTACTTTAGAGTAATTAGTATTATGTTTAAATCCTGGGTGAATCTGACAGGCTTCATGGACTTGAGGACTGAGGATCGCAGTGGATCTGGATTGCTGATTCGAGACACAGGTAACGCGGAGGGAGCGAACGAACGAGCGCGCTGGCGTGTGCGTGTGTGCCGGGGAGGACAGCGTGTGGGTAGTCCGGGCGAGTGGGTGATTAGGGGCGTCTGCAGCAGTGGAGAGAGGCACAGAGGAAGCAGGGACGCGCGGGGCGCAGGACGCGCTGACGATTACGCCTGACGTGGTGACGTAGCGCGCAGGCCGCAGCGGGGGGCGGACTCTGGGCCTTTCTTCCCTTCTGATTCTCCCCCTCCCCCCTTTTCTCCCTTTCCGGGTTTGGTTCCCCCCTTTTCTCCCCCTCTCCCCCTTCCTTCCCAAGCCCCTTTCCCCTCCCCCGCCCCAATCCCCCCTGCTCCCCCGCCCTGGGCCCTAGGGAAACCCCCGCCGAGAAGAGCCCGCCCCCAGAAGCGCGCCGCCGCCGGCCGTCGGGGCCGAGCCGCAGCCGAGCGGCCGTGGGCCGGGGCGGCGGGCGGAGACGCTGGCGCCCTCCCCGCTACGGCCCGTGTGAGGTGAGGCCACCTCCCGGCCGAGGGGGCAAGCGGCGCGGGCAGCCCGTGGGGAGGGGGCGTGGCGGTCGCGGGGGCTGGCGGGCGGAGGACCCCCCGGCCTGTGTTCCCCGCGCTGGAGCTACCCGGGCCTGGGGGCGGTGGGGCAGGGCCGGAACCCACAGTGAGGGACGGCCCCGAGGCCCGAGACGCCCCGAGTGTGCGCGGGGAGCGCAGGCGAGAAGCGGGGGAATGGGGGGCGCGGGGCAGAGGGCGGGGGGCTGGCGCCACCTGTGGCCTGTGCGGTGGGACCTAAAAACTGTTGCGCCCTTGTAGTGCTTGGGGGTGACTAGCTCCATGTGTTTCTTGGGTTTCCGTTTTCCTGCGAGCATTGGAAAAATGGGAGGGAAAGGTGTTGAAGCGTTTCAAATCATGCCGGTATCCGAGTTATTAGAGGACAGGGATCCGAGTTGGAATGTACAGGGAGATGTTTCTGGAGCTTAAAAGTTGGGCCTACTTTAAGGCTCATAACTCACTCGTGAGCCTCTTAAAACTCTTACTGATTTTGGTGACTCCACAGAATAATTATTCACTCAGTAAATTGTTCTTGGATAATGATGAGACATGTTTTCCAGGTTTATTGAGAAATAATTGACGTATATTACTGTTTATGTTTAAGGCACACAGCATGATGGTTTGATTTACGTATATTGTAAAATGATTGTTGAAATAGAGGTTCAGCTAACATCCATCATTCTTGTATAGATACCATAAAAAAAAAGGAAAGAGAATAAAATTTTTTTTTCCTGGTGACGAGAATTCTTAGGATTTACTCTATTAAGGACTTTCCTATAAATCTCATAGCAGGGGCAACCATAGTCATCATGTGGTACCTTACATCCCTACTACTTATAACAAAATTGTTCCTTTTGACCGCTTCCTCCAATTCCCCCTCACCTTACCCTCTGCCTCTGGTAGCCACAAGTCTGATCTCTTTTTCTATGAGCTTGGTGTTTTGTTTTTTTCGTTTGTCTTTTTAGATTCCACATCTAAGTGAGATCGTACACTGTTTCTTTCTTTGACTTACATGCCTTCGAGGCCTATCCATGTTTGTCACAAATGGTAGAATTTCCTCATTTTTTATGGCTAATATTCAATTATACACCCCCCCCAACTTTATCCATTCATTCATCCATGGACATTAAGGTTTTCCTGTCTTTGCCAATGTCAGTAATGCTGCTATGAACATGGGGATTCAGATGGCTCTCCGAGTCTGTTTCTGTTGGTGTGGGAAAATTTAAATTCAGATCCCAGTTGGATGAATGTTCTTGTATAAATTTTTTTTCAAATAGACTTAACTGAAATAGAGAAGCCTGAGTTCTGTCTGATGTTGGTGGGCACATGGAGACTGGGGAAGAAGGAGGTGACAGGTTCTACTTCCCGAATATCACACATTCCTAGCATTTTAATTGTATTTTTGAATAGTTAGATTGGCACTTGAATTAGTTGTTAGTGGCTCCTCTTAATTTCTCATGCATTTTTTTTTTCTTCCTTTTCTCCTTTCTCCAGTATTTCCTTTTTTTCCTCTTTCTGGAGACTTCAAAACAAAAATGACTTAAATAGGGTGCCTGGGTGGCTCAGTTGGTTGGGCGACTGCCTTTGGCTCAGGTCATGATCCTGGAGTCCTGGGATCGAGTCCCACATCCGGCTCCAGGCTCTGTGGGGAGCCTGCTTCTCCCTTTGACCCTCTCCCCTCTCATGCTGTTTTTTAATCTCTCTCTCAAATAAATACATAAAATCTTAAAAAAAAAATGACTTAAATAGGGGTGCCAAGTGGTAGGTTAGGTTAATTCAGTTCACTTTTTAGTTGTATTTTTCTTCCCCCATTGCTGTTCTCCATAGGGTTGAGAGGACAGAGAATCTTTCTGGAATGTCTGATGAACTGTCAGCAAAAGTTAAATTTCACAGTTACTGTTCCAGCTGTCTTTGTGTCCACTGTAAGATCTATATTGTAGATCTCCACTATTTATTTATTTATTTATTTTAAAGATTTTATTTATTTGAGAGAGAGAGAGAGAGCACAAGCCAGGGGGAGGAGCAGAGAGAGAGAGAGAAGACTCTCCGCTGAGCAGGGAGCCCAATGCAATGCGGGGCTCATGCAATGTGGGGCTCCATCCCAGGACCCTGAGATCATGACCTGAGCCTAAGGCAGACACTTAACCGACTGAGCCACTCAGGTGCCCCAATCCCCACAATTTAAAACAAAAATAAAAAAATTTGGGTATGTAAAAATAGGGTGCCAGGTATTTTTTAATGGAAAAGAGGAGTCTGAAGGGGAAATAGCTTCCTTGCTTTTTCAGAATAAAAACCAAAGACTTTACAATTGCCTTTAAAGCCCTAGATCTGTAACACCCTTTCCTCCCCAGCATACTCCTTTGATCTGGCCCTTCCTTGAGCACACCAGGCTCACTTTTGCTTGCCTCAGGGGCTATGCATTTACTCCCAAGATCTTCCTGGATCACTTTTTCATTATAAAGCCGCATAACTTTGTCCCCTCACCTCCTTCAGTTCTTTATTCAAATGTCACTTGAACAGTGACATTTCCTTGGTTATTTAAATTGCAACCCCCCCTAACCTTTACATAATTCTCTATCCTACTTTTCTGCTTTATTTTTCTCCTTACTCTTAGCAACCTATAATGTACTTATGTTTGGTGTCCCCCACTAGAAAGTAAGCTTAATGAGAGTAAATAGTCTTGTTTTGTTAATTGCTGTGTCCTCAGCACTTAGCATAGAACTTACCATGCATTGGGTGCTCAACAGTTTTCTCCTTGTCATGAATTTTTGATCATGATTGGTTGTCCTTGGAAGTGTGGAATGAATTTTCACTAGGATTTTGTGAGGTACTCATTGGAAGAATTTGAGATTCTTTTTCTGTCATTTCTTGCCACATTTCTCTTTTTGACAGAAGTCTTGTGCTTTCAGCTCATTGAATGAAAGCACTTTGAAGGCAGAGAGGATGAAGCATAGGGGATCTTTGGTGTTGGTGGCCCTAGAGGAAGATTATAGTAAGATCTCATGTGACTAGAATTTTGACCTCCCGCTTCAGGCTCCTCCATTGATGTGTGTTCACTTCCCTGATGAGACAGTTACCATCCTTACCTCTTTGGCCCCAAGGCACTGAACAGGCTGGTTCCCCTTTGAATTTTTCAGTAGACTGAAGATGTTAATATTTACAGTGTGGGCTCTATGGGTTATATTTTTTCCCCCCCATTCATGTGGAGCTGGTTGAGCTCAAAAACTATGAGAATAGCTTTCTCTAACGATGATGGAGTGGTTCATTCTAGGGAACATCTGATCCTTTTATTCATAAATCCATTTTGGGGGGGCATTTTTAGCAACTAAATTCTATATTAAGTCTGAGGAGAAAAGGAGCAGGCCTCCTGAATTCTGTGGATTATCCCTCATTTATTTTTTCCTTTCTCGTTTCTTGGTTGGCGCATTTGTTACCTTTGTTGACCTTCTGGCTAGAGTGGCCTAGATGAGGTTTCTCTTTGTGGCAGTCCTGGCCACTCTTCTCCAGCTTAGGAAGGCAAAGGGGGTTGAGATAGGGGTTTTAACACTTTGTGGGAATGCTGGTGGCAAAGCTTAAAGTTTTTGCTTACACCTTTGCCAGGACATTGAAAGCTGCCAGGCCTATGAGAGAACAGTTTGTGGGAGGGTGGAAAAATTGGGGATCTTTTTTTTTTTTTAAGATTTTATTTATTCATTTGAGACACAGAGATACAGAAAGAGAAATCATGAGTAGGGAGAGAGGCAGAGGGAGAAGCAGGCCCCTCGCTGAGCCAGGAGCCCGATGTGGGGCTTGATCCCATGACCCTGGGATCATGACCTGAGCCAAAGGCAGATGCTTAACCATCTGAGCCACCCCAGAATTGGGGATCTTGTATCTATTTGGACTGGATGTGGTTCTGGTATTAGGGTAAAGAAGTAACAGCGTCAGAAATAGATCAGTAGTTCTTATTTTGTGAATAATTTGACATAGGTAGTTTGATAAATATTTCTATTAAACTTCTGTTGCCCTCTTTTAAATCCTTTCACAAAGTTTCTAGGAAGTCTTTCTCATGCTCTAGAGATACTTAACCATTTCTATACCATGTTCTCAGCTCTGATAGATAATACTGAGTACTGACAATGTTTCAGTGTAGGTAATGATTTCTGAATGATGCAGTGCTTATTCCTGTACCAGATCTCTTCATAAACTCAAGGAAAGTTTTCAGGAAAAAGCATATTTTGAGGAAGGGATAAAAAGTGTTGCATTTTGGTTGCATGATCCCAGGAAGTGCAGAGGAGAGAATTTTGTGAAACAGTGTATGCTGTTTTTTGTTTTGTTTTGTTTTTTTAAGGTTTTTCTATGCCTCCTTGTAAGATTGGATAAGGGACTCTGAGTGTCCTTGTGTGGAATGTGCTGCCAGTTTACAAGTAGGAAAAATAACTGAATGTGTATGCATGAATACAGTTGGTGGGTCTAATTTTAGAGACCTTCTTCACACACAGTGGCCTCAGTATTTTCCTCCAGCTGTATCCTTATTCTCTGTGTAGAAAACATTTGACTTAATAGTCTTTTAGCGGTTGATTAACTTTTGTTTTTACCATGGTTGCTAGTTTATTTATTTATTTATTTTTGTTTTAAAATTTTTATTTATTTGAGTGAGAGAGTGAGAGCAAAGCAAGAAAGACAGCATGAGTGGGGTGAGGGACAGAGGGAGAAGCAGAGTCCCCCCTGAGCAGGGACCCTGGTGTGGGGCTCAATCCCAAGACTCCAGGATCCTGACCTGAGCTGAAGGCAGACACTTAACCAACTGAGCCACCCAGCTGCCCCCATGGTTGCTAGGTTGGCAGTGTAGCACGTGTCCCATCTTTCCAATGAAGTTACTCTGTCATTCCTTCCTAACTTTGAGTTTATTTCTGAAAACAGAGATAGGAAAGATTTCTTAACCTTGATCTGTTTTAACTCCTTTTTGAGTTCCCTTAGATTTCCTTAGCATATATCTGTTTTTGCCAGCACTTAAAATTGATGTTGTTGGGGTGCCTGGGTGGCTCAGTTGGTTAAGCGTCTGCCTTTGGCTCAGGTCATGATCCCAGGGTGCTGGGATCGAGCCCCATGTTGGGCTCCCTGCTCAGCAGAGAGTCTGCTCTCCCCCACCCCACCCCTATGCTTGCTCGTGCTCTCTCTCTGAAAGAAATAAAATCTTAAAAAAAAAATTGATGTTAAAAGCTCTTAATTACAACAGTCTCCGCTGATTTCATCATTTTCACTTGGGAAGTATGATAGGAGAGATTCTGGGATGCTTACTAAATCCAGGTGTTCTTTTGATTTTCTGCAGGGTCTCTTGTGAGTTGTTCAGTTGTTTGAGCCTATACTGGGAAAGCTGTTTCAGCTTTCTAGGTCTGACAGTAAGTTTCCCAGAGTGCTTTCCTGTGCTTTAAAAAAATAGAACTTCTCAAATTGGGAACCCCAATTAGAGATGAGAGAAAAGGTGCAAAAGCCTCAGGTAGTCATGTCTCTTAATAGTGAAAACACTTCTGGTGTTTTTAAAGGACTCATTTTATTCTATTCCTGTTTGTTAACCACAAAAGCATCAAAAATCTTTCATTCCCTTTGATTGCTTCCTTACTTGTTCACACTCTGACTTTTCTAAATTGTCAAAGACTTCGATTTTTCTTGGGAAACAATTTGCAGTCATTTTTGGGTATTTTCTTGGGGAAAATAATGACACTTGTTGGTGTTCCTGTAAGGTCTCTTCCCTCAGACCATTGTTCTGATTCTTCCATTTCTCTGATTCTTCCATTTTTCTATAGGTGTTTTATAGCTTTTTTTTTTTCAATTGAATATCTCCAAATCTTTTACAAGCAAGTAAAAACTATAATTTGGTACCCATACAATTACTCAGAGGTTCTGAAAGATCTCAGCTTAAGTCCTTATCCTATAGAACTAGAATATAAGAATAAATGAAGCATTAGCAGGTTTTAAAAGAACTCAGTTTATTTCTAGTTGGCATTTGTTAATTGTGAGTCTGTATTGGGAGAAAAAAAGCTGGTCAAGTTTTGGTCATCTTCTATCTAGATTTTTTGGAGATAATTTTGCTCCTGTTATTAGTCTTCTTCTTCTTCTTTTTTTTTTTTTTTAAGATTTTGTTTATTTATTTGACAGAGACAGAGCGAGAGAGGGAACACAAGCAGGGGGAGTGGGAGAGGGAGAAGCAGGCTTCATGCTGAGCAGGGAGCCTGATGCGGGGCTCGGTGAGCCGAAGGCAGGCTCTCAGGTGACTGAACTTACCCAGGTGCCCCAATCATTACTAGTCTTTTATATAGTTCTTGTCTGATGTACGAACTATAGACTGTTATAAGTTCATTAACTAGTTTCCTTTGCCACTTTGTCCGTTATCTTCCTTGTATGGATGCTTTTGGTATATTTCATGTTGATAATATTTGTGTTTCAGTGTTTATTATTACTAATGATCAAAACCATATTCATATCTGCAAAGCACTTTCTCTTTCCTAGAAGCTCATTGGACCTTAAAGGGGTGTCAGGGGCGCCTGGGTGGGTCAGTCGTTAAGCATCTGCCTTCGGCTCAGGTCATGATCCCAGGGTCCTGGGATCGAGCCCCACATCGGGCTCCCTGCTCGGCAGGAAGCCTGCTTCTCCCTCTCCCACTCCCCCTGCTTGTGTTCCCTCTCTCGCTGTGTCTCTCTGTCAAATAAATAAATAAAATCTTTAAAAAAAAAAAGGGGTGTCAACATTTATATTAAAAGACCAAATTTTCCAAGTATGTGGTTCATAATTTTTGTGGGGCAGTGTTTTTGTTGCAAATGTCAGTTGTAAGAATTTATGCATGGTTTTGGCATGTGAGCAACATTATGGGCTTCAGGTAATTCTTTGTCCCTTGGAGAACTAGGTGGATTAGATTTGTGAAAGCTTCTATAAGCTTCGTAACAGAGAATTAGCAGGAAAGTAATCAAGGCAGTGACAATTGAAATTTAATAATGAATACATTTGAAATACATTTTCTCCCTAAACTCACAAATTGTTCTTTTTACTTACTCTTCCTTTGTGACTGTGCGAAAAGGGAAGAAGAAAATCTAGGACAGTAACCAGCTGATAACTTCCAGGAAACAGCGTGCTATGGGTAGGTAGCAGGTGAATGTATACCCACACAAGAAGTGGGCACTTAGTGTTTCTCATGCTGTTGGTGGAGGCAGCTCCCAGCAGCCATCAAAATCAATGGGAAGAACATGGTAGACTTTGTTCATCCTTTTTATCCTTATTTTATTCAGTTTTTCTGCAGCATTTGTCACTGTTGACCCCTCTCTTGAAATGTTTCAGTGACACTAATTTCTTTTTTTTTTTTAAGATTTTATTTATTTATTTGAGAGAGAGAATGAGATAGAGAGAGAGCATGAGAAGGGAGAGGGTCAGAGGGAGAAGCAGACTCCCCGCTGCACAGGGAGCCCGATGCAGGACTCGATCCCGGGACTCCAGGATCATGACCTGAGCCGAAGGCAGTCGCTTAACCAACTGAGCCACCCAGGCGCCCAGTGACACTAATTTCTTTTCCACTTGCATTCCTGGCTCTTTTTCTCCTTCTCATCTCTTAGTGTGTGTTTTCCTTAAGATTTCTGAATTTTGACTCTCTCTCATTCTTAAACTTTAATGGCATAAGCATCTTTTGGAGAATTTGTTAAGGCTTACAAAAGCCTTCCGGATCTGGCCCTTGCTAGCCTCTCTGACCTAACTTGTATTACACTTAACTGTTCTTACAGTTAAGGCCCCCAGGGCCGTTGTACTTAAAATTCCTTCTGCATGAAATGTTATTCTCCCAGATCTTTACCTGCCTTACCTCTTCTTATTTTTCAAGTCTCAGCTCAGATGCTTCCTGCCATAGATCTTCCCTGACCACCTATACAAAATAACCTCCCCTTTGTGCTTTATCACGTTCTTCTGTTTCATTATCTCCACAGCACTTACCACTATCTTAAGTTATCTTGTTTGTTTTCTTGTCTGTAGTCTGGGTCACACCTAGAACTTAAGCCTTATGGGAACAGGGACCTTACTTATTTTATAATTGCTGTATTCCTAGGACCTAGAATAGTCACTCAATATGCATTTGTTGAATGAATGAATGAAATGTGGATTCCTGGGTCTTACCTCCAGAGATTTTGATTTAGTAGGTTTGGGATGGGGTTTGTACTTTAACAGACATTCCTTTTTTTTTTTTTTTTAAAGATTTGATTTATTTATTTGAGAGAAAGAATGAGATAGAGAGAGAGCATGAGAGGGGAGAGGGTCAGAGGGAGAAGCAGACTTCCTGCTGAGCAGGGAGCCCGATGTGGGACTCGATCCCGGGACTCCAGGATCATGACCTGAGCCGAAGGCAGTCGCCTAACCAACTGAGCCACCCAGGCGCCCTTTAACAAACATTCCAAGTGTTTCGGATGTCTCTGGTCGGTTGTCTTGGATGACATTTAGAAAAACCTTGCTCTACACAGTCAGCCAGTCTCATACACTCTGATGGCTTCACTTAGCATCTGTTACTATAAGCTGACAACTTGTGAATCTGTGTCTCCAGTTCTGATCTCTCACCTGAGCTCTAGGCTCATTTCTTCAGTGGTCTCTTCAATATCTCCATTTGATTGTCACCTAGCATCCCAGATTCAGCATGACTAAGGCAAAAATAATTTTTCCATGGAAATTTTTTCTTCTGAGTTCTTTTTTCTGTTAATGATACCACCTAGGTGCATAAGCCAAGAAACCTCGATGTTAAACTTGAGTCCTTACTCTTTAACACCCAGTAATTATAAGTTACGTAGACACTTAACTCTTCAGTCTGTCCTGAATCTTTCCATTTCTCTCCATTAGCATTGCCACTTTCTTAGTTCAGGAGACCATCCTCTCTCATCTGGATAACTGTGATGGGCTTGAACTGGCCTTCCTATCCTAGTCTTGCTCCTTCTAATCTTTCATTTAGTTCTGTACCCTTCAGCCAAAAGAAGATTAAAGTCTATAATTTTTCTGCTGCTTATAACCTTTTTTTTTTTTAAGATTTATTTATTTGACAGAGAGAGATACAGTGAGAGAGGGAACACAAGCAGGGGGAGTGGGAGAGGGAGAAGCAGGCTTCCTGCAGAGCAGGGAGTCCGATGCGGGACTCGATCCCAGGACCCTGGGATCATGACCTGAGCCGAAGGCAGACGCTTAACCGACTGAGCCACCCAGGCGCCCTGCTTGTAACCTTTTAATGTCTTCTTTTTTGCTCCCCATACAAAGGTTGTTTTTGTTCTGTTTTGTTTTGATTTGTTTTAACCTGGGTGTTTTAACCTCACCTGCCTTATATTTTGCTGTCTTTCCTTTGCTTTCAGGCTTAGGCATCAGCTACAGATAAATTACTTGTTCTTTCACCCTCCCTATTCACCTTGCTGCCTTGGATAAACCATTGTTTCCTCTGAATGCCTCTGTTCCCCAACACAACAAAAACAAAAACCTTCACTGGTTTGGATATCATGTTCTGGAACCCTTTCAAGGCATCCTAAACCTCTTATTTTTTGTCTGTTTTGAACCACTTTCCACAAAGCTGGGTTCCCCTTTGTCTTTACCCTATCATATTTCTCTCTTTGTATTCCATTCTGAGTTTCTGCTCACACTGAAGTTAAATTTGCTAGGATCGTGATCTCTCCTGTGCCAAAAGAGCTCTCTAAAACATGTGATTTTTGTCTTACTCCTCTACTAACTGTAAGGAAGAGAAGGAAAGAAAGAAACTAGATGATTTGAGGCATATGTTCTAGAGGGGTATGTTCTAGATTGTGATTTTGCCAGTTTTGCCTCTCCTAGCTAATGCCATACCCAAGAGAGATCATTGTTTGAGTCTTGATTTGGATCAGAGCTATACTAAGGCCAATAACTGAAACCCTGACCTAAGTTTTTACCCTTCTTGATTGTACCATCAAAGTGTTACCTTTCCTATTATCACAGTGTCTTCAACCTTATATTACTTATCCCCCTTTCCAATCTTTTTATTTTCCCTTCAGAGTTACTTGGTTTAAAAGTTATTCTTTGTGTTTTACTCTCCATCCTGTCAGTATTTTTGATTATGAAGTCAAAATAGGGTTTTATACTTGCAGTATTTTCCCTTTATGGTAGTGCAGAAATATGTTTTCTTTCTTTTTGAATGAATGTAATGGCTGAAAAATTATGTATATTTGACCAGCAAGATAGGACTACTGAAAGAATACAGATTTGTTTGGTTTCTGTATAGGCTTTATGAGAAATAAAATCAAAGTCACTGTTTAAAACTCTGAATTTTTAACCCTGTTTGAAGTTCTCTGATGCTTTTCTGAGTTTAATCTCAATAATTGCACTGAATCAATGTCTTCATATGTAGAATGGAGTTGATGGTCTACTTCCTTTTAGGGTAGAGGAAAACTTACTTTTGGAGGTATCTCTAAAGGTTAGGTACAGTAATACTTTTTGATACATCTGTTGATTTAAAATGTGGACACTTCGGTTAAGCATCTGCCTTTGGCTCAGGTCATGATCTCAGGGTCCTGGGATTGAGTCCCGCTTCAGGCTCCCTACTCTGCCGGAGTCTGCTTCTCCCTCTCCTCCCCACTCATGCTCTCTCTCACTATCTCTGTCTCTCTCAAATAAATAAATGAAATCTTAAAAAAAAATAAAATGTGGACACTTGAGACTGAAGCTCCATTTAATGTATTCTTAAGCTAGCTTCAGTATTTTACTCCACCTATATTTAGCTAATAATACAGAAGAGGGGGGCACCTGGGTGGCTCAGTCAGTTAAGCGGTTGCCTTTGGCTCAGGTCATGATCCCAGGATCCTGGGAGCAAGCCCCACTTTGGCCTTCCCTGCTCAGCAGGGAGTCTTCTCCTCCCTCTCTCTCTCTGGCCCTCCCCCCTGCTCATGCTCTCACATGCTCTCTCTCTCTCAAATGAATAAAAAAAAATCTTAATCATACAGAAGAGGGACAAAGAGGTATCTGCAGATATTAATGAGCATACTTTCCATGTACCTGAGTTTTATTTATACCAGCTTGGTGGCCACAGTCAGCAAGCATAGCCTATCATAGAAGGACTGTCTGTATTAAACGTGATCAAATTACTAGTCTCTGATGTTCTCCAGTGCTGTTAAATAACACAACAGCGTTGAAGTTAATGTTGGGTATGAGAAAACACTGCTTTATTTCTGTGTGCTCTATTTTCTTCCTTTTTTTCCTTTGGAATTAACATTGCTTTCATAACTGCTTGTCTGTCTCTTGGTTGGGAAATGGCAGTTGTCTTTTCAACTTAGTGGACTGGCTGGATGCAGACATAGGATCTATTCAGGTCCATTATGTGTTCTAGGCCACAAAATTCTGTTTTCTCTGTTTCATTTTGTCCTTTATTGTTGACTTGTGTTTTGCTCAATGCCCACAATAAGGACATTCTGCCAAATGAGGCCCCCTGAAAAGATGATAGATTTTCAATGCAGAATTACAGGGAGGGGACACCTGGGTGGCTCAGTCAGTTATGTGTCTGCCTTTGGCTCAGGTCATGATCTCAGGGTCCTAGGATTGAGTCCCATTATCGGGCTCTCTGCTCAGTGGAGAGTCTCTTCTCCCTCTCCCTCTGTGCTCTCCCTCTCTTTCTCTCTCTCTCAAATAAATAAATCTTTAAAAAAATAATTACAGGGAGGGGAGAAGGAAAAAAAGAAAAAATAATAATTATAGGGACTCACTTGCCACTGTTTCGTTTTACCACCCAGCTTTTTTCACCTAACACAGATTTAATCCTTTTATATAGGCTGCTTTGGTGTACTGCAAGCCTACCATATAGTATTAGCTTAGAAATCAGAGAAACTATCTGTTTATTATTAGTCTTTGTTTAAAATAAGTGTCACCTGTATGTTTTCTTCCTAGAATGAGTCTCTGTTAGAAGATCTTCTCTTAGGGGCACCTGGGTGGCTCAGTCAGTTAAGCCTCTGCCTTCGGCTCAGGTCAAGATTCCAGGGTCCTGGGATCAAGCCCCACATCAGGCTCTGTGCTCAGTCGCAGTCTGCTTCTCCCTCTCCCGGCTGGTACTCTCTGTCTGTCAAATAAATTAATAAAATCTTTTAAAAAATCTTAAAAAAAAAATCTTAGCTTCTGGTCCTTCTGTATTTTTATAATAGAAAGAGGGATCTTCAAGTGCCTCCAAATACCTAACATCAAGAAAATTTATGAAAAGACCAAATCACTTATTCACTGAGATGTTTAAGTGCCTATTTGTTAGATATTGTTATATGCCAAAGAAACTAAAAAAAAAAAAAAAAAGACATTGTCCCTATCCTTAAGGAGCTCATGTTTTATTATAGATTACACAAAAGTATAGTTAACCCTTGAACAACATAGGGGTTAGGGGTCCAACACCCCCCAAACACACAGTTAAAAAATTCCATGTTATTTATTAATTTTTTTTTTTTAAAGATTTTATTTATTTATTAGAGAGAGAGAGAAACAGCATGAGAGGGGAGAAGGTCAGAGGGAGAAGCAGGCTCCCCGCTGAGCCGGGAGCCCGATGTAGGACTCGATCCCGGGACTCCGGGATCATGACCTGAGCCGAAGGCAGTCGCTTAACCAACTGAGCCACCCAGGCGCCCTATTTATTAATTTTTTTTAAAGATTTCATTTATTTGAGAGAGAAGGAGAATGAGCAGGGGAGAGGGGAGCTGAGGGAGAAGCAGGCTCCCTCCAATATGGACTTGATCCCAGGACCCTGGAACCATGACCTGAGCTGAAGGTAGACGCTTAACCAACTGAGCCATCCAGGCGCTCCTTGAAGGACTTAATTTTTAGAAAGATCACTTGTGACAAATTGGGAACTGGATTGGAAAATATACTGGCATCAGGGAGTCCAGTTTAAGGGCAGTCAAAATAATCCAGATAAGACATAGGCTCTGAAGTGGTCCTGCAAGTGCACAGGCATGAACAGATTCAAGAGATATTTAGCAGGTAGAACCAGTTAGACTTGGAGGTGTGTGTGTATGCGCGCACATTCGAATGAGAGAGAGAATGAATAGTGCTGAGAGGGATGAGGTCTTGTCTTAGCTTTCTGGGTTCCATACCAGGGTGGATGGTGACATCATTTATGAGTTAGGGAATACAGAAAGTTGTGTGTTTGGAAATACAGGTGAGGTGTTTGGTTTTAGACTGGTTGAATTTGAGGTACCTATGGAACCACACAGGAAATGCCTGAAAGGAAGTTGGGTGTACCGGCTTGGAGTTGGAGAGAGAATTTGAGGCTGGAGAGACATTCGTGATTCAGCAGTATACACACTGTAGTTGAAGTGATGGGTTGGGTCATCTAAGGATCATTTTGGAAACTGAAAAGTTGAAGGCTGAGGAGAGAGTCTTGAAGAACACTGACAGTTAAAGGTGTGACTAGTGGCAGTGAAGTCTTGGAAGAAAATTGAGGAGGTGAGGAAGGTAAATGGAAAACCAATAAAATATGTGTGATAGGACCTTAGAGAAGAGAGTTTGAAGGTGGAGGAAGGCAATCATGTCAAGTGGGGTAGAAAGGTCAAGTATGGTAAGGACAGAAAAGAACCTACTGGATTTCACACTCAGGTCATTGGTGACATCAGTGAAAGGGTCACTGGAGTGATGAGAGCAGAGCCCAAATTGCATTGGATTGAGGAATATATAGGAGGTGGGGAAAATAAAGGCAAATAAGCCGTTTTTCAAGGTCATTACAAAGAGGTGGAGACAGAGGATAGTAGTGAGGGATTGTGGGGTTCAAGGAAGAGTTTTTTTAAGATGAGAGACTTGATCATATTTATATGTTTGGGGAGTGAGAAAGACAATAGAGAGTGGGGATAATGGAGTGAAGTCCTGGAGCATGTCGAGAAGATGAAATCCAGAACAGAGGTAGAATTGTTACCTTCTTTATTACAATAGAAGGAAAAGGTCAAGAAAGGGGTGGGGATAGATGTTTGGTATCTGAACAAAAGAACTTGAAGGCCGTAGGGCCTTACTATTCCTTTTGATGTAGAAGACTTATTTTTTTGGGTTAGGGGCCTGATGTGTTAAGGAGGGTTGTTAAGATAGGGGCCTTGAAAAAAAAATAGGGGCCTTGAAAAGAGAGCCAAATTTGAATAGCTGTTGAGAGAATGGGAGGGATAGCTGACTATGGGTCTTATATGGCTAGGCAGGCAAAGGTCGGGGAGGTGGCGTGAGGGTGGGAAGGCATTTTAAGTAGATAGAATAGCCTGAGCGAAGACCTAGGAATATTAAAGAATAAGGTATGTATGGAGATACAGCACTATTTTGAATAGCTGGAGAGGATATATAGAGAGCCTGATTTTATGGTAGACTTTAAGAGCTATATTAAGGAATTTGGAATATTTTGAGGCAAAGAGAAATCTCTGAAGATTTTTTTTTAAGGATTTATTCATTAGAGAGAGAGAGAGAGGGAGAGCATACAGCAGGGGGAGGGGCAGAGGGAGAGAATCTTCAAGCAGCCTTCCTGTGCGCTGAGCCTGACTTGGGGCTGATCCCACAACCCATGAGATCATGACCTGAGCTGACGCCAAGAGTCAGATGCTCAACCGACTAAGCCACCCATGTATCCTGGAAGATTTTAGTCATAGAAATGTTTATTTTATAAGAGTAACTGTGGTAGTAATTTGGAGAAATATTTATAGGGGATATAGAGTAGAGGGGGAGACACTGGTTAGGAGGCTGGTGTAGTAGCCCATGCAGAAGAAGTTGAAATCCACATAGACCAGGATATGTTGGGTAAGAAACAAACCCCCGCTCTCAGTAGCTTGAAACATCAATTTATTTCTCATTTGTGCTACATATCCATCAAGTGTAGGTCAGAGGCTTTTAGTTATTCAGGGATAGAGGCCAGTAGAGCAGTTACCGTTAGGAACATAGCTGGCTGCTCTGTGGGAGGCAAAAAAGAGCTCTTGCCCCATTAACTAAATTCTTTGCCCAGAAGTGATAGAAGCAGAGAAGAGGGGATAGGAGCTGAGAAGATCAGATGGATCAAGGAGATGGTGCTAGAATTTGGAAATTGGTTAAATGTGGAAGGAGAGGAAAGGAATTGTGAATAAATGACTCAGTTTCTGTCTTAGGTGAATGGATGGTATTGTTAATTGGAAATAAGAAAGGGGTAGGTTTTGGGAGCACCTAAATATATAAAGCAAATATTAACAGAAAAAGGGAGAAATAGCAATACAATAATAGGGAACTTTATTTTTTTTAAGATTTTATTTATCTGACAGAGAGAGACACAGCAAGAGAGGGAACACAAGCAGGGAGAGTGAGAGAGGGAGAAGCAGGCTTCCCACGGAGCAGGGAGCCCGTTGTGGGGCTCGATCCCAGGACCCTGAGATCATGACCTGAGCCGAAGACAGACACTTAACGACGGAGCTATCCAGGCACCCCAGTAGGGGACTTTGATATCCCACTTTTATCAAGGGATAGAGCATCCAAACAGAAAATCAATAAGGAAACATTCCCTTAAGTGACATGTTAGACCAGATGGACTTAACAGATATACACAGAACATTCCATCCAAAATCAAGAGAAAAAACATTCTTCTCAAGTACTCACAGAATATTCTTAGGATCGATATGTTAAGCCACAAAACAAGTCTTAATAAATTTAAGAAGATAGAAATCATCAAGAATCTTTCCCAACTACAATGGTATGAAACTAGAAATCAATTACAAGAAGAAAACTGGGAGGGGCGCCTGGGTGGCTCAGTCGGTTAAGTGTCTGCCTTCGGCTCAGGTCATGATCCCAGGGTCCTGGGATTGAGCCCTGCGTTGGGCTCCCTGCTCAGTGAAGAGCCCCTTCCTCCCTCTCCCTCTGCTGCTCCCCCTGCTTGTGTGCTTGCGCATGCTCTCCCGTCTCTCTCTCTGTCAAATAAAATCTTTAAAAAAAAGTTCTTTTAAAAAAAAGAAAACTGGGAAATTCACAGATATGTAGAGATTGAACAACATGCTATTTATTGAACAACCATTGGGTCAGAGAAGAAATCAAGAAAAATAAAAAAATACCCAGAGGCAAATGAAAATGGAAATACAATATACAAAATACTACACCTATGGGATGCAGCAAAAGCAGTTCTAAAACGGAAGTTGATAGTGAGAAATGCCTACGTTAAGAAACGAGAGATGTCAAATAACTAACTTTATACCTCAAGAAATTAGAAAAAGGATAACCCTCTCGTGTCCCCTCCCTCTTTGGAAGCTTTGTACTATCACTTTACTATTGCTCAATAAACTTTGCTCCCCTCCAAAAGGAAAAAAAAAAACCTAGAAAAAGAAGAATTAAGCCCAAAGTTAGTGGAAGGAAGGAAATAACAGAGCAGAGCAGAAATAAATGAAATAGAGACTAAAAAGATGATAGAAAAGATCAATGAAACAAAGAGCTAGTTGTTTGAAAAGATAAAATAGACAAATCTTATTTAGGCTTGCCAAGAAGAAAAGAGAGAAGACTCAAAATCAGAAATGAAAGAGAAGACATTACAACTGATACCACAAAAAAATAAAGGATCCTAAGAAATACAAACAATTATATTCCAACAAATTGGACAACCTAGAAGAAATGGATAACTACATACAACCTAACTAGACTGAATCATGAAATAGAAAATCTGAACGGACCCATTACTGGTAAGGAGGTTGAACCAGTAATCAAAAACCTCCCAAGAAACAGAAGTCCAGGACCAGATGGTGTCACTGGTGAATTCTGTGAAACAGTTGAAGAAGAATTAATACCAATATTTCTCAAACTATTTTAAAAAATAGGAGGGAACACTTCCAAACTTATTTTCAGAGGCTAGCATAACCCTGATACCAAAGCCAGACAGTGGAAGTATAAGAAAAGAAAATTACAAGTCAGTATCCCCAATGAACATGTATGCAAAAATCCTCAACAAAATATGAGCAAACTGAATTCAACAATACATTAAAAGGATTATATACCATAATCAAGTTGGATTTATTCCAGGGATGCAAGAATGGTTCAACATCTGCAAATCAGTCAGTGTGATATACCACTTTAACAAAATGAAAGCTAAGAAACATGATCATCTCAATAAATGCAGAAAAAGCATTTGACAAAGTTTGACGTCCATTTATGATAAAAACTCAATAAAGTGGATACGGAGAGAATGCACCTCAACATAATGAAGGCCATATATTACAAGCCCACAGCTTACATTATACTGAACAGTGAATAGCTGAAAGCTTTTGTCACCTTTTAATTTTTATTTAATTTTTTAAAGATTTTATTTATTTGTCAGAGAGTGAGAGAGAGAGACAGCAAGCAGGGGGAGCAGCAGGTAGAGGGAGAAGCAGGCTCCCCGCTGAGCGAGGAGCCTGATGTGGGACTCGATCCCAAGACCCTGGGATCATGACCTGAGCCGAAGGCAGATGCCTAACCGATTGTGCCAGCCAGGCACCCCTATTTTTATTTATTTTAAAGATTTTATTTATTTTAGAGAGAATGAGAGAGATCGATGAGCAGGGGAAGATGAGAAGGGGAGAGAATGAGAATCTGAAGCAGGCTGAGCACGGAGTATGGTGCAGGGCTGGATCCCACGACTGCGAGATCATGATCTGTGCTGAAACCCAGAGTCAGATGCTCAACCGACTGTGCCCCTTCTTTGCCACTTTATTCAGCATAGTATTAGAAGTTCTAAGTAGAGCAGTTGAGCAAGAAAAAGAAAGAAATGGCATCCAAATCAGAAAGGAAGAAGTAAAACTGTCACTTTCTGCATGACATTTTATGTAGAAGACCTTAAACACCAAAAAAAAAAGTTAGAATTAGTAAATGCATTCAGTAAAGTTGCAGGATACAAAATCAATATACAAAAGTCAGTTGTGTTTCTAAACACTGATAATGAACTATCAGAAAGATACTAAGAAAATAGTCTTATTTACAATTGCATCAAAAATAATAAAATACCTAGGAATAGGGGTGCCTGGGTGGCTCAGTCGTTAAGCGTCTGCCTTCGGCTCAGGTCGTGATCCCAGGGTCCTGGGATCGAGCCCTGCATCGGGCTCCCTGCTCCACGGGAAGCCTGCTTCTCCCTCTCCCACTCCCCCTGCTTGTGTTCCCTCTCTCGCTGTGTCTCTCTCTGTGAAATAAATAAATAAAATCTTTTAAAAACCTGAGAATAAATTTAATGAAGGAGGTGAAGGACCTCTACACTGAAAACTCTAAGACATTGATGAAATAAATTGAAGATACAAATAAATGGAAAGATAGTCTATGCTCATGGATTGGAAGAATTAATATTAGTAAAATGTTCATACTACCCAAAGCAATCTATAGATTCAGTGTAATCCCTATCCCAATTCCAGTGGCATTTTTCACAGAAAACAGAGAATCCTAAAATTTGTATGGAACCACAAAAGACCCTGAATAGCCAAAGAAGTCTTGAGAAAGAGGACCAAAACTGGATGCATCACATTTCTTGACTTCACTATATTACTATATTATTGTATTCAAAATGGTGTGTAATAGCATGAAAACAGATAACATAGATTGATGGAACAGAATAGAGAGCCCAGAAACAAACCCAGGTATATATGGCCAATTAATTTGTGATAAAGCAGCCAAAAATATACAACGGGGAAAGGATAGTCTCTTCAATAAATGGGGTTGGGTAGACTGGACAACTATCTTACATTATCCGTAAAAATTAAAAAATGAATTAAAGACTTGGAAACAGACCTGAAGCCCTGAAACTCTTAGAGGAAAACATTGGCAATAGCTCCTTGACATCTCTATTTGTGATGATTTTTTTGAATTTGACACCAAAAACAAAGGTAACAAGCAAAAATATACAAGTGGAAATACATCAAAACTAAAAAGCTTTTGCACGGGGGTGGAGGGGGTGCCTGGCTGGCTTAGTCAATAGAGCATGTGACTCTTGATCTCCAGGTCATGATATTGAGCACCATGTTGGGCATAGAAATTATTTTAAAAATAATTAAAAAGGGGCATCAGTCGTTAAGTGTCTGTCTTTGGCTCAGGTCATGATCCCAGGATCCTGGGATCAAGCCCTGCATCGGGCTCCCTGCTCCGCGGGAAGCCTACTTCTCCCTCTCCCACTCCCCCTGCTTGTGTACCCTCTCTTGCTGTGTCTCGCTCTGTCAAATAAATAAATAAAATCTTTTAAAAAATAATTAAAAAAATAAAAAGCTTTTGCACAGCAAGGGAATCTGTCAACAAAATGAACAGCCTGAATGGGAGAAAAATTTTGTAAATCCTATGTCCAATAAGGGGTTAATATCCTCAAATATATGAAGAATTCATATATCTCAATAGAAAAAACACAATGTGATTTAAAAATGGGCAGAGGAACTGAATAGACCTTTTTTTTTTTAAAGATTTATTTATTTATTTGAGAGAGAGAGAGAGAGAGAGAGTACATGAGAGGGGGGAGGGTCAGAGGGAGAAGTAGTCTCCTTTGCTGAGCAGGGAGCCCGATGTGGGACTTGATCCTAGGACTCCGGGATCATGACCCGAGCCGAAGGCAGTTGCCTAACCAACTGAGCCACCCAGGGGCCCATGAATAGACCTTTTTTTTAAAAGGAGACGCACAGATGGCCAGTATGTACATGACAAGGTGCTCAACATCATTAATCATCAGGGGAATGCAAGTCAAAATCACAGATACCACTTCATACTATAGTTACAATGGCTATCATCAGAAAGATAAGCTAACAAGTGTTGGCTAGGATGTGGAGAAAAGGGAACTCTTTTTTTTTTTTTTTTTTTTTTTAGAGTGTGTGCGAGGGGCAGGGCGAGGAGCAGAGGGAGAGAGAGAAGCAGACTCCCCACTGAGCAGGGAGCCCCCTGGGGGGCTTGATCCCAGGACCCTCAGATCACAATCAGCCGGAGGCAGACGCTTAACCAACTGAGCCACCCAGGCACCCCCACCCCCAAATTTCTTAAGCAAATATTGCTTAAAATTGTTTTCCTATATCACCACAATAGTATTATAAAACTCATTATCACATTCAAAATATTTTAGTGATATTATGATTATGTATAGTCTATACTCAAATTTCCTCAATTATCTCAACAATTGAGATATTGCTTTATAACTTTCCTTCCTGCCAATCCTGGATTTATTCAAGGGTTGTATGTTGTCATTTAACGGTCATTTTTTCCCCAGTCTTTTAATTCAGAGCAGTTCTCTTCCCCCTTTTTTTGTTTTTCATGTAATTGATATTTTTGTAGAGTCCAGGGTAGTTATGTTGAAGAATGTTTTACAATTTGAATTTGTCATGATTAGATTCAGGTTAAACATTTTTGACAAGAAGATGTTATACGTGTCTCTGTGTACATGATGTCCCTTTGTCCCATTGTTGGTGATAAAAAGTTTGATCACTTAGTTAAGTTGATGTCAGCTGCATTTCTTCTTTGTAAAGGTACTTTTTTCCCTTTGTAATTAAGAAACAGTCTGTGGGATGATACTTTTAAAAATGTGTGACTTTTCTGTTCCTTAATGTTTTACCCAGTGGTATTAACATGCACTTATGATCCTTGCTTGAATTGGTTATGACATTGGTGGTTGGAAAATGTTGATTCTCTCATTACTTCTACATTTTCTAGTTGGTGGTGTTCTAAAAAGGAGAGTTTTACTTTTCCTCTCTCTTTTTTTGTTTTTGAGGATCACTGTAAATTGGGTATTTTAAAAGAATCCGTTATGTTACAATTCACTGCTGTCAAAAATATTGACAGTATTCAGTATTAAAAATACAGTGGGGCACCTGACTGGCTTGGTCAGAAGTGTGAGCGACTCTTAATTTTGGGGTTGTGAGTTTGAGCCCCACATTGAGTGTAGAGATTATGAAAATAAATAAACTTAAAAAAATGGCAGTTGTAAATTTGGTCAATGTGAGCCCCATCAAACTGACTCCTGTGTCCTTTTGACATGACCCAGGCAGGCTTTGAGGACTTCCTTACACCCTGGCACTACAAGGTGTTTTGGGCTCACTTTGTACTTCACTTGCTTCAGACCTGGAATCAATCATTTCAGCAAGGAACCCTGATTCCTTTAGTGGCAAATGATTCCTTAAAAGGGGAATGACTTCATTTTCTTAATTATCCTTTGCTATCTTTATAGTATCAATTATTTCCAATAAAAAAAAATTGAGTGGATTCTAGATCTGAGACCCTTCTGTGTCTTCCCAAATGTACCTGATAATGAAGTGTCTAAACTCAGAATGAAGTCTGTTAGAGGCAGCTCTGATGACTTGCCATCGGAGGCAAGGTATTGTGCAGAAAATTGACATTGTGTTTTTTTTTTCCTAACTTGGTGTGAAGGTGAAAATAAGTTTTCATATCCTTCTTACTCTCCTGTAACCCAGATCTTTTCTTCCTGTAGTTCAGCCACTTAAGAGTTGTTTCCCTCTTTGTATCTTCTGCTGTCTGAATTAAAATGTCCTTGGATAGGAAAACTCCAAACCAGGCCTTTCATACTTAGTGTTTTGAACCTGAACTTTGCATTCACCTGTATATATATTTTACAATTGGACTTTGAGAACAATCTAGGAAAACTGACCTGGTTAGGGTATTTATTATATTGAATATTTTTTTAAAAAATTTATTTATCTCTGAGACAGAGAGACAGCACAAGCAGGGCGGGAGCAGCAGGCAGAGGGAGAAGCAGGTTCCCCGCTGAGCAAGGAGCCCGATGCGGGGCTCTATCCCAGGACCCTGAGACCACAACCGGAACTGAAGGCAGACGCCGAACAGACTGAGCCACCCAGGCATCCCTGTATCGAACATTTCTTTTGGAGTATGGTTCTGTGGCTCCTTATGAGGTCTGATGTTTTAGAGAATCCAGAATAGCCTTAGAATTGGGATCTAGTATGCCCTAATCACTTATGGTCCGAGAACTTGAAAACATCCTGCTCTAGGACTCCACGTGAAACGGGATATGTCAGTTCCTTCCACAAAAACATTTTATGCTGAAGGTAAAGCCCATTAAACCTATCTATATGTTCCATTGATGTGGAAACAAGCTGTAAGGAAAGTGGTGATGTGCTATTAATATGTTCTGTTGAAATATTTAAAATCCCGTTTTCCTTGTGGAGGAAATATAGCGTGTTTTGGGGAGGGAGGGGGGTGTAGGTCATGTCCAGAAGTTACAGATAATATTTTAATTAACACCATTACTAGCCTATCAGTGATTATATGGCTTATATATTTATTCTTTTATGCAGATGACTGCTCTAAGATTACTGAAGAAATTAGCTGCCTGGCAACATAAAAGTTCAGATATTAAAATGAATTGCCTTCCAACTATTTCTATTGTCTAAATTTAGAATCATGTAGAGCTCCTGCAGAATTGAAATCTCTGGGGATTTTAATAGTCAAGACAGACAATATTCAGCTTTTTGGAGTAAAGAAGAGGAAAGGTAGCTTCAAATTAATTTTTGCACTGTCACTCAGACTACTTAATTAAGACACAGAGTCCAGTGAAAAATCAAGACTGTTCTGAGAATTTTGACTGTTGCTGAAAACTTGTTAGAGCCTAGGCTCTGGGTGTGGAAGGGATAATTTTTTCCCCTCCTAGCTGACTTGCTGGAGCTACTCACTATTCTTTCCTTACTGTCTCCCAAATTACACTTGATAAGTACAGTTCTTATACTTTACCTGGATGGATGGGGCATTACATCTGAGCTAGAGATCAGGTGAGCATTATATTTAGGTACTTGCAGGTGAATTTTAGGGCATGGAATTGTTTTGCATGTGTGTGAATTCAGAAGTTTGTGGGATTTTTTTTTTTAAAGATTTTATTTATTTGACATAGCGAGAGCACAAGCAGGAGGAGCAGCAGAGGGAGAAGCAGGCTTCCAGCTGAGCAGGAGGCCTGATGCGGGACTCCATCCCAGAACGCTGGGATCGTGACCTGAGCCGAAGGCAGACGCTTAACCTACGGAGCCACCCAGGCATCCCTGTGGGATTTTTTTTTTTTAATAATTTTATTTTATTATGTTATGTTAGTCACCATACATTACATCATTAGTTTTTGATATAGTGTTCCATGATTCATTGTTTGCATATAACACCCAGTGCTCCATGCAATACGTACCCTCTTTAATACCCATCACCAGGCTAACCCATCCCCCCACCCCCCTCCCCTCTAAAACCCTCAGTTTGTTTCTCAGAGTCCATAGTCTCTCATGGTTCGTCTCCCCCTCCGATTCCCCCCCCTTCATTCTCCCCTTCCTACTATCTTTTTTTTTTTTAACATATAATGTATTTGTTTCAGAGGTACAGGTCTGTGATTCATCAGTCTTACACAATTCACAGCATGCACCATAACACATACCCTCCCCAATGTCCATCACCCAGTTACCCCATCCCTCCCACCCCCCTCCATTCTAGCAACCCTCAGTTTGTTTCCTGAGATTGAGAGTCTCTTATGGTTTGTCTCCCTCTCTGGTTTCATCTTGTTTCATTTTTTTCCTCCCTTTCCCTATGATCCTCTGTCCTGTTTCTCAAATTCCTCGTATCAGTGAGATCATATGATACTTGCTTTCTCTGATTGACTTATTTCACTTAGCATAATACCCTATAGTTCATCCACGTTGCATATGGCAAGATTTCATTTTTTTGATGGCTGCATAATATTCCATTTGTGTGTGTGTGTGTGTGTGTGTGTGTGTGTGTGCGTGTGTGTGTGTGTGTGTGTATACCACATCTTTTTTATCCATTCATCTGTTGATGGACATCTAGGTTCTTTCCATAGTTCGGCTGTTGTGGACATTGCTGCTATAAACATTTTTTTATAGATTTTATTTATTTATTCATGAGAGACAGAGGGAGAGAGAGAGGGAGAAAGAGAGAGAGAGAAGCAGAGGGAGAAGCAGGCTCCATGCGGGACTCGATTCCAGGACCCTGGGATCATGACCTGAGCCGAAGGCAGATGCTTAACCATCTGAGCCACCCAGGCGCCCTGCTGCTATAAACACTGGGGTGCATGTACCCCTTTGGATCACTACATTTGTATCTTTGGGGTAAATACCCAGTAGTGCAATTGCTGGGTTATAGGGTAGCTCTATTTTCAACTTTTTGAGGAACCTCCATACTGTTTTGGAGAAAGAAAAGAAAAAAATCATCCTGCTACCTCCTTCATAACATTTTGTCTCAATAAATGGTAAATTCTTTGAGGGCAGCTCATTTCCCCAAGGAACAAGGTCCCTCACTTCTAGAATTCATCTGTGGAAGCCCCAGCAGGAAGGGAGGGGGAAAACACACAGGCTTAATTCAACAAGAGTAATATATGGATTTGTGAGTGGCTGTACCAGCTTGCATTCCCACCAACAGTGTAGGAGGGTTCTCCTTTCTCCACATCCTCGCCAACATCTGTCATTTCCTGACTTGTTAATTTTAGCCATTCTGACTGGTGTGAGGTGGTATCTCATTGAGGTTTTGATTTGTATTTCCCTGATGCCGAGTGATGTTGAACACTTTTTCTTTCATGTGTCTGTTGGCCATTTGTATGTCTTCTTTGCAGAAATGTCTGTTCATGTCTTCTGATTCGTGGGCTATTTTGAGGAGAAACTAATTCCATGTATGTTTAACTGTACATGAAATGTGAAAATCTGTCGATGGAGTTGGTAGGACTTCAATAAAAGAAATAGGAAATAAAAGGAATGGTTATTTTAAGTAACTATTTTAAAATATAAGTTAAAATAGAGTAAGATTTTACATATAGAGTGAATATGATGTGTTTACTACCTGATTTGGCAATTGGAAATCTAGGTCTTTGTTGCTACTATAGTAAGACATTTTAAGGATGCTGGGAAATTGCCAATAAAATTATTATAAACCAAGAAAAATCCATACAAATGGAATGTATGTTTTTTTCTGACCCTAGGTTTATACAAATGGCGAAATATAAAAAAATTGACAACAAATCCATATATTGCTTTTGTTGAATTAAGCCTGTGTGCTTTTTTCCCTCTCCCTTGCTGCTGGGGCTTCCATAGATGAATTCCAGATGTGAGGGATCTTGTTCCTTGGGGAAATGAGCTGCCCCCAAAGAATTTACTATTTATTGAGACAAAATGTTACGAAGGAGGTAGCAGAATGGTTTTTCTTTTTCTTTTTCTTTTCTTTTCCTCTTTCCTTCTTTCTTTCTTTCTTCTTTCTTTCTTTCAAGATTTTATTTATCTATTTGAGAGAGAGAGGTTGAGCATGAGCAGGGGGGAGGGACAGAGGGAGAGGGAGAAGCAGGCTCCCAGCTGAGCAGGGAGCTCCATGTAGGGCTCAATCCCAGGACCCTGGGATCATGACCCAAGCTGGAGGAAGATCCCCCACTGACTGAGCCACCCAGGCACCCTGGTTTTTATTTTCTTTTTGCTTATATCTATCTATCTATCTATCTTTAAGATTTTACTTATTTATTTGACAGTGAGAGAGAGCGGAGGTGGGGGGTAGAGGGAAAAGCAGACTCCCTGCCAAGCAGGGAGCTGGATGCGGGGCTTGTTGCGGGGCTCAATTCCAGGACCCTGGGATCATGACTTGAGCCGAAGGCAGACACTTAACTGACTGAGCCACCCAGGTGTCCTTGCTTATCTCTATTTTAAAAAGAACATGGATTTCTTTTATAATTAGAGGGAAAATCAGTTATTTAAAAACATTTATTAAAATGATAAAGGTGCTGTAGGGGCACCTGGGTGGCTCAGATGGTTAAGCGTCTGCCTTCAGCTCAGGTCATGTACCCAGGGTGCTGGGATCGAGCCCCACATCGAACTTCCTGCTGAGCAGGGAGCCTGCTTCTCCCTCTCCCTCTGCCTGCTGCTTCCCCTGCTTGTACACACTCTCTCTCTGTCAAAAATAAATTAAATCTTTAAAAAACAAAAACGATAAAGGGGCTGTAAATCAACTCAAAACTTGTAAGTACTCCAATAGATTTATTTTCTAGCACTTGATTAGTCTCCAGTTAGGTAGTGAGTTGTTTCCTGGGCTTTGAGACTATTTTTGGGGGTAAGCTCTCTTTTTATATTGCAGCTGAAGTTTCACTAAATAACTTAAGCATATTTAACCAGTCACTTAACTAAGAAAATTTGTATTTAAACCTAGTAATATATAGCCACTGGGTGGCTCAGTTGGTTAAGTGTTTGCCTTCTGCTCAGCTCATGATTCCAGGGTCCTGGGATTGCCTTGAGTTGGGCTCCCCCTGGGGGGGGGGCGGAGTCTGCTTATCCCTCTTCCTCTGCCCCTCCTCCCCACTCGTGCTCTCTTTCTCTTGCTCGCCGCGCTCTCTTTCTCAAATAAATATATAAAATCTTTAAGAAAAAAAAAACCCTGGTAATATATAATTCTGTTTCTTTGAAAGAATGTAAATATATGCCCATTTGAATTCTGGGAGGAAAAGCTTGTGCTTATTAGCTTGCCTAAACTTGCTAGAAACAGCATTTTGATGTTACAAAAGGGATCCCTGTAAAATTTGAAGAAAGTATTATGTGCTTTTACTACAATAAAAACTTAATTTTACCACAAAGTGGCCCTTAGGTTGACAAAGAAGAATATTACATTTTTCCATAGGTCCTAGGGTTTTCCAGAGACAACTTGAGTGTCACATAAGGTACTTAGGAATATTAGAATGTTCAGCGTCATTCTAGGGCTGTGGAATCTAAAATTTTTGTGTGTGTTAAAGGACCTTACTGGCTGGCTGTGGAGATAAAACATGAACATTTGATGATCAAAACAACAGTAGATATCATGGATTAGATTCTGTAATATAAAACAGAATGCAGTATAATTTAGTTGAGTCTACTTGTTTAGTACAAAGAAACACAAAAGGGAAGAGAGAAACCAATATAGAAAGGTAGGGAAAGAGGTAGGTATTGAACTGGACTTTAGTAGAAGGTTACTCTCCAAATTTCATTTCACTGCTTGTAGTTCAAATATATATATATTTTGTTTTTGGGATTTGCCTTTTATTCTTTATTTAAAAAATTTTTTTAAAAAGATGATTTATTTGGGGGGTGCCTGGGTGGCTCAGTTGGTTAAGCATCAGCCTTCGGCTTAGGTCATGATCTCAAGGGCCTGGGATTGAGCCCTGCATCCAGCTCCATGCTCAGTGGGGAGCCTGCTTCTCCCTCTTCCTTTGCCTCTCCCCCTGCTTGTGCACACTCTCTTTCTCTCTCTCAAATAAATAAAATCTTTAAAAAGATTTATTTGAGAGAGAGTGGGAGGGAAGGGCAGAGGGAGAGAATCCTTAAGCAGACTCCCCACTAAGTGTAGAGCCCGATGATGGGCTCAATCCCACAACCCTTGACCTGAGCTGAAAGCAAGAGTTAGATGTTTAACTGACTGAGCCACCCAGGCGCCCTGAAATTTGCTTTCTAAAAAACTTTATTATGAAAAATTCCAAACATCCAAAAGCAGTGGGAATAGTAAAATGAACCCCCATATACAGTTATCAGCTTATTGCTAACATGGTTTCATCTATGCTCCTACCAGCCCCCCTTCCTGATTGTTTTGAATCAAATCTGTGACATTATTTCATCCATAAATATTTCAGTATATATTTCTAAAAAATAGGGACTTTTATTTTATTTTATTTATTTATTTTTTTAAAGAGTGAGAGCATGGGGGGAGGGGGAGCGGCGGGGAGGGAGAATCAGAGTCCCCGCTGAGCAGAGAGCCCAACGCGGGGCTTGATCCCAGGACGCCAGGACCATGACCTGAGCCGAAAGCAGTTGCCCAACCAACTGAGCCACCCAGGTGCCCCCCAAAATAGGGACTTTTTAAAAACATAATACCAATACTATTTGTACATCTACAATAACAGTAATTTCTTAATATATAAATATCTGGTGTTCATATTTCCTTGATCATATCATAAGTTTTTAAAACAGACGATACGTTTAAAACAGTATTCAAATTAAAAAAAATAGGATCCAAATAAAGTCTATACCTTGTAGTTGGTCAGTGTATTTTTAGAGTCTCTCTCTTTTTTTTTTAAGATTTTATTTACTTAATTTGACAGAGAGAGCGAGAGAGCACAAGCAGGGGGAGCAGCAGAGGGAGGAGAAGCAGGCTCTCTGCTGAGCAGGGAGCCTGATGCGGGACTCGATCCTAGGACCCTGGGATCATGACCTGAGTCGAAGCAGATGCTTGACCATCTGAGCCACCCAGGAGCCCGTATTTTTAGAGTCTCTTAATCTAAAAGACCCCCCCTTTTTTTTCTTTGCAGTTTATTTATTGAAGGACTGGGTCATCTGTGCGTTAGTTTCCCACAGATGGATTTGGTGATTAACATCATACTAGTGTCATTTAACATGTTTCTCTCTCCTCTGTATTTCCTTCAAATTGGCAGTTACATCTAGAGACTTGACCAGATTTAGATTCATTGTTTTGGCTAGAATACTTTATAGTGCGCTTCTATTAGGAGGAGGTGTGTGATGTCTGTTAGTCTTCATTTTTATGATGTCAGCAGCCATTGATGATCATTGTTTATATTCCCTTTACTTCATTGAACTTCATTAGGGGGTTTTAAATGGTGATACTCAAATTCTATCATTTCTTAATTTATTTTAGCTGGAATGTTTTTATAAAGTGATATCCTCTCCATCACCTGTTTGGTTACTGTGAGGTACATCTTGCACAGGAAAGGTGAGACAAATGCTTGAGTCTTTCTTTTTTTTTTTTTTAAGATTTTATTTATTTATTTGACAGAGAGAGAGACAGCGAGAGCAGGAACACAAGCAGGGGGAGTGGGAGAGGGAGAAGCAGGCTTCCCACTGAGCAGGGAGCCCGATGAGGAACTCGATCCCAGGACTCCGGGATCATGACCCTAGCCGAAGGCAGATGCTTAACGACTGAGCCACCCAGGCGCCCGAGTCTTTCTTTTAATTAACATTACTGTTTTCAAAATAATGACTTTGTTCACTAACATCCTGCAAAGGTGATTGATGAGTGTTTTTTTTAATTGTCATTATAAACTGCAATTTAAGCCTGTTTATGTGTTTCAGCAATTACAGTTTTATCTGTATTGATGTTTCATTGATTGCTTCGTCTTGGCAAATGGGAGCTTCTTCAGGTTGGCTCTAGCCTTTTTTTTTTTTTTTTGACTCTAGTGTCTTTTTGATGTGATCCCTTACCTATGATAGCTTCTTTGTTTTGTGGAAATGAAGTTTGGAGACTACTCTGTGTGTAAGAGGTACTAATTGCTTAGTGGGTTTGTCCTTGTTTTTTCTGTTTTCAGTGAACAAGGCTAGGAAATAAGGTGGCTTTTTTTTTTTAAGAAAGTGTATCACAAGTTCATATCAATATTTCCAATTCAAAGTCAGAACTATAGGTTGTTTTTTTTTAAGATTTTATTTATTTATTTGACAGAGAGAGACACAGCAAGAGAGGGAACACAAGCAGAGGGAGCAGGAGAGGGAGAAGCAGGCTTCCTGCAAAGCAGGGAGCCCGATGCGGGGCTCGATCCCAGGACCCTGGGATCATGACCTGAGCCGAAGGCAGACGCTTAACTGACTGAGCCACCCAGGTGCCCCAAAACGATAGGTTTTTTAATATAATGTCTTCACTCTTGACATTTTTCAAATTACAAAAGTAATACATACTCATTGTAAGAAATTTAAATAATTCAGAAGTATATGAGATAAAAGATGAAGATCCTTACCTTACCCCCAAATCACTAGTTAACCACTTAACACATTAATTCAAAGGCTTCATAGTGGGTATCTTTTATTTTTGTGTCAATTATAGTTACCTGGTTTAGGCAGCACTGAACATACAGTTAAAAATTAGGAGTCGATATTTTTTGAGGCTAGAGGAAAAAAAGATAAGTTATTCCTTCTGTGAAATGAAGATTTTTACATATTTTTAGATTTACTTTTTAAATTGGTATTACATTTACATGGCTCAAAATTCTAAGGATAGAAAAAAGCAGAATGAAGATTTCTTCTTGCTTCTATAACCCAAACTAGTCAGTTCCTCTTTTCAGAGGCAACTATTATTACCAGTTTATTACCAGTTTTTGTGCATTCTGCGTTCTTTTTTTTAAATTTAATTTTAAAAATTTTAAAAGATTTTATTTATTTATTTGAGAGAGCACAAGCCAGGGGAGGAGCAGAGGGAGAGAGAGAAGCAGATGCCCCACTGGGCAGGGAGCCCTATGCGGGGCTTGATCCCAGGACCCTGAGATCATGACCTGAGCCAAAGGCAGATGCTTAACCAACTGAGCCACCCAGGTGCCCCACATCCTATCTTCTTATAAGCATATATGTAAATACGTATATATATTCTGTTTCCCCCATTTTACTAAAATGGTTCTATGTCTTGCTTTTTTTACTTAGCAGTATAATCTATAAGTACAAGAATTTCCTTATTCTTGTGTATGTCTAAAGAGTATTACAGGATATGTTTGTACTGCTTATTTTATCATTCTCCTATTAAAGAGAATTTTGATTTTTTTCCCAGTCTTTTGCAGTTACAAAGAGTGCTTCATGAATAACCTTGTACATATGTCATTTTCCATATTTGGAATAATAAACTATTAAGGTAAATTGCTAAAAATGTATACTTTTGTAATTTTTAAACAGTGTAAAATTGCCTTCTAAAAATATAGGCATTAAAAAAGTAAGAATATAGGCAGTTTACTTTTTTTTTAAAAGATTTTATTTATTTACTTGACAGAGAGCAAGAACTTATAAGCAGGGGGAGTGGCAGGCAGAGGGAGAAGGAGAGGGAGTAGCAGGGAGCCCGATGCAGGGCGCTAGCCCAGGACCCTGAGGTCAGGACCCGAGCTGAAGGCAGCTGCTTAACCAACTGAGCCACCCAGGTGTCCCTGGCAGTTTACATTTCTACTAGCAATTGATTCCAGATTTGAGACAGAAGATTTGGTTATGGTGGCTATATACAAAATAACCAATTTGAAATTTTTTTATCCATGCATATTTATAGTGGAGCACTTGGCATAGGCATCAAATTACGTTTTAGCCTTCTTGTAACACACCACTAATTGAGTGCCAAAGAAAGAGTGTAGTCTTTGCTCTCCACTATATGCAAATATAGCAGGTTAACTTTACCTAAGTTCTAAGGGCCTTGAAGCACGAGAGGGCCAGGGGAAATTCTAAATTAGCAAACTTTTTGGTCTCTGACCTCTCAATTCTTTGAAAAATTATTATAGACGCCAAAGAACTTTTATTTATGTGGGTTATATCTGCCAGTATTTACTGTATTGGAAGTCAAAACTAGGAAAATATTTAAATATTTATTAATTCATTAAAATAATAGTAAGTTCCTTACATATTACTATATGTAACTATTTATTTATTTATTTATAAAAGATTTTATTTATTTATTTGACAGAGAGAGGGAACATAAGCAGGGGGAGTGGGAGAGGGAGAAGCAGGCTTCCCACTGAGCAGGGTGCCCCATGCATGGCTCAATCCCAGGACCCTGTGATCATGACCTGAGCCGAAGGCAGATGCCCAATGACTGAGCCACCCAGGCGCCCCTGTAACACATTTTTAAAAATTTTTTTATTGTTATGTTAATCACCATATATTACATCATTAGTTTTTGATGTAGTGTTCCATGATTCATTGTGCATAACACCCAGTGCTCCATGCAGAATGTGCCCTCTTTAATACCCATCACCAGGCTAACCCATCCCCCTACCCTCCTCCCCTCTAGAACCCTCAGTTTGTTTTTCAGAGTCCATCGTCTCTCATGGTTCATCTCTCCCTCTGACTTACTCCCCTTCATTCTTCCCCTCCTGCTATCTTCTTCTTTTTCTTTTTCTTAACATATGTTGCATTATTTGTTTCAGAAGTACAGATCTGTGATTCAACAGTCTTGCACAATTCACAGCGCTCACCATAGCACATACCCTACCCAATGTCTATCACCCAGTCACCCCACCCTGTAACACATTTTTTAAATGAAAAAACTTTTTTTTTTTAAGATTTTACCTATTTATTTGACAGAGAGAGTACAAGTAGGCAGAACAGTAGGCAGAGGGAGAGAGAGAAGCAGGTTCCCTGCTGAGCAGAGAGCCTGATGTGGGATTTGATCCCAGGACCCTGGGATCATGACTGGAGCCGAAGGCAGACGCTTAAGCAACTGAGCCACCTAGGTGCCCTGGAAAATGTTTTTAAAACAAAAGATTTAGTGAGAAGGATGGACATGGTTTTACATTTTTGCAAATCTCTTTAATGTCTGGCTTAACAGAAAATAGCTGCGTTCTCATCTGCATCAGCATTCAGTCTGTTGCAATGTGTCATTTTCGTTCAAGTATTTTTTTTAAAAGATTTATTTATTTATTTTGAGAGACTGAGAGAGAGAGAGAGAGCACATGAGAGGGGAGGGTCAGAGGGAGAAGCAGACTCCCCGCCAAGCAGGGAGCCCGATGCAGGACTCGATCCTGGGACTCCAGGATCATGACCTGAGCCGAAGGCAGTCGCTTAACCAACTGAGCCATCCAGGCGCCCTTCATTCAAGTATTTGAAAAAAAAATCCAGCCTCAGAGATATGTAGTTGGAAAATAGAGAAGTATTTTAATAACTTTGGGTAATTGGATATTCTTTGATACTATACCCGAACTCAACATGTGGTAGTTCCTTAAAGATTAGTTGCAGTGTAGAATCTGAAACCATATAAATGAACTTTTGCACTTAGTGACATTAAAATTCATTTATTTTGTACATTGAATGGATCTTTTATCCATGTGTGATTTTTGAATTATCATGAATTGGTCAGTTGGAAAATATTGGTCACCAAGTAATGCAGATCTTCCAGATGTTTGACACAGTTCATTATACAAGTAAAAAAACAACACTCATGAATATCACTCATTTCATCAGAAAAGCTTTAAGTATTAAGAAGTTTTCAAGCTCAGAGAAGATACACTTTTTCAAAATTTTGCTTTTAGCTGAAAAGCTTGAATTTTATCACTGACAACAAATACTATCACTTATTTTCTTTGAAGGAACAGGCTCACTTTGTTCATTTTTGTGCAGAACATTGCCACATAACCATAATTTGCCTGTTATTTGCTTACTCAGGAAGTAGTAGTATCCCATGAAAAAAGTAGCTAGTTTAGCTTGCAGCTCAGTTGCTTTTCCTTGAGACAATTATTGTACTTTGATATGCTGCAGAACTGGTTTATACTTCCCATTTTGCCATTCCTATTATTAAAAAGACATGTACTCAAGAGTGGAATTTAATAAAATTATTAATTTTTACTGCTTTATCAAGGATATTTACAAGTAAAATTTTTCTTTTTTAAGCTACAGGTGTGGGGTGGTGAAGAATATGATAGTACTAGTACTAGTACAGTTTGATACCCCTGCCTTGATTTATGCTAAGAGTGGCAATTATACCTACCATTTCACCATGGTGAAAAAGGCAGATAACATCTTAGTGTTATCATAATAAATAAGATCTTGTTGTGAAAATAGTGGACCTCTTAGACCTCTTGGGACCATACTTCGAGAACTGCTGTTCTAGGTAGAACATGCATTACTTAGCCAGAGATACTGAGGTGAGAAAAAAGCATGGCTTTCTAGGTCAACTACAGATACTTTGTTATGGAACTCGGGATATATGGAGAGAAAGAAAAAAGGTAGTCAGGGGCCAGATCATAAAGGAACATAAGTATCCTGCTAAAGAGTGCTGAATTTATCCTATAAGAAATGGAGAGTCTTTGAAGGATTTTAAGAAGGGGAGTGTGTGTATGGTAGGGGTGTGGGTGGATTATGCCATCATATTTGTATTTTTTAAAGATTACCCTTATCATAGTGTGTTTTGCCTAAGGAGGCCAGTGGAAAATGATGATGTTTTAAACTAAGGCACTGACTTGGTCATGGAGCCACAGAAGGCCAGGCTGTCCAAACCAGTGCAGGGGTTAGAATGTGCCCTTCCTAAAGCAGAACTAAGCCTAGCAGCATCTGTTGGTTGGCTGGATGATCAGGTGCACAACCAGCTGCATCCATCATCATGTCAGTTATAAGCTATCACTTCAAATACGCTTATATCCGCAGAATCACTAATCTGATTTCTATTACCATAGATTAGTTTTCATCTGTTTTTGAATTTCATGTTAATAGAGTCATACAGTATATACTATTGTGTCTTTTTTGCTCAACATTGTCTTTGAGATTCATGAATGTAGTTGCATATAGCAGTGGTTTGTTCTTTATTATTGGTAGGTAATATTCATTTTCTGATTGTACCATACGTTTTCCATTGAGTTGTTTATAGTTTGGGACTGTTAGGAATAATACTGTTGTGAACACTTTATACATGTCTTTTCATAGATGTAAGCACTCTGGTTATATGTCCAGGAATGGAATTGCTAGTTCATGGGATAGAAGTATAAGTACTACCAGTTTTCCAAAGTGGTTATATTAATTTATTCTCTTGCCAGCAGTGTATGAGAGTTCTGGTTGTGCTGTGTCTTTGACCATACTTAGTACTGTCAGTCCTTTTAATTGTAGCTGTTGGGGATGTAGTGATGTCTTTTTGTGGTTTTAATTTGCATTTCCCTGATGACCACTGATGTGGAGTGTCTTTATGTGCATATTGGTCTTTCAAGGATGTTCTTTTGGGAAGTGCTTTCAACTTTTTTTTTAAGATTTTGTTTATTTATTTTTTTAAGATTTTATTTGTTTTTTTGACAGAGACACAGCGAGAGAGAGAACACAAACGGGGAGTGGGAGAGGGAGAAGCAGACCTCCCGCCGAGCAGGGAGCCCGATGCGGGGCTCGATCCCGGGAGCCTGGGATCGACCTGAGCCGAAGGCAGACGCTTAACGACTGAGCCACCCAGGCGCCCCATGATTTTGTTTATTTTTATTTAAGAGAGTGAGGGGGGGTAGAGAGAACAAGTGGGGTGGGGGGAGGAGCAGAGAGAGAGGGAGAAGCAGGCTCCCCGCTGAGCAGGGAGCCCAGTGCGAGACTTCATCCCCAGATTCCAGGATCACGACCTAAGCAGAAGGCAGACACTCAACCGGCTGAGCCACCCAGGCACCCCAGTGCTTTCAGTTCTTGTCCATTTAAAAAATTGTGCTGTTTGTCTTTTTCTTACTGATTTGTAGAATTTTTTTTGTATATCTTGTATATGAGTTCTTTGTGGGATACATATATTTGCACATATCTTCTGCAGCTGTTTACATGTGGGATACATGCTGGAACAAATTTATTAATGAGTGTTTTGCTGGGATTCTGGGATATATGTCTGATCTATGAAGAGTGGTTATATGTATTATTTAGAGATTCTAGTTTCCTTACATGATGGGAATGCACATGCTCCTTTTGAGTGTGTCAGTATTGATGTTTTGAATTAGTCTCAGCTGATTGCGGGTATTTCTGTTACCTATTGTTGTCAACCAAACTACTCTAAGTCTTAGTGGCTTAAAACAACTGTTTATTAGGGTGCCTGGGTGGCTCTGTCAGTTAAGCGTCTGCCTTTGGCTCAGGTCGTGATCCCAGGGTCCCGGGATCGAGCCCCGCATAGGGATCCCTGCTCAGCAGGGAGTGTCTGCTTCTCCCTCTCCCTCTGCCTGCCTCTCCCCCTGCTTGTGCTCTCTCTCTCTCTCAAATAAATAAATAAAATCTTAAAACAAAAACAAAAACAAAAAACCTCAAGTGTTTATTTGCTTATGATTAAGTGGGCTGGCAATTTGGGCAGGGCCCATCTGCCTTGCCTCTATTGCACATGGAATTTGCTGGGCTTACTCATGTGTTTGTGGTCAGTTGGCAGGTTAGCCAGGGGCTGGTTGTACCTGGGTAGCCTCACTCCAGTGTTGTCTATCATTAGGCTGGAGCTGTCATCCAGGGTACGGTGGCCTCTCCTGCAGTCTTTCTTGGCTACCTTGCATGGTGACTAGGTCCCAAGAGAGTGAGAGTGAAAGGTACAAGGTTTCTTAAGGCCTGGGCTCAGAAATTGCACAGTGTCATTCTTGCCACATTCTGTCGGACAAAACAAGTCACAAGGCCAGCTCAGATTCAAAGGGTAAGGAGGAAATGAACTCCACTTTTTGATGGGAATTGCTGCAAATAATCTGTGGCCATGTTTGATCTACAACATTGGGCATTCATTGTTCCTCCTTGTTCCTTTCTTTCTTTCTCCTTTTCTCTCTCTTCCTCCTTTCCTTCCATTGCTCCTTTTAAATGAATTGGATAGTTTGTGGTTTTTTTTTTAAATTATTATTGCCCTTTCTTCTTGAAGTTTATGTCAAAACAAAGCTTACTTAAAGGATGTCGTCTGTGATTACTTGGTGTGGCCAAGGACCAGACATTTTCAGGTCCTGACTTTGTGACTGTTTTCCAAATCACCATAATAATACCAAACATCTCTTAATGATGAAAAGATTAGTTTCTTCCCCAGGTGATTTTGATCTTTTTTCTTTTTATCCTTTTTTTAAAAATTGGTAAGACCTGAATGTTAACACTGGTCCTTTTATGAGCTTTATTCCCATCTCTTCCATGCCTTGTTAGCCATCTAGAGTCACTTATATGAGCCTGAAATGACAACTTTTTTTCCGAGGTCTCAGTGAAGTCAGGAAAGGAAAGGCTGTACAGCAAGAGAACAGGTCTGGACTGCAGTTGTCTTGAGGAGACAGTGTTTTTATATGTGAAATAAACAAGAATCTTGGGCAAGGTGCAGATGTCAGTGACCTGTCAGCCCATCAGGATGAATCAGCTGAAGTCCTAGATGAGGTGACAATGTCAGCACAATGAGCCCCTTACCCTAAATTTATTGGGCCTCTCATTAAGGTAGCTGTCATAGCCCTTATTTTAGAGAAAAGTCAGAGTCATTGTTCAAGATTCACCTGACTTTAAACATTATTAATTTTGAGGGGGAAGGTCACTTTCAGTGTAAGAGTACTATTGGAAGTGACATGTGGCTGGTTTGCAGATTACAGCCATTTTGGTGTGTCCAAGTGTTACAGTTGTTGGGATCTTTAAAACTTGCCTCCAGGTAACTGGAAGCTATTTATTCTGCTTTTCCAAGTAAGTTTAATTAATTGTCTTGGGTCCCAGACAAGTAGATTTGTTAACTGTAGTTTCTGATTTATCTGTTGCCCAAACCTGTGATAATTTGATGGGAATAGGAACTCTCGAGGTGGCATTTTATTGCAAAAGATGGATGTTGGCTGCTAAATGCAGCTGATTAGAAGGCTGGGGCACAGTATCTGTTTTCCTGGTGACAGGATCATTATTAAGGCTTTATAGAACACACCACCAGTCAGATGGCTGAACTGAATCTTCCTACTCTTGTGAGGTTATCTTCAAGGCGTTTGGAGTACTTCACAGAACTCTTTATCAACTGTGTTCTCTTGAAGGCGTTTGCACCTTGTATCAGTTTAACCTGGTTGTTCTGGGTTGCGAGGCACTCCTTAGTACAGTGCTGGTAACCAGATCTTTGTCAATTGCTGCTGCCTGAGAACCTTGGGTTTGGGTCTCACAGACCGCAGAGAACAGTGTTGCCAGATAAGATTGCCATCTTATTTTCTGAGTGCAGATTTTGTCTTCAGAGAAAGCACGGGAGCTGAGAATACAAGGCAGTTTGTTAGAATGAAGACAAGAACACAGGGTTTTGATGGCTTGGCCATCCTATTGACTGTACAAATAAGTTTATTTTTAAAAAAATTTATTTGAGTGAGAGAGAGATCATGAGCAGGGGGGAAGGTCAGAGGGAGAAGCGGACTCCCCCCTGCTGAGCCGGGAGCCCGATGTGGGACTCGATCCCAGAACCCCAGGATCATGACCTGCGCCGAAGGCAGACCCTTAAATGACTGAGCCACCCAGGCACCCTGGCTGTACAAATAAGTTTAAAAAAATTTTTTAAAAAACCAAAGTTTACCTCAGAGGTATTATTTAGCTTTGTAAATTAATCAGACAGTTAGAAAACTGTTACACTGCTTATGTGTCAGGCACTATTTCACATTGGAGGTACAGATAAGAACAAGACATACGAGATTTCATTTGAAAAGATAGACAATTTGCAAATAAATAATTACAGATTATGGTGAGTAGTATGAAGAAAATAGATGTGGTGATGTGACAGAGTAAGGGAGAGGGGGATAGTCAGATGGGATGGTTAGGAAGACCTTTTTATAGTGGTGTGTGAACTGTTACTTAAAGGGAGGCAGAACCAGCATTTCCTGATGGGAGAAGAGTGTTCTGGCAGGAAGAACAACAAAACAAAGGCCTCATGGGGAGTATGTGGTTTGGTATGTTCAAGAATAGGCAGGGGCCAGGGCGCCTGGGTGGCTCAGTTGGTTAAGTGACTGCCTTTGGCTCAGGTCATGATCCTGGAGTCCCGGGATCGAGTCCCACATCAGGCTTCCTGCTCAGCAGGGAGTCTCCTTCTCCCTCTCACCCTCTTCCCTCTCGTGCTTTCTATCTCTCATTCTCTCTCTCTCAAATAAATAAATAAAATCTTAAAAAAAAAAAAAAAAAAGAATAGGCAGGGGCCAGATTTTGTAGGGCTCCGTAGACCTCACTTAGGATGTTGGAAAACCATTGGTAGAAAGAAGCTGGTTGATCAAGAAAGCTAAATGATCTGATTTACAGTTTTAAAAGATCACTCATGCTTCTTTGGGGAGAACGGATAGCAGAGTGCCCAGAGAGGAAGTAGAGAAATTAGTTATGAGGCTATAGCATTTTATTAGCAAACTACATGGGGGTTATGGAGGTTGGACGGCAGAAAGGAATTGAACTTCTTTCCGAAAGTATTCCACTTTTAATTTTGATAAAATTACAAATAGGGCCAGAAAACCATAACATCAGTAAGTCCTGGTGTGTGTTTTGAATTATGTTGCTCTTGATTCTCTAAGTCAGTGTTGGATAGAGAACTAACTCTTGGTATGGCAAGGCTCTCAGCATGAACTCACTATGCCCACTTAAAAATCAGGCACATCTGGGCACGGCTTGAGGGCCTGTGGGGAAAGGCAACTAGTAATTTCTTTGCATAGGGGAGAATAAGGCATTTCCTGGGGGGACAAAATCACCAGGCTGACAGTGTTTCAGGACCAAGGTTGGTGGTGAAAAGGGGAAGGGCGATATCCTGGCCATGCCTCCCAACCCTTACCAAACTCCCACACATCTCTAATGCCAAAACCCGAAGGTACAGGGGCTATAAAGAAACCAGAAGAGCTTTTTCATAGAAATCTTAGAATGATATCGGAAAGGCAGACTTTAGCAATGTGATAACTCATGGGATAGAGTTGTAAAACAAACTGAAGAGTTAGGGATACTCTTCACTTCAGCATAGGACACAGTGGGGCTTATTTTGGTATTTTGAGGGTTCCAAGAACACAGACTGGCTTGGCATATTAAGGGTTCTAGTGGTGGCATTCAGCCTGCAGAGTTCCTACTGTGGATTAAGCAGCAGCCACCTCTCAGAGTCCTGTAATAGCAATGGCAATAATAATAATAATAACAAATATTGTAGTCAGAGAGGAGAGATACTAAATTATGTGCTTATAGTATTTATTTCTACTCACAGAAGAAAATTCTGTCTCTGGCTTCTTTATATTCTTCTCATCTACTGAGAGAGATTCCCTATCTGCTAGCTCAGTTTCTAGAATTGGCTTGTATAAAAGGATAATGGGTAGAAAACAGCTGAAGAATTTCAAGCAGTAAGACTGGATGATTAACTTATATTAGAAAGTGGACCAAGAACTGCTTATAAGAAGAGTGGATCATTAGAGGAGAAAGAGCCAAGTGAGCAGAGTGTTGTACTGTGAATTGAAAATAGGAATAGGTAGGGGCCCTTGGGTGGCTCAGTTGGTAGAGCATGCGACTTTTTTTTTTTTTTTAAAGATTTGATTTATTTATTAGAGAGAGAGAGTGAGTGCTAGCTGGGGGAGGGACAGAGGGACAGGGGGAGGCAGAGAATCTCAAGCTGACTCCTCACCCAGCCTGGAGCCTGGTGGCAGGACTTGATCCCAGGACCCCGAAACCATGACCTGAGTGGAAACCAAGAGTCGGTTGCTCAAACCAAGAGTCTGGTCAAACCACCCAGGCACCCCACAGCATGCAACTCTTGATCTTGTGGTCGTGAGTTCAAGGCCCCATGTTGGGCGTACAGTTTACTTAAAAAAATAATACAAATAAAAAAATAAAACTGTGCATTTAAGCAATGGATTTAAAAAAAAAGTAGGAATGGATATAGAGGGTTCAGGGCAGGTGTAGGGTTATGAGAAACATTGTGAGCAAAAGGAATTGGGAAAGAAGATATTAAGAAGCTGCTGTGGAGGGGCACCTGGGTGGCTCAGTAGGTTAAGTGTCTGTCTTCGGCTCAGGTCATGATCTCTGGGTCCTGGGACTGAGCCCCAAGTTGGGCTCCCTGCTCAGTATGGAGTCTACTTCTCCCACTCCCCTGCTCATGTGTGCACTCTCTCTGTCTCTCAAATAAATAAATAAAATCTTAAAAAACAAAAAAAGCTGCTATGGATTTTGAAATGGATATTTTAATTTTCTTTGGGAGTCTCAATATATTAAGATTTAAATTGCTTTTAACTTTTTTTTTTTTTTTTTTTGAGGTTAGACTTGTTTCTTATATGTGATGCCATTCCAGCACTGGACTCATGGAGGCTGAACATTTATTCAGGTAATTATAGGTAACATTTATGGAGCACTTTCCGTGTGCTAGGCAACAAACTAAGTGCTATACCTGTATTCTCATTTAATTGTCACACAAACTTGTGAGGTTGGAAGTGTTATTGTACCCATTTAATAGATGAAGAAACTGAGACTAAAGTATATTAAGACTGAGTTCACCTGAATTAAGAAATAAAAAAGACTACTGCTATAGTCGAAGTGAGAGATGATGGTAGCTGATGTCATTAGATAATGTCATTCCTCACCTGTCATAAATACATGAATGTAAAGTGGTTTTGACTGAACTTCACCCTCATTTCCATAACTTTTCCCACTAGTGAATACATCATACTTTTTGTTTGTCTTTGAAACAATGGACATACTTTTTGGTAAAGAAAAATCTAATTTAGAGTTTTAACTTTAAAGCTTTTCTAAGTTTGAAGCAGTTTAAATTTATTTGAGTGAATATCTACAAAAGGTAAATAGATATTTACCTTACAAAATAGGTGTTTACTTTATCTTACAAAAGGTTAATAAATATTAACAGGGAAATTCTTAAAAGATTATTAGTATGGATGATAGGACTCTTTTGTGTTGTTTTCATCACACTTGAAATACTGTTCACAGATGTTTTAGCTTTAAGGAACCTTACTAGGGCTTCTTGTAGGAGCTTTCTTGGTATGTCTGAATCTTTTTTTACAGATCATACTAATGGTAGTACTTGCTAGAACTGAGAGGGTTTTTAGCACTACCCGAAAATCAGTCAAAAATGAAGATTCAGGATCTCTGAAATTATAATGTTGGTTAATAGAAGTATTTGTAAATTTACAGAAATTCAAATTTATATGCTACTGTGAGTGGTTCTCCATGTACAGTTTTGCCAGGTGTTGTTTGTATACTCATCAAGGTAAAATAAAACTGTTTTTATCACTCCCTTATCAGTTATTGAGTTGCCAGCATGAATACATTGCCCTATTTCCCCTTTCCCCATCTTTTTCAAAATAGATCTTGAGCTATAATTAACATACAGTAAACTGTACGTATTAAAAGTGTACAATTTGTTAAGTTTTGACGTATGTGTTATTCACTCATGAAACTATTACCACAGTCAAGATAATAAAAATATCACCTCCACAAGTTTCCTTATCCCCATTTTTAATACTTCCCTCAACTTGTGATCCTAGGCAACCACTGATCAACTTTTGTCACTATAGAATGGTTTGCATTGTCTAGATTTTTATATAAATGGAATTGTAAAGTATATACTCTCACATTATTTTTTGTTTGTATGGGTATATACTTTTTTCCCCAAGTTAATGTCTTTTTTAAAAAATTGCGGTGAAATTCACATAACTTATAATTAACAGTTTTAGTGTATAGATCAGTGGTATTTAGTGTATTTATGATGTTGTGCAACCACTAGTTCTCTCTAGTTTCAAAATTTTTTCGTCATTTTGTAAACCATACCATACTCATTAAATAATCACTCCCCATTCCCTAATTTGCTTTCTGTCTCTGTGGATTTGCCTCTTCTGGATATATCTTACAAAAAGAATTAGACAATATATGAACCTTTTGTGTCTGGCTTCTTTCATTTAGCGTAATATTTCAAGATTCATCCAAGTTGTAGCATGTATCAGTACTTTTATTCCTTTTTATGGCTGAATAATATTCCATTGTGTAGATCTATCACATTTAGCTTATCCATTCCTCAGTTGGTAGACATTTGGGTTGTTTCCACTTTTTGGGTACTATGAATAATGCTGCTGTGAACATTTTTTTATAAGTTTTTGTGTGGGTATATGTTTTCATTTCTTTGGAGTATATATCTAGGAGTGTAATTGCTGGATCATATGATAACTCTGTTGAACTTTTTGAAGAACTGTCAAACTGCTTCCATAGTGGCTGCATAATTTTACATTCCCACTAGCAATGTATGAAGGCCCCAATTTATCTATCCTTAACTAAACTTGTCTGTCTTTTGATTCTAGCCATCCTAGTAGGTGTCAAGTAATATCATTATGATTTTGATTTGCACTTCCCTGATGACTAACGATGTTGAATTGAGCTTCTTTTCGTATACTTATTGGCCATTTGTATATTTTTTTAAAGAAATGTATATTTAAATCCTTTTCTTTTTTAGATAACTTGTCTTTTTATTGAGTTGTAAGAATTCTTTATTATGGATACAAGTTCCTTATTTGATACACGATTTGCAGATATTTTTTCCTATTCTGTGAGTTGTCTTTTTATTTTCTTGATGGTATTGTTTACAGACAAAAGTTTTATTTATTTTATTTTATTTTTTAAGATTTTATTTATTTATTTGACAGAGAGAGACACAGCAAGCGAGGGACCACAAGCAGGGGGAGTGGGAGAGGGAGAAGCAGGCTCCCCGCTGAGCAGGGAGCCCGATATGGGGCTCCATCCCAGGACCCTGGGATCATGACCAGAGCCAAAGGCAGACGCTTAACGACTGAGCCACCCAGGCGCCCCCAGACAAAAGTTTTGAATTTGATGAAGTCTGCTGATCTATTTTTTCTTTTGTTGCTTATGCTTTTAGTGTTATATCTAAGAAAGTTTTGCCTAACCCAAGGTCATGAAGATTTATTCTAGTGTTTCATGTTGAATTTTATAGTTTTAGCTTTTACATTTAGGTCTGTGATCTGTTTTGAGTTAATTTTTGTGTATAATATGAGGTATAGTTCCAACTTTATTCTTTTATATTTAGCTATTCACTTGTCCCAGGACCTTTTGTTGAAAAGACTGTCCATGGCCTATTTGATTGTCTTGGCCTCCTTGTTTGAAAATTGGTTGACCACAAATATAAAGATTTATTTCTGGGCTTTCAGTTCTATTCCACTATAGCACTGTTCTGATTACTGTTACTTTGTGTGGTAAATTGAAATTAGGAAATGTGAGTCCTCCAATTTTGTTTTTCTTTTTTCAAGATTGTGTTGTTTGGTGTGCCTGGGTAGCTCATTTGGTAGAGCATGTGACTCTTGATCTTAAGAGTTGTGAGTTTGAGCCCCATGTTGCGTGTAGAGATTACTTAAAAAAGAAAAGATTATCTTGTTTATTTTAGGTCCCTTGCATTTCCATATGAATTTTAGGATCAGATTGTCGATGTCTTCAAAAAAAAAAAAAAAAAGCCAGCTAGGATTTTGATAGGGATTGCACTGAATCTGTAGATCAGTTTTGAGAGTGTTACCACCTTAGCAATATTAAATCTTTCAGTGCATGAACGTGGGACATCTTCCCCCTTATTTAATAATAAGTTCTTTAATTTCTATCAGTGATTGTTTATAATTTTTTTAAAGATTTTATTTATTTGAGAGAGTGAGAATGAGAGAGAGAGAGAGCGAGCACATGAGGGGGGGAGGGTCAGAGGGAGAAGCAGACTCCCTGCTGAGCAGGGAGCCCGATGCGGGACTCGATCCTGGGACTCCAGGATCATGACCTGAGCCGAAGGCAGTTGCTTAACCAACTGAGCCACCCAGGCGCCCTATAATTTTTAATATATAAGCCTTACACTTTTTTAATCCTATTCTTTTATACTTCCTTGTTAAAATTATACCTAAATATTTTATTATTTTTGTTACTACTGTAAATGGACTTCTCCCCTTGATTTCATATTTGGAATATTCGTTACTTGTGTATAGAAATACAATAAATTTTTGTATGTTGACCTTGTATTTTGCAACCTTTCTGAACTTTTATTAGTTTTTAGTGGATTCCTTAGGATTTTCTGTATATAAGATCATGTCATCTGCAAATAGAAAAATTTTTTTGTTTTGAAGACTTATTTATTTTAGAGAGAGAGAGAGTGCACTAGTGGGGGGAGGGGCAGAGGAAGCAGAAGAGAGAATCCTCAAGCAGATTCCCGGCTGAACAAGGGGCCCAACTTGGGGCTGGATCCCAGGACCCCGAGATCATGACCTGAGCTGAAATCAAGGGTTGGCACCCAAGTGACTGAGCCACCCAGCTGCCTCTGCAAATAGAAAAAGTTTTACTTTTCCAGACTGGATGCCTTTTCTTTCTTTTTATTCCCTCACTACCCTAGCTATGTTTTTTCCTTATGTTCCTCAGACTGGATATTCTTTTTGTTTGTTGTTTTTAAAGTTTTTGTTTATTTATTTAAGTAATCTGTACACCCAACGTGAGGCTGGAACTCACCCCAAGATCAAGAGTTGCATGCTCTTCTGACTGAGCCAGCCAGGTGCCCGAAGACTAGATATTGTTTTGTTTTGTTTTTTTAGGTTTATTTATTTTGGGGCACCTGGGTAGCACAGTCGGTTGTGTCTGCCTTCTGCTCAGGTGTGATCCCAGTGTCCTGGGATTAAATCCCACAATGGGCACCTTGCTCTGTGGGGAGCCTGCTTCTCCCTCTGCCTCTGTCTGTCTCTCTCTCACTCTGTATCTCATGAATAAATGAATAAAACCTTTAGGAAAAAAAGATTTATTTATTTTGGAGGGGGGCAGGGACAAAGGGAGAGAGAATCCCAAGCAATTCCATGCAGATGCCGGAGCCCCATGTGGGGGTTAGTCTCATGACCCTGAGACCACGATCTGAGCTGAAACCAAGAGCCATGCTCAACAGAATGCACCACCCAGGTGCCCCCAGACTGGATATTCTTAATTGATCTAGCTTCAAGTTTGTTGATTCTTTCTTCTGCCTGTTCAGATCTTGTATCAAACCTCTCTGTTTATGTTTTTCATTTTTGTTATTGTACTTTCCACCTCCAAAATTTTTATTTGGTTCCCCCCCCTTTTTAAAAAATTTTATTTATTTATTTGACAGAGAGAGACACGGCAGAGAGGGAACACAAGCAGGGGGAGTGGGAGAGGGAGAAGCAGGCTTCCTGTGGAGCAGGGAGCCAGGTGCGGGGCTTGATCCCAGGACCCTGGGATCATGACTTGAGCCGAAGACAGACACTTAACGACTGAGCCATGCAGGCTCCTCTGTTTGGTTCCTTGTTATAATGTCTATCTTTCTATTAATACTCTGTTTCTGAAACATTGTTACACTTTTCCTTTAATTCTTTAGTCATCGTTTCCTTTTTTGGTCTTATTTAAATTGGCTGATTTAAAGCCCAGTGTCTGGGATTCCTAAGTGAGTTTCTCTTGATTGCCATTTTTCCAATTATGGGCCATACAGTCCATTTCATGGTAATGTTATACTGCTTCATGTATAGTATAAGCACTTTACAATAGTATACTGCTTTTTCTTCCCTCCTGACCATTGCCCTATTCCAAGTATACACTTTACTTGTGTGTGTGTGTGTGTTTTGAAGATATATATATATATATATATATATATATATAAGATTTTATTTATTTGACAGATTTATTTTATACACACATATACATATATATACACACATATATACACATGCATATATATACTTGTATATATATAAATTACAGTGTATCTTAAATTATTGCTTTGAATAGTTTATAACTTTAAAAATATTTGAATAGGGGCGCCTGGGTGGCTCAGTTGGTTAAGCGACTGCCTTCGGCTCAGGTCATGATCCTGGAGTCCCGGGATCGAGTCCCACATCGGGCTCCCTGCTCAGCGGGGAGTCTGCTTCTCCCTCTGACCCTCTTCCCTCTTGTGCTCTCTGTCTCTCATTCTCTCTCTCTCAAATAAATAAATAAAATCTTTATAAAAAAAAAAATAAAAATATTTGAATAATGAGTAAAAAAAGATTTTTATATTTATCCACATTGTAACCATTTCTGATGCTCTTTATTCCTTTGTGTAAATCCAGACAATATTTATTGAGCCTGAAGGACCTGCACAGGTCTACTGGTGATGATGTTTAGCTTTTGTACAGAAAAAGTCTATTTTGCCTTCATTTTTGAAAGATATTTTCTGTGTGTATAGAATTTGTGGTTGACAGTTTTTTTCTTTCAGTCTTTTAAGATATGAATCCATTGTCTTCTGACTTGAATAGTTTCCAGTGAGAATTCTGTTATCGTCTTCATCTTTGTCCTCTATATGTAATATATCCTTCCTCCTGGCTGCTTTTAAATTTACTCTGTATTACTGTAATATTAGTGTTAGGTAATTTGGTAATGATGTGTCTTGGTTTGGTTTTTTTCAGCTTCTTGGATCTGTGTATTTATAGTTTTATTATAATTTGGAAACTTGGAAGCTATTATTTCATTAAATATTTTTTTCCCCTGACTCTTCTTTGGAAATTCCACTGACACATATATTAGGCAATTAGAATTTGTCCCACACAGTTCATGGATGCTTTGTTCATTTTATTTTAATGTTTTTTTTCTTTCTGTTTTATTTTGGTTGACTTCTATTGCTGTTTACTTATTTTCTCACCCTGATTTGTTCTCTTGCAATTTTTAATCTGCTATCAGTCGTCATAGTGTGTTTTTATCTCTACCATTTCAGAGATTTTTTTTTTTTACTTCTTCTACCTAACATGCTCCTTTTTCCTTTAGATTTTTACACATATGAAATCTACCTAACATGCTCCTTTTTCCTTTAGATTTTTACACATATGAAATATAGATTTTTACACATATGAAATATAGTTTCCTTTAGATTTTTACACATATGAAATATATGTTTCCTTTAGATTTTTACACATATGAAATATAGCCCCTGAACTTTTTAAATGTTGCTCTTTGCTCATTTTTTTTTAAGATTTTATTTATTTATTTGAGAGAGAGAGTGAGAGAGAGAGAGCCCAAGAGGGGGTAGGGTCAGAGGGAGAAGCAGACTCCCCGCCGAGCAGGGAGCCCGATGCGGGACTCGATCCCGGCACTCCGGGATCATGACCTGAGCCGAAGGCAGTTGCTTAACCAACTGAGCCACCCAGGCGCCCGCTCTTTACTCATTTTATAATCTATCATTTCTCAGTCATTTATTTTAACTTTTCATTGTGAAATAAGTATAATTTATGGGAAATTGCAAAAAAAAAAATGTACAGCAGTATTCCATTCCATGTGCCTTTCACCCACTTTCTCCCAGTTGTGACAGCTTGTATAACTATAGTTCCATGTAAAAACCAGGAAATTTATATTGATACAATCTATAGAGTCTATTCAGATTTGACAGTTGTACATGCACTGCTCTCAGTGCATGGGTATGTGTGTTAAGGGGAGTTCTGTGGAATTTCACTGTGTGAATTTATATATATCCACAGCCCCCGTCAAGATAACAGAACAGTTCCGTTCCCATAAGAATTCTTCCTGTTACCCTTTTATAACCACATCCACCTACCTCCACCCCATTCATGAACCTATAACACTGGCTTTACTAGTCAATTCTTCAGCTCTTTAATATTGTCACGTCAAGATGTTAATTAAATGGAATCATACCATATATAACCTATTGAGATTGACTTTTTCTCCCACTCTGCATAATTCCCTTGAGATCCATCCAAATTATTGCATGTGTCAATAGTTTGTATCCTTTTGTTGCCGAGTAGTAGTCTGTGGTATGGTTGTCCCAAGTTTGTTTAAGCATTCACCTGTTGAGGGACTTCTATGTTGGTTCCAATTTTTGGCCATTGTGAATAAAGCTGCTATGAACATTCATATTCAGGTTTTTCTGTAAACAAGTTTTTCTTTGTGTGGGATAAATGCCCAAGAGTAATTACATATTTCATTTTTATTTATTTATTTATTTTTAAAGATTTTCTTTCTTTATTATGGAATTCCCATGAGCAGGGGGAGTGGGAGAGGGAAAAGCAGGCTTCCCGCTGAGCAGGGAGCCCGATGTGGGGCTCGATCCCAGGACCCTGGGATCACGACCTGAGCTGAAGGCAGATGCTTAATGACTGAGCTACCTAGGCGCCCTAGTATTTTTTTATTTGGCCATTATGATAGGTATGTAGAGATATCTCATCTGTTTTTAATTTGCATTTCCATAATGGCTAATGATTTTGAACATGTATGCTTATGTCTTTTGCCCATTTCCTAATTGTTTCTTTGAGTTTTGAGAGTTGCTTATATATTCTAGATACAATTCCTTTGTTAGATACATGGTTTACAAATATTTTCCCCAAAAGAGTGGCATACTCTCCTTTGTGAACTCTAGACTCCTTTGCTTTCTCAGACTTTCACTCCTGTGTTCTCCAGTCAGGGAGCATGTTGGACTCTGCCCAGGTTTCTCCTGGGCTCCCCTCCACCTTTTTTTTTTTTTTTTTGACATTACTTGGAAGCAGTCTCTAGGCATTGAGCTTGGGTAATCATAAGGCTTACCTTATTTGTTTCCCATCTCTCGGGAATCACTGTTGTTTATTTCCTGATGTCCAGTGTCTTAAAAATCATGGTTTTACCCATTTTTTCGTTTTTTGTTTTTGTTTTTTTTAGTTGTTTCTGCCAGGAAGGTAAATATGATCTCTGTTACTCCATGGTAGTCAAAAATGAAATCTCGGGCACCTGGGTGGCTCAGTTGGTTAGACGACTGCCTTCAGCTCAGGTCATGATCCTGGAGTTCCGGGATCGAGTCCCGCATCAGGCTCCCTGCTCAGCGGGGAGTCTGCTTCTCCCTCTGACCCTCCCCCCTCTCATGCTCTCTCTCTCTAGCTCATTCTCTCTCTCAAATAAATAAAATATCTTTAAAAAAAAAGTGAAATCTCCCCCACTCCCCACAGCTGAAGTTTTATAACATTAGGAACACCCATTGTTGGTAACTACTATCCAATAATTCCTTCCTTTCTCAAGTTCTTAAACAGAAAAGGAGGGGGGAATATAGGCTAAATATAACTCAGACAAAAAAATACTTCTTACGTTGTTCAGTGTCTGTTGAAGCCCAGCTACTTCCAAAAGTTTGCAAATCAATCAGATACAGCCTTAGAGCTAGAAATAGGTTAGCTACCATAGCACAAGATGATGGTGTGAAAAGATTTTAGTGACAGCTTGTGTGTGATAATATATCCTTTCTTGTTCAGGGTTCTCTGGATGTAATGCTAGATTCTGGCTTTCATATGCCTTTTCTCTATTCTTATCCATATAGTCCTTTTCTCAAAAGAATGGCTATATTTATAAAGTCACATTTTTCTATATTTAAAGGGTAGAGTTGACCAGTTAAAGCAGCCTTTCCAGCCGAAGTGCATCTCGCTAGGTAATTCTTCTTTAACTTTTGTTAATTAGTTTTGGAGCTTACATCAGCATTTATGATGATTTGATAAATATATGCTAGGATTTCTTAAAAGATTTATCTCTGTATTTCAAAACTGTAGTTATCTATGTAAAAAATCAGAGAGATGGAGTATTGTACAGGACCACATAGTTATCAAACACTTGAAGAAAATATTTCTTTGGAGTTATTTTGTGGAATTAGGACACATATTAGTAATTGGGTGACTTCAAGCTCTGGAAATCTGCTAGAGCCACCTTTGGGATAGAGTGGCTCCTGCTTGTGCCAGTCTTATCAGGAAAGATTTACTTCTGTTTCCAGTCTTATCACTTCTGCTGGTGAACTAAGGGCATAGTTTGTTATATTAGACAGTTATTTTTTTTTTTAAAGATTTTTAAAATTCATTTGTCAGAGAGTGAGCACAAGCAGGGGGAGCGGTAGGCGGAGCAGGCGGAATAAGCAGAGAGAGAAGCAGGCTCCCTGCTGAGGAAGGAGCCCGATGCGGGATATGATCCCAGGACTGCAGGATCATGACCTGAGCCAAAGGCAGACGCTTGACTGACTGAGCCACCTAGGCGTTCCTAGTCAGATATTTTAACAGTTCCTGTCCTGATGCCTTGCACAGAGTGGTTACTCAGCAAGTATTTGTTCATTGAGTCACTACTTCAGTCAACCCCCTTTATATATTTCATCCAGGATCTTTTGATTTCCATCCCTTTGGCCATTTTCTTATGTGCTTGCATTTCCTCTGGAGGGGTGAACAAAAAAAGTAAAGAAGAATCTGAAATCTTTCTATCGCTTATAAGTAACTCTGATAAGAAAAAAGTATTAGTAGAGATTGAAACACTTGACTAAGTTGAGATTTTGGAATTAATGCTGGATTTCATTATTTATTCTATTTTCCCCTGCCATTACTAACAGTGGATGGTTTTTTGCTTTCCTTCAAAGCCCTAAACAGCTTTTTCTCTTTTTAACTTATAGGTGGTGATATGCTCTTTTACTTTTCAATTTTATTTCTAATTTTTATAACTTTCCTTTTCCTTTCTATATAGGGATTCCTCTTCCTCTTCTTTATTCTTTAAATACTGGTGTGTCCTGAGGTCTCTCTGCTCACCTCTCTAGCCTTCTCTGCTGCTAATCTGCCACTGTTCTCACTATGCACTCTCCCTTCAAAATCCAAGGTTTCAATTTACATCACAGTTTGGCTGTATAGATATCTAGTCTGAACAGTGTAACTGCATATTGGGCACTTTGATTAGTCTATCCACAGGCACATCACATTTACCATGTTTTATTTTATTTTATTACTTTATCATTTTATTATTATTATTTTTAAGGATTTTATTTTTGAGTAATCTCTACACCCAACATGGGGCTCCAAACTCACAACCCCAAGATCAAGAGTTGCACGCTCTACCGAATGAGCCAGTCAGGTGCCCCAAATGCTGTTGGTATTTTGAAAGGAATTGGATTAAATGTGTAGATTGCTTTGGGTAGTATAATACATTTTAACAATATTTGTTCTTCCAATTCATGAGGTTCTTTGTGTTGTCTTGAATTTCTTTCATCAGTGTTTTATAGATTTCAGAGTACAGGTCTTCTACCTTTTGGGTTAGGTTTATTCCTAGATATCTTATTATTTTTGGTGCAATTGTAAATGGAATTGTTTTCTTAATTTCTCTTTCTGCTGCTTCATTATTTGTATGTAAAAATGCAAGAGATTTCTGCACATTGATTTTGTATCCTGTGACTTAACTGAATTCATTTATCAGTTCTAGTAGTTTTTTGGTGGAGTCTTTCAGGTTTTCTCTATATAGTATCATGTCATCTGCAAATAGTTTTACTTTTTTTTTTTTTAAAGATTTTATTTATTTATTTGAGAGAGAGAATGAGATAGAGCATGAGAGGGGGGAGGGTCAGAGGGAGAAGCAGACTCCCTGCTGAGCAGGGAGCCCGATGTGGGACTTGATCCCGGGACTCCAGGATCATGACCTGAGCCGAAGGCAGTCGCTTAACCAACTGAGCCACCGAGGTGCCCCTAAAGTTTTACTTCTTCCTTCCCAATTTGGTTGCCTTTATTTTTGTTGTCTGATTGCTGTGGCTAGGACTTCCAGTACTACGTTGAATAAAAGTGGGGAGAGTAGACATCCTTGTCTTGTTCCCGATTTTAGGCAAAAGGCTCTCAGTTTTTCCCCATTTGAGGATGATGTTTTTTATTTATGGTCTATATTATGTTGGGGTACATTCCTTCCAAACCTACTTGGTTGAGGGTTTTTATCATGAATGGCTGTTTTACTTTGTCAAATGCTTTTCCATGTCTATTGAAGTGATCGTATGGTTCTTATCCTTTCTCTTACTGATGTGATGTATCGTGTTGATTGATTTGTGAAAATTGAACCAACCTTGCAACCCAGGAATAAATCCCACTTGATCGTGGTGAATGATTTTTTTAATGTATTGTTGGATTTGATTTGCTAGTATTTTGTTGAGGATTTTTGCATCTCTCTTCATCAGAGATAATGGCCTGTAGTTCTCTTTTTTTGTAGTGTCTTTATCTGGTTTTGGTATTAGGGAATGCTGGCCTCATAGAATGAATTTGGAAGTTTTCCTTCCTCTTCTATTTTTTTGGAATAGTTTGAGAAGAATAGGTATTAACTCTTCTTTAAATGTTTGGTAGAATTTGCCTGTTAAGCTATCTGGTCCTGGACTTTTGTTTGTTGGGAGTTTTTTTGATTAGTGATTCAATTCCTTTGCTGGTAATTGGTCTGTTCATATTTTCTATTTCTTCTTGTTTCGGTTTTGGTAGGTTATATGTTTCTAGGAATTTATCTATTTCTTCTAGGTTTTCCAATTGGAAATAAAGGTTTTCCAATTAGCATATAGTTTTTCATAATTTTCTCTTATAATTGTTTGTATTTCTGTCATGTTTGTAGTTATTTCTTCTCTCATTTGTGATGTTATTTATTTGGGTCCTTTCTCTTTTTTTCTTGATAAGTCTGGCTAGTGGTTTATCAATTTTATTGATTTTTTTCAAAGAACCAGCTCCCGGTTTCATTGATCTTTTCTGTTTTTTTTAGTTTCTATGTCATTTATTTCTGCTCTAATCTTTATTATTTCCTTCCTTCTGCTGGTTTAGGTTTTGTTTGTTCTTCTAGGTCCTTTAGGTGTAAGTTTAGGTTGTTTGAGATTTTACTTCTTGAGGTGGGCCTGTATTGCTATAAACTTCCCTTTTAGAACTGCTTTTGCTGCATCCCAAGGTTTTTGAACCGTTGTCTTTTTGTTTTCATTTGTTTCCATGTACTTTTTTAATTTCTTCTTTGATTTCTTGGTTGACTCATTCATTGTTGAGTAGCATATTATTTAATCATGTATTTGTGGTATTTCCATATTTTTTCTTGTGGTTGACTTCTAGTTTCATAGTGTGGTCAGAAAAGATACATGGCATGACTTTGATTTTTGAATTTGTTGAAGCTTTTTGTGACCTAATATGTGATCTATTCTGGAGAATGTTGCATGTGCACTTGAAAAGAATGTGTATTCTGTTTTAGGATGGAATGTTCTTTTTTTTAACTTTTCAAAAATTTCCATAAGTAGTCTCTACACCCAGTGTGGGGCTCAGATTCACAACCCCAAGATCAACAGTCCCATGCTTTACGGACTGAGCCAGCCAGGTGCCCCTAGGATGGAATGTTCTGAATATATCTGTTAAATCCATGTGGTCCAGTATGTCATTCAAAACCATTGTTTCCTTGTTGATTTTCTGTTTAGATGATCTGTCCATTGATATACATGGGGTGTTAAAGTCCCCTACTATTGTTGTATTATTATCAATTAGTTTCTCTATGTTTGTTATTAACAATTTTATGTATTTGGGTGCTTCCATGTTGGATGCATAAATATTTACAATTGTTACATGTTCTTGTTGGATTGTTCCCTTTATTATTGTATAGTGTCCTTTTTCTTTTTAAGAGTTTATTTATTTATTTATATAGAGAGAGCATGAGCAGGGGTGGGGCAGAGGGAGAGGGAGAGAGAGAATCAAAAGCATTCTCCATGCTGAGTGGAGCCTGATGCTGGGCTTGATCTCAAGACCCTGAGATCATGACCTGAGCCGAAATCAAGAATCAGATCCTCAACCAACTGAGCTATCCAGGTGCCCCTATAGTGTCCTTTGTCTATTGTTACATTCTTTGTTTTTAAAGTCCATTTTGTCCGATATAAGTATTGCTACTCCAGCTTTCTTTTGACATCCTTTGCATGATAAAAGTTTCTCCATTTCCGCAGGTGTCTTTAGGTCTAAAATGAGTCTCTTGATTGGAGGATCTGCAAAATATTGTGTCCATTAAAAAAAAAAGTCACACCACATGACTCGATTTGGCTAATAAAATGTGAAAATTTGGGTGCAGAAGCTTTAACAACCAATGCATGCCTTCCTATTTTCTCCTTTCCTTCTTACACAATAGCCAGATACATTTGAGATGGTAGCTGATCTATCTGGCTTGGTTCTAGAATGATCAAGATAAGCAGAACTGCCATGCCAAATTGCACTGGACATGAGGCTTGAATAAGAAATAAACCTTTGTGGTTGTGATGAGCACTCAGTGTTATACACAACTGATGAATCGTTGAACACATCAGAAGCTAATGATGTACTATATGTTGGCTAATTGAAAATTAAAAAAAGAAAAGAAATAAACTTTTGTGACTTGAAGCCATGCAATAACAACAACAAAAAACAAAAAAATGAGTCTCTTGTATGCAGCATACAGATGGCTTTTTTTTTAATCCATTTTGTCACTCTGTGTCTTTTGACTGAAGTGTTTAATCCTTTTACATTCAAAGTAGTTACTTATAGAAATGTACTTATTATCTTATTACTTGTTTTGTGGTTGTTTCTGAAGATTTTCTGATTCTTGTCTTTCATGGTTTGCTGGTTTTCTTTAGTGATATACTTGGATTTCTTTCTCTATTCTTTGCATATTTATGAGTGGTTTTTGATTTGTGGTTACAATATGTTTATACATAACATCTTCTGCATATAGCAATCTCTAATAAACTGATGGTTGTTTAAGTTTGCATATATTCTTTACTCCTCTCCTCCCCATGTTGTAGGTATATGGTGTCATATTTTATATCCTTTTATTTTGTCAGTTCCTTGACTGATTTTTTTTAGAGAAATATTCATTTTTACTGCTTTTGTGTTTCCTAACTTCATACTGTCACTTTTGATCTTTCAACTCAAAGGGTCCCTTTTAATATTGCTTACAGGACTGGTTTAGTGGTGATGAACTTCTTTTGTTTTTGTTTGTCTGCTAATGGGGTTTCCTTTATGTGTAACTGTCTTCTTTTGTCTTACTGCTTTTAATATTTTTCTTTATCACTATAGTTTGCCTTTTTATTGTATTTTTTTAAATAAGCTGTACACCCAATGTGGAGCTTAAACTCATGACCCTCAAATCAAGAGTTGCATGCTCCACCAACTGAGCCAGCCAGGCACCCTGGTATTTATGCCATTTTAATTATAATATGTCCTAGTTTGGATCTGCTTTTGTTTATTTTTTGGGGTGTTTCCTCTGCCTCCTGGATCTGGATATCTGTTTCCTTCTCCAGATTAGGGAAGTTTTTAGCTATTATTTCTTCAAATACATTTTCTGCCCCCTTTTTTTCTCTTTTGTTCTTGTGGGACTCCTGTAATACAAATGTTATTATGCTTAATGGAGTCACTGAGTTCCCTAAGTCTAGTCTCGTTTTGCATAATTCTTTTTTCTCTCTTTTGTTCAACTTGATTACCTTGCATTACTCTGTCTTCTAAGTCATTAATTTGTTCCTCAGCTTCTTCCAGCCGGCTGTTCATCAAGCATGTTTCTCATTTCATTTAGTGAGCCTTTTATCTCTACTATGTTATTCCTTATCTCTATGTTAATGGTCTCACTGATGTCCTCTACTCTTTTCTCAAATCCAGTGAGAATCCTTATGATCACTGCTTTAAATTCTCCATTAGGCATGTTACTTATATCTGCTTTGCTTAGATCTCCCATCATGGCTTTGTCCTGTTCTTTCATTTTGGGCAAATTCCTGTCTTCTCATTTTGTCTAAGTTTCTGTGTCTATTATTATGTGTTAGAAAAGTCAGCTATGTCTCCTGTTCTTTTTTTTTAAGATGTTATTTATTTATTTATTTGAGAGAGAGAATGAGAGAGAGAGAGAGAGCATGAGAGGGGGGAGGGTCAGAGGGAGAAGCAGGCTCCCCGCTGAGCAGGGAGCCCGACGTGGGACTCGATCCCGGGACTCCAGGATCATGACCTGAGCCAAAGGCAGTCGCTTAACCAACTGAGCCACCCAGGCACCCTATGTCTCCTGTTCTTGAGGGCAATGGTTTTATAAAGAAGAGGTCCTATAGTGCCCTCCAGTGTAATGTTCCCTGTTCCCCAGGGCCTGGTGCTTCTGAGACTGTCTCCAATGTGTGCTTTGTGCTCTTTGCTGTTGTGTCCTGGCTTCTTTATCTCATCCTCCAGTTGTCTACAGAGGCTCTCTTTGCCTGTTTTGGACAGTGTTTGGTCCCTGGCCTGAATGTGGCTTGTTTTAACTAGGTGTGTTCTGGTCTGCTTGTAAAATGAGTCTTGTTGCCACCACCACCGGAACCAAGGCCTCATAAAACTCTCTGGTCAGGAGATGAGGTGTTGGCAGGGGTTTGGGCTGGTCTTCTAGGGGAGAGGGCCTGTCAAGCCGGGGCTGAGCCAGGTGTGACTGGGAGAGGTGGTTCCACCAGAGTGCAGGGAGTGGGGCTTGGCATAAGCAAGTTAGAGAGCAAGTGTCCATGCTCGGCTGGTTTCTGCAGGTGTCCCTGTGCTTATGCTGAGGGGTGGGGGAGGGCAATGGCACAGGCCAGTTCTTTTGTTCTCCATAAATACTACTTCTCTGGGATATGCTCCGAGGTGAACAAGTAACCTCCCCACTGTGTGTCCCTGGCCCTCTTCAGATCACTGTTGCCATGCTATATGTCCATGGGCTGTTTGCCCTGCCTTTTCTCCAAGAGCAGCCCCAATGTCTTCTGAGCTCTATCAGAGCCAAGCACACTGGTCTTTAAAACTCCAGGCTTTTAAGCCCGATTGGTTGCCAAAAGGCATGAAATTTGGCCCCGCTCACTTTCTAAGCCATTTGCTATGGGGATTTGCTTTCCCCTGTGTGTTAGTCTATCTCTCACCCATCTCCACAATGGCGCCTCCCTCCCCACTGCAGCAGCCACAGTCTGTTTCTCTCTGAAGCTGCATATCCTCACTTCCTACCTCCTTCGATGTGTCATCTTCTTTACCTTTAGTTGTGGAGTTTGTTCCGCTAACCTTCAGATTGATTTCTGGGTTATTTAGGATGATATGATAGTTCTCTAGTTGTATTCATGGGTCAAGGTAGCCTAGGGTCCTCCTACTCTGCCACCGTCTTCCCCTCAATCCCACATTTACCATGTTTTAAACTGAACTTTATCATCTTTCTTTCCAGACTGATTTCTCCTTCAGTATTCTGATTTTAGTGGTAGAAATATCCACCCCAGTTGTTCTCAAACTTTCTGGTATCAGAATTTCTTTACACTCTTAATAATTATTGAGGCCTCCAAAAGAACTTTTGTTTATGTGGATTATATCTATCTATATTAGTGTATTGCAAATTAAAACTGAGAAATTTAAAACATTTATTAATTTTAAAATGATAATCTAATACATGTTAAATAAAAGTGCGCTTTTAATGGAAAAAATTCTTCAAAACAGTTAACAATAAAATTTAATGGGAAATGTGTCATTGTTTTTCATTTATACAAATCTAATTTAATATTGGGGTTAATAGAACACAGATTCTCATATCTGCCTTTTCATTCAGTTGGTTGTGATATTACATGTTATATAGTTTCTGGAAAATACTGTCATATACCTGTGAGAGCATGAGAGTGAAAAGGGCAAACAAAGCCTTATTATTATATATTATTATTTCATTTCATATATATAATATGTATCTAATAAATGTTATTTATTTCATATATATTATTTAATAAAGTATTACTATAAAAGTGGTTTTGACCTTGCGGAAAAAAGTCTTAGAGATTCCCAGGCATATCAGGCCACACTTTGAGAAGCTGCTTTTCTATCCGGTCACTTGGATATCTTCTTATATTTTTCCTCTCTCAGTCATCATACACATCTCATATATGTCACTAAGTTTTAACTATTCTACCTCCTAATGCCTCTAGGGTCACAATCCCCTTATTCTACAGTTAGAATTCTTATCTCATCTTTTTCCTAGCTGGCATGTCTGCCTCTATTTTATCTGCTTTCTAAGCCATCCACTTTGTAGCAGAAGTAATGTTTCTAAAATAGAAATAACGATGATGTAACTCATTTTTGAAAATCCTTTACAAGTTTCTCATAGCTTTAGTTAGTATGCAAGATGTTTTATGATCCCGTTTCCACTCCTCTCTAGCTTTTTCTCAAGCCACTTTTCTGTGAGTGTCTTATACTCTAGCTTTCTTTATGCAATACTTGCTGTTCTGAGAAAGCATCGAGGTGATCCATATGTCTGTGTTAATGATACTGTTGTTTGTTGGGTTCATATTGTGTTCCTGGCACTGTGTTCTAAGTACTTTATATATATTATCTCATTTAATCTTCACAGTCTTCTAAAAAAAGAATTGTAATCATTCCATTTTATAGATAAGGAAACTGAGGTTTAGAGAGATTAAGTAACTTTCCTCAAATCATCCAGCTGGTGAATATTCCATCTACGTCTGTTTTTCCATTTCTCTCTTTGGCTAAATACTATTTGTCCTAGAGGTTTAGTTTTAAACATGCCTTCCTTCTAGAAGCCTTTCTTCTGGTATGATCTACATTCCTGCTCCCTTTATTCCCACTTAACCTTGTGAGCAGCTCTAGCTAGCACTTAACATAATACATTATAATTTACTTGTTTGTTTCCTGTACCATTGATTTTCCTGGTAGGTGCGGAAGGGGAACTTCTTTCCCCTAGCACAGGAATCTTAGATTGCATCCTACCATATTTGTCTCTAAGGAGAAAATGCATATTGAAGACCTTAAAACCTAATGTCACTCTGGGCCTGCTTATTCCTTCTATGCAAGCAGGTCCTGCAGTTTCAGAGGAACCATAAAACAGATAATATTATTTCTATATTAATTATTCCAACCTTTTTAAGAGGGGAGGGCAGAGGGAGGAGAGAGAGAATCCCACGTAGGCTCCATGTGCAGCACAGAGCCCGATGTGGGGCTCGATCTCACAACCCTGAGATCAGCCTAAATCTAGAGTCGGACACTTAACTGACTCAGCCACCTAGGCACCCTGATTCCTCCAAGTTTTAAAAATAGTGATCCCGGTCTTCTTTTATTAGCTTAGAGAAGACTAAATAACAACAACAGAAATAATAGCTAACATTTATTTAAATGCATTCCATGTGTCTAAACATTTTACCTGTATATTAATTCATTTAACCTTTATAGCTCCATGGGATAGTTACTATTACCTTTGTTTTACAGATAAGGGAAACTGAGGCATGAAGAGATTAAGTAATTTGCCCAAGATCACACAGCTTGTAAGTGGCAGAGCTGGGAATTCAGTCTCTAAAAACTAACTGTATAAAATACTGAATTTTCTTTGTCCAAGATCCCATAGTTGTATTCTTTGTTAGGGTAAAGGTAAGTGAGGATTAGAGGTAAAGTTATATGGCACAACTCTGGTGTGGTGATCTTATAGAATAAGATGATTTAGTATAGGTTTTTTTTTTAAAGTGTATTTTCTTTTTAAAACAGTATCTTTTCGGTTCAGATGAAAGGATCTTTCATGCAGTCTTTATTACAAAATCATCACAGTTATGAGCTTCCAGCCCAATTAATACCCACTTTCCCAGTGAATAACAGCAACAAAAAGTTTATATTTTATTTGACACTTATGAGGTTGATAATTTTTCTTCTCCCAGCAAGTTTTACATTGGTTAATCCCAGAATCCTGTTTTCTTTATTTATTAGAGAGACACATTTGAACTTTATCTTTTTGGTGGGATTTGTTTGCCCTTATCTTTTTTCTGTGCCCCCAGTCCCTTGAGCATCACAGTGGATGTTTAATTTTGAGAATGCTAATTAGCTTCAGTAGTTACACACCTTGAGGCATTTCTAGACATTTATAACTTTGTAATTTGATATAGAATAGAATGTATTGGAGCTTGTTGGCTTTTTTGGGTTTTTTTGTTTGTTTTTGTTTTTTAAGAAACTTTTGAATTTTGTTCAGGGAGGAATTAGTTAATTCATCTAAATTCAGTCATGGAATTTAGGACTGTTGAGAATTTATTTTACCAATGCTCAGGAATATCATGCTTGTGTTTTGCTAATAATATCTTGAGGTCACTGAGAGTAGTTGGTTTTTTAAGCTGATGTCTTATGTTGTAGTTGAGTTTCAGAATCAGACCAATATGGAGGATGCAATTTTCTTCAAATGAGCCTTTGAATAAGTAGCCAGGCTGATTTGGGGATTTGTGTGATACAGAAAGCACATCTGCAACATGTCCTCTCTGTTGACACACTTTTAATTCTTATTTATACAGGGTGTGCTGTTCAGCTGTCTTTTTGCCAGTCATCATTTTGTCTACCCAGAGTTTCATGTATAATGTTATCGGGGTCATTTTACTCTGTTTCAGAATAAATTTGATTCCAAATTACCTACTTCTGCTATAGCATTCTAACCTTTAGTTTGGAAATGAGTATTCATCAGAGAGATAAATGGATTGATTAAGGAAATTTGAAAACCACAGTATGTTTTTGAGAATGTGATGGGGTGTAAGATAAAGTTTGTAGGCTTCCATTGAGTTCTTAGGAATTGATAGGATTGACCCATGCAAGACTAAAGGGAGTTGGGGATAAAAACATGAGACATGCAGGGGCGCCTGGGTGGCTCAGTCGGTTAAGCAACTAACTTCTACTCAGGTCATAGTCTCAGGGTCCTGGGATTGAGCCCCACATTGAGCCCGAGCCCTGCATTGGGCTCTGTGCTCAGCTGGAAGTCTGCTTGTCTCTCTCCCTCTGCTGCCCCTCCAGCCCCCCTCTCATGCTTTCTCTCTCAAATAAACAAATAAAATCTTAAACAAAACAAAACAAAACAAAACCATGAAACACGCAGAAAGGGACCTATTTCCTAAACTATTCTTTTAGATTTTTTTTCTACTAGATCCCATCCTATTCGAATCTTAAAGCAAGAGCTTCAGTATAATGTAGCTAATTGAATTATCCTCTCTGGTAAGATTATATATGAAATTACTGAGTATTATTAGTATCCCTCTGCAAGCAGGTGAGGAAGCAGAGTTGAAGAGAGCAGAAAAGAAAAAAAAAAAAAAAAGAGAGCAGAAAAGTCCTCATATTAAAGGCATACTCTAATGTTTTCAATTTCATTTTTAAGGAAACTTCTGAAATTATAGGAAACAGCTAAGTAAAGTAGTCATATATAAATAAATCGTTTTCTGATTATACCAGGCTTGCTAGCATACTATATTGATGTGGGGGTGTCAGATAACCACTCTCTACTTGTTTCTTTAGGTAATGGATTGTTTTAAAGTTTTTTGAAGTTTTTTTTTTTTTAAGATTTTATTTATTAGAGAGAGCATGAGCAGGGGGAGGGGCAGAGGGAGAAGGAGAAGCAGACTCCCTGCTGAGCATAGAGCCCCATGTGGGGCTTGATCCCAGGACCCCGAGGTCATGACCTGAGCTGAAGTCAGACCCTTAACCAACAGGAGCCACCCAGGCGCTCCTGTAGTTAATGGTTTATTAACAAATACTTACTTGTTGTGCCAGAACCTATCTGAGAGTAAGGGACATAGCAGTGAAGAAAAAGGAAAAATCCCTGACCTTATAGAACTTACATTTTTTCCCCAGGTTTATTGAGATATAATTGATGTACAGCTTGGTTTAAGTTTAAGGTGTATCACATAGTGACTTTACATATGTATATTGAGACGTGATTACCACAATAAATTTAGTTAGCATTCATCTCCTATATAATTACAGAAAATAAAGCTTACATTTTAATGGGAGAAATGGTTGTAAGAAAAATAACAACCAATACTAATCAGACCTCCATGGAATCAATGACATCCCTAAAATGAGACCCACAAATGGCTGTTTTATTGTACTTTTTCTGAAGTTGGCCCTACTTTTTTGCCCTTTTGGTCCCTTTTTTGCCCATACTGGGGAGAAGAGTGATGGCAGAGCATATAGTAATAGCTTCAGTTTGTCTCAGATTTGCTGTTCATCAGGCACCCTGCAAAATTATTTTGAAAATTATTTCATCACATTAAAATCCTATGAAGGAGATTATTTTATGGGTCAGTAAAGTGAAGTTTACAGAGGTGGTTACAAATTAGATCACATTAAAAAAAATGCAAAACAAAAACAAAAGCAAACTAATCAGATCACATAGCTGGATATGATAGGACTAGGTAGGCCTGCTCCTAACAATTTCAGGGCAACAGGATGGATGGAAGCACAATTTCTGTATATCTATATATTTAAGTTATAAGTCAAGATTTAAAAGACTGTTAAGAGAAAAATGTCCCCTACTTCTTAGATACATGTTTTCCTAGTGACCTAGAAGGCCAGAATTCTCGGACTCCTCAAAGTTCTGAGACAGGATAGGGTAGTGCAGGGATACCCTCTAAGCCTAGTTGCCATCCTCACCCTCTCATCATCTGTCCCTTGGCCATGATTCAGACCATGGAATGTGTACAACAGTGGGTATTGTCTATGGCAGGACAGAATTTGAGAGATCCGCTGAGGTCCTTGGAAGTAGGCTCAAAACTGCTTGGGCGGGGAATTCTGGGATCCAGACCACAGTTGGGGGGTGGTAGAGTCAGGGGCTTCAGGTAGATATGTCCACTTGGTCCCATGAACGTCTAGCCCTAAAGGGATAGGCAGGTCAGAAGAGGGTTAGAGTGGATCTGTCCCAGAGTAGTGTTCCTTTATTATAACCAAGGGTGGTACCAGCACCAGGACTCAAATCCAGGTCTATCTGACCATACTATCTGTTGTCAACAGTAAGAAAGCCTGGATTTACAGAGAGAGGAAGTTTTGGCTTACTGTCTGTTGAGTGGAGCAGGGATGGAAAACAGCTGATCTGACCATATTATGTCATGCCTGGAGAAGTGCTTTAGGATGGACCATCTTTTAAATGAGCCAGTCTTTTGAAAATGTTATTTATTTTTACACTTAGAAACTAGAGAATTTAAGAATTGAAAAAAGTCTTCATATTATTACAAGTGCATTCTGGTCTTTGTGTAGTTTAAGTTGAATGGCACAGTTATGAGGAGACATGGCCTATTTTTCTTCTAAAAAAAGGTGAGGCATAAGCATTTTGGTCTATTTATGTAATGGTCTGTAGTTTATACTGAACAAGAATTTCTTCAGTCCTGTTTTACTTACTTAGGATAAAGCAGTATATAAAAGAACCAGATTATGGTTTATTTGGTATTTTATATCACACATTATAGGTAGTGTAGGCATCATTGTATGGTCTTAAAATTTTTGGTTTTCTGAAATTGATCTCGGGCATATGAAGAGACTGGCTCTGGGGAAATGCAGTTTGGATATAGACTATTATTTCTTCATTACATACATAGAGTATTTAGAGTACATCTGGGTTCTGGTCATTCTTATGGTCCTCAACACAACCAGTCTTAAGATTGACAGTCCAGCCACACTATTTGTCAGATACCCCACTTGAAGCACTCTTGAGTACATTGAAACCTTCACCATCTACATGAACCCAGGATCTTGGACTGTCTTCATCTAATTACAGACTCAATCAGTTCTGTCAGACTCAGAATTTAATTTAAATCTGGTGAGAAGAGGGATGCCTGGGTGGCTCAGTCAGTTGGGCATCTGCTTTCGGCCCAGGTCATGATCCCAGGGTCCTGGGATTAAGCCCCACGTCCGGCTCCCTTCTTGGCAGGGAGTCTGCTTCTCCTTCTCCCTCTGCTCTTACTCGTGCTCTCTTGCTCACTCTCTCTTAAACAAATAAATAAAGTCTTTAAAAATAAATAAATAAATGTGAGAACATAATCATCATTTCTGTTCGGTTTTCAAGCTACTCTTTTTATTAACAGGTGAGAATCTTGTGTTTGCATGTATTGCATGATTGGATCTGTTCAAGGTGAAAAAAGGAATAGAAAAATCTTGAGTGCCATGTACCCTTGATACTAGAGGCATAATTAGTAAGTAAAAGTCCAAATTGATTTTATTTTATTTTTTTTTAAAGATTTTTTTTTAAATTTATTTGACAGAGAGCGAGAAGGGGAACACAGGCAGGGGGAGTGGGAGAGGGAGAAGCAGGCTTCATGCTGAGCAGGGAGCCCGATGTGGGGCTAGATCCCAGGACCCTGGGATCATGACCTGAGCTGAAGGCAGATGCTTAACGACTGAGCCACCCAGGCGCCCCAAGTCCGAATTGATTTTAGACCTAGAACATGGTGGTACAGAAAATAGAATTTTAACCTCCTTCTAATTTTTTTCAGATTTTATTTATTTATTTTTATTTTAGAAAGCACGCACAGGGGAAGGGGCTGAGGGAAAGGGAGAGAATCTCCAGCAGACTCCATGCTGAGCACAGAGCCTGATTTGTGCTCACTCTCAGGATCCTGAGATCACAACCTGAGCCAGAACCAAGAGTCATACGTTTTTAACTTACTGAGCCACCCAGGCGCCCCAATCTCATAATTTTTTCTGAAGAACATGTCTTCGCTATGTCATTTTGATCTGCTTTTTCTGTGATACCTACTCTTGCCAAATAGTGCTATTGCTTATTAGTTCTCATTACCAAATTTGCCAAGTTCCTAAAAAATACTTGTTTTTTTGAAAAAGCACACTAGAATTCTGGCATCCATTTTGAGTGGCAGTTTCAGCAGCATCCTATACTGCAAGGGCTCGGGAATTTGTTGACATAAATCTATTTTCTCTGACTCCTGATTCCCCTACCTAGGTTCTGTAGCCTGTGGTCTATTTTTAAATCTTGCTGCTATGCTCTGTATGCAGCAGTTCTTTTCCTGAATTATTTATCATTGTTTGGAGCCGAATGGAGCAGTATGTTTTTCACCACTGTTCATTAGAACTCACGTGTCTGTCTTCAGCTTGGTTGGCAGATTTGGTTCATGTTAAATCCCGCTGGTCCATTCTGGGAAGGCTGTAAGGCAGGGAACAGGCCACAATCTGTGATATCATGTGAGAGCATTCAGACTTTTTTGGTTATTGTTATTTTGTTTTGGCATCAGTGGGAAAGATAGAAGCTATCCCCTGTTCTTTGCTTAGAGTCTGCTCAGACAGAGATTGTGTTATGCTGATTTTTGTGATAATGTTTATTTTATGTTTTTATGGTAATTGTTGCATTTTTAGGAGAGATGAGGGAAGAATCTGTATGAAAAGCACAGCATTAAATCAAGATTCAGTTTCATTATAAATATAATCCAGATACTTGGGGGCACTAAAAATCTCTGGTCTTGGGATATGGAGCGTTTGTTTATTTTGTTTGGGAATTTTTCTTCTCATTGCCTGTTCTCTCATCTTCTTACAGACTGTAGGCTTGGAAGAAGGATGGCAAAATCTAAAAGTGAGGCAATTATTTTGAATGATATTTCTTTCCTTTTCTGTTTTCTGGTGCATCAGAACTGATGTTTCTCTTTTGTTTTCATCCTGTGTTTTTTTTCCTTGCATCCTGTCTTTCATCAAAATATTTTTCTTGACATTGCTGCTTTTTTTCCTCTTTGGTAGGTGAGCACACCACTTCTTGTGTGTTTCTTACTTTTAAAAATATTTTCGATGGGGTGCCTTGGTGGCTCAGTTGGTTGAATGCCTGACTGATTTTTGGCTGAGGTTGTGATCCTAGGGTGTGGGACTGAGCCCCAGGTCCAGCTCTGCTCTGAGTGTGGAGTCTGCTTGGGATTCTCTCTCTCCCTCTCCCTCTGCCCCTCCTCCTGCTCATGTGCATGCTATCTCTCTCTCTCAAATAGATAAATCTTTTTTTTTTTTTAAAGATTTTTTATTTATTTATTTGAGAGAGAGAGAATGAGAGATAGAGAGCGCGAGAGGGAAGAGGGTCAGAGGGAGAAGCAGACTCCCCGCCGAGCAGGGAGCCCGATGCGGGACTCGATCCCGGGACTACCAGGATCATGACCTGGGCCGAAAGCAGTCGCTTAACCAACTGAGCCACCCAGGCTCCCTCAAATAGATAAATCTTTAAAAAATATGTATTTTCCCTTTTCACATCACTGTAGGTAGAAGGGGGTGGCTGTCAATCATTTGGACACTGGGGAGGGAAAAACCATGTTTGTCCCCCCAACCCTGTTGGCCATCTCTGAGTTTGCTTGTACCTTGAAAAAAAAAACAGTAATGGTATAGATTTGAGTCCTATTCTTGCACCAGTGATGAAATACCTTTTTTTAAAAAAGATTTTTTTCCCTTATAAAACATTTTATTTTTTTTAAATTTTTTTATTGTTATGTTAATCACCATACATTACACCATTAGTTTTTGATGTAGTGTTCCATGATTCATTGTTCGTGCATAACACCCAGTGCTCCACGCAGAACGTGCCCTCTTTAATACCCATCACCAGGCGAACCCATCCCCCCACCCTCCTCCCCTCTAGAACCCTCAGTTTGTTTTTCAGAGTCCATCGTCTCTCATGGTTCATCTCTCCCTCTGACTTACTCCCCTTCATTCTTCCCCTCCTGCTATCTTCTTCTTTTTCTTTTTTCTTAACATATGTTGCGTTATTTGTTTCAGAAGTACAGGTCTGTGATTTGTGTTGCACAATTCACAGCGCTCACCATAGCACATACCCTCCCCAGTGTCTATCACCCAGCCACCCCATCACTCCCACCCCCACCACTCCAGCAACACTCAGTTAAAAAAGATTTTATTTATTTATTTTAGAGAGAGCACGAGCAGGGGGAGGAGCAGCAGGGGAGAGGGAGGCAGAGGGCGAGAATCTCAAGCAGACTCTGCATTGGGCAGGGAGCCTGACTCAGGGCTTGATCCATGACCCTGAGATCATGACCTGAGCCAAAATCTGATGCTCAACTGAATGAGCCAGCCAGGGGCCCCTGAAATACTTCTATATTCTGAACCAGAACAAGGTTTTTGGCCTCTGTTGCTACTTTTGGTCAGTACTACTGGCTGAGAAACTGGCCTCACTGCTCAGTGATTCCAGGTATTACCATCATTATCATTTTAATCCCCTGTGATACTGGCTCTCAGTTGCATAAATCCCACATTTCTCAGCAGGACCTTAGGACAGCCCCACTCACCGACTATTCTCCTGATAGTTCATTAAGCTCATTTCTTTGGACTGAGTCAGCCAAGTTGAACTAGACTAAATATACTATCTTTCCCTTGTGCTTTTGCTCTCCCTCAAGTTATCTTCAACTCTCTTTGCCAATACATTTCCACCTTCCTTGAAGAATCCAGTGCAGAATTAACATTGTTTAGGAAACTGTCCATGATTCAAGCTACCCAGCTCTTATTAATTTGTATTCCTAATTTTTGTATTTTTGAGCCTTCTATTTTCTTTTTACTTACTTATTTATTTGAGAGAGAGAAAGAGAGCATGCATGTGTGCAAGAGCAGGGAGGGGCAGAGGGAGAGGGAGAGGAGAAAGAAACTCAAGCAGACTCCCTGCTGAGCGTGGAGCCCCTTGTGTGGCTTGATCTCATGACCCTGAGATCATGACCTGAGCTGAAATCAGGAGTTGGTCACTTAACCAGCCTCAGCCACCCAGGCGTCCTGAACCTTGTTTTCAAGTTGCTGATGATTTAAAGCACAATCCCTGTGTTCAAGGAGGTCTAATCTTAGAGGAAAATCAGAGGTAAATGGACTTGTTTTTCTCATTATTTTGAATTTCTGTTGGTTTTTCATTTCACATATGTATCTTTAAATTACTGATTTCAATTATAAGGGCAGGAACAATCATCTTCCTTTCCTTTTTTTTTTTTTAAGGATTTTATTTATTTATTTGAGATAGAGAGAGTGCATGAGAGGAGGGGGTGGGGCGGGTGAGAGGGAGAAGCAGGCTCTCCATTGAGCAGGGAGCCTGACGAGGGGTTTGACCCCAGGACCCTGGGATCATGACCTGAGCTGAAGGCAAACGCTTAACCGACTGAGCCACCCAGGCGGCCCCCAATTATCTTCCTTTCTGTGAAATCTTATGAACTGTTTCTACTGCTCTTGGCACATGGTAGGCAGTTACCTGCCTTACTAGAAGGCTGACTCATTGGATGATAGGGTATCAGTGTAGGGAAAGAGGGATCCTAAGTATTGGGAATTCTCTATTTTGTATATTTTAGAATGGTAAGAATACTAGGACTTTACAGTCTTACTTGAAATTATACTTTGGAGACTAAAATGACACAGACTAAAAATTGAAAATCCAGAAAGACATACTTGGTTTCTGAAATAACCATCCAAATTTTGTCTGCCTAACAAAGTTAGAACGTATTTATTATTGGCATGCTGGGAGGATGGTTTACTTGAGCAAAAGTCTGTCCCTGATGGTGGTGTTGTGCATCTTTAATAAATTTGAGTTCACCTTAGTTTACTGTAAAAGTCTTTTAGATGACATTCAGAACCAAAATTTCACATTATCTGCTGGGCTGTTAACCTCTGTTTCCAGCCCCCCATGATACTGTGTATTAGAGTTGAGTTTATCTTAGAGATCTTAATTCAGAACTAGATCTTTAAGAGTAGAGTTATGTTTCATTTTTCTGACATTTTTTAGAGTACTTGATAGTGTTAAGGTAGGGTAGATAGCATGAACGTTCTTGAGGGAAGGCTAAGAGGAATGCTACTTGGGACTACTTATTTGCCCAATCCTTTTGTATGAAATCAGTCTCCTGGCCACTTGTATTGCCTTCTTTGCTCCTCCCCAGCCATGCCCCTGAATCTTCAGTCCTAGTGCTGCTGACTGCAAACGTAGGAAACAGTCCCTAAATCCAGCTTTACTTCTGGCACCATTGTAGAGTTTGAGGGCCTCCAAGACCACCTTTGGGTTCAGTATTTTGCTAGAAGGATTTATAGAACTCAATAAAAGCTGTCACACTCAAAGTTACGGTTTATTTCAAGCAAAAGGATACAGATTAAAATCAGCCAACAGAGTAGATGCATGAGGTAGAGTCTAGCAGGGTTCCAAATGCTGAGCTTCTGTTTGTCCTCTCCTAGTGGAGTCAGGGACAGCGTTAACTCTTCCTGGCAGTGGTGTGTGACAATACACATAGAGTACTGCCAACCAGAGAAGCTCACCCGAGCCTTGGTGTCAAGTTTTTTTTGGGACTCCATCATGTAGATATGTTTGATTGCCAACGTAGCTGACCTCAGTCTCTAACCCCTCCTGAAGTTGCACTGATCCTGTGTGACTCATAGTCCCCACTATAAATCACATTGTTAGACCCTTTGGCACAGCTCAAAGCCCTCAGTAAACAAAAACTTTTTAACAACAGGCATTTCTGCAGTTTAGGTTTACTTCCAGGGAGATGAGGGCAAAGACCAGACCTGTCTTTGGCCAAGGTTAAATCCTTTACTACACACTGTGCTAGTTCAATCTTTGGCCCCAACCAAGGGGAAGGGAAAGGGAACTAATTTAAAATTTTTTGAGCCATGGGGCGCCTGGGTGGCTCAGTTGGTTAAACCGCTGCCTTCAGCTCAGGTCATGATCCCAGGGTCCTGGGATTGAGCCCCACATCGGGCTCCCTGCTCATGCAGGAAGCCTGCTTCTCCCTCTGCCTGCCGCTTCCCCTGCTTGTGCTCTCTCCCTCTCTCTCTCTCTCTCGCTATCTCTCTCTGTGTGTCAAATAAATAAATAAAATCTTTAAAAATATTGTTTTTGAGCCATGCAAATTTGTTTTTTGATCAGAAAGTTTAATATGTATAAATTGATTTTTTTTTTTTAAATAGAGATCCAAGTTGATAAAGCTCCTAGGCACCTGAGAGAAGCAAACTCAGCTCATCCCTGGTGGAACAAACCTCAATCCTAGCTTCAAAGAATTCCTAAAGATAGATTGCCAACAAATAGGAGCTAATAATAGTAATATAATAATATCTCAAGTCATTACAAACAAAAATTAGCAGAAACAAGTGATTCAGGCCCATAGAAATAAAAATGATAATTCAAAGTTAAAAACTCAGTGGAAGGGAACTTACGGTTGTGGTCATGGTGGAGGAGCAAGAAGTAGATTTATGCCTCTGCCTTAAACAAATATAAACAAATGAATAACTGGACAAAATATATTTTTAAAACTGTTTTAGACATTGGACAAAGGGTAGTGCAGCAGACCAGTGAAACCTCAGAGAAGGGAAGCAAACAAGTTGATCCCTGTGATGGCCCCATCTGATGAAAGTTTCTAGACATTTGGATGAGAAGAGATACCTAAACAGAGCTGGCAGTCTCCCACATTTGAGGAGACAGAAGTAAAAGCTCAGAGAAGCCAGATCAGCTAGAATTTGTGGGCAGAGTATTTGACAGAAGAAAGCTTCACACAAAAAGCGAGAGCTCCAGAAATTTGTAGAAGTTTACCCTAAACCTGAACTGTCCAGTACAGGAGCTACTAACCTCATGTGGATATTTAAAAATTCAGTTCTTCAATTGTACTGATACATTTTGAATGCTCAGTTGCCACAATTTCATCACTGCAGAAAGTTCTATTGGATTTTACTGTCTTAGACTTGCTAGTTGAGTGCTAATCAGTTTATGAATAGTGAAGAAATTAACGCCAGAAAAAGACCACTAGAAAGCATTAGGCAGAACAGTCCCTGGAATACAGGGCCACAAATATGCTATGTTTCTACTAGCCAGAGCAGAAACACTTTCTAACACCTGGGACATTGAATGGAGGCCTTAGAAGGGCGTAGCCTCAGTAAAGCAGTCAAATTAGCCCTAATCTAAAGGATTTACCTTGGATTTGCCTAACAGCATAAAAGCAAGCCTCAGAAGGATGAAATTGCTTCTAAGTCAGGAATTCCTAAAACAAAGCTCAAAATTATAAGACTTAAAAAAACACCAGCCAAGAATGCAAAATTGACAACATTTGGCATCCAATCACAAATTATCAGGCATATAAAAGAAGCACAGAATACAGTTTATACTGAGGAGAAAAACCAGTCAGTAGAAGTAGGCCTAGAAATTACACAGATGATAGAATTAGTGGACAAGGACATTGTAACAGTTAACAGCTGTTCCAAATGTTCAAAAAACTAAAAGAAAGATTGAGCATGTTAAGTAGAGACATGGAAGATATAAAAATGACCCAAATCAAACCTCCAGGGACAACTGGGTGGCTCACTCAGTTAAGCGTCTGCCTTTGGCTCAAGTCATGATTCCAGGGTCCTGGGATCTGGGTTCTGGGATCAAGTCCCACATCAGGCTTCCTGCTCAGCGGGGAGCGTGCTGCTCCCGCTCCTTGTGCTCTCTCTCTCTGACAAAAAAAAAAAAAAAGAAAAAAGACACATCCAAAATGAAATATAAGTGGGGTACCTGGCCAACTCAGTTGGTAGAGCATGTGACTCTTGATCTTGGGGTTGTGAGTTAAGCCCCACATTGGGTATTGAGCTTACTTAAAAAAATAAGTAAAACAAAATGAAATATAAGAAAAAGATTGAAAATATACAGTGATAAGTAAATAATAAGTAAACAGTGGGACAACATCAAGCAGTCTTTAAGAATACAAGTAATTGGAGTCTCAGGAATATAGGGGTGGGGACAAAAAAATATTTGAAGAAATAATGGCTGAATATTTTCTAAATTTAATGAAAACTGTAAACTCACAGATCCAAAAAGCTCATTTAAGATTTTTTTTCTTCATCACTGGTTTTAAGCAATTTGATTATGATATGCTTTGGTGTAGTTCTCTTCATGATTTTTTCTATTTTAGGTTCCTTTGAGATGCTTAGATCCATGAGAATCCAAAAAGAACAGTCATGAAGAGAGCTATACCAAGATTCATCTTAATCAAATTGCCTCAAACTAGTGAAAAAAGAGGAAGTCCTCAAAGTAGACAGAGAAAAGAACCTACATTATATACAGAGGGGTTATGGTCTGAATTGTGTACCCCCAAATTTGTATGTTGAAGTTAGGATTTCAACATACAAACTTGGGGGGACTGTACATGGAGAAAGGTCTTTAAAGAGGTGATTAAATTAAAATCAGTCTGTTAAGGGGGAGCCTGGCTGGCTTAGTCAGTAGAGCGTGTGACTCTTGATCTTGAGGTTATAGGTTTGAGCCCTCTGTGGGATGTAGAAATTACTTTAAAAAAGAAAATATTTTAAAAAATGAGGTTGTTAGGGTGGGCCCTAATCTGGATTGGATTATAAGGACTAGTGTTCTTAGAAGAAGAAGAAATGTGAAAACATAAAGGGACACCAGGGGCATGAGTGCGTAGAGACAAAACCACATGAAGACCCAGTGAGAAGGTGGCCATCTGCAGGCCAAGGAGAGAGGCATCAGGAGAAACCAAACCTGTCGATACTTTGATCATGGACTTCTAGCCTCCAGACTGTGAGACAGTAGATTTCTGTTGTTTAAGCCATCTCATCTGTGGTATTTTGTTATGGCAGCCCTGACTAATACACAAGGTAAGAATTACGGCAAACTTTTCATTAGAATCATTGCAAGCCAGAAGATATTAGAGTGGTAACATTAAAGTGCTAAATGTGAAAGCCTATAAACCTAGAATTGTATATGCAGTGAAAAATGCCTTTAAAAAATTGAAGAGGGGGGTGCCAGGGTGGCTCAGTCATTGGGCATCTGCCTTCGGCTC